>NC_079506.1:44496509-45736340 GCF_030052815.1 Hevea brasiliensis | reverse complement strand
ATTATGACCCGAACCTAACTCAAATGGCAGTGGCAGTCACTGTTCATGTTACTATAGATATGGTAATTTCTGCAGAATGGAAATCCGGCCAGCTGTGGTTTTTGGACCATATCTGGAGCTACAAAACTCCAAATGGAGTGATTCAAAAAAGGAAATTCAACTAGACAAAATAAGGAACAACTTTCATGTTTTCCATTTCTTCAAATTCCTACTGCAACAGTGCTTAATGGAACAGTAAAGTTAAGCTTCACAAACTGAAAATTCTGCTTCCCTTGGTTTAAACTTAGAAATGGTAATAGTAATCAATTCCAACAAGTTTTAAATACAAAATGTGGTATGTTTGGGGTGTTAAAACCAATACACCTATTTTCTATCCAAAAGTCAACATTTTTGTTGACCAATGAGGTGAATAGTGACACCAAAACTTGAAATTCAAAATTTGAAAAATTTAAAAGTATCAAATGCCCTAGTATACCTAACTAGATTGGTTTGGATAGTTTGGCATGCCAATAGGGTATTGTTTTAGCGATCGCGAAAGGAAAGGCTTTGTACCTGTATTCATGGCTTTATGCCCGTATCCATGGCTTTTATGCCCGTATTCATGGCTTTTATGCCCGATTATGTGATATCATAGCTTTTAGCTATATTGACTGCATACGTGGTTGACGTTCTGCGTCCCATGGTATGACGGCCCGAGGCACCGCGGTGCCCAGTGCCAACGACCTGTTATCCAGTCCAGTCATCCAGTATAGGTTACTTGGGCAACCAAATGAATGGAAAAGTATAACTGTGAACTGATTATTAAAGAAAATACGAAAATTAAGTATCAGGAATGATTACAAAAATACAAGGAAGCTCAAGATCATGAAAAAAAAATAATTAACGAAATGCATGAAGAAGTTAATATCATAAAACATGATTAGCCCTCGACTAAACAATAAGTTAGTAATTACTCATTTCTTATGAACACAATATCAAGGAAATTATTATTTTTATTTGCATATTATATTTTCTTGTATTATTGGCACCACTAAGCTTTATGCTTAGCACGTCGCTTTTGCAACGCGTAGGTACTGAAGATTTGGACAGAGGGCCCAGTAGACCACAGATTCGGTAAGGCAATTCACAGTTCTGCATAGTGTTCATGTCACCTCACCGTCTACAGTGCATTGGTAGGACACTAGGCTTCATTTTGGTATTTTGTAATTGATTTTTATTTTCCTTTTTGTAAATGAAACTTATGAAATGTATTTTGATTTTCATGTAAATAATGCAAAATTGTGTTTGTAAATGGAAAAGTGAATATTGATCTGTGACTGTTACATGACTATCAAATGTGATGAATGATTGAGAAACAAATGGTTGAAAAATATTGAGATTTTGATATTGGAGTTTGTAAATAGATGAATATGATTATTAGAAGTGTTTTTCACAGGTTCCGAAGAACTGTTTTCTCCATTTTTAGCCGGTATTCCGCCGGATTTTCTTTAAAATTTTCGGAACCTCAAATAAATTACAATTTCAATAAATGAATTATATTTCACAAGTTATATTCAAAACTACGATAAAAATGAATTAAGATAAAATAGAGTGCTCCGGCACACTGAGTGGCATAACTTGCTCGGCTACACTGTAGTCGGGTAAGGGGTGTCACAAATGTTCTTGATGAGTTGTATATGGTAGAAGTTGAATTATAAGGTCTTATGCATGAATTAAGGTATTGGAAATTAGGGTTTTGAGCTATATTAGGGTTTGGCCATATTGTTGGTGAGTGGAAGTTCTAATGGTCAATTAGTGACCATTTGGCTGAGTATATGAGGAGTTGAAGTGAATTGTAGCTTTGGAAGTGAGGTTTGGCATGCTGCCTTGAGTGCCCTGCAGGTCTGGATGTGAGTCCAGCATGTTTGGGCAGTTATAACTTAAGTTGTGTAGGTTCAATTAGTGCAAGGCCAATTGGATATGAAATTAGACACATAATGGTACAACTTTGATGAAGGAAACCTGTCCAGAAAACAAACTTAGGATACCCTAAAAATTGACCAAATCTGGGTAACACACATTCTGCCTGGGCAAAATGACCAAATGAACAGTGTTCATTCATTTGGTCATAACTTAGTGTAAAAAGGTCCAATTGACCTGAAATTTATATCAATAGAAAGCTTAGGTAAATTAGAACAACTTTCATATAGAACACAAACTCAAATTCTGGACTTAACTAAATGAAATTGCTAGCCAAAATTCACCTACCAAATCTGGCAGAACCAGAATTGCCCATAAATTCTGGGTAGAGACCAATCCGGGCAGTTATGGTAATTTGGCCATAACTAGAGCTACAAAACTCCAAATGGAGTGATTCAAAAAGGAAATTAAAGAAGACACCATAAGGAACAACTTTGATGAAGAAAAGTTAGCCCAGTTTTCCACTGTAGAATTGTCCAATGGAATAGTAAACTTAGGTAATCAAAACTGAAAATTTAGAAATATATGTAGGGGACTTTAAATTGCAATTGGCAATTAATACTAACAAATGTAAAACTCAAAATGTGGGATCTTGGTGTAATTAGAATTAACATATCCATTAAGTATGAAAAAGTCAACATTTTAGTTGACTAGTAAGGTGAATAGTAATCAAAATGATTAGCAAATTAAGATGAAGACCTAGAACCAATTCTAAGCTTAAATGCTTAGAATTGTATGACAAAAGTGGATTATGCATCTTAGTCAAATTTGTTAGAGGAAAATTAAGGCCATAAATTTGAAATCCATGAAATGTTCATGGATTGCTTGAAACATGAAAAGTAGGTCACCTAATTGATGTGAATAGGTAGTTAGGGCTTATGTGCCCATCACAAATGGAATTCATAAAAATATTAGTAATTCAACTAGAAATATAAAATTTGTAATTACATAAGTAGATTTTCAAATGTATAAATGAGAAAGGAAAAAAAAATATTTTGAATACAATGGTACATGTGAACCATTATTTTGAATTGTAATCAATGTGGATAATATAATGACTATATAAATTATAATGAATGCGTAAATTATGTAAATATTAGACTTAGAGATTTATGTTTTTATTATGAAAAAGATTAAAATGTTAGAAATTATAATTAGAACATATAAGGAAATAATGAAACTTATAAAAACTTAATGGTACTATGTGCCCATATATTGCCTAGACACGTGTGTCAGATTGGATAGATTGGCATGCCAATAGGGTATTATTTTAGAAGTACTGCGAAAGGCTTTATGTCCGTATTCATGGCTTTATGCCCGCATTCATGGCTTTATACCCGCATTCATGGATTTATGCCCGCACTCATGGCTTTTATGCCCGATTATGTGTTATCATGGCTTTTTAGCCATTATGATTGCATACGTGGTTGACGTTCTGCGTCCCATTGTATGACTGCTCGAGGCACTGCGGTGTCCAATGCGATGACTCGTTATCCAGTTTAGTCAGCCTGTCATAGGTTACTTGGGCAGTAAAATTTATTGAAATAAGTTAAGAATATTAGCAACTGAAAATATTAGCAATTAAATAAATGAGTAAGAGTATTTAATTATTATAAAAGAATTGAGCACTTTTGAAGAGGAATAAATTAGAACAAAGGATAGCTAATACTAAAAGTTTTATATGAAATTAGATTAAATTCCAGAATATCTAAATTTTATTCCATTTTTTTTATTGTATATTATTTTCTTGTTATATTATTGCACCACTAAGCAGCAATGCTTAGCGCGATGGATTGTTTCCTTCGCGCAGGTACTGAAGGTAAAGCCCAGCAAATATTAAACAGAGATTTTGGAGTTCTGATCTACAGAAGTGTCTGAAGTATTCAAAGTTGTCACCTCCTCAGCAATGCATGTAGATAGGGCCCATATAGGTCATAATGTGTATGTTGTATAAAATGCTTAGTTATAGTTTTGTAATGTAAATTATGAAAATGTAATTAATAGGTATGTGATGTAAATTAATAAATCCGTTAATTCATATGTGATTAAATTGTATATCATGTACATTAATAAAGATTGAAAATTTTCATATATGAGTTGAGCATAAATGGGAATGTTTAGAAATGGATATGAATGAAATTGTATAGATTTGAATACGGAATTGAAATATATAGATGATGCATGAAATGATGAGATTTTTATTTTAAAATATTATTGAAATTTTCAAACAGGTGAATATTGAAATACGCCAAACGATAATAAAATAGGGGAAACTCTATTAGTTTCTCCGTCAAAAAATGATTGATATTAAAAGATAATAACTTGAAAATGATTAAAAGAATAAAGTATGATAAGATAGGGTGTACCGGCACCAAATGTAGCACGCCTTGCTTGGCTACACTATAGTCTGGTGAGGGGTGTCACAGAAGGATGCGAGAATTAAGCCAGACCTGACATTGATGCATTCATGAAAGCCACAGCAGTGTCAGACCAAAAAAATAGTTTGGCTACTGATTATGTCAGGTTGGGGCTACCAAGGGTAGCGTCTAGTTGCCCTTGATCTGACATAAACAGGTAAATGCTATCAAGGGTAATCGTCATCCACCAGTTAGACATAGGTTATGGTCGTGTCTCTGTACTTTTTTTTATTATTTTTTGACTTTTCATACAAATGGTAATTTTTAAAAATTTTTTGCATGGTAGATGCTATACATAATAGAGTCTGCCACTCTCTCTCCTTCGAGTCAGCAAATCTCACCCTCTTTTGGTAAATATTTTGCTCCCCACTCCCTTTTGGTAATTTTTTCTTTGACTTGCCAACTTTTGGAGAAAAAAAATCCTTTTTCCTTTTTTCCTGTGATTGAGTTTTTTGTTTCTCAGGGTCTCTTTTGGATTGGCTTGAATTACGGTTGAAAAAAAATATTATCAAATTAAAGAAATATTAAAAGGTGCTTTGATATGCTTAGGCTTTGTTTGGATACGGTGAAGAAAGATTTAGTAAGATAAAGTATGGTAAAGTAAGGTAATAGTTTGTTTTATGTTTGGGAGGAAGGTAAAGTAAAGTGAAGTAAATGAAGGTTTAATAACATTGTTTTCTTTGGAGGGAAGGTATTGGAAAGTAAGGTTAAATATGAATATTACAAATATACCCAATTAAATTCATTTCTTTCCTATCAATTTATTCATTTTTTTGGCTTCTATTTTTAATATGTATGTAAGTTACGAACATCAAAATTATTGGCTTCCATTTTTTATTATAGTTAAATATATAATATATTATTTGATTAAAGTAAACATTGTCTAATAAAATTATAAAATTTTTGAAGGTTGCATCTAATTCTACTAGTGTGAGAGTGTAAGCACTCTTTACAATAGAAACAACATATTGTAACACCCCTATTTGCATAGCCTGGTATATTTCACTATTCCGGTGACCGGTGTCGGTTCGGATAATTAAGAGGATTAGAACCACATTTAAGACAACTAGATAAGCCTTGAACACAAATAATTAGTAATTACCAATTAGTTAAGTATAAATAAGAAAAACAGAACATAAGAAGTTAAACGAGCCGAGAGTCACAATGATGGGTGACCTTCTCGGGAAGGGTTGCGAAGTCAATTTAAACTCAAATTTCGAACCGTAAAATGTAACACTGCGGTCCTTAGGACCATTACGAACACAGTGGAAAAGAGAAAATCATGAAAAAGAATTGTTAAGTCAGTCAAATAATTAGGTCAGGGAGCCGGAAGAAATATTGAATTATTTGCAAACCGGGTCGAACCGGCGAGGGGCAATTTGGTCAATTGACCCTGAGAGCTGACTCCTAACCTAACTGTCAAATAGAATCGGAGAAAAGAAAAATTAGAAATTGGGAATTAAATTAAAGAATTAATGAAAAAATAAATTAAAAAAATGAAAAAGTGAAAAGAGATGACATAATGCATGACATCATGCATGATGCCATAAATATTATAATTAAAAATTTATTTAATTTAATTTGTGGTTTTCCTAATGCACATAAAAGAAAAGAAAAAAAAATAAAATTCATTCTTCTTCTTCAAAGTTAAAAAACGTCCATCTCTCCCTACCTCTCTCTTTCTCCATTGTTCCACCATTAACATGCTTTTAAAGCTTGAAAAACTTAGTTTTGCCCATAAGTTTAACCCTAAACCTTAAGAAAACTTGCTATCTCAACTAGAAAAGAAGCATGAAGAAGAAAGAAAAAAGAAAGGAAGAGATTTGAAGGGAGAGAAAATTCTGCATAAGGTTAGTAATTTAAACTTCAATTTTTTTTTGTTTAATTATTGTGTTTATAGTTGCATTAACTTAGAAATATGATTAAAATAAAATGAAAACAAGTATTGGAGGCCTAGGTAGAGATTTCAGTCAGCTAGGGTTTGCCATGGTAATGCATGAATTTTATGGAATTAAAAGTGTTAGGAAGCTTAATTGAGTTGATGAATGATGTTGGTATGCTTTGAATCAAGTAAATGCAACAAAAATGTGAATTAGGTTTTGGACCTAGGGTTTTGGAAGCCAAAAATTAGAAAAATGGTCAAATGGTGTGTTTGACCTTGTTTGAGGTGAGAAATGGTCATTTGTGACTAATTGAGATGTGCTGGAAGTGTTGGAAGTGAGAGTGAATTTGGATTGAAAATGGCCATGCTGCAGGCAGCAGGATCAAAGTCCCTTTTGAGGGACCAAAACTGAAAATTTACAAGTCCAATTGGTATGAGACCAATTGGGAATGAAAATAGACACAAAATGACACAATTTTCATTTATGAATCATGCCCAAAATGTAACACCCCTATTTGTATAGCCCAGTATATTTCACTGTTCCGGTGACCGGTGTCGGTCCGGACAATTAAGGAGATTAGAACCATACTTAAGATAACTAGAGAAGCCATAAATACAAATAATTAGTAATATTTAATTATTTAACTATAAATAAGAAAAACAGAACATAAGAGGTTAAACGAGCCAAGAGTCACAGCGATGAGTGACCTCCTCGGGAATGACTACGAAGTCGTTTTAAACTCAAATTTCGAACTGTAAAAAGTGACGCTGCGGTCCTTAGGACCCTTATGAACACAGTGGAAAAGAAAAAATCACGAAAAAGAACTGTTAAGCCAGTCAAATAATTTGGTTAGGGAGCCGGAAGAAATATTAGATTATTTACAAACCGGGATGAACCGACGAGGGGCAATTTGGTCAATTGACCCCGAGAGCTGACTCCTGACCTAACTGTAAAATAAAAACGGAGAAAAGAAAATTTCGGAATCGAGAATTAAATTAAAGAACTAATAGAAAAAAAAAAAGAAGAAGATGGAAAAGTCAAGGGTGATGACATCATGCATGACCTCATGCATGATGCCATAAATAAATAAATTAAATTATTTATTAAATTAGCTTTTGTGGTCTTCCATAAGACTAAAGATATAAAAGAAAAAGAAAAGAAAAAAAAATAGAAAACATTCATCTTCCATACGTTTCTCTCTCTTCCAAGCTCTCCTCTCCCTTTCTTTTTATTTTTCCACCATTAAAGCTTATATTTAAGCTTTTAAAACCATAAATTACACCATAAATTTCCTAGTTCCTCATGTTAAACCTTGTCTTTGAGTCTTGAAAAGAAGATTGGAGCAAGAAAGAAAAGGAAAAATTGAAGAAATAAAGACTTGGAAATTCTACATAAAAGGTTAGTAATCAAATTTGATAATTTGAGTTTGATTCTTACATTTCTAACTTATTGAGCTTGTAAATAAACTTAAAATGAAAAGAAATTAATTATTGGAGGATTAAAACAAAACTCATCTAGCTAGGGTTTTGATGTGTGTGCATGAATTTGATGGACTTAAAGGTGTATATGAGCTTGATAGAGTTAAAGAAGCATGTATATAGGCATTGAATTGGTTAAATGAAACAACTTAGTGAGTTAGGGTTTTGGGACTTAGGGTTTGTGAACCAAAAATGTAAGAAATGAGTAAATGGCATGTTTGACCTATTGTGAAATGAAAAATGGTCAATAATGACCAAAAGAGATGTGTGGGAATTGTTGGAATGAAAACCAAATTCGTAGGTCAAATGGTTATGCTGCTGGCAGCATGACCAAACCCACTTTGAAGGACCAAAACGGAAATTTTACAAACGCAATTGATATACCACCAATTGAGAATGAAAATAGACATAAAAGGGCACAATTTTCATTGAGGAATCATGCCCAAAAACTGACCAAAACTTAGTGAAACAATTGACCAAAGTGAAATGAGAGCAGGCTGCCACTGCACCAAATTGACCAAATGAACAGTAACTGTTTATTTGGTCATAACTCGAGTTAGGAAGGTCAAAATGACCTGAAATTTTACCAGCAATTAGATATGATATAGATCTAAAACTTTCATGAAGAACACCAACCCAAAATATGCCATTAACCCATTCAAATTATTGAGCAAAGTTGAGTTACTGTACCTGTGATTCTGCAGAATTCCATTTGAGCAGTAATGTTTGAAGGGCTATAACTCTCTCTAGGAAACTCGGATTTAGGTGATTCTTGAACCGATGGAAACCTAAGACATAGTAGAACATTTCATATGAAGAAAGTTAGACCAAATTATGAACTTAACTTGATCAAATTACTGAACAAAGTTGGACTAAAAATCTGCCAGAACCAAAATCTCAGCATAAGCGATTGCGTGAGCAGAATTGTATTTTGGCTATAACTTGAGCTACAAAACTCCGATTGAGGTGATCCAAAAATGAGAATACACTTAAGACAATAAGAAACATTTTCTATGAAGGAAGTTTTGCCAAATTCCGACAGTAGATTGACCAATGGAATAGTGCAACTTCGGAGCACCAATACCGAAAATTGGCAATTTTGCCAAAATGACTTAAGCTTTGAGAAAATGACCAAAACCAACAAGTTTAATGGCCAAAATGTGGTATGTGGGTGAAGTTGGAGTTCCCATACCTATTAAGCCTTAAAAAGTCAACAATTTGACTTGAATAACCCGAAACACAAAATTTCAAGAACTTCAAATTTAGCACGTTAGAGCTAGGTAAAAGTGAAGTTAAATTTATTTTTGGATTTATGTTAAATTATGGTACTGAAACACTATAAAATTGTGTGTTTCAGTGGAAAAGAATATCGGGACAGAACCCGAGGAGTCGAGTCAAGGTCAACAGGCGACTCATTTGAGGTTTGTGTACAACTAACTCTTTTGTTGTTTTTCAATTCCAAATTGATTTGAAATAAATTATTATATGATTCATGATTTTTGTTGTGTTGAGAATTTTAACTTATTGAATGAAATTGTATAATTTGAATATAAATTTTCTTATGCATTTAAGGATTTATTGCATTGCTTTGATGATTGTAAATATTAAGTTTGATGTGTTGCCAACCTTGAACATGAATTTATGATGATTAAATATGCTGATGATTTGTAAACACTTTGTAAATAAAAATTGTTTTGAATATGATTTGAAACCACAGTTGACATGACAAAATATGTTGTGAATTCTCATTAGCTTGTCTAGTGAGATAACTCCTCCACTTGATGGGGCGAGTTTCTTCCTCTCTGACTTGCCAGTTGGGGAATGATGTGAATGAGTACTCATATATACTAGCTAGTCTTTGTTTCTCCCTTTTAGCCTCGGTTATTGGGAGAATGTGAAATGTCGTGGTGTACAACACGGCATCTATTCGAATTTTGGGTCATGGGTTCGACTGTGTGTATTGTTGGCAACGCCCTTTAAATTATGCATGATTTGATAAATTGTGATTGAAATAAATAATTTGTCAGTGATTCAAAAGATTTTGTACTATTTGTAATCTAAAAGAAATGTAAATTAATCGTTATTATTTGATCAAAATGTTATTCAAATGAATAATTTGCATGAATGAAAATGTTGATTTCAGAAGGTCAGGGATTTTGAAGAAGTTAGAAATTTTAAAATTCTACTTGTTATGAATTGTCAAGCACAAATTGCATTAAATTTTAAATTATTAGTTGTGCACCACTGAGTTCACCACTCAGCGATAGCTTTGTATCTTGTCATGAATATAGAGAACTAGAGGAAGCGTGATTGAGTCTTGAGGACAGGGAAGCTACCTGCTAGAAGTTATCGGGTATAATTTATACCCTGACTGTAAATATTTCTTTTGATGTATATATTGCACGTAATTGTATGGACATGTAAAATCGGTCTTGAGAAGCTTGTATAAAGTTTGTATAAAGTTGTAATAAATTTTAGTTTGGATTTTCTTAATGTAAATTTCTTGTAATGATGTATCTAAATTGTTTTGTTTCTAAGGAAATATGAATGATATTGATTGACAGTATTTTGAGAATTATTGAACTTGTGAATTTGAGAAATTGGTTGAGATTAAGTATGAATTTGAAGCAGTGGTTAGAAAATTATTGGAAGTGCTTTTATTTCAGGTATTTGAAGAACTGGTTTCTCAAAATACAGAGGTAACTCTGTCAAAATTTTTATAAAATTTGCGTAAAAACAAAATGGACCAAAAATATTAATTTGATTTACTTTTAATCATATGTTTTAAATACCTATTGGAAAATGCTCACCACTTATTAAAAATAAGAAAATTGTTTTAAAATCCCTTGTAGGGTACTTAATGAGTTATCGGTAGGTGAAGTTCGGTAGTTCATTAGGTATTCTACGGGATCATATTATACCTTACAGAGGGGTAAGGTGTGACACAAAAAATGACCAAAACCTATTGAACAAATTGACCAAATCCTGATTTTTGCAGTCTGACCTGTACAAAAATGACCAAATGAACAGTGTTTGTTCATTTAGCCATAACTTGGGCTAGAAAAGTCTAAATGATCTGAAATTTTACCAGTGGACAGCTGAGATATAGACCTAAAACTTTCATGAAGAACACAAAACCAAATTATTTCCTTAACCAAGTCATTTGGCCACCAAAATTTGGTGACCTAAAACTGCCAGAACCAATTTGGTGCCCGTAAATGCAGGTTAAGTCAATCCGTGACCATGATTCAAATGGCTATAACTTGAGCTACAAAACTCCAATTGGAGTGATTCAAAAAGGAGAATAAAGTTAAGACAATAGGAAACATTTTCTATGAAGAAAAGTTTGCCAAATTCTAAGAGCAAATTGACCAATGGAATAATGCAACATAAGACACCAAAACTGAAAAATTGCAATTTTGCCTAAAAGATCTAAGTTTTGAGAAAACAACCAAAACCAACAAATTTAGTGACCAAAATGTGGTATGTGGGTGAAGTTGGAATTTCCATACCTATTAAGCCTTAGAAAGTCAACAAATTGACTTGAATAGTGTAGTGAATAGTAACCCCGAAACACAAATTTTAAAGAACGTTAAGTTTAACATATATAAGCTAGATAAAAGTGAATTTGAATTTATTTTTGGATTTATGCTAAGTTATGGTACTGAAATACTGTGAAACTGTGTGTTTTAACTGAAAAAGGCTCGAAAAGTCTAAGAGACTGAGTCAAGGCCTAGAAGTGACTCACGTCAGGTTTGTGCACAATAAACCCTATTTAAGCATTTTATCCTTGAAAAATTGATTTAGTACGCATTATGAGTTTAAGAACTTTTGTGTTGCCACTTTATGATGAAATTGTAACTTTGGAAATTGATTTGATTTTTGTATGCAATATTTGAATAAAATGTTTGAAATGGATTTTTGATTCACATTTAGCATGACAGTGCCTTATTATTTCTCTCTCAATTATGGGGTTGAGATCGATTATTTTTCTCCCTCTCTGGGTTACCAGTTGAGGTTGTAAATCGGATGAGTACTCATTAGCTAGCTAGCCACCTCCCTCATTGATTTCGATTAGTGGGGTTGTAGATTACTTTGTCGTGGTGTACAACACGGCATTGATCAGAAATTTTGTGTCATGGCTTAAGTTGTGTATGAATTGGCAACACTGTGTTTATTAAATTATTTGACCCAAAATTTTTCTATAATAAGCTTTGATAATTTGTGAAATGTAATTGTGCAGCATTTAAATTGTGTTTTGTCAATGAATGATTTATGTATTGTATTTTAAATTTTTATTGAGCACCACTGAGTATTTTTATACTCAGCGATAGCTTATTTTGCTGTTGTAGATAAGAGCAAGGAGAAAGCAGCAGAGTGAGCTGCTACTGATATAGTGGACTTCACTAATCACTTTTTTACGGGTATTTATTTATACTCTTGTAGTTAATTGATGTAAATATTGTAATGTTTTATATATCAATGTAAAGTTGAACAGTTGTATAATAAATTGTAATAATATTATTTCTGTATTTTATATTTGTAAATTAGCTTTGTTGAATGAAATGATGAAATGTTTTGAGATGACAAACTTAGATTGAATTAATTTGAGTTATGTTGAATTGAGATTATTTGGAGGTTGGGAGTTGTAAAAAATTTATTGGAAGTGTTTTTTTTTTCAGGTATTTGAAGAACTGTTTCCTCAAAATATAGGAGGTACTCTACCGAAATTTTTATAAAATTTGCGGAAAAATAAAAATGGACAAAAATTTTTACTAATTTTGAAACTTCAATTAAATGTTTTAATTCCTACCAAAATGCTCACCACTTCCAAAATGTAAGAAAATGGTTTTAAAATTCCTTGTAGTGTACTTAATAAATTATCAGTAAGTGAAGTTCGGTAGTTCATTAGGTATTCCACGGGATCATGTTATGCCTTACAGAGGAGTAAGGTGTGACACATATCATATTAGAGGATTACCAAGGTTGAGCAGAGATACGAGATGGTCAAAAAAAAAGAAAAAACAAAAACAAGGAAGGGTAATGTTGAGTTTTTAGAAATTAAACAAGGGTAATATAGGAATATAAATATATTAACCCCTTAACCCACCAAATTAGTGGATTGAAAAATGGAAGGATCCGCAAATAACCATAAAAAACCATCCCTCCTACATATCCTCATCCCAAATAACTTAAAAATCTCTTAAAACCTTACTTTACTTTACTTAATCCTCAAAGCCCCTCCATCCAAACAATGCCTTAAGGGCTAAAATCTTAACCATTAAAATTTTAGAAGAGATATAACTAGGCACCTATCAAGCCAGTGTTAAACTCAACTTCTATAAGTATCTTTCAATTTCATCATCCACTTTGAATTGTAATGGTCTCTCAGTCTCTCCTTAGTGCCCTTTATCTAAAGTCTCTTGGCCATATTCAACTCTTATAGAGTTCATCTCATCCATAAAGTTTATCTTACCGATATCTCTCTTGTAACTTATTGATTATGGCTTGTAGTAGATAGTTATCATTCTTGTAACTACTTAATCTCTGTGAAATCAAAGATATCTAAGGCTTCACCAATGTCCTCAAGCTTATCATTGTTCCTTTTCCATGCCGATGTTCAACAATTTGTTTGTTCACTAAAAACTGGTCCAGGAATGATTCCTTTATGGGTGTTTGAAAATTCCATTTTTTTTTAATTCCCATACTCATAAACTAGAGAATTTGATTTTCACAGCCTAGAGAGTTACATTCCCTTTTTTAAACTTGGAAATCAAAACACTAGAGTGAGAATGATTGTCTTATTTGATTTTCAGTTTTTATATTTTCATATTATTAATTAAAATAAAAATATAAAAAATATTTTATATTTCAAATAATTATTTAAAATAACAATTATAATTTTAATTATTAAAATAATCTTAATAATTAAAATAATTTATTAAAATAAAAATAAAAATAATTACAATAGTAATTAAAATACAAAACTATTATTTTTATATTTTCATATAAATAATTAAATTTATAATTAAAATTATAATTAATTATATCTAATTAGAATAAACATAGTAAAAATATAATTTTTACATTTTCATATAATTAATTAAAATAAAAATTTTGAATATAATTAACTTAAATTATTTAAAGTAAATGGATAACATATATTATTTTGTTTTTACTTATAATTAAATAAAATTGAAAAATTATAGTTATAATTATAATTAATTCAAATTAAAAAATATAAAAAATATTATTTTTATATTCTCTTATAATAATTAAAATTAAAAAGTAAAAATATAAAAAAGTAATTTTAAGTTGATTTTTATTCAAGTATAAAAATAAATTTGATTTCGATTTTGCAGTTTATATATGCAAATCAACACCTTAAAAAGAAATCTAACTCCAATTCTGATTCCACAGTGAACCAAATATAAATGAAAATTTACCATTCAATTTTCGATTTCACTCGATTCCAAATCCAATACTAATTTCGATTTCAGTGTGTGAACCAAATGAGCCCTTATAGTTATCCACTCCCTTCTTGAATTCAAGCACTAAATGTCACACTCTACCCCTCCATAAGGCATAATATGATCCCGTAGTATACCTAATGAATTATCAACTTTGTCTCCTGATAACCCATTAAATACACTACAAGGGATTTTAAAACTTTTCTTACTTCTTTTTACAGTGGTGAGCACTATTTACAGGTGTTAATTTTTTTTTTTTGAACTGAAGTGAAATAGCTAACACATTTGAATTATTAGTAATTTCTGTAAAAATTTGGTGGAGTGCTATCTGTATTTTGCATAAAACAGTTCTTCAAAAACCTGTAAAAAGTACTTCAAATATATTTATCAATCTCCAACTCCAACATTTAATCAACACAATATGTTTCTCAACATTTGTCAACTCAAATCCATAATAATTTTTCAGTGTTTTCAAAGGCTGAGATAAAAGAAATATATCACAATATTTACAAACTAAAATAATTTACAATTTGTTTTACAACTTCAATGTACAATTTTAATTTACAACTGCTCAAAACCAAGAACACTATATACATACAGTGAACATACATTACAATACAAAATGCAAAATATGGTATACTCAATATACCCGATGATCTCTCAGTGTAGTACTAGTAGCCTAGTCTGCTGTCCTGTCAGTCAGTCTACCTGCGACAGCAATGAAAAGCTATCGCTGAGCCATTGTCTCAGTGGTGCACAACATTAACAAAATACAATTTTAAATCACAAATCATAAGTCATATAAATAGTGGATACTTAAAACCATAGTTAAATTCAAAGACAGTGAATGTCAATAAGAATTTAAACTCTATTTCACAATATCACAAGAAATATCAATAAATCATACACACACAGCTTAATCATGTTGCCAAAGTTAAATTCATCCCAAAAGTCGATGGCTAGCGAGGAATAACATAGCTGGCTAAAAATAATATGAGTACTCATTCTATTCGTCCTCAACAAGCACACACCTCAACACTTCAGCCAGAGAGGGAATTCAATTCATCCCACTAGATAAGCTAGCGAGGAATTCAATCAATATACATGATAGCTGTGGTTTCAAACCATTTACAATGCTTTTCAATCAATAAATATCCATCAAATATCATTCAAACAAATTTTCACATTTTAAAACAATAATATACAAATAGTCATAATTTATTTCAATTGAAAAATTCAAAAGAAATAACTGTTGTACACAAACCTCTGATAACTGTCTCTTAGCCCTGACTCACTGTTTCCTTCCCTTTTTCTGAGTCTTTGCTAACTGAAACACACAATTTGAAGTGTTTCAGTACTCATTCAAACTGTCTCTAAGAATAAAGGTTAATAATTAACTTATTGAATTCTATTATTTCCTTAGTCAACCTAAGATGTTGACCCTCGATGCACTCTAGGTGAATTAGGTTTTAATGTTATCAATATGTCACATTTGTAGCCTTTTAGTGTTGGTACATATTACCCAATTCATTTTCATGTATATTGCATTTTATTGCAATTTGTTGGATTCCGATATACTAATTTGACCTAGCCGGATGACCTAGTTCCCTCGGTTTTTGAGTTTCGGTCAAAACTACAAACTTGTAGATCTATGTCTTATTGCATGCAGGGCAAAATTTCAAGTCATTCTAAGTTGTGTAGACCAAGTTATGGTCAATTTACCAATTCTGGACAGAATGTACCAAAATGGTAGGTTTAGGTTATTTTTAGGTCACTTTTGGTTCGGCCAATTTTCGGACCTGAACTTGTGCAAGCTATTTGGCTTAGTTCTGGCCATTCTAGGCTTTGGTGTCTTCATAAGAATTGTAGATATATGTCTAAACTATTCATGGTAAAAATTTCAGGTCAATTGGACCTGTTTTGAGTGAGTTATGGCCAAAATACTAACTGCTGCCCAAATGGTCAATTTTCAGGTTTTCAAAGCACTAGTCCGGATTTGGTCATTTTTCAAGTTACCTTCTAGGCAGAATTTTGGTAAGCTTCCTTCACGAAAGTTGGCACATTTTGTGCCTAGTTTCACCTTCAATTGGTCTCATACCAATTGGAGTCACACACTTAAGGTTCTAAGCTAAAACATAGACTGCCCTATTGTACATTGTTCACCCTTTACCAATTACACATCCTATGCTTACCAAGTAACTCTTCCATGCCAATTCTGGTTTTTACCATAATATTAACACATTTAGCAACTCATTTTTGGTCATTTTTGCAGCTTATAACCATTCTCAATATGCACACTATAACCCTGAATTTTCCATGTCCAATTACAAACAATTTAACCACATGATATAGCTCTTTTACATTCCCAAATTCAAACCTTTATACACATGTACATGCTGCCATAACAAGCACCATGATTCAACAATATAATTCCATAAACCAAACCATGAAATAACACATTTTGATCTACACTTCAAAGTTGCCGATTTGTACATCTCCTTCAATTAGCTTCTAAGCTTCCAAAATCAAGTGTACTATCACACATACATTTAGTGTACATTATCCAAATTATTCCTACACACATAAACACTTACATCAACATTTTAACTACCATTTACATGCAAGTATAAACTATTCTTATTGAAGTTCCATGGCTGCCAAAATATACCTCTCCATTAACTCATCAAACTTCAAAAATCCTTCCACAAATCAACTACCCACAACACCCGTTCAAAGTTTAATGAAACAAGAATTAAAAATACATACCACTTTTGAAATTCTTCAAAACCTCACCAAAACTTAATTTTCTTATTGCCTATCTACTGACCAAGTTGTGTAGAACAACTTTAGTGAAGGAAAATGTAAGGATCATGGCTTGAAGATGAAGGAGTGAAGCTTGCATGGAGCTTGGAAGCTTCGGCCATGGAGGTTTCTCTTCCTCTTGGTTTTGGCAAGGTGAGGAAGATGAGTTATTTCTGCCACAATATGTTTAGTGGTCCACTTAAGTGGAGTTAGTGGAGCACCATTACACATTTTAATGTTTATTTATTCTAAAGTTTCCAAATTCCCACATTTAACTCCTATCTTTTGCTATTTAAATTATGTACCACCAATTTAATTTTTCATGACATTTTTCAAGTGTAATATCATTTATTTTTAATGGACATTTAGGTCAAAAGACAACTCGAGGTGTCAAATGACCACAATGTCCCTGTTCGGGTTGCATTCCTGATTTTTCAGTAACACCGAGTTTTCTCATTTTCTCGATTTCTCATTTTTCTTTGTACTAATTAATTAATTTTTCTTTGATATTTCTAATGATATTTATGCTTCGATAGATGTTTATTTAAGTCTTAAAAATACTTTCCAGGGTTTCCCACGATCCAGGGCTAGTCAACGGTCTACGCCGTAACTTCCCGGTGCGGTCACCCATCGCTAGGGTTCTCGGCTCGTTTAACTTGGTTACATTTCATTGCTATTATTTTTCCTTTGTTTTTCTTGTATTTTCGTTTCTTGTATTTCATTATTTTATGTCTCCTCACTCATATCTAAGTGTAGTTCTAGGCATCCTAGCTATCCGGACAACACTGATCACAAGAACAGTAGAACGCATTACCAAACATAGGGGTGTTACACTAAATCTGATACTCTTTGTGTATCAAGTTCTCAACCTTGCTCTCTGTGAAAACCAAAGACATTTAAGGCTTCATCAATGCCCTTAAGCTCACCATTGTTCATCTTTTATGCCGATGTTCACCATCTGCGATCCAACCCATTCACAGGCCTTTGGGCAAGGTTTGCAACATCTCTTATTCTTCTTAAAAATCCCAGAACTCCCAAGCTAAGTGATGGTAATTAATGTTCTTTTCCATCACCTCACCTTTTGTTAAATTGTGGGCTGGGTTCAAGCTAATGTTGAATTAAGTACCACATAGAATACCGGTAGACCACCAATGCTATCAACACACATATTATTAGGCTCATGGATGGATAGATTTTCTATTATTTTATAAAAAATTAGAAGATATTGCGGAAAGTATCATCATTTAAATAATTTTACAATTCACCTCATAATATTTTCATAAAATATTACTTTTTTTCATAAAATAGTTCATTATAAAAACTTTACTAACTTAAAGGAAAAAATAAAATTACTTCATGTACAAAAAAAAAAACATAATATTTTTGGTAATGTTACTGTTTGCTGTAAAAACAATTTTTCTGGCCAACAATTTAAATGCGGACGTGCCAAATACTGAGTTATCAACCATGGAATTGCACTTTATAACTTCTGAATTAAACAATTATGAGAATCAATTAACCTAAATGCAATTTTACCTTTAAATGCAATATGAGTGTAAAAGATAACTAGAATTAAAAAGTAAGACTGCATTGTTTCCTGAAGGAAATTAGAAGGCTTGAAAATCAAAATGCAATAGCTTGAAAATTAAAGATTGCTTATAATTGAAATTGACAATAAATGAAAAGCACAAATTGATTATTGGTGTAACACCCCCTTACCCAATCTACAGTGAAACTGAGAAGGAGATGTTACATTGGGTGCACGGAGCACTTATCTCTGTGCCATTATTTATTATCCTTCAATTCTTACAAATTTATTTACAATAGTTTATCTATTTTTGTTAAATGGAGAAACTGCAAGAGTTTCCCCTAAATTTTAACAATTCACCTGTTAAAATATTATTCATAACCTGTTAAATCTTCAATTTCGTATCATTTCTATCACATAATAATTATCAAATTTTATCAACATTAATTCTTTACCCAAGTTGCATATACACAAGAAATATCTTTAATTTACAATTTTATTAACCAACTCATGTGGCTAAATTAAACTTACATACTTATGATAACAATCTCCAAAATAAAGTTACATAATATTTATTACAATGTAAATGTACACACACATATGAGTAAAAATATACAATAAGGATGATGATAATGCATCTATCCAAAAGTCCGAAGTAAGGGAATTCTGGACTTTTCTGCAGATTCAATCTACCTTATGTCAGCCAAAATCTACACTTTATCTACTTTACCTGAGTGAGGAAATAATCTCCGCACTAAGCTAAATAGCTTCGTGGTGCACTTTTAATTTAAAACAAAATAATTGTCATTATGCACATTAACACAAAATATGCTAATAATATTCATACAAGAGTATTTAAAATTTTAAAAGCAATTATATAACATCATGACATAAATATAGATCAATAAATCTATACTTATTAATCATACCATTTAATGAGGTTAAATACACTTTATTAACTCAACAATCCTTTATTATCACAAATGGAAGCTTTACTTCCATGCCCATAATAACCTATGACAGACGGTATATAGTATAACACCCTCACTGTAGGCAATTCTGTACATTCTACTATTTCGGTGACTAAGGTCTATTCGGATAGCTAGAATGTATAGAGCCACACTTAAATCAGAGTGAGGAATCATAATTAAATCAAATAAAGATCAATTAAGGGTGTGGAAAAATAAAGGAAGCGAAGTGTGAATCGGTTAAATGAGCAGGAGGTCCCAATGATGGGTGACCTTGTGGGAAAGTAATTGAAAGCTCAGTTGCCAACTCCACATTCATGAGGAACCCTATGGGACATTTATTTGGGACTAAATTGAAGGATAAATGACAATGAAAATGTTAAGAAAATGCAAGGAAATTAGTGCCAATCAGTAAAGACAAAGCATGACCCAATAAAAGGGCATTTTGATCATTTCACTTAGAGAGTTGATTTTTGACCAAAATATCAATTAAATTAAGTTAAAATTTATGTAATAAAATATGAAGAAATTTTGAAGAAAATTTAAATAGAAATATGCAATGGAAAGAAGGAAATAAAAGAAATAAAAATTTAACTCTCAATTATGACATAAGCATGATGTATGGATGACATAATTAAAAATCTAAACCAATTAAATCTAGACATATATATATTTATTTGACAAGAGTAATAAATTTCTTCTTATCAATTAAAAAGGACCATCTTCTTCTTCAAATGAGTGTTGGCCGAAACCAATCCCCCATTAGAGCCTTCCACCATTTTCTTCATTTCAAGCTCAATTTACTTGCCTTCCTCTCCATATTTTCCATAGTTTCTAAAACAAAAACTTAATTTTAGACCTTGCTTAAGAGTTTGGGAGCAAAAAGAAGGAGAAAACTTGAAGTTTTTACAAGCTTGGGAATATTTCAATTAAGGTTAGTGCTAAATCCTATGATCTTGCTTCTTATAATGTTGAAACTAAGTTGATTTGTAATACCCTCACCGTAGGTAGTCCGTACGTTCTACTGTTCTGACGACTAACGTCTATTCGGATAGCCAGGATATCTGTGTTAGTAGTATGCCCTAGAGCATATCATTTAGTATGTATCTAGTGCATATTTTATTAATAAAAGGCAATTTTACTTTTCTGTTTACATAATATCTTTATGTGTAATAGAAAAGGTCCATTGATATTTTGTTAGAAATTCTATTCTCAAGTTGTTAAGAATATGAGTGACAGTATTTCCAACACAAAGTATCATAAATTGGTTCACAATCAAGGATATTTTACACAGGAAATGACTTATCCAGAAAGATTGTAATCATGTTTGTTCTCAAGATATTTATATGAGATATAAATAAGATGGAGTGGTGAGTCTCATGCTATATAACAAACATGATAGGCACTTATACATGATAAGTAGGCCGAACCAGTGACACTTATGACAAGCACATAGAGTTTACTCTTGTCAATGCATTGTCATAAATCATATCAGTGTATATAATCTTTAGACCTGAGATAACATAGTTATCTTGTATATAGGTGGTTTGAGTTTGATACTGCTTTCATACTTGTACTGTGTATGAGTATATGGGCATGTGTTAGCTCCTACTAGTTATATATGGAGATAGGTGTTGATCAAGATAGAATCTGTTACCTTAAGTAAATAGGGATAAAATCCTATGTTCATTTAATTGTTCTTGATGTTTCAAGTTCCTGGCCAGGACAGGCAGATTTAGTCAGAAAAGAGTTTCTGATAAGAAAATCTAATTAATCAAGAACTGGAATTAAAAGAGAACATAATGTTCATAGCAAATGGGGTTTGACATTAACCATGACTCCAGCTCAAATTGGGATTTTGTAACGGAGAGATTCTAGTGCATGGTAACATATGATTAAAGGTTCATTTAAGGTATTCCTTGTTACTAATTGGGTGGCCATGGCACGTGTGATACCCCTTACTCGTCTATAGTGTAGCCCAGCAAGGAGTGCCACATTTGGTGCTGGAGCACCCTATCTTATGCTATGCTGTTTATTGTTAATTTTAAACTTATAGAAAATGTGTGGAATTTTTTTTCTTCAAATTATTGCTATGGATACCTGGGCAGAACCTCCTCTATTTAATTGGTATCTGACGGGTTCCACTAGTTACCTGTTAAAAATAATATCATGTCTATCTCATATTTCTACATGTCATATTATCTCATTTTTGCTTATACAATATCAAATTTATTCATTCATATAGACATTCATACACAGAAATTCATAACTTTAATTACAATTCAAAACACATAATTACAATTTTTATTACATCACAAACTAGTAATTACATCATGTTTATACATAATGAACCAAAATACTAGTCTATACATGGGCCCTATCGAAATACAAAAATTGGTGAGGTGACTCTGGGCGGTGGCAGATTCGGTCAGAGCTCTATCTGAACACTACTGTGGCGGCTGCTGCTGAGGCTGCTGTTGATCTCCAGTACCTACGCAATGGAAAAACCATACGCGCTAAGCAAATTGCTTAGTGGTGCATAATTTAAAGAAATGTATTTATATAATTAAAATAATCATTCTATACTAAGTTCCACAATTTCTATGTTATTTACGAATTTTCTGCACTTTGGAAGCAATTTAGCCTAACAGTATCTTTTCTGGTCATTTCTTATATTTTCAGTCTTAATTTATTTATAACAGTGCCCAAGTAACCTATAACAGACTATAAGTGCTGGATACGCGGGAGTATACTGGTTAGATAGCCATATGTCTAGCCTGTATACACATGTCATATAGGGCACTAGGCCAGTAGGTAGGCTTTCTAGGCCACAAATATCATTAGGCACAATGGCCAACGGGAAGGCATATAGCCTATACAACAATCATATCAGACATATTTTGTCAATCAATGATTATTCATGTAGGCAGTACTGCTATCTGTAGTCCCTAATTGGTATACCAATTGATCCATATAATATACATAAGCCTAGGTTTACTTTGGGCAATTAAGCATTATTAACTTCTTAGTAGGCTTTTCATGTCATTTTGTAGTGGGAAGGTGGGTCTCACATACTTATTTAGTGTAATGTAGTGATAACAGAACTTTTGTGACAATGTGTAGTGGGAAAGTGGGTCCCACATACCTGTTTTAAGTAATTTAGCATATAGTGACTTAGTAGGGATAAGCCAATAATAATTTTCAAGAACCTTTCTTTAGGTTCAAATTCGGGATTTTAAATTTGCATATGACTTTGGACAGTTTGTGGCCATTGTTTGGCCCCATTTCCTAAAAGGAAATTGTTCTTCTATGTCTTGTCTTTATTTTCCTTTTTAAATCATGCCATTTGGATTTGTATAACTCACGTTATGGTCAATTGACCATAACTAGGTCAATTCTGAATTTTGGTTCCCTTACTAGGCAGTTTTGCTATTATACTTTGTCAATTTTATTTAAGTAGATTGCTGCCATATTTGGGTCAACTACTCTTCATAGGATATGTTGCCCTATATCTTATGGTCACTTAAAATTTTTTATTGTGATTTTTCATGTAACACCCCTAAGTTCCGTAGTGCGTTCTACTGTTCCGGTGACCAGTATTGTCCAGACAGCTAGGATGCCTAGAACTATACTTCGTTATGATTGAGGAGACATAAAATAATGAAATACAAGAAAAGAAAATACAAGAAAAGCAAAGGAAAAATAATAGCAAAGAAATGTAACCAAGTTAAGCGAGCCGAGAACCCTAGCGATGGGTGACAGCATCGGGAAGTCACGGCGTGGACCGTTGACTAGCCCTGGACCACGGGGAACCCTGGAAAATATTTTTAGGACTCAAATAAATATTTATTGAAGTATAAATATCATTAGAAATATCAAAGAAAAATTAAATAATTAGTACAAAGAAAAGTGAGAAATCGAAAAATGGATAAAACTCGGTGTTACCGAAAAATCGGGAATGCAACCCGAATAGGGGCATTGTGGTCATTTGACACCCCGAGTTGTCTTTTGACCTAAATGTCCATTAAAAATAAGTGGTATTAAATTTTTTAAAATGCCATGAAAATAAGAAATTTTACAAGTAATGTAATTAGAGGACTTATGGGGGATTAATTAAAATGTTAATAAGATTTGATTATTATAATATTAATTACACTTAATGGACAATTAGTGGACCACTAAGTGAAACTATAAAATGCCAAAATTCTGTCCACTTTCACCTTCATCTTCATCATTCTTGATTTTTGCCGAATTGAATTTTCTCTCCATTGTCCACCATGGCCACACCTTGCATGCAAGCTCCACTTCTAATGATCAAGCCACAATTTCTCCAATTGTTCTTCATTAAAAGTGTTCTACACATCATGGGCAGCATGTAGGAAGCAAGAAAGAGGAGTTTTGGTGAAGTTTAATCAAGCCCAAGTTGAGGTTAGTGCTTAATCTTTCCAATTTCTTTCACTAATCCTTGTGTTGAGCTTTGGGTAAGTTAATTTATGAAGAAATTTTTGAGGTTTGATGTTGAATGGGAATGTGTACTTTTGGCAGCCATGGAAACACCTTGAAGGCAGTTTATTTGTGCTTGTAAATGGTGAATTAAATGATTGATTAAATGTATATTGTGTAGGAAATTATTTGGGTGATGTGTACTTAGTATATGTAAGTGTGAAATGAAATTTAAAGCTTGGAAATTAATGGAATGTAAATGTACCATTGTGGCAGTTTGTTAACTCTTGAAGAATGCTGAAATTCATGCTTGGTTTATGGTATATTAATGTTGACTTGTGTTGGATGTTATGGCAGTTTGAGTGTATATATGATGGTGTGAAGTTGGGCATGAAAAAAATGTTATGGTTAGGTGCTTGAATTGTTGTAATTGAGTTGAAAAATTCTGCACTTTATGGTGTTTGTTGAATGTAATAGTAAGCTGCCAAAATGACCTATAATGTGTTGTGAATTATGTTTAGGTCATGATACAACCAGAATTGACTTGAATATTGAGTTTGGTAAGTGTTAGGAGTGATCCTTGATGTGTATGAAAGAAATGCAATAAGACAGTTTGAGTTTTAGGCCTAGAACTTTGAGTGTGTGGCTCCAATTGGTATGATACCAATTGGAGGTGAAACTAGGCACAAAATGTGCCAACTTTCATGAAGGAAGCTTGCCAAAATTCTGCTTGCAAGGTAGCATGAAAAATAACCAAATCCGGATTAAATGCAATTGAGGCCTGAAAATTGACCATTTGGGCAGCAGTTAGTGTTTAGGCCATAACTCACTCAAAACAGGTCCAATTGACCTGAAATTTTGACCATGAATAGTTAAGACCATATCTACAAGTCTTATGAAGACACCAAAGCCCAAAAATGACCATAAGCAAGTCAAACAGCTTGCACAAGTTCGGGTCCAAAAACTGGCCGAACCTAAAATGACCTAAAGTGACCAATTTTGATGCAATTTGACCAGCAATAGTAAAATGACCATAACTTGGCCTACATAACTCAGAATGACCTGAAATTTTTCCCCGCGTTCCATAAGACATAGATCTACAAGTTTTTAGTTTTGACCGAAACCCAAAAACCGAGGGAACTAGGTCGTCCGGCTAGGTCAAACTAGTATCCCGAAATCTAGCAAATTGCAAGAAAATACAGTATACACGGAAACGAACTTGGTAACATGTACCAACTCTAAAATACTATCGAATGTGACATATTAATAACATTAAAACCTAATTTACCTAGAATGCATTGAGGGTCGACATCTTAGGTTGACTAAGCAAATATTAGAATTCAGTGAATTAATTATCAAACATTATCGTTAGAAACAGTTTAAATGAGTACTGAAACACTTCAAATTGTGTTTCTCAGTTAGCAAAGACTCAGGGAAAGGGAAGGAAACTGTGACACTCCTTACCCGACTACAGTGTAGCCGAGCAAGTTATGCCACTCAGTGTGCCGGAGCACTCTATTTTATCTTAATTCATTTTTATCGTAGTTTTGAAAATAATTTGTGAAATATAATTTATTTATTGAAATTGTAATTTATTTGAGGTTCCGAAAATTTTAAAGAAAATCCGGCAGAATACCGGCTAAAAATGGAGAAAACCGTTCTTCGGAACCTGTGAAAAACACTTCCTATATTCTTATTCATTCATCTCAACTCCATTTATCAAAATCTCAATATTTTTCAGTTCACATTCATTTCTCAATCATTCATTTCATGTGATAATCATATATATATCACAGATAAACATTCACTTTTTCATTTACAAACACAATTCTCATTATTTACATGAGCATCAAATTATATTTCATAAGTTCATTTACACATGAGAAAATAAGATCAATTACAAAATACCAAAATGACACCTAGTGTCCTACCAATGCAATCAGAGCTTGTGAGGTGACACGGACACTATGCAGAACTGCAGGATGGACTTACCCAATCTGTGGTCTACTGGCTCTCGATCAGTATCTTCAGTACCTACGCGTTGCAAAAGCGACGCGCTAAGCATAAAGCTTAGTGGTGCAAATAATAAAATAGAAAGAAATAATATGCAAATAAAAATCATAATTTCTTAGCCATTGTGTTCATAAGAACTGAATAATTACCAACTTAATGTTTAGTCGAGGGCTAATTACGTTTTATGATATTAACTTCTTCATGCATTTTGTTTATTTATTTTCTTCATGATCTTGAGTTTCTTTGTATTCTATCGTAATCATTTCTGATATTTAATTTTCGTATTTTCTTTAACAATCGTTCAATTACGCTTATACTTTTCCATGCCCAAGTAACCTATACAAATTAACCTGATCGATAAACGGGTAAACTAGCACCGGGTACCGTGTACCTCGCCACACCATCGGTCACAATGTGTCTCCTGGCAGTAAACAGAATGGCTAATAAGCCATATAAGCAATAAGGCATAAAGCCAAGTAAAACATCATAATCGATAGCCATAGGCTATCACATCACGTAATGGCAATGAAGCCATACATCATACGCAGTACTGCTATCAGAACCCTATTGGCATGCCAACCTATCCAAACCAATCACATTAGGCCTACTAGGGCATTTGATACTTTTGAATTATTCAATTTTTGAATTTTAAGTTTTTATGTCACTATTCACTTCAATAGTCAACAAAAAGTTGACTTTTGCATAGATCATAGGTGCATTGGTTTTAACACTCCCAATGTACCACATTTTACATTTAAAACTTGTTGGTTTTGGTCACTTTCTCAAAGCTTAGGTCATTTTGGCAAAATTGCCAATTTTTGGTTTTGGTGTCACTATTCACCTCATTGGTCAACAAAAATGTTGACTTTTGGATAGAAAATAGGTGTATTGGTCTTAACACCTCAAACATACCACATTTTGTATTTCAAACTTGTTGGTATTGGTTGCCAATACCATTTTTAAGCTTAATGCTAATTGAGCAAAATTTTCGGGTGTCATGCTACAACTTTCCTGTTCCATTTGTTATTTTTACAGTGGGAATTTGAGGACATGGTAAACATGAAAGTTGTTCCTTATTTTGTCTAGTTGAATTTCCTTTTTTGAATCACTCCATTTGGAGTTTTGTAGCTCAAGTTATGGCCAAAATAAGTTTATCTGTTCACGTGCAATCGCTCATGCTTTGAGATTTTGGGTCCGCATTTTTGGTCCAAGTTTGGTCAGTAATTTGACCAAGTTAAGTTCATAATTTGGTCTAACTTTCTTCATATGAAATGTTCTACTATGCCTTAGGTTTCCATCGGTTCAAGAATCGCCTAAATCCGAGTTTTCTAGAGAGAGTTATAGCCATCCAAACATTACTGCTCAAATCAAAATCTGCAGAGTTGCGAGTTTGAACAAGAATCGTGACTGCCATTTGGGTTAGGTTATGGTCATAATTTGGAGTAGGTTTCTTCATGAAAGTTGTTTGTCTATGTCTTAACTTGTTGCTGTAAAACTTTCAGGTCAATTGACCAAATATACAGTGAGTTATGGCCAAATGAACAGTTACTGTTCATTTGGCAAATTCTGCAGAATCAGTGCAGGGTATCCAGATTTTAGGGCCAAGTTTTGGTCCTCTTGCTTTGGTCTTTTGGGCATGGTTTCTTCAGCAAAAATGTGCCATTATAAGCCTAGTTTCATGTCCAATTGGCCAAACACCAATTGGACTAACACAGCCCAAGTTATGGCAGTGCAAAGGGACTGAATTTTCACCCCTATGTCTTGTCCTAGGGTAGCCTGCAATCCTCACTTTGCAATCTCATTTTTCTGTCCATTTGTTGGTCAAATTACCTAAAATGGTCACTAATTGACCATTAAAATGCTCTCTAATAATTTCCTAAGCCAAGTCACATTTTCACCTTTCCAAACCCTAATTCAAATTCATGGTTTATGCCATGTATCTTAGTAGCTACCAATGCATTGCTCATATGTTTATCACTTCAACATGGTTTCTATTCCACTCTAAGCTCATCAAAACACTTCCTCCTATTCCATAGCTAGGGCAGCCAAAATTCAAGATGTTATACACATAAGTTTTTGTTAATTTAAATCACAATCCTTACTAGTTTCAAGTCCCAAACCATGAAAATAATGAGTTTTTAAGATATAAATGCACTAACCTCAAGTGGCAGAATTTTTCCCTTCCTCAAAGTCTTGATTTCCTTTTCTTTTTGCTCCCACAATAATCACCAAGATGATAGAATGAATTTTTGTGTTGGTAGTTAGGGTTTTTAGTGGAAGAAAGCTAAGAAAGATGAATGATGAAAGGTTGTTAATGGTGGAATGGGTAAGAGTGAGTGAGTGGCATGAAGAAGAAGAGAGGGAGCTGGTTTTGGGTCTCTAGAATTCTGCCTCATTACCCATTTTTATTTCATTTTAATGGACTTGCTTAAATTTGATTGGCCAATACACTTTTAATTACCTAAGCATGACATCATAATTCCCAATTAAGCTCATTTTTCTTTCTTTTCTTTTCTATCAAGTTTCAATTTAATTTCTAGCAATGTTTCTTCATATTTTATGTCATATTAATTATTTACTCAACTGGACAAGTCGGCCAAAAATCACCTCTGAAGGCGAAATGACCAAAATGCCCACCGTTCGGCTTAACGGGTCAAAATTGTCTGTACCGATTGAAAAATTTTTCTAGGTATTTTCTTGGCATTCTAATGCCATAGGAACCTCAATGACCCTTTTCTGGAGTCCCAAAAATTATTTTATAATTTTTTCCCCGGGTCTAGGGCTCCTCGTTATAGAACAGTAACTTCCTCCTGTTACCCATCGCTTGGGCACCTACTGCTTTACTTGGTTGTATTTTATTTCTAAAATTTTTTTACTAAATTTTTCTTATTAATATTTGAGTTAATTATGATTCCCGACTTTAGTTTAAATATTTTTCCGGACATTCTAGCTGTCCGAACCGACACTGGTCACCGGAACAGTAGGATGTACGGAGTGGTTACCGGGAGGGTGTTACAGAAACACTGAGTCAAGGCCAGGAGACAGTTATCAGAGGTTTGTGCACAATAGCTATTTCTTTTGAATTATTTTCAATTGAAATAAATTATGACTATTTGTATATTATTGTTTTAAATTGTGAAACTGTGAAAAATTGTTTGAATGATATTTGATGGATACTTATTGCTTGAAAAGCATTGTAAATGGTTTGAAACTGTGGAAAAAAAATTATTTAGTGTGATTTGTGGAAATTGAAGTTACTTATGAATTGTGTTGCCATTTTGTGAATGAAATTATGACTTTGGAAATTTATTGGATTCTCACGAATCATTTGAATGAAATGTTTGAAATTGATTTTGTGTTCACACTTAGCATGACAGTATCGTATCATTCCTTCTCCATTTATGGAGTTGTGATCGTTTATTTTTCTCCCTCTCTGGTTTACCAGTTGAGGTGATCGGATGAGTACTCATTATATAGCTAGCTCCCTTCCTCATTGACTTCGATTAGTGGGGTTGTGATTGCTTTGTCGTGGTGTACAATGCGGCATTGATCGGAAATTTATGTCATGGCTTAAGTTGTGAATGAATTGGCAACACTGTATTCTTAAATTATTCGACTAAATTGTGTTATTATGCGATTTGATAATTTGTGAAATGGAGTTTAAATTCTTATTGACATTCACTGTCTTTTGAATTTAACTATGTTTTGACTATTGAGATTTATTGTGATATTGTGAAATGGAGTTTAAATTCTTATTGACATTCACTGTCTTTTGAATTTAACTATGTTTTAATTACTGAGATTTAATGTGATATTGTGTTAAATTCCTTATGACATTCATTGTCTCGAATTTAACTATGGTTTTATGTATCCATCATTTATATGATTTATGAATTGTGATTTAAAGTAGTATTTGGTTAATGTTGTGCACCACTGAGACATTGTCTCAGTGATAGCTTTCCATTGCTGTCGCAGGTAGACAGACGGATAGGGCAGCAGACTAGGTTGCTAGTGCATTCAGCGAGAGATCATCGGGTATATTGAGTATACCACATTTTGCATTTTGTACTGTAATGTATGTTCACTGTATGTATATAGCGTTCTTGATTTTGAGTAGTTGTAAATTAAAATTGTACATTGAAGTTGTAAAGTAAATTATGAGTATTTTGACTTGTAAAAATTGTATTATATTTCTTTTATCTCAGTCTTTGAAAAATTATTGTGGATTTGAGTTGAAAAGATATTGTGTTGTTTAACTGTTGAAGTGGAGATTGAGAATTATATTGAAGTGCTTTTACAGGTTTTCTGAAGAACTGTTTTATTCAAAATACAGAAGGCACTCCGCCAAAAATTTTTACAGAAATTCCTAATATTTCAAATGTGTTTTCTCTTTCATTTAAGTTCAAAAAAATTTTTAACACCTGTAAATAGTGCTCACCACTGTAAAAGAAGTAAGAAAAGTTTTAAAATCCCTTGTAGTGTATTTAATGGGTTATCAGTAGACGAAGTTGGTAATTCATTAGGTATACTACGGGATCATGTTATGCCTTACAGAGGGGTAGGGTGTGACATGTTTTAGTGGTATCAGAGCCAGGTTTTAAATTCAGTTTTCACCTGTTATTTGAATATTCTTTCTTCATAGTACAACTGCTCAATGTCATTGTTTGATACATACAGTACATTACATTATAAATATGCATTAACGGGAGGAAATCTCCTTATGTTATTTGTTCAGGAGGTTTAAGATCCTCGCATTGACTATGGAAGAGGGTGATCGTTCAGTCGATCAATCTATAGAGGCTGAGGTGCAAGGGGATGCCTCAGCCCTACATAATGTCGATGGTTCAAAGAAGACTGCTCGCAGCATTTCTGCTCGCTCAGCTCAAAGAGATGGTCGCAATGTTCCAACAAATGGCTGGTAATGTGCCTACTCAAGTCCCAATACAGACACCAGTGGTACAACCACAGTCTTCTGCAAGGCAGTATGACAAATTGATGAAATATGGGGCTACAGAGTTTAAGGGGACAGTAGATCCTCTAGAGGCTGAACAATGGTTAGAAAGGATGGATAGGGTATTCAAGAAACTACATTGCACAGAGGAGCTCAGATTTGAATACTCAGTATCTCTGCTACAGGGGAATGCTTATGATTGGTGGAAAATAATTCCCCACAGTCTGGTAGAACCTGCAGTGTTAACCTGGAATGACTTTCTCAGGGAATTCAGACAAAAATATGTCCCTGATGCTTATGTAGACCAGAAGTTACAAGAATTCCTAAGTCTGAAACAGGGGAGCAGATCAGTGGCTGAGTATGAAAGAGAATTTTCCCGCCTAAGCCATTATGCAGTAAATCTACTTTCTACCAGCAAGGAGAGATGCAAGAGGTTTGAAACCGGCTTGAAACCCAAAGATCGACACAAGTGGTCGGATTCAAACACACTAACTTCTCTGAACTTGTTTCTCAAGCCCTAGAGTTGGAAAGAATTGAGTCTGAAGCTGCTCTTGAGAAAAAGAAATCAGAGAAGACAAAGAAAGAGGGAAAATCAGTAGAACAGAGTTCCAGTGATCCTACTGAAAAGAGGAAGAACTATGGGGGACACAGCGGAGGTGGCAAGAAGTCTGGTAAGGGAAGACATTCAGGACAGAAACCTCCTCTATCTGGTCAGCAGAGTACCAGAGGTTCCTACCATTCCCGCCAATGTGAAAATTGTGGAAGATATCATGGTGGGATATGCTATAAGGCTATTGGAGCCTGTTATAATTGTGGAGGCACAGGACACTTTGCAAAGGACTGCACCAGTAGTCGCAGAGTTGGACCACCTCCTACTACTGCAGAAGGGTCAGTTCAGAGCCCTGTCACTAGAAGTTCACAACCACCCAGTAGAGGTAGAGGCAAGGGTAGAGGTAGCCCAGCAGGCAGCCAAGGCACAGTGAAACAATCAGAGCAAGATAGTGCTCCGGTTAGAGTCTACGCAACAAGACAGAGGGAGGAAGTCGAGACATCTGATATTGTGGCTGATACCTTCTCAACTTTTAACCAAGATGTGTTTGTGTTATTTGATCCGGGTTCTACCCATTCTTATGTGAGTGCTAGCATCATTGATTGCATTGCTGTTCCATGTACAAAAATGGACTTTGAGGTGCTAGTAACAAGTCCGCTAGGATAGGAGGTCAGGGTTAATATAATGTATATAGATAGTCCTTTAAGATAAGGATTGTGATAATAAGTGAAATTAGTTTTGGAAGAGTTTATCGACGAAAAGTATTTTCTGACACACCATAAATTATAAAGCTAATTGGCGAGCCTACTTAATGTAAGGCAAGAGGACGTAAAAGTAAGATGCAGTAATGGAATTGCTCTAGATGAGGGCAAGGATGTTACTGTTAGTAATTGCTAATGGATATTGTAATCAGAATAAGTTCGGATATCAGTGAATTCGAAAAGGATAAAGGATAGGAAAGTTTGATCTATTGGGATGTATTGTAGTAACTATGCAATGTTCTTGATGTTTATACTGTAAGCTGCAGATTATAGTACTAACTTGAGATTATTGTGTAGAGCTACGTACTACCTGAGAGTACACCTAGATGAGAATAGTTGCCAACGGCATCTGTTTTGGTATAGTTATGCCGGGACATAATTTAATTGTTAGGAATAAGTTTGGAAATCCTACTTAGGGATCTAAAACTCAAAAGTTAGAATATCGAAAGGTTATAGTTCAGTACAAAAGGAAGTAAGTTATAGAATATTGACAGATAAAAAGAGTTATGAAAGTAAAAATTCGAACAGTTGGTTCAGATATAACAAAGAAATATTACGAATGTGAGGAAGACTATGGACTAGAATGGTCAAAGGACCAATGACTAGATAAATCATTCTAACATGACCTCAAGGGTCATTCAAGAAGGAACATGAACCGAAATATTAGACAAGACAATAGTAAGAGAAGATTGGTGTTATACAAACAAATTAAACGTTGTATTAGATTGTTAAAAGTCTTATACAAATTTGAGGAAAAGAAGATTATATGGTCATATAGAAAGGAGAAAATAAACGTATGACTATGGTAAGATGGCTATTGGGTAAAATTTCATGGACGAAATTTATTTTAAGGGGGGGAGAATTGTAACACCCCTAAGTTCGATAGTGCGTTCTACTGTTTCGGTGATCAGTGTTGTCCGGACAGCTAGGATGCCTAGAAATACACTTCGTTATGATTGAGGAGACATAAAATAATAAAATACAAGAAAAGAAAATACAAGAAAATCAAAGGAAAAATAATAGCAAAGAAATGTAACCAAGTTAAGCGAGCCGAGAACCCTAGCGATGGGTGACCGCACCGGGAAGTCACGGCGTGGACCGTTGACTAGCCCTGGACCGCAGGGAACCCTGGAAAATATTTTTACGACTCAAATAAATATTTATTGAAGTATAAATATCATTAGAAATATCAAAGAAAAATTAAATAATTAGTACAAAGAAAAGTGAGAAATCGAAAAACGGACAAAACCCGGTGTTACCGAAAAATCAGGAATGCAACCCGAATAGGGGCATTGTGGTCATTTGACACCCCGAGTTGTCTTTTGACCTAAATGTCCATTAAAAATAAGTGGTATTAAATTTTTTAAAATGCCATGGAAATAAGAAATTTTACAAGTAATGTAATTAGAGGACTTATGGGGGATTAATTAAAATGTTAATAAGATTTGATTATTATAATATTAATTACACTTAATGGACAATTAGTGGACCACTAAGTGGGACTATAAAATGCCAAAATTCTGTCCACTTTCACCTTCATCTTCATCATTCTTGATTTTTGCCGAATTGAATTTTCTCTCCATTGTCCACCATGGCCACACCTTGCATGCAAGCTCCACTTCTAATGATCAAGCCACAATTTCTCCAATTGTTCTTCATTAAAAGTGTTCTACACATCATGGGCAGCATGTAGGAAGCAAGAAAGAGGAGTTTTGGTGAAGTTTAATCAAGCCCAAGTTGAGGTTAGTGCTTAATCTTTCCAATTTCTTTCACTAATCCTTGTGTTGAGCTTTGGGTAAGTTAATTTATGAAGAAATTTTTGAGGTTTGATGTTGAATGGGAATGTGTACTTTTGGCAGCCATGGAAACACCTTGAAGGCAGTTTATTTGTGCTTGTAAATGGTGAATTAAATGATTGATTAAATGTATATTGTGTAGGAAATTATTTGGGTGATGTGTACTTAGTATATGTAAGTGTGAAATGAAATTTAAAGCTTGGAAATTAATGGAATGTAAATGTACCATTGTGGCAGTTTGTTAACTCTTGAAGAATGCTGAAATTCATGCTTGGTTTATGGTATATTAATGTTGACTTGTGTTGGATGTTATGGCAGTTTGAGTGTATATATGATGGTGTGAAATTGGACATGAAAAAAATGTTATGGTTAGGTGCTTGAATTGTTGTAATTGAGTTGAAAATTTCTGCACTTTATGGTGTTTGTTGAATGTAATAGTAAGCTGCCAAAATGACCTATAATGTGTTGTGAATTATGTTTAGATCATGATACAACCAGAATTGACTTGAGTATTGAGTTTGGTAAGTGTTAGGAGTGATCCTTGATGTGTATGAAAGAAATGCAATAAGGCAGTTTGAGTTTTAGGCCTAGAACTTTGAGTGTGTGGCTCCAATTGGTATGAGACCAATTGGAGGTGAAACTAGGCACAAAATGTGCCAACTTTCATGAAGGAAGCTTGCCAAAATTCTGCTTGCAAGGTAGCATGAAAAATAACCAAATCCGGATTAAGTGCAATTGAGGCCTAAAAATTGACCATTTGGGCAGCAGTTAGTGTTTAGGCCATAACTCACTCAAAACAGGTCCAATTGACCTGAAATTTTGACCATGAATAGTTAAGACCATATCTACAAGTCTTATGAAGACACCAAAGCCCAGAAATGACCATAAGCAAGTCAAACAGCTTGCACAAGTTCGGGTCCAAAAACTGGCCGAACCTAAAATGACCTAAAGTGACCAATTTTGATGCAATTTGACCAGCAATAGTAAAATGACCATAACTTGGTCTACATAACTCAGAATGACCTGAAATTTTTCCCCGCGTTCCATAAGACATAGATCTACAAGTTTTTAGTTTTGACCGAAACCCAAAAATCGAGGGAACTAGGTCGTCTGGCTAGGTCAAACTAGTATCCCGGAATCCAGCAAATTGCAAGAAAATGCAGTATACACGGAAACGAACTTGGTAACATGTACCAACTCTAAAATACTATCGAATGTGACATATTAATAACATTAAAACCTAATTTACCTAGAATGCATCGAGGGTCGACATCTTAGGTTGACTAAGCAAATATTAGAATTCAGTGAATTAATTATCAAGCATTATCGTTAGAAATAGTTTAAATGAGTACTGAAACACTTCAAATTGTGTTTCTCAGTTAGCAAAGACTCAGGGAAAGGGAAGGAAACACTGAGTCAAGGCCAGGAGACAGTTATCAGAGGTTTGTGCACAACAGCTATTTCTTTTGAATTATTTTCAATTGAAATAAATTATGACTATTTGTATATTATTGTTTTAAATTGTGAAACTGTGAAAAATTGTTTGAATGATATTTGATGGATACTTATTGCTTGAAAAGCATTGTAAATGGTTTGAAACTGTGAAAAAAAATTATTTAGTGTGATTTGTGGAAATTGAAGTTACTTATGAATTGTGTTGCCATTTTGTGAATGAAATTATGACTTTGGAAATTTATTGGATTCTCACGAATCATTTGAATGAAATGTTTGAAATTGATTTTGTGTTCACACTTAGCATGACAGTATCGTATCATTCCTTCTCCATTTATGGAGTTGTGATCGTTTATTTTTCTCCCTCTCTGGTTTACCAGTTGAGGTGATCGGATGAGTACTCATTATATAGCTAGCTCCCTTCCTCATTGATTTCGATTAGTGGGGTTGTGATTGCTTTGTCGTGGTGTACAACGCGGTATTGATTGGAAATTTTATGTCATGGCTTAAGTTGTGAATGAATTGGCAACACTGTATTCTTAAATTATTCGACTAAATTGTGTTATTATGCGATTTGATAATTTGTGAAATGGAGTTTAAATTCTTATTGACATTCACTGTTTTTTGAATTTAACTATGTTTTGACTATTGAGATTTATTGTGATATTGTGAAATGGAGTTTAAATTCTTATTGACATTCACTGTCTTTTGAATTTAACTATGTTTTGATTACTGAGATTTAATGTGATATTGTGTTAAATTCCTTATGACATTCATTGTCTCGAATTTAACTATGGTTTTATGTATCCATCATTTATATGATTTATGAATTGTGATTTAAAGTAGTATTTGGTTAATGTTGTGCACCACTGAGACATTGTCTCAGCGATAGCTTTCCATTGCTGTCTCAGGTAGACAGACGGATAGGGCAGCAGACTAGGTTGCTAGTGCATTCAGCGAGAGATCATCGGGTATATTGAGTATACCACATTTTGCATTTTGTACTGTAATGTATGTTCACTGTATGTATATAGCGTTCTTGATTTTGAGCAGTTGTAAACTAAAATTGTACATTGAAGTTGTAAAGTAAATTATGAGTATTTTGACTTGTAAAAATTGTATTATATTTCTTTTATCTCAGTCTTTGAAAAATTATTGTGGATTTGAGTTGAAAAGATATTGTGTTGTTTAACTGTTGAAGTGGAGATTGAGAATTATATTGAAGTGCTTTTACAGGTTTTCTGAAGAACTGTTTTATTCAAAATACAGAAGGCACTCCGCCAAAATTTTTACAGAAATTCCTAATAATCCAAATGTGTTTTCTCTTTCATTTAAGTTCAAAAATTTTTTTAACACCTGTAAATAGTGCTCACCACTGTAAAAGAAGTAAGAAAAGTTTTAAAATCCCTTGTAGTGTATTTAATGGGTTATCAGTAGATGAAGTTGGTAATTCATTGGGTATACTACGGGATCATGTTATGCCTTACAGAGGGGTAGGGTGTGACATTTCAAGTCTTGTTGAGTTACTTATAGTCAATTTGTTGACCTAGACTCAAGTGTCTTATAGTAATTGGGTTTCAATTAGGTTAGTAGATTTGACCTATTATTTAGGCTTCTTACATTCATAAGATGAGGAAGATGTCTAAAGCAAAATTGGAGGTCTATTTCTTAGCTTTCAAGAATGGTATAGCTCATTTTATTTGAAGACTTCTAGTGGGAGTTATAATTAAAACACTTTGCTAGAGTTAATGGTCATTTGAATCATTTCCAGATTTGGCATGCCAACTTAATCAAGTTAATTGACCTAGTTTCCTAAGTTTCTGGGTTTTGGTCAAAATAACATTATTGTAGGCCTATGTCTTATTGAAAATTTGGCACTGGTTTCAGGGCATTTAGAGTTCTATGGACCAAGTTTTGGCTTCATTTCCAAGACTAGTCAAGTGGTCATTGTTTGGCAATTCTGGGCAGTGTCAATTCTGGACAGATTTGGTGTCCCTAATTAGGCAAGCAAATTGACTTGGTTAATTGCATTTCTGGGTTTTAGTGTCCTCACAAGAGTTGTAGCCCTATGTCTAAGCTTTCTAATGGTATAAATTTCAGGTCATTTGGACTTGACTATAGTGAGATATGACCAAAATAGTGAACACTGTTCATTTGGTCATTTCTGGGTTCACAAACAAGGCAATCTGGATTTGGTCAGGTTTTTAGCCACTTTTTAGGCAAAATTGGGACATGATTTCTATATGAAAGTTGGAGTATTTTAGGTCATTTTTCACTTCCAATTGGTCTCATACCAATTGGGGTCACACAAGGTCAATTATAACTCCATTTACACACTATTTTCAACAATATCACAACCTGCACAAAATAACACTCCCAATATTCATTTCTTCATCTCCCAAACTTCTAGTATGCATTCATGGCACTTCTAATATCACCAATTCATCTCAATCAATCAATATCCAGCAGTATACACAAGTCTATTATAAGCAATTCAAAACCCTAAATTCAATTTGGTTAAGGTCAATAATATGTACATGGAACAATTGATTAATACATGTAATTTCAATAATCAATGCCTAATTCACTTCCACTTATCCATGGCCACTATAATTCACCATTTAATTCATGAAATTACATATTTTCTATGTTCCTCAAGGCTAGAAAATTGGGCAGTATCATTAATTACTCACAATTATTCAAAGCCCTAAGTTAATGTAACACCCCTATATGCATAGCTTGGTATATTTCGCTGTTCCGGTGACCGGTATTGGTCAGGACAATTAAGGGGATTAGAATTATATTTAAGGATCTAAAAAAGCCCTGAATGGAAATAAATAGTGAGTACCAAATAGTGAAGTATAAACAAGAAAATCAAAGCTTAAAAAGTTAAATGGGCCGGGAGTCACAACGATGGGTGACCTTCCCAGGAAATGACTGCGAGGTCAGTCCTAACTCTACTTTTGAACTGAAAAATGTGACGCCGCGGTCCTAAGGACTATTATGAACCTAGTGGAAAAGAGAAAACCATAGAAAAGAACTGATAAGTAGGTCAAGTAATTAGGTCAGGGCTCCGAAAGAAATACTGGATTATTTGCAAACCGGATCAATCCGGTGAGGGGCAAATTAGTCAATTCACCCCTAGAGGTGACTCCTGACCTAACTGTCCAATAAAATCAGAGAAATGAAAATTTCAGAATAGAGAATTAAATTAAAGAACTATTAGAAAATTCAGGGAAAAGAAAAAGATTGAAAAATGGCTTTATTACATCACACAAATGACATCACATATGATGTCACCATTAAAATTAATTTCCCCAAATAATTGACCAAGTCAAAAAGCAATTTAAATACACAAAATAAAAAAAATGTCATCTTCTTCATTTTTCCCAAGCCTTGCCGTCACCTCTTCCTCTCTCTCAAAATTTTCTTTTACCTCCATTGAAGCTTAAGTCTAAGCTTTTAAACCCCCAAATTTCTATCAATTTCTCCAAATTAGCTACTTAAACCTTACTTTGGTGACTTGAGAAGAAGATTGAGCAAGAAAAGTAAGGAAGAAAAGGGAGGAATTGGAGAATTGGAAATCAAAGTTTGAGGTTAGTGATCAAACTTGAATTCTTTTGTTGAATTTCTATGTTTTTAGTTCAATTAACTTAGAATTTAACTTAAATGCAAACAAAACAATTATGGAGGACCAATTGGGAATTTTGGCCAGCATTAAGGAGGATTGAAAATTCTTGAATTTGATGGAATTGAAGGATTAATTGAGGTGAATTAAGTAAGTAGATCAAGAATATATAATTTAATTGCATTAAATTACACAAGTCAAAAATTTAGGGTTCTTGAGCTTTAGAAATTGGGAGAAAAATTGGAGGAAATGGTCAATTGATGCAATTGACCCTAACTGAGGTTAAAAATGGTTAATTAGGACCATTTGTGATGTGTTTGAATTGGTAGAAACAAATTGCAATTCGGATTGGTTAGAGTTCCTATTCTGGCAGATTGACCTAGGTCCCTTTGAGGGACCAAAACTGAAATTTTACCAACCTAATTGGTGTGAGGCTAATTGAGAATAAAAATAGACACATAATGGCACATTTTTCATTTAGAAACCATGCTTAGAAAATGACATTAACATAGTGAACAATTAGGTCAAATCCGAGTGTTGTGCACTGCCATTGTACCAAAATGACCAAATGAATAGTGTTCTAATCTGTTCATTTGGCCATAACTTGGGCTAGACAGGTGCAAATGACCTGATTATTGTGGCATTGGAAAGGTATGATGTAGCACTACAACTTTCATGAAGAACACCAACCCAAATTCTGCCCATAACCAAGTTATTTTGCTACCCAAATTTAGAGGTCTAAAACTACCAGAACTAATTAGGTGCCCATAAATTCTGGGTAACACCAATCCGGCTAGCCTTATTCAAATGGCCATATCTTGGGCTAAAAAACTCTAAATGAAGTGATTCAAAAATGGAATTAAAGATAAGACAATAAGGAACAACTTTGATGAAGGACACTTAGCCAAATTCTCACAGTAACCAGACCAATGGAACAGTGTAAAATAAGGGATCAAAACTGAACAATGGCAATTTCTCTTAGGAGACCTAAAAATTGAAATGGCAACTTAAACCAATAAATTAGGCACCCAAAATGTGGTATGTGGATGTAATTGGAATTCACATACCTATTAAGCATGAGAAAGTCAATATTTTGACTTGAATAGTGCCTTGAATAGTAACCCCGAAATGCAAATTTTAAAGAACGTTAATTTAAGCATATTAGGGCTAGAATTTAGTAGACATGAATTTATTTATTGGATTTATTATAAGTTATGATACTAAAACACTGCAAATTATGTGTTTCAGTTGAAAAGAATACGGAGAAAGGAAAGGAAACATCGAGTCAAGGCCTAGAGGCGACTCGCATGAGATTTGTGCACAACATAGAATTTTTTTTCTGTAAATTTTCTTTGGCAAATTGATTGAATGCATAAATTGTGACTTATTTGTATTGGAAATTGTGATTTAATGGAACAATATGCTTTTGACCTAAATTGTTGGAAAATTTAGTGCTATGTGATGAATTGTAAATAAATATTTAGAAAATTGTTAAGATAGTTTTGAAACCACAGTGTCATGACCATATATCTGAATGCCTCACTAGCATGACTAGTGGGCGAAAATAGTTTTGAATTCCCTCTCTAGCTGAAGTGTTGAGGTGTGTACCAGCAGAGGAAGAAATTTGAATGGGTACCCATAGTTTGAGCTAGCTAGCCTTGGCATGTAACATCCTCCCTGTACGTGTTCTGTACGTTCTGTTGCTCCGGTGACTTAATGTCAGTCCGGGCAAGTCAAGATGTCTGGAACTACACTTCGGTGATAGTGAACAGACATATAATGATGAAATAAATAAAAAGAAAATACAAGAAAAATCAAAGAAAAATAAAGGAGAGAAAATGAAACTAAGTTAAACGAGCCGGCACCACAGTGATGGGTGACTGCACCGGGAAGGCCGTTGCCGACCCCAGAACCGCAGGGAACCCTCGGAATTAAATTTTGGGACATAATTAAAGGTTTATTGAAATATAATTGACACTAGAAAAATCAAAGAAAAATTAATAAATTAGTACAAAGAAAATGAAAAATCGAGAAATACAAAAATCGGTGTTACCGAAAAATCGGGAATACAACTCGAAGATGGGCATTTTGGTCATTTGACACCTAAGGTTGCCTTTTGAACTCAATTTCTATTAAAAATAAATGATATTACACTTTGAAAATGTCATGAAAAATTAAAATGAGATACATTATATGAATAGTGCAAGAAATGGGGTATAAATTAAATAATTAAAATCTTAACATATAAAATAAATTAATTAAAAGTGAGTGGAGCACTAAGGGGTATTTTAAACACCTAAAGGACATGTGTATGTCCACAAAACAATTCAGTTTCTGCATCATCTTCTCCAGCCGAAATGAACCTCCATGGACGCACCATTGCCGCCCCACATGCAAGCTTCATTGGTGCATGATCAAGCCATCCTTTCCACTTGGTTCCTTCATTAAAACTTGCCTACTCACCTTGGGGAAGATATTGGCAACAAGAAAAACAAGATTTGGTGAAGTTTAAGGGAAGCTCCAAGAGTGTAAGTGTCCAAATCCTCTCCCTAGCTTTAGTAAACCTTGTGTTTAGGTTGAGGTGAGTAATTTGGTGAAGAGAAATGAAGAAAATATTGAGGTATGAACTTATCCATTTTTGGCAGCCATGAAGGTTTGTGGTGTTTGAGTTTTTCTTACCTCTAATGGATGGAAATTAAGGTTGATTAACTCAAATAGAAGTTGTAGTAGTTTAATGTCCAAGTATGTGCATGTTAGTGCTTGAATTAAGAGTTTGAAATGGGACCTTGATGCTTTGGCAAACTGCCATGTTTGACAGCTTATAATATCATGAATTTATGTGTGTGAATATGAAGTTTATTAATGAAATATGATGGTATTGAATTGTGGGCAGTTTGTATAATTGCCATGGTAGTGTATGTGTAATATAAGTGTTGATGTACATTGAATTTGGGTGGATGTAAATGTTGAATTTTAATGGTGTATTGTGTGCATTGAGCACTTAAGTGTTTTGCCCAAAATGCTTGCTGGAATTGTGTACAATATATATGGAAGTGCCATGATTAAATGTTGAAGTATTGGGAGGAGGAGGATTGTCAAAATTAGAAGTGTGATGTTCAAATGCAGGTTGTGTATGTTGGCAGCACCTAAATTAGGTCATAAGTGCAAAATGGGGAGTGAAACTAGACACCAATTGGTATAAGGCTAATGGGGAGTGAAATTAGACACCAAATAGGCCAACTTTCATGTAGAAATATTGCCAAAATTCTGCCTAGAAACTGACCTTAAAAATGACCAAATCCGGAATGACAACCTTGCAAACTCAAATTTTTGACCATATGAATAGTAGTCATTAGGATGACCATAACTCACTCAAAACAAGTCCAATTGACCTGAAATTTTTACCATGGATAGATTAGACATAGAGCTACAATTCTTATGAAGACACCAAAGCCCAGAAATGTCCAGAACCAAGTCAAATAGATTGCACAAATTCGGGTACCAAAACTGTCAGAACTAAAAGTGACCTAAAATTGACCAAATTTTGTGCTAAAGGTGCAATCTGTCCAGCTTTAGTAAATTGACCATATCTTAGTCTATACAACTCAGAATGACCTGAAATTTTTCCCAGAGTGCAATGAGACATAGAGCTACAATTTTGCTTCTTTGACCAGAAGCTAAAAACTAAGAAAAATAGGACTTTAAGCTAGACCAATCTAGCACACAAAAATTGAGAATTTGACATTTACATACAATGATGCTTGAGGTAATTTGGAAATGAATGCCAACTTATAAAAAGGGTAAATTGCATTATATTAACAGCATTTTGAATTGTAAATTGTGACATGTTGATGCTAGAATCAACTTATCCATATTACCTAAAAAGGTCAACATATGCATTGACTTATGAAATTACATAATAGCTAGTAAACTCTAGAAATTGAAGAATTAAACAATTAATTTATAATGTTCCCTAGTTTGCCTAGTTGACTAGTTTGGATAGGTTGGCATGCCAATAGGATTCTGACAGCTGTTCTGTAAAAGACTTTAAACCATACTGTGTTTTTACGACATATTATGCCGCACTGTGACTTTAATAGCCTATGACTATACATATTGTGTTATTATACTTGGCTTATTGCTAGATTGACTATATGGCTTTTTAGCCACACTGTTTGCACACCGGGAGACACTTTGTGACCAATGGTGTGACGGCCTGAGGTGCTAGGTACTCAGTGCCAGTATATCCATTTATCCAGTCTGTTCAGTATATAGGCTACACAGGCAGTTAATTTAAGCACTATTAAATTCAAATAGCTAAATTCAGTTTACTGACATACAACACCACCAAAATTAGCAAAAAATGAAAGGTTAGCAAATAAAAGTAGAATCAACAACTGTAAATAATATCGATGTCATAAATTCATGAACAATTCATTTACTTTATTTTAGTGTATATTTCTTTATATTTAGCACCACTAAGCAAAATTGCTTAGCGCATTGCTTTTGTAACGCACAAGTATTGGAGACACAGCTGGGGAGCCCAGCAGACCTATTACTGGGTGAGACATCAGATCTGCACAGGAGTCCAGAGTCATCTGCACTGCATTGCATACATGGTAGGACTTAGGATATCTTGTATTTTATACTTCAGTTGTTTTTTTGAAATTCGACCTTGTATTTTGTAATATTATGGAGGCTCTAAAGTTTGTAATATTTTGTACATACTAAATAACAAGGAGATTTTCTGGATAAATTTAAATTATTATGGACTGTATTATGGAACTGTTTAATGACTGTAAAAGTCTATTGACTTTACTGAGAAATCGAGACTCTGAAATAGTTGAGATTTTGATATTATCATATTGAACTATTGTTAACAGGTTTGGAAGGATAGTTTGTACGAAATACAGACGGCACCTTGCCAAATTTTTATTACCATTTTTGAAACATTGATTTTATTAAAGTATGAAAATAGTATCAGCATGATATGAATATTACATAAAAGACTTCTTAAAATCAAATTGAGTTCAGGAAATGAGTTGATTACAGACTAGGTGCTCCGGCATGCCGTGTAGCACGCCTTGCTCGACTATACTGTAGACGGGTGAGGGGTGTTATATTTAGTGGTATCAGAGCACGGTTTAGGCATTTTTGGACCTAGATAGATTGCATTTCATGCATTGCATTGTAAGTGTTAAGATGACTCTAATGCTGATCTTTTGATTTGTTATTTTGATCAGAATATGGACTCCACATTGCAGAGAGCGGTCGATGAAGAGGTGGAGAGTCATGCTCCATCTATGACTAAACCAAGAGACAGGAGGGAACCTGCTCCACCAGTACTAGATGCACCAGCCACATTTCAGCAAATGGTTGAGTTCTTTAGACAGATGGCAGGAGTTATGCCACCACCACCACCACCTCCACATCAAAAATTAGGAGCAGTGGATTTTTTGGGCAAAAGGGAAGATGATTCTGTCACAGCTGAAAACTGGTTGGATAGAACTGGAAGAGTCTTGAAACAACTTCATTATACTCCAGAGCAGAATTTGGAAGCTGCTGTATCACTACTGCAAGATGATGCATACCAATGGTGGGATACAGTAACTAGTGAGGTGCCACCAGAACAAATAACTTGGGATTTCTTTCTCAATGAGTTCAGAAAGAAGTATGTGGGCAGTGCATACCTGGAAGAGAAAAGAAGGGAATTTATTACCCTACGCTAGAGATAGCTGACAGTGGCTGAATATGAAAGAGAATTTATCAGACTGAGCAGCTATGGGCTGGAAATAGTCCCTAATGAGGTCGAGAGATGCAAGAGATTTGAGGAAGGACTCAATGATAACATTAAAGTGATGATTACAACCTTGGGGATTACAGAGTTTTCCAAGTTAGTGGAAGCCGCATTGAAGTTTGAAAAAGTTAGAATGAATGAGCAGAACAGAAGGGACAGAAAACAGAAAAGAGGTCAGGGTCAGACTAGTACATCTTCTGCCCCTAGTAAGAAATTCAGAGGTTCGCCTGCTCAGAGTTTCAGTAGAGCACCAAGTCAGGGTCAGTCACAGAGGCCCAAATCTCAGTTTGCACCAAGGAGAGGCCAGTCCACACCTTCAATGGCTAGCTCTCCAGGGACGGGGTTCAGGGGACCAGCCCCAACAGTATCTGTTGCTTACCCACATTGCCAAAAATGGCATAAGGGTGAATGTTGGAGGATGATAGGTGCTTATTTACGGTGTGGGTCTACAGACCACCTAATCCGAGATTGTCCACGCAGAACTGCTACATCCACTCCTGCATCAATTGTTAGGCCTGCCCCTCCAGCTCCAAAGCGTAGAAAGCCGGGTAAGGCTGAGGCAGCCGGTACTTCACAAAAACCTGTATCAGAGTATGTGGAGAGAGCAGAAGGTAGAAAACCAGCCAGAGCCTATGCTATAAGGGCACAGGAGGAACAGGATGCTCTAGATGTCATCAAGGGTACGTTCCTCCTCTATAATACTTCAGTGCATGCTTTAGTGGATCCTGTATCTACTCATTCATATATTTATATCAAGCTACTCATAGAAAAGGGAATACCAGTAGAGGAAAGTGACCAAGACATCCTGGTCACAAATCCACTAGGCCATAGTGTGGTAGTAAACAAGGTGTATAAGGGCTGTCCATTGAAGATTCAAGGGAAAGAGTTCTCAGCAGACTTAATCGAACTGCCTTTCCATGAGTTTGATGTGATTTTGGGAATGGATTAGTTATCCCATCATCAGGCAATAGTAGATTGTAAATTAAAGAGAATCTCTCTGAAACTACTGAGAATGAAGAAATAACAGTTGTGGGTGAAAGGACAGATTTCTTGTCCAATGTCATCTCAGCTACAGTTGCAAGGAGATGGTTGAGAAAAGGGTGTGAAGCCTATCTGGCACACGTGGTTGACACTAGGCAGGGTAAACTTGACTTGTTTGACATACCTACAGTAAGGGATTTCTCTGAGGTATTTCCTGAGGAATTGCCTAGTTTGCCACCAGAAAGGAAAGTTGAATTTACCATTGAGATTATGCCGGGTACAGTTCCAATTTCAATTGTTCCATATAGGATGACACCTGCTGAATTGAAAGAGTTAAAAATCCAGCTGCAAGAATTACTAGACAAGGGGTTCATACGCCCTAGTGTGCCACCGTGGGGAGCTCCGGTACTGTTTATAAAGAAGAAAGATGGGACACTGAGGTTATGTGTTGGCTATCGACAGTTAAACAGAGTAACAGTGAAGAACAAGTATCCGTTGCCTAGAATTGACTATCTGTTTGATCAGTTCAAGGGAGCCGGTGTGTTTTCTAAGATTGATCTCAGATCAGGGTATCATCAGCTAAGGGTTAGGGATGCAGATGTGCCTAAGACTACATTTAGAACCTGGTATGGGCATTATGAATTCCTAGTGATGCCATTTGGGTTAACAAATGCTCCAGCAACATTCATGGACCTTATGAACCATATCTCCCATCCATACTTAGATCGGTTCATAGTGGTCTTCATTGATGACATCCTGGTGTATTCCAAGGATAAAGCAGAAATGATGAGCATTTGAGAATTGTTCTACAGACTCTAAAAGAGAAGAAACTGTACACCAAATTGTCCAAGTGTGAGTTCTGGTTGAATGAGATTGCATTCCTTGGACATGTAGTATCAGCTAAAGGGATTAGAGTGGATCCCAAGAAGATTGAAGCAGTGATGGAATGGAAGCCTCCTAGAAATACAACTGAGATTAGAAGTTTCTTGGGGTTAGCTGGATATTATAGAAGATTTGTAAAGAGATTTTTCCTGATAGCTGCTCCAATGGCCAAATTACTACTCAAGAATATGAAATTTAACTAGAATGACAAGTGTCAAGCCAGTTTTGAGAGGCTGAAGGCTATGTTGACAGAGGCACCAGTGTTAACACAACCAATGTCTGGAAAAGACTTTGTAGTCTACAGTAATACCTCACACAATGGGTTAGGGTGTGTACTCATGCAAGAAGGGAAAGTGGTCGCATATGCTTCTAGGCAGTTAAGGCCATATGAAAAGAATTACCCTACTCATGATTTGGAGTTAGCAGCAATTATCTTCGCATTGAAGATATGGAGGCATTACTTGTATGGAGAAAAATGCTACATATACACAGACCATAAGAGTCTGAAGTATCTGCCAACCCAGAAGGAACTTAATTTGAGACAGAGGCAATGGATTGAATTCCTGAAAGATTATGATTGTGTGATTGACTACCACCCTGGGAAGGCAAACGTAGTCACTGATGCCTTAAACAGAAAATCTATTGTAGCATTCAGATCTCTGAATGCCCAACTGTCCTTAACTCATGATGGAGTTATTTTGGCTGAGTTGCAAGTGAAGCCGAATCTGTTATAATGGATACAGGATGGGCAGAAGACAGATGAGAAATTAATGGTTGTTATGGGAAAAATCACTGAGGGAAAGGAAACTGAATATGAAGTGAAAGAAAATGGGTGCTTGTATTATAAAGAAAGAGTATGTGTACCAGATGATAAAGAGTTGAAAACCAGTATTCTAAAAGAAGCACATAACAGTGTGTATGCTATGCACTCAGGAAGCACAAAAATGTACCATGACTTGAAACTTTGATACTGGTGGCCAGGTATGAAGAAGGACATAGCTGACTATGTAACTAGATGCTTGACATGTTAGCAAGTCAAAGTAGAACATTAAGTTCCATCAGGTTTGTTACAGCCCATAAACATACCTGAATGGAAATGGGACTGAGTCACTATGGACTTTGTCAGTGGTCTACCTCTCACTCAGAAGAAGCATGATGCAGCATGGGTGATTGTGGATAGTTGACCAAATCAGCACATTTTCTGCCAGTCAAAACTGACTACTCACTCGAAAAGCTAGCATAATTGTACATCAGTGAGATAGTTAGATTACATGGAATTTCGCTTTCCATTATATCTGATAGAGACCCAAGGTTTACATCTAGATTTTGGAAGAAATTACAAGAATCTTTGGGCACACAACTCCATTTTAGTACGACTTTTCATCCTCAGACGGATGGACAGTCAGAAAGAATAATCCAAGTAAATTCTGAAACTCATTGAGTTATTGCAAACAATAAACTGATAATGATAATAATAATCGAATATATGTGATAGGTCCTCAAGGATATGCTGAGGAGTTGTGTTATTGAGTTTGAGGGAAGCTGTGACAGATACCTTCCACTGGCAGAATTTGCATACAACAATAGCTATCAAGCTAGCATACATATGGCACCCTATGAAGCACTGTATGGGAGAAAATGCAGAACACCTGTATGTTGGACTGAATTGGGTGAAGATAAGCTAGTGGGGCCAAGCCTGATAAAACAGCCAGAAGAAAAGGTGAAGCTAATAAAGGCCAATTTGAAAGTTGCCTCAGATCGACAAAAATCTTCTGCTGACTTGAAAAGAAAGGACATTGATAATGAAGTTAGCGAGAAGGTATTTCTCAATGTATCACCGGCCGGTACATTCTCTATCTATGATCAAGATATATTTATATTGTTTGATCCGGGTTCTACCCACTCATATGTTAGTGCTAGCATCATCAGTTCCCTTGCTGTTCCGTGTGTCAAAATGGATTTTGAGGTGCTAGTAACAAGTCCATTAGGATAAGAGGTCAGAGTCAATAGAATGTATAGAGATTGTCCTTTGGTGATCCAAGGATATGTTTTTCTATCAGATTTGATTGAAATGCCCTTCAAAAATTATGATATTATCTTGGGCATGGATTGGTTAGCCAGGCATCACGCCATGATTGACTGTAGACTGAAGACGGTCACTTTTGGTCTCTCTCTGTATGGTGATGTGGTAATACACGGGAAGAGGCAGTTATTGCCATTAAACATCATTTCGGCTGCACTAGCCATGAAGATGATTAGAAAAGGGTGTGAAGCATACTTGGCACATGTGATAGACACCCAAGTGGGGAGTCCAACATTGAGGGATATCCTTACAGTATGCGACTTTCTGGATGTGTTCCCTGATGAGTTACCAGGATTGCCTCTGGAAAGAGAGGTGCAGTTTGAGATTGATGTCATGCCTGGTGTGGACCCAATCTCCATAACACCATATAGAATGGCACCAGTAGAATTGAAAGAGTTGAAGGTGCAGTTGCAAGAATTGCTTGATAAGGGCTTTATTCGTCCTAGTGTGTCAACTTGGGGAGCATCGGTGTTGTTTGTTAAGAAGAAAGATGGCACTCTCTACTTATGTATTGATTACCGACAGTTAAATAAGGTGACAATAAAGAATAGATATCCATTGCCCCGCATTGATGACTTGTTTGATCAGTTAAGGGGTGCAGCTCTGTTCTCCAAAATTAACTTGAGATCGGGTTATTATCAGCTGAAGGTACAAGAAGAGAGTATCCCTAAAACTACCTTTAAAACTCGATATGGCTATTATGAGTTCCTAGTTATGCCATTCGGGTTAACTAATGCTCCAGCTGCATTTATGGATCTGATAAACACTATCTTCAGACCATACCTCAATCAGTTTGTAGTGGTATTCATTGATGATATATTGGTCTATTCGAGGAGTGAAGAGGAGCATGATAAACATCTGCGGGTTGTACTGCAGACCTTAAGGGAGAAATAGCTATACCCCAAGTTATCGACGTGTGAATTTTGGCTGAAGGAAATATCTTTCTTGGGGCACATAGTATCGACATAAGGCATTAAGGTAGATCCCAACATGATTGAAGCTATCCTTAATTAGAAGCCACCCAGGAATGCCACAGAAATTCGCAGTTTTCTGGGTACTATCGCTGATTCGTGAAGGGGTTCTCTATGTTGGCTTCTCTACTGATCAAGCTGCTTCAGAAAGATGTGAAATTTCAGTGGACGGATAAATGCCAGTAGAGCTTTGATGAGTTGAAGAGGTGTTTGACTGAAGCTCCAGTCCTTACTTTACTTACCCCGGGTAAAGAGCATATAGTTTATAGTGATGCTTCTCACAATGGGTTAGGCTATGTACTGATGCAAGATCAAAATGTTATTACATATGCATCACGCTAGCTGAAACCGCATGAGAGGAAATATCCGACACATGACTTGGAGCTAGCAGCTATTGTATTCGCTCTTAAGATCTGGAGACACTACTTATATGGGGAAAAGTGTTATATATACACAGATCATAAGAGTTTGAAGCATCTGGGCACCCAGAAAGAGTTGAATTTGAGATAGAGGAGATGGTTAGAATTGATTAAAGATTATGATTATCTGATAGAGTATCAGCCAGGGAAAGCTAATGTAGTGGTTGACACCGTAAGTCGCAAAACTATGGCATGTCTACAAGTTTCTCTTTTATCCATGGTACCTGAGTTAAGAGCATTACATGCCAGCTTAGAAATTAATGATGAGGGGCAGGCAGTGATTGCATGGCATGTACAGCCAGTGTAGATTAATCAAATCAGAATGGCTGCACAGAATGATGAGAAATATCAGAAGCTATTAGAAGAAGTCCTGTAACACCCTCCCTGTAGCAACTCCGTACATTCTACTGTTCCGGTGACCAGTGTCGGTCCGGACAGCTAGAACATCCAGAAAAATATTTAAACTAAAGTGAGGAACCATAATTAACTCAAATATTAATAAGAAAAATTTAGGAAAAATTTTAGAAATAAAATACAACCAAGTTAAATGAGCTGGTGCCCTAGCGATGGGTAACCCAGTGAGAAGTTGCGGTTCTCGCAACTAGGAGCCCTAGACCCAGGGAAAAATTCATAAAATAATTTTTTGAGACTCCAGAGAAGGGTCATTGAGGTTTCTATGGTATTAGAATGCCAAGGAAATTCTTAGAAAAAATTTTCAATCGGTACAGACAATTTTGGCTTAATAAGCCAAACGGAGGGCATTTTGGTCATTTCGTCTTCAGAGATGATTTTTGGCCGACTTGTCCAGTTAAGTAAATAATTATTATGACATAAAATGTGAATAAATATTACAAAAAATTGAATTAAAAATGAGTAGAAAAGAAAAGAAAAAAAAATGAATTAAATGAGAATTTATGACATCACATGATGTCATTAGTGTGCCTTCACCCAATTACATGGTGAACCATGGCTATAACCCATTTAAAATGAATAAATAGGGCAGAAAATGAAAGAAACAATATGATTTCTCTCCCTCCTCTCTTTTTGCCGAACTCTTCTCTCTTCCTCCATAGCTTTTTCTTTCTTTAAGCTTTGATTCCCTTCAATTTCCCTCATAAAACCTCTTAAACCTTTCATAAAAAAATTGTCTTTGCACCTTGGGCAAGGTTAAGGCAGCAAAAAGAAGTGACAAAGAAGAGCTTTTGCAAGCTTGAAAATTTACTCCATTAAAGGTTACTGTCCAAACTCTTATTATTTTTACTTAATTCATGCTTAATGCCATGAGATAAGTAGAAAATGTAAGAAAAACAAAATAAAAAATTATGTGTATCTATTTCCTATAATTTTGGCAGCTTAGGGTTGATTAGGGTTGATGAGTTTGCTTGAAATAAAGTGGTTCATGGGCTGCCCTTGGTATTAAATGAGTGATTGAACCTAGTTGTGTAAGTGAAATACAAAGTTTAGGCATGTATGAACATGGAAAATGTGGACACTTAACAACAATAGGGTTTGCTCATGTAATGATTTATTAACCTTGTAATGGTCAATTAGTGACCATTTGAATGTGTGTGAGAAGAAATTGAAGTGAGTAAGGATGTTGGATTTGAGTTTAGTGTGGCTGCCCTAGGTGACCTGCAGAATTGGACATGAGTCTAGCAGGTTTGGGCAGCCATAACTTGAATTGTAGAGGTTTAATTGGTGCAAGGAAAATTGAAGAAACCATAATGGCACAACTTTAGTGAAGAAACCATGCCCATAAGACCAAACCAAGTGGACCAAAAGCTTGCCCCAATCCGGGTGACCTGCAGTCTGTGACCGATGGTGTGACGGCCCGAGGTACTTGATACCCAGTGCCAGTTTACCCATTTATCTAGTCCAGTCGTCTAGTATAGGTTACTTAGGCAACCAAAAATGAAAGTAATAAATTTAATGAAATAATGAATATAACAAGTATAAAATAAGTAAGACTACAAATACTCATCGAAAATTTATTTGCAATGAGACATCAATACATTCACTGCATATTTATTTTCTGTTATTTCTTTTTATTTTATTATTGGCACCACTAAGCATTATTGCTTAGCGCATTGCTTTTGTCACGCGTAGGTTCTGGAGAGACCGACCGAGAGCCCAGTAGACCACAGACTGGGTGAGACCTTCTGCAGCTCTGCATAGTGTCCGTGTCACCTCACCGACGTCAGTGCATTGGTAGGACACTAGGTTTCATTTTGGGTATTTTGTAATTAACTTTTATTTTCTCATATGTAATTGAAAATTATGTAATGTATTTTGGTATTAATGTAAATAGTGGAAATTGTGTTTATGAATGAAAAAGTGAATATTTATTTATGTCTTTTACATGATTATCATATGAGATGAATGATTGAGGAATGGAAATGTTGTTGAAAAAAATATTGGGATTTTATTGATGAAATGGAGTTTGGCGTTGATTGAAAATATTGGAATTGTTTTTAACAGGTTCTGAAGAACTGTTTTCTCCATTTTTAGCCAGTACTCTGCCGGATTTTCTATAAAATTTGTGGAACCTCAATAAAATTATGATTTAAATAAATGACTGAAATGAATTATATTTCACAAATTGTACTCCATAACTATGAAAAAAAAAAAATAAATTAGGAAGAATAAAAATGATTGAATTAAAATAGGGTGTTCCGGTACACTGTGTGACATATCTTGCTCGGCTACACTATAGACGGGTAAGGGGTGTCACATTTAGTGGTATTAGAGCACGGTTTAGGCATTTCTGGGCCTAGATTGAGTCCATACCATGCATTACATTTGTAAGAGTCGAGGTGACACTAATGCAGATCTGTTTGTCTTTGTTATTTTGAATAGGATATGGACCCTACATCACAGAGGGCAGTTGAGGAGGAAGTGGAGAGTCATGCTCCACCTGCAGCAGCTGAGACTGGGGTTAGAGGAGAACCTGCTCCACCAGCTCCAACAGAGCCTGCTCAGCCTCCACAGGCCATGTTCCAGCAAATGGCCGAATTCTTCAGACAAATGGCTGGGGTAATGCCACCACCACCACCACCTCCACAGCAGAAATCACATTTGAAAAGACTGAGAAAATTTGGAGCAGTGGATTTCTTTGGCAAGAGAGAAGATGATTCTGTTGCAGTAGAAAATTGGTTGAACAGAACAAGCAGAGTTTTAAAACAACTCCACTGCACTCTAGAGTAAAACCTAGAAGCTGCCATATCTCTGTTGCAAGATAATGCATATGAATGGTGGGATACGGTGTCTAGTAAAGTGCAACCAGAAGCAATAACTTGGGACTTCTTCCTCTCAGAATTCAAGAAGAAATATGTGGGTAGTGTATACCTGGAAGAGAGAAGAAGGGAGTTCATTAACCTGAGGCAGACAAATGACAAAGGACGAGTATGAAAAGGAATTTGTCAGATTGAGCCGCTACAGAAGGGAGATAGTCCCTAATGAGGCCAAAAGGTGTAAGAGATTTGAAGAGGGATTAAATGACAACATAAAGATCATGATTACTGCCTTGGGAATCACAGACTTCACCAAGTTAGTGGAAGCTGCAATAAAAGTTGAAAAGGTTAGAATAAGTGAGCAGACCAGAAGAGAGAGACAGCAGAAGAGGGGCCCAGGTCAGTCTAGCTCATCTCCTACACCAGGAAAGAAGTTCAAAGGTCCACCTGCATAGAGTTCAGGTCAACCACAAGGTCGGAGATCACCCCAGTGGACCCAGGCCACGATTCACCACAGGAGAGGTCACCCACACCATCGGTGGGCAGCCTCGTGGACGGATTCAAGGGACCAGCCCTAGCATCTTTTGCATGTCCGCATTGCCTGAAGTGGCATAAGGGGGAGTGTTGGAGAGTGATTGGTGCCTGCTTAAGGTGTGGGTCGACAGAGCAACTGTCTGCGCAAAACTACTGTAGCTGCTCCAACACAAGCAGACAGACCTGCTCCTGCACCACAAAGGGGTAGGAAATCTAGAAAATCTGAGGCAGTGGGACCATCACAGAGGCCTGCATCTGAGCCAGCAGAGAGGCCTAAGGGTAGACCACCTGCCAGAGCTTATGCCATGAGAGCTCAGGAGGAGCAAGATGCCCCGGACGTCATCAGGGATACGTTCTCCCTCTACAATACATCTGTGCATGCATTGGTGGATCCAGGATCCACTCATTCATACATCTGCATCAACCTACCCGTAGAAAGGGGGATACTAGTAGGGGAGAGTGACCAAACATTCTGGTCACTAATCCATTGGGCCACAGTGTAGTGGTGAACAAAGTGTACAAGGGTTGCCTGTTAAGGATTCAGGGGTATGAATTCTTGGCAGACTTGATTGAGTTGCCTTTCCATGAGTTTGACGTGATTTTGGGAATGGACTGGTTATCACGTCATCAAGCAATGGTTGATTGTGAACTGAAGAGGATTTCTTTGAAAACTCCTGAGGGTAATGAGATTACAGTTATGGGGAAATGACAGATTTCTTGTCCAATGTCATCTCAGCCACAGTTGCAAGAAAACTGATGAGAAAAGGCTGTGAAGCCTACCTAGCACATGTGGTGGATACTAGGCAGGCTAAGCCAGATCTGTGTGACATACCCACAGTAAAAGACTTTCCAGATGTGTTCCCTGAAGAATTGCCTGGCTTACCACCAGAAAGAGAAGTTGAATTTGCCATTGAGATACTGCCGGGTACAACACCAATCTCTATTACTCCTTATAGGATAGCGCCCACAGAATTGAAGGAACTGAAAATCCAGTTACAAGAGTTACTGGTTAAGGGATTCATACGCCCCAGTGTGTCACCATGGGGAGCTCCAGTGTTGTTTGTGAAAAAGAAGGATGGGACTTTGAGGTTATGCATTGATTATCGGCAGTTGAATAAAGTGACAGTGAAGAATAAGTATCCATTGCCTAGAATTGGTGATCTGTTTGATCAATTGAAGGGAGCAGGAGTATTTTAAAAAATTGATCTTAGATCGGGGTATCATCAGTTGAGGGTGAAGGATGCAGATGTGCCAAAGACTGCATTCAGGACCCGGTATGGGCATTATGAGTTTCTGGTGATGCCCTTTGGCCTAACAAATGCACCAGCAACATTCATGGACCTTATGAACCGTATCTTCCATCCACACCTAGATCGGTTTGTAGTGGTCTTTATTGATGATATTTTGGTGTATTCCAAGACCAGGGAAGAACATGATGAACATTTGAGGATTGTTTTGCAAACCCTGAGAGAAAAGAAGCTGTATGCTAAGTTGTCAAAGTGTGACTTCTGGTGAAATGAAATTGCATTCCTTGGGCACATAGTGTCAGCTGATGGGATTAGAGTGGATCCCAAGAAAATAGAAGTAGTGATGGAATGGAAGCCTCCCAGGAATACAACTAAGGTTAGAAGTTTCTTGGGGCCAGCTGGGTATTACAGAAGATTTGTGAAGGGATTTTCCTTAATAGCTGCTCCAATGACCAAGTTGTTACACAAGAATGTCAGATTTGACTGGAATGACAAGTGTCAGACTAGTTTTGAGAAGTTGAAGGCTTTGTTGACAGAGGCACCAGTATTAACACAGCTAGTGTCAGGAAAGGACTTTGTAGTCTACAGTGATGCCTCTCATAATGGGTTAGGGTGTGTATTGATGCAAGAGGGGAAGGTGGTCGCTTATGCTTCTAGGCAGCTAAAGCCACATGAACAGAATTACCCTACCCATGATCTAGAGCTTGCAGCAATTATCTTCACACAGAAGATATGGAGGCGCTACTTGTATGGTGAAAAGTGCTACATTTACACAGACCACAAGAGTCTGAAATACTTGCCAACCCAGAAGGAGCTCAACCTTAGACAAAGGTGATGGATTGAGTTCCTGAAGGACTATGATTGTGTAATTGACTACCATCCTGGGAAGACAAATGTAGTTGCATATGCTTTGAGCAGAAAATCCATCACAGCTTTGAGATCATTGAATGCCCTTCTATCCTTGGCTCGAGATGGAGCTATTTTGGTTGAGTTACTAGTGAGGCCAAACCTGCTACAGCAGATTTTAGATAGGCAAAAGATAGATGAGAAATTAATAACTACTGTGAGTAAAATTGTTAGAAGGGAAAGCAACTGACAATGAGGTGAAAGCAGATGGGTGTCTGTACTACAAAGGAAGACTGTGTGTACCAGATGATGGGGAATTGAAGGCCAGTATTCTGAAAGAGGCACACACCAGTGTTTATGCTATGCACTCAGGAAGTACAAAAATGTATCATGATCTGAAGCTTCATTATTGGTGGCCTAGTATGAAGAAGGATATAGCTGATTATGTAACTAAATGCTTGACATGTCAGCAAGTCAAGGTAGAACATCAAGTTCCATCAGGTTTGCTACAGCCTATACGCATACCTGAATGGAAATGGGATCGGGTCACCATGGATTTTGTAAGTGGTCTACCTCTCACCCAAAAGAAGCATGATGCAGTATGGGTGACAGTAGATAGATTGACAAAGTCAGCACACTTTCTGCCAGTTAGGACTAACTACTCACTAGAGAAATTAGGAGAATTGTATATCAGTGAGATAGTTAGATTGCATGGAATTCCACTTTCCGTTATATCTGATCGAGACCCAAGGTTTACATCGAGATTTTGGAAGAAGTTTCATGAATCCTCGGGTACACAACTCCACTTCAGCACAGCTTTCCATCCTCAGACGTGTAACACCCTCCCGGTAGCAACTCCGTACATTCTACTGTTCCAGTGACCGGTGTCGGTCCGGACAGCTAGAACGTTCGGAAAAATATTTAAACTAAAGTGAGGAACCATAATTAACTCAAATATTAATAAGAAAAATTTAGAAAAAATTTTAGAAATAAAATACAACCAAGTTAAATGAGCCGGTGCCCAAGCGATGGGTAACCCAGAGGGAAGTTGCGGTTCTCGCAACTAGGAGCCCTAGACCCGGGGAAAAATTCATAAAATAATTTTTGGGACTCCAGAGAAGGGTCATTGAGGTCCCTATGGCATTAGAATGCCAAGAAAATATTTAGAAAAATTTTTCAATCGGTACAGACAATTTTGACCCATTAAGCCAAACGGAGGGCATTTTGGTCATTTCGCCTTCAGAGGCGATTTTTGGCCGACTTGTCCAGTTAAATAAATAATTATTATGATCTAAAATATGAATAAATATTGCTAAAAATTAAATTAAAAATGAATACAAAAGAAAGAAAAAGAAAATGACTTAAATCCTTAATTATGACATCACTATGATGTCATTTAAATGCCCTCCACTAATCACCATTCAACAACACAACAAAAATTATTTAAAAAGGGAAAAATGACAAATTAAGAAACCATTTTCTGGTTTCTTCTTCTTTCAAAGCCGTGACCCTCTCTTCCACTCCCTCCATGAAAATTTTCTTTCACTACTTCCATTTCTCATGAATTTCCACTACTAAACCCTAGACACCTTTCATTAAAGCTTGTCCATACCTCTTGGGAAAGTGTTTGGCAGCCTAGAAAAGGAAAGAAAGTGAAGTTTAAGTTTGGAAAATTCTGCCCTACAAGAGGTTAGTGCTTACTTATGTAAATATTTCTTTATTTCCATGTTAGGGACTTGAATTTGGTATGAACTTGTAAATTAAATGGACTAAAACTCATGTGTATGTATACCATGAATTTCGGCAGCCCTAAGGAAGGAATGAATTTGATTGTTTTAATGGACTTAGAATGAATTAGAGATTATGTTTAAAGTGTATATATATATATATATATATATATATATGTATATATATATATATATATATATATATATAAGGAATGAAAGAGTTAACTAAGGTGTGTGGTGTGAACCTTGAATTTGAGCTAGGGTTTGGGAGTGAAATTTAGATTTGGCTTATGAAGTGGTAAGTGAACATTATAATGGTCAATTGGTGACCATTTGAGGTAAGTTGACCATAATTTGAAGATATTTAGAGTAATACAAACTGAATTGGTGGGCTGCCTAGTGAGTGCAGCAGGGAGGCTGGGAGTCCAGCCTGTTTAGACTGCCATATCTTTGGCTGTGTAGGTTCAATTGGTATTTGGCCAATTGGACATGAAACTAGACATATAATGGCATAATTTTTCTAAAGAAACCATGCCCAAAAGACCAAAGCAAGTGGACCAAAAGTTGGCCCCAATCCGGATACCTTACAAGCAGATTCTGCAGAATGACGGCCATAACTCACTGTAAAATGGTCCATTTGACCTGAAATTTTTACAGCAACAAGATAAGATATAGACAAACAACTTTCATGAAGAAACCTACCCCAAATTATGACCAGAACCTGTCCAACAAGGCACTCACAGTCACTGTTCATTGTACTGTAGATTTGGTAAATTCTGCAGTTTTCCAATCCGGCCAGCTGTGGTTTTTGGACCATATCTGGAGCTACAAAACTCCAAATGGAGTGATTAAAAAAAAGAAATTCAACTAGACAAAATAAGGAACAACTTTCATGTTTACCATTTCCTCAAATTTCCACTGTAACAGTCCCTAATGGAACAGTAAATTTATGGTACAAAAACTGAAAATTCTGCCCCTTAGTGCTAAGTTTGGAAATGGATTTGGTGATTAATTCCAACAAGTTTTAAATGCAAAATGTGGTACATTGGGAGTGTTAAAACTAATACACCTATTTTCTATCTAAAAGTCAACATTTTTGTTGACTAATGAAGTAAATAGTAACACCAAAACTTGAAATTCTCAAATTGAAGAATTTTAAAGTATCAAATGCCCTATTATACCTAACAAGATTGGTTTGGATAGTTTGGCATGCCAATAGGGTTTAGTTAGCAGTACTGCACATGGCATTATGCCATTCTGTGATTTTATGGCTTTTAGCCATTTTGATATGGTGTTGAGACTTGGCCTCGTGCCTAATATTATTTGACAATTGTTAGCTCTGGTACACCTGGAGATACATATGTGACCGATGGTGTGACGGCCGAGGTACTTGATACCCAAAGCGGTTACCCGTTTATCGATCAAATCGTCAAAGATAGGTTACTTGGGCAACCAAATGAATGAAAATGGACAAAGTTAAAGAAATAAATGAATATAACAAATACAAAACAAATAAGACATATACATTCAATACATATTTATTTTCTGCTATTTTCTTTTATTTTATTATTGCACCACTAAGCATCATTGCTTAGCGCGTTGCTTTTGCCACGCGTAGGTTTTGGAGATACTGATCGTGAGCCCAGTAGACCGCAGACTGGGTGAGTCCATCCTGCAGCTCTGCATAGTGTCTGTTTCACCTCACTCTCCACAGTGCATTGGTAGGGCACTAGGTTTTATTTTGGTATTTTGTAACTAATTTTTTTTTTCTTATATGTATTTGGATTTATGTAATGTATTTTGATGTTCATGTAAATAATGAAAATTGTGTTGGTGAATGGAAAATGTGAATATCTATCTGTGAATTGTACTTGATTATCACATTAGATGAATGATTGAGAAATGAAATTGAAAATGTTGAGATTTTGATATTGGAGTTTGAGAGTGATGAGATACGAATATTGGAAGTGTTTTTCACAGGTTCCGAAGAACTGTTTTCTCCATTTTTAGCCGGTACTCTGCCGGATTTTCTTTAAAATTTTCGGAACCTCAAATAAATAATAATTTCGATAAATGGCTTAAATAAATTATATTTCATAAACTATATTCAAAACTATGACAAAAATTGATTAAGGTAAAATAGAGTGTGCCGATACACCGTGTGACATTGCTTACTCGGATATTCTGTACACGGGTAAGGGGTGTCACATTTACTGGTATCAGAGCACGGTTTAGGCGTTTCTGGGCCTAGTTTGAGTCGATATCATGCATTGCATTTGTAAGAGTCGAGGTGACACTAATGCAGATCTGTTTGTCTTTCTTATTTTGAATAGTATATGGACCCTACATCACAGAGAGCAGTTGAGGAGGAAGTGGAGAGTCATGCTCCACCTGCAGCAGCTGAGACTGGGGGTATGGGAGAACCTGCTCCGCCAGCTCAAGCAGAGCCTGCTCAGCCTCCACAGGCCATGTTTCATCAAATGGCCGAATTCTTTAAACAAATGGCTGGGGTAATGCCACCACCACCACCACCTCCACAACCGAAATCACACCTGGAAAGATTGAGAAAGTTTGGAGCAGTGGACTTCTTTGGCAAGAGAGAAGATGATTCTGTTGCAGCCGAAAATTGGTTGAACAGAACAGGCAGAGTTCTAAAATAACTCCACTGCACTCCAGAGCAAAATCTAGAAGCTGCTGTATCTCTGCTGCAAGACGACGCATATGAATGGTGGGATACTGTGTCCAGTGAAGTACAGCCAGAAATAGTAACTTGGGACTTCTTCCTCTCCGAATTTAAGAAGAAATATGTGGGTAGTGTATACCTGGAAGAGAGAAGAAGAGAGTTCATTAACCTGAGGCAGAGGCAGCTGTCAGTGGCCGAGTATGAGAAGGAATTCGTTAGATTGAGCCGCTATGGAAGGGAGATAGTCCCTAATGAAGCTGAAAGGTGCAAGAGATTTGAAGAGGGACTAAATGACAACATAAAGATCATGATCACTGCCTTGGGAATTACAGACTTTACCAAGCTAGTGGAAGCTACAATAAAGGTTGAAAAGGTTAGAATCAGTGAGCAGACTAGAAGGGAAAGACAGCAGAAGAGGGGCCCAGGTCAGTCTAGTTCATCTCCTGCATTTGGGAAGAAGTTCAAGAGTCCACCTGCACAGAGTTCAGGTCAGCCACAAGGTCAGGGTCAGTCTCAGGGGCCCAGGCCACAGTTTACCCCTAGGAGAGGTCAGTCCACACCATCAGTGGGCAGCTCTCTAGGGATGGGGTTCAGGGGACCAGCCCCAGCATCTTCTGCATGTCCATATTGTTTGAAATGGCATAAGGGGGAGTGTTGGAGAGTGACTGGTGCCTGCTTAAGGTGTGGGTCAACAGAGCATCAGTTGAGGAACTGTCCACGCAGAACTACTACAGCTGCTCCAACACAAGCGCATGCACTGCTCCCGCACCACAAAGGGTAGGAAATCGCAAATGACGCAGTTGGGACCATCACGAGGCTCGCATCCGAGCCAAAGAAAGAGGCCGATAATGCACCACCCGCCGTAACCTATGCCATTAGAGCTCAGAGGAGCAAGATGCCCTGACGTCATCGGGTACGTTCTCCTCTACAATGCATCTCAGATGCATTAGTGGATCCAGATCCACTCATTCATACATCTGCATCAACTTACCCATAGAAAGGGGGATACTAGTAGGGAGAGTGACCAAGACATTCTCGTCACTAATCCATTGGGCCACAAATGTGGTAGTGAACAAAGTGTACAAGGGTTGCCCGTTAAGGATTCAGGGTATGAATTCTTGGCAGACCTGATTGAGTTGCCTTTCCATGAGTTTGACGTGATTTTGGGAATGGACTAGTTGTCACGTCATCAGGCAATAGTTGATTGCAAATTGAAGAGAATTTCTCTGAAAACTTCTGAGGGTAATGAGATCACGCTTGTGGGGAAAGGATGATTTCTTGTCCAATGTCATCTCACCACGATTGCAAGAAGAATGATGAGAAAATGCCGTGAAGCCTACCTAGCACATGTGGTGGATACTAGGCTAAGCCGATCTGTGTGACATACTCACGAAGAGACTTCCCGCATGTATTTCTGAAGAATTGCCCGGTTTGCCACCGTAAAGGGAAGTCGAATTTGCTATTGAGACACCGCCGGCACAAAGACCCATTTCTATTGCTCCTTATAGGATGGCACCCACTGAATTGAGGGAGTTGAAAACTCAGTTGCAAGAGTTGCTTGATAAGGGGTTCATACGCCCCAGTGTGTCATCGTGGGGAGCTCCAGTGCTGTTTGTGAAGAAAAAGGATGGGACTTTGAGGCTATGCATCGACATCGCGATTGAATAAAGTGACCGTGAAGAACAAATATCCGTTGCCTAGAATTGATGATCTGTTTGATCGGTTGAAGGGAGCAGGAGTATTTTCTAAGATTGATCTCGCATCGTGGTATCATCGATTGAGGGTGAAGGATGTAGATGTGCCAAAGATCGCATTCAGACCCGATATGGGCATTATGAGTTTCGGTGATGCCCTTTGGCCTAACAAATGCACCAAAGCATTCATGGACCTTATGAACCGTATCTTCCATCCACACTTAGATCGATTCGTAGTGGTCTTTATTGATGATATTTTGGTGTATTCCAAGACCGAGGAAGAACATGATGAGCATTTGAGGATTGTTCGCAAACCCCGAGAGAAAAGAAGTCAGTATGCTAAGTTGTCCAAGTATGACTTCGGTTAAATGAGATTGCATTCCTTTGACACATAGTGTCACCGATGGGATTAGAGGATCCCAAGAAAATAGAAGCAGTAATGGAATGGAAGTCTCCCAGGAATACAACTGAGGTCAGAAGTTTCTTGGGGCTAGCTGGGTATTACAGGAGATTTGTGAAGGGATTTTCCTTAATAGCTGCTCCAATGACCAAGTTATTACACAAGAATGTCAGATTTGACTGGAATGACAAGTGTCGCACAGCTTTGAGAAGTTGAAGGCTATGTTGATAGAGGCACCAGCAGCACACCCAAGGTCGAGAAAGGACTTTGTGGTCTACAGTGATGCCTCTCATAATGGGTTAGGGTGTGTATTGATGCAAGAGGGAAAGGTGGTCGCTTATGCTTCCAGACAGCTAAGGCCACGTGAACAGAATTACCCTACCCATGATCTAGAGCTTGCAGCAATAATCTTTGCACTGAAGATATGGAGGCATTACTTGTATGGTGAAAAGTGCTACATTTACACAGACCACAAAAGTCTGAAATATTTGCCAACTCAGAAGGAGCTCAACCTTAGACAGAGGCGATGGATTGAGTTCCTGAAGGACTATGATTATGTGATTGACTATCATCCTGGGAAGGCAAATGTTGTTGCTGATGCTTTGAGCAAAAAATCCATGACAGCCTTGAGATCATTGAATGCCCGTCTATCTTTGGTTCGAGATGGAGCTATTTTGGCTGAGTTGCAAGTGAGGCCAAACTTGCTACAGCAGATTTTAAATGGGCAGAAGGTAGATGAGAAGCTAATGGCTATTATGAGCAAAATCTCAGAAGGAAAAGCAACTAACTATGGGGTGAAAGCAGATGGGTGTCTGTATTACAAAGGAAGACTGTGTGCACCAGATGATGGGGAATTAAAGGCCAGTATTCTAAAAGAGGCACACACTAGTGTATATGCTATGCACCCAGGAAGTACAAAGATGTATCATGATCTGAAGTTTCAGTATTGGTGGCCTGGTATGAAGAAAGACATAGCTGACTATGTGACTAAATGTTTAACATGTCAGCAAGTCAAGGCAGAACATCAAGTTCCATCGGATTTGCTACAGCCTATACGCATACCTGAATGGAAATGGGATCGGATTACCATGGATTTTGTAAGTGGTCTACCTCTCACCCAGAAGAAACATGATGCAGTATGGGTGATAGTCGATAGATTGACAAAGTCAGCACACTTTCTGCCAGTTAGGACTGACTACTCACTAGAGAAATTAGGAGAATTATATATCTGTGAGATAGTTAGATTGCATGGAATTCTACTTTCCGTCATATCTGATGAGATTTTGGAAGAAGTTGCATGAATCCTCGGGTACACAACTCCACTTCAGCACAGCTTTCCATCCTCAGACGTGTAACACCCTCCCGGTAGCAACTCCGTACATTCCCATCGCTCCAAGGACCGGTGTCGGTCCAGACAGCTAGAACGTTCGGAAAAATATTTAAACTAAAGTGAGGAACCATAATTAACTCAAATATTAATAAGAAAAATTTAGAAAAAATTTTAGAAATAAAATACAACCAAGTTAAATGAGCCGGTGCCCAAGCGATGGGTAACCCAGAGGGAAGTTGCGGTTCTCGCAACTAGGAGCCCTAGACCCAGGGAAAAATTCATAAAATAATTTTTGGGACTCCAGAGAAGGGTCATTGAGGTCCCTATGGCATTAGAATGCCAAGAAAATATTTACAAAAATTTTTCAATCGGTACAGACAATTTTGACCCGTTAAGCCAAACGGAGGGCATTTTGGTCATTTCGCCTTCAGAGGCGATTTTTGGCCGACTTGTCCAGTTAAGTAAATAATTATTATGATCTAAAATATGAATAAATATTGCTAAAAATTAAATTAAAAATGAATAGAAAAGAAAGAAAAAGAAAATGACTTAAATCTTTAATTATGACATCACTATGATGTCATTTAAATGCCCTCCACTAATCACCATTCAACAACACAACAAAAATTATTTAAAAAGGGAAAAATGACAAATTAAGAAACCATTTTCTGGTTTATTCTTCTTCCAAAGCCGTGACCCTCTCTTCCACTCCCTCCATGAAAATTTTCTTTCACTACTTCCATTTCTCATGAATTTCCACTACTAAACCCTAGACACCTTTCATTAAAGCTTGTCCATACCTCTTGGGAAAGTGTTTGGCAGCCTAGAAAAGGAAAGAAAGTGAAGTTTAAGTTTGGAAAATTCTGCCCTACAAGAGGTTAGTGCTTACTTATGCAAATATTTCTTTATTTCCATGTTAGGGACTTGAATTTGGTATGAAATTCTAAATTAAATGGACTAAAACTCATGTGTATGTATACCATGAATTTAGGCAGCCCTAAGGAAGGAATGAATTTGATTGTTTTAATGGACTTAGAATGAATTAGAGATTATGTTTAAAGTGTATATATATATATATATATATATATATATATATATATATAAGGAATGAAAGAGTTAACTAAGGTGTGTGGTGTGAACCTTGAATTTGAGCTAGGGTTTGGGAGTGAAATTTAGATTTGGCTTATGAAATGGTAAGTGAACATTATAATGGTCAATTAGTGACCATTTGAGGTAAGTTGACCATAATTTGAAGAGATTTAGAGTAATACAAACTGAATTGGTGGGCTGCCTAGTGAGTGCAGCAGGGAGGCTGGGAGTCCAGCCTGTTTGGACTGCCATATCTTTGGCTGTGTAGGTTCAATTGGTGTTTGGCCAATTGGACATGAAACTAGACATATAATGGCACAATTTTGCTGAAGAAACCATGCCCAAAAGACCAAAGCAAGTGGACCAAAAGTTGGCCCCAATCCGGATACCCTGCAAGCAGATTCTGCAGAATGATCAAATGAACAGTAAGGCCATAACTCACTGTAAAATGGTCCATTTGACCTGAAATTTTTACAGCAATTCATGAAGAAACCTACCCCAAATTATGACCAGAACCTGTCCAACAAGGCACTCACAGTCACTGTTCATTATACTGTAGATTTGGTAAATTCTGCAGTTTTCCAATCCGGCCAGTTGTGGTTTTTGGACCATATCTGGAGCTACAAAACTCCAAATGGAGTGATTCAAAAAAAAAATTCAACTAGACAAAATAAGGAACAACTTTCATGTTTACCATTTCCTCAAATTTCCACTGTAAAAGTCCCTAATGGAATAGTAAATTTATGGTACAAAAACTGAAAATTCTGCCCCTTAGTGCTAAGTTTGGAAATGGAGTGTTAAAACCAATACACCTATTTTCTATCCAAAAGTCAACATTTTTGTTGACTAATAAAGTGAATAGTAACACCAAAACTTGAAATTCTCAAATTGAAGAATTTTAAAGTATCAAATGCCCTAGTATACCTAACAAGATTGGTTTGGATAGTTTGGCATGCCAATAGGGTTCAGTTAGCAGTACTGCACATGGCATTATGCCATTCTATGATTTTATGGCTTTTAGCCATTTTGATATGGTGTTGAGACTTGGCCTCGTGCCTAATATTATTTACAGCTTGTTAGCTGTTCTGTTGCACACCGGGAGATACATATGTGACCGATGGTGTGACGGCCCGAGGTACTTGATACCTAGTACCGCCACCCGTTTATCCAAATCGTCCAAAGATAGGTTACTTGGGCAACCAAATGAATGAAAATGGACATAGTTAAAGAAATAAATGAATATAACAAATACAAAACAAATAAGACATATACATTCAATACATATTTATTTTCTGCTATTTTCTTTTATTTTATTATTGCACCACTAAGCATCATTGCTTAACGCGTTGCTTTTGCCACGCGTAGGTTCTGGAGATACTGATCGTGAGCCCAGTAGACCGCAGACTGGGTGAGTCCATCCTGCAGCTCTGCATAGTGTCCGTGTCACCTCACTCTCCACAGTGCATTGGTAGGGCACTAGGTTTCATTTTGGTATTTTGTAACTAATTTTTTTTTTCTTATATGTATTTGGATTTATGTAATGTATTTTGATGTTCATGTAAATAATGAAAATTGTGTTGGTGAATGGAAAATGTGAATATCTATCTGTGAATTGTACTTGATTATCACATTAGATGAATGATTGAGAAATGAAATTGAAAATGTTGAGATTTTGATATTGGAGTTTGAGAGTGATGAGATACGAATATTGGAAGTGTTTTTCACAGGTTCCGAAGAACTATTTTCTCCATTTTTAGCCGGTACTCTGCCGGATTTTCTTTAAAATTTTCGGAACCTCAAATAAATAATAATTTCGATAAATGGCTTAAATAAATTATATTTCATAAACTATATTCAAAACTATGACAAAAATTGATTAAGGTAAAATAGAGTGTGCCGATACACCGTGTGATATTACTTACTCGGATATTCTGTACACGGGTAAGGGGTGTCACAAGACGGATGGGCAATCAGAAAGAGTAATCCAGGTCCTTGAGGATATGCTGAGGAGTTGTGTCATTGAGTTTGAGGGAAGTTGGGATAGATATCTTCCACGGGTAGAATTTGCATACAACAATAGCTACCAAGCTAGTATCCAAATGGCCCCGTATAAAGCACTGTATGGGAGGAAATGTAGAACTCCAGTGTGCTGGACTGAATTGGGCAAAGATAAACTAGTAGGGTCAGACCTGGTGAAACAGACTGAGGAGAAGGTAAAACTAATTAAAGCTAATCTGAAGGTTGCCTCAGACAGACAGAAATCCTATGCCGACTTGAAGAGAAAAGAAATAGGATACACAGTTGGCGACAAAGTGTTCCTCAAGGTGTCACCGTGGAAGAAGGTACTGAGGTTTGGAAGAAAAGGTAAGTTAAGCCCTAGGTTAATTGGCCCATATGAAGTCATTGAACGTGTGGGTCCAGTGGCCTATAGGCTAGCTTTACCATCAGAGCTGGTCAAGATCCACAATGTGTTCCACGTATCTATGCTAAGAAGATACCGCTCAGATCCTTCACATGTCATCTCCATGGAAGAAATTGAAGTACAACCAGATTTGACATATGAAGAAGAACCCATACGGATCTTGGCTCGAGAAGTGAAAGAGTTGAGGAATAAGCAGATTCCACTAGTGAAAGTGCTTTGGAGGCACCACAACACCGAGGAGGCAACTTGGGAAAGTGAAGAGACGATGAGACAACAGTTCCCTCAACTGTTTGCATCAGGTAAATTTCGAGGATGAAATTTAAATTAGAGGGGAAGAGTTGTAACACCCTCCCCGCAAAGAACTCAGACATTCTCATCGCTCCGGTGACCAGTGTCGGTCCGGACAGCTAGAACATTCGAAAAAATATTTAAACTAAAGTGAGGAACCATAATTAACTCAAATATTAATAAGAAAAATTTAGGAAAAATTTTAGAAATAAAATACAACCAAGTTAAATGAGCCGGTGCCCTAGCGATGGGTAACCCAGTGAGAAGTTGCGGTTCTCGCAACTAGGAGCCCTAGACCCGGGGAAAAATTCATAAAATAATTTTTGAGACTCCAGAGAAGGGTCATTGAGGTTTCTATGGTATTAGAATGCCAAGGAAATTCTTAGAAAAAATTTTCAATCGGTACAAACAATTTTGCCTCAATAAGCCAAACGGAGGGCATTTTGGTCATTTCGTCTTCAGAGATGATTTTTGGCCGACTTGTCCAGTTAAGTAAATAATTATTATGACATAAAATGTGAATAAATATTACTAAAAATTAAATTGAAAATGAATAGAAAAGAAAAAAAATGAATTAAATGAGAATTTATGACATCACATGATGTCATTAGTGTGCCTTCACTCAATTACATGGTGACACATGGCTATAACCCATTTAAAACGAATAAATGGGGCAGAAAATGAAAGAAACAATCTGATTTCTCTCCCTCCTCTCTTGTTACCGAACTCTTCTCTCTTCCTCCATAGCTTTTTCTTTCTTTAAGCTTTGATTCCCTTCAATTTCCCTCATAAAACCTCTTAAACCTTTCATAAAAAAATTGTCTTTGCACCTTGGGCAAGGTTAAGGCAGCAAAAAGAAGTGACAAAGAAGAGCTTTTGCGAGCTTGAAAATTTACTCCATTAAAGGTTAGTGTCCAAACTCTTACTATTTTTACTTAATTCATGCTTAATGCCATGAAATAAGTAGAAAATGTAAGAAAAACAAAATAAAAATTATGTGTATCTATTTCCTATAATTTTAGCAGCTTAGGGTTGATTAGGGTTGATGAGTTTGCTTGAAGTAAAGTGGTTCATGGGCTGCCCTTGGTATTAAATGAGTGATTGAACCTAGTTGTGTAAGTGAAATACAAAGTTTAGGCATGTATGAACATGGAAAATGTGGACACTTAACAACAATAGGGTTTGCTCATGTAATGATTTATTAACCTTGTAATGGTCAATTAGTGACCATTTGAATGTGCGTGAGAAGGAATTGAAGTGAGTAAGGATGTTGGAATTGAGTTTAGTGTGGCTGCCCTAGGTGACCTGTAGAATTGGACATGAGTCCAGCAGGTTTGGGCAGCCATAACTTGAATTGTAGAGGTTCAATTGGCACAAGGTCAATTAGACATGAAACTAGACACATAATGGCACAACTTTGGTGAAGAAACCATGCCCATAAGACCAAACCAAGTGGACCAAAAGCTTGCCCCAATCTGGGTGACCTGCAGTCTATTTCTGCAGAATGACCAAATGAATAGTGATTGTTCATTTAGCCATAACTCAGTGTAGAATGGTCCAATTGACCTAAAATTTTACCAGCAACAAGTTGAGATATAGACCAACAACTTTCATGAAGAAACCTAACCCAAATTATGACCAGAACCTATCCAACAAGTGAGTTACAGTCACTATTCACTGCATTGTAGATATGGTCAGTCCAGAAAAATTCTAATCCGGCCAGTTGTGGTTTTTGGACCATAACTTGAGCTACAAAACTCCAAATAGAGTGATTCAAAAAAGGAAATTCAACTAGACAAAATAAGGAACAACTTTAATGTTGATCATTTTGCCAAATTCCCATTGAAAAAATAACTAATAGAACAATAAAAATAAGATATGAAAACTGAAAATTCTGCTCAATTAACTTTAAGCCTAGAAATGGTATTGGCAACCAATACCAACAAATTTTGAAAGCAAAATATGGTATGTTGGGAGTATTAAAACCAATGTACCTATTGTCTATGCAAAAGTCAACATTTTGGTTGACTAATGAAGTGAATAGTAACACCAAAACTTGAAATTGAAAAATTGTAAAACTCAAAAGTGTAAAATGCCCTAGCATACCTAACAAGATTGGTTTGGATAGCTCGGCATACCAATAGGGTTCAGTTAGTAGTAGTGCACATGGCATTATGCCATTCTGTGATTTCATGGCTTTTAGCCATTCTGACATTATGTTGATACTTGGCCTTGTGCCTAATGTTATTACAGCTTATTAGTCGCTCATGCACACCGGAGACACATATGTGACCGATGGTGTGACGGCTCGAGGTACCGATACCGGCTGCGGTACCCGTTTATCCAGTCCAGTCATCCAGTATAGGTTACTTGGGCAACCAAAAATGAAAGTGGACAAATTTAATGAAATAATGAATATAACAAGTACAAAATAAGTAAGACTACAAATACTCATCGAAAATTTATTTGCAATGAGACATCAATACATTCACTGCATATTTATTTTCTGTTATTTCTTTTTATTTTATTATTGGCACCACTAAGCATTATTGCTTAGCGCATTGCTTTTGCCACGCGTAGGTTCTGGAGAGACCGACCGAGAGCCCAGTAGAGCATAGACTGGGTGAGACCTTCTGCAGCTCTGCATAGTGTCCGTGTCATCTCACCGACGTCAGTGCATTGGTAGGACACTAGGTTTCATTTTGGGTATTTTGTAATTAACTTTTATTTTCTCATATGTAATTGAAACTTATGTAATGTATTTTGGTATTAATGTAAATAGTGGAAATTGTGTTTATGAATGAAAAAGTAAATATTTATTTATGTCTTTTACATGATTATCATATGAGATGAATGATTGAGGAATGGAAATGTTGTTGAAAAAAATATCGGGATTTTGTTGATGAAATGGAGTTTGAGATTGATTGAAAATATTGGAAGTGTTTTTCACAGGTTCTGAAGAACTGTTTTCTCTATTTTTAGCCAGTACTTTGTCGGATTTTCTATAAAATTTACGGAACCTCAATAAAATTATGATTTCAATAAATGATTGAAATGAATTATATTTCACAAATTGTACTCCATAACTATGAAAAAAAAAATAAATTAGGAAGAATAAAAATGATTGAATTAAAATAGGGTGTTCCGGTACATTATGTGGCATATCTTGCTCGGCTACACTGTAGACAGGTAAGGGGTGTCACAAGTCCGGTAGGGCAAGAAACCAGAATTCTCAGTGAGAGATGATGGTCTCCTACTACACAAGGGCAGAATGTGCATTCCTAATGATGTTGACTTGAGACAGATCATTATGAAGGAAGCACATGAGTCTCCTTTTACTATGCACACTGGTGGCACTAAAATGTACTGAGGGCTAAAGGAGCATTACTGGTGGATGGGCATGAAAAGGGATGTACCTGATTTTGTTTCCAAATGCCTAACTTGTCAGCAAGTGAAGGCAGAACATCAAGTACCAGCTGGTTTGTTACATCCATTACCAGTGCCTAAATGGAAATGGGAGCGGATAACTATGGATTTTGTGATGGGACTTCCGAGGACACAGAAGAGCCATGATGCAGTATGGGTCATAGTTGACAGACTGACCAACTTTGCTCACTTTCTGCCAGTCCGGATAGACTATAGTTTAGAAAGATTGGCCAAATTGTACATAGATGAGATTGTGAGACTACATGGAGTGTCAGTATCGATTGTATCTGATAGAGATCCTAGGTTTACTTTTAGATTCTGGGGTAGTCTTCAGAGAGCCCTAGAAACTAGATTGAACTTTAGCACAGCATTCCACCCATAGACAGATGGCCAGTCTGAGAGAGTAATTCAGATATTGGAGGATATGCTACGGGCTTGTGTAATTGAGTTTGAAGGTAGTTGGGGTACACACTTGCCTCTGATTGAGTTCGCTTATAACAACAGCTACCAATCAAGCATTGGGATGCCTCCATATGAAGCTTTGTATGGCAGAAAGTGCAGAACTCCTTTGTGTTGGGATGAAGTGGGCGAAAGAAAGATGATTGGGCTAGAAATTGTTCAACAAATAGAGGAGAAGATCAGATTGATCAGAGATCGACTCAAGGCTGCATCAGATCGTCAGTAATCCTATATTGATATGAAGAGGCGAGACATTGAGTATGCAGTGGGTGAGAAAGTATTCTTTAGAAGAAAATTATGAGATTTGGTAGAAAGAGGAAACTAAGTCCTCATTTTATCGGACCATATGAGGTTCTGAAAAGAGTGGGTCCTTTGGCATATTATTTGGCACTATCTCCAGAGTTAGAGAAGATACATAATATCTTCCATGTTTCCATGTTGAGAAGGTATAGATCAGACCCATCTCATGTACTACCAGTAGAAGAGATTGAAGTAAATCTAGACCTCACATATGAGGAAGAACCCATAGAGATTCTAGCTTATGAGGTGAAGCAGCTGAGGAACAAGCAGATACCATTGGTTAAAGTGCTGTGGAACCATCATTCGGGCCAGGAAACTACTTGGGAACGAGAAGAGGATATGAGGAGATAGCACCCATAGTTGTTCAGAGACTGATGCCCGGTAAAATTTAGAGATGAAATTTATTTTAAGGGGGAGAGAATTGTAACACCTCTATATGCATAGCCTAGTATATTTCACTGTTCCGGTGACTGGTATCGATCCGCACAATTAAGGGGATTAGAACAATGTTTAAGACATCTAGAAAAGCCCTGAATGGAAATAAATATTGAGTACCAGATAATGAAGTATAAATAAGAAAAATAAAGCATAAAAGGTTAAATGGGTCGAGAGTCACAGCAATGGGTGACCTTCCCAGGAAATGACTGCGAGGTCAGTCCTAACCCTACTTTTGAATAGGAAAATGTGACGCCCCGGTCCTAAGGACTATTGCAAACCTAGTGGAAAAGAGAAAATCACAGAAAAGAACTGATAAGTAGGTCAAGTAATTAGGTCAGTGCTCCGAAAGAAATACTGGATTATTTGCAAATCGGATCAATCCGGCGAGGGGCAAATTGGTCAATTCATCCCTGGAGCTGACTCCTAACCTAACTGTCCAATAAAATTGAGGAAATAAAAATTTTAGAATAGAGAATTAAATTGAAGAACTATTGAAAAATTTGGGGAAAAGAAAAAGATTGAAAAATGGCTTTATTACGTCACACAAATGACATCACATATGATGTCACAATTAAAATTAATTTCCCCAAATAATTGACCAAGTCAAAAAGCAATTTAAATACACAAAAAAAAATGTCATCTTCTTCATTTTTCCCAAGCCTTGTCGTTACCTCCTCTTCCTTTCTCTCAAATTTTTCTTTTACCTCTATTAAAGCTTAAGTCTAAGCTTTTAAACCCCCAAATTTCTATCAATTTCCCCAAATTAGCTACTTAAACCTTACTTTGATAACTTGAGAAGAAGATTGAGCAAGAAAAGTGTAACACCCCTATTTGTATAGCCTGGTATATTTCACTATTCCGGTGACCGTGTCGGTCCGGATAATTAAAGGGATTAGAACCACATCTAAGACAACTAGATAAGCCCTGAAAACAAATAATTAGTAATTGTCAAATAGTTAAGTATAAATAAGAAAAACAGAAAATAAGAAGTTAAATGAGCCGGGAGTCACAGCGATGGGTGACCTTCTCGGGAAGGACTACGAGGTCGATTTAAACTCGAAATTCGAACCATAAAATGTGACGCCGTCGTCCTTAGGACTATTGCGAACATAGTGGAAAAGAGAAAATCACGAAAAAGAATTATTAAGCAGGTCAAATAATTAGGTCAGGGATCCAGAAGAAATATCCAATTACTTGCAAACCGGATCGAACCGGCGAGGGGCAATTTGGTCAATTCACCCCTAGAGCTGACTCCTGACTTAACTGTCTAATAAAATTGGAGAAAAGAAAATTTTGGGATCAAGAATAAAATTAAAGAAGTAAATGGAAAAGAAATGAAAAATCCAAAAAAAAAAAATCAAAAGTTATGACATCATGCATGACATAAGCATGATGCAATAAATTTTTATTTTTAAAATTTTAAATTTTGGGATAATTTCTAACAATTAAAAGACAAATTAAGAAAAGAAAAAAAAATTGGTCTTCTTTCCTATCTTCAACCTGTTTACCCTCTCTCTGTCATCTCTTTCATTTCTCTCATAAAACCTCTATTGAAGCCCACCTAAAGATTTCTTAAACCCTAAATTTTGCCATGAAATCCCTACATCCCTTAACTAAAACTTGTGTTTGAGCTTTGATAAGAAGATTGGGAGTAAATAAATCAAGCAAAGTTTGAAGAATTGGAGATATAAATTCTGCTCACTTAAGGTAAGCTAATCCAACCTTTCTTTTCAGTATACATGATTGATTTAGGGTAGAAATGGATGAGATTATATGAAGAAATTGAAAAAATTTCATGATTAGGAAGAGAGGGAAATTCGACCAGCCATGGTACCTTGGAGTTTTGATATGTTCAATTTAAATTAAACATCACTTTGAACTTGATTAAGGTTGAATATGTGATTAGTGTAGTGAATTGGGTATGAATTAATCAATTGCATGATTAGGGTCTTTGACCCATGTTAAAAAAATTGAAGAAAAATTTGAGAATTGGCCAAATGATGTTATTGACCTTACTTGAGTTGAGAAATGGTCAAGTGTGACCATTTGTGGTGTGTATGAAGTGTTGGAACCAAGTTTAAATTCGGATTAGTTATGGTCAATCTGCAGGTAGCTTAACTTAGGTCCCTTTCAGGGACCAAAACTGAAAATTTACCAACTCAATTGGTGTGAGACCAATTAGGAGTAAAACTAGATACAAAATGGCACATTTTTCATTTGGGAATCATGCCCAGAAATTGACCATAACTTAGTGAACAAATTGGCCAAATCCGGATTAGGCAAACTGACCTGTACAAAAATGACCAAATGAACAGTGTTTGTTCATTTGGCCATAACTTGGGCTAGGCAAGTCCAAATGACCTGATTTTTGTGGCATTAGAAAGGTATGACATAGTACTACAACTTTCATGAAGAACACAAACCCAAATTCTACCCTTAACCAAGTCATTTAGCCATCCAAAATTAGTGACTCAAAACTACCAGAACTAAATTAGGTGCCCAGAAAATCTGGGTTAGACCAATCCGGCCAGCCATGTTCAAATGGCTATAACTTGGGCTACAAAACTCCAAATAGAGTGATTCAAAAAGGAAAATAAAGTTAAGATAATAAGGAACAACTTCTATGAAGAAAACTTAGCAAAATTCTAACAACAACATGACTAATGGAACAGTACAAAACAGGACACTAAAACTAAAAATTTGAAATTTGTGCCTAAAAGACTTAAGATTTGAGAAAAGAATCAAAACCAACAAATTAGGTAATCAAAATGTGGTATGTGGGTAAAATTAAAATTTCCATACCTATTAAGCATTATAAAGTCAACAAATTGACTTGAATAGTATCATGAATAGTAATCCCAAAATACAAACTTTAAAGAACGTCAAGTTTAACATATTAAAGCTAGGTATAAGTAGATTTGAATTCATTTTTTTGGATTTATGATAAATTATGATACTGAAACACGGTGAAATTGTGTGTTTCAGTTGAAAAGAATACCGGGAAAGAACCCGAGGCATCGAGTCAAGGCCAAGAGGCGACTCGTATAAGGTTTGTGCACAACAACAATATTCTTTAAAATTCATTTACAAAGTGCATGAAATGAATTATTTATATTGCAAAATGTGTATTATGCTTTTGACTTAAATTATTGAAAGTTTACTTGTATGTGTTTGAAATGGCAATAAATGTTTAGTAAATTGTTAAGATAGTTTTGAAACCACAGTGTCATGACCATATATTTGAATACCTCACTAGCATGACTAGTGGGAAGAAATAGTTTCGAATTTTGATTCCTTCTCTAGCTGAAGTGTTGAGGTGTGTGCTAGTAGAAGAAGAACTTGAATGGTTACCCATATATTTGAGCTAGCTAGCCTTTTGATGTGATTTCTCATAATGCCTCTGGCTATTGAGATGATTATTGTTTCGAATGGCATAATATAACTGTGTATTTTTATGAAATTTGTTTTGAGACTTCCTAAATGAAATTGTTTGGACTAAAAGTTTGTAAATCATGTTTTGCATCTGTTTCTCATAGTCCATTCTGTATTTGAATAAATGTGTTTTGAATTATGCATAAATGTATTTTAGTATACTGTGCACCATTGAGTCATAATACTCAAAGATGGCTGTTATTGCCGTCACAGATATAGAGACTAGAGGAGCAGCAGAGTGAGCTGCTGAGGATCTTGAAGCCACCTTTCCTGAAGTTTTGTCGAGTATAAATTTATACCTTGAATATAATGTTTATATTTGTGTATGTAACTGTATGTATATGTAAAAACTGATCATGAGCAGTTGTATAGAGTTTGTAATAATATTATTTTGGATTTGCTTATGTAAAGTTTGGTTGATGAATGTAAATTGATTTTACTTTAATGAAATTATTTAGTATTATTTTTTATGATATTTGAATTGAGAATTATGTTGGAATTTTGGAGTTTGGGAAAAATTGATGCTGAGTTTGTTGTGGTAGTGATGGATTTTGATGAAAAAGAATTATTGGAAGTGTTTTTATAAGTTTTTGAAGAACTGTTTTTCCCAAATATAGACGGCACTCTGCCGAAATTTTTCTAAAAATTGCGGAAAAATAAAAATGGCTAAAAATTTGAACTAGTTTTTAAACTTCTTTTAAAAATAAGAAAATGTTCACCCCTTCTAAAAAATAAGAAAATGGTTTTAAAATCCCTTGTAGGGTACGTAATGAGTTATCGGTAGGTGAAGTTCGGTAGTTCATTAAGTATTCTATGGGATCATGTTATGCCTTATAGAGGGGTAAGGTGTGACAAAAAGTAAGGAAGAAAAGGGAGGAATTGGAGAATTGGAAATCAAAGTTTGAGGTTAGTGATCAAACTTAAATTCTTTTGTTGAATTTCTATGTTTTTAGTTTAATTAACTTAGAATTTAACTTAAATGCAAACAAAACAATTATGGAGGACCAATTGTGTAACACCCCTCACCCGACTACAGTGTAGCCGAGCAAAGTGTGCTACATTCGGTGCCGGAGCACCCTATCTTATCTTACTTTATTCCTTTCATATTTTGATCTCGATATATTTTAATATTAATAAATTTTTTGACGGAGAAACCAGCGGAGTTTCCTCTATTTTATTACCAGTTGACATATTTTACTATTTACCTGTTTGAAAGTTTCAATAATATTTTACAAATAAAATCTCATCAATTATTTTCATAACCATCTCATAATTCACATCTCACTCATATATCTCAATTTCATATTCATTTCCATGCATTATCTATATATTTCAAATCTGTCTTCGAATCCATACAATCTCATTCATGCTCAAATCATATAAGTAAAATTTTCAAATTTCTTTAATTTACATAATTTCATAATTTACATGATATATAAATTAATTACATATGAAAAAGCTAATTTATTAAATTACATTACATTTCTATTAATTACCTGCTCATAATCTACACTATAATACAATATCTAGCATTTTATACTAAATATAAAATATGATCTATATGGGCCCTATCTACATGCATTGCTGAGGAGGTGACAACCTTTGACACTCTGCAGATCTGAACTCTCAAAATTTCCAGTCAAACGTCCACTGGGTTCTAGCTTCAGTACCTGCGCGAGGAAACAATTCCATCGCGCTAAGCATTGTTGCTTAGTGGTGCAATAATATAACAAGGAAATAATATACAAATAAAGATAGAAATAAAACATCATTCAAATAATTAAGATCTATTTATACTTCACATGCGGTTTCTAAAATTTAATATGTTTTATCCTAATTTAGTCTTCTTTGAAAGCGTTTATTTCGCCAATGTACAGTAATAATGTACAAGAAAAAAAAATGATCTGAAAATAATAAATTTATGCTTATATTATTATATAAGTCTCATTTGTAATATTTATTTATTTTATAATTTTCTTTGCTAATCTTTTAGCATTTTCCCAATACTTGCTAGGTTGTCTCAGATTATCTCATAATAAGTAAATTTTAATATCTGTCCAGTTCATTTCGATTCTTTCTAATAAATAACTATTCTAATTTATTTTAGGTCATCTTACTCATTTATTTTATTTAATTTCTAATATTTTAAATTGCTAATATTCTTAACTTATCTCAATAAATTTCATCGCCCAAGTAACCTATGACAGTCGACTAAATCGAAAACGGTCGTTGGCTGGACACCTTGGTGCCTCGGGCGTCATACCATGGGAAGCGAGCGTCAACCACGTATGCAGTCAGTATGGCTAGAAAGCCATGATAACACATAATCGGGCGTAGAAGCCATGAATGTTGGCCTAATGCCATGACTGCGGGTCTAAAGCCATGAATACGGGCCTAAAGCCCTGAATACAGCATAAAGCCTTTCGCAAGATCGCTAAAATAATACCCTATTGGCATGCCAAACTATCCAATCTGACACACATGTCTAGGCAATACAAGGGCACATAATATCATTAAACATTAATATATTGTGTTTTATGACTTCATTATTTCATAATAAATTTCAATTATAATTCATACATTCATTTGATCATTTATATGATCACAATTCACATCAATTATCCTTTTTATACCATTGTACTCAAAATACTTCTCCTTTCTACAATAATGAGAACTAATGTCTCATTCATACATTAATATGGTTCATTTATTCATTCTTTATGTTATTCATATTAATCACAATTCTAAACAATGGTTCACATGTACTATTGTATTCAAAACATTTTTCCTTTTCTCATTTATACATTCAAGAATCTACTTATGTAATTGCAAATTTTATATTTCAAGTTGAGTTATTAATATTTTATGAATTCCATTTGTGATGGGCATATAAGCCCTAACTATTTATTCATATCAATTAGGTGACTTATTTTTCATGTTTCAAGTAATCCATAAATATTTCATGGATTTCAAATTTATGGCCTTAATTTCTTTTTAACAATTTTGACTAGGATGCATAGTCCACATTTGTCATACAATTCTAAGCATTTAAGCTTAGAATTGGTTCTAGGTCTTCATCTTAATTTACTAATCATTTTAATTACTATTCACCTTACCAGTCAACCAAAATGTTGACTTTTTTATACTTAATGGATATATTAATTCTAATTACACCAAGATCCCACATTTTGAGTTTTACATTTGCTAGTATTAATTGCCAATTGCAATTTAAAGTCCCTTAAATGCATTTCTAATTTCACATTTGAATTTCAAGTTTTGGTGTCACTATTCACCTCATTGATTAATAAAAATGTTGACTTTTGGATAGAAAATAGGTACATTGGTTTTGGCACTCCAAACATACCACATTTTGCATTTAAAACTTGTTGGAAGTGATCACCATTACCATTTCTAAGCCTAATACTAAGTGGCAGAATTTTCAGTTTTTGTACCATAAGTTTACTGTTCTATTAAGGACTGTTACAGTGGAAATTTGAGGAAATAATAAACATGAAAGTTGTTCCTTATTTTGTCTAGTTGAATTTCCTTTTTTGAATCACTCTATTTGGAGTTTTGTAGCTCCAGATATGGTCCAAAAACCACAGCTGGCCGGATTTCAATTCTGCAGAATTTACCAAATCTACAGTACCATGAACAGTGACTGTGACTGCCATTTTGATTAAGTTCTAGTCATAATTTACGGTAGGTTTCTTCATGAAAGTTGTTTTTATATGTCTTAACTTGTTGCTGTAAAAATTTCAGGTCAATTGACCATTTGTACAGTGAGTTATGGCCAAATGACTATTCATTTGGTCATTCTGCAGAATTGGCTTGCAGGGTACCCGGATTGGGGCTAAATTTTGGTCCACTTGCTTTGGTCTTTTGGGCATGGTTTCTTCAGCAAAAATGTGTCATTATAAGTCTAGTTTCATGTCAAATTGGCCAAACACCAATTGGACCTACACAGCCAAAGATATGGCAGTCCAAACAGGCTGGACTCACAGCCTCCCTGCTGCTGTCACTAGGCAGCATGCCCATTTCAGTTTGCCATGCAATAGTTCACTCCTAATTATGGTCAACTTACCCCAAATAGTCACTAATTGACCATTAGAATGTTCTTTAACAATTTCCTAAGCAAAGTCAAATTTTCACTCTCAAACCCTAGCTCAAAGTCAAGGTTTTCACAAATTTCCTTAGTTAACTCTTTCATTCCTTATATATATATATATATATATATATATATATATACACACACACTTTAAACATAATCTCTAATTCACTCTAAGTCCATTAAAACAATCAAAGTCATTCCTTCCTTAGGGCTACCGAAATTCATGGTGTACATACACATGAATTCTTTTCATTTAATTTACAAATTCTTGTTCACTTTAAGTCCTTAACATGGAATGAAAGGGATTTAGGTATAAATATGCACTAACCTTTTTGAAACCAACCTTGAGCTTGTTATTCTTCAAGATTTCTCCTAGAATCATAATAATCATAATCAATTATAACTTCACTTTCCTAAATTAAATATCCAATAAAAATTCAACAGCATTTCCCCTTAAATTGGACTAAACTCCTATCATAAATCTTAAATCCACAACCACCCATTAATACCCAATCTGGCAGCTTGTGCATTCAAATTTATATGTAATGATCTAACCGTTAGATAAATCCCAAATTTTAACCATATATTCAAGACATCCCTATACAATATCAATAAAAATTTTAGCATCAAATAATCCATATATCATGAGATATCAAAACATTCATTCAACCCTTCAAAATCTGAATTTTTGCAGAAATCAGTCTTACTCAGACAGCTCATGCAAAACAATTTATATCTCATAAACCACAAGTCTAAAATTCACCAAATTTTAACCCAGCAGCCTCAACATCCCATATCTCATTTGTACCAAATTTCATAATTTTATAAGCATCCTAACTATTTATTTTTCTCAAATTTCAGTAGCCAAAATTCAGAATTCAACCTACAGACAGCCTGTGTTCAACAATATATTTCTCCAAATCCAACCGTTGAACAATCACAAAAGTTTAACCATAACTTCCACACATACATACCTCAAACATATCCAAAAATCAGCCGTAGATGTTGAGCCAAACTCACCTGGACGGAAGAGAAAGATGCTGCCCTGCTGAACCCCTTTTTCTGCTACTGTTCATCTCCTTCTCCTTCTTCCTTTCTTTCTTTCTTTTCCTTTTCTCTCTCTTTCTCTCTTGATTCAGCCCGTATGAAGAAGGAAACTGCTGGTTTCCTTTGTTTTTTTTTATCTCATTTTAAGTCATTTTTATCTCTTTTTATTGGTTTGTCAAATGGTGATTGGAGGGGGCTTTTAAATGACATCATCATATGTCATAATTAAGCATTTTCCTTCATTTTCTTTTCTTCTTTTCTCTACTCAATTTCAATTCAATTTTTAGTAATGTTTATTCATATTTTATGTCATATTAATTATTTACTCAACTGGACAAGTCGGCCAAAAATCACCTCTGAAGGCGAAATGACCAAAATGCCCTCCGTTTGGCTTAACGGGTCAAAATTGTCTATACCGATTGAAAAATTTTTCTAAATATTTTCTTTGCATTCTAATGCCATAGGAACCTCAATGACTCTTCTCTGGAGTCCCAAAAATTATTTTATGAATTTTTCCCCAGGTCTAGGGCTCCTAGTTGCGAAAACCGCAACTTTCCGCTGGGTTACCCATCGCTAGGGCACCGGCTCATTTAACTTGGTTATATTTTATTTCTAAATTTTTACTAATTTTTTATTATTAATATTTGAGTTAATTATGGTTCCTGACTTTAGTTTAAATATTTTTCCGGACGTTCTAGCTGTTCGGACCGACACCGGTCACCGGAACAGTAGAATGTACGGAGTTGCTACCGAGAGGGTGTTACAAATTGGGAATTTCAGCCAGCATTAAGGAGGATTGAAAATTCTTGAATTTGATGGAATTAAAGGATTAATTAAGGTGAATTAAGTAGGTAGATCAAGAATATACAATTTAATTGCATTAAATTACACAAGTAAAAAATTTAGGGTTCTTAAGCTTTAGAAATTGGGAGAAAAATTGGAGAAAATGGTCAATTGATGCAATTGACCCTAATTGAGGTTAAAAATGGTCAATTGGGACCATTTGTGATGTGTTTGAATTGGTAGAAACAAATTGCAATTCGGATTGGTTAGGGTTCCTATTCTGGCAGCTGAACCTAGGTCCCTTTAAGGGACCAAAACTAAAATTTTACCAACCCAATTGGTGTCGGGACAATTGATAATGAAAATAGACACATAATGGCACATTTTTCATTTAGAAACCATGCTCAGAAAATGACATTAACATAGTGAACAATTAGGTCAAACCTGAGTGTTGTGCACTGCCACTATACAAAAATGACCAAATTTGGCCATAACTTGGGCTAGATAGGTCCAAATGACCTGATTGTTGTGGCATTGGAAAGGTATAACATAGCACTACAACTTTCATGAAGAACACTAATCCAAATTCTGCCCATAACTAAGTCATTTTGCTACCCAAATTTAGAGGTCTAAAATTGCCAGAACTAATTAGGTTCCCAGAAATTCTGGCTAACACCAATCCGGCCAGCCTTATTCAAATGGCCATAGCTTGGGATAAAAAAATCTAAATGAAGTGATTCAAAAATGAAATTAAAGATAAGACAATAAGGAACAACTTTGATGAATGACACTTAGCCAAATTCTCACAGTAACTAGACCAATAGAATAGTGTAAAATAGGGGATCAAAACTGAAAAATGGCAATTTCTCTTAGGAGACCTAAAAATTGAAATGGCAACTTAAACCAACAAATTAGGCACCCAAAATGTGGTATGTGGGTGTAATTGGAATTCACATACCTATTAAGCATGAGAAAGTCAATATTTTGACTTGAATAGTGCCTTGAATAGTAATCCCGAAATGCAAATTTTAAAGAACGTTAATTTAAGCATATTAGGGCTAGAATTTAGTAGACATGAATTTATTTATTTATTATAAGTTATGATACTGAAACACTGCAAATTGTGTGTTTCAGTTGAAAAGAATACGGAGAAAGAAAAGGAAACATTGAGTTAAGGCCTAGGGGCGACTCGCACGAGGTTTGTGCACAACATAGAATTTTTTTTTCTGTAAATTTTCTTTGGCAAATTGATTGAATAAATAAATTGTGACTTATTTGTATTGGAAATTGCAATTTAATGGAACAATATGCTTTTGACCTAAATTGTTGGAAAATTTAGTGCTATGTGATGAATTGCAAATAAATGTTTAGAAAATTGTTAAGATAGTTTTGAAACCACAGTGTCATGACCATATATCTGAATGCCTCACTAGCATGACTAGTGGGAGGAAATAGTTTTGAATTCTCTCTCTGGCTGAAGTGTTGAGGTATGTGCCAGTAGAGGAAAAAATTTGAATGGGTACCCATAGTTTGAGCTAGCTAGCCTTGGTGTGCCTCATAAGCCTTTGGCTATTGAAATGAACACTATATTGATGGCATGATATGACTGTGTATTTTTATAAAGTTTGTTTTTTGACTTCTAAAATGGAAATGCTTTGATTAAAATTTAAAATTGTGTTTTGCATCTATTTACTAACTTCATCATTATAATTGGATATTTGTGATTTAATTATGCATAAAGGAGTATTTTTAGTATGTTGTGCACCACTGAGTCATTGTACTCAGTGATGGCTTTTTATTGCTGTCGTAGGTAGAGAGACTAGTAAAGCAGCCTAGTGAGCTGCTGAGGATCATAATACTACCTTTGGATCTTTTGTCGAGTATTACATTATACCCTTATTGTATATCTTTATTTTGGTGTAAATGACTGTATGTACATTGTAAATTGGTCTTGAATAGTTTGTACAAAACTTGTAATAATATTATTTTGAATTTTCTGATGTAAAAATTAAACTGATGAATGTATATCACTTTTTCTTTAATGGAATGTAAATGAAATTATTCAATATTATTTTTGAAAATATTTGAGTTGAAAATTGGCTTGAATTGTGGAGTTTGAGAAAAATTGTGATGAATTGAGCTATAATGATGATTGATTTTAGTGAAGTGCATAAATTGAAAGTGTTTTTTACAAGTGAAAATTTTTGGTTTTTCTCAATTACAGCCGGCACTCTGCCAAAATTTTTCCAAAATTTGCAGAAAAATAAAAATGGATAAAAATTTTGCATAACTTTTAAACTTCAATTAAATGTTTTTAATGCCTGCTAGAAATGCTCGCCACTTTTAAAAAGTAAGAAAATTGTTTTAAAATCCCTTGTAGTGTATTTAATGAGTTATCGGTAGACAGAGTCGGTAATTCATTAGGTATACTATGGGATTATGTTATGCCTTACAGAGGAGTAAGGTGTGATAGTTAAAGTACCAAAATCAACAATTATACATGAAATTAAATTCCTATACTCTTAGTCACCTTAATCCACATTATAATTCACCAATTATGTGTCCAATTTAATCAATAAACAAGCTAATTAAGGCTGCTAAATTGGGCAGATTCAAGCCTAAACAAAATCCCCAATTTTTATGGTTGCAAACCCTAATTCACATTCAACCTCAAACACCCACATATAATCCTACCCTAATTCATGTAATTAGCTTAATTAAAACTACTAGGTGTCGACACCATATTTGGTCGATCCCCGAAATCAATAAACTATGAAACCGATCCCCTGAATCAAGTCTCCTAATCAGTCAATCACATTTCCGATCTCTCCTCAAAAGGAATCGAATCAATATTAAGTCTAAAGCCTCACCAATTATCAAGTCTCTTAACCAATCAATTACATTTCCGATCTCTCCTCAAAAGGAATCGAATCAATGCTAAGTCTCCATATCATTTAAAGCCTCACCGATCTCTCAAACCAATTGTCAAGTCTCTTGACTAGTCAATTACATTTCCGATCCCTCTTGTCAAACGAGATTGAACCAACACTAGACCTTTATTTCACCAGTCTTATTGCCGATCTCCCTTTTACAAGTTTGGGGATAATCGTCTGATAAAGTTAAGGTTCCAATCTGGTTTAATGATGATTCTGATCTCAAGTGTTCAAATTAAATTTCCAACTTTAATCAAGTCCAGTTTAGCGTTTGTTCCCAGCCGATCTCATGCTTATTGTGTTTTCCGACCTCTTACACTTAGATTAATAATCACTTTTAGTTGTTGTTCTAATATGCTCAGACAATCAAGTGCTTATGCAATTTAGAGACTTTCCAATCACATCCAATCATTGAACAAAAGGGGAACTTCCATTTCTTTTCAAGTTTATACAAGTCATTCAGCTGGAGGATCACCCCTAGCCTGATCTACATTTTGTTCGCTTGCTCTCTCACCCTCAGTGTAACACCCTCCCGGTAGCAACTCTGTACATTCTACTGTTTCGGTGACCAGTGTCGGTCCGGACAGCTAGAACGTCCGGAAAAATATTTAAACTAAAGTGAGGAACCATAATTAACTCAAATATTAATAAGAAAAATTTAGGAAAAATTTTAGAAATAAAATACAACCAAGTTAAATGAGCCGGTGCCCAAGCGATGGGTAACCCAGAGGGAAGTTGCGGTTCTCGCAACTAGGAGCCCTAGACCCGGGGGAAAAATCATAAAATAATTTTTGGGACTCCAGAGAAGGGTCGTTGAGGTTCCTATGGCATTAGAATGCCAAGAAAATATTTAGAAAAATTTTTCAATCGGTACAGACAATTTTGACCCGTTAAGCCAAACAGAGGGCATTTTGGTCATTTCGCCTTCAGAGGCGATTTTTGGCCGACTTGTCCAGTTGAGTAAATAATTATTATGACATAAAATATGAATTAATGTTGATGAAAAATTAATTTGAAGTTAGTAGAAAAGAAAAGAAAAGAAAATACAATATAATGCAAATTATGACATCATTATGATGTCATTTAAAAGTCTCTACCAATTACATTTAAACAACCACTTAATTAACTAATAAAAAGAGATAATTGAGACAAAAGAAATAAAAATACCATCTGCTCTTCCTCACCCAAAAACGTTACACTCTCTCCCAAACCCATTCCTCCATGGAAGCTTAATGGAAGCTTGAGACAACCCACCAAATCACCATAAAACCTTTAGTCTTCTTCACAAAAACTTGATTTTACCTATTGGGAAAGTGTTTGGCTGTCAAGAAAATTAAAGAAAGTGAAGGAAATTGAAGGGAAAATTCTGCCCTCCTAAGGTTAGTGCCCAATTTATTCTCTCTCACTCAATTCATGTTTAAGAACATGATTTAAGTTGAAATTGTAAGTTTAATGTATAAATTGAACTTTGAGAACTTGGAGACTTGAACAAAAATTAGGGTTTGCTCATGAAATGGTATATGAACATTCTAATAGTCAATTAGTGACCATTTTAGGTAAGTTAATCATAATTTGAAGTGAACTAAAGTGTTACAAACCCAATTGGTAGGCTGCCTAGGGACAGCAGCAAGGAGGCTGTGAATCCAGCCTGTTTGGACTGCCATATCTTTGGCTGTGTAGGTCCAATTGGTGTTTGGCCAATTGGACATGAAACTAGACTTATAATGTCACAATTTTGCTGAAGAAACCATGTCCAAAAGACCAAAGCAAGTGGACCAAAAATTGGCCCCAATCCGGATCCCCTGCAAACAGGTTCTGCAGAATGACCAAATGAACTTAACTGTTCATTTGGCCATAACTCACTGTAGATATGGTCAATTGACCTGAACTTTTTACAGCAACAAGATAAGACATAGAAAAACAACTTTCATGAAGAAACCTACCCCAAATTATGGCCAGAACCCATTCAACAAGGCAGTGGCAGTCACTGTTCATGGTACTGTAGATTTGGTAATTCTGCAGTTTTTCCAATCCGGCCAGCTTGGTTTTTGGACCATATCTGGAGCTACAAAACTCCAAATGGAGTGATTCAAAAAAGGAAATTCAACTAGATAAAATAAGGAACAACTTTCATGTTTGCCATTTCTTCAAATTCCCACTGTAACAGTGCTTAATAGAATAGTAAACTTAGGCTTCAAAAATTGAAATTTCTGCCCTCTTGGTTTTAAGTTAGAAATGGTAATGGTGACCAATTCCAACAAGTTTTAAATACAAAATGTGGTATGTTGGGAGTGCCAAAACCAATGTACCTAATTTCTACCTAAAAGTCAACATTTTTGTTGACCAAAGAGGTGAATAGTGACACCGAAAATTGAAATTCACAAAGTGAAGAATTTAAAAGTTCCAAATGCCCTAGTATACCTAACAAGATTGGTTTGGATAGTTTGGCATGCCAATAGGGTTCAGTTAGCAGTACTGCATATGGCAATATGCCATTATGTGATTTCATGGCTTTTAGCCATTCTGACCTTGCATTGAGATTTGGCCTTGTGCCTGATATTATTTACAGTTTGTTAGCTGTTCTATTGCACACCGGGAGATGCATATGTGACCGATGGTGTGACGGCCCGAGGTACTTGATACCCAGTGCCAGTTTACCCATTTATCCAGTCCAGTCATCTAGTGTAGGTTACTTGGGCAAACAAATGAATGAAAGTGGACAAAGTTAATGATATACAAATTCAAAAACAAATAAAACATATACATTCACTACGTATTTATTTTTTGCTATTTTCTTTTATTTTATTATTGCACCACTAAGCGTTATTGCTTAGCGCGTTACTTTTGCCACGCGTAGGTACTGGAGATACTGATCATGAGCCCAGTAGACCGCAGACTGGGTGAGTCCATCCTGCAGTTCTGCACAGTGTCCGTGTCACCTCAACTTCTACAGTGCATTGGTAGGACACTAGGTGTCATTTTGGTATTTTGTAACTAAATTTTTATTTTCTCATATGTAGTTGAACTTATGTAATGTATTTTGATGTTCATGTAAGTAATGAGGATTGAATTTGTGAATGAAAAAGTGAATGTTTGACTGTGATTTATATATGATATTACATGAGATGAATGATTGAGAAATGAGATTGAAAAATATTGAGTTTGTGATGACATTGGAGTTTGAGAAATGATTGAGTATGAATATTGGAAGTGTTTTTCACAGGTTCTGAAGAACTGTTTTCTCCATTTTTAGCCGGTACTCTGCCGGATTTTCTACAAAATTTTCGAAACCTCAAATAAATTATAATTTCGATAAATGGCCCAAATATATTATATTTCACAAGTTATATTCAAAAGCATGATAAAAATTAATTAAGGTATATTAGAGTGTACCGGTACACCGTGTGACATTGCTTACTCGGGTATACTGTACACGGGTAAGGGGCGTCACATTTAGTGATATCAGAGCACGGTTTAGGCGTTTCTGGGCCTAGATTGAGTCCATACCATGCATTGCATCTGTAAGAGTCGAGGTGACACTAATGCAGATCTGTTTGTTTTTCTTATTTTGAATAGGATATGGATCCTTCATCTCAAAGAGCAGTCGAGGAGGAAGTGGAGAGTCATGCTCCACTTGCAGCAGCTGAGACTGGGGGCATGGGAGAACCTGCTCCGCCAGCTCAAGCAGAGCCTGCTCAGCCTCCACAGGCCATGTTCCAGCAAATGGCCGAATTCTTCAGACAATGGCTGGGGTAATGCCAGCACCACCACCACCACCACCAGCTCCACAGCAGAAATCACACCTGGAAAGACTAAGAAAATTTGGAGCAGTGGACTTCTTTGGCAAGAGAGAAGATGATTCTGTTGCAGCCGAAAATTGGTTGAACAGAACAGGCAGAGTTCTAAAACAACTCGACTGCACTCCAGAGCAAAACCTAGAAGCTGCCATATCTCTGTTGCAAGATGATGCCTATGAATGGTGGGATACGGTATCTAGTGAAGTGCAGCCAGAAATAGTAACTTGGGACTTCTTCCTCTCAGAATTCAAGAAGAAATATGTGGGTACTATATACGTAGAAGAGAGAAGAAGGGAATTCATTAACCTGAGGCAGAGACAGCTGTCAGTGGCCGAATATGAGAAGGAATTTGTCAGATTAAGCCGCTACGGAAGGGAGATAGTCCCTAATGAAGCTGAAAGGTGCAAGAGATTTGAAGAGGGACTAAATGAAAACGTAAAGATCCAGCTCACTGCCCTGGGAATCACAGAATTTACCAAGTTAGTGGAAGCTGCAATAAATGTTGAAAAAGTAAGAATCGGAGCGGACTGTAAGGGATAGACAGCAGAGAAGAGGGCCAGGTCAGTCTAGTTCATCTCCTGCACAGGAAGAGGTTCAAGGGTCCACCTGCATGCAGTTCAGTCACCACACACATCGTGGTCGACCTCGGGGCCTGTGCCACAATTTACCCCTAGGAGAGGTCACCCATACCATCTGGGCGCTCTCCGAGGATGGGGTTCAGGACCAGCCCAGCATCTTCTCGCATGTCCACACTGTTTGAAATGGCATAAGGCTGAGTGATGGAGATTGTCGGGTTCCTGCATAAGGTGTGGGTCAACAGAGCATCAGTTGAAGAACTGTTCACACAGAACTACTACAGCTGCTCCAACACAAGCAGACAGACCTGCTCCTGCACCACAAAGGGGTAGGAAATTTGGCAAATCTGAGGTAGTAGGACCATCACAGAGGCTTGCATCTGAGCCAGCAGAGAGGCCAGATAACAGACCACCTGCCAGAGCTTATGCCCTGAGAGCCCAGGAGGAGCAAGATGCCCCGGACGTCATCGAGTGCGTTCTCCTCTACAATACACTGTGCATGCATTGGTGGATCCGGGATCCACCCATTCATACATCTGCATCAACTTACCGTAGAAAGGGGATACTAGAGGAGAGTGACCAAGACATTACGGTCACTAATCCATTGGGCCACGATGCGATGGTGAACAAAGTATACAAGGGTTGCCCGTTAAGGATTCAAGGGTATGAATTCTTGGCAGACCTAATTGAGTTGCCCTTCCATGAGTTTGACGTGATTTTGGGAATGGACTGGTTGTCACGTCATCAGGCAATGGTTGATTGTAAACTGAAGAGGATTTCTTTGAAAACTCACGGGGTAATGAAATCACGGTTGTGGGGAAAGGATGATTTCTGTCAATGTTATCTCAACCACGATTGCAAGAAGAATGATGAGAAAAGGTGAAGCCTACCTAGCACATGTGGTGGATACTAGGCGTGCTAAGCCAAACTCGAGTGACATACCCACGAGAAAAGACTTCCCGGATGTGTTTCTGAAGAATTACAGTTTGCCACGAGAAGGAAGTTGAATTTGCTATTGAGACAACTGCAGATCTGACACCCATTTCCATTGCTCCTTATAGGATGGCACCCACTGAATTGAGGGAGTTGAAAACTTAGTTGCAAGAGTTGCTTGATAAGGGGTTCATACGCCCCAGTGTGTCACCATGGGGAGCTCCAGTGCTGTTTGTAAAGAAAAAGGATGGGACTTTGAGGCTTTGCATTGATTACCGGCAGTTGAATAAAGTGATTGTGAAGAACAAATATCCGTTGCCTAGAATTGATGATCTATTTGATCAGTTGAAAGGAGCAGGAGTATTTTCTAAAATTGACCTCAGATCAGGGTATCATCAGTTGAGGGTGAAGGATGTAGATGTGCCCAAGACTGCATTCAGGACTCGGTATGGGCATTATGAGTTTCTGGTGATGCCCTTTGGCCTAACAAATGCACCAGCAGTATTTATGGACCTTATGAACCGTATCTTCCATCCATACCTAGATCGGTTCGTAGTGGTCTTTATTGATGATATTCTAGTGTATTCCAAGACCAGGGAAGAACATGATGAGCATTTGAGGATTGTTCTACAAACCCTGAGAGAAAAGAAGCTATATGCTAAGTTGTCCAAGTGTGATTTTTGGTTGAATGAGATTGCATTCCTTGGACACATAGTGTCAGCTGATGGGATTAGGGTGGATCCCAAGAAAATAGAAACAGTGATGGAATGGAAGCCTCCCAGGAATACAACTGAGGTCAGAAGTTTCTTGGGGCTAGCTGGGTATTACAGGAGATTTGTGAAGGGATTTTCCTTAATAGCTGCTCCAATGACCAAGTTGTTACACAAGAATGTCAGATTTGACTGGAATAACAAGTGTCAGACCAGTTTTGAGAAGTTGAAGGCTATGTTGATAGAGGCACCAGTGTTAACACAGCCAGTGTCAGGAAAGGACTTTGTGGTCTACAGTGATGCCTCTCATAATGGGTTAGGGTGTGTATTGATGCAAGAGGGAAAGGTGATCGCTTATGCCTCCAGGAAGCTAAGGCCACATGAACAGAACTATCCTACCCATGATCTAGAGCTTGCAGCAATTATCTTCGCACTGAAGATATGGAGGCATTACTTGTATGGTGAAAAGTGCTACATTTACACAGACCACAAGAGTCTGAAATACTTGCCAGCTCAGAAGGAGCTCAACCTTAGACAGAGACGATGGATTGAGTTTCTGAAGGATTATGATTGTGTAATTGACTACCATCCTGGGAGGCAAATCTAGTTGCTGATGCTTTGAGCAGAAAGTCCATCACAGCTTTGAGATCATTGAATGCCCGTCTAACTTTGATTCGAGATGGAGCTATTTTGGCTGAGTTGCAAGTGAGGCCAAACCTGCTACAGTAGATTTTAGATGGGCAAAAGGCAGATGAAAAGTTAATGGCAATTATGAGCAAAATCCTAGAGGGAAAAGCAACTGACTATGGGGTGAAAGCAGATGGGTGTCTGTATTACAAAGGAAGACTGTGTGTACCAGATAATGGGGAATTGAAGGCCAGTATTCTGAAAGAGGCACACACCAGTGTATATGCTATGCACCCAGGAAGTACAAAGATGTATCATGATCTGAAGCTTCAGTATTGGTGGCCTGGTATGAAGAAGGACATAGCTGACTATGTGACTAAATGCTTGACATGTCAGCAAGTCAAGGCAGAACATCAAGTTCCATCGGGTTTGCTACAGCCTATACGCATACCTGAATGGAAATGGGATCGGGTCACCATGGATTTTGTAAGTGGTCTACCTCTCACCCAGAAGAAACATGATGCAGCATTGTTTATAGTTGTTATATTGACTAAGTCAAGACACTTTCTCGCGATTAGACCGACTACTCACCGAAAAGTTAGCAGAATTGTATATCAGTGAGATAGTTAGACTGCATGGAATTCCACTTTCCATCATATCTGATCGAGACCCAAGGTTTACATCGAGATTTTGGAAGAAGTTGCATGAGTCCTTGGGTACACAACTCCACTTCAGCACAGCTTTCCATCCTCAGACGGATGGGCAATCAGAAAGAGTAATCCAGGTAAACAATCAAAACCAATGGAATTGATACAAATATTGAATTAAAATGAGAACAATAACATGAAATATATGTCAGGTCCTTGAGGATATACTGAGGAGTTGTGTCATTGAGTTTGAGGGAAGTTGGGATAGATACCTCCCACTGGCAGAATTTGCATACAACAATAGCTACCAAGCTAGTATCCAAATGGCCCCGTATGAAGCAATCGTATGGGAGGAAATGTAGAACTCAGCAGGCCGGACTGAATTGGCCAAGACAACCGGTAGGGCTGCACAGTGAAACAGATCGAGGAGAAAGTGAAACTAATCAAAACCAATCAAGGTTGCCTCGCATGCATGTAAATCTTATGCCGACCTGAAGAGAAAAGAAATAGAATATGCTATTGGCGACAAAGTTTTCCTCAAGGTGTCACCGTGGAAAAAGGTATTGAGGTTTGGAAGGAAAGGTAAGTTAAGCCCTAGGTTCATTAGCCCATATGAAGTCATTGAACGTGTGGGTCTAGTGGCCTATAGGCTAGCTTTACCTCCAGAGCTGGACAAGATCCACAATGTGTTTCACGTATCTATGTTAAGAAGATACCGCTCAGATCCTTCACATGTCATCTCCAGGGAAGAAATTGAAATACAACCAGATTTGACATATGAAGAAGAACCTCTACGGATCCTAGCTCGGGAAGTAAAAGAATTGAGGAACAAACGAATTCCATTGGTGAAAGTGCTCTGGAGGCACCACAACACCGAGGAGGCAACTTGGGAAAGTGAAGAGACGATGAGGCAACAGTTCCCTCAACTGTTTGCATCAGGTAAATTTCGAGGACGAAATTTAAATTAGAGGGGAAGAGTTGTAACACCCTTCCGGTAGCAACTACGTACATTCTACTGTTCCGGTGACCAGTGTTGGTCCGGACAGCTAGAACGTCCGGAAAAATATTTAAACTAAAGTGAGGAACCATAATTAACTCAAATATTAATAAGAAAAATTTAGGAAAAATTTAAGAAATAAAATACAACCAAGTTAAATGAGCCGGTGCCCAAGCGATGGATAACCCAGAGGGAAGTTGCGGTTCTCGCAACTAGGAGCCCTAGACCCGGGGGAAAAATCATAAAATAATTTTTGGGACTCCAGAGAAGGGTCATTGAGGTTCCTATGGCATTAGAATGCCAAGAAAATATTTAGAAAAATTTTTCAATCGATACAGACAATTTTGACCCGTTAAGCCAAACGGAGGGCATTTTAGTCATTTCGCCTTCAGAGGCGATTTTTGGCCGACTTGTCCAGTTGAGTAAATAATTATTATGACATAAAATATAAATTAATGTTGATGAAAAATTAATTTAAAGTTAGTAGAAAAGAAAAGAAAAGAAAATACAATATAATGCAAATTATGACATCATTATGATGTCATTTAAAAGTCTCCACCAATTACATTTAAACAACCACTTAATTAACTAATAAAAAGAGATAATTGAGACAACAGAAATCAAAATACCATCTGCTCTTCCTCACCCAAAAACGTTGCACTCTCTCCCAAACCCATTCCTCCATGGAAGCTTAATGGAAGCTTGAGACAACCCACCAAATCACCATAAAACCTTTAGTCTTCTTCACAAAAACTTGATTTTACCTCTTGGGAAAGTGTTTGGCTGCCAAGAAAATTAAAGAAAGTGAAGGAAATTGAAGGGAAAATTCTGCCCTCCTAAGGTTAGTGTCCAATTTATTCTCTCTCACTCAATTCATGTTTAAGAACATGATTTAAGTTGAAATTGTAAGTTTAATGTATAAATTGAACTTTGAGAACTTGGAGACTTGAACAAAAATTAGGGTTTGCTCATGAAATGGTATATGAACATTCTAATAGTCAATTAGTGACCATTTTAGGTAAGTTAATCATAATTTGAAGTGAACTAAAGTGTTACAAACCCAATTGGTAGGCTGCCTAGGGACAGCAGCAAGGAGGCTGTGAATCCAGCCTGTTTGGACTGCCATATCTTTGGCTGTGTAGGTCCAATTGGTGTTTGGCCAATTGGACATGAAACTAGACTTATAATGTCACAATTTTGCTGAAGAAACCATGTCCAAAAGACCAAATCAAGTGGACCAAAAATTGGCCCCAATCCGGATCCCTTGCAAACAGGTTCTGCAGAATGACCAAATGAACAGTAAATGTTCATTTAGCCATAACTCACTGTAGATATGGTTAATTGACCTGAAAGTTTTACAGAAACAAGATAAGACATAGAAAAACAACTTTTATGAAGAAACCTACCCCAAATTATGGCCAGAACCCATTCAACAAGGCAGTGGCAGTCACTGTTCATGGTACTATAGATTTGGTAATTCTGCAGTTTTTCCAATCTGGCCAGCTGTGGTTTTTTGACCATATCTAGAGTTACAAAACTCCAAATGGAGTGATTCAAAAAAGGAAATTCAACTAGACAAAATAAGGAACAACTTTCATTTTTGCCATTTCTTCAAATTCCCACTGTAACAGTGCTTAATAGAATAGTAAACTTAGGCTTCAAAAACTGAAATTTCTGCCCTCTTGGTTTTAAGTTAGAAATGGTAATGGTGACCAATTCCAACAAGTTTTAAATACAAAATGTGGTATGTTGGGAGTGCCAAAACCAATGTACCCAATTTCTACCTAAAATTCAACATTTTTGTTGACCAAAGAGGTGAATAGTGACACCAAAACTTGAAATTCACAAAGCGAAGAATTTAAAAGTTCCAAATGCCCTAGTATACCTAACAAGATTGGTTTGGATAGTTTGGCATGCCAATAGGGTTCAGTTAGCAGTACTGCATATGGCAATATGCCATTCTGTGATTTCATGGCTTTTAGCCATTCTGACCTTGCATTGAGATTTGGCCTTGTGCCTGATATTATTTACAGTTTGTTAGCTGTTCTATTGCACACCGGGAGATGCATATGTGACCGATGGTGTGACGGCCCGAGGTACTTGATACCCAGTGCCAGTTTACCCATTTATCCAGTCCAGTCGTCTAGTGTAGGTTACTTGGGCAAACAAATGAATGAAAGTGGACAAAGTTCATGATATACAAATTCAAAAACAAATAAAACATATAAATTCACTACGTATTTATTTTATGCTATTTTCTTTTATTTTATTATTGCACCACTAAGCATTATTGCTTAGCGCGTTGCTTTTGCCACATGTAGGTACTGGAGATACTGATCGTGAGCCCAGTAGACCGCAGACTGGGTGAGTCCATCCTGCAGTTCTGCACAGTGTCCGTGTCACCTCAACTTCTACAGTGCATTGGTAGGACACTAGGTGTCATTTTGGTATTTTGTAACTAATTTTTTATTTTCTCATATGTAGTTGAACTTATGTAATGTATTTTGATGTTCATGTAAATAATGAGAATTGTGTTTGTGAATGAAAAAGTGAATGTTTGACTGTGATTTATATATGATATTACATGAGATGAATGATTGAGAAATGAAACTGAAAAATATTGAGTTTGTGATGACATTGGAGTTTGAGAAATGATTGAGTAGAATATTGGAAGTGTTTTTCACAGGTTCCGAAGAACTGTTTTCTCCATTTTTAGCCGGTACTCTGCCGGATTTTCTACAAAATTTTCGAAACCTCAAATAAATTATAATTTCGATAAATGGCCCAAATATATTATATTTCACAAGTTATATTCAAAAGCATGATAAAAATTAATTAAGGTATATTAGAGTGTGCCGGTACACCGTGTGACATTGCTTACTCGGGTATACTGTACACGGGTAAGGGGCGTCACACTCAGCCTCCTCCTCACTATCTTCACCTTCGTCCTGGGGAGCCAGATCCACCATCTAAGAGAAGTTCTCCTTGGGATACCACTTCCTGAGCTCGGCCAGAAGATCCCCATGAGCGTTCACATAAGCTCCGGCCTCCCTCATCACTGCCTCTTCTTCTTTTGCTTTAAGCTCCTCAGTGAGGAGAGTGACTTTAGCAGCTCGGAGCGCCCGAACCTCTTCAAGAACATGATCCTGCTCGGCCAGCTTGTCCTCATAAAATTTCATCCGCCCCTCAATTTCAGATATGTAGTTTTGGGTGGACGAAAGTTGAGATCGGAGGGAAGCAGCTTCCTGACCCACCTTCTCGACATCCTGCCTCAAGCGGTGAGCCTTCTCCCGAATAATATGTTGGTTCACCAGACTCTCCACGCTTAGGCTCATGGTTTGTGTCAGGATATCGTCAAAGCTGTTCGGGGTTAGCCTGTCACCTTAGCAAAACCCGGGTTCTCCCGAACCGTGCGGTTCTTCTCTAGCGAGTGGATCAGGATCTGGGCGCCGCGGGAAAGGGTCCTCACAGGTGGTTGGGAAGGACCCCCTTCCGCACTAGAAGCAACTGGAGGGGGTGGTGGTGGCGGCTCTTCTTGACGAGGAGGAGACCGAACCACTTCTATGTCGGGGATCGGCTGTCCCAAGGGTTGAGACGAGCCTCCTTGCATTTCCCCAGGATCATGCCTGGGCGTCTGAAACAGCTCGGCCCGCTTCATCTCTCGCACTTTCCGGGAGACCTCTCTTTTCCGCTTTCGGCTCTCTTTAGAAGCCTCGCCGCTTGCCATACCTACATAAAGAAAAGGTCAATGAGATCGCTAAGGCCCAAAGATCAAAGATATAGGAAATACTGAAGCCGAGGTCAGAGAGCTGGAGCCCGCGTTCTTCCCCAGTAACTAGCTGCATTGTCCAATGATGCAGTTCGACCGTAACTGCATCTAAACAAGCGTACTTTTGATGGGCTGCCTGATCTTTTAGTTCCATCACCATTAGGCCTTTTTCCCTATTCAGGGTGATCCGCTTCGAAAGTAAGGTCCCCTGGTGTAGTCAGCTGCATGGGAAACCCTCAAAGCCGTTCGGAATTTTGCTCCTCAGAATAAAGAAGCGATTCTTCCAATTCTTCAGGGAGGAGGGCAGATCGGTAAAGAGCCCGCAATGTGGCTTCACCTGAAAGAACCAGTACTCATCGTCCTTTCGGCGAGTTAGCCTATGTAGCTCGGCGAACACCTTAGCTGTAGGACAGAGTCCTTTGGCTCGGCAAAGGCCTCTGAAGGCTACTAGGATCCGCCATGAGTTCGGGTGAACTTGGGCTATGCACACTTGGTGAAATTTTAAGACTTCCTTGAAGAAGTCGTCAAAAGGGAACCGCAGCCCGACTTTTAACTGCTCTTCGTATACCATGATCATATCATTCTCTTCGAAGAAGTGATCGGCACGAAGGTCGCCGTGACACTTAATCAGCTCGTATGAATCAAGCCGAATGTTATACTCTTGGCTGAATGACTGCAGGTCGGTTTCTTGAAGGATTGATGGCAGCTCGTCCATGGGAAGGTTTTCTCTCCCTGAAGAATGTGTTTGCCTCGAGGATGCTGCTTGACCACAGGCTGGAATGGAAGTCCTAGGGGGTTCAGATCGCCCGCTTGTTCCGACTACCTCTACCTCATCTAACGACCACGAGACCTGAACGGAAAGGGGGCTTGCCACTCTCTGACCCTGGGCGCCGCTCATTTTCAAAGAAAAGAGGAAATTTAAACTAAAAGAAAGATCAAAACCCTTACCAGAGTGTGATCGGTGTCAGAAGCACTTGAAAAAACGAGAGGATTTTGGATTCACTCGCGAAAGGCTGAAAATGACATAAGGGGACCATTGGCGGACTCATCCCCTATTTATACTAGTCCGAGCATTTAATGCTCACGGTGTCCCAAGCGGCACATCGGTTTACGGGATTCGCCAGCTTTTTCTGACACGTCTCACGAATATTCCGGAAATTCCATAATTGAATAAAAGAGATCGGCTAGTTATAGATCGGTGAATTAAGGCGGATGTTTGGAAGTGAAGATCGGTTAAGGGTTGTTCAGTTAGGAATTGGATCGGATAAACACATCAGAGATCGGAAAATAATCAATGCAATAATAAAAATGATAATTGACAAAATAAAATTTTATTTACAAAAGGTCAAATTACATCATTTGGCCGATCTCCAGAGGTCGGGTTACATTAAAGGTCAAATTACATCATTTGGGCGATCTCCAGAGATCGGGTTACATAAAAGTCAAATTACATCATTTAGGCGATCTCTAGAGATCGGCAGTACATCCCATCTAATAAAAACCTATGTCAAAGCCTAGTCTCGTGGCTGAATCAAAAGATGTGTTAGACCAGCCATCGACATCGGACAGATGTACAGCTCAGATGGGGGGATTATGACTTTCATGAGGATGAGAGAGGTCGTCATCAATGTTATCGCTCGGAATCGAGCCGCTATCGGGACACCCAATGTGGTGAGAAGCCAAATGAACTTCAAGGGGCAGTCACCAATGTTAAGGGGAATATTAGCAGTCTTCTCGCCCGAAGTCAGTTCGCCGATTATATCAGTCGAATGATTCGAGATCGACACGATCGAAGTCCTCGATTCGGGTCAGTAAGTTAGTCCGGTTCTCTCACAGTCATCAAATGAGGCTATCATAATTCTTCGATCACCGAGATCGTAAATTTTCAGTCGAGGAATAAAGAGGACAATCGGGAAAAGATCAAAAGCCACTATCATGGCTGGGACTATTGCCGGAGCAGTTAGAACAGGAAATGTTAGAAGGAAGAGGAGAAAATCAAATGCGGAGGGCTTTCCCGTTGAAGGTATATATAGGGAAAATCTGAGCATTTATTGTGAGTAGAAAACGAATCGGATGCCTCGGAAATCGAAGGAATAAATGCTTTGACTGAACCGAACCAGAAAGAGGAAAAGACCGGAGTAGGAGAGGTCGGAAGAGGGGAGCCCGGCATAAGAGATCGGAAAAGGATCATGTTAGAAAGATCAAAAGGGAGGGGAGGTCGGAAAATAAAGAGAATAAGACAACTTCCGCTAACTGACGTCATAATCAGAGCCGAGGTAGTTAAAGCATTGCAGACGAAATCTCCACATACGCCCCGAGAATCGCGCATTCTTGACATGTGCGAGTATGTCATGTGATCTTTGTACATCCCAATCTCCACCATTGATCTTACTTGTAAGGATGAGCTCGGAGCCCTTGGATCAAAGAAGAAGACGACAAGACCAGTGCCTTTCACTCCCAGCCCTCGGATCGTCCTTGACAAGCAAATTTTGGGCCGTCAGATTAGAAGAGAGAAGGGACAAATATTCTGAAAGGGATCTCAGCCGTTTGTTCTGATTCTCTTTAATTCCCGAGCCTCAGATCATGTCCTTTAAAATCCTAGCCTTCCATCTCCCTCAAAATAAATCCTGACCCTTCATGGGGAGCACCCGGTTCCTATAAATACCTGCATGAAAACTGTTCAAAGGAGGACGAAGAAAAAAGGTGGTGACTATAGCGGAAGGACTCTGAAACTTAATTCAGTTCGTTACTCTGCTATTTTTAAGCTTTCATAAGGAAAACTTTAGAAACCAGTTTTCTGAAGTATTTTCTTGCAAAAAGGGATTTTTGAATACTGAAACTCTCCATTTTCAGTTCGTTCATTATCCTGTGACACTCTCACTTTCAGTTCTTCGTTATCTTTATTTCCACTCCCATTGTCCAAGCTCGAATTCATTCAAACTCGGTTATTATTTTGACCTGACTGCATTTTAGCGAAGCATCCTTCATTTCAAGGCAAACCTTAGCCCTCAGGCTATCAGCCCGCAGTCCTATTATGTTTTGTGATTCCGTAGTTAGTTCAATAGATTTAGCTCCCTATAGGTGAGTGCACATATCACTGCTCTATCAAGTGCTCATTTTTATTTTACGTATTTCCTTTGTTTTTATGTTTGTAATTTTCACCAAGTTTATATTGTGTTAAAAAACGCGAAGAAGGTTATTCTCGAGTTTACTTATTTGTTAATCAGTCCATTCTTTTTGTTAATCTTTGTTACTTCTAAATGCAAGTGTTCTAGTCCCGAGTAGCGTATAAGTGGTTGGATAAAATGTAGGTAACTATATCTTAAGAGTTTCTTTAAAATAATAATAGGTCTAAATAATAAGTCAGGAAAATAGTAAAGTTGAATCACTAGACTAACACAGAAGACGATTGAGTAAGATGTCATAAGGCGGAATAAAACCAAGCCTCAGATAAGCAAATGGAACAGATCGGGTATCGCCTGTCAAAAGGTGTTGGTAAGGTGACCACATAGGAGGTCGGTAAAATTCAGTTTGGTATTCCCTGTCTAGTCACGAGGTACCAATGAGTTAAAAGAAGCCTTATTCAGATCCCTGGCATCTTTGAATGCCAGAACCCTTAGCCTTAGGCTCTCATGATATGTAATATTTAAAAGAGATCGGAGGAGAGTTCTTATCCGATTCTCAATCTACAATTTTAATAAATATTTAAAAGAGATCGGAGGAGAGTTCTTATCCGATTCTCAAGCCTAAAAATTTTAACAAATATTTAAAAGAGATCAGAGGAGAGTTCTTATCCGATTCTCAAACCTAAAAATTTTAACAAATATTTAAAAGAGATCGGAGGAGAGTTCTTATCCGATTCTCAAACCTAAAAATTTTAATAAATATTTAAAAGAGATCGGAGGAGAGTTCTTATCCGATTCTCAATCCAAAATTTTAACAAATATTTAAAAGAGATCGGAGGAGAGTTCTTATCCGATTCTCAATCTAAAATTTTAACGAATATTTAAAAGAGATCGGAGGAGAGTTCTTATCTGATCTCCAATTTAAATTTCCACCTAAAAGGAGATCGGAGGAGAGTTCTTATCCAATTCTCAAATCAAATTTTAACAAATACATAAAATGACCCCCCTTAAACAAAACTGATACGCGACAGTAACTCACTAAGGGTCGTCTCATTTATTTGTGTATCTGGGTAACTCGAATTGATGAAAAATCAAATATTCCCTTTTACCAAGAGGATTAACATCTTCATTCGAACCTCCTAACTATTAATTTTAGTTTATAAAGAGCTTGAAGTTAAATCAGCTTACCCTCATTGAGGGACGAGGTGGGGTGCCTAACACCTTCCCCACCCGTTTACGGACCCTGAACCTAGAATCTCTATTTTTGAAGTGGTTTCATTTTAATTTATTTTCACAAATGGTTTTCTTTAATTTCCCTCAAAATTAAAGTGGCGACTCCTTACTCTTTCCCACTTCGGTGAGGGTTCGTCCAGGCGATCGCAAAACACCTTGTGACACTAGGCATCAATTTCTTGCATAAATTAAACAATCTCCCCTAGCTACCATGGCTGCCGAATTGGGGTTTTCCCAATTACCCTTCAATTCCTTTAATTTTCCTAACACAATAACTCAATTAACCATAAATTCAACAAATTATGGGAGAGAAGAGAGGGATTATACACTAACCTTTAATTTGTAGGAAATCTAAGCTTGTAAAACTTCACAATTGATGCTTCCTTTTGCTGCCTACTAACTCCCCAAGGTGTAGTGACTAACTTTGATTGAAGAATTTAGTGATTTTGGGTGGAAAAATGGGGGATTTAGCTTGCATGCAAGAAGAACTATGGAGGGGCAAGGGAATGGGGTTTCGGCACTTGAGATAAAATGAGGGAGGCGAGAGTTTTCTTCTTTCATTTTCTACCCACTAGCCTTTTATAGCCCCCCACCACTAACTTAAAATAATAATATAATAATAAAGGTTTCTAAATTCCCAATTAACCCCACTTAAGTTCCCTTAATTGCACTAATGTAATTTCATATTTTCATGGGGGTTCTATGGGATTTTCTAAATTTAACACCACTAATTTTTTTTAATAGACTTTTTGGTCAAAAGTCAACTTTAGGTGCCAAATTACCAAAATGCCCCTCTTCGGGTTAAAGTCCCTCTTTTTCGGAAATTACCGATCGGACAATTCCTTAAATTTTTTTTACACTGTCTATTTTTATTTTTATTTTCACTTTTATCAATAAATTAAAGTTTCCTTGACATTTTTAATGTCACTTACACCTTGGTAAATTTTTAATTAAATCCCGAAATTTAGTTCCTAGGGTTTCTCGCAGGTCCGGGATACGGTTCTTCTAACCTAATTTCTTTTTATGTCTTTTATTTTACCTTAATTTTTCTTGTATTTTCCTATCATGTGTTCTATCATTTTATGTGTCCTCACTGTCATTTAAATGTATTTCCCAGCATTCTGACTGTCCCGACAGACCTCAGTCGCTGGGGCAGTAGAATGTATGAACTACCGACAGTGAGGGTGTTATAATTCTTCCCCTCTAATGAAAATTTCATCCTCGAAATTTACCTGGTATGAAGAGCTGAGGGAACTGCTGCCTCATTGTCTCCCCACTCTCCCAAGTTGCCTCTTTTATGTTGTGGTATCTCCTCAGGACTTTCACCAGTGGAATACTCTTATTTCTGAGCTCTTTTACATCTCGTGCCAAAATTCTAATTGGCTCTTCTTCATATGTTAAGTCAGGTTGCACAATTATCTCTTCTACTGAAATGCCATGTGAAGGATCTGATCTATATCTCCTGAGCATCGACACATGGAATACATTGTGGATCTTATCCAACTCAGGTAGCAAAGCTAGCCTGTAGGCTTCTGGACCCACACATTCAATGACATCGTATGGACCAATAAACCTAGGGTTTAACTTATCCTTCTTACCAAACCTTAGCACTTTCTTCCAAGGTGATACCTTGAGAAATACCTTATCACCAACCACATACTCTATATCCTTTCTCCTCAGGTCAGCATATGACTTATGCCTGTTTGAGGTGGCTTTCAGGTTGTTTCTGATGAGCTTCACTTTCTCTTCTGTTTGTCTCACCAAGTCTGGGTCCACTATTTTCTCTTCACCCATTTCTGTCCAACATAAGAGAGTTCCTCATCTCCTCCCATATAAAGCCTCATATGAAGCCATCTTTAAGCTGGCTTGGTAGCTGTTGTTGTAAGCAAACTCTACCAAAGGAAGATACTTTTCCCAACTTCCTTCAAAGTCAATAATGTAACTCCGGAGCATATCTTCCAATACCTATCATGTCATTCATGTCGTATCATTATTATCAGTCTTTTAATATTTATATATATTTTACTCAGTTTTAAGAGTTATCTGAATCACCATTTCAGATTGTCCATCAGTCTGAGCATGAAAAGCAGTACTGAAGTGCAGTTGAGTGCCTAACGACTCCTTTAGCTTCTTCCAAAACCTCGAAGTAAACCTCGGGTCTCGGTTAGATATAATCGATGTTGGCACTCCATGTAACCGTACTATCTTAGCTATGTAGATTTCTGCTAGTTTCTTTAATGAATAGTCGGTTCTGATAGGTAGGAAATGTGCTGACTTGGTTAATCTGTCTACAATCACCCAGATGGTATCGTGCTTCTTCTATGTCAATAGTATCCCTGTTACAAAATCCATGGTGATGTGGTCCCATTTCCACTCTGGTATGGATATAGGTTGCAATAACCCTAATGGAACTTGATGCTCAGCTTTAACCTGTTGGCATGTCATACATATGGTAACAAAATCACCAATCTCCTTCTTCATTCCAGGCCACTAATACTGTGCCTTCAAGTCATGATACATCTTAGTACTTCCTGGGTGCATAGCATGGAAGCTACTGTGTGCCTCTTTCAGGATACTCTTTTTCAGTTCCTCATCTCCTGGTACACAAATTTTGCCTTTATAGTATAGGCATCTATCTCCTTTCAACTCATAGTTAATCTCCTTCCCCTCTTTAACTCTGCCCATAACAGTTAGCAACTTCTCATCCCTTTGCTGTGCTTCTGGTATTTGCTGTAGCAAAATTGGCTTTACATGCAACTCAGCCAAAAGTAGCCCATCCTGTGCTACAGACAACTGAGCATTCAATGCCCTTAAAGCCATCATGGACTTCCTGTTTAGTGTATCAGCCACTACATTTGCCTTTTCAGGGTGATAGTCGATCACATAGTCATAATCTTTAAGGAATTCAATCCATCTCCTCTGTCTCAGATTGAGTTCCTTTTGGGTTAGTAAGTACTTTAGACACTTGTGATCTGAGTATATGTAGCAATTCTCACCATATAGGCAATGCCTCCATATCTTTAGTGCAAATATTATTGTAGCCAATTCCAGATCATGTGTTGGGTAGTTCTTTTCATGTGGCCTTAGCTATCTGAAAGCATAGGCAACTACTTTACCTTCTTGCGTTAGAACACACCCAAGCCCGTTATGAGAGGTATCACCATAGATCACATAGTCTTTCCCTGACTCTGGCTGTGTCAGCAACGGAGCTTTTGTGAGCATAGCCCTTAGCTTCTCAAAGCTAGACTGGCATTTGTCATTCCAGTCAAATTTAACATTCTTGTGTAGCAACTTAGTCAATGGGGCTGCTATAAGGGAGAATCCCTTCACAAATCTCCTGTAATGACCAGCTAACCCCAAGAAACTTCTAACCTCTGTTACATTTCTAGGAGGTTTCCATTCAACTATTGCTTCAATCTTCCTTGGATCCACCCTGATCCCATTTGCTAATACAATGAGTCCAAGGAAGGATATTTCATCTATCCAGAAGTTATACTTGGACAACTTGGCATATAACTGCTTTTCCCGCAGTGTCTGTAGTACTACTCTTAGGTGTTCATCATGCTCCTCCTAGTTCTTAGAATACACCAGAATATCATTTATAAAGACCATAATAAATCGATCTAAGTAGGAGTGAAAGATGCGGTTCTTTAGTTCCATAAAAGCTGCTGGTGCATTTGTTAGCCCCAATGGCATCACTAGAAACTCATAGTGTCCATACCGGGTCCTGAAAGCAGTTTTTGGCACATTTGTCTCCTTTACTTTCAGCTGGTGATAGCCTAATTTGAGATCTATCTTAGAGAACACACTGGCTCCCTTCAGTTGATCAAACAAGTCATCTATCTGTGGTAATAGATATTTGTTTTTCACAGTCACCTTGTTCAACTGTCGATAGTCTATACAAAGCCATCGTGTATCGTTTTTCTTCTTTACAAATAACACTGGTGCTCCCTAGGATGACACACTAGGGCGTATGAAACCCTCATCTAGTAGCTCCTGTAACTGAACTTTCAGCTCTCTCAGTTTAGTAGGTGCCATCCTATATGGAGAAATAGAAATCGGTGCGGTACCTGGCATAACCTCTATAGCAAACTCCACTTCTCTATCAGGTGGCAAACCTGGTAACTCTTTCGGAAACACCTCCAGAAATTCACATACTATAAGGATCTCCTGTATGCTCAGGCTAGTCTTCTTAGTATCAACTACATATGCTAAGAAAGCCTCACAGCCCTTTTTTATCATTCTTCTAGCTGCTGTGGCTGATATGATAACAAAAATACAACCCATTCCTTCACCCACAACTGTAATCTCATCCCCTTCTGCTGTCTGTAGTGAAATCCTCTTCAGCCGATAATCTACCATTACCTGATGACGTGATAACCAATCTATACCTAGTATCACATTGTACTCATGGAATGGTAGTTCAATTAGGTCAGCTGGAAACTCACACCCTTTATTTTCAGAGGACAACCCTTGTAGAACTTTTTCACTATTACACAATGGCTTAAAGGGTTTGTAACTTGCATGTTCTCTTCTAACTCCTCTATTTGTGCCCCTCTATCAATTGGTGGTGCGATACACACATATGAATGTGTGGAATCTAGATCAATCAGTGCACATACTAGCATATCATAAAGAAAAAATGTACCTCTAATGACATCTGCAGGTTTTGGCTCCTCCCGAGCCCTCATAGCATAAGTATGAGGTGCGACCCTAGTCTCCTGCCTCTAAATCATCTCTGCAGTAAGCCTCTGTGATGCACCAGCTATATCAGGCCTCGAAAGTCTTCTACCCCTCTATGTTGCTGGGGTAGTCCTCTCTATCTGGGGTGGAACATTGAGAGCATTAACACTCCTCTATTGATAATCCTTCAGGAAGTGATCCGTAGACCCACATGTGAAATACCCACCAGTCAACAATCTGCACTCTCCTCTATGGGGCTTCCCACAATGTGCACAAGCTGCTATTAGGGCTGATCCTCGTGTAGCTGCACCAGGTGAACTACCTACTGATGCACCAGACTGTCCTCCTCTCCTTAGAGCGAATCGAGATTTCTGCCTCTTATCTCGACCCTGAGTCTGACCCTGAGACTCATTGGACTTGTTACTGCCAGTGGTTATTGAACTAGATTTCCCAGATCCAGAACCCCTTTTACATTGCCTGTCCTTTCTGGACTACTCTTCATTTCTAACTCTCTCCACATCAAGGGTTGATGCTACCAATTAGGAGAAGTCGGTGAAGTGATGAGATGTGACTATCAGTCTGATATTGTCATTCAGTCCATCTTCAAACCTTCTGCACTTATCAATCTCTGTATGCATGATCTCTAATGCATATCCACTAAGTCTTATGAATTCCTGCTCATATTCGGAGACTGTAAGTTATCTTTACCTCAGTGTCGGGAATTTCCTCCTTCTGGCCTCTAAGTACACATGGCTGATGTATTTCTTTCTGAATTTAGCCAAAAAGAACTCCTAGGTAATCTGTGCAGGCTGTACTACTCTAGATACAGTCACCCACCATCTATATGCATCCTCCTGTAATTGGGATAGAGCACACTCCAACTGCTACTCTGGGGTGTAGTGAAGCTGCTGCAAAACCCTCTCTGTCCTCTCCAACCAATACTCTACTACAGCTGGATCATCCTCCCTCTTACCCCTGAAGTCAACTGCCCCATACTTCCGTAGTTTCTCTAAAGGGGATCTGTGTACAAGTTGCTGCTGTGGGGATGGAGGTGGCTGTACAGGTGGTGGTGTTGAGGCTGTGGAGGTGGAGGTGGCTGTGGCTGAGGAATGGCTCTAGTGACCTGACAGAGCAGTTGAGTCATCTGTTCCAGGAAGGCCTGCTGTGCTCTTCCCGCAGTCCCACGGGATGACTCGACCTTACTGCTTCGCTCCCTACTAGGAGCAGGTGCAGATGCATGACTCTCTACCTCCTCCTCTATCGGTCCTGGAGGCTCGTGCTCTGAAGGATCAGATGCCATCGATCCTAGAAAACAAACAAAGAACAGATCTGCATTTATGTTACCTCGACTCTATCTAAAGGCCCATGCATGTGATGTAACTATTTCTTTCTATCTATCTAGGTCTATGACCACCTAAACCTCTGCTCTGATACCACTAAAAATGTGACACCCTTACCCGTCTACAGTGTAGCCGAGCGAGGAGTGCCAAATTTTGTGTCGGAGCACCCTATCTTATGCTGTCCAGTTCATTGTTAATTTTAAACTTATAGAAAATGTGTGAAATTTTTTTTTTCAATTTATTTCCGTGGATACCTGGGCAGAACCTCTTCTATTTAATTGGCATTTGACGGGTTCCACTAGTTACCTGTTAAAAACAATATCATGTTTTTCTCATATTTCTACATGTCATATTATCTCATTTATGCTTATACAATCTCAAATTCATTCATTCATATAGACATTCATACGCAGAAATTCATAACTTTAATTACAATTCAAAACACATAATTATAATTTTTATTACATCACAAACTAGTAATTACATCATGTTTATACACAATGAACCAAAATACTAGTCTATACATGGGCACTACCAAAATACAAAAACTAGTGAGGTGACTCTGGGCAGTGGCAGATCCGGTCAGAGCTTTGTCTGAACACTACTGTGGTGGCTGCTGCTGATCTCCAGTACCTACGCGATGGAAAAACCATATGCACTAAGCAAATTGCTTAGTGGTGCATAATTTAAAGAAATATATTTAAATAATTAAAATAATCATTCTATACTAAGTTCCACAATTTCTATGTTATTTATGAATTTTGTGCACTTTGGAAGCAATTTAACTTAATAGTATCTTTTCTGGTCATTTCTTATATTTTTAGTCTTAATTTATTTATAACAGTGCCCAAGTAATCTATAACAGACTATAAGTGCTGGATACGCTGGAGTATACTGGTTAGATAGCCATATGTCTAGCCTGTATACACAAGTCATGTAAGGCACTAGGCCAGCAGGTAGGCTTTCTAAGCCACAAATATCATTAGGCACAATGGCCAACTGGAAGGCATATAGCCTATACAACAATCATATCAGACATATTTTATCGATAAATGATTATTCATGTAGGCAGTACTGCTATCTGTAGTCCCTAATTGATATACCAATCTATCCATACAATATACATAAGCCTAGGTTTACTTTGGGCAATTAAGCATTATTAACTTCTTAGTAGGCTTTTCATGTCATTTTATAGTGGGAAGGTGGGTCCCACATACTTCTTTAGTGTAATGTAGTGATAACAGAATTTTTGTGTTAATGTGTAGTGGGAAAGTGGGTCCCACATACCTATTTTAAGTAATTTATCATATAGTGACTTAGTAGGGATAAGCTAATAATGTTTCTCATGAACCTTTCTTTAGGTTCAAATTCGGGATTTTAAATTTGCATATGATGTCGGACAATTTGTGGCCACTGTTTGGCCCTATTTCCTAAAAGGAAATTGTTCTTCTATGTCTTATCTTTATTTTTCTTTTTAAATAATTTCATTTGGATTTGTATAACTCAAGTTATGGTCAATTGACCATAACTAGGTCAATTCTGAATTTTGGTTCCCTTACTAGGCAGTTTTGCTATTATACTTTGTCAATTTTATTTGAGTAGATTGCTGCCATATTTGGGTCTACTACTCTTCATAGGATATGTTGCCCTATGTTTTATGGTCACTTAGAATTTTTTATTGTGATTTTTTAAGTCTTGTTGAGTTACTTATAGTTAAATTATTGACCTAGACTCAAGTGTCTTATAGTAATTGGGTTTCAATAAGGTCAGTAGATTTGACCCAATATTTAGGCTTCTTACATTCATAAAGTGAGGAAAATGTCTAAAGCAAAATTGGAGGTCTATATCTTAGCTTTCCAGAATGGTATGGCTTATTTTATTTGAAGACTTCTAGTAGGAGTTATAATTAAAACACTTTGCTGGAGTTAATGGTCATTTGAACTATTTTCAGATTTGGTATGCCAAATTAATCAAGTTAATTGACCTAGTTCCCTAAGTTTCTGGGTTTTGGTCAAAATACCATTATTGTAGGCCTATGTCTTATTGAAAATTTGGCACTGGTCAAAATACCAAGTTATGGATTTTTTGCCAAGACTAGTCAAGTGGTCATTATTTGGCAATTCTGGGCAGTGTCAATTCTGAACAGATTTGGTGTCCCTATTTAGGCAAGCAAATTGACTTGGTTAATTGCATTTTTGGGTTTTGGTGTCTTCATAAGAGTTGTAGCCCTATGTCTAAGCTTTCTAATAGTGCAAATTTCAGATCATTTGGACTTGCCTACAGTGAGATATGACCAAAAGAGCGAACACTGTTCATTTGGTCATTTCTGGGTTCACAAACAAGGCAATCCGGATTTGGTCAGGTTTCTGGTCACTTTTTAGGCAGAATTGGGACATGGTTTCTGCATGAAAGTTGGAGTATTTTAGGTCATTTTTCACCTCTAATTAGCCTCATACCAATTAGGGTCACACAAGGTCAATTATAACTCCATTTACACACTATTTTCAACAATATCACAACCTGCACAAATTAACACTCCCAATATTCATTTCTTCATCTCCCAAACTTCTATTATGCATTTATGGCACTTCTAATATCACAAATTCATCTCAATCAATCAATATCCAGCAGTATACATAAGTCTATAATAAGCAATTCAAAACCCTAAATTCAATTTGGTCAAGGCCAATAATATGTACATGGAACAATTGATTAATATATGTAATTTCAATAATTAATACCTAATTCACTTCCACATAACCCTGGACACCATAATTCACTATTTAATTCATGAAATTACATGATTTCTATGTTCCTCAGGGCTACCAAATTAGGTAGTATCCTTAATTACTCACAATTGTTTAAAGCCCTAAGTTAAAGTACCAAAATCAACAACTGTACATGCAATTAAATTCCTATGCTCTTAGTCACCTTAATCAACATTATAATTCACCAATTATGTGTCTAATTTAATCAATAATCAAGTGAATTAAAGCTGCCAAGTTGGGCAGATTCAAGCCTAAACAAAATCCCCAATTTTTATGGTTGCAAACCCTAATTCACAATCAACCTCAAACACCCACATACAATCCTACCCTAATTCATGTAATTAGCTTAATTAACACTAATTGGCATCAATTTCATGTATAAATTAAACAATCTCCCCTAGCTCCCATGGCTGCTGAATTGGGGGTTTCCCAATTACCCCTCAATTCCTTCAATTTTCCTAACACACTAACTCAATTAAGCATAATTTCAACAACAAATTAAGGGAGAGAAGTGAGGGATTATACACTAACCTTTAATTTGTAGGAAATCTAAGCTTGTAATACTTCATAATTGATGCTCCCTTTTATTGCCTATTAACTCCCTAAGGTGTAGTGACTAACTTTGATTGAAGAATTTAGTGATTTTGTGTGGAAAAATGGGGGATTTAGCTTGCATGCAAGAAGAACTATGGAGGGGCAAGAGAATGGGGTTTCGGCACTTGAGAGACAATGAGGGAGGTGACAGTTTTCTTCTTTCATTTTCTGCCCATTAGCCTTTTATAGCGCCCCCCCCCCCCCTCTCCACTAACTTAAAATAATAATATAATAATCAAAATTTCTAAATTCCCAATTTACCCCACTTAAGTTCCCTTAATTGCACTAATGTAATTTCATATTTTCATGGAGGTTTTTATGGGATTTTCTAAATTTAACACCACTAATTATTTTAATGGACTTTTTGGTCAAAAGTCAACTTTAGGTGCCAAATTACCAAAATGCCCCTTTTCGGGTTAAAGTCCCTTTTTTTCAGAAATTACTGATTGGACAATTCCTTAAAATTTTTTTTTTTACACTGTCTATTTTTATTTTTATTTTCACTTTTATCAATAAATTAAAGTTTCCTTGACTGTTTTAACATCACTTACACCTCGGTAAATTTTTAATTAAATCCCGAAATTTAGTTCCTATGGTTTTTCACGGGTTCGGGATACGGTTCTTCTAACCTAATTTCATTTCATGTCTTTTGTTTTACCTTAATTTTTCTTATTTTCTCCTCTCATGTGTTCTATCATTTTATGTGTCCTCACTGTCATTTAAATGTAGTTCCCAGCATTTTGACTATTCGGGCAGACGTCAGCCACCGAAGCAGTAAAATGTAAGAACTACTGATGGTGAGGGTGTTATAATTCTTCCCTTCTAATTAAAATTTCATCCTCTAAATTTACTTAGTGTGAAGAGCTGAGGGAACTACTGCCTCATTGACTCCTCGCTCTCTTAGGTTGCCTCTTCTGTGTTGTGGTGTCTCCATAGGACTTTCACCAGTGGAATACTCTTGTTTCTGAGCTCTTTTACTTTTCGTGCCAAAATTCTAATTGGCTCTTCTTTATATGTCAAGTCAGGCTGCATAATTATCTCTTCTACTGAAATGACATGTGAAGGATCTGATCTGTATCTCCTAAGCATCGACACATGGAATACATTATGGATCATATCCAACTCAGGTGGCAAAGCTAGCTATAGGCTATTAGACTCGTACATTTAATACATCGTCTGGACCAATAAACCTAAGGCTTAACTTACCCTTCTTACCAAACCTTAGCACTTTCTTCCAAGGTGATACCATGAGAAACACCTTATCACCAATCACATACTCTATATCCTTTCTCGTCAGGTCAGCATATGACTTCTGCCTGTCTGAGGCGGCTTTCAAGTTGTCTCTGATGAGCTTCACTTTCTCTTATGTTTATCTCACCAGGTCTGGGCCCACTATTTTCTCTTCACCCATTTTTATCCAACGTAAGGAAGTTCTGCATCTCCTCCCATATAAAGCTTCATATGGAGCCATCTTTAGGCTGGCTTGGTAGCTGTTGTTGTGAGCAAACTCTATTAAAGGAAGATATGCAACTCTGGAGCATATCTTCCAATACCTATCATGTCATTCATGTCGTATCATTATTATCAGTCTTTTGATATTTATATATATTTTACTAAGTTTTAAGAGTTACCTGAATCACCCTTTTAGACTGTCCATCCGTCTGAGGATGAAAAGCCGTACTGAAGTGCAGTTGAGTGCCTAACGACTCCTGTAGTTTCTTCCAAAACCTCGAAGTAAACCTCGGGTCTCGATCAGATATAATCGATGTTGGCACTCCATGTAACCGTACTATCTCAGCTATGTAGATTTCTGCTAGTCTCTCTAGTGAATAGTCAATTTTGATAGGTAGGAAGTGTGCTGACTTAGTTAATCTGTCTATAATAACCCAGATGGTATTGTGCTTCTTCTGTGTCAATGGTAGCCTAGTTACAAAATCCATGGTGATGCGGTCCCATTTCCACTCTGGTATGGATATAGGTTATAATAACCCTAATGGAACCTGATGCTTAGCTTTGACCTACTGGCATGTCAGACATCTAGTAATAAAATCTCCAATCTCCTTCTTCATTCCAGGCCACTAATACTGTGCCTTTAGATCATGATACATCTTAGTACTTCCTGGGTGCATAACATGGAAGCTATTGTGTGCCTCTTTCAGGATATTCTTTTTCAGTTCATCTCCTGGTACACAAATTTTGCCTTTATAGTATCGGCATCCATCTCCTTTCAACTCATAGTCAGTCTCCTTCCCCTCTTTAACTGTGCCCATAACAGTTATCAACTTCTCATCCCTTAGCTGTGCTTCTTGTATTTGCTGTAGCAAAATTGGCTTTACATGCAACTCAGCCAAAAGTACCCCATCCTATGCTACAGACAACTGAGCATTCAGTGCCCTTAAAGCCATCATGGACTTCCTTCTCAGTGCGTTAGCCACTGCATTTGCCTTTCCAGGGTGATAGTTGATCACACAGTTATAATCTCTAGGGAATTCAATCTATCTTTCTCAGATTGAGTTCCTTTTGGGTTGGCAAGTACTTCAGACTCTTGTGATCTGTGTATATGTAGCACTTCTCACCATATAGGTTATGCCTCCATATCTTCAGTGCAAATATTATTATAGCCAATTCTAGATCATGTGTTGGGTAGTTCTTTTCATGTGGCCTTAGCTGCCTGGAAGCATAGGCAACTGCTTTACCTTCTTGCATTAAAACACACCCAAGCCCGTTATAAGAGGCATCACTATAGATCACATAGTCTTTTCTGACTTTGGATGTGTCAGCACTGGAGCTTTTGTGAGCATAGCCCTTAGCTTCTCAAAGCTAGCCTGGCATTTATCATTCCAGTCAAATTTGATATTCTTGTGTAGCAACTTAGTCAACGGGGCTGCTATAAGGGAGAATCCTTTCATAAATCTCCCGTAATAACCAGCTAACCCCAAGAAACTTCTAACCTCTGTTGCATTTCTGGGAGGTTTCCATTCAACTATTGCTTCAATCTTCTTTGGATCCACCCTGATCCCATTTGCTGATACAATGTGTCCAAGGAAGGATATTTCATCTAACCAGAAGTCACACTTGGATAGCTTGGCATATAATTGCCTTTCTCGCAGTGTCTGTAGTACTACTCTCAGGTGTTCATCATGCTCCTCCCTATTCTTAGAATAAACCAGAATATCATATATAAAGACCACAATAAACTGATCCAAGTAAGAGTGAAAGATACGGTTCATTAGGTCCATAAAAGCTGTTGGTGCATTTGTTAGCCCAAATGGCATCACTAGAAACTCATAGTGTCCATATCGGGTCCTGAAAGTAGTTTTTGGCACATCTGTCTCCTTTACTTTCAGCTGGTGATAGCCTGATTTGAGATCTATCTTAGAAAATACACCAGCTCCCTTCAGCTGGATGTTTCAAATGTGGGCCTACGGATCACTTCCTGAAGGATTATCCACAAAGGAATGCTAGTGTACCCACTACTCCATCCTAGATGGAGAGGTCTGCCCTAGCAGCACAGAGGGGTAGAAGACTTGCAAGGCCTGATACAGCTGGTACATCACAGAGGCCTACTACAGAGATAGTTCAGAGGCAGGAGACTAGAGTAGCACCTCGTGCTTATGCTATGAGAGCCCGAGATGAGCCAAAGCCAACTGATATTATTAGAGGTACATTTTCTCTTTATGATCTGTTAGTATGTGCATTGATTGATCCGGGTTCTACACATGCATATGTGTGTATCACATCGCCAGTTGATAGAGGGGTACAGATAGAGGAGTTAGAGAAGGACATACAAGTCACAAACCCTTTAGGGCATAGTGTCATGGTGAAAAAGGTCTACAAGGGTTGTCCTCTGAGGATGTAGGGTTATGAGTTTCCAACTGAATTGATTGAATTACCATTCCATGAGTTTAATGTAATATTGGGAATGGATTGGTTATCACGTCATCAGGCGATGGTAGATTATCAGCCAAAGAGGATGTCACTACAAACAGCAGAAGGGAATGAGATTACAGTTGTGGGTGAAGGAACGGGTTGTCTTTCTACTATCATATCAGCCACGACAGCTAGAAGAATGATAAGAAAGGGCTGTGAGGCTTTCTTAGCACATGTGGTTAACACCAGGAATACTAGCTTAAGCATGTAGGAGATCCCCACAGTCTGTGAATTTCCAGATGTGTTTCCGGAAGAGTTGCCAGATTTGCCACATGATAGAGAAGTGGAGTTTGTTATAGAGGTTATGCTGGGTACTGCACCGATTTCCATTGCTCCATATAGGATGGCACTTACTGAATTGAGAGAGTTGAAAGTTCAGTTACAGGAGCTACTAGACAAGGGTTTTATACGCCCTAGTGTGTCAACTTAGGGAGCACCAGTGCTATTTGTGAAGAAGAAGGACGGCACCCTTCGGCTATGTATAGACTACCGGCAGCTGAATACGGTGACTGTGAAAAACAAATACCCTTTACCTAGGGTAGATGACCTATTTGATCAGTTGAGGAGAGCTGGAGTATTCTCTAAGATAGATCTCAGATCCGGCTATCACCAGTTGAGAGTGAAGGAGACAAATGTTCCTAAAACTGCTTTCAGGACCCGATATGAACACTATGAGTTTCTAGGGATGCCATTTGGGCTGACAAATGCACCAGCAGCTTTCAAGGACCTAATGAACTGCATCTTTCATCCCTACTTGGATCGGTTTATTGTGGTCTTTATAGATGATATCTTGGTGTATTCTAAAAATCGGGAAAAGCATGATGAACACCTGAGAGTAGTACTATAGGCACTGTGGGAAAAGCAGTTGTATGCCAAGTTGTCCAAGTGTGACTTCTGGTTGGATGAGATATCCTTCCTTGGACACATTGTATCAGCAGATGGGATCAGGGTAGATCCAAAGAAGATTGAAGCAATAGTTGAATGGAAGCCTCCTAGAAATGTAATAGAGGTTAGAAGCTTTTTGGGGTTAGTAGGATACTACAGGAGATTTGTAAATGGATTTTCCCTTATAGCAGCCCCACTAACTAAACTGCTATACAAGAATGCAAAGTTTGATTGGAATGATAAATGTCAGACCAGTTTTGAGAAGCTAAAGGCTATGCTTATAGAAGCTCTAGTGTTGACATAGCCAGAGTCAAAGAAAGACTATGTGGTCTACAGTGATGCCTCTCACAATGGGCTTGGGTGTGTTCTGATGTAGGAAGGGAAAGTAGTTGCCTATGCTTCTAGACAGCTAAGGCCATATGAAAAAAACTACCCAACTCATGATCTAGAATTGGTGGTAATAATATTTGCATTGAAGATATGGAGGCATTACCTATATGGTGAGAAATGCTACATCTATACGGATCACAAGAGTCTGAAGTATTTGCCAATCTAAAAGGAACTCAATCTGAGATAGAGGAGATGGATTGAATTCCTTGAAGATTATGATTGTGTGATCGACTATCACCCGAGAAAGGCAAATGTAGTGGCTGACGCACTAAGCAGGAAGTCCATGATGGCTTTAAGAGCACTGAATGCTCGGTTGTCTTTAGCACAGGATGGGGTACTTTTGGCTGAGTTGCTTGTAAAGCCAAGCTTGTTACAGCAAATACAAGAAGCACAGCTAAGGGATGAGAAGTTACTAACTGTTATGGGCAGAACTCAAGAAGGAAAGGAGATTGACTATGAGTTGAAAGGAGATGGGTGCCTATATTATAAAGGTAGAATCTGTGTACCAGGAGATGAGGAACTGAAGAAGAATATCTTAAAAGAGGTGCACAATAACTTTCATGCTATGCACCCAGGAAGTCCCAAGATGTACCAAGACCTGAAAACACATTATTGGTGCCCTGGAATGAAGAAAGAGATTGGTGATTTTTTGACCAGATGTTTAACATGCCACCAAGTTAAGGCTGTAACACCCCTAAGTTCGGTAGTACGTTCTACTGTTCCGGTGATCAGTGTTGTCCGGACAGCTAGGATGCCTAGAACTACACTTCGTTATGAGTGAGGAGACATAAAATAGTGAAATACAAGAAAAGAAAATACAAGAAAAACAAAGGAAAAATAATAGCAAAGAAATGTAACCAAGTTAAGCGAGCCGAGAACCCTAGCGATGGGTGACCGCACCGGGAAGTCACGGCGTGGACCGTTGACTAACCCTGGACTGCGGGGAACCCTGGAAAATATTTTTAGGAATTAAATAGACCCTTATTGAAATATAAATATCATTATAAAAATCAAAGAAAAATTAAATAATTAGTACAAAGAAAAGTGAGAAATCGAAAAACAGACAAAACCCGGTGTTACCGAAAAATCGGGAATGTAACCCGAACAGGGGCATTATGGTCATTTGACATCCCGAATTGTCTTTTGACCTAAATTTTCATAAAAAAAATAAATAATATTACACTTAGAAAATAAAATGAAAAATTAATTTGGTGGTACTTAAAGTAAATAACAAAAATTAAGGGTTTAATGTGGAATAAGTGGAAATTAAACTTATTATATGATTAATTTGAGTGAGTGGGCCACTAAAGAATTAACTAAAAGCTAAATGGGGCAGGTGTACACCCATTATACCATCAGCAATTTCATCTTCCTCACTTGGATTCAACCATGCCGAATTGAGAAGAAAGGGAGAACTCCATTGCCGTTTTGCATGAGCTTGATCCATTCCCTCATTTCACTTCTAATCACCTAAGTTTCTTCATTAAGTTTTATCCCCACATCACAAGGAAAAGTTTGATACTAAAATCAAGAAGTTTAGTTAAGGTTTAACAAGTCCCAACCAAAAGTAAGTTTGTATTTTTGAATATTGTTTTGTTAAAGTTTGTATACATGTTATAGGTGGTTGCTTTGTGAAGGAAATTTTAAGTTTTGAGGAGTTCTTGATATATTAATTTTGGACAACCATGGAGTTGTATGTTTAATGAAATATTCATACATATATTTGATGAGAAATTATGTTGATTAGGGTGATTTAATGTCCTAGTAAATTATTCCACATGTATATGGTGATTGTGCACTTGGAATGGAAATTGATGAATTGTAGGACACTTTGGCATTGTGGAACAATTCGGCAGCTTTGAGACTCCATGATGAATGTATGAACTCATGAAGATATTGGCAGAATCATGACATTGAGGATTGATGGATATGTATATAAATTAGTTGTGTAAAGTGTATGTAAGAATTAGAAATGTTTATGTGTATATGTGGTTGTATTTGGACTTTGTAAATTAGAGTTTTATTTGGTGTATTGAGGATATTTGTATTCTGCCCAAAGTGACATTAAAGTGAAGTGGTAAATGGTTTTGGTAATGTACCAAAACAGAATGGGTAAGAGAGATGGACTTAGAGTAAGGTAAATGTGTAATTAATACATGTTTATGCAATGTAATTAAGGGCAGTGTGCATTTTAGCCTATAACTCTAAATGTGTAACTCCAATTGGCATGAGACCAATTGGAGGTGAAACTAGGCACAAAATGTGCCAACTTTCATTGAGAAAGCATACCAAAATTCTGCTTGCAATGTAGCATGAAAAATGACCAATTCGGATTAAGTGCAAATGAGGCCTGAAAATTGACCAATTGGGCAGTAGTTAGTGTTTAGGCCATAACTCACTCAAAACAGGTCCAATTGACCTGAAATTTTAACCATGAATAGTTAAGACCCATACCTACAAGTCTTATGAAGACACATGGCCCAGAAATGACCATAAGCAAGTCAAACAGCTTGCACAAGTTCGGGTCCAAAAACTGGCCGAACCAAAGTTGACCAAATTGACCTAAAATGACCTAATTTGATGCCATTTGACCAGCAATAGTAAAATGACCATAAATTGGACTACATAACTCGGAATGACCTGAAATTTTGCCCCGCATTCGATAAGACATAGATCTACAATTTTGTAGTTTTGACCGAAACTCGAAAACCGAGGGAACTAGGTCTTCTGGCTAGGTCAAACTAGTATACCGGGATCCAGCAAGTTGCATTAAAATGCATTAAACAAGGAAATGAGTTTGGTAAAACGTACCAATCCTAAAACCCTATCGAATGTGACATATTAATGACACTAAAACCTAATTTACCTAGAACGCATCGAGGGTCGGTATATTAGGTGATTAAGCAAATAATAGCTTTCAGTGAATTATTTGTCAAACATTATCGATAGAGACAGTTTAATTTAGTACTGAAACACTTCAAATTGTGTTTCTCAGTTAGCAAAGACTTAGAAAAAGGGAAGGAAATATTGAGTCCAGACCAGGAGACAGTTATCAGAGGTTTGTGCACAACAACTATTTCATTTGAATTTTTCAATTGAAATGAATTATGACTATTTGTACATTATTGTTTTAAATTGTGGAAATGTGTTTGAATGGATATTTATTGCTTGAAAAGCATTGTAAATGATTTGAAAACTGTGAGAAATTATTTGAATGATATTGATGGATACTTATTGATTGAAAAGTATTGGAAATGGTTTGAAACCACAGCTATCATGTATATTGATTGTATTCCTCGCTAGCTTGTCTAGTGGGACGAATTGAATTCCCTCTCTGGCTGAAGTGTTGAGGTGTGTGCCTGTTGAGGACGAATTGGATGAGTACTCATATTTTTTCTAGCTAGCTATGTTATTCCTCATTAGTCATCGACTTTTGGGACGAATTGAATACCTCATTAGCCATCGGCTTTTGGGACGAATTGAACTTTGGAACATGATTAAGCTGTGTGTGATTTATTGATATGTATTGTGAGATTGTGAAATGAATTTAAACTCTTATTGACATATACTGTCTTTTGAATTCAACCATGATCTGACTTATCGAAATTTATTGTGATATTGAGAAATGGAGTTTAAATTCTTGTTGACAATTATGGTCTTGAAATTAACTATGGTTTTAAGTATCCACTATTTATATAATTTATGAATTGTGATTTAAATTGTATTTGGTTAATGTTGTGCACCACTGAGACATTGTCTCAGTGATAGCTTTTTATTGCTGTCGCAGGTAGACAGACAGACAGGGCAGCAGACTAGGCTGCTAGTACCTCCAGCGAGAGACTACCGGGTATAATGAGTATACCAACATTTTGCATTTTGTACTGTAATGTATGACCACTGTATGTACACATTGTTTTTGGTTTTGAGCAGTTGTAAATTAAAATTATACATTGAAATTGTAAAATAATTATGAGTTATTTTGGCTTGTAAAAATTGTATTATATTTATTTTATCTCAGTCTTTGAAAAATTACTGTAGATTGAGTTGAGAAATGTGTTGTGTTGAGAAATATGTTGGAGTTGAGATTTGGAAATATATTGAAGTGCTTTTTACAGGTTTTCTGAAGAACTGTTTTATCCAAAATACAGATGGCACTCTGCCAAAATTTTTACAGAAATTCCAAATAATTCAAATGAGTTAGCTATTTCACTTCAGTTCACAAAAGTTTTTAACACCTGTAAATAGTGCTCACCACTGTAAAAGAAGTAAGAAAAGTTTTTAAAATCCCTTGTAGTGTATTTAATGGGTTATCAGTAGACGGAGTTGGTAATTCATTAGGTATACTACGGGATCATGTTATGCCTTACAGAGGGGTAGGGTGTGACAAAGGCTGAACATCAGGTTCCATCAGGGTTGTTGCAACCCATATCCATACCAGAGTGGAAATGGAACCGCATCACCATGGATTTTATTACTGGGCTACCATTGGCACAGAGGAAGCATGATACCATATAGGTGATTATGGATAGATTGACCAAGTCAGCTCAGTTCCTACCAGTTAGAGCCAACTACTCACTGGAGAGGTTAGCAGAGATTTACATAGATGAGATATTCCGGCTACATGGAGTGCCAACATCTATCATATCTGATCGAGACCCGAGATTTACTTCGAGGTTTTGGAAGAGGCTACAAGAGTCTTTAGGCGCTCAACTGCACTTTAGTATGGCTTTTCATCCATAGACGGATGGACAGTTAGAAAGGGTGATTCAAGTAACCCTTATAACTTAATGAATTACTGTTAAAGGAATGATAATAATGACCTGACACTAATAACATGAATGATATGATATGATAGGTATTGGAGGACATGTTAAGAAGCTACATCATTGATTTTGAAAGAAGTTGGGAGAAGCATCTTCCTTTGGTAGAGTTTGCTTACAACAATAGCTACCAAGCCAGCATAAAAATGGCTCCACATGAAGCATTGTATGGGAGGAGATGCAGGACTCCCTTATGTTGGACGGAAATGGGGGAAGAGAAAGTAGTAGGCCTGACTGAGGAAAAAGTGAAACTCATCAGAGACAATTTGAAAGTCGCCTCAGACAGACATATGTCGACCTGAGGAGAAAGGATATAGAGTATGAGGTTGGCGATAAGGTATTTCTCAAGGTATCACCTTGGAAGAAAGTGCTAAGATTTGACAAGAAGGGTAAGTTAAGCCCTAGGTTTATTGGTCCATACGATGTCATTGAACGTGTGGGTCCAGTAGCCTACAAGCTAGCTTTACCCCCTGAGCTGGACAAGATTCACAATGTACTCCATATGTCGATGCTCAGGAGATACAGATCAGATCCTTCACATGTCATTTTAGTAGAGGAGATAATTGTACAAACTGATTTGACATATGAAGAAGAACCAGTCAGAATCTTAGCACGGGAAGTGAAAGAACTCAGAAATAAGAGGATCCACTAGTGAAAGTCTTGTAGAGACACTGCAACATAGAAGAAGCGACATGGGAGAGCGAGGAGACGATGAGGCAGCAGTTTCCTCAACTCTTCACATCAGGTAAATTTTGAGGACAAAATTTCTATTTAGAGGGGAAGAATTGTAACGCCCTCATAGTAGGTGGTTCGTACATTCTACTGTTCTGATGACTAATGTCTGTTCGGACAGTCAGAATGTCTGGAACTACACTTAAACTATAGTGAGGAGGCATAAATTGATGAAATAAATATTAAGAAAATATAAGAAAAATTTAGAGAAAATAAAATAAAATTTAGAGAATTTATTAATTGGTATAAAAATAATAAAAATAACCCGATGAGCACTATAAAGGGCATTTTAGTCATTTCACCCTCAGAGGTGAATTTTAACCTAAATGTCAAATTAAAATTTGAAAAAATTAAAATAAATTAAAATTATAAATTTATTAGTGGGAAATGAGAAAAGAAAAGAAAGAAGAAGAGAAAAGAAAAAGGAAAGGAAAGGAAAGGAAAAAGCTTATGGCATTTAAAAAAAAATTAAAGTACATAAAAATGAATAAATATATAAGACACTAGAGACAAATCCTATCAACCAAAGCTATCTTCTCCACTCCCTCTTCTCTCTCTCTCCTTGGCCGGTTGGTTTCTCCCTTTTTTCACCATTGTTGCTCAAGCTTTGAGCTTGAATCCCACCCCATTTTCTCACTAAAACCTTTAGCACCCTTCATTAAAAATCCTGCCCACTCTATAAGGAAGCCATTGGTAGTAATATAAAGAGGTAGAAGGAAAGTTTAACAAGACACCCAAAAGGGTAAGTGCTCTAACTACTATTCTTTCTTCTATAAGTATAAGAAGCATGCTAAACTAAGTATAAATTTCATGAAAATCAAAAGGAAAACTTGAGAAAAGGGAGGCATGATTTTTGGCAGCCATGGAACCCTCGAGGTTTGATGCTTTTAAGTAATGAAAAATGGTTCCATGAGCATGTTTGATAAGTTGATGTGTTTGGGAGTTGAATGTGTAGTGTTTATACAAATTGAAACTTTGAAACTAGGGTTTGTGTACATGATTTTAGGAATTTATGTAAATGATTGAAATTGACCTATTGAGTTGAGATTGTTACATATAGAAGTGTTATGCATGCCAATTAAAGTAAGGAAGTTGGAGGAAATTGAAAATTAGGAGTGCTTGTTTTCTGCAGGTTGGGACTCAACGAATCAAGTGTGTTTGATAAACCATAACTAATTGTGTGTTGCTCTAATTGGTATGAGGCCAATTGGAAGTAAAACTAGACTCAAAATAGCCCATTTTCTATGAAGAAACCATACTTAAATTCTATCAAAAACTTGACCTAAACACTGCCCAAATTCGGATGACCCTGCACAAAACCCAGAAAATGACCAAATGAACAGTACATATTCATTTGGTCATAACTCCCTCTTTACTGGTCCAAATGACCTGAATTTGATGCCATTAGAAATCTTAGATATAGGGCTACAATTTTCATGAAGACCACTGAACCCAGAAATACCAAAAACCAAATTGCTGGCCTAAGTTGGGTCACAAAACTGCCCAGAATTAGGTCGCCTAGAAATTGATGGACATAAACTCGCCCGACTAGTTTTGGAAAAATGGCCATAACTTGGTCTACCAGAACTCAAATGTAATGAAATTAGTGGTAAAATGTCCACAAAACACAGACCTACAAAATTGGTATTTTGACCAATACCCAGAAATCAAGAGAACTAGGTCAAATAGTTAGAAGAAGTCACTGCATCAAAACCTAGAACCTGACCAAATTTCACTTGACCCCAGAACAGTCTTTTAGTCATAACTCCCATTAGAAAAATTCAATTGGGATGATCTATACCTTTCCAGAAACCTAAGAGATAGGGCTACAACTTTGTTTCAAGAACCTTCCTCAAATTATGAATTTAAGGACCTCAAAAAGTGACCTATAGTCACTGACCTGAATCGAACATCTGTTGGCACGGGGTACATGACTCTAGTTCAGTTATTTGGCCATAACTAATTCCACAAAACTTGAAAAATTGTGATTAAAAATTCTAAGTGACCACAAGACATAGGGAAACAATTTCTATGAAGATTACCATGCCTAAAGGTGACTGCAACATATTCCATTAATTAGGTAAACTCTAAGTTCAAAAGCTGCCTAGTTAAGGAACCAGAATCTGGAAATGAGTCAGTTATAGTTATCTAACCATAACGTGAGTTTTAAAAATCAAATTGACATGATTCAAAAGGAAAAATAAAGATAAGACATAGGGAAACAACTTCTATGAAGGAAGTGTGGCCAAATAGTGGCTACAAACTAATTATATGAATATGCAAAAGTAAGACACAAAAACTGAAACCAAAGAAGAGTCCTTGAAATAAATTATCTTATGGTAGGGAATTTAACCCTAACAAGCTATTAAACTCTAAACTACAACATGAAAGAGGTATGTAGGACCTATTTTCCCACTATAAAGTGATGTGAACATTCAAATAAATATGTAATAATGTGTAATTGCTCATAATATACCTGGACTTATTTATTTAGTTTGGATCGATTGATATACCAAATAGGGACTACAGATAGCAGTATTGCCTACAGAGAAAATCAAGAATTAATAGTATATATCTGGTATGATTATTCTACAGGCTATATGCCTACTTACTGGCCATTGTGCCTAACTTAATTTCTGTCTTTACAAGCCTGACAGCTAGCCTCGTGCTTGACAGATGCATACAAGGTAGACATATAGTTGTCTAACCCGTATACTCCAGTGTATCCAACTTTTATAGTCTGTTATAGGTTTCTTAGGCACTGATAATAATTAATTAAGACTGAATATACAATAAGTAAATAGAAAAGATCCCAATAATTTAAATTGTTTCCAAAGTGAAATGAAAATGTAAAATACCTAGAAATTATGAAATTTGCCATATATAGAATTATTATTTAAATTGTTTAGTTATTGTTATTATAAATTATGCACCACTAAGTGTTATGCTTAGCGTGTTAGTTTTCCATCGCGTAGGTACTGGAGATTAGCAGCCACTATAGCAGCAGCTGCCACAGTAGTATTCGGACAGAGCTCCGACCAGATCTGCCACCGTCCAGAGTCACCTCAGTCTTTTGTATTTTAATGGTAGGGCCCATATATGTCTAGATTTTGTTCTTTTGATCATTGTACAAAAACACATGATGTATTTCATTTTGGACTTGTAATTGAACTTTGAGATTGTAATAAAAACTTGTAAGTTATTATCTATGAATTTCTATATGAATGCAATAGATGATATCTTTTGGAGATCTCATAAATATTGTAAATGATATGATACAATATAACATAATTTGGAAATATGTGAAATGAATATGAACATGTTAACAGGTGATTAGTAAAACTCGCTAGTTGCTAATAAAACAGAAGAGACTCTGGCCGGGTCTCCACAGAAAATAAATTATATATAAAAAGAATTTCTACAAATGGATTACATGCTTTTAAATGATATTAAAAGTTTACAATGAACATGATAAGGCAAGATAGGGTGCTTTGGCACCGAATGTGGCACTTCTTGCTTAGCTATACAATAGACAGGTAAGGGGCTTCACAGGTTATTTGGTCATTTCACATGGTGACATGTGGCACCATGAGATGGTAGCACATGGCACCATATAAACTTGCCATTTGTCTTCCTATCATGCAAGATGATCAAAGTCAAGATTAACTCTAGCTTTGACACTTGGCTTAATGAGAATAAGTCAATTAAAAATAAGATGCAATGTGGTGGTGACATGTGCCAAAGGATTTAAGTGATTTCGATAAATTTATATGAATCTGACAAATTTCGAGGACGAAATTTTCATTTAGAGGGAAAGAATTGTAACGCCCTCACTTTACGTAGTCTGTACATTCGACTACTCTGGTGACCTAATGTCGGTCCGGACAAGTCAAGATGTCTGGAACTACACTTCAGTGATAATAAACATGCATAAAATGATGAAATAAATAAAAAAGAAAATACAAGAAAAATTAAAGAAAAATAAAAGAGAGAAAGTGAAACTAAGTTAAACGAGCCAACACCGAAGAGATGGGTGACCGCACCGGGAATTTACGGCGCAGGCAATAGCTAACCCTGGAACCGCGGGGAACCCTCGGAATTAAGTTTTGAGACATAATTAAAGACTTATTGAAGTATAATTAACATTAGATATGTCAAAAAAAATTAAACAATTAGTGCAATGAAAAACGAAAAATTTAAGAAACCATTAAAAATTGGTGTTACCGAAAAATTATGAGTGCAACTCGAAGAGGGGCATTTTGGTCATTTGACACCTAGAGTTGCCTTTTGACCTCAATGTCTATTAAAAATGAGTGATAGCACAGTTTGAAAATGTCATGAAAATTTAAAATTGTGGTACATAATATAAATGATGAAAGAAATGGGATATAAATTGAATAATTAAAACTTTAACATATAATATTGATTAATCAAACTTAAGTAGAGCACTAAGGGGTATTTATACATATTAAGGGACATGTGTATGTCCACTAAACATTCAGTTTCTGCATTCATCTTCTCTAGCCGAATTGAAGACCAAATTTTCCTCCATAGCCGAATTCTTCACAAGCTTCATACCTCCACCATTTTCAACTCAAACCCCAAAGCTTGCTTCACTAACTTTGCTCCTCACATCACAAGGAAGAGATTGATGGTAATTTGAAGGGGATTAGTTGAGGTTTGATCAAGCTCCATAACAAGGTAAGTGCTAGTTTCTTAAAATTTCTTAAGTAAAAGTTGTGTTAAGCTTGAGACAAGTTAAATGGCTAAGAAAAATTGTGAGGAAATGTTTGAGTTTTTCTACACCATGATTTCGGTAGCCATGAAACTTGGTTTACTTGAGTTTGTTTCTTACCTCAAATAGAAGGGAATTAAGGTTGATTAACTCAAATTGAAGTGTAGCAAGTTAATGCCCATGTATATATATGTTAGTGCTTGAAATTAGGAGTTTAAAAAGGGAATTGAATACCTCAGTAAACTGCCATGGTTGGCAACTTGTAAACCCTTGAATTTTTTTGTGAATTGATGAAAATTATTCATGAAATATGATAGAGTTGAATTGGGGGTAGTATGTGTGTTTTTGTTATGGAAGTGTATGTGACAATTTGGTGATTATGTAAATTGAATTTGGGTTGGTTTACATGTTAAATATTAATGGAGTATTGTGTACCTTTAAATCTTGAGTATTCTGCCCGATTTACTTTGTTGGAATTGTGTTGAATAAATATAGAAGTGCCAAGAATAAATGTTGAAATATTGAGAGGAGGAGGATTGCCAAATTAGGAGTGTAAATTCTCTTATGCAGGTTGTGATTATTGGCAGCGTATAAATTAGGTTATAAGTGTAAAGTTGCGACTCTAATTAGTATAAGGCCAATTGAAGGTGAAACTAGACATAAAATAAGCCAACTTTCATGTAGAAGTATTGCCAAAATTCTGCCTAGAAGTGACTTAAAAGGATGACCTAATCTAGCATTGAAACTTTGAGAACCCAGAAATTGACCATATGAACAGTAGTTATTAAAATGACCATAAATCACTCAAAACTAGTCCAAATGACCTAAAATTTATACCGTTGGAAAGCTTAGACATAGGGCTACAACTTTGGTGAGGACCACTAAGCCCAGAAATGCCAATTACCAAGTCAAAATGATCGCCAAAGTTAGGTTACAAAAACTGGTCGAATTGACTTTGACCTAAAAGCGACCCAGAATTGTCAAATAAGTGCAACTTGACCAGCATTAGTAAAATGACCATAACTTGGTCCAGAAAACTCCAAATGACCTGAAATCAGTGCCAAAAATTCAATAAGACATAGACCTATAAAATTGATAATTGGACCAAAACCCAGAAACCAAGAGAAATAGGTCAATTAGTTTGATGAAGTTAATGTATAAAATCTGGAATTGGTACAATTGACCATTAAGTCCAGAAAATTCAAATAGGCATATCTCCCACAAGAAATCTCCTAATGTAATGAGCCATACCAATTTGGAAAGTTAAGAAAGAGACCTAAAACTTTGTTTTAGGCAACTTTCTTAAATTATAAATGTATAAGGTCAGAATTTAAGGTCAAAGCCATTGACCTAATTAAGGACCGTGCCAATATAAGACCTTTGAGTACAAGTCAAAAAGGGAATTAAAGAAGACACAATAAAAAATAATTTCATAAAGAGAATTTTGCCAAATGCCCATTGTAACTTGGTCCAATAGAACAGTTAACATTGGGCATGAAATAAATTGTTGGATTAATTATGAGATATGGTACTGAAACATTGTATATTGTGTGTTTCAGTTGAAAAAGAGACTGGAAAGGGATCTTCGAAGGAAAAACAAGAATTGAAGTAAATAAGAGGTTTGTGCACAACTAGTTTTTAATTAATTTTTGTTTTGAATATTTCATATAATTAAATGACTTTATTTCCCCTATGTATTATGTTTATCAAATATTGAATTTATTTCACTGATTATTGAAATTGTTATAGTATGCATGAGTTTTGTTTTGTGAAATGGTATTTAAACAAGTATTAAGTATTGTTGTGGATTGAATAAATTATGTTTTGGAAAATTTTGATAGAATATATTTTGAATTGTGATGGGTAATTTGCATGGAAAAATACAAATTTATGTTTTGAATTGTGATGAGCATAAAAATTATTGGATATTAGAATTGACTTTGAATCGAATTATGTTGTGATTTATGCTCACAAAAAGGACAAAGAGATTTATGATATTGTTTTATATCTCACTATAGATGCTTGACTAGGTTATTACCCATCTCTCTCATTTGTTGAGGAGACAATGGAGTTAGCTTTGTTTTGATTACTATGGTACGTGCACAGGCTTAGATTCTCCTCTGATTAGAGGTTAGATCTAAGTTTTTTGTTATGGCCCTTTTGGAAGTTTTTTATTTTTGTGGTGTGTACTGTGCACGATGATTTGACCTCGCTGACCATAGGGAGTTAGAATCCTGTTTCGACCTCCCTAACCATAGGGAGTTAGAATCACCCCGGAGATGGCCCTTTCGGATTAGTCTTGCATAGTTAGTGAGATAAAGAATGATTTTTTGAATAGTAAAGAATTTTGATTTCAAATGGGATTTATGCATATTTGATTTTATTGAAATTAATATTTATTTCCATAAATTACTGGAATTACTTTAATTGTTTAGTTGTGATTTGACAAATTGAAATTTTTTATCATGGTTATTTTAACAAGATTTCCAAATTATTTGTTATAATTTTGTCAACATATATATGGTATTATATTTTAAATTATAGTTGTGCACCACTGAGTTCACCACTCAGCGATAGCTTTGCAAGCTGTCACAGGTGAAAAGAGCATAGAGTAGTTGAGTAAGCTTCCTTGAAGACACATTTAGATCAGCTCCAGGTATATCATAGGTATATCCATGTACATAGGTTTTGATGTATGCATGTAAATATATGTATGTAAATTATTTGAGCAGTTGTATAAAAACTCTTGTAAAATATTTTGGTATGTAATTAAATACAAATTTGAGATTTCATTTACCTGTATAGTTTTGTAATATTAATTTTTGAGTCTTGTAATCAATGAAATGTTTCTTTTATGATGAGGTTGGTTTGAAAATGAAATGATTTGATTATTGAGATTGAATTGTGAGATGAAATGAAGTTTATTGGAGTTGTATTTGAGAAAACATATTGGGAGTGTTTTCCTTTTCAGGTTTGAAGAACTGTTTTCTCAAAATACAGCCGGCACTCTGCCAAAATTTTGAAAAATTTTTGTAACACTAGATTTTAAGCGATGATTTTGATCTATGATCAAAATTCACTTAAAGGCTTTTTAAAAAATATTCAACGTTCCCACCACTATTTAATTTTGTGAAAATTGTTTTAAAATCCCTTGTAGTATATTTAATGGGTTACCGGTAGGTGAAGTACGGTAATTCATTAGGTGTACTACGGGATCATGTTACATCTTACGGAGGAGTAGAGTGTGACATGTTTAGTGGTATCAGAGCAATGGTTTTAAAGTAAATTTTGAACTATGAATTTGAAATCTTTTTGTCGGTAAATATAACTGCTCAAATATTTGATACATATAGTACATTTGCATCATAAATATGAACTAATGGAGAGAAATCTCCTTATGTTGGTTGTACAGGAAATAGAAAATCCTGTGAAAAGATATGGAAGAGAAGATTGAGACAATAGAACAGTCTGTGATGGAGGAAGTACATGGTGAGGCCCCAGCGCCTCAGAGAGTCGGAAGCTCGACTTTACTAGCCCACCTGTGCAAATTACTGCACAAATGGCCCAACAAACGGCCACTTTCTTTTAACAAACGGCTGATAATCTGTCAGCGCAAGCCCAAGTACAGACCCAAACCCCACAAGGGCAGCATGAAATAGAGAAGAGGGAGAAACCTATGGGTCAGAGCTCAAGCAGTAATTTAGGGAAGAGAAAACAATTTGAGGAGCCCTGAGCTCAGGGATATGATAGAGGCGGATCATCAGGGCAGAGCCACCAAGATCTAGTCGTCGAACAACCAGAAGTGCCTGTTCTGCCCATATCTTCCATTTTTGTGGCAAGCTACATAGAGGTAATTGTTATATGGCAACTGGAGCCTGCTACAATTATGGTGAACATGGACATTTTGCTAGAGATTATATTAGAGCACCTTGATCTGCTCTCCAAAGTTCACAAACAGTCAGTAGAGGTCGAGATGGAAATAGAGTTGGTACTCCTCACAACCATATCACAGTGAATAAACCCGAATATAGTAGCGCACCAGTTAGAGTGTCCACTTGCACCAAGGAGAAAGAACGGAAACTTTGGATATAGCTGCTGGTAAGTTCTTAATTTTTGAAAGAAATAATGAGTTATTATTTGATCCCAGCACTACTTATTTGTATGTTAGTGTTAGCATTATATGTTGTGTTGCTATTCCTTTACATGGGAATACATTTTGATGTATTAGTGACTAGTCCTTCAAGATCAAAACTATGATAACAAGTATGATTGACATTAATTTAAAAAAAAAATTGTTAGTTACCTAAAAGTAAGTTACAGTAATAGAATTGTTCTAAATGAGGGCAAAGATGTTATTGTTAGTAATTGTCAATGGATATTATAATCAGAATAGGTTTAGGATATTAGTGGATTCGAGAAGGATAAGATGTTAGAAAACCTAGTCCATGAGGTTATAACCTGGTGACTATGTAATGTTCTCGATGTTTATATTGTAAGCTGCAGATTACAGTACTGACATGGGATTATTGTATAGAGCTACGTGCTTCCTCGTGGTACACCAAGATAAGGATGTTTGTAAGTAGTATTTGATTTGGTACAGAAGAGTACTATTACGAGAAATAAATGTGAAAATTTTGGTTAGAAATTGAAAACTTTAAAACTAACATATCGAAAGGTCACTATTAGTCAGTGACTCGGTTACACTAATGTGAGCTACTGATACGACAGGAATTACTATAAAATTAGATATTTTAGTATGATTATAAATTAAAAAGAATATATTGAGGACGAAGATATCTAGACCTCGATATGGAGTTTTATAGTTATTTTGATATTTTTGTTAGAAAGAAATGATTTAGGCATTTGAGATATTTGTGTGAGATAAATGTAGAATACCTAGATGAAGGCAAGTTAACAGGATTAGAGTAAGTAAAGGAGACGGAAGGACTAGTAAGGATTCTAGCATGAAAAATCAAGGAACTAATGGATAAGAGAATTTCATGAGTGGAAACACAAAAGGCAAAGGACACAATGATGGGAGAGTGAGTAAAATTATGAGATAACGATATCAGTTATATGAATCCAATAAATTTCAAGGACAAAATTTTCATTTAGAGGGGAAGAATGAAGGAACAGAAGCGTGAAAAACACAAGTTTATACCATTGAATTCAAAAATTTTCACCTAGGGTCACATGCATCATGCAAGATTTATTTTTATCTATTTGATTTCAATGATAAACAACATATTAAAACTCTTTTAATATGTTTTTGGATATGTATTTGCCATTTAAGATTTTAAAATTAATCAGATTAATTTTAGAACCTTAGATTAAATCAAGAACGATTACACTAACCTCTTGATGCACTGCAGCGTGTCTGCGCCTTTGAGATTCGTCTTCAGGACACCAGATGTTGTCCCTCTAGCTTGTCCACACCAAGAACACCTATGGCAGCCCTTGAACAGCTTCTAAAGCTTTTTCTATTAATTAGAAATTCAAGTTCTGCCTTTTAAGAGATTAGAGATGTAAACAGGACACTAGAAATAATTTCTAGTGTTCTTAATTCAAGAGATTGATGGCTAATCTCTTTGAATTGATGAGAGATGAAGAAGAATAGATGAAAAGCCTCAAAGTGGCATGACAAAGGAGAGGAGTGGCTGCTGGTTGCTTTTCTTTTTCATAACAACACTTAAATAGCTAGGTTAACACATTAAACCCTTGCCACATGTCACCCTTTGATTGGCTCTAGGTTTAAGTGACCCAATCACATTGTGCCAAGTGTCAAACCTATATTTAATATTGATTTTAATCATCTTACATGATTAAAAAACATTTGGCAAGCTTATGTGTAATCCCATGTGTCACCATCTCATGGTGCCACGTGTCACACTGTGAAATGACCAAAATGCCCCTGTGTCTTAATTTTGAGTTCTCAACCCAAAATAATTATTTCTCTTCTTCTAATTAATTTATATCAAATATAAATTAATTAATTAATCTCTATTAATTAATTTCTCATTAATTAAATTCATATTTAAACACTTTAAATATAAATTTAATTTATACTACACATCCAATAATCTAGATTTGGTTTCAAGTCATGCTAGGGACTTTGCAATTTAATTGCAAACCAAACCTATTTAATTAATCAATTAAACTCTTTAATTAATTAATTAAATCATATTTAAATAGGTGATAACTTGTGTATGTGTGTGACTTACTAGGCTCATCACTAATTGACAATGAGACATGATATCAACTCTTAATATCATCAGAACTCTTTCTTACCATAAATGATTTCTCTAAATCATTTTATGCACCTCATAGACCATGGTTAACACCTAGCATAGCTGCCATGGCCACCCATTTAGTAATAAGGTTTACCTTAAATGAACCTATAATCATATGTTACCATGCACTAGAATCTCTCTGTTACAAAATCCCAACTCAAGCTGGAGTCATAGTTTATGTCAAACTCCATTTGCTATGAATATTATGTTCTCTTTTAATTCCAGTTCTTGATTAAAAGATTTTCTCATCAGAAACCCTTTTCTGAATAAATCTATCTGTCCTGGCCAGGAACTTGAAACATCAAGAACAATTAAATGAACATAGGATTTTATCTCTATTTACTTAGAGGAACAGATTCCATCTTGATCAACACCTACCTCCATATATAACTAGTAGGAGCCAACACATGCCCATATACCCATACATAGTACAAGTATGAAAGCAGTATCAAACTCAAACTACCTATATACAAGATAATCGTGCTATCTCGTGTCTAAAGATTATATGCACTGATATGATTTATGACAAAACATTGACAAGAGTAAACTCCATGTGCTTGTCATAAGTGTCACTGGTTCGGCCTACTTATCATTTATAAGTGCCTATCATGTTTGTCATATGGCATGAGACTCACCATTCCATCTTATTTATATCTCATATAAATAACTTGGTAACAAACATGAATACAATCTTTCTGGATAAGTCATGTCCTTATTATGAAGTATCCTCGATTGTGAACCTATTTATGATACTTTGTGCTAGAAATATTGTCACTCATATTCTTAACAACTTAAGAATAATATTTCTAACAAAATATCAATGGACATTTTCTATTACACATAAATATATTATGTAAACAGAAAAGTGGAAATGCCTTTTATTAATAAAAATATATACAAGATACATATTAAATGATATGCTCTAGGGCATACTACTAACAAAGAATTGTAACGCCCTCACTTTATGTAGTCCGTACATTCGACTACTCCAGTGACCTAATGTCGGTCTGGACAAGTCAGGATATCTGGAACTGCACTTTAGTGATAATAAACAGGCATAAAATGATAAAATAAATAAAAAAAATACAAGAAAACTTAAAGAAAAATAAAAGAGAGAAAGTTAAACTAAGTTAAACGAGCCAAAACCGAAGCGATGGGTGACCGCACCGGGAAGTTACGGCGCAGGCAATAGCTGGCCCCGGGACCGCGGGGAACCCTCAGAATTAAGTTTTGAGACATAATTAAAGACTTATTGAAGTATAATTGACATTAGATATGTAAAAAAAAAAATAAAGAATTAGTACAAAGAAAAACAAAAAATTCAGGAAGCTGATAAAAATTGGTGTTACCGAAAAATCGTGAATGCAGTACGAAGAGGGGCATTTTGATCATTTGACACCTAGATTTGCCTTTTAACCTCAATGTCCATTAAAAATGAGTGATAACACACTTTGAAATTGTCATGAAAATTTAAAATTGTGGTACATAATATAAATGATGAAAGAAATGGGATATAAATTGAATAATTAAAACTTTAACATACAATATTGATTAATCAAACTTAAGTGGAGCATTAAGGGATATTTAAACATATTAAGGGACATGTGTATTTCCACTAAACATTTAGTTTCTGCATTCATCTTCTTCAGCCGAATTGAAGACCCAATTTTCCTCCATAGTCTAATTCTTCACAAGCTTCACACCTCTACCATTTTTAACTCAAACCCCAAAGCTTGCTTCACTAACTTTGCTCCCCACATCACAAGGAAGAGATTGATGGTAATTTGAAGGGGATTAGTTGAGGTTTGATCAAGCTCCATAACAAGGTAAGTGCTAGTTTCTTAAAATTTCTTAAGTAAAAGTTGTGTTAAGCTTGAGACAAGTTAAATGGTTAAGAACTTGTGAGGAAATGTTTGAGTTTTGCTACACCATGATTTCGGTAGCCATGAAACTTGGTTTACTTGAGTTTGTTTCTTACCTCAAATAGATGGGAATTAAGGTTGGTTAACTCAAATTGAAGTGTAGCAAGTTAATGCCCATGTATATATATGTTAGTGCTCGAAATTAGGAGTTTAAAAAGGGAATTGAATGCCTTAGTAAACTGCCATGGTTGGCAGCTTGTAAACCCTTGAATTTTTATGTGAATCGATGAAAATTATTCATGAAATATGATAGAGTTGAATTGGGGGTAGTATGTGTGTATTTGTTATGGAAGTGTATGTGACAATTTGGTGAGTATGTATATTGAATTTGGGTTGGTTTACATGTTGAATATTAATGGAGTATTGTGTACCTTCAAATCTTAAGCATTCTACCCAATTTACTTTGCTGGAATTGTATTGAATAAATATAGAAGTGCCAAGAATTAATATTGAAGTACTGGGAGGAGGAGGATTGCCAAATTGGGAGTGTAAATTCTCTTATGCAGGTTGTGATTGTTGGCAGTGTATAAATTAGGTTATAAGTGTAAAGTTGCAACTCCAATTGGTATGGGGCCAATTGAAGGTGAAACTAGACATAAAATAGGCCAACTTTCATGTAGAAGTGTTGCCCAAATTCTGCCTAGAAGTGACCTAAAAGGATGACCTAATCTGGCATTGAAACTTTGAGAACCCAGAAATTAACCATATGAATAGTAGTTATTAAAATGATAATAACTCACTCAAAACTAGTCCAAATGACCTGAAATTTATACCTTTGGAAAGCTTAGACATAGGGCTATAACTTTGGTGAGGACCACCAAGCCCAGAAATGCCAATTACCAAGTCAAAATGATCGCCAAAGTTAGGTTACAAAAACTGGCCGAATTGACTTTGACCTAAAAGTGACCCAGAATTGTCAAATAAGTGCAACTTGACCAGCATTAGTAAAATGATCATAACTTGGTCCAGAAAACTCCAAATGACCTGAAATTAGTGCCAAAAATTCAATAAGACATAGACCTACAAAATTGATAATTGGACCAAAACCCAGAAACCAAGAGAAATAGGTCAATTAGTTTGATGAAGTTAATGTATAAAATCTGGAATTGGTACAATTGACCATTAAGTCCAGAAAATTCAAATAGGCATATCTCCCACAAGAAATCTCGCAATGTAATAAGCCATACCAATTTGGAAAGCTAAGAAAGAGACCTAAAACTTTATTTTAGGCAACTTTCTCAAATTGTAAATGTATAAGGTCAGAATTTAAGGTCAAAGCCATTGACCTAGTTAAGGACCATGCCAATATAAGACCTTTGAGTCCAAGTCAACAATTTGGCTATAAATAATTTTATAAAGTTTGAAAAATTACAATAAAATTCTAAATGACTATAAGACATAGGGCAACAAATCTTATGAAGAATGCTAAGCCTAAATGTTACTACAAACTATCCAAATAAATTAGTCAAATTCAATATCGAATATGGCTATTAAAGAAACCAAAGTTCAGATTTGACCTAGTTATGGTTAATTGACCATAACTTGAGTTATATAACTCCAAATGGAGTGATTCAAAAAGGGAATTAAAGAAGACACAATAAGAAACAATTTGATAAAGAGAATTTTGCCAAATTCCCATTGTAACTTGGTTCAATAGAACAATTAACATTGGGCATGAAATAAATTATTGGATTAATTATGAGATATGGTACTGAAACACTGTATATTGTGTGTTTCAATTGAAAAAGAGACTGGAAAGGGATCTTCAAAGGAAAAACAAGAATTGAAGTAAATAAGAGGTTTGTGCATAACTAGTTTTTAATTGATTTTTGTTTTGAATATTTCATATAATTAAATGACTTTATTTCCCCTATGTATTATGTTTATCAAGTATTGAATTTATTTCACTAATTATTGAAATTGTTATAGTATACATGAGTTTAGTTATGTGAAATGGTATTTAAACAAGTATTAAGCATTTTTGTGGATTGAATAAATTATGTTTTCGAAAATTGTGATAGAATATGTTTTGAATTGTGATGGGCAATTTGCATGGAAAAATACAAATTTATGTTTTGAATTGTGATGAGCATAAAAATTATTGGATATTGGAATTGACTTTGAATCGAATTGTGTTGTGATTTATGCTCACAAAAAGGACAAAGAGATTTATGATATTGTTTTATATCTCACTATAGATGCTTGACTAGGTTATTACCCGTCTCTCTTATTTGTTGAGGAGACAATGGAGTTAGCTTTGTTTTGATTACCATGGTATGTGTACAGGCTTAGATTCTCTTCTGATTAGAGGTTAGATATAAGTTTTTCGTTATGGCCCTTTCGGAAGTTTCATTATTGTGGTGTGTACTGTGCACGATGATTCGACCTCTCTGACCATAGGGAGTTAGAATCTCGATTCGACCTCCCCGACTATAGGGAGTTAGAATCAGCCCGGAGATGGCCCTTTCGGATTAGTCTTACATAGTTAGTGAGATAAAGAATGATTTTTTGAATAGTAAAGAATTTTGATTTCAAATGGGATTTATGCATACTTGATTTTATTGAAATTAATATTTATTTCCATAAATTGCTGGAATTACTTTAATTGTTCAGTTGTGATTTGACAAATTGAAATTTTTTATCAAGGTTATTTTAACAAATGATTATATTATTGGCAACGATTATTTTAACCTTTGGAATTTTTATGAAGTACAAGATTTTCAAATTATTTATTATAATTTTGTCAACATATATATGGTATTACATTTTAAATTATAGTTGTGCACCACTGAGTTCACCACTCAGAGATAGCTTTGCATGCTGTCGCAGGTGAAAAGAGCATAGAGCAGTTGAGTAAGCTTCCTTGAAGACACATTCAGATCAGCTCCAGGTATATCATAGGTATACTCATGTACATAGGTTTAGATGTATGCATGTAAATATATGTATGTAAATTATTTGAGCAGTTGTATAAAAACTCTTGTAAAATATTTTGGTATGTAATTAAATGCAAATTATTGTAATGTAAATTTGATATTTCATTTACCTGTATAGTTTTGTAATATTAATTTTTGAGTCTTGTAATCAATGAAATGTTTCTTTTATGATGAGGTTGGTTTGAAAATGAAATAATTTGATTATTGAGATTGAATTGTGAGATGAAATGAAGTTTATTGGAGTTATATTTGAGAAAACATATTGGGAGTGTTTTCCTTTTCAGGTTTGAAGAACTGTTTTCTCAAAATACAGCCGACACTCTGTCGAAATTTTAAAAAATTTTTGTAACACCAGATTTTAATCGATGATTTTGATCTATGAACAAAATTTCACTTAAAGGCTTTTTAAGAAATATTCAACGTTCCCACCACTATTTAATTTCGCGAAAATTGTTTTAAAATCCCTTGTAGTATATTTAATGGGTTACCGGTAGGCGAAGTACGGTAATTTATTAGGTATACTACGGGATCATATTACATCTTATAGAGGAGTAGGGTGTGACATAGGAGCTTCCTAAAGATGTCAATTGCATCCATAGTGCATCAAAGAGGTTAGTGCCCAAATTCCTCTTTCAAATTAGGTTTTAATTGAATTAATTTGTTAATTCACAATCTTAAATGGCAAATAAAGATCCTAATACATATTAAAAGTATTTTAATATGCAATTGGGCATTGAAATTAATTAGGCACATAAGAGATGTGGCATGATGCAGGAAGCTCTAGAAGAAAAATTTTGAAATTCAATGCTCCAATGCACCAATTTCCATGCTTTCGCTCCTTCAGTCTGGAACTACACTTAAAAGATAGTGAGGAGAAATAAAATGATGGAATACATGATAAGAAAATATAATAAAAATTAAGAAAAAATAAAAGACATGAAATGCAATTAAGTTAAATGAGCTGGAACTGCAGCGATGGGTGACCTTACCGGGAAGTCACTGCGTAGACAGTTGACGACCCCAGACCCACGAGGAACCCTAGGAAATAATTTCCTGGATAAAATTAAAGGTTTATTAAGGTACAAATGACATTAAAAATATCAAAGAAAATTTAGTTAATCGGTATAAATGGAAATGAAAATTAAAGGAACCATCAGGTCAGGAATTTAATCGATATTACCGAAAAAGTGTGACTATAATCCGAAGAGGGGCATTTTGGTCAATTGGCACCTAGAGTTGACTTTTGACCTTAATGTCCATTAAAATAAGTGATATTAAAATTTTGAAAATTCCATGAAAATATGAAACTACATGTGCAGTGTAATTAAAGGAAATTAAAGGGAATTATTGCAAATATGAAAACTTGAATTATTATAATAATTAAATAAACTTAGTGGGAGTATAAAAGGGCATTAGAGGACAAATTTCTCCACTCACAACTTCATCTTCTTCCTCACTTCATCAAATGGCCGAATATGATTCTCTCAATTCCTCCATGAGAGCTCTTTTATGCAAGCTTAAATCCTCTTCATTTTCAACCTAAAATCATAAGTCCACTTCATTAAAGTTTATCCTCACATCTTGGGAAGACTATAGGCAGCAAGAAAAAGAATATTTGGTGAAGTTTTCACAAGATTGAGAAATGGTTATCTAAAGGTTAGTGCATAATTTCTCTTCCTTTCTTAGTTAAACATTGATTTGAGGTTGAATTGAGTTGATATGCTAAGAAAATTGAAGAAATTGATGAGGAATGGTGAGCCCTTGAATTCGGCAGCCATGGGAACTAAGGGAGTTTGATTAATTCTTACATATAAATGATGGGTAGTGATGTTGATTAAGGAAATTACATGTACTAGCAAATTGATTTCATATGTATGTTTGAGGTTGATAATTTGAATTAGGGTTTTGAAATAAATATTGAAGACTTGTGCAATTGTTTAATTTGGCAGCCTTGAGGAACTTAGGAGATTGATAATTTCATATATGTAAATGTTGATTAATGGTGTTAATGGATAAGTGGAAGTGAATTATATGTTGATAGTTGAAGTTACATGTACTAGCAAATTATTTTCATGTGAATACTATTGACTTTGACCATTTGAATTGGGGTTTTGAATTGATTATTGGAGACTTGTATAAATTGCTGGCAATTAATTGTATTAAGATTATTGATGATAATTAGAAGTGCCATGTATGTTATTTGAAGTAAGGGAATTAGAGGAATGCAATTTGGGAGTGTTCTTTTGTGCAGGTTGGGAAATTATTGAAATCAGTATGTGTTTTGATCCCTAACCGAATTTGTGTGGCTTCATTTGAGGCTAATTGAGGGTAAAACTAGACCTAAAATGTACCATTTTCATGAAGAAATCATATCCAAATTCTGTCCAAAAAGTGACCTAAATTCTGCCCTAATCTGGATTACCAAATTGTGAACTCAAAAAATTGGCCAAATGAATAGTGTACATTCATTTGGTCATATCTCACTCTAGACAAGTTCAAATGACCTAAATTTATACCATTGGAAAGCTTAGACATAGGGCTACAACTTTTGTGAAGATAATAGAGCCCAGAAATGCCATTAACCAAACCAAATTAATTGCCCAATTTGGGCTACCAAAACTGTCCAGAACCAAAACTACCCAGATTTGCTAAACATAGGCTACTTGACCAGTTTTGGAAAAGAGGCCATAACTTGGTCCACAGAAATCTAAATACGCTGAAACTAGTGCCAAAATTTCAATAAGAAATAGACCTAAAATATTGCTATTTTGACTAGAACCCAGAAATCAAGAGAAATAGGTCAATTGGCTAGGTCAAGTTAGTGCACAAAATCTGGAAATTGCATAAGTGACTATTGACTCTAGAATATTATTTTAGTCATATCTCTCATTAGAAAACCTCAATTGAGATGTGCCATATAGTTCTGGAAACCTAAGAAACAGAACTCAAATTGTGTTTTAGACACCTTCCTCAAATTATGAATGTAAGAAGCTTAAAATTTGGGTCAAAATTACTGACCTAAATGGGAATTATGTTAGTATAGGACATTTGAGTCCAGGCCAATAATGTGGCTATGATTAATTCTACAAAACTTGAAAAATTGCAGCTAAAAATTTTAAGTGAGCGTAATACATAGGGTAAAAAATCCTTTGAAGAACACTAGGCCTATATGTTGCTATAACCTATTCAAATAAATTGGTAAAGTATGATACCAAAACTGCCTAGTTAAGGAACAAGAATTTACAACTGAACCCGTTATGGTTAATTGATCATAACTTGAGTTATACAAATCCAAATGATATGATTCAAAAAGGAAAATAAAGCCAAGACATAAAAGAACAACTTTCATGAAGAAAGTGGGGCCAAACAGTGGCCACAAATTGCTCAATTTGATATACAAAATCAAGACAGTAAAACTGAACCTAAAGAAAGGTTGTTGAAATAAATCATTTTTGGTAGGGACTTATCCCTAATAAGTTATTACATGATAAATTACATGAAATAGGTATGTGGGACCCACTTTCCCACTATACATTAACATGAAAATTCTATTAACTAATTAATAATGCTTACTTTCCCAAAGTAAACCTAGGCTTAAATATATATAGTTGGATCAATTGATATACCAATTAGGGACTACAGATAGCAGTACTGCCAACATGAATAATTATTAACCGATAAAATATGTCTGATATGATTATTCTACAGGCTCTATGCCTGTCCATTGGCTATTGTGCCTAATTTTATTTTTGACTTTAAAAGCCTGCCCGCTGGCCTTGTGCCTGACATAACAGATGTATATTGGATAGACATACGGCTGTCTAACCAATATATTCCCGTGTATCCAGTCTTATAGTCTGTTATAGGTTACTTGGGCATTGATATGATTTTAAAAGACTGAGAATGAAACAAATGAATAGATAAGATACTGATATGATTCAAATCCAAATGATATGATTCAAAAAGGAAAATAAAGCCAAGACATAGAAGAACAACTTTCATGAAGAAAGTGGGGCCAAACAGTGGCCACAAATTGCTCAATTTGATATACAAAATCAAGACAGTAAAACTGAACCTAAAGAAAGGTTGTTGAAATAAATCATTTTTGGTAGGGACTTATCCCTAATAAGTTATTACATGATAAATTACATGAAATAGGTATGTGGGACCCACTTTCCCACTACACATTAACATGAAAATTCTATTAACTAATTAATAATGCTTACTTTCCCAAAGTAAACCTAGGCTTAAATATATATAGTTGGATCAATTGATATACCAATTAGGGACTACAGATAGCAGTACTGCCAACATGAATAATTATTGACCGATAAAATATGTCTGATATGATTATTCTACAGGCTCTATGCCTGTCCATTGGCTATTGTGCCAAATTTTATTTTTGACTTTAAAAGCCTGCCCGCTGGCCTTGTGCCTGACATAACAGATGTATATTGGATAGACATACGGCTGTCTAACCAATATATTCCCGTGTATCCAGTCTTATAGTCTGTTATAGGTTACTTGGGCATTGATATGATTTTAAAAGACTGAGAATGAAACAAATGAATAGATAAGATACTGATAATTAATTTATTTCTAAAGTGCAACAAAAATACAGTTGATCTAGAGTTATGAAATTCCACCTAGAATTATTATTTGTAATTACTCAATTATTTTTCTTTAAAGTTATGCACCACTAAGCAATTCGCTTAGCACGTTGGTTTTTTCATCGCATAGGTACTGGAGACCAGACACAGCAGCCGCCATAGCAGCAGCGCCACAGTAGTGCCTACACAAAGGCTGATCAGATCTGCCAGAGTCTATAGTCACCTCAGCAGTCTACATTTTATTTTGGTAGGGCCTAGGTATAGACTAGTACTTTGGTTCATTGTGTAAAAATATTATGTAATCATAGTTGCGATGTAAATAAATTTTAATTTTGTTTTTTAGATTGTAAATAAAGATGTGAATTTCTGTATATGAATTTTCTTATGAATGATTTATTATATGAGAAAATGAATGATATGTTATATGACCAGATAAATGGATATGAAATTATTTTTAACAGGTGAATAGTGAAACCTGCCAGATGCTAATAAAACAGAAGAAGCTCTGTTCAAATTTTCACAGAAATAATTTGTGATAAAAAAAAAATATTTACCACATATTTTCTATAAAATTTAAAATTAACAATGGACAATACAGGATAAGATATGGTGCTCCGGCATTGAATGTGGCATGCTTTACTCTGCTACACTATAGACGGATAAGGGGCGTCACATTTAGTGGTATCAGAGCAAAGGTTTAGGCGGTCCTAGACCTAGATAGATAGAAAGAAATAGTTTGCATAACTTGCATGGGCCTTTAAATATAGTCGAGGTGACACTAAAGCAAATATGTTCTTTGTCTGTTTTGTAGGATTGATGGCATTTGATACTTTAGAGCATGGGTCTCCTAGACCGATAGAGGAGGAGGTAGAGAGTCACGCACCTGCACCTGCTCCTAGTAGGGAGCGAAGCATCAGAGCCGAGTCATCTATGGGCGCTGCGAGCATAGCACAGTAGGCCTTCTTGGAATAGATGACACAGCTGCTCCGTCAGGTCACCGGAGCCATACCTCAGCCACAGCCATTGCCACCTATACATCCACCAATACCCCTACAGCCACAACCCGTACAGAGGTCCCCATTGAAGAGACTGCAGAAATATGGGGCAGTTGACTTCAATGGTAAGAAGGAGGATGATTTAGCTACCACAGAGTATTGGTTGGAGAGGACAGAAAGGGTTTTGCAGCAGCTCCACTGTACCCCAGAGCAGCAGTTGGAGTGTGCTCTGTCATTACTGCAGGAGGATGCATATCAGTGGTGGGTAACAGTATCGAGGGTAGTACAGCTTGCACAAATTACCTGGGATTTCTTCTTTGCAGAATTCAGGAAGAAATATATCAACTATGTGTATTTAGAGGCCAGAAGGAGAGAATTCCTAGCATTGAGACAGAGGCAGCTTATAGTCTCCGAATATGAGCAGGAATTCATGATACTTAGTGGATATGCATTGGAGATAATGCTTACAGAGGTTGATAGATGCAGGAGATTTGAAGACGGATAAAATGATAACATTAGATTGATAAACACATCTCATTACTTCACAGACTTCTCCCTGTCAGTACCATTAGCTCTTGATGTGGAGAGAGTCAGAGATGATGAGTAGTCTAGGAGAGATAGACAGTGTAAGAGAGGTCTTAGACAGGGCCAGTTTAGTGCATCAGCTATTGGTAGTAAGAAGCCTAAGGGTTCACAGAACCAGGCACAAGGCCATAGAAGACAGTCTGAAGTATCTATAACTAGTTCCTCGGGTACAGTAACAAGGAAATCAATTCTAGTGCCAGAATGTACCCACTGTGGTAGGAGACACAGAGGGGAGTATCGATTGTTGACTGGGGGATGTTTCAGATGTGGATCTACGGATCATTTCTTATGAGGTTATCCATAGAGGAGTGTTCCCACTGCTCTACCACTGACTGAGAGGTCTACCCCGACAGTGCAGAGGGGTAGAAGACCTATGAGGCCTGAGACAGCTGGTACATCACAGAGGGCTTCTGAGACTATAGAACGGCCTGAGGCTGGAGTAGCACCTCATGTGTATGCTATGGCTGGGGAAGAGTCAGATCCGGTAGACATTATCAGAGGTACATTTTCCATTTATAATACCATTAAAAATGTATTGATAGACCCTAACCATATTCATCCCTATATATGCATTGTACTTCCTGTTGAAAGAGGATACCGATAGATGGGTTAGAAGATGACATACTTGTCACCAACCCTATAAGCCATAAGGTGATGATAGATTATCAACCAAAAAGGATCGCATTAAAGATAATGGATGCAAATAAAAAAGAGACTGTATATGAGATGAAAGAGGATGAGTGCAGAATTAATTGAGGATAAGTATAGGAAAAATCTAATCTATTGGGATATACTATATTAACTATGCAATGTTCTCGATGTTTGTGCCATGAACTGTAAATTACAGTACCAACTTGGGATTATTATGTAGAGCTACGTATTTCCAATAGTAAATCGAGATGAGGATAAGATTATAGAGCTAAGTCTAGTAAGGCAGACTAAAGAGAAAGTGAAATATTATAACACGAAAAAGTAGAAAGAAAAGAAGATAGTGGTTCCTCGATTATATATACTGGGTAAATTTCGAGGATGAAATTTTATTTAGAGGGGAAGAATTGTAACACCTTCACAGTAAGTAGTTTGTACGTTCTACTGTTCCAACGACTAACGTCTGTTCGGACAGCCAGGATGTGTAACACCCTCCCGGTAGCAACTCCGTACATTCTACTGATCCGGTGACCAGTGTCGATCCGGACAGCTAGAACGTCCGGAAAAATATTTAAACTAAAGTGAGGGACTATAATTAACTCAAATATTAATAAGAAAAATTTAGGAAAAATTTTAGAAATAAAATACAACTAAGTTAAATGAGCCGGTGCCCAAGCGATGGGTAACCCAGAGGGAAGTTGCGGTTCTCGCAACTAGGAGCTCTAGACCCGGGTAAAAATTCATAAAATAATTTTTGGGACTCCAGAGAAGGGTCATTGAGGTTCCTATGGCATTAGAATGCCAAGAAAATATTTAGAAAAATTTTTCAATCGGTACAGACAATTTTGACCCGTTAAGCCAAACGGAGGGCATTTTGGTCATTTCGCCTTCAGAGGTGATTTTTGGCCGACTTGTCCAGTTAATTAAATAATTATTATGACATAAAATATGAATAAACATTGCTAAAAATTAAATTAAAAATGAGTAGTGATGAAAAGAAAAGAAAAATCAAAATAAAGCAAATTATGACTTATGATGATGTCATTTAAAAAGCTACCACCAACCAAATTTAAACAACTAATTAACTAAAAAATAAAAGAGATAAATAAAGACTAAAGAAAACAAAAAGTAAACAGCCATCTTCTTCCCAAATTCTGCCGCACCACCATAGCCATGGGAGCCCTCATTTTCTTCCATATTCAAGCTTGAAAATCTCCTTAAACTCACCCCAAAACCCTAAGTCACCTTCACTAAAATTAATCCACACAACCTAAGGAAGCTATAGGCAGCCACAAAGAGGAGAAAGTTTAGAGTTTTCACAAGTTCAATAAGTTGAACAAAGAGGTTAGTGCACCTATCTACTTAAAACCCTTATTTTCCATGTTAGGGACTTGAAATCAACATGAATTTGTGAATTAAATGAACCAAATTTGTGTGTATGCCTACCATGAATTTTGGCAGCCCTAAGGAAGGAACAATGATGGAGTGTTTTGATGGAATTAAAGTGGATTAGAGATCATGTTTAAAGCATGTATGCATGTGGTTAGTGAATGAGTTAGTAATTAAGGTATGTTTTGAAAATTTATAATGGAAACTACGGTTTTGAGAGTAAAATGTGGACTTGGCTTATGAAATTGTTAAGGAACATTATAATGGTCAGTTAGTGACCACTTGAGGAAATTTGACCATAAATTGGACTGAAATATAGCATGGCAAAGTGAATGAGTATGCTGCCCAGTGAGTGCAGCAGGGTGGCTGTAATTCCAGCCCACTTGGACTGCCATATCTTTGGCTGTGTTGGTCCAATTGGTGTTTGGCCAATTGGACATGAAACTAGACTTATAATGGCACATTTTTGCTGAAGAAACCATGCCCAAAAGACCAAAGCAAGAGGACCAAAAGTTGGCCCCAATCCGGGTACCCTGCAAGCCAATTCTGCAGAATGACCAAATGAATAGTAACTGTTCATTTGGCCATAACTCACTGTAGAAATGGTCAATTAACCTGAAATTTTTACAGCAATAAGATAAGACATAGAAAAACAACTTTCATGAAGAAACATACCCCAAATTATGGCCAGAACCCATCCAACAAGGCAGTGGCAGTCACTATTCATGGTACTGTAGATTTGGTAATTCTGTAGTTTTTCCAATCCTGCCAGCTGTGGTTTTTGGACCATATCTGGAGCTACAAAACTCCAAATGGAGTGATTCAAAAAAGAAAATTCAACTAGAAAAAATAAGGGACAACTTTCATGTTTACCATTTCCTCAAATTCCCACTGCAACAGTGCTTAATGGAACAGTAAAGTTAGGCTTCAAAAACTGAAAATTCTGCCCTCTTGGTTTTAAGTTTAGAAATGGTACAACACCCATTTCCATTGCTCCTTATAGGATGGCACCCACTGAATTGAGAGAGTTGAAAACTCAGTTGCAAGAGTTGCTTGATAAGGGGTTCATACGCCCCAGTGTGTCACCATGGGGAGCTCCAGTGCTGTTTGTGAAAAAGAAGGATGGGACTTTGAGGCTATGCATCGATTACCGGCAGTTGAATAAAGTGACTGTGAAGAACAAATATCCGTTGCCTAGAATTGATGATCTGTTTGATCAGTTGAAGGGAGCAGGAGTATTTTCTAAGATTGGTCTCAGATCAGGGTATCATCAGTTGAGGGTAAAGGATGCAGATGTGCCAAAGACTGCATTCAGGACCCGATATGGGCATTATGAGTTTCTAGTGATGCCCTTTGGCCTAACAAATGCACCAGCGGCATTCATGGACCTTATGAACCGTATCTTCCATCCACACTTAGATCGGTTCATAGTGGTCTTTATTGATGATATTTTGGTGTATTCCAAGACCAGGGAAGAACATGATGAGCATTTGAGGATTGTTCTGCAAACCCTGAAAAAAAAGAAGCTGTATGCTAAGTTGTCCAAGTGTGACTTTTGGTTGAATGAGATTGCATTCCTTGGACACGTAGTGTCAGTAGATGGGATTAGGGTGGATCCCAAGAAAATAGAAGCAGTGATGGAATGGAAGCCTCCCAGAAACACAACTGAGGTCAGAAGTTTCTTGGGGCTAGCTGGGTATTACAGGATATTTGTGAAGGGATTTTCCTTAATAGCTGCTCCAATGACTAAATTGTTACACAAGAATGTCAGATTTGACTGGAATGACAAGTGTCAGACCAGTTTTGAGAAGTTGAAGGCTATGTTGACAGAGGCACCGCAGCACATAGCCGGTCGTGAAAGGACTTTGTGGTCTACAGTGATGCCTCACATAATGGGTTAGGGTGTGTATTGATGCAAGAGGGGAAGGTGGTCGCTTATGCTTCCAGACAGCTAAGGCCACATGAATAGAACTACCCTACCCATGATCTAGAGCTTGCAGCAATTATCTTCGCACTGAAGATATGGAGGCATTACTTGTATGGTGAAAAGTGCTACATTTACACGGACCACAAAAGCCTAAAATACTTGCCAACCCAGAAGGAGCTCAACCTTAGACAGAGGCGATGGATTGAGTTCCTGAAAGACTATGATTGTGTAATTGACTACCATCCTGGGAAGGCAAATGTAGTTGCGGATGCTTTGAGCAGAAAGTCCATCACAACTTTGAGATCATTGAATGCCCGTCTATCTTTGGTTCGAGATGGAGCTATTTTGGCTGAGTTGCAAGTGAGGCCAAACTCATACAAACAGATTTTAGATGGGCAAAAGGCAGATGAAAAGTTAATGGCTATTATGAGCAAAATTTCAGAGGGAAAAGCAACTGACTATGAGGTGAAAGCTTATGGGTGTCTGTACTACAAAGGAAGACTGTGTGTACCAGATGAGGGGGAATTAAAGGCCGATTCTAAAAGAGGCACACACCGTGTATATGCTATGCACCCGTGAAGTACAAAGATGTATCATGATCCAAGCTTCAGTATTGGTGGCCTGGTATGAAGAAGGACATAGCTGACTATGTGACTAAATGCTTGACATGTCAGCAAGTCAAGGCAGAACATCAAGTTCCATCAGGTTTGCTACAGCCTATACGTATACCTGAATGGAAATGGGATCGGGTCACCATGGATTTTGTAAGTGGTCTACCTCTCACCCAGAAGAAACATGATGCAGTATGGGTGATAGTGGACAGATTTACGAAGTCAGCACACTTTCTCGCCGATTAGACCGACTACTCACTGGAGAAGTTAGCAGAATTGTATATCAGTGAGATAGTTAGACTGCATGGAATTCCACTTTCCATCATATCTGATCGAGACCCAAGGTTTACATCGAGATTCTGGAAGAAGTTGCATGAATCCTTGGGTACACAACTCCACTTCAGCACAGCTTTCCATCCTCAGACGGATGGGCAATCAGAAAGAGTAATCCAGGTAAACAATTGAAACCAATGGAATTGATATAAATATTGAATTAAAATGATAACAATAACATGAAATATATGTCAGGTCCTTGAGGATATGCTGAGGAGTTGTGTCATTGAGTTTGAGGGAAGTTGGGATAGATACCTCCCACTGGCAGAATTTGCATACAACAATAGCTACCAAGCTAGCATCCAAATGGCCCCATATGAAGCACTGTATGGGAGAAAATGTAGAACTCAGCAGGCCGGACTGAATTGGGCGAAGACAAGCTGGTGGGGCTGCACTGTGAAACAGATCGAGGAGAAAGTGAAACTAATCAAAGCCAATCTAAAGGTTGCCTGCATGCATGTAAATCTTATGCCGACCTGAAGAGAAAGGAAATAGAATATGCGGTTGGCGATAAAGTGTTCCTCAAGGTGTCACCATGGAAGAAGGTATTGAGGTTTGGAAGAAAAGGTAAGTTAAGCCCTAGGTTCATTGGCCCATATGAAGTCATTGAACGTGTGGGTCCAATAGCCTACAGGCTAGCTTTACCACCAGAGCTGGACAAGATCCACAATGTGTTCCACGTGTCCATGCTCAGAAGATACCGCTCAGATCCTTCACATGTCATCTCTAGGGAAGAAATTGAAATACAACCGGATTTGACATATGAAGAAGAACCTCTATGGATCCTTGCTCGCGAAGTAAAAGAATTGAGGAACAAGCAGATTCCACTGGTGAAAGTGCTTTGGAGGCACCACAACATCGAAGAGGCAACATGGGAAAATGAAAAGACGATGAGGCAACAGTTCCCTCAACTGTTTGCATCAGGTAAATTTCGAGGACGAAATTTAAATTAGAGGGGAAGAGTTGTAACACCCTCCCGGTAGCAACTACGTACATTCTACTGATTCGGTGACCAGTGTCGGTCCGGACAGCTAGAACGTCCGGAAAAATATTTAAACTAAAGTGAGGGACTATAATTAACTCAAATATTAATAAGAAAAATTTAGGAAAAATTTTAGAAATAAAATACAACTAAGTTAAATGAGCCGGTGCCCAAGCGATGGGTAACCCAGAGGGAAGTTGCGGTTCTCGCAACTAGGAGCCCTAGACCCGGGTAAAAATTCATAAAATAATTTTTGGGACTCCAGAGAAGGGTCATTGAGGTTCCTATGGCATTAGAATGCCAAGAAAATATTTAGAAAATTTTTTCAATCGGTACAGACAATTTTGACCCGTTAAGCCAAACGGAGGGTATTTTGGTCATTTCGCCTTCAGAGGTGATTTTTGGATGACTTGTCCAGTTAAGTAAATAATTATTATGACATAAAATATGAATAAACATTGCTAAAAATTAAATTGAAAATGAATAGTGATGAAAAGAAAAGAAAAATCAAAATAAAGCAAATTATGACATATGATGATGTCATTTAAAAAGCTACCACCAACCAAATTTAAACAACCAATTAACTAACAAATAAAAGAGATAAATAAAGACTAAAGAAAACAAAAAGTAAACAGCCATCTTCTTCCCAAATTCTGCCGCACCACCATAGCCATGGGAGCCCTCATTTTCTTCCATATTCAAGCTTGAAAATCTCCTTAAACTCACCCCAAAAGCCTAAGTCACCTTCACTAAAATTAATCCACACAACCTAAGGAAGCTATAGGCAGCCACAAAGAGGAGAAATTTTAGAGTTTTCATAAGTTCAATAAGTTGAACAAAGAGGTTAGTGCACCTATCTACTTAAAACCCTTATTTTCCATGTTAGGGACTTGAAATCAACATGAATTTGTGAATTAAATGAACCAAATTTGTGTGTATTCCTACCATGAATTTTGGCAGCCCTAAGGAAGGAACAATGATGGAGTGTTTTGATGGAATTAAAGTAGATTAGAGATCATGTTTAAAGCATGTATGCATGTGGTTAGTGAATGAGTTAGTAATTAAGGTATGTTATGAAAATTTATAATGGAAACTAGGGTTTTGAGAGTAAAATATGGACTTGGCTTATGAAATTGTTAAAGAACATTATAATGGTCAGTTAGTGACCATTTGAGGAAATTTGACCATAAATTGGACTGAAATATAGCATGGCAAAGTGAATGAGTATGCTGCCCAGTGAGTGCAGTAGGGTGGCTGTAATTCCAGCCCACTTGGACTGCCATATCTTTGGCTGTGTTGGTCCAATTGGTGTTTGGCCAATTGGACATGAAACTAGACTTATAATGGCACATTTTTTCTGAAGAAACCATGCCCAAAAGACCAAAGCAAGAGGACCAAAAGTTGGCCCCAATCCGGGTACCCTGCAAGCCAATTCTGCAGAATGACCAAATGAATAGTAACTGTTCATTTGGCCATAACTCACTGTAGAAATGGTCAATTGACCTGAAATTTTTACAGCAACAAGATAAGACATAGGAAAACAACTTTCATGAAGAAACATACCCCAAATTATGGCCACAACCCATCCAACAAGTTAGTGGCAGTCACTGTTCATGGTACTGTAGATTTGGTAATTCTGCAGTTTTTCCAATCCGGCCAGCTGTGGTTTTTGGACCATATCTGGAGCTAAAAAACTCCAAATGGAGTGATTCCAAAAAGGAAATTCAACTAGAGAAAATAAGGGACAACTTTCATGTTTACCATTTCCTCAAATTCCCACTGTAACAGTGCTTAATGGAACAGTAAAGTTAGGCTTCAAAAACTGAAAATTCTGCCCTCTTGGTTTTAAGTTTAGAAATGGTATGGGTGCTCAATTCCAACAAGTTTTAAATGTAAAATGTGGTACATTGGGAGTGTTAAAACTAATGTACCTATTCTCTATCCAAAAGTCAATATTTTTGTTGACCAATGAGGTGAATAGTGACACCAAAACTTAAAATTCAAAAATTGAAGAATTCAAAAGTGTCAAATGCCCTAGTATACCTAATAAGATTGGTTTGGATAGTTTGGCATGCCAATAGGGTTCAGTTAGCAGTACTGCACATGGCAATATGCCATTATGTGATTTCATGGCTTTTAGCCATTCTGACCTTGTATTGAGATGTGGCCTCGTGCCTAATATTATTTACAGCTTGTTAGCTGTTCTGTTGCACACCTGGAGATACATATGTGACCGATGGTGTGACGGCCCGAGGTACTTGATACCCAGTGTCAGTTTACCCGTTTATCCAGTCCATTCGTCTAGTATAGGTTACTTGGGCAACCAAATGAATGAAAGTGGACAAAGTTAACGAAATAAATGGATATACAAATACAAAACAAATAAAACACATACATTCAATGCATAATTATTTCTGTTATTTCTTTTTATTTTATTATTGCACCACTAAGCATCATTGCTTAGCGCGTTGCTTTTGCCACGCGTAGGTTCTGGAGATACTGATCGTGAGCCCAGTAGACCGTAGACTGGGTGAGTCCATCCTGTAGCTCTGCACAGTGTCCGTGTCACCTCAACTTCTGCAGTGCATTGGTAGGACACTAGGTGTCATTTTGGTATTTTGTAACTAAATTTTTATTTTCTCATATGTAGTTGAACTTATGAAATGTATTTTGATGATCATGTAAATAATGAGAATTGTGTTTGTGAATGGAAAAGAGAATGTTTATTTGTGATTTATACTTGATTATCACATGTGATGGATGATTGAGAACTTAAATTGAAAATTGTTGAGGTCATGATATTGAAGTTTGAGAATGATTGAATATGAATATTGGAAGTGTTTTTCACAGGTTCCGAAGAACTGTTCTCTCCATTTTTAGCCGGTACTCTGCCGGATTTTCTAAAAAATTTTTGGAACCTCAAATAAATTATAATTTCGATAAATAGCTCAAATATATTATATTTCACAAGTTATAATCAAAAGCAAGATAAAAATTAATTAAGGTATATTAGAGTGTGCCGGTACACCGTGTAACATTGCTTACTCGGGTATACTGTACACGGGTAAGGGGCGTCACAGGATGTCTGAAACTACACTTAAATGATAGTGAGAAGACATAAAATGATGGAATACCTGATCAGAAAATACAAGAAAAATTAAGGAAAAATAAAAGACATGAAATGCAATTAGGTTAAATGAGCTTGAATCGCAGCGATGGGTGACCTTACCGGGAAGTCATTGCGTAGACAGTTGCCGACCCCAGACTCACTAGGAACCCTAGGAAATAATTTTCGAGACGAAATTAAAGGTTTACTAAGGTACAAATGACATTAAAAATTTCAAAGAAAATTTAGTTAATCAGTATAGATGAAAATGTATATTAAAGGAACCATCGGGTCAGGAATTTAATCGGTATTATCGAAAAAGTGTGACTATAACCCGAAGAGGGGCATTTTGGTCAATTGGCACCTAGAGTTGACTTTTGACCTAAATGTCTATTAAAATAAATGATATTAAAATTTTAAAAATCCCATTAAAATATGACACTACATGTGTAATATAATTAAAGGAAATTAAAGGGAATTATTGCAAATATGAAAACCTGAATTATTATAATAATTAAATAAACTTAGTGGGAGTATAAAAGGGCATTAGAAGACAAATCTCTCCATTCACAACTTCATCTTCTTCCTCACTTCATCAAATGGCTGGATATGGTTCTCTTAATTCCTCCATGAGAGCTCTTTCATGCAAGCTTAAATCCTCTTCATTTTCAACCTAAAATCATAAGTCCACTTCATTAAAGTTTGTCCTCACATCTTAGGAAGACTATAGGCAGTAAGAAAAAGAAGATCTGGTGAAGTTTTCACAAGGTTGAGAAGTGGTTATCTAAAGGTTAGTGCATAATTTCTCTTCCTTTCTTAGTTAAACATTGATTTGAGGTCGAATTGAGTTGATATGCTAAGAAAATTGAAGAAATTGATGAGGAGTGGTGAGCCCTTGAATTCGGAAGCCATGAGAACTAAGGGAGTTTAATTAATTCTTACATGTAAATGATGGGTAGTGATATTGATTAACGTAATTACATGTACTAGCAAATTGATTTCATGTGTATATTTGAGGTTGATAATTTCAATTAGGGTTTTAAAATAAATATTGAAGACTTGTGCAATTGTTCAATTCGATAGCCTTGAGGAACTTAGGAGATTGATAATTTCATGTATATAAATGTTGATTAATGGTGTTGATGGATAAGTGGAAGTGAATTATATATTGATAGTTGAAGTTACATGTACTAGCAAATTGTTTTCATGTGAATATTGTTGACTTTGACCATTTGAATTAAATTGATTATTGGAAACTTGTATAAATTACTTAAAATTGATTGTATTGAGATGATTGATGATAATTAGAAGTGCCATGTATGTTATTTGAAGTAAGGGAATTGGAGGAATGCAATTTGGGAGTGTTCTTTTGTGCAGGTTGGGAAATTGTTGAAATTAGTATGTTTTTTGAGCCCTAACCAAATTTTTATGGCTCCAATTGGTATGAAGCCAATTGGGGGTAAAACTAGACCAAAAGTGTACCATTTTCCATGAAGAAACCATATCCAAATTCTGTCCAAAAAGTGACCTAAATTCTGTCCTAATCCGGATTACCAAATTATAATCCCAGAAAATTGACCAAATGAACAGTGTACATTCATTTGGTCATATCTCACTCTAGACAGGTACAAATGATCTGAAATTTATACCATTGGAAAGCTTAGACATAGGGCTACAACTTTTGTGAAGATAATAGAGCCCAGAAATGCCATTAACCAAACCAAATTAATTGCCCAATTTGAGCTACCAAAACTGTCCAGAACTAAAACTGCCCAGATTTGCTAAACATAGGCTACTTGACCAGTTTTGGAAAAGAGGCCATAACTTGGTCTATAGAAATCCAAATGCCTTGAAACCAGTGCCAAATTTTAATAAGACATAGACCTACAATATTACTATTTTAACCAGAATCCAAAAATTAAGAAAAATAGGTCAATTGGTTAGGTTAAGTTAGTGCACAAAATCTAGAAATTGCATAAGTGACTATTGACTCTAGAATATTCTTTTAGTCATATCTCTCATTAGAAAATTTCAATTGAGATTTGACATATAGTTTTGGAAACCTAAGAAATAGAGCTCAAATTGTGTTTTAGACACCTTCCTCAAATTATGAATGTAAGAAGCTTAAATTTTGGGTCAAAATTACTGACCTAAATGGGAATTATGTTAGTATTGGACATTTGAGTCTAGCCAATAATGTAGCTATGATTAATTCTACAAAATTTGAAAAATTGCAACTAAAAATGTTGAGTGACCACAAGATATAGGGCAACAAATCCTATGAAGAACACTAGGCCTAAATGTTGCTATAAACTGTTCAAATAAATGGGTAAATTATGACACCAAAGCTGCCTAGTTAAGGAATCGGAATTTGCAACTGAACCAGTTATGGTTAATTGATCATAACTTGAATTATACAAATCCAAATGACATGATTTAAAAAGGAAAATAAACACAAGACGTAGAAGAACAAATTTCATGAAGGAAGTGGGGCCAAACTATAACACCCTCACTGTAGCCATTCCGTACATTCTACTGTTCTGGTGACTGGTGTTGGTTCGGATAGCTAGAACATCTAGAAAATATTTAGACTAGAATGAGGAATCATAAATAACTCAAATAATAATAAGAAAAATTAAAAAAAATTTAGAAATAAAATACAACCAAGTTAAACGAGCCGGTGCCCTAGCGATGGGTAACCTAGTGGGAAGTTGCAGTTTTCGCAGCTAGGAGCCCTAAACCAGGGAGAAAATTCAAAAAATAATTTTTGGCACTCCAGAGAAGAGTCATTAAGGTTTCGATGGCATTAGAATACCAAGAAAATGTTTAGAAAAATTTTTAGATCGGTACAGACAATTTTGGCTTAATAAGCCAAATGGAGGGCATTTTGGTCATTTCGTTCTCAGAGATAATTTTTGGCCGATTTGTCCAGTTAAGTAAATAATTATTATGATCTAAAATATGAATAAATATTGCTAAAAATTAAATTGAAATTGAGTAGAAAAGAAAAGGAAAGAAAATGAAGGAAATTTAGAATTATGACATCACATGATGTCATTAAAATGCTCCCACCTAATCACATTGTGACACATATCTTTAAACATTTAAAATGAGTAAATAGACAGAAATGAAAGAAGAAAAATCAGACTTCATCTTCCTTCTTCCACGGTGAAACCCACTTCACACCCTTTCCACCATTAAAGCTTCACCAAGCTTCCAAATCTCTACCAAACCACCTCAAAACCCTAACTTCCCTTCATGAAAATTTGTCTCTACCACTAAAGCAAGACTTGGGCAGCATTTTGAAGAGAAAAAAGTGAAGTTAGAGCTTAGAAAAATTCTGCACTCAAGAGGTTAGTGCCACTTTAGTTTATTTCTCTCTTATATTCCTTGTTGCAACATCAATTTAAGCTAGAAAATGTGAAATTGGAAGAAAAATATGCATGATAAGTCCACTTCAAATTTTGGCAGCCAAGAGTGGGTGAGGGTTTTGATGATTTACATACAATCAAACTTGTGTATTGATGTCATTTGATGTGTAGATATGGATTGGAGTTGGAGATTTTAAGAGTTGCATGAGATTGAGACTTTGATTAATTAGGGTTTGTGATGAATTGAGGGTTATTGTATTTTAATATTAAGTGGAGTTTTAATGGTCAATTAGTGACCATTTGGCTGAGTATAATAAGGAATTGAAGTGAATTGTAGCTTTGGATTTGAGTTTGGGTGTGCTGCTTTGAGTGTCCTGTAGGTCTGGATGTGAGTCCAGCATGTTTGGGCAGCTATAACTTTGGTTGTGTAGGTTTAATTGGTGCAACGCCAATTGGAAATGAACTTAGACACGTAATGGCACAACTTTGATGAAGGAACCCTGTCCAGAAACTAAACTTAGGATGCCCTAAAAATTGACCAAATCTAGGTAACACACATTCTGCCTGGGCAAAATGACTAAATAAACAGTGTTCATTCATTTGGTCATAACTTAATGTAGAAAGGTCCAATTGACCTAAAATTTATATCAATGGAAAGATGAGGCAATTCAGAACAACTTTCATATAGAACACAAACTCAAATTCTGGACTTAACTAAATGAAATTGCTAGCTAAATTTCGACTACCAAATTTGGTAAAACTAAAAATTGCCTAGAAATTCTGGGTAAAGGCAATCTGACCAGTTATGGTGCAATAGCCATAACTTGAGTTAGAAAACTCCAAATAGGGTGATTCAAAAAGTGAAATATAACTAGACACAATAAAGAACAACTTTGATCAAGAACACTTGGCCAAATTCTCACTGTAGAATGGCCTAATGGAACAGTAAACTCTAATACCCAAAACTAAAAGTTTTTATTTATTTTCCATTGGTTAGAAGTATGGATTGACAACTAATGCCAACACTTTTGGAAACCAAAATGTGGTAAATCTATGTGATTAGAACTCATGTAACTATTATATATGAGAAAGTCAATATTTTGACTTAAATGACCAAATGAATAGTAACCTTACATGTTAAGTACAAATATTCAAGAAATAACTTTGTAATATGCCCTAGTAGGCCTAATGTGATTGGTTTGGATAGGTTGGCATGCCAATAGGGTTCTGATAGCAGTACTGCGTATGGCTTTATGCCATTCTGTGATATGATAGCTTATGGCTTTACTAATTATGATGTTATACTTGGCTTTTTGCCTTATTGCTTTTATGGCTTATTAGCTATTCTGTCTGCACACCGGGAGACACATTGTGACCGATGGTATGACGGCCCAAGGTACCTGGTATCCAGTGCTAGTTTACCCATTTATCTAGTCCGATCAATTTGTATAGGTTACTTGGGCATGGAAAAGTATAAATGTAATTGAATTTATTATTAAAGGAAGTAAGGAAATTAAATACCAAGATAAAGAACAAGAATGATTATAATAAAAAGAAGCTCAAAATCATCAAGAAAACAATTAAGAAAATGCTAGAAAGAGTTAATATCATAAGATATAATTAGCCTTCGACTAAACAATAAGTTAGTAATTATTTATTTCTTATAAGCATAATAACTAGGAAATTTTTACTTTTATTTGCATATTATATTTTCTTTTATTATTAGCACCACTAAGCTTTATGCTTAGCACGTCGCTTTTGCAACGCGTAGGTTCTAGAGAGACTGACAGAGAGCCTAGAAGACCATAAACTGGGTGAGGCCGTTCACAGTTCTGCATAGTATCCGTGTCACCTCACAGACTTCAGTGCATTGGTAGGACACTAGGTCCCATTTTGGAATTTTATACTGTTTGTATTTTGTAATTAAACTTTTACTTTATCATATATAATTGAAACTCATGTAATATATTTTTGTATTAATGCAAATATTTGTAATTTGTGTTTATAAATGAAAATTGAATATGTATTTATGATTTGTACATGATTATCATATGAAATGAATGAATGATAAATAGAAGAATTTTTGAGAAATGGTTTACAAATACTGAGATTATGTTGACATAAATGGAGTTGAGAATGATTGAAAATGTATTATAAGTGTTTTTCACAGGTTTCGAAGAACTGTTTTATCCATTTTTAGTTGGTACTCTGCTGGATTTTCTATAAAATTTTCGGAACCTCAAATGAATTTATAATTTCAATAAATGACTTAAATGAGTCAAATTTCACAAATTGCACTTAATAACCATAAAGAAATAAATTAAGGAAGGATAAAAATAATTGAGACAAAATATAGTGTTCCGGTACACTGTGTGACATATCTTACTCAGCTACATTATAGACGGGTAATGGGTGTCACACAAACAGTGGCCACAAATTGCTCAATTTGATATGCAAAGTCAAGACAGTAAAACTGAACCTAAAGAAAGGTTGTTGAAATAAATCATTTTGGTAGGGACTTATCCCTAATAAGTCACTACATGATAAATTACATGAAATAGGTATGTGGGATCCACTTTCCCGCTATACATTAACATGAAAATTCTGTTAAATAATTAATAATGCTTACTTTCCCAAAGTAAGCCTAGGCTTAAATATATAAAGTTGGATAGATTCATATACCAATTAGGAACTACAGATAGCAGTACTGCCTATATGAATAATCATTGACTGACAAAATATGTCTGATATAATTGTTCCACAGGCTCTATGCCTGTTCATTGGCCATTGTGCCTATTTTTATTTTTGACTTTAAAAGCCTGCCCGCTGGCCTTATGCCTGACATGACAGATGTATATTGGATAGACATACTGCTGTCTAACCAGTATACTCCCGTGTATCCAGCCTTATAGTCTATTATAGGTTACTTAGGCATTTATATGATTTTAAAATACTGAGAATGAAACAAATGAATTGAGAATGAAACAAATGAATAGATAAGATACTGATAATTAATTTATTTTCAAAGTGCAATAAAAATATAGTTGATTTAGAGTTATGAAATTCCACCTAGAATTATTATTTGTAATTACTCAGTTATTTTTCTTTAAAGTTATGCACCACTAAGCAATTTGCTTAGCGCGTTGATTTTTCCATCGCGTAGGTACTAGAGACCAGACACAGCAGCCGCTACAGCAGCAACTGCCACAGTAGTGCCTACACAGACGTTGATCAGATCTGTCAGAGTCTATAGACACCTCAGCAGTCTACATTTTATTTTGATAGGGCCCATGTATAGACTAGTATTTTGGTTCATTATGTAATCATAGTTGTGATATAAATAAATTTTAATTTTGTTTTTGAGATTGTAAATAAAGATGTGAATTTCTATATATGAATTTTCTTATGAATGATTTATTATATGAGAAAATGAATGATATGTTATATGACCAGATAAATGGATATAAAATTGTTTTTAACGGGTGAATAGTGAAATCTGCCGGATGCTAATAAAACAGAAGAGACTCTGCCCGGGTTTTCACATAAATAATTTGTGATAAAAAAAAAATTTTACCATATGTTTTCTATGAAATTTAAAATTAACAATGGACAGGACAGGATAAGATAGGGTACTCCAGCACTGAATGTGGCACGCTTTACTCAGCTATGTTATAAACGGGTAAGGGGCGTCACATGATTTATGATGAAATTGAATGAGAATTAATGAAAATAAGATATGTTTGAAAGACCTAAATTTCGGTTAGCTTATGGAAGTGAGAGATGTTGTGTTTAATTGAATTGAAACTTAAATTCTAGCTTAGATAAAATGAAATACATGATTTATATGTTGATTTGCATATGGTAGCATGAATTGTGATTTTGGAAGTTAGGGTTTTGGAAGAAATTGGGGGTTTTGTGCCTTGATGCTCAATTGAAGTGTATGAGGTCAAATATTGACCATTTGATGAGAATTGGTTGAATTTTGAAACTGGTTATTGGATTGAATTGAGCAGTTAGAAGTGTTGTTGTGTGCTTGATTTCTGAACCTCTGAGTCCAGTGTGCTTACATGGCTATAAGTAGAGCTAGACAGCTCCAATTGGTATGAGGCCAATGTTAATAGTATGCCCTAGAGCATATCATTTTGTATTTATCTTGTACATATTTTATTAATAAAAGGCAATTACACTTTTCTATTTACATAATCTATTTATGTATAATTAAAAAGATCCATTGATATTTTGTTAGAAATTCTATTCTTAAGTTGTTAAGAATATGAGTGACTATATTTCTAGTACAAATTATCATAAATTGGTTCACAATCGAGGATACTTCACAAAGGACATGACTTATCCAGAAAGATTGTAATCATGTTTGTTCCCAAAGTATTAAAATGAGATATTAATAAGTTGGAGTGGTGAGTCTCATGCCACATAACAAACATGATAGGCGCTTATATATAATAAGTAGGCCGAACCAATGACACTTATGATAAGCACGTGGAGTTTGCTCTTATCAATGCATTGTCATATATCATATTAGTGCATATAATCTTTAGACCAGAGACAATACAATTTTCTTATATATAGATGGTTTGAGTTTGATAGTGCTTTCATACTCGTACTGTGTATGGGTATATGGGCATGTGTTGGCTCTTACTGGTTATATATGGAGATAGGTGTTAATCAATATGGGATCTGTTACCCTAAGTAAATAGGGAGAAAATCCTAAGTTCATTTAATTATTCTTGATGATTCAAGTTCCTGGCCAGGACAGATAGACTTAATCGGTAAAGAGTTTCTGACAAGAAAGTCTGATCAATCAAGAATTAGAATTAAAAGAGAACATAATGTTCATAGCATATGGAGTTTGACATTAACCATGACTCCAGCTAGAATTGGGATTTTGTAACGGAAAGATTTTTATGCATGTTGACATAAGATTAAAGGTTCATTTAAGGTATTCCTTATTACTGATTGAGTGGCCATGGCATGCTATGCTAGGTGTCAACCATGGTCTATGAGATACCTAAAATAATTTAGAGAAATCATTTACTGTAAGAAATAATTCTAATGATATTAAGAGTTAATATCATTTCTCATTGTCAATTAGTAATAAGCCTAGTAATTCACACATCTACACAAGCAATTCACCAAGTGTATTATGATTTAATTGATTAATTAAAGAGATTAATTAATTAAATAAATAGATTTGGTTTGCAATAAGATTGCAAAGTCCCTAGCATGACTTGAAATCAAATCTAGGTTATTGGATGTATAATATAAATTATATTTATATTTAAAGAGTTTAAATATAATAAAATGGAGAAATTAATTAATGGAGATTAATTAATTAATCAATTTATATGTGATATAAATTAATTTAAGAGAGAAATTATAATTTTGGGTTGAGAACTCAAAATTACAAACAAGGGCAAAACGGTATTTTCACATGGTGACACGTGGCACCATAATATGGTGACATGTGGCACCTATGTGAGTGTGCCAATTGTCTTCCCATGATGGAAAACTGCCTTTTAGTGATTTAATTAAATCTTGACACTTGGCTTGATAAGATTAAGTCAAAGAAAAGCAAGATTAAATCTTATGGTGACATGTGGCACTTCATTAAGTCTTTTTGTCTTATATATATAAATGAGAAAGAAGAAGAAAAATCTTATCTTCTCATCTTGGTATGTTGGACTGCAAGAATGGCATTCTCCCTCTTCTTATTTTCTTAATTCAAAAGAAAGTCTTGATTACATTTGAATTAATTTTACTAGAAAGAGTTTCTAGTGCACCCACATCTATATACCTTCACCAAAGTATAAACCATAAGCATTAGTGGTTGGTAATCTTCAAAAGAGAGGATTTGGGCAATCTTTGGTGAGTCTTGGTGAAGCTCTTGGCGGACAAGCTAGAAGGGCAACTCTTGGAGCCCTAGGAACACCCAAAGGGAGTAAGAAGCATTGATTCTGTGCCTTAGAGGTTAGTTGAATTCAATTCTTTTTTTAGCTAGGGTTTAAATGAATTAAAGGTTAATTCTCAATCTTAAATGGCAATATGAACTTCTAGTATGTGCCAAAAGTATGTTTTGGTAGGCTAGAGGGCATTATAAGTCACATAGGTTTTCATAACTTATTTGAATGTTGCATGTAACTCTAGAAGAAATTTTAAAATTCAATGTTCTAATGCCCTTAAATCCATGCTTGCATTCCCTCAGCCAATTGGAAATGAAACTTAAGACTTAAAGCCACAAATTTCATGAAAAATCTTGCTCAGAAATCAACCACAAATTGCCTTAAAATTGGCTTAAATCTGAAATGACCTAATCTGGACCTGTAGAAATGACCATATGAACAGTAAATATTTAAATAGGCATAACTCATTGTATAAAGCTCCAAATAACCTGATTCTTGAACCTATGAAAAGCTTAGACATTGTAGAACATTTTTCATGTAGATTAGGAATCTTAATTCTAACCCTAACCCAACTAATTTTCTAAGCAAAGTTAGTCCTACAAACTTGCTAGAACCAAACCTGACATGGAAATTTTGGACTTTAGGCCATCCGACCAGTTGTGGAAAAAATGCCATAACTCAGTCCACAAAATTGCAAATTCAGTGATTCAAAAGCCAAAATCTCCATTAGACCTAGAACTACAATTTTGGTGTTTTGACAAAAACTCAAAACTTAATGGAACTTGGACAATATGCTAGGACAAATTAGTACTTCCAATCCTGGATTTCCTGAACTTGAACCAAAATGCCATTTGACCCCTAGATAGTAGTTAAATCATAACTCCCACTAGAAAACTCTAATTGGGATGAGCCAAACTATTTTGGAAACTGAAGAAATAGGACTCCAACTTTGGTTTAGGAACTTTACTCACATTCTAAGAGTAAGGACCCTAAAATGGGAATTGTAAACACTGACCTGAACCTGAAATCTTGAATGTATAGGGTTCATGAGTCCACGTCAGTTAATTAGCCATAACTCACTCTACACAACCTAAAACTTAGTGATTCTTGAACCCGTGTGACCCTAAGACATAGGGGAACAACTCATATGGAGGACATTAAGCCTAAATATGATTGTAACATGTCCAAATGGCTAGACAAATTTGGGATTCTAGAATCTGCCTAATTCTAGAATAGTAATGAGTCAATGGATCAGTCTTGGAAAATTGACCATAACTTGTGTTCTAAATCTGCAAATGAACTGATTCAAAAAGAAAAATAAAGATAAGACATAGAGGAACAACTTTCTTGAAGGAAGTGTGATCCAACAGACTTTGCATCATAACCAATTTGTTCGGACAAGTTACAACACCAAATATAGACCTTGAGAGAGGTTCATGAAATAGCTTGTTATATTATATGGAATTAACCAAAATAATTTGTTAACCATATAACTCACTTGAAAATGAGATTGGAACCTATGTTCCCATAAAAAATGGAATGACCATGATATGCATTGTAACACCCCTATTTGCATAGCTTAGTATATTTTACTATTCCGGTGACCGGTGTCGGTCCGGACAATTAGGGGGATTAGAATCACACTTAAGGCACCTAGAGAAGCCCTGAACACAAATAATTAGTAATTGTCAATTAGTTAAGTATAAATAAGAAAACAGAACACAAGAAGTTAAATGAGCCGAGAGTCACAGCGATGGGTGACCTTCTCGGGAACGACTGCGAGGTCGATTTAAACTCAAAATTTGAACAATAAAATGTGACGCCGCGGTCCTTAGGACTATTGTGAACATAGTGGAAAAGATAAAATCATAAAAAAGAATTTTTAAGCAGGTCAAATAATTAGGTGAGGAATCCAGAAGAAATATTGAATTATTTGCAAACCGGATCAAACCGACGAGGGGCAATTTGGTCAATTGACCCCTAGAACTGACTCCTGACCTAATTGTCAAATAAAATTAGAGAAAAGAAAATTTTGGAATCGGGAATTAAATTAAAGAACAAATGGAAAAATAAATAGAAAAAAAAAAGAAAAAGGAAAAGTGAAAAGTGATGACATCATGCATGACATCATGCATGATGCAATAAACATTATAATTAACAAATTTATTTAAGATAATTTTTGGTCTTCCATAAGGTTAAAAAAAAAACATAAAAGAAAGGAAAAAAAAAAAACAAACAAAAAGTGTCATCTTCTTCTTCAAAAACGTGACCCATCCCTTTCGTCCCTTCCTCACCAAAAACCACCATTGAAGCTCATCTTTGAGCTTGAAGACTACAAAATCCCACCATAGAAAATTTTCTTGCCATGTTTAAAGTTTGTTTGGGAAACTAGAAAAGAAGATTCAAGGGAAAGAAAAAAGTAGAAAATTAAGGAAAGGAAGATTGAAAATTTTGCATTCAAGGTTAGTAGCTAAACTTGGAAATTATAGTTTAATTATTGTATTTATAGCTTAATGAACTTAGAAATTAACATTTAATGAAATGAAAATAACTTTAGAGGACTAGGTATGGATTTCAGCCAGTTAGGGTTTGGTTGGAGAATGTATGAATTTGATTGAGCTAGACATGTTAGGAAGCTTAATTGAGTTGAGGAAGTATGTTTATATGCATTGAATTGGTTTAAATGCAATAAATTATGTGAATTAGGGTTTGCACCTAGGGTTTTGGAAGCCAAAAATTGGAGAAATGGTCAAATGGTGTGTTTGACCTAGTTTGAGCTGAAAAATGGTCATTTGTGACCAATTGAGGTATGTTGGAAGTGTTAGAATTAGGTTCAAATTCGGATTGATTAGGGACATGCTGCAGGCAGCATGACCAAGGTCCCTGTCAAGGACCAAAACTGAAAATTTACCAATCCAATTGGTATGAGGCTAATTGGGAATGAAACTAGACACAAAATGGCACATTTTTCATTTAGGAATCATGCCCAAAAAGTGAACAAAACCTAGTGGACAAATTGACCAAATCCGGACTTAGGTATTCTGCCCTGTACAAAAATGACCAAATGAACAGTGTTTGTTCATTTAGCCATAACTTGGGTTAGGTAGGTCCAAATGAGCTGAAATTTTACCAGTAGAAAGTTGAGATATAGACCTAAAACTTTCATGAAGAACACAAATCCGAATTATGCCCTTAACCAAGTCATTTAGCCACCCAAATTTGGTGACTTAAAACTGCCATAACCAGTTTTAGTGCCCAGAAATATGGGTTAGACCAATCCGGCTAGCCATGTTCAAATGGCTATAACTTGAGCTGCAAAACTCCAAATGGAGTGATTCAAAAAGGAAAATAAATTTAAGATATTAAGGAACAATTTCTATGAAGAAAACTTAGCCAAATTCTAACAGCAACATGACTAATGGAACAGTGCAAAACAGGACACCAAAACTGAAAATTTGAAATTTTGCCTAAAAGACTCAAGTTTTGAGAAAATGACTAAAACCAACAAGTTAGCTGACCAAAATGTGGTATGTGGGTATAATTGGATTTCCCATACCTATTAAGCATAAGAAATTCAATATTTTGACTTGAATAGTATCATAAATAGTAACTCCAAAATGAAAATTATCAAGAACGTTAGTTTAAGTATATTTGGGCTAGAATTAAGTATTTATGAATTAATTATTGGATTTATTGTGAGATAAGATACTGAAACACTATAAATTGCATGTTTCAGCTGAAAGAGAACTGGAAAAGGATAGGGCAAACTGAGTCAAGGCTTAGAGGTGACTTGCATCAGGTTTGTGCACAATAACTTTAAATTATTGTTTTCCCACTGAAAACTTGATTTGTATGCGTTGTGTTAATTATGGGTTTTGAGAACTACTATGTTGCACTTGTGAATGGAAATTTGACTTTGAAAATTGATTGTGTTTTGTATAAAATATTTGAATAACTTAATTTAAATTCTTTGGATTCACACTTAGCATGGAAGTCCCTTATTATGTTCCTCCTCCATTTATGGGGTGAGTTTGACTATATTCCTCCCTCTTTGGCTTTCCAGTCAGGAGGTGAGTTTGGATGAGTACTCATTAGCTAGCTAGCCACCTCCCTCATTGATTTCGATTAGTGGGGTGAGTTTGCCTTATCGTAGTGTACAACACGGCATGTTTGGAAATTTTGTGTCATGGCCGAAGTTGTGTTATTGATTGGCAACACTATGATTATTAAATTGTTTGATCAAATTTGTGTTATATTGAGTTTTGAAATTTGTGAAATGTTTAAATTGTGATTTGTTATAAATGTGATTTGAAAAAAATTGTGAAATATTTGAACTATGAATTAATGACAAATGTTTTATATTATGCATTTATTTTTATACTCAGCGATAGCTTTAACTTGCTATCACAGATAGAGAAAAGGATATAGCAGTAGAGTGAGCTGCTACAGTCAGAGAGGAGCACAGTTGAAGAATTTTTGTACGGGTATTTGTCTATACCCTGGTAGTTTAGTTTGATGTAAATATGATAGTATGCATATGTATCTCTGAAGTTTGAGCAGTTGTACACATAAAATTATAATAATATTATTTTGGATTTTCTTTCTGTATATTAAGATTATGTATATAAAATTAATTTTAATGCCACGTTTATGAATGGAATTATTTTAACAATATTTTGAAAAGTGAATTTTGATTTCAATTGTGGTTGAATGTATTGTTTTGGGATATTATTGGAGATTGAGGCTGTGAAATGAAATTATTTGGAAGTGTTTTTCACAGGTTTTGAAGAACTGTTTCTCAAAATATAGATGGCACTTTGCCAAAATTTTTATAAAATTTGCAGAAAAATAAAAATGAACAAAAATTTTTACTAGTTTTGAAACTTCAATTAAATGTTTTTAATTCCTATCAAAATGCTCACCACTTCCAAAATGTAAGAAAATAGTTTTAAAATCCCTTGTAGTATATTTAATGGGTTACCGGTAGGCGAAGTACGGTAATTCATTAATGTACTACGGGATCTTGTTACATCTTACGGAGGGGTAGGGTGTGACATGCACAATGAATAGTGCCGATGAATAGTACCTATAAATAGTACATAAAATAACATAATGACACTAAATTGCCCAATGTATGCCTAGAATTATGTGTAGAGGTTGGATCGAGTAGTATACCAATTAGGGACCACATATTGCAGTACTGCTTATATGAATGATCATTGATAGACAACATATGTCTGATATGATTATTCTTCTAGCTTTATGCCTGACATGGTATGATTACTGGCTTTTATGCCTGACATGATTTCTAGCTTCATGCCTGCCGTTGGCCTTGTGCCTAACATAATATGATGTATACTTGGTAGACACACAGGGTGTCTAACTAGTATACTCCCGTATATCCAGTATTAACAGTCAGTTATAGGTTACTTAGGCACTGATATGATTTAATAAGCTTTAATATTTTACATTATAAAAATTCCAAACACATAATATGCTCTTACAGAGCAACAAAATTTACAAAGACTCAAAGTATAAAAGTACATTATTTTATGGTTCTCCACCCATGAAACATGTATTTCTGTTTATATAGCTTATTTTATTTTATTAAATACACTACTAAGCATATCTTTAGCACGTTGATTTTCCACGCGTAATGTAACGCCCTCACTTTAGATAGTCCGTACATTCTACTGTTCTAATGACTAATGTCTGTCCGGAAAGTCAGAATGTCTGGAACTATATTTAGACTAGAGTAAGGAGTCATAAATAAACTAAATAATGGTAAGCAAAATTAAGAAAAAATTTAAGCAATAAAATACAGCAAGGTTAATTGAGCCGGTGCTCCGGCGATGGGTGACCTAAAGGGAAGTGATTGTAAAGACAGTTTCTAACTCTAGACCCATAGGGAAACCCTGTGAAATAACTTTTGGAATTTCAGTGAAGAGTTATTGAGTCTTAGATGGCAATAGAATGCCAAGAAAATGTTAACAAAATTTTTCAAATCAGTACAGACAATTTTAGTTCATTAAGCAAAACGAAGGGCATTTTGGTCATTTCACCTTCAGAGATGATTTTTTACCAACTTATCCATTTAAGTAAGTGAGATCCATGTCTCAAAATATGAATAAATATTGCTAAAAAAATTTAATTAAAAATGATAAAATAAAAAAGAAAAAGAAAATAAAAACAAAATGAAATTTAATTTAATTATTACATAAGGATGACATCATTAAAAAGCTTTCCACCAATAAAAATTTAACAAGCCTACTTATAAGAGATAAAAGAGATTAAAATGCAATAAAAATCAGCTTATCTTCCTTTTTCTTTCTCCATAGTCGAAACCCTTTTCCGTGCCATCCTCCATTGATGAGCTTACCAAGCTTATAAAACCCTAAGTCCTCTTCATATTTCTTATAAGTCCCAACACAAAAACTCAACTATAGACCTTGATTGAGAGTTTGGGAGTAAAAAGAAGACAAGAATTTGAAGTTAGGGAAAGTTGGGAAATTTTCAATTGAAGTTAGTGTCAATTCTCTTTTCTCTCTCTATGTACTCTTTGTTAAGATCATGAATATGATGAGAAATTGTAGAAATTGAAACAAAATATGGATGTTTGACTAGCTTGAATTTTGGGTAGCCTTGTATAGGTTAGGGTTTTGATGATTTAGTTAAAAATGGAAATTGATGACTCCTTAACATGAATTTAGTAATTAGAACATTAAAGTGTATGTGTAGTGCAAGAATTGAAATTTTGGGAATTAGGGTTTTGAGTAAAATTAGGGTTTTGTTCATGTGATGGTGAATGAATATTTGAATGGTTAATTAGTGACCATTTGGTAAGGTTTGACTACAAAGTGAAGTGAATTGTGGTTTGGATTAAGGATTTGGTGTGCTACCCTATTATGCCTATAGGTCTAGACTTAAGTCCAGTGTGTTTGGGTAGCCCTAACTTGGTTTGTGTAGCTTCAATTAGTGCAAGGCCAATTAGAGGTGAAACTAGAGTCATAATGCCACAACTTTGATGAAGAAACCCTACCCAGAAAACCAACTTAGGATGACATAAAAATTGACCAAATCTGGGTAACCAATTCTGGACCTGGAAAATTGACCAAATGAATAGTATTTATTCAATTGGCCATAACTTTGTCTAGGAAGGTCCAAGTGACCTGATTTTTGAACCAATGGAAAAATTAGACATAGTAGAACAACTTTCATGAAGAGCAGAAACCCAAATTTTGACGATAACCTAATGAAATTGTCCACCAAAGTTAGGACACCAAAACTGACAAAACTAAATTCGATCCAAAATTCTGGAATTGGAACAATCCGGCTAGTTATGGCAAAAATGCCATAAATTGAGCTACAAAACTCCAAATGGAGTGATTGAAAAAGGGAATTAAAGAAGACACATTAAGGAACAATTTTGATAAGGGAAGTTTAGGCAAAATCCCACTATAGATTGGTCCAATGGAACAGTAAACTTAGGCAAGGGAATTTAAAAATTTGAAATAACTTTAAATGAGTTTTGAATTAAGATTGGCAATTAATGCCAACAAGTGTAAAATCCAAAATGTGGGATTTTGGTGTAATTAGAACTAACATATCTATTATATATGAAAAAGTCAATATTTGTGCATGAATAGTAAGGTGAATAATAATAAATAAACATAAAGTGTAAAGAAATAAACAACTAACTTTGTAAACATGCTCTAGTATGCCTAGAATGATTGGTTTGGATAGGTTGGCATGCCAATAGGGTTCCGATAGCAGTACTGCATATGACTTATGCCATTTTGTGATTTATAGCTTATTATGCCACTTTGTGATATTATGGCCTATGGCCATTTTGCTATGCTTGATACACTTGGCTTTATGCTTGATTGCTTATATGGCTTATTAGCCATTCTATTGCACACCTAGCAGACACTATGTGACCGATGGTGTGACAGCCTGAGGTACTTGGTACCCAGTGCTAGTTTACCCATTTATTTAGTCCAGTCGACTAGTATAGGTTACTTAGGCAACTGAAATAAGACTAAATAAATTGTAATCAAATAATGAACAAAAATGTACTAAAAGTTATACTATTATGAACAATTATAATAAATTCATTCTGCATGAAATGATAATATAATATTTGCATATTTATTTATTTAGTTTATTTTTATTTTACATTGGCACCACTAAGCTGTATTGCTTAGCACGTTGCTTTTGCAACGCGTAGGTATTGGTGAAACTGATAGAGAGCCCAGTAGATCTCAGACTGGGTGCGCGTTCAGATCTGTATAGTGCACAGTGTCACCACATCTGCAGTGTATTTTAGGTAGGACACTAGGCTACAACATGTATTTTGTATTTTGTATTTTATGTTGAATATTTATTTTGTTATGTAAATTATAGAACGATGTAAATATTTGTAATTATGTATATTAATGATATTTAGTATTTCATTTATGAATAAATACTAATTTTATTGGTTTCGTATGAATGAAAATTGTGAATTTGAGTTTGAAATATTATGATTTGATGAATCGGTGTTGAGGCTCATTGGAGTTATGGATATGATATGAATATTAGAAGTGTTTTTAGCAGGTTCTGAAGAATTATTTTCCTAATTTTTAGTCGGCACTCTGCTGGATTTTCTGTAAAATTTTCGGAATTCCAAATAAATTCAAAATTTTAATAAATGGAATAAACTTCACTTAGGGGCTTTTAATAAATAAATTAAGAACTAAAAATTGAAATAAGATAAGATGCTTCGGCACACTGTGTGACATGTCTTGCTCAACTACATTGTTGATGGATGTGGAGTGTCACAAGTAGGTACTGGAGAGACTAACCAGTAGAGTTCAGATTGAGATTTTGAGCAGATCTGCACTAGAGTGGGAGTCACCTCAGCAGTGTATATTGATAGGGCCCATGGTTATCAGTTGTATATTCATTCTTGTTCATTGTATATAAGGAAGCTTATAATTATATGTTGGGCTGTATAATAGATTATAAACTATGCATATGAATTTTATTAATGAAATGAAATGTATTTTACAAGAAATGTTACATGAGTGATTGATGATATGAAATGGATATGTACTTGAGATATTGAAATATTGACATGAGATATTTTAAAATAGGAAATTGTTTTTAACAGGTGAATAGTAAAATATGCCAAATGCTAATAAAACAAGGAAGGCTCCGTCCGTTTTCCCATTTAAAAAAAAAAAGGAACACAAGATTAATAATGGATAGGACAAGATAAGATGATAAGGTGCTTCGGTACAGAATGTGGCACACCTTGCTCGGTAACACTGTAGACCAGTAAGGGGTGTTACATTTAGTGGTATCAGAGCAACAGTTTAGGTAGTCCTATACCTAGATAGATAGAAAGAGATAGTGTGCATAGCATGCATGGGTCTTTATTTAGGAGTCAAGGTGACAGTAATGCAGATCTGCTTCCCTGTCTATTTTAGGTTAAGGTATGAACCCTGAGTCTATAACACCCCTATATTCGGTAGTACTGTCACACCTTACCCCTCTGCAAGGCATAATATGATCCCGTAGAATACCTAATGAACTACCGCACTTCACCTACCGATAGCTCATTAAGTACTCTACAAGAGATTTTAAAACAATTTTCTTACTTTTTATAAGTGGTGAGCATCTTCTAATAGGTATTAAAACATTTAATTAAAGTTGAAAAGCAGTTAAAATTTTTTTTTACCCATTTTATTTTTCTGCAAATTTTATAAAAATTTCGGTAGAGTGCCGTCTGTATTTTGAGAAAACAGTTCTTCAAATACCTGTAAAAAGCACTTCTAATAATTTATCTCAACCACTTCTTCAAATTCACAATCAATCTCAACCAATTTCTCAAGTTTCAAAATTCAACAATCCTCATTTCTCAATTTTCAAAAATTCAGTAATCATCAAGATACTGTCAATCAATTTTATTCATTCATATTTCATTAAAGATAAACAATTTATATATACATCATATTAAAAATTTACATTAGCAAAATCCAAACTAAAATTTATTACAAACTTTGTACAAGCTGCTCAAGACCAATTTTACATATCCATACATTTACGTACATTACATATATCAAAATGAATTTTTGCAGTCAAGGTATAAAATATACCCGATAACTTCAAAGCAGGTAGCTCCTCTGTCCTCAGCAGCTCACTCTGCTAATCTTCTAGTCTCTATATCTGTGACAGCAATAACAGCTATCGCTGAGTACTAGGACTCAGTGGTGCACAACATACTAAAATAATCTTTTTGTAGAATTTAAATCACATTTCTTCAAAAATTGGACTGAATATGAGAATTAAATACAAAACATGAATTATGAGATTTTAATCCAAACAAGTTCATTTCGAAGTGTCAAAACCAATTTCATAAAACCCACAGTTATATCATGCCATTCGAAACAAATATAATCTCAATAGCCAGAGGCTAAGGAGAAGTCACATCACAAGGCTAGCTAGCTCAAATATATGGATATCCATTCAATTTCTTCTTCTACTGGCACACACCTCAACACTTCAGCCAGAGAAGGAATCAAAATTCGAAACTAATTACCCCCACTAGTCATGCTAGTGAGGTGTTCAAATATATGGTCATGACACTGTGGTTTAAAAACTTTTCTTAACAATTTACTAAACATTGCCATTTCAAATATACACAAATAACTTTCAACAATTTAAATAAAAAACATCATAAATACTTCATCATAGTAATGTCACAATTCAATATTTCAAATTATTCAAAACAATATGCAGAAGATAATTTACAAAAATTATACGTTGTGCACAAACCTTAAGCGAGTCGCCGCTTGGCCTTGACTGTAACACCCCCGTTGCATAGCCTGGTAGATTTCACTGTTCCGGTGACCGGTGTCGGTCCGGACAATTAATGGGATTAGGGCCACACTTAAGACAACATGAGAAGCCATAAACACAAATAATTAGTAATGTTTAATTAGTTAACTATAAATAAGAAAAACAGAACATAAGAGGTTAAACGAGCCGAGAGTCACAGCGATGAGTGACCTCTTCGGGAACGACTGCGAAGTCATTTTAAACTCAAATTTCGAACCGTAAAAAGTGACGCTGCGGTCCTTAGGACCCTTATGGACACAGTGGAAAAGAGAAAATCACGAAAAAGAACTGTTAAGCCAGTCAAATAATTAGGTCGAGGAGCGGAAGAAATATTGGATTATTTGCAAACGGGATGAACCAGGGGCGATTTGGTCAATTGACCCGAGTGACTCTGACCTAATCACAAATAAAATCGGAGAAAAGAAAATTTTGGAATTGAGAATTAAATTAAAGAACTAATAGAAAAAAAAAAAGAAAGAAGATGGAAAAGTCAAAGTGATGACATCATGCATGATGTCATAAAGGCTTAATTGATTTATTTTATTAATTTGGGAATTTTGGTCTTCCTAAGACATAAAAGAAAAGAAAAGAAAAGAAAAAAAAAATATAATAAAGTCATCTTCTTCATCAAAAACGTGACTCTCTCTCCCTCACCCTCTCCCTCACCCAAAACCTCCATTAAAGCTCATTTTGAGCTTGATCAAATCCCTAATTCCACCATAGAAAAATTAGTCACCATAGTTAAAGCTTATCTAGGCAACTTGAGAAGAGGATTGAGCAAGAAAGAAAGAAGGAAAATTTGAAGAAAAGGAGGAAGAAATTCTGCTCAAGGTTGGTAATACAAGCCTTAATTTTTCTTTGTTTAATTAGTGTTTATATGGCATTAAGAGCTTGTAAATAACCTTAAAATGAAAAAAAAAATGTGGGGAAGAACAAACTGAATTTTGGGGCAGCTTGAGAGGAGTATGGTTTGCATGAATATGATGCAATTGAATGAGTTTAGAAACCTTACTTAGTTAAATGATTAACATTAAAATCATTAGAAGTAGTTAAATGCAAGAGTTAGTGAGATTAGGGTTTCAATGCTAGGGTTTATGAACCAAAATTTGGAGAAATACATAAATGACATGTTGGACCTATTGTGAAGTGAAATAATGGTCAATTATGACCAAATAACTTGTGTGGGAATGATAGGAATGAAAACTAAATTCGGAGGTAAATGGTCATCTTTGGGCAGCAAGACCAAACCCACTTTGAAGGACCAAAACTCAAATTTTACAAGTCCAATTGATATGCCACCAATTGGAGATGAAAATAGACATAAAAGAGCACAATTTTCATTAAGGAACCATGGCCAAAAACTGACCAAAACTTGGTGAAACAATTGACCAAAGTGAATTGATAGCAGGCTGCCACTGCACTAAACTTACCAAATGAACAGTAACTGTTCATTTGGTCATAACTCGAGTTAGGTAGGTCAAATTGACCTGAAATTTTACCATCAATTAGATATGATATAGACCTAAAACTTTCATGAAGAACACCAACCCACATTAGGCCATTAACTCATTCAAATCATTGAGCAAAGTTAAATTTACTATACTGAGATTCTGCAGAATTTTCATTGAGCAGCAATGTTTGGATGGCTATAACTCTCTCTAGAAAACTCGGATTTAGGCGATTCTTGAACCGATGGAAACCTAAGACATAGTACAACATTTCATATGAAGAAAGTGAGACCAAATTATGAACTTAACTTGGTCAAATTATTAACCAAAGTTGGACAAAAAATCTGCTAGCACTAAAATCTCAGTATGAACAGTACATGTGAACAGTAAACTTATTTTGGCCATAACTTGAGCTAAAAAACTCCGATTGGCGTGATCCAAAAATGAGAATACACTTAAGACAATAAGCAACATTTTCTATGAAGGAAGTTTTGTCAAATTCCAACAGTAGATCGACCAATGGAACAGTACAACTTCGGAGAACCAAAACCGAAAATTGGCAATTTTGCCAAAATGACCTAAGCTTTAAATAAATGACCAAAACCAATAAGTTTGGTGACCAAAATGTGGTATGTGGGTGAAGTTGGAATTCCCATACCTATTAAGCCTTAGAAAGTCAATAATTTGACTTGAATAGTGCAGTGAATAGTAACCCAAAACACAAAATTTCGAGAACGTCGAATTTAACACGTTAGAGCTAGGTAAATGTGAAGTTAAGTTTATTTTGGATTTATTTTAAGTTTTAGTACTGAAACATTGGAAAATTTTGTGTTTCAGTGGAAAAGAATACCGGGACAGAACCCGAGGAGTCGAGTCAAGGCCAACAGGCGACTCGTTTGAGGTTTGTGCACAACATATACTTTTATAATCATCTTTTACATAATGTTTTGAATAATGTGAAATATTGGATTATAGCATTTTTATGATGTTTGATTTAAATTGTGAAAGTTATTGTGTATATTTGAAATGACAATGTTTAGCAAATTGTTAAGATAAGTTTTGAAACCACAGTGTCATGACCATATATTTGAACACCTCACTAGCACGACTAGTGGGGGTAATTAGTTTCGAATTTTGATTCATTCTCTGGAGAAGTGTTGAGGTGTGCCAGTAGAAGAGGATGTGAATGGATATCCATATATTTGAGCTAGCTAGCCTGTGATATGATTTCTCTTTAGCCTCTGGCTATTGAGATTCATGTGATTTCTCTTTAGCCTTGGCTATTGAGATTCTATTTGTTTCGAATGGCGTGATCTAACTGTGAGTTTTATGAAATGTGTTTTGATACTTTGAAATAAACTTGGTTTACATGTAAAATCTTACAATGCATGATTGTATTTAATTTTCATGTTTAGTTAAATTTTTGAATGAATGTGCTTTAAGTTTTGCATAAAGATTATTTTAGTATATTGTGCACCACTGAGTCCTAGTACTCGTGATAGCTTTATTCTTTGTCATGCAGATCTGAGAGACTAGAGGAGCAGATCGAGTCTTGAGGTGTGTGAAGTCATCAGCTTGAAGTCTTCGGGTATAATTTATACCCTAACTGTAAATATTTCTTTTGATGTATATATTGCACATAAATGTATGGACATGTACATGGGTCTTGAGCAGCTTGTACAAAGTTTGTATAAAAGTTGTAATAAATTTTAATTTGGACTTTTTGAATGTAAATTTTAGTATGATGAATATATAAACTGTTTATCTTGAATGGAATATGAATAAATGATATTGATGGACAGTATTTTGAGAATTTTTGAACTTGTGAATTTTGAGAAATTGGTTGAGATTGAGTATGAATTTGAAGCAGTGGTTAGATAATTATTGGAAGTGCTTTTATTTCAGGTATTTAAAGAACGGTTTTCTCAAAATACAGAGGAAACTCTGTCAAAATTTTTATAAGATTTGCGAAAAACTAAAATGGCCAAAAATATTAATTAGTTTTAATTTCAACTAAATGTTTTAAATACTTATTAGAAATGCTCACCACTTGTCAAAGATAAGAAAATTGTTTTAAAATCCCTTGTAGGGTACTTAATGAGTTATCGGTAGGTGAAGTTCGGTAGTTCATTAGGTATTATACGGGATCATGTTATGCCTTACAGAGGGGTAAGGTGTGACATGTTTTAGTGGTATCAAAGCCAGGTTTTTGAAGTATGTTTTAACATATAAATTTGTGTCTTTTCTTTGTTAAGTACAACTGCTCAATGTCCATAATTGTTACATACAGTGCATTACATCATGAATATGAACTAACGGAGGGAAATCTCCTTGTGTTACTTGTTCAGGAGATACCCTAACTTCAGCCTGTAATGGAAGAAGGAGATCGCTCAGTCGAGCAGTCTATTGAAGCTGAGGCACAAGGAGAAGCCCCAGCATTACCGAATGTTAATGGGTTAGCAGCACCAGCCCCACAAATGCCGCGATTCCACGCGATTCGCCTGTGAGATGGCTGCGATGTTTCAACAAATGGCTGGGGGTATGCCTGCTCAAGCTCCACCCCAATCACCTGTGCCACAACCACTGCCTCCAGCCAGACAGTATGACAAGTTATTGAAGTATGGGGCTGCAGAATTTAAGGGTACAGTGGACCCTTTAGAGGCAGAGCAATGGCTTGAAAGAATGGACAGAGTATTTAAGAAGCTGCACTGCCAAGATGAATTGAAGCTTGAGTATTCTGTGTCTCTATTGCAAGGGGATGCGTATGACTGGTGGAAGACCATCCCCACGGCTTTGAACCACGATCTTGACACAGGATGACTTCATTAGAGAGTTCAGACAGAAATACATCCCAGACGCATATGTTGATCAGAAGTTGCAAGAATTTTTGAGTTTGAAACAAGGGAATAGATCAGTGGCTGAGTATGAGAGGGAGTTCTCCCGCTTGAGTCACTATGCGGAGAGTCTCCTTACTACCAGTAAGGTAAGATGCAAGAGATTTGAGATGGGTTTGAAGCCCAGCATAAGGATGCAAGTTGTGGGATTTCGACACAGCAACTTCTCAGAACTTATGTCCCAAGCACTTGAACCGAGAGAGTTGAAGGCGAAGCAACCCGATGAAGGAAAAGTGAGAAATCGAGAAAAAGACAAGGGGAAAAATCGGTTGAGCGAGTTACGGTGCTACCTCGGAAAGAAAAAGAAGTTTAGTGGACCCAGCAGGGTCGAGGTGGCGGTGGCAGAGGTAGATTTTCAGTCGAGAGACCCCTAGGTGCAGTTAGTAGTCAGCGAGGGTTCACATTCTCGCCTGTGAGACTTGTGGCAAGATTCATGGGGAATGCTATTGGGCCACTGGAGCTGTTTTTAAGCTGTGGAGGCAAGGGCCATATAGCTAAAGACTGCTAGTGCTCAGAGTTATGGTCCAGCTCCTACTCGCTAAAGGATCTATTCGAGTCCCGCTCCCGCAGGTTCACGATTATTTGGCAGAGGAAGAGGCAGAGGTAGAGGCACTACTTCAGGCAGTCATGGCACAGTTGGTCAATCAGCACAAGGAAGTGCTTCAACCAGAATCTACGCAATGAAACAAATGAGAAGAGGTGAGACTTCGATGTGGTAGCTGGTACATTCTCTATCTCTGGTCAAGATGTATTTGTATTGTTTGATCTGGTTCAACCCATTCATATGTTAGTGCTAGCATAGTCGGTTCACTTCTTTGTTTCATATGTGCAAATGGGTTTTGAAGTGCTAGTAACTAGTCCGTTAGGACAAGAGGTCCGGGTCAATAAAATCTATAGAGACTGTCCTTTGGTGATCCAAGGACATGTTTTCCTGTCAGACTTGATTGAAATGCCCTTCAGAGAATATGATATCATCTTGGGCATGGATTGGTTAGCGAGCATCATGCCATGATTGATCGTATCAAGACAGTCACTTTTGGTCTCCCTGCATGCGGTGATGTGGTAATACACGGGAGAGGCATTTATCGCCATCAAACATCATTTCGCTGCATTAACGGAAGAATGATCGAGAAAGGGTGTGAAGCATACTTGGCACATGTGATAGACACCCAAGTGGGAGTCCAAAGACTAAGGGACATCCCTATCAGATGTGATTTTCCGGATGTATTTCTGATGAATTACCGTGATTACCTCGAGAAAGAGAGGTGCGATTTGAAATTGATGTTATGCACAGTGTGGATCCAATCTCCATAACGCCATATAGAATGGCACTGCGAGAATTGAAAGAGTTGAAAGTGCAGTTGCAAGAATTGCTTGACAAGGGCTTTATCCGCCCTAGTGTGTCACCTTGGGGAGCGCCGGTATTGTTTGTAAAGAAGAAGGATGGCACTCTCCGCTTGTGTATTGATTATCGGCAGTTGAATAAGGTGACAATAAAGAATAGATATCCATTGCCCCGCATTGATGACTTGTTTGATCGGTTGAGGGTGCAGTGTGTTCTCCAAAATTGACCTGAGATCAGGTTATTATCAGCTGAAAGTACAAGAGCAGAGTATTGCTAAAACTACCTTCAGAACCCGCTATGGCCATTATGAGTTTTGGTTATGCCATTCGGGTTAACTAATGCTCCGGCTGCTTTTATGGATCTGATGAACACTATCTTCAGACCATACCTCGACCAGTTTGTTGTGGTATTCATAGATGATATATTGGTCTATTCGAGGAATGCAGAAGAGCATGATAGACATCTGCGGATTATACTGCAGACTTTGAGGAGAAAGCGACTATATGCCAAATTGTCGAAGTGTGAATTTTGGTGAAGGAAATATCTTTCTTGGGGCATGTAGTATCGAAGAGGGCATTAAGGTAGATCCAAGTAAGATTGAAGTCCTTAATTGGAGGCCACCCGAAATGTCACGTAGATTCGCAGCTTTAGGTTTAGTGGATACTACCGTAGATTTGTGAAGGGATTCTCCATGTTGGCATCTCCATTGACCAAGCTGCTTAGAAAAGATGTGAAATTTCATTGGACGGATAAATGCCAGCAGAGTTTTGATGAATTGAAGAGATGTTTGACTGAAGCTCCAGTCCTAACTTTACCCACACCGGGTAAAGAATATACTGATTCTGACGATGCTTCTCACAACGGGTTAGGTTGTGTGTTGATGCAAGATCAAAATGTCATTGCCTATGCATCACGCCAACTAAAACCGCATGAGAGGAATTATCCGACACATGATTTGGAGCTTGCAGCCATTGTGTTTGCTCTTAAGATCTGGAGGCATTATTTGTATGGGGAGAAATGTTATATCTACACAGATCATAAGAGTTTAAAGTATTTGGGCACCCAGAAAGAGCTGAATTTGAGATAGAGGAGATGGTTAGAGTTAATAAAAGACTATGATTGTCTGATAGACTATCAGCCAGGGAAAGCTAATTTTGTGGCTGATGCCTTAAGTCGCAAGACTATGGCAAGTCTACGGGTTACTCCTTTGTCTTTGGTACATGAGTTAAGATCATTGCATGCCAGCTTAGGGATTAGTGATGATGGGCAGACAGCAGTTGCATGGCATGTACAGCCAGTGTTAATTGATTAGATTAGAATGGCTGCTCAGAATGATCAGAAGTATCAGAAATTGTTGGAAGAAGTCCAGCAGGGCAAGAAACTAGAATTCTCAATCAGAGATGATGGTCTACTGCTACACCGAGAATATGTGTTCCTAATGATGTTGAATTGAGGAAGATCATTTTGAAGGAAGCACATGAGTCTCCTTTTGCCATGCATCCTGGTGGCACAAAAATGTATAGAGGGCTAAAGGAGCATTACTGGTGGATGGGTATGAAAAGGAATGTGGCAGAGTTTATATCCAAATGCCTAACTTGTTAGCAAGTAAAGGCAGAGCATCAAGTACCCGCTGGGTTGTTACATCCACTACCAGTACCAGAGTGGAAATGGGAGAGAATAACGATGGATTTTGTGATGGGACTTCCGAGGACACAGAAGAGTCATGATGCAGTTTGGGTCATTGTTGTGATCGACTAAATTTGCTCATTTTTACGCGATCGGATGGACTATAGTTTGGAAAGATTGGCCAAGTTATACATCGATGAGATTGTAAGACTGCATGGAGTGCCAGTATCTATTGTATCAGACAGAGATCCTAGGTTCACTTCTAGATTCTGGGGTAGTCTTCAGAGAGCCCTAGGAACTAGATTGAACTTCAGTACTGCATTCCATCCACAGACGGATGGCCAGTCTGAGAGGGTAATTCAGATCTTGGAGGATATGCTACGGGCTTGTGTGATTGAGTTTGAGGGTAGTTGGGATACACACTTGCCTTTGATTGACTTTGCTTATAACAACAGCTACCAATCAAGCATTGGAATGCCTCCATATGAAGCTTTGTATGGCAGGAAATGTAGAACCCCGTTGTGTTGGGATGACGTGGGTGAAAGAAAGATGATCGGACCCGAAATTGTTCAACAGACTGAAGAGAAAATCCGGGTGATCAGAGATCGACTTAAAGCTGCATCAGATCGTCAGAAGTCCTACATTGATCTGAAGAGAAGGGATATTGAGTATGCAGTGGGTGAGAAAGTTTTCCTCAAGGTTTCTCCTTGGAAGAGGATTATGAGATTCGTCCGATAGTGTTAAATAAGTCCTCGTTTTATCGGGCCATATGAGGTTCTGGAAAGAGTGGGTCCTTTGGCATATCGGTTGGCACTACCTCCAGAGTTGGAGAAGATACATAATGTCTTCCATGTGTCCATGTTGAGGAGGTACCGATCAGACCCATCTCATGTACTACCAGTAGAAGAAATAGAAGTGAATCCAGACCTCACATGTGAAGAAGAACCCATAAAGATTCTGGCTTATGAGGTGAAGCAGCTACGGAATAAGCAGATACCGTTGGTAAAAGTGTTGTGGAACCATCATTCGGGCCAAGAAGCTACTTGGGAACGAGAGGAGGACATGAGGAGACAACACCCACAGCTGTTCAGAGAATGATACCAGGTAAAAATTTCGAGACGAAATTTATTTAAGGGGGGGAGAATTGTAACACCCCCGTTGCATAGCCTGGTAGATTTCACTGTTCCGGTGACCGGTGTCGGTCCGGACAATTAATGGGATTAGGGCCACACTTAAGACAACATGAGAAGCCATAAATACAAATAATTAGTAATGTTTAATTAGTTAACTATAAATAAGAAAAACAGAACATAAGAGGTTAAACGAGCCGAGAGTCACAGCGATGAGTGACCTCCTGAACGATCGCGGTTGTTTTAAACTCAAATTTTGAACCGTAAAAGTGTGTCACACCCTACCCTCAAGATGGGCATAACATGATCCGTAGTATAAATAATGAATTACCAACTCCGTCTACTGATAACCCATTAAATACACTACAAGGGATTTTAAAAACTTTTCTTACTTCTTTTACAGTGGTGAGCACTATTTACAGGTGTTAAAGACTTTGGTGAACTGAGTGAAATAACTAACTCAATTGGTTTATTTGGAATTTCTATAAAAATTTTGGCAAAGTGCCATCTGTATTTTGGATAAAACAGTTCTTCAGAAAACCTGTAAAAAGTACTTCAATAATTTTCCAAATCTCAACACCAATACATTTCTCAACATAACAATTTATCAACTCAATTCCATAGAAATTTTTCAAAGTCTGAGATAAGGAAATATAATACAGCTTTTACAAGTCGAAACAGCTCGTAATTATTTTACAACTTCAAGGTACAATTTGAATTTACAACTGCTCAAAACCAAAAACAATATGTACATACAGTGTCATACATTACAGTACAAAATGCAAAATATTGGTATACTCATTATACCCGAAAAATCTCTCGCTGGAGGTATATGCAGCCTAGTCTGCCACATCTATCTCTCTACTGCGGCAATGACAAAAAAAACTATCATTTGAGACAATGTCTCAGCAGTGCAACATTAACCAAATACAATTTAATCACAATTCATAAGTCATGTAAATAGTGGATACTTAAAATCATAGTTAAATTCAAGACAATAAATGTCAACAAGAATTTAAACTCCATTTGTCAATATCACAATAATTTTCAATAAGTCAGATCATGGTTGAATTCAATAGACAGTATATGTCAACAAGAGTTTAAATCAATTTCACAATCTCACAATACATAATAACGCAATTTAGTCGAATAATTTAAGAATACAGTGTTGCCAATTCATTCACAACTTAAGCCATGACACAATTTTCCGATCAATGCCGCGTTGTACACCACGACAAAGCAATCACAACCTCACTAATCGAAATCAATGAGGAATGGATCTAGCTATATAATGAGTACTCATCCGATCACCTCAACTGGTAAACCAGAGAGGGAAAAATAAACGATCACGACTCCATAAATGGAGAAGGAAATAAACGATCACAACCCAATAATTGGAGAAGGAATGATACGATACTGTCATGCTAAGTGTGAACACAAAATCAATTCCAAACATTTTATTCAAATGATTCGTGAGAATCCAATAAATTTCCAAAGTCATAATTTCATTCACAAAATGGCAACACAATTCATAATTAACTTCGATTTTCACAAATCACACTAAACTAATTTTCCCACAATTTCAAACCATTTACAATGCTTTTAAGCAATAAGTATCCATCAATATCATTCAAACAATTTCTCACAGTTTCAAATCATTTACAATGCTTTTCAAGCAATAAATACCCATTCAAAGACATTTCCACAATTTAAAACAATAATGTACAAATAGTCAATATTTATTTCAATTGAAAAATTCAAAAGAAATATTCGTTGTGCACAAACACAATTTAAAACAATAATATACAAATATTCAATATTTATTTCAATTGAAAAATTCAAAAGCAATAGCCGTTGTGCACAAACCTCTGATGACTGTCTCCCTGGTCTGGACTCAGTATTTCCTTCCCTTTCCCTGAGTCTTTAGTAACTGAGAAACACAATTTGAAGTGTTTCAGTGCTAATTTAATTTGCCTCTAACGATGGTGTTTGGTAAATAATGCACTGAACTCAATTATTCACTTAATCACCTAATATACCGACCCTCGTTGCGTTTTAGGTAAATTAGGTTTTAGTGTCGTTAATATGTCACATTTGATAGGGTTTTAGGTTTGGTATGTTTTACCAAGGTCATTTCCTTGCTTAGTGCATTTTAATGCAAATTGCTGGATTCCAGGACACTGGTTTGACCTAGCCGGACGGCCTAGTTCCCTCGGTTTTCGGGTTTCGGTCAAAACTACAAACTTGTAGATCTAGGTCTTATTGCACGCGGGGCAAAATTTCAGGTCAATCCGAGTTAAGTAGACCAAGTTATGGTCATTACACTATTGCTGGTCAAATGGCATCAATTAGGTCATTTTTTTGGTCAATTTGGTCAACTTTGGTTCGGCCAGTTTTTGGACCCGAACTTGTGCAAGTTGTTTGACTTGCTTATGGTCATTTCTGGGCTTTGGTGTCTTCATAAGACTTGTAGGTATGGGTCTTAACTATTCATGGTTAAAATTTCAGGTCAATTGGACCTGTTTTGAGTGAGTTATGGCCTAAACACTCACTGCTGCCCAATTGGTCATTTTTCAGGTCCTAATTGCACCTAATCCGAATTGGTCATTTTCTTAGGTCACCTTGCAAGCAGAATTTTGGTATGTTTTCTCAATAAAAGTTGGCACATTTTGTTCCTAGTTTCACCTCAAATTGGTCTCATACCAATTGAGGTTACACATTTAAGGTTATAGGCTAAAATGTACACTGCCCTCAATATGCCTTTCACACCCCACTTCAAACACACATTTACCTTTGCAATTTGTTTACTTACCTACCAATCTGTTTTGGTACATTACCAAAAGCATTTTCTACATTACATTAACATTACTTTGGGCAGATTACCATTACCCTCAACACACCAAATGTAATTCACATTTACAATTTCTAAGTACCATTACATACACACCTAAGCATTACCAATTTTACATACACTTTACAATATCAATCTACATACATATCATCAATCCTTCTAGGTCAATATTCTGCCTACACTTCCTTCAATATATACATTTACTTAAGTGTTCCCAAGCTGCCGCAAATCTTCTTCAACATCAATGTGCTGTCCAAGTTACCAATTCCCATCTAAGTGCATAAATCACCATATAAACATGAAATAATTCACTAGGTTACTATATCACCATGATCAACATTATTTCTCATTAATTATATGCACAAATATCTCATCAAAAACGTGACTCATGGCTGTCCAAAATGAAAACAACAATAACTCTTCAAACTCAAAATTTTCTTTCACCAAACCAACACCCATAACATGCACACAAAACTTAACAAAGGAATTCTCAAAAAATGTAAACTTACCTTTGATTGTAACTTGCTAAACCTTCACCAAACTTCTCAAAATTGGTATCAATATCTTCCTTGTGATGTGTAGACAAAGTTTCATGAAGAAACCTAAGAGGTTGGAGTTGAAAATGGAGAGTTAAGAAAGCTTGCATGAAAAATGGCTATGGAGTTTCCTCTCACCTTCATTCACGGCAATGTTGAATTCATGTGGAGAAGATGGAGTTTCAGCTGCATATTAAGTGTACACATGTCCCACTATGTGTTTAATTAATTCCCTTAGTGGTCCACTAAAAAATTAAATCATATTATAAGTTAAACTTTCACTTAATCCCACATTAACCCATGATTTTAGCTATTTACTTTAGGTACCACCAAATTAATTTTTCATTTCATTTTCTAAGTGTAATATTATTTATTTTTAATGGACATTTAGGTCAAAAGACACTTCGGGATGTCAAATGACCATAATGCCCCTGTTCGGGTTGCATTCCCAATTTTTCGGTAACACCGTATTTTGTCTGTTTTTCGATTTCTCACTTTTCTTTGTACTAATTATTTAATTTTTCTTTAATTTTTCTAATGAGATTTATACTTCAATAAGGGTCTATTTATGTCCCAAAAATGTTTTTCAGGGTTCCCCGCAGTCCAGGGCTAGTCAACGGTCCACGCCGTGACTTCCCGGTGCGGTCACCCATCTCTAGGTTTCCTGGCTCACTTACTCGGTTACATTTCTTTGCTATGATTTTTCCTTTGTTTTTCTTGTATTTTGTTTTCTTGTATTTCAATATTTATGTCTCCTCTCTCATATCAAGGTACGGTTCTAGGCATCCTAGCTGTCCGGAAAACACTGGTCACTGGAGCAGTAGAACGCACTACCGAACTTAGGAGTGTTACAAAGTGACGCTGCAGTCCTTAGGACCCTTATGGACACAGTGGAAAAGAGAAAATCACGAAAAAGAACTGTTAAGTCAGTCAAATAATTAGGTCAGGGAGCCGGAAGAAATATTGGATTATTTGCAAACCGGGATGAACCGGCGAGGGGTGATTTTGGTCAATTGACCCCGAGAGCTTACTCCTGACCTAACTGTCAAATAAAATCGGAGAAAAGAAAATTTCGGAATTGAGAATTAAATTAAAGAACTAATAGAAAAAAAAAAAGAAGAAAGAAGATGGAAAAGTCAAAGTGATGACATTATGCATGATGTCATAAAGGCTTAATTGATTTATTTTATTAATTTGGGAATTTTGGTCTTCCTAAGACATAAAAGAAAAGAAAAGAAAAGAAAAAAAAATATAATAAAGTCATCTTCTTCATAAAAAACGTGACTCTCTCTCCCTCACCCTCTCCCTCACCCAAAACCTCCATTAAAGCTCATTTTGAGCTTGATCAAATCCCTAATTCCACCATAGAAAAATTAGTCACCATAGTTAAAGCTTATCTAGGCAACTTGAGAAGTGGATTGAGCAAGAAAGAAAGAAGGAAAATTTGAAGAAAAGGAGGAAGAAAATTCTGCTCAAGGTTGGTAATACAAGCCTTAATTTTTCTTTGTTTAATTAGTGTTTATATGGCATTAAGAGCTTGTAAATAACCTTAAAATGAAAAAAAAATGTGGGGAAGAACAAACTGAATTTTGGGGCAGCTTGAGAGGAGTATGGTTTGCATGAATATGATGCAATTGAATGAGTTTAGAAACCTTACTTAGTTAAATGATTAACATTAAAATCATTAGAAGTAGTTAAATGCAAGAGTTAGTGAGATTAGGGTTTCAATGCTAGGGTTTATGAACCAAAATTTGGAGAAATGCATAAATGACATGTTGGACCTATTGTGAAGTGAAATAATGGTCAATTATGACCAAATAACTTGTGTGGGAATGATAGGAATGAAAACTAAATTCGGAGGTAAATGGTCATGCTGCTGGCAGCATGACCAAACCCACTTTGAAGGACCAAAACTCAAATTTTACAAGTCCAATTGATATGCCACCAATTGGAGATGAAAATAGACATAAAAGAGCACAATTTTCATTGAGGAACCATGGCCAAAAACTGACCAAAACTTGGTGAAACAATTGACCAAAGTGAATTGATAGCAGGCTGCCACTGCACTAAACTGACCAAATGAACAGTAACTGTTCATTTGGTCATAACTCGAGTTAGGTAGGTCAAATTGACCTGAAATTTTACCATCACTTAGATATGATATAGACCTAAAACTTTCATGGAGAACACCAACCCAAATTAGGCCATTAACTCATTCAAATCATTGAGCAAAGTTAAATTTACTGTACTGAGATTCTGCAGAATTTTCATTGAGCAGCAATGTTTGGATGGCTATAACTCTCTCTAGAAAACTCGGATTTAGGCGATTCTTCTTGAACCGATGGAAACCTAAGACATAGTACAACATTTCATATGAAGAAAGTGAGACCAAATTATGAACTTAACTTGGTCAAATTATTAACCAAAGTTGGACAAAAAATCTGCCAGCACTAAAATCTCAGTATGAACAGTACATGTGAACAGTAAATTATTTTGGCCATAACTTGAGCTACAAAACTCCGATTGGGGTGATCCAAAAATGAGAATACACTTAAGACAATAAGAAACATTTTCTATGAAGGAAGTTTTGTCAAATTCCAACAGTAGATCGACCAATGGAACAGTACAACTTCGGAGAACAAAAACCGAAAATTGGCAATTTTGCCAAAATGACCTAAGCTTTAAACAAATGACCAAAACCAACAAGTTTGGTGACCAAAATGTGGTATGTGGGTGAAGTTGGAGTTCCCATACCCATTAAGCCTTAGAAAGTCAATAATTTGACTTGAATAGTGCAGTGAATAGTAACCCGAAACACAATTTCGAGAACGTCGAATTTAACACGTTAGAGCTAGGTAAATGTGAAGTTAAGTTTATTTTGGATTTATTTTAAGTTTTAGTACTGAAACATTGGAAAATTTCATGTTTCAGTGGAAAAGAATACCGGGACAGAACCCGAGGAGTCGAGTCAAGGCCAACAGGCGACTCGTTTGAGGTTTGTGCACAACATATACTTTTATAATCATCTTTTGCATAATGTTTTGAATAATGTGAAATATTGGATTATAGCATTTTTATGATGTTTGATTTAAATTGTGAAAGTTATTGTGTATATTTGAAATGACAATGTTTAGCAAATTGTTAAGATAAGTTTTGAAACCACAGTGTCATGACCATATATTTGAACACCTCACTAGCACGACTAGTGGGGGTAATTAGTTTCGAATTTTGATTCCTTCTCTGGAGAAGTGTTGAGGTGTGCCAGTAGAAGAGGATGTGAATGGATATCCATATATTTGAGCTAGCTAGCCTGTGATATGATTTCTCTTTAGCCTCTGGCTATTGAGATTCATGTGATTTCTCTTTAGCCTCGGCTATTGAGATTCTATTTGTTTCAATGGCGTGATCTAGCGTGAGTTTTATGAAATGTGTTTTGATACTTTGAAATAAACTTGGTTTACATGTAAAATCTTACAGTGCATGATTGTATTTAATTTTCATGTTTAGTTAAATTTTTGAATGAATGTGCTTTAAGTTTTGCATAAAAATTATTTTAGTGTATTGTGCACCACTGAGTCCTAGTACTCAGCGATAGCTTTATTCTTTGCAGATCTGAGAGACTAGAGGAGCAGCAGATGAGGCTTGAGGTGTGTGAAGTCATCAGCTTGAAGTCTTCGGGTATAATTTATACCCTAACTGTAAATATTTCTTTTGATGTATATATTGCACATAAATGTATGGACATGTACATGGGTCTTGAGCAGCTTGTACAAAGTTTGTATAAAAGTTGTAATAAATTTTAATTTGGACTTTTTGAATGTAAATTTTAGTATGATGAATATATAAACTGTTTATCTTGAATGGAATATGAATAAATGATATTGATGGACAGTATTTTGAGAATTTTTGAACTTGTGAATTTTGAGAAATTGGTTGAGATTGAGTATGAATTTGAAGCAGTGGTTAGATAATTATTGGAAGTGCTTTTATTTCAGGTATTTGAAGAACGGTTTTCTCAAAATACAGAGGAAACTCTGTCAAAATTTTTATAAGATTTGCGGAAAACTAAAATGGCCAAAAATATTAATTAGTTTTAATTTCAACTAAATGTTTTAAATACTTATTAGAAATGCTCACCACTTGTCAAAGATAAGAAAATTGTTTTAAAATCCCTTGTAGGGTATTTAATGAGTTATCGGTAGGTGAAGTTCGGTAGTTCATTAGGTATTCTACGGGATCATGTTATGCCTTACAGAGGGGTAAGGTGTGACATTAACTCGATTTCTCGGGTTCTTTCTCGATGTTCTTTGCCACTGAAACACACAGTTTCACAATGTTTTAGTATCATAACTTAGCATAAATCCAAAAATAAATTTAAATTCACTTTTACTTAGCTCTAATGTGCTAATCTTGACGTTCTTTAAATTTTGTGTTTCGGGGTTACTATTCTCTATACTATTCAAGTCAATTTGTTGACTTTCTAAGGCTTAATAGGTATGGGAAGTCCAACTTCATCCATATACCACATTTTGGTCACTAAATTTGTTGGTTTTGGTTGTTTACTCAAATTTTAAGTTTTTTAGGCAAATTTGCAAATTTTCAGTTTTGGTGTCTTAAGTTGCACTGTTCCATTGGTCATTTTTCTGTTAGAATTTGGCAGAACTTCCTTCATAGAAAATGTTCCCTATTTTCTTAACTTTATTCTTCTTTTTGAATCACTCCAATTGGAGTTTTGTAGCTCAAGTTATAGCCATTTGAATCATGGCTGCCGGATTAGACTTAACCCAGATTTCTGGGCAAATTCTGGTTCTGGCAGTTTTAGGTCACCAAATTTGGGTGGCTAAATGACTTGGTTAAGGGCATAATTTGGATTGGTGTTCTTCATGAAAGTTGTTGGTCTATATCTCAAATGTCCACTGGTAAAATTTCAGGTCATTTAGAACTGCCTAGCCCAAGTTACGGCCAAATGAAATTGTTCATTTGGTCATTTTTGTACTGGTCAGACTGCATAAATCCGGATTTAGTCAATTTGTTCACTAGGCTATGGTCACTTTTTGGGCATGATTCCTAAATGAAAAATGTTCCATTTTGTGTCTATTTTCATTTTCAATTGGTCTCATACCAATTGGACTTGTAAATTTTCAGTTTTGGTCCCTCAAAGGGACCTTGGTCCTATTGCCTATAGCATGACCACATTCAATCCGAATTTAAACTAAATTCCAACACTTCCAACACACTTCATTTGGTCACAAATGACCATTTCTCACCTCAAACTAGGTTAAACACATCATTTCACAACTTCTCACATTTTTTACTCCTAACCCTAAGTGTCCAAAACCCTAGTTCACCCATTCATTGCATTTAACCAATTCAATGCCTATATACATGCTTCTTCAACCCAATCAAGCTCACATACACTTTTAAATCCACCAAATTCATGCATACATATATCAAAACCCTAGTTGACCGAAATTCAACTTGGTCCTTCACAATTATTTTTATTTCATTTATTTAATTTTTAAGTTACTTTAAGCTACAAACACAACTAATAAACTAAAATTTTCAAATTAGATTGCTTACCTCCACTTGGATTTGAATTCTCCAATTTCTTCCCTTGTCTTCCTTTCTTTCCTTCTTAAACCTTCTTGTTGATGGTGAATTAGGAGTTTTTGAGAGTTTAGGGTTGCAACTTATGGAACAAAATCAAGTAATTCAAGCTTTAAAAGCTAGTCAATGGAGGTTGATCAATGGTGAGTTATGGGAAGAAGGGCTGCCGATTTAGGTGAGGAAGAAGGTAAATGGTTTTTCAATTTTTTTATGATTTTATGTCTTATTATGTGTTGGTGACTTGGTCAAAAAATGTGGGAAAAATTAATTGGATTTTGACATCATAATTGATGTCATCCATGATGTAATAATATGTTTCTTTTTTTTTCTCTTTTTTTATTTATTTTTCTTTAGTTCTTTAATTTAATTCTTGATCCTAAAATTTTCTTTTCTCCGATTTTATTTGACAGTTAGGTCAGGAGTCAGCTCTCGGGGTCAATTGACCAAATTGCCCCTCGCCGATTCAACCCGGTTTGCAAATAATTCAATATTTCTTCCGGATTCCTGACCTAATTATTTGACTGACTTAACAATTCTTTTTCATGATTTTCTCTTTTCCACTGTGTTTGTAAATTGACTTCGCAGTCCTTCCTGAGAAGTTCACCCATCGCTGTGACTCTCGACTCATTTAACTTCTTATGTTCTGTTTTTCTTATTTATACTTAACTAATTGACAATTACTAATTATTTGTGTTCAGGGCTTATCTAGTTGTCTTAAGTATGGTTCTAATCCCCTTAATAGTCTGGACCAACACTGGTCACCGAAATAGTGAAATATACTAGGCTATGCAAATAGGGGTGTTACAAGTGCGTTCTACTGTTTCGGTGACCAGTATTTGTTCGGACAGCTAGAATGCTTGGAACTACACTTAAATGTTAGTGAGGAGACATGAAATGATGAAATAAATAAAACAAAAATACAAGAAAAATTAAAAAAAAAAATAAAAGAGAGAAAATGAAACTAAGTTAAATGAGCTAGCACCGTAGTGATGGGTGATCACACGGGGAAGTTACGGCGCAGGCAATAGTCGATCCCAGGACTGCGGAAAACCCTCGAAATTAAGTTTTGAGACATAATTAAAAACTTATTGAAGTATAATTGACATTAGAAATATCTAAGAAAAATTAATGAATTAGTACAAAGAAAAAACGAAAAATTGAGAAACCGATAAAAATCGGTGTTACTGAAAAATTTGAAATACAACCCGAAGAGGGGCACTTTGGTCATTAGGCACCTAGAGTTGAATTTTGACCTAAATGTCCATTAAAAATAAGTAGTATCAAACTTTGAAAATGTCATGAAAAATAAGAATGTGGTACAAAATATAAATAGTGAAAGATTGGTGGTAAAATTTCAATTTAAGGGACTTGGATTGATTTAATATTTTAAGCCAACTTAGTGTTCCACAAAGTGGGATTAGTGGACATATAAATACAGAATTTTTGGGTAGAAACCACTTCATCTTTAACCTCCCTTAACCAGCCAAATTGTCCTCCATGAAAACTCCATTATCGTAGCTCACTTTAAGCTCCATGCACTCCACTTCAAGCCATCTTTCACATATAATTTCTTCATTAAAGCTTGCCTACTCAACCTGAGGAAGATATTGGGAGCAAGAAAAAGAAGATTTGGTGGAGTTTTGAGGATGTCCATAAGAGATAAGTATCCATTTCTTCTTCCTTTCTTAAGTAAAGTTTATGTTTAGTTTGAGATAAGTGATTTGGTGAAGAAATTTTAAAGTTTTGAGGAGTTATTGATATATCCAGTTTTGGGCAACCATGGAAGTGAAAGGTAAGAGGTTTGTTCTTATATGAAGTTAATGGGAATTAAGGTTGATTAAAGTAATTTGATGTGTCAGTAAATTAATTCTATGTTTATGTGTGTTTGAGTATTTGATTTGAGGGATGAATGAAATTGTGAAGACTTTGGCAATTTGGAGCAATTCGGCGGCCTTATAACTTGTAGAAAAATGCTTGAATTCATCAAAATTAATTGATAAAGTGTGGTATTAAGGATTGATAAATGTATATGTAAGTTGGTGGTGGAAGTTATATGTAATGTTTGGGAGTGTTATGTGTATACATTGTTATAATTGGACTTTATAATTTAGAATTATATTTAGTGTATTGAAAATGTGTATATTCTGTCCAAAATGACCATGTTGAGATTTGATGAATGATGTTAGTGTCTTATAAATCCAGAAATTTGGTAAGGAAAGTTAAGGTGAAGGAAGTAGGATGTGTAATGGTTGTGTATTTGATGAAGTGTACAAGGGCAGTATACAATTGAGCTTAGAATCTGATTTGTGTGACTCCAATTGGTATGAGACCAGTTGGAGGTGAAACTAGACATAAAATAGGCCAACTTTCATGTAGAAGTGTTGCCCAAATTCTGCCTAGAAAATGACCTAAAAAGTGACTAAATCCGGATTGCCTAAAATGTGAACCCAGAATCTGACCATATGAACAGTAATCAGTCTTTTGGCCATAACTCACTCAAAACAGGTCCAAATGACCTGAAATTTATACCATGGATAGCTTAGAGATAGAGCTACAACTCTTATGAAGACACTAAAACCCAAAAATGACCATAAGTAAGTCAAAATGCTTGTACAAGTTCGGGTATAAAAACTGCCAGAATCGGAAATGACTTAAAAATGACCTAAGTTTACCATTTTAGTGCAATCTGTCCAGCAATAGTAAAATGACCATAACTTGGTCTAGTAAACTCCAAATAACCTAAAATTTGTGGCACAAGTTCACTAAGACATAGACCTACAAGTTTGTAATTCTGACCAGAACCCGAAAACTAAGGGAACTAGGTCATCCAGCTAGGTCAAAACAGCATACCGAAATCCAATAAATTGTAATAAAATGCAATACACTTGAAAATGAGATTGGTAACATATACCAACTCTAAAGGACTATAAAAGGTGACATATTGGTAATATCAAAATTTATTCACCTAGTGTGTATTAATGGTCAACATTATAGGTTGACTAATGAAATGAATTGAAGGAATAGTACCAAGAAAAATTTAGATATTGGATTTTATTATTGAAACAATTTAATTGAGTACTGAAACACTTTAAATTGTGCATTTCAGTTGAAAAGGATATTGAAAAGCATAAGGAACATTTAGTCAAGGCCTAGAGATAACTCAAATCAGGTCTGTGCACAATACCTTTTATATTCACTGCTTTTACTAAAAAATTTATTTGGAGAATTGAGTTATGAATAATTTTTTATTGTTTTGACTTTGGGAATTTTATTTGGAAATTATTATGTTGCCTACTTTATAAATGGAAATTTTGAGATAAAATATAATTTGTGGCTTGTATGAAATATTAAAATATGGTGATTTGGAATTGTTTTGATTCATACTTAGCATGACAATATTATTATGTTCCTCCATTTATGGGGTGAGTAAGACTATATTCCTCTCTCTTTGACTTGTCAGTCTGAGGTGAGTATGGATGAGCACTCATTATCTAGCTAGCTACCTCCCTCATTGATTTCGATTATTAGGGTGAGTATGTCTTGTCGTGGTGTACAACACGACATGTTTGAAAAATTTGTGTCATGACCTAAATTGTGTTATTGATTGGCAACACAGTGTTATTCAATTGATTGATCAAATTTGTGTTAAATGAGCTTCGAAAATTGTGACATGAAATTGTGAATCATTTGAATTGTGAATTGTCAATAAAAGTTTTATATACCGTATTTTAAATTGTCATTGTGCACCACTGAGTAAATTTTACTCAGCGATAGCTTTTTTATTGTTGTAGCAGGTAGACAGACAGACAGAGCAGTAGAGTAGGCTGCTTGTGCTACATTTTGGGATTCTGTCGGATATATTGAGTATACCATATTTTTGAAATTTTATTGTAATGTATGTGCACTGTATATATATATTGTACTTGGTCTTGAGCAGTTGTAAAATAAAGTTGTAAATTATTTTGTCCTGTCAAAATGTTGTATTACAATTCTCTTATTTTAGCTTTTGAAATACTCATTTATTTTGCACTTTATCTTTGGAATTGCTGAAAATGATATTGAATTGAGTTTGAACTGTGTTGAGAACACTGATTTGAGTTGAGCCATATTGGAGTTTGGGATTGAACAAATATATTGGAAGTGCTTTTTATAGGTTTTGAAGAACTGTTTTGCTTCAAATACAGACGAAACTCTGTCAAAATTTTTACAGAAATTATTGATACATCAGATTTATTATTTGATTTCACTTTAGTTAAAAAAAAAAATTTTTCCTAACACCTGTCGAAAGTGCTCACCACTGTAAAAAGAAATAAGAAAAGTTTTAAAATCCCTTGTAGTGTTTTTAATGGGTTATCAGTAGACGAAGTTTGGTAATTCATTAGGTATACTATGGGATCATGTTATGCCTTACGAAGGGGTAAGATGTGACATGTTTTAGTGGTATCAGAGGTAGTTTTTAAATTCTGTTTTGACCTATAATTTGAATATTCTTTCTTCATAGTATAACTGCTTAATGTCATTATTTGATACATACAGTACACTACAATATAAATATGCACTAATGGGGGGAAATCTCCTTGTGTTATTTGTTCAGGAGGTATAATATCCTCTAATTGACTATGGAAGAAGGGGATCATTCAGTCGATCAATCAATAGAGGCTGAGGTACAAGGGGATGCCCCAGCCCTTCAAAATGTGAGTGGATCAGCTGCACCGACCCCCTTAATACCGTAGTTCCCTGCTCAATTTGCTCAGCAGATGGGTGTGATGTTCCAACAGATGGCTGGTAACATGCCCACTCAAGCCCCACTGCAGACACCAATAGTATAATCATAACCTTTAGCTAGGCAGTACGACAAGCTGATTAAGTATGGGCCTACTGAGTTCAAGGGGACAGTGGATCCGCTAGAGGCAGAACAATGATTGGAAAGGATGGAAAGAGTTTTTAGGAAGCTGCATTGCACTGATGAGCTGAAGTTTGAGTACTTAGTCTCACTTCTATAGGGGGATGCATATGACTGGTGGAAAACCATTCCCCACAGTTTGGTGGAACCCCCAGTGCTGACATGGGACGACTTTCTCAGAGAGTTCAAACAAAAATATGTCCCAGATGCTTATATGGACCAGAAGCTACAGGAGTTCTTAAGCCTAAAGCAAAGAAACAGAACAGTGGTAGAATGTGAGAGAAACTTCTCTCGATTGAGTCATTATGCACAAAGCCTGCTTACCACTCCTAGAGACAGATGTAAACGTTTTAAGGCCGGGTTAAGGCCTAGTCTAAGAATGCAAGTTGTGGGGTTTCGACACTAGAATTTCTTAGAGCTAATATCGCAAGCCCTAGAACTGGAAAGAATTGAGAATGAAGAAACAGTTAAAAAGGGTACAAAAGAAAAAGAGAAAATTAAAAAGACTACTGATTAAGTTCCTGATAGTGGGTCAGGAAAGAGAAAGCACTTTGGAGGATCTAGCTCACGCGAATTGGGTAGAGATAGATCTTCTGGACAGAAACCACCCCGATCCGGTCAGCAAACTTAGCAAAAACCCAAAAATGCGCTGCCAGATCGACTTTGTGAAACTTGTGGTAAACTACATAGTGGGGTATGTTATAGAGCCATAGGAGCATCTTTTAATTGTGGAGAGACTAGTTATTTTACTAAGTATTGTATAAATCCACGCTGTTCTAGATCATTTACTACACCAGAGGGATCAGCCCAAGTTTCTATCCCAAAGAGTTGACCATCAGATAGTAAAGGCAGAGGTAGAGGTAGGGGTAGTACACCTAGAAGTCAGAGTACTGTGAATCAGCCAGAACAGGATGATGCTTCAGCTAGAATATACACTATACAGCAGAAGGAAGAGGCTGAAACTTCTGACATTTTTGCTGGTACTTTTTCAATTTTTAACTAAGATATATATATATATGTATTGTTTTACCCGGGGTCTACATACTTTTACGTTAGTGCCAGCATTGTTTGCCTTCCTGTTGTCCCTCGTATATATAAAAAAAAAATTTCAGTTACCTAAAAGTAAGTTACAGTAATGGAATCGCTCTAGATGAGGGCAAAGATGTTATAGTTAGTAATTGTCAATGGATATTATAATCAGAATAAGTTTCGAATATTAGTGAATTTCAGAAGGTTAAAATATAGAAAAGTTTGATCTATTGGAATATATCGTAGTAACTATGCAATGTTCTTGATGTTTGTACTGTAAGCTGCAGATTACAGTACTGACTTGAGATTATTGTGTAGAGCTATGTACTACTCGATAGTACACCAAGATGAGAATAGTTGCCAACGGCATCTGTTTTGGTATAGTTATGCCAGGACAGAATTTATTGTTAGAAATGAGTTTGAAAATCCTACTTAGAGATTTAAAACTCAAAAGTTAGAATATCTAAAGGTTATAGTTTAGTACTAAAGGAAGTAAGTTATAGAATATTAATAGATAAAAAGAGTTGTGGAAGTAAAAATTTGAACAGTTGGTTCAGATAGAACAAAGAAATGTTATGAATATGAGTAAGATTGTTGACTAGAATGGTCATAGGACCAATGATTAGATAAATAATTTTAACATGACCTCAATGGTCATTCAAGAAGGGAACATGAATCGAAATATTAGACAGAGCGATAGAAAAGAAAAGATTAGTGTTATATAAACAAAGTAAATGTTATATTAGATTGTTAAAAGTTTTACACAAATTTAATGGAAAGAAGATTATACGATTATATAGAAAGGAGAAAAACTATGTTCTCACTCCATAAGATCACACAAGGTCCTAGAAAGAGTGGATTCATTAGCACACAAAATTGCTTACCTCTAAAAAGGTGAAATGAATTTAAATTCAATGTATGATGGGGAAACGCATAAAGATCTTAGTACATGAGGTGAAGTAGTTGAGAAAAAAAATGTATACATTTGGTTAAGGTGTTATGGACCATCATTCAGGCTAGGAAGTTACTTAGGAACGAGAGGAGGATATGAGGAGGCAGCATCCACAGTTGTTCAAAGACTAAAATCAGGTAAAATTCGAGATGAAATTTATTTTAAGGGGGGGAGAATTGTAACACCCCTATATTCGGTAGTGCGTTCTGCTGTTTCGGTGACCAGTGTTTGTTCGGACAGCTAGAATGCCTGGAACTACACTTAAATGTTAGTGAGGAGACATGAAATGATGATATAAATAAAAAGAAAATGCAAGAAAAATTAAGGAAAAATAAAAGAGAGAAAATGAAACTAAGTTCAATGAGCCAGCACCGCAGTAATGGGTGACCACACGGGGAAGTTACGGTGCAGGCAATATGTAACACCCTCACTGTAGCAATTCCACACATTCTACTGTTTCGGTGACCAGTGTCGGTTCGGACAGCTAGAACGTCCGGAAAAATATTTAAACTAAAGTCAGGAACCATAATTAACTCAAATATTAATAAGAAAAATTTAGGAAAAATTTTAGAAATAAAATACAACTAAGTTAAACGAGCCAGTGCCCAAGCGATGGGTAACCAGAGGGAAGTTACGGTTCTCGCAACGAGGAGCCCTAGACCCGGGGAAAAATTCATAAAATAATTTTTGGGACTCCAGAGAAGGGTCATTGAGGTTCCTATGGCATTAGAATGCCAAGAAAATATTTAGAAATATTTTTCAATCGGTACAGACAATTTTGACCCGTTGAGCCAAACGGAGGGCATTTTGGTCATTTCGCCTTCAGAGACGATTTTTGGCCGACTTGTCCAGTTAAGTAAATAATTATTATGATCTACAATATGAATAAATATTGCTAAAAATTGAATTGAAAATGAGTAGAGAAAAGAAGAAAAGAAAATGAAAGAAAATACCTAATTATGACATCATATGATGTCATTAAAAACCTATCCACCAATCACAATTTGTTAAACTCATTAAAAGAGATAAAAGTGACCAAAAATTTGAAAAACCAATCTGCATCTTCAACCTTTGGGCAGCCTAAAAAACGTTGAGAGAGAGAGAGAGAAGAGGTTCCAGCATTAAAGCTCCCTTAAGCTTCATTTCCCACCTCAAACCACCTCAAAACCTTGTCCTCCCTTCACTAAAAATTTCCTTTACCACTAGAGCAAGACTTGGGCAGCAATTAGAAGAAGAGAAAGTGGAGGAAAGTGAGGTGTGAACAAGCTTAGAAAATAAGAGGTTAGTGCCATAACCTTTGCTTTTACATCTTTCTAATCATGAATTTGAGCTAAGTTAAGTTAAAAATTTGACAATAATTGAATTAATGAAGCATGGTTATATTCCATGAAGTTTTGGCAGCCTTGACATGAGTTAGGGTTAGGAGAAATCTTTGGTTTAAAGTGACATATTGCTGCCCCTCTTATAAATTATATGATTAGTATAGCAAATTAGGAGTGGGATGCATGAATTGGAGGCTTGGTCAATTAGGGTTAGGGTTTTGGAGAGAAACTTGGACCTTGCTTAGGTAATGGTGAATGAACATTTTAATGGTCAATTAGTGACCATTTGAGGTAAGTTAACCATGACTTAGAGTGAATTATAGCATTGCAAACTGGTTTGGTATGCTGCCTAGAGTAACCAGCAGGGTGGCTGTGATTCCAGCCCACTTGGACAGCCATAACTTTGGCTGTGTAGGTTCAATTAGTATTTAGACAATTGGACATGAAACTAGACACATAATGGCACAATTTTGCTGAAGAAACCATGCCCAAAAGACCAAAGCAAGTGGACCAAAAACTGGCCCCAATCCGGATACCCTGCAACAGCACATGCAGAAATGACCAAATGAACAGTAACTGTTCATTTGGCCATAACTCACTGTAGATATGGTCAATTGACCTGAAATTTTTACAGCAACAAGTTAAGACATAGAAAAACAACTTTCATGAAGAAACCTATCCCAAATTATGGCCAGAACCTATCCAACAAGGCAGTGGCAGTCACTGTTCATGGTACTGTAGAATTGGTAAATTCTGCAGAATTGAAATCCGGCCAGCTGTGTTTTTTGGACCATATCTGGAGTTACAAAACTCTAAATGGAGTGATTCAAAAAAGGAAACTCAACTAGACAAAATAAGGAACAACTTTCATGTTTACCATTTCCTCAAATTCCCATTGCAACAGGACCTAATGGAACAGTAAAATTGGGTCACAAAAACTGAAAATTCTGCTCTCTTGGTTTTAGGTTTGGAAATGGATTTGGTGGTTAATTCCAACAAGTTTTAAATGTAAAATGTGGTACATTGGGGGTGCTAAAACCAATGTACCTATTTTCTATCCAAAAGTCAACATTTTTGTTGACCAATGAGGTGAATAGTGACACCAAAACTTGAAATTCAAAATTTGAAATTAGAAATACATCTAGGGGACTTTAAATTGCAATTGACAATTAATACTAGCAAATGTAAAACTCAAAATGTGGTATCTTGGTGTAATTAGAAATAATATATCCACTAAGTATGAACAAGTCAACATTTTGATTGACTAGTAAGGTGAATAGTAATCAAAATGATTAGTAAATTAAGATGAAAACCTAGAACTAATTCTAAGCTTAAATGCTTAAAATTGTATGACAAGTATAGACTATGCATCCTAGTCAAATTTGTTAAAAAGGAATTAAGGCCATAAATTTGAAATCCATGAAATGTTTATGGATTACTTGAAACATGAAAAATAAGTCACCTAATTGATGTGAATAGATCGTTAGGGCTTATATGCCCATCACAAATAGAATTCATAAAATATTAATAATTCAACTTGAAATATAAAATTTGTAATTACATAAGTAGATTCTTGAATGTATAAATGAGAAAAGGGAAAATGTTTTGAATACAATGGTACATGTGAACCATTGTTTAGAATTGTGATTAATATGAATAACATAATGAATGAATAAATGAACCATATTAATATATGAATGAGACATTAGTTCTCATTATTGTAGAGAGGAGAAGTATTTTGAGTACAATGGTATAAAAGGATAATTGATGTGAATTGTGATCATATAAATGATCAAATGAATGTATGAATTATAATTGAAATTTATAATGAAATAATGAAGTCATAAAACACATTATATTAATATTTAATGATATTATGTGCCCTTGTATTGCCTAGACATGTGTGTCAGATTGGATAGTTTGGCATGCCAATAGGGTATTGTTTTAGTAGTACTGCGAAAGGCTTTATACCCGTATTCATGGCTTTATACCCGTATTCATGGCTTTATGCCCGCATTCATGGCTTTATGCCTGTATTCATGGCTTTTATGCCCGATTATGTGTTATCATGGCTTTTTAGCCATACTGACTGCATACGTGGTTGACGCTCCGCGTCCCATGGTATGACGGCCCGAGGCACCGCGGTGTCCGGTGCCAACGACCCATTATCCAGTTTAGTCAGCCTGTCATAGGTTACTTGGGCAGTGAAATTTATTGAAATAAGTTAAGAATATTAGTAAATAAAAATATATATATATATATATATATTAGAAATTAAGTAAATGAGTAAGATGACCTAAAATAAATGAGAATAGTTATTTATTAGAAAGAATCGAAATGAACTGGACCGATATCAAAATTTACTTATTATGAAACAATCTGAGACAACCTAACAAGTATAGAGAAAATGCTAAAAGATTAGCAAAGAAAATTATAACATAAACAAATATTGCAAATGTGACTTATATAATAATATAAGCATAAATTTATTATTTTCAGATCATTTTTCTTTGTACATTATTACTGTACATTGGCGAAATAAACACTTTCAAAGAAGACTAAATTAGGATAAACCATATTAAATTTTAGAAACCGCATGTGAAGTATAAATAAATCTTAATTATTTGAATTATGTTTTATTTCTATCTTTATTTGTATATTATTTCCTTGTTATATTATTGCACCACTAAGCAGCAATGCTTAGCGCGATGGAATTGTTTCCTTCGCGCAGGTACTGAAGCTAGAACCCAATGGATGTTTGAAATGGGAATTTTGGGAGTTCTGATCTGCGGAAGTGTTTGAAGTATTCAAAGGTTGTCACCTCCTCAGCAATGCATGTAGATAGGGCTCATATAGATCATATTTTATATTTTGTATAAAATGCTAGATATTGCATTATAATGTAGATTAGGAATAGGTAATTAATATAAATGTGATGTAAATTAATAAATTAGCTCTTTCATATGTAATTAGTTTATACATCATGTAAATTATGAAATTTTGTAATTATTTTGTAAATTATGTAAATTAAGGAAATTTGAAAATTTTGCTCATTGAATTTGAGAATGTTTACATATGAATTGAGTATGAATGGAAATGTATGGAAATGATTATGAAATTGAAATGTATGGATGAGATTTGAAATATGAGAAAATTATGAAAATAATTGATGGGATTTTATTTGTAAAATATTATTGAAACTTTCAAACAGGTAAATAGTAAAATACGTCAACTGGTAATAAAATAGGGAAAACTCCGCTGGTTTCTCCGTCGAAAAATTTATTAATATTAAAATATATCGAGATCAAAATATGAAAGGAATAAAGTAAGATAAGATAGGGTGATCCGGCACCGAATGTAACACACTTTGCTCGGCTACACTGTAGTCGGGTGAGGGGTGTTACACAATAGCCGACCCCAGGACTGTGGGGAACCCTCGGAATTAAGTTTTGAGACATAATTAAAGACTTATTGAAGTATAATTGACATTAGAAATATCTAAGAAAAATTAATGAATTAGTACAAAGAAAAATTGAAAAATTGAGAAACCGACAAAAATCGGTGTTACTAAAAAATTTGAAATACAACCCGAAGAGGGGCATTTTGGTCATTAGGCACCTAGAGTTGACTTTTGACCTAAATGTCCATTAAAAATAAGTAGTATCACACTTTGAAAATGTCATGAAAAATAAGAATGTGGTACATAATGTAAATAGTGAAAGATTAGTGGTAAAATTTCAATTTAAGGGACTTGGATTGATTTAATATTTTAAGCCAACTTAGTGCGCCACTAAGTGGGATTAGTGGACATATAAATACAACATTTTTGGGCAGAAAGCACTTCATCTTCAACCTCCCTTAACAAGCCAAATTTTCCTCCATGAAAACTCCATTGCCGTAGCTCACTTTAAGCTCCATGCACTCCACTTCAAGCCATCTTTCACATATAATTCCTTCATTAAAGCTTGCCTACTCAACTTGAGGAAGATATTGGGAGCAAGAAAAAGAAGATTTGGTAGAGTTTTGAGGATGTTTATAAGAGGTAAGTATCCATTTCTTCTTCCTTTCTTAAGTAAAGTTTATATTTAGTTTGAGATAAGAGTTATTGATATATCCAGTTTTGGGAAGCCATGGAAATGAAAGGTAATAGGTTTGTTCTTATATGAATTTAATGGGAATTAAGGTTGATTAAAGTAATTTGATGTGTTAGTAAATTAATTCTATGTTTATGTGTGTTTGAGTATTTGATTTGAGGGTTGAATGAAATTATGAAGACTTTGGCAATTTGGAGCAATTCGACAGCCTTATGACTTGTAGAAAAATGCTTAAATTCATGATGATTATTTGATAAAGTGTGGTATTAAGGATTGATGAATATATATGTAAGTTGGTGGTGGAAGTTATATATAATGTTTGGGAGTGTTATGTGTATACATTGTTATAATTGGACTTTGTAATTTGGAATTATATTTAGTGTATTGAAAATGTGTATATTCTGTCCAAAATGACCATGTTGAGATGTGATGAATGATGTTAGTGTCTTTTAAATCCAGAAATTTGGTAAGAAAAGTTAAGGTGAAGCGAGTTGGATGTGTAATGATTGTGTATTTGATGAAGTGTACAAGGGCAGTATACACTTGAGCTTATAATCTGATTTGTGTGACTCCAATTGGTATGAAGCCATTTGGAGGTGAAATTAGACATAAAATAGGCCAACTTTCATGTAGAAGTGTTGCCCAAATTATGCCAAGAAAATGACCTAAAAAGTGACCAAATCCGGATTGCCTAAAATGTGAACCCAGAATTTGACCATATGAACAGTAATCAGTCTTTTGGCCATAACTCACTCAAAACAAGTCCAAATGACCTGAAAGTTATACAATGGATAGCTTAGACATAGAGCTACAACTCTTATGAAGACACCAAAACCCAAAAATGACCATAAGTAAGTCAAAATGCTTGTACAAGTTCGGGTACAAAAACTGCCAGAATAGAAAATGACCTAAAAATGAAATAAGTTTGCCATTTTAGTGCAATCTGTCTAGCAATAGTAAAATGACCATAACTTGGTATAGTAAACTCCCAATGACCTAAAATTTGTGGCACAAGTTCACTAAGACATAGACCTACAAGTTTGTAATTCAGACCAGAACCCGAAAACTAAGGGAACTAGGTCATCCGGCTAGGTCAAAACAGCATACCGAAATCCGATAAATTGCAATAAAATGCAATACACTTGAAAATAAGATTGGTAACATATACCAACACTAAAGGACTATAAAAGGTGACATATTGGTAACATCAAAATATTCACCTAGTGTGTATTAATGGTCAACATTATAGGTTGACTAACAAAATGAATTGAAGGAATAGTACCAAGAAAAATTTAGATATTGGATTTTATTGTTGAAACAATTTAACTGAGTACTGAAATACTTTAAATTGTGTGTTTCAGATGAAAAGGATATTGAAAAGCATAAGAAACATTGAGTCAAGGCCTAGAGCAGACTCAGATCAAGTTTGTGCATAATACTTTTTATATTCACTGCTTTTACTAAAAAATTTATTTGGAGAATTGAGTCATGAGTAATTTTTTATTGTTTTGACTTTGGGAATTTTATTTGGAAATTATTATGTTGCCTACTTTGTAAATGGAAATTTTGAGATAAAATATGATTTGTGGCTTGTATGAAATATTTAAATATTGTGATTTGGAATTGTTTTGATTCATACTTGGCATGACAATATTACTATGTTCCTCCTCCATTTATGGGGTGAGTAAGACTATATTCCTCCCTCTTTGACTTTTCAGTCTGAGGTGAGTATGGATGAGCACTAATTATCTAGCTAGCTACCTCCCTCATTGATTTCGATTATTGGGGTGAGTATGTCTTTTCGTGGTGTACAACACGGCATGTTTGAAAAATTTGTGTCATGACCTAAATTGTGTTATTGATTGGCAACACTGTTATTCAATTGTTTGATCAAATTCGTGTTATATGAGCTTTGAAAATTGTGACATGAAATTGTGAATTGTCAATAAAAGTTTTATATACTGCATTTTAAATTGTTATTGTGCACCATTGAGTAAATTTTACTCAGCGATAGCTTTTTGATTGCTGTCGTAGGTAGACAGATAGATAGAGCAGCAGAGTAGGCTACTTGTGCTACATTTTGGGATTCTGCCGGGTGTATTGAGTATACCATATTTTTGAAATTTTAATGTAATGTGTGTGCACTGTATGTATATATTGTACTTCATCTTGAGCAGTTGTAAAATAAAGTTGTAAATTATTTTGGCCTATCAAAATGTTGTATTACAATTCTCTTATTTCATCTTTTGAAATACTCATTTATTTTGCACTTTATCTTTGGAATTGCTGAAAATGATATTAAATTGAGTTTGAACTGTGTTGAGAACACTGATTTGAGTTGAGCTATATTGTAGTTTGGGATTGAACAAATATATTGGAAGCGCTTTTTACAGGTTTTTGAAGAACTGTTTTGCTTCACATACAGATGGCACTCTGTCCAAATTTTTACAGAAATTATGATACTTCAGATTTGTTATTTGATTTCACTTCAGCTAAAAAAAAATTTTTTTTTAACACCTGTCAAAAGTGCTCACCACTGTAAAAAGAAATAAGAAAAGGTTTAAAATCCCTTGTAGCGTATTTAATGGGTTATTAGTAGACGAAGTTTGGTAATTCATTAGGTATACTATGGGATCATGTTATACCTTACGGAGGGGTAAGATGTGACATGTTTTAGTAGTATCAGAGCTAGTTTTTAAATTCTGTTTTGACCTGTAATTTGAATATTCTTTCTTCATAGAACAACTGCTCAATGTCATTGTTTGATACATACAGTACATTACAATATAAATATGCACTAACGGGAGGAAATCTCCTTATGTTATTTGTTCAGAAGGTATAATATCCTCTAATTGACTATGGAAGAAGGGGACCGTTCACTCGATCAATCAATAGAGGCTGAGGTTCAAGGGGATGCCCCAGCCCTTCAAAATGTGAGTGGATCAGCTGCACCGACCCCCTCAATACCGCAGTTCCTTGCGCAATTTGCTTAGTAGATGGGTGCTATGTTCCAACAGATGGCTGGTAACATGCCCACTAAAGCCCCAGTGCAAACACCAGTAGTGCAATCACAGCCTTCAGCTAGGTAGTACGATAAGCTGATTAAGTATGGGGCTACTGAGTTTAAGGGGGCAGTGGATTCGTTAGAGGCAGAACAATGGTTGGAAAGGATGGAAAGAGTTTTTAGGAAGCTGCACTGCACTGATGAGCTAAAGTTTGAGTACTCAGTCTCACTTCTACAGGAGGATGCATATGGCTGGTGGAAAACCATTCCCTACAGTTTGGTGGAACCCCCAGTGCTAACATGGGACAACTTTCTCATAAAGTTCAGACAAAAATATGTCCCAGATGCCTATATGGACCAGAAGCTACAGGAGTTCTTAAGCCTAAAGCAAAGGAACATAACAGTGGTAGAATATGAGAGAAACTTCTCTCGATTGAGTCATTATGCACGAAGCCTGCTTACCACTCCTAGAAACAGATGTAAACGTTTTAAGGCCGGGTTAAGGCCTAGTCTAAGAATGCAAGTTGTTGGGTTTCGATACCAGAATTTCTCAAAGCTAATATCGCAAGCCCTGGAACTGGAAAGAATTGAGAATGAAGAAACAGTTAAAAAGGGTACAGAAGAAAAAGAGAAAATTAGAAAGACTACTGATCAAGTTCCTGATAGTGGGTCAGGAAAGAGAAAGCACTTTGGAGGATCTAGCTCACGCGAATCGGGTAGAGATAGATCTTTTGGACAGAAACCACCCCGATTATCTTCGGTCAGCAAACTCAACAGAAACCCAAAAATGCGCTGTCGGATCGACTATGTGAAACTTGTGGTAAACCACATAGTGGGTTTGTTATAGAGCCATAGAAGCATCTTTTAATTGTGGAGAGACTGGTCATTTTGCTAAGGATTGTATAAATCCATGCCATTCTGGATCATTTACTACACTTGAGGGATCAGCCTAAGTTTCTATCTCAAAGAGTTCACCATCACTTAGTAGAGGCAGAGGTAGAGGTAGGGGTAGTACACCTAGAAGTCAGAGTACTGTGAATCAGCCAGAACAGGGTGATGCTTCAGCTAGAATATACACTATACAGTAGAAGGAAGAGGCTGAAACTTCTGACATTTTTGCTGGTACTTTTTCAATTTTTAACTAAGATATATATATGTATTGTTTTACCTGGTGTCTACATACTTTCACGTTAGTTCCAGCATTGTTTGCCTTCCTACTGTCCCTCGTATAAAAAAAAATTTTTTTTTTTCAGTTACCTAAAAGTAAGTTATAGTAATAGAATTGCTCTAGATGAGGGCAAAGATGTTATAGTTAGTAATTGTCAATGGATATTATAATCAGAATAAGTTTCGGATATTAGTGAATTTGAGAAGGATAAAATATAGGAATGTTTGATCTATTGGAATGTATCATAATAACTATGCAATGTTCTTGATGTTTGTACTGTAAGCTGCAGATTACAGTACTGACTTGAGATTATTGTGTAGAGTTACGTACTACTTGATAGTACACCTAGATGAGAATAGTTGCCAACGGCATCTGTTTTGGTATAGTTATGCCAAGACAGAATTTTATTGTTGGAAATGAGTTTGAAAATCCTACTTAGGGATTTAAAACTCAAAAGTTAGAATATCGAAAGGTTATTGTTTAGTACAAAAGGAAGTAAGTTATAGAATATTAATAGATAAAAAGAGTTGTGGAAGTAAAAATTTGAACAGTTGGTTCAGATATAACAAAGCAATATTATGAATGTGAGTAAGATTGTTGACTAGAATGGTCAGAGGAGCAATGATTAGATAAGTAATTTTAACATGACCTCAATGGTCATTCAAGAAGGGAACATGAATCGAAATATTAGACAGAGCGATAGTAAGAAAAGATTAGTGTTATATAAACAAAGTAAATGCTATATTAGATTGTTAAAAGTCTTACACAAACTTAAAGGAAAGAAGATTATATGATTCTATAGAAAGGAGAAAAACTATGTTCTCACTCTATAGGATCACACAAGGTCCTAGAAAGAGTGGATTCATTAGTACACAAAATTGCTTACCTCTAAAAAGGTGAAATGAATTTAAATTCAACGTATGATGGGGAAACTCATAAAGATCTTAGTGCATGAGGTGAAGCAGTTGAGAAAAAAAATGAATACATTTGGTTAAGGTATTATGGACCATCATTCAGGCCAGAAAGTTACTTAAGAACGAGAGAAGGATATGAGGAAGCAGCACCCACGGTTGTTCAGAGACTAAAATCAGGTCAAATTTCGAGACGAAATTTATTTTTAGGGGGGGGGGGGGGGAATTGTAACACCCCTATATTCGGTAGTGCGTTCTATTGTTTTGGTGACCAGTGTCTGTCCGGATAGTTAGAATGTCTGGAACTACATTTAAATGTTAGTGAGGAGACATGAAATGATGAAATAAATAAAAAGAAAATACAAGAAAAATTAAGGAAAAATAAAAGAGAGAAAATGAAACTAAGTTAAATGAGCTAGCACCGCAGTGATGGGTGACCGCATGGAGAAGTTACGGTGTAGGCAATAGCCGACCCCAGGACTGTGGAGAACCCTCAGAATTAAGTTTCAAGACATAATTAAAGACTTATTGAAGTATAATTGACATTAGAAATATATAAGAAAAATTAATGAATTAGTAAAAAGAAAAAACGAAAAATTGAGAAATCGACAAAAATCGGTGTTACTGAAAAATTTGAAATACAACCCGAAGAGGGGCATTTTGGTCATTAGGCACCTAGAGTTGACTTTTGACCTAAATGTCCATTAAAAATAAGAAGTATTAAACTTTGAAAATGTCATGAAAAATAAGAATGTGGTACATAATGTAAATAGTGAAAGATTGGTGGTAAAATTTCAATTTAAAGGACTTGGATTGATTTAATATTTTAAGCCAACTTAGTGCTCCACTAAGCGGGATTAGTGGACATATAAATACAACATTTTTGGGTAGAAACCACTTCATCTTCAACCTCCCTTTACTAGCCAAATTGTCCTCCATGAAAACTCCATTGCCATAGCTCATTTTAAGCTCCATGCACTCCACTTTAAGTCATCTTTCACATAGAATTCCTTCATTAAAGCTTGCCTATTCAACTTGAGGAAGATATTGGGAGCAAGAAAAAGAAGATTTGGTGTAGTTTTGAGGAAGTTTATAAGAGGTAAGTATCCATTTCTTCTTCCTTTCTTAAGTAAAGTTTATGTTTAGTTTGAGATAAGTGATTTGGTGAAGAAATTTTAAAGTTTTGAAGAGTTATTGATATATCTAGTTTTGGGTAGCCATGGAAGTGAAAGGTAAGAGGTCTGTTCTCATATGAATTTAATGGGAATTAAGGTTTATTAAAGTAATTTGATGTGTTAGTAAATTAATTATATGTTTATGTGTGTTTGAGTATTTGATTTGAGGGTTGAATGAAATTGTGAAGACTTTGGCAATTTGGAGCAAATCAGCAGCCTTATGACTTGTAGAAAAATGCTTGAATTCATAATGATTATTCGATAAAGTGTGGTATTAAGGATTGATGAATATATATATATAAGTTGGTGGTGGAAGTTATATGTAATGTTTATGAGTGTTATGTGTATACATTGTTATAATTGGACTTTGTAATTTAGAATTATATTTAGTGTATTGAAAATGTGTATATTCTGTCCAGAATGACCATGTTGAGATGTGATAAATGATGTTAGTGTCTTATAAATCCAGAAATTTGGTAAGGAAAGTTAAGGTGAAGCAAGTAGGATGTGTAATGGTTGTGTATTTGATGAAGTGTACAAGGGCAGTATACAATTGAGATTATAATTTGATTTGTGTGACTCTAATTGGTATGAGGCCAATTAGAGGTGAAACTAGACATAAAATAGGCTAATTTTCATGTAGAATTGTTGCCCAAATTCTGCCTAGAAAATGACCTAAAAAGTGACCAAATCCGGATTGCCTAAAATGTGAACCCAGAATTTGATCATATGAATAGTAATCAGTTTTTTGGCCATATCTCACTCAAAACAAGTCCAAATGACTTGAAATTTATACCATTGATAGCTTAGACATAGAGCTACAACTCTTATGAAGACACCAAAACCCATAAATGAACATAAGTAAGTCAAAATGCTTGCACAAGTTTGGGTATAAAAACTGCCAGAATCGGAAATGAGCTAAAAATGACCTAAGTTTGCCATTTTAGTGCAATCTATCCAGCAATAGTAAAATGACCATAACTTGGTCTAGTAAACTCCAAATTACCTAAAATTTGTGGCACAATTTCACTAAGACATAGACCTACAAGTTTGTAATTCTGACCAGAACCCAAAAACTAAGGAAACTAGGTCATCCGGCTAGGTCAAAACAGCATACCGAAATATGATAAATTGCAATAAAATGCAATACACTTGAAAATGAGATTGGTAACATATACCTGCACTAAAGGACTATAAAAGGTGACATATAGGTAATATTAAAATTTATTCACCTAGTGTGTATTAATGGTTAACATTATAGGTTGACTAATGAAATGAATTGAAGGAATAGTACCAAGAAAAATTTAGATATTAGATTTTATTGTTGAAACAATTTAACTGAGTACTGAAACACTTTGAATTGTGTATTTCAGTTGAAAAGGATATTGAAAAGCATAAGGAACATTGAGTCCAGGTCTAGAGACGACTCAGATCAGGTCTGTGCATAATACTTTTTATATTCACTGCTTTTGCTAAAAAATTTATTTGGAGAATTGAGTTATGAATAATTTTTTATTGTTTAGACTTTGAGAATTTTATTTGGAAATTATTATGTTGCCTACTTTGTAAATGGAAATTTTGAGATAAAATATGATTTGTGGCTTGTTTGAAATATTTAAATATGGTGATTTGGAATTGTTTTGATTCATACTTGGCATGACAATATTACTATGTTCCTCCTCCATTTAAGGGGTGAGTAAGACTATATTCCTCCCTCTTTGACTTGTCAGTCTAAGGTGAGTATGGATGAGCACTAATTATCTAGCTAGCTGCCTCTCTCATTGATTTCTATTATTGGGGTGAGTATGTCTTGTTGTGGTGTACAACACGGCATGTTTGAAAAATTTGTGTCATGACCTAAATTGTGTTATTGATTGGCAACACTGTGTTATTCAATTATTTGATCAAATTCGTGTTATATGAGCTTTGAAAATTGTGACATGAAATTGTGAATCATTTGAGTTGTGAATTATCAATAAAAGTTTTATATACTGCATTTTAAATTGTTATTGTACACCACTGAGTAAATTTTACTCAGCAATAGCTTTTTCATTGCTATCGTTGGTAGACAGACAGACAGAGTAGCAAAGTAGGCTGCTTGTGCTACGTTTTGGGATTCTGCCGGGTATATTGAGTATACCATATTTTTGAAATTTTGTTGTAATGTATGTGCACTGTATGTATATATTGTACTTGGTCTTGAGCAGTTGTAAAATAAAGTTGTAAATTATTTTGGCTTGTCAAAATGTTGTATTATAATTCTCTTATTTCAGCTTTTAAAATACTAATTTATTTTGCACTTTATCTTTGGAATTGCTGAAAATGATATTGAATTGAGTTTGAACTGTGTTGAGAACACTGATTTGAGTTGAGCCATATTGGAGTTTGGGATTGAACAAATATATTGGAAGTGCTTTTTACAGGTTTTTGAAGAACTGTTTTGCTCCAAATACAGACGGCACTCTGTTAAAATTTTTACAGAAATTATTGATACTTCAGATTTGTTATTTGATTTCATTTTAGTTAAAAAAAAATTTTTTTTTTAACACTTGTCAAAAGTGCTCACCGCTGTAAAAAGAAATAAGAAAAGGTTTAAAATCCCTTGTAGTATATTTAATGGGTTATCAGTAGACGAAGTTTGGTAATTCATTAGGTATACTACAGGATCATTTATGCCTTACGGAGGGGTAAGATATGACAGAGTCACAAAGGGCAGTAGAGGAAGAGGTAGCAGTTTCTCAGTTATTTACGCCAGGTAAATTTTGAGGACGAAATTTTCTTTTAGAGGGGAAGAATTGTAACACCCTCATTGCTAGCAGTTCTGCAAATTCCACTGTTTCGGTGACTAAGTTCTACTCGAACAGCTAGAATGTATAGAACCACACTTAGATTAGAGTGAGGAATCATAATTAAATCAAATAAAGATCAATTAAGGGTGCAGAAAAATAAAAGAAGCGAAGTATGAATCGGTTAAATGAGCAGGAGGTCCCGATGATGGGTGAACTTGTGGAAGTAACTGAAAGCTCAGTTGCCAACTCCACATTCATGAGGAACCCTATGGGACATTTATTTGGGACTAAATTAAAGGATAAATGACAATTAAAATGTTAAGAAAATACAAGGAAATTAATGCTAATCGGTAAAGACAAATCATGACCCAATAAAGGGCATTTTGGTCATTTCACTTGGAGAGTTGATTTTTGACCAAAATATCAATTAAATTAAGTTAAAATTTATGTAATGAAATAAGAAAAAATTTGGAAGAAAATTTAAATATAAATATGCAATGGATAGAAGGAAATAAAAGAAATAAAAATTTAACTCTCAATTATGACAAAAGCATGATGTATGGATTACATAATTAAAAAAATTTAAACAAATTAAATCTAGACATATATATATATGACAAGAGTAATAAATTTCTTCTTATCAATTAAAAAGGACTCATCTTCTTCTTCAAATGAGTGTTGGCCGAAACCCATCCCCCATTAGAGCCTTCCACTATTTTCTTCATTTCAAGCTCAATTTACTTGCCTTCCTCTCCATATTTTCCATAGTTCCTAAAATAAAAACTTAATTTTAGACCTTGCTTAAGAGTTTGGGAGCAAAAAGAAGGAGAAAACTTGAAGTTTTTACAAGCTTGGGAATCTCTCAATTAAGGTTAGTGCTAAATCCTATGATCTTGCTACTTATAATGTTGAAACTAAGTTGATTTATGATGAAATTGAATGAGAATTAATGAAAATAAGATATGTTTGAAAGACCTAAATTTTGGTCAACTTATGGAAGTGAGAGATGTTGTGTTTAATTGAATTGAAACTTAAATTCTAGCTTAGATAAAATGAAATAAATGATTTATGTGTTGATTTCCATATGGTATCATGAATTGTGATTATGGAAGTTAGGGTTTTGGAAAAAATTAGGGGTTTTATGCCTTGATTCTCAATTAAAGTGTTTGAGGTCAAATATTGACCATTTGATGAGAATTGGTTGAATTTTGAAACTAGTTGTTGGATTGAATTGAGCAATTGGAAGTGTTGTTGTGTGCTGGATTTCTGGACCTCTAAGTCCAGTGTACTTACATGGCTATAAGTAGAGTTAGACAGCTCCAATTAGTCTAAGGCTAATTGGAGATGAAACTCAAGACCTAAAACCACAAATTTTATGAAGAAACCTTTCCCAGAAACTAACTACAAATTGCCTTAAAATTGGCTTAAATCTGGAATGACCTAATCTAGACCTGTAGAAATGACCATATGAATAGTAAATATTCAAATAGGCATAATTCATTGTAGAAAGCTCCAAATGACCTGATTCTTGAACTATGAAAAGCTTAGACATAGTAGAACATTTTGCATGAAGATTAGGAACCCTAATTCTGACCTTGACCCAACCAATTCGCTAAGCATAGTTAGTCCAACAAACCTGCCAGAACCAAACTTGACTTGGAAATTCTAGACTTTAGGTCATTCGACCAATTGTGGCAAAAATGCCCTAACTCAGTCTACAAAACTGAAAATTCTATGATTTAAAAGCCAAAATCTCCATGAGACCTAGAACTACAATTTTGGTGTTTTGATCAAAACCCAGAACTTAATGGAACTTGGACAATTTGCTAGGATAAGTTAGTACTTCCAATCCTGGATTTCCTGAACTTGAACCAAAATGCCATTTGACCCCTAGACAGTAGTTTAATCATAATTCCCACTAGAAAACTGCAATTGGAATGAGCCAAAATGTTCTGGAAACTTAAGAAATAGGACTCCAACTTTGGTTTAGGAACTGTACTCAAATTCTGAGAGTAAGGATCCTAAAATGAGAATTGTAAACACTAACCAGAACCTGAAATCCTGAATGCATAGGGTTCATGAGTCCAAGTTAGTTAATTAGCCATAACTCACTCTACACAATTTGAAACTTAGTGATTCTTGAACCTGTGTAACCCTGAGACATAGGGGAACAACTCATATGAAGGACATTAGGCCTAAATATGATTGTAACATGTCCAAATGGCTAGAAAAAATTGGGATTCTAGAATCTGCTTGGTTCTAGAACAGTAATGAGTCAATGGACCAGTCATGGAAAATTGACCATAACTTGAGTTCTAAAATGGAAAATGAACTGATTCAAAGAGGAAAATAAAGATAAGACATAGAGGAACAACTTTCGTGAAGTAAGTGTGATCCAACACACTTTGCATCATAACCAATTTGTTAGGACAAATTGCAACACCAAATGTGGACCTTGAGAAAGGTTCATGAAATAACTTGTTATATGATATGGAATTAACCAAAATGATTTATTAACCATATAACTCACTTGAAAATGAGATTAGGACCTATGTTCCCATAAAAAATGGAATGACCATGATATGCATAATGAATAGCGCCTATGAATAGTACATAAAATAACATAATGACACTAAATTGCCCAATGTATGCCTAGAATTATGTGTAGAGATTGGATCGATTGGTATACCAATTAGGGACCACAGATTGCAGTACTACTTATATGAATGATCATTGATAGACAACAAATATCTGATATGATTATTATTCTGGCTTTATGTCTGACATGGTATGATTACTGGCTTTTATGCCTGACATGATTTTTGGCTTCATGCCTGCCCGTTGGCCTTATGCCTGATATGACATGATGTATACTTGGTAGACACACAGGGTGTCTAACTAGTATAGTCCCATGTATCCAGTCTTAACAGTCAGTTATAGGTTACTTGGGCACTGATATGATTTAATAAGCTTTAATATTAAAAAATTACTTGATAAAAATTCCAAAAACATAATATGCTCTTACAGATCAACAAAATATGCAAAGACTCAAAGTATAAAAGTACATTATTTTATGGTTCTCCACCCATGAAACATGTATTCCTGTTTATATAGCTTATTTTATTTTATTAAATGCACCACTAAGCATATTGCTTAGCGTGTTAGTTTTCCACGCATAGGTACTGGAGAGACTGACCAGTAGAGTCAAGATTGAGATTTTGAGCAGATCTGCAGTAGAGTGGGAGTCACCTCAACAGTGTTTATTGGTAGGGCCCATGGTTATCAGTTGTATATTCATTTTTGTTCATTGCATACAAGAAAGCTAGTAATCATATTTTGGGCTTTATAATAAATTGTAAACTATGTACATGAATTTTATTAATGAAATGAAATATATTTTACAAGAAATGTTATATGAGTGATTGATGATATGAAATGGATATGTACTTAAGATATTGAAATATTGACATGAGATATTTTAAAATAGGACATTGTTTTTAATAAGTGAATAGTAAAATATGCCAAATGCTAATAAAACAGGAGAGACTCCATTCGTTTTTTCCCATTAAAAAAAAAGGGAACACAAGATTAATAATGGATAGGACAAGATAAGATGATAAGGTGCTCCGGCACAGAATGTGGAACACTTTGCTCGGCTACACTGTAGACTGGGTAAGGGGTGTTATATATAAACTGGATAGTGGGACTCACAGTGTTGACCACTCGCTGGTTTGGGTCAGTATAACATAGGCTTTTATTCTCGGTAGCTCTGATTGTTATATCACTGGCTTTCATTCTCGGTACTAACCACTCGGTGGCTTTGACCGGTAGCATGCCCAATTATCCAATCCTATACTCATTATCTAGGCTTACTTGGGCTTATCTTTCTTAATTAATATTAATTCAACATTATTTGTTCTCATACTTGTCAAGATATGTGAGCTAACATCCTCATTTCATTTCCATATATGCTTGGCCTTTGTATTCAAGCATACTAAATACATGTAAAACTTGCATTAGTGAAAAACATGACAAAATCTTACAAATTCCTGAATGTATATACTGTTTTCTATCAGAAATAAGACCAAGTAAATGCAAGAATTAACTAATGCTTTCTACATAATATTTTTAGATCTACGACTTAACTTTCATTTAAATTAAGAATCATCTCATTTCAAGGTCTAGATCTTAAGTTATGCTCATTTTTCTACATACTCTTTAGTTTCTACCAGACCAGGTCTGGATACAATCATAATTTATGGTTCCTATTTATAGGCTAATTTGACCATCTTAAAGACGGATTCAATCAAAGTAGTCTCCATAAGATATGTTTCTAAATGTTTTAAGTTTCCAATGATTCAAGAATCACCTAATTTCGAGGCCTAAATAATGAGTTATAGCTAAATTACCACCAACTATTCACGGATACAGAGTCCTGAAAATTCTAGGTTTCCAGATTTGCACTCAATATTCAAGTACTTTACACCCAAGATTTGTACAGGGTCTCTGAAGCAAAATTTTAGGTCTATGCCTTGGTTTCTAAAGCATCTTGTATCACCTCAATTAGATATGTACAGAGGAAGATATGCCCCATTTACTAGATGGAGGTCACAGGGCTAATTACTGGAACTCCACAAATTCCAGTTTTGCAACTCTAATTTACTCTAAAATTTCAACCACCTTACCCTAAGAATTAGGTCTGGGTTAAAACATAGAAATTATAGGTCTATGTCTTAAGAAAATTTTGGTATAAACATCTCAATTGGAGCTCTACAACTCTCCTTATAGTCAAATTAGCACAGATTGCTCACTAGATATACTAATTCTAGCAGCCTAGAACTTATGATTCAAAAGTAGCAATTTTGACTACAAGCTTAGACAAGCACATACCTCAACTTAATTCCAGCAAATTGACTTCTAAGTGTAGTAATTTTTCACCAAAAACTCTAGCCCAACACAGTTCTGTGATGCCCCTCACCCGTCTACAGTGTAGCAGAGTGAGGAGTGCCACATTTGGTGCCGGAGCACCCTATCTTATGCTGTCTTGTTAATTGTTAATTTTAAACTTATAGAAAACATGTGGTGATTTTTTTTTATCACAATTTATTCTTGTGAAAACCCAATTAGAACTTCTTTTGTTTTATTAGCATTTGGTAGGTTCCACTAGTTACCTGTTAAAAACTATTTCATATTTGTCTCATATTTCCATATTCTTGTGTATCATCATACATTCATATAATCATATCATATCATTTTCAAGAAATGAAATTCATTTCATACATATGAAAATTATATACAAAAATTCCCAAACTTATTTACAATCCCAAAATATAAATTATATTTATTTACAATGTTCAGAATTAATACACATTTGATTGTACATGATCAAAATGAAAAACCCTAATTACATTGGGCCCTACCAAAATAAACACTACTAAGGTGAGCTCTGGACTGTAGTAGATCTGGACAACTGTAATTAGAGTATTACTATGGCAGCTACTGCTATGGCAGCTGTTGTGTCTAGTCTCAAGTACCTACGCGATGGAAAATCCATCGCTCTAAGTAAATTGTTTAGTGGTGCATAATCTTAAAGAAATTCAACTAAATAATTATAAATAATAATTCTATGTAAACTTTTGCAATTCTAGGTCACTTGCATATTTTACTATACTTTGGGAATAAATTAATTAGCAGTGTCTTTCCTATGTATTTATTTCATTCTCCATCTTGTTAAACTTATGTCAGAGTCTTTCATGTCATATAAGTGTATTTTATTTTATATTAGTGTATTTCATGTCATATCAGTGTATTTGTGCCCAAGTAACCTATAACAGACTATAATGCTGGATTCACGGGAGTATACGGGTTAGACAGCCATATGTCTACCCTGTATACATCTGTCATGTCAGGCACAAGGTCAGCGGGCAGGCATATAGTATCTTGTATACAACTGTTATGTCAGGCACAAGGCCAGCGGGAAGGCATAAAGCCAGAAATACAATTATGTACAATGGCATCTGTCATGTCATCTATCATATCAGGCACAAGGCCAGTGGGCAGGCTGTTAAAGCTAGAAATACAATTAGGCACAATAGCCAACGAGCAGGCATATAGCCTGTAGAGCAATCATATCAAACATATATTGTCAGTCCATGACTTTCCATGTAGGCAGTACTCTATCTGTAGTCCCTAATTGGTATATCAATCGATCCAACTATATATATAAGTCTAGGTATACTTTAGGCAAATTAGTACTATTAAGCACTTATAGTTTTATTATTTAATGCTATGTACTATTAAGGGTTCATAACATATTGTTATTTCACTTCATGTACTATCTATGCTTTATACCATTTTCATGTCATTATAATGGGAACATAGGTCCCAAGTACATATTTGTATAACTTATTTATTTATTACTCTCATTATTTTATGTCATGTACTATACATATTCATAGTATTGTTATTTCATATATGATGGAAACATAGGTTTCAAGTGTATTTTCCTATGACTTATGTGTTTAACAAACTATTTAGGTAATTTACATTTTATGCATCAATTAATTTCATGTCACCTTGTAGTGGGAAGGTGGGTCTCACATACCTATTTCATGTAATTTAGCATGTAATGACTTATTAAGGATAAGTCCTTACTAAAAACAATTTAATTCAAGAACCTTTCTCTAGGTTTAGTTTTACTATTTTCATTTTACATATCAAATTGAGTAATTTGTGGCTATTGTTTAGCCCCACTTCCTTCATGGAATTTGTTCTTTTATGTCTTGTCTTTATTTTTCTTTTTGAATCATGTCATTTGGATTTGTATAACTCAAGTTATGGCCAAATAACCATAACTGGTTCAGTTGCAAATTCTAGTTTTTAACTATATAGTTTTGGTATTACACTTTATCAATTTATTTGAATGGGTTCTAACAATATTTAGGCCTAGTGTTCTTCATAGGATACATTTGTCAATGTCTTATGGTCACTCAAAATTTTTAGTTGCTCTATTTCAAGTTATGTAGACTTACTTATAACCACATTATTAGCCTGGACTCTAATGTCCTATACTAACACGATTTCCATTTAGGTCAGTAGCTTTGACCCAAAATTTAAGCTTCTTACATTCATAATTTGAGGTAGGTGTCTAAAATAAAGTTAAAGCCTTATTTCTTTGGTTTCCAAAACTATATGGCACATTTCAATTAAAGGTTTCTAGTGGCAGATATGATTAAAATGCTATGTTGGAGTCAATGGTTACTTATGCAGATTTTTAGAATTTATGCACTAAATTGGCCTAGCCAATTAACCTATTTTTCTTAATTTCTGGGTTTTGGTCAAAATACCAATCTTGTAGGTCTATGTATTATTGAAATTTTGACACTATTTTCATGTCATTTGGAGTTTTATGGACTAAGTTATGGCCTCTTTACCAAAACTGGTCAAATAGCCTATGTTTAGCAAATACGGGCAGGTTTGGTTCTGGATAGTTTTGGTAGCCCAAATTATGCAAGCAATTTGACTTGGTTAATAGAATTTCTATGTAACACCCTCATTTTCGTAGTCCGTACGTCCTACTTTTTCGATGGCTAATGTCTGCCCCGGAAAGTCGGAATGTCTGAACTACACTCCAGTGATAGTAAACAAGCATAAAATAATGAAATATGTGATGAGAAAAATTAAGAAAAAATAAAAGAGATAAAATGAGACTAAGTTAAACGAGCCAAACCCGTAGCGATGGGTGACCGCATCGAGAAGTTACGGCGAGGACCGTTGACTAGCCTTGAATAGCGGAGAACTCGGGGAAATATTTTTGGGACCTAATTAAAGGTCTACTGAGGTGTAATTAACATTGAAAATGTCAAAGAAAAATTAGTAAGTCAGTACAAATAAAAACGAAAATGTAAGAAAATCGGTGGTACAAGGAGTAAATCGGTGGTATTGAAAAAGTCTGGATTTGATCCAAAAAGGGGCATTTTGGTCATTTGACACCTAGAGTTGACTTTTGACCTAAATGTCCATGAAAAATATGTGGTACTATATTTTCAAAATTTAATGAAAAATGAAATTCAAGATAACATGTAATTAAAAGAATTATGAGGGCATTATGGCAATTATGATAACTTTGAATTATTATAATGTTAATCATAATTAGTGGGACTTAGTGGAGGATTAGTGGACCATATAAATACCCATAAGTGGACAGCAATGACCACTTCAACATTCATTTCTTCAATTTGCACAACCATGGCCAAAACATATTCTCTCAAAATTCCATGGAAGGTTTCAATCAAAGCTCTCAATCCTCAATATTTTCCTGCATAAAACCACAAGGTGCCTTCACAAGAACTTGTCCTTACCTCATGGGCAGCATGTAGGAAGCAAAAAGAAGAAGTTTTGGTGAGGTTTAGTAAGCACCAAATAAAGGTTAGTGCTTAATCTCTCCATTTTCCTTCACTAATCCTTGTGTTGAGCTTTGGGTAAGTTGAATTGCTAAGAAAAATTGAGGAAATGATTGAGTATTGATGAACCTTAGTTTTGGCAGCCATGGAACTTCATATTGTATAGCTTGCTTGTGCATGTAGATGGTATTTTGAGATGTTGAATTAAATGTTTAATTGTATTGAAGTTGAATTCCATGAGTGAAGTTAAATGGTAAGCTTGAAAAGTGAAAATGGAAGTTGATGTGTATGTATAATTTTTGGGCAGCCTCAAAATGGAAATTTGTAATGTTCAAATACATGAAATGTTGTTGAAATATTGAACAAAAATTTGGCAGCATATATGTGTGTGGAATAGTAGTGATAGGTATGTAATTTGATAATGGAAGTTTGTGTGATGATTAGAAGTATTTATGTGTATACATTATTGGGATTGAACTTTGTGAATGGTGACTGCATTTGGTGTATTTGAAGTGGTTATATTTTGTTGAAGTTGACTTATACTGTAGAGAATGGAATGGTTTTGGTTAGTACTAAATGCAGAATATGGTGGGGAAATGAAGATGTAATTAGTAAACTTGTGTTTGGTTTGGTGTTTGAAAAGGGTGTAGCAGGGCAGTGTATGTTTTAGCTTAGAACCTTAAGTGTGTGACTTCAATTGGTATGAGACCAATTGGAGGTGAAACTAGGTACAAAATGTGCCAACTTTTATGAAGGAAGCTTACCTAAATTCTGCCTAGAAGGTGACTTGAAAAATGACCAAATCCGGATTAGTGACTTGAAAGCCTAAAAATTGACTATTTGGGCAGCAGTTAGTGTTTTGGCCATAACTCACTCAAAACATGTCCAATTGACCTGAAATTTTTACCACAAATAGTTTAGACATAGATCTACAACTCTTATGAAGACACCAAAGCCCAGAAATATCCAGAACCAAGCCAAATAGCTTGCATAATTTCGGGTACCAAAATTGGCTGAAGTGAAAATGACCTTAAAATGACCTAAGCCTACCATTTTAGTGCATTCTATCCAGTATTGGTAAATTGACCATATATTGGTCTACACAACTTAGAATGACCTGAAATTTTGCCCCGCGTGCAATAAGACATAGACCTACAAGTTTGTAGTTTGGACCGAAACTCGAAAACCGAGGAAACTAGGTCATCCGGCTAGGTGAAAATAGTACACCGAAATTCAGTAAATTGCAATAAAATGCAATACACTTGAAAATGAATTTGGTAACATATACCAACACTAAAGGGCTATAAAATGTGACATATCGGTAACATTGGAATTGACTCACTTAGAGTGCATCAAGGGTCAACCTTATAAGTTGACTAATGAAATGAATTGAAGGGAATGGTACCAAGAAAATATAGATATTGGATTTTATGGTTGGAAACAAATTCATTGAGCACTGAAACACTTTAAATGTGTGTTTCAGTTGATAAGGATATTGAGAAGCATAAAGAATATTGAGTCAAGGCCTAAGAGCGACTCAAATCAGGTTTGTGCACAACTAGTTTTTAACTGATTTTGTTCTGAATATTTTATATGATTAAATGACATATTTTTCTTATGTATTATGTTTAACAAGCATTGGATTTAATTCAATTATTATTGAAATTGTTATAGTATGTATGAATTTAGCCTTGTAAAATGGTATTTCAACAAGTATTAAGCATTATTATGGATTGAATAAATTATGTTTTAGAAAATTGTGATAGAACATGTTTTGAATTGTGATGGGCAATTTGCATGGAAAAATGAAAATTTATGATTTGAATTTTGATGAGCATAAAAACAATTGGATATTAGAATTGACTTTGAATCGAATTGTATTGTGATTTATGCTCACTAAAAGGATTGTGATATTGTTTTATATCTCACTATAAATGCTTGACTAGGTTATTACCCGTCTCTCTCATTTGTTGAGAAGACAATAGAGTTAGTTGTGTTTTGATTACCATGGTACGTGCACAGGCTTAGATTCTCCTCTTATTAGAGGTTAAATCTAAGTTTTTTTTATGTTATGGCCCTTTCGGAAGTTTCATTATTGTGATGTGTACTATGCACGATGATTCGACCTCCCCGACCATAGGGAGTTAGAATCCGATTCAACCTCCCCAACCATAGGGAGTTAGAATCACCCCGAAGATGGCCCTTTCGGATTTGTCTTGCATAGTTAGTGAGATAAAGAATGGTTTTTGAGATAAAGAATGGCTTTTGAGATAAAGAATGACTTTTGAGATAAAGAATGATTTGAATAGTAAATAATTGTGATTTTAATTATGATTTATGTATAATTGACTTTGTTGGAATTACCTTAAATGTTTGATTGTGATTTGATAAATTGAATTTCATGATCAAAGTCATTTTATACAAATGATTTATATTATTGGCAATGAATATTTTGAGTTTTGAAATTTGATGAGTATTCAGATTTCCAAATTATTTGCTGTAAATTTGTCAATGTATATTGTACTATGTTTTAAATTATAGTTGTGCACCACTGAGTTCGCCACTCAGCAATAGCTTTGTATGCTGTCACAGGTGAAAAGAGCATAGAGCAATTGAGTAAACTTCTTTGAAGAGACATTCAAATCAGCTCTAGGTATACCTATGTACACAGGTTTTGATGTATGCATGTAATAATATGTATGTAAATTATTTGAGCAGTTGTATAAAAACTCTTGTAAAATATTTTGGTATGTAATTAAATGTAAATTATTGTAAATGTAAATTTGAGGTTTTATTTACCTGAAAAGTTTTGTAATATTAATTTTTGAGTCTTGTAATCAATGAAATGTTTCTTTTATGATGAGGTTGGTTTAAAAATGAAATGATTGATTATTGAGATTGAATTGTGAGATGAAATGAAGTTTCTTGGAGTTGTATTTGAGAAAACATATTAGGAGTATTTTTCCTTTTTAGGTTTAAAGAATTGTTTTCTCAAAACACAGTCGGCACTTTGTCGAAATTTTGAAAAAAATTTAATAACACCAGATTTTAATCGATGATTTAAATTTCACAAAAATTGTTTTAAAATCCCTTGTAGTATATCTAATGGGTTATCGGTAGGCGAAGTACGGCAATTCATTAGGTGTACTACGGGATCATGTTACATCTTACGGGGGAGTAGGGTGTGACATGTTTTGTGGTATCATAGCAATGGTTTTAAAGTAAATTTTGAACTATGAATTTGAAATCTTTTTGTCGGTAACTACAACTGCTCAAATGTTTGATACATATAGTACATTTACATTATAAATATGAACTAATGGAGAGAAATCTCCTTGTGTTAGCTGTATAAGAAATAGAAAATGCTGTGAAAAGATATGGAAGAGAAGAATAAGACAATAGAACAGTCTGTGACGGTGAAAGTACAAGGTGAGGCCCCAGCCCCTCAGAGAGTTGGAAGTCCGACTTTATTAGCCCCACCTATACAAATTACTGCACAAATGGCTAATACTCTGTCAGCTCAAGCTCAAGCACAAACCCAACCCCCACAAGGGCAGTGTGAAATAGAGAAGAGGGAGAAACCTATGGGTCAGAGCTCGAACAGTAATTTAGCGAAGAGAAAAGAATTTGAGAAACCCCGAGCTCAGGGATATGACAGAGGTGGATCATCAGGGCAGAGAACACCAAGATCTAGTCGTCGAACAATCAGAAGTTCCTATTCTACCCATTTCTGCCATGTTTGTGGTAAGCTACATGGGGGTATTTGTCGTAAGGCCTCTGGAGCCTGTTACAATTGTGGAAAGCTTGGACACTTTGTTAGAGATTGTACTAGAGCATCTCGATCTGCTCTCCGGAGTTCACAGACAGTCAGTCAGAGTCGAGATAGAAATAGAGTTGATACTCCTCACCACTATAACACAGTGAATCAACCCGAATATAGTAGCGCACCAGTCAGAGCGTCCACTATACGCCAAGGGGAAGGAATAGAAACTTTGGATGTAGCTGTTGGTAAGTTCTTAATTTTTGAAAGAAACAATTAGTTATTATTTTATCCCAGCACTACTTAGTTGTGTGCTAGTGTTAGAACTATATGTTCTGTTGCTATTCCTTTACATGGGAATGAATTTTGATATATTAGTGAATAGTCCTTTAGGATAAAAACTATAATAACAAGTATGATTGACATTAATTTTGGAAGAATTGTTAGCTAAAAGTATTTTTTAGCACACCATAAATTATAAAGCTAATTGGCTAGCCTACTTAATGTAAGGCAAGAGAACCTAAAAGTAAGTTACAGTAATAGAATTGTTCTAGATGAGGGCAAAGATGTTACTGTTAGTAATTGTCAGGGGATATTGTAATCAGAATAGGTTTAGGATATTAGTGGATTCGAGAAAGATAAGATGTTAGAAAACCTAGTTCATGAGGTTATAACGTAGTGACTATGTAATGTTCTCGATGTTTGTATTGTAAGCTGCAGATTACAGTACCGACACAGGATTATTATGTAGAGCTACGTGCTTCCTCGTGGTACAATAAAATAAGAATATTTGTAAGTAATCTATAAATTGATACAGTTACGCCTGAATAGAGTACTATTACGGGAAATAAATGTGAAAATTTTTGTCAGAAATTTAAAACTTCAGAACTAGCCTATCAAAAGATTACACTTGTAAGGTAGCTAGAGTCAGTGACTCGGTTACATTAATGTGAACTACCTGTGCCACAGTAATTGCTATAAGCTTAGAGATATCAGTACGACTTATCATCCTCAGACGAATTGACGGTCAAAATAAGTAATTCAGGTAAATTCTAAAACTCATTGAGTTCCTATAAACAATGAAATGAAATGATAATAATAACCTGTAATATGTGATAAGCCCTCGAGAATATATTGAGAACTTATGTTATTGAATCTGAGGGGAGATGGGACAGATTCCTCCCACTAATAGAATTTGTATACAATAATAAGTGTCAAGTTAGCATACAAATTGTACCCTATGAAACACTGTAAGGGAAAAAGTGTAGAACACCAGTACGTTAAATTGAGTTGGTAAAAGAGACTAAAGGACAGGTAAAGAATCCTAGTATGGGAGATCAAGAAACTAATGAATAAAAGAAGTTCATGAGTAGAAATATTAAAGGCAGAGGAAAACAATGATGGGAAAGTGAATAAAAATTATGAGATAATGATAAGATCAGTTGTTTAAATTCGATGAATAAAAATTATGAGATAATGATATCACTAGTGGGCCGAGCCGTTACAAGGTTATTACCCATCTCTCTCATTTATTGAGAAGACAATAGAGTTAGTTGTGTTTTGATTACCAAGGTACATGCAGAGGCTTAGATTCTCCTCTTATTAGAGGTTAGATCTAAGTTCTTTTTTTTATGTTATGGCCCTTTCGAAAGTTTCATTATTTTGATGTGTACTGTGCATGATGATTCGACCTCCCCGACCATAGGGAGTTAGAATCCGATTCGACCTCCCTGACCATAGGGAGTTCGTATCACCCCGAAGATGGCCCTTTCGGATTAGTCTTAAGATAAAGAATGGCTTTTGAGATAAAGAATGGTTTGAATAGTAAAGAATTGTGATTTCAATTATGATTTATGTATAATTGATTTTGTTGGAATTACCTTAAATGTTTGATTGTGATTTGATAAATTGAATTTCGTGATCAAAGTCATTTTATACAAATGATTTATATTATTGGCAATGAATATTTTGAGTTTTGGAATTTGATGAGTATTCAGATTTCCAAATTATTTGCTGTAAATTTTGTCAATATATATTGTACTATGTTTTAAATTATAGATGTGCACCACTGAGTTCACCACTCAGCGATAGCTTTGTATGTTGTCGCAGGTGAAAAGAGCATAGAGCAATTGAGTAAACTTCTTTGAAGAGACATTTAGATCAGCTCCAGGTATACCCATGTACACAGGTTTTGATGTATGCATGTAATAATATGTATGTAAATTATTTGAGCAGTTGCATAAAACTCTTGTAAAATATTTTGGTATGTAATTAAATGTAAATTATTGTAAATGTAAATTTGAGGTTTCATTTACCTGAATAGTTTTGTAATATTAATTTTTGAGTCTTGTAATCAATGAAATGTTTCTTTTATGATAAGGTTGGTTTGAAAATGAAATGATTGATTATTGAGATTGAATTGTGAGATGAAATGAAGTTTCTTGGAGTTGTACTTGAGAAAACATATTGGGAGTGTTTTTCCTTTTCAGGTTTGAAGAACTGTTTTCTCAAAATACAGCCGGCACTTTGCCAAAATTTTGAAAAAAAATTTATAACACCAGATTTTAATCGATGATTTAAATTTCACGAAAATTGTTTTAAAATCCCTTGTAGTATATCTACTGGGTTATCGGTAGGCGAAGTACGACAATTCATTAGGTGTACTACGGGATCATGTTACATCTTACGGGGGAGTAAGGTATGACATTCTGGGCTTTGTGTTCTTCACAAAATTTGTAGCCCTATGTCTAAGCTTTCCAATGATATAAATTTCAAGTCATTTGGATCTATTTAGAATGAGATATGGCCAAATGAATGAACACTGTTCATTTGGTCAAAATTTTGGGTTCACTAAATGGCAATCCGGATTAGGGCAAACTTTTGGTCACTTTTTAGGCAGAATTTGGACATGACTTCTACATGGAAAATGGAGTTTTTTAGGTCATATTTCACCTCAAATTAGCCTCATACCAATTGGAGTTACACAATGTCAATTATGGCTTAAATTACACACTATTTTTAACAATTTCCACAACCAGCACAAAAGAACACTCCCAATTTGCATTCCTCCATCTTCCTTACTTCAAATACAATTCATAGCACTTCTAATATCATTAATCAATCTCAATACAATTGAATTCCAGCAATATCATCAAGTCTCAATTTGGTCAATCTCAAGCATATTCACAAAATCCTAATTCAAGATCAAACCTAATTCAAGTTTCCCCTAATTTATACATATCACATATATATGACTTCCAATACATTTAAATATATCAATTAACATCATCAATCCTTATTAGAACTAGGAATTCATCAAATTCTTAAGGAAATTAAGACTGCCGAATTTTAGCAATTACACAAGTTTCCCATAATTAATTCAAAACCCTAATTCATGATCAAACCTCAAACACCCACATACAATTATATCCTAATTCATGTAATTACCTTCATTAACATTTATAATCACCATTTTCATGTAAAAATAAATCAAATCCCCAAATTTCCTATGGCTGCAGAATTGGAGGTTCTCAATTACTCATCATTTTCAATCAAATTTCTCATCATATCAACTCATTTCAATGTTTAATTAAGGAAAAATGAGAAATTATGCACTAACTTCAACTTGTGAGAATTCTTGTCTTGCCAAACTTCAATTCTACCTCTTCAAATTACTATTAATAACTTCCTCATAATGTGGGGATTAATTTTTGTAAAGAGACTTGTGAGGATCATGGTGAAAATGGGAGAGATTTGAGCTTTGCATGAAAGCATCCATGGAGGTTTTCAAGAGAACCATTTGGCCATCAAAAGGAAGGTTGAAGAAGGTGATGAAGTAAGTGGAGAATTCTGTCCTCTTTTGGCTTTTAGACCTCACTAAATAATTTAAATATTAATCATAATAATCAAGTTTTCATTATTTCAATTAGTCCCCCCTCATTTTTCCTTAATTGCATTTCATATATAATTTCATTTTTCATGGGATTTTCAAAATTTAATATTACTCATTTTTAATGGACATTTCAATTAAAATCATAATAATCAAGTTTAGCTGTTGTTATAAGCAAACTCAATCAAAGGCAAGTGTGTATCCTGTAACACCCTAGGCAAATCCCACATCGGCAAAACACGGGAGAGATGCTGGGTTTATAAGTTGATGGGTCGTAACCCCTAGTGACGCATTTTAAAACCGTGAGGGCTTCGGCCCAGAGCGGACAATATCACTAGTGGGCCGGGCCGTTACATTTGTGGTATCACTAAATTGGAACGATACCACAAATGTAATGGCCCGGCCCACTATTGATATTGTCCACTTTGGGCCGAAGCCCTCACGGTTTTAAAACGCGTCACTAGGGGTTACGACCCATCAACTTATAAACCCAGCATCTCTCCCGTGTTTTGCCGATGTGGGATTTGCCTAGGGTGTTACAATCCACCCCCCTTATGGGACTCAGCATCCTTGCTGAGGTTTGCCCCACCATCGTTCAAGGTTGCACGCGGAGCTGCTCTGATACCACAAATGTAATGGCCCGGCCCACTAGTGATATTGTCCGCTCTGGACCGAAGCCCTCACGGTTTTAAAACATGTCAATAGGGGTTAGGAACCTCCATCTTATAAACCCAACATCTCTCCCATGTTTTATCGATGTGGGATTTGCCTAGGGTGTTACATATCCCGTCAAACTCAATCACACAAGCCCGTGGCATGTCCTCCAAGATCTGAATTACCCTCTCAGACTGGCCATCTGTCTGTGGGTGGAATGCAGTACTGAAGTTCAATCTAGTTCCTAGGGCTCTCTGAAGACTACCCCAGAATCTAGAAGTGAACCTAGGATCTCTGTCTGATATGATGGATACTGGCACTCCATGAAGTCTCACAATCTCATCGATGTACAACCTGGCCAATCTATCCAAACTGTAGTCCATTCGCACTGGCAGAAAATGAGCAGACTTAGTCAGTCTATCGACGATGACCCATACTGCATCATGACTCTTCTGTGTCTTTAGAAGTCCCATCACAAAATCCATCGTTATTCTCTCCCATTTCCATTCTGGCACTGGTAGTGGATGTAACAACCCAGTGGGTACTTGATGTTCTGCCTTTACTTGCTGACAAGTTAGGCATTTGGACACAAACTCTGCCACATCTCTCTTCATACCCATCCACCAGTAATGCTCCTTTAGCCCTCTATACATTTTTGTACCACCAGGGTGCATGGCAAAAGGAGACTCATGTGCTTCCTTCAAAATAATCCGCCTCAAATCAACATCATTAGGAACACACATTCTGCCTTGGTGTAGCAGTAAACCATCATCTCTGATTGAGAACTCTGGTTTCATGCCCTGCCGGACTTCTTCCAGCAGCTTCAGATACTTTTCATCATTCTGAGCAGCCATTCTGATATGATCAATCAACACTGGCTGTACATGCCATGCAACTGCTGTCTGCCCCTCATCATTAATCTCTAAACTGGCATGTAATGATCTCAACTCATGTACCAAAGACAAAGGAGTAACTTGTAGACTTTCCATAGTCTTGGGACTTAAGGCATCAGCCACCACATTAGCTTTCCCTGGCTGATAGTCTATTAGACAATTATAGTCTTTTATCAACTCTAACCATCTCCTTTGTCTCAAATTTAAATCTTTCTGGGTGCCCAAATACTTCAAACTCTTATGATCTGTGTAGATGTAGCACTTCTCCCCATATAAATAATGTCTCCAGATCTTAAGAGCAAACACAATGGCTGCAAGCTCCAAGTCATGTGTCGGATAATTCCTCTCATGCGGTTTCAGCTGGCGTGATGCATAGGCAATAACATTTCGATCTTGCATCAACACACAACCTAACCCATTATGAGAAGCATCGCTGTAAACTATATATTCTTTACCCGGTGTAGGTAAAGTCAGGACTGGAGCCTCTATCAAACATCTCTTTAATTCATCAAAACTTTGTTGGCATTTATCTGTCCACTGAAATTTCATATCTTTTCTAAGCAGCTTGGTCAATGGAGATGCCAACATGGAGAATCCCTTCACAAATCGACGGTAGTATCCAGCTAACCCCAGAAAACTGCGAATTTCTGTGACATTTCTGGGTGGCTTCTAATTAAGGACAGCTTCAATCTTGCTAGGATCTACCTTAATACCCTCTGCTGATACTATGTGCCCCAAAAAGGATATCTCCTTCAGCCAAAATTCACATTTCGACAATTTGGCGTATAGCTGTTTCTCCCTCAAAGTCTGTAGTACAATCCGTAAATGTCTATCATGCTCTTCTGCACTCCTCGAATAGACCAATATATCATCGATAAATACCACAACAAACTGGTCGAGGTATGGTCTAAAGATAGTGTTCATCAGATCCATAAAAGCAGCCGGAGCATTAGTTAACCCGAATGGCATAACCAAGAACTCATAATGGCCATAGCGGGTTCTAAAGGCAGTTTTAGGAATACTCTGCTCTTGTACTTTTAGCTGATAATAGCTTGACCTCAGGTCAATTTTGGAGAACACAGCTGCACCCCTCAACTGATCAAACAAGTCATCAATACAGGGTAATGGATATCTGTTCTTTATCGTCATCTTATTCAACTGTCGATAGTCAATGCATAATCGGAGAGTGCCATCCTTCTTCTTTACAAACAATACTGGCGCTCCCCAAGGTGACACACTAGGGCGAATGAAGCCCTTGTCAAGCAACTCTTGCAACTGTACTTTCAATTCCTTTAGTTCTGCTGGTGCCATTCTGTATGACGTTATGGAGATTGGTTCCACACCAGGCATAACATCAATTTCAAACTGCACTTCTCTTTCTGGAGGTAATCCTGGCAATTCATCAGGAAATACATCCGGAAAGTCACATACAATAGGAATGTCCCTCAGTGCTGGACTCCCCACTTGGGTGTCTATCACATGTGCTAAGTACGCCTCACACCCTTTCCTAATCATTTTTACGCCGGTCTGTGAAATGATGTTTGAAGGTAATAACTGTCTCTCCCCATGTATTACTACATCACCATACTGAGGAAGACCAAAAGTGACTGTCTTCAGTCTACAGTCAATCATCGTATGATGTCTGGCTAACCAATCCATGCCCAAGATAATGTCATAATCTCTGAAGGGCATTTCAATTAAATCAGATAGAAAAGTGTGTCCTTGGATCACCAAAGGACAGTCCCTATATAGCCTATTTACCCTGACCTCCTGGCCTAATGGACTAGTTACTAGCACATCATAGTCCATTGGTACACACGGAATAGCAGTAGAACACATCACACTAGCACTAACATACGAATGTGTGGAGCCAGGATCAAATAACACATGCACATCTTGGTCAAGGATGAAGAAATTACCAGCTACAACGTCTGATGTTTTAGCTTCTTCCCTCTGACGCATGGTATACACTCTGACTGGTGCGCCACTGGATGCTGGCTGGTTAATAGTGCTTTGACTTCCAGGAGTGTTACCAGGACCCCTACCTCTACCTCTACCTCTAGCAGCTGACTGTGACCTTCTAGGTGCAAAGACTTGGGCTGATCCCTTAGATGTAGCAGAAGGTCCAGACCGGCGCAGACTAGTGCAATCCTTAGCGAAATGTCCGCTCCCTCCATAGTTAAAACATGCACCAGTAGCCTTGAAACAAACCCCACCATGAGTTTTACCACAAGTTTCACACTGCCGGACTGATAGAGCTCTTCGAGGTGTCTGCTGGGTCTGCTGACTAGACCGGGGTGGTCGTTGGCCAGAAAATCTGCCTCTGCCAGATCTACGGGAGCTGGATCCCCCACATTGTTTTCTCTTTATAGAACCACTCTCAGATGTTTGTCTCGTAGTCTTTTCAGTTTTCTCTTGTGGACCCTTCTTCATTGCCCCTTCTGATTCTATCCTTTCCAGTTCCAGGGCCTGTGAGATCAATTCTGCAAAATTCTGATGTCTGAAACCCACGACTTGCATCCTCAGATTCGGCCTTAACCCGGATTCAAACCTCTTACATCTATCTCTGGGGGTGGAGACTAAGCTTCCAGCATAGTGGCTCAGTCGAGAGAAGTCTCTCTCATATTCTGCTATGGTTCTGTCCCCTTGTTTCAAACTCAAAAATTCTTGCAACTTCATATCTACATACACATCAGGAACCCATTTCTGTCGGAACTCCCTCAAGAAATCTGTCCATGTCAGCACAGGTGGCTCAACCAGGTTGTGGGGGATGGTCTTCCACCATTCATACGCATCCCCTTGTAACAAGGAAACAGAATACTCGAACTTCATCTCTTCCGTACACTACAGTTTTCTGAAAACCCGTTCCATTCTTTCCAACCATTGTTCTGCCTCCAGTGGATCCACAGTACCTTTAAACTCAGTGGCCCCAAATTTCATCAATTTTTCATATTGCCGAGCTGAGGGCTGTGGTTGTGCTACAGGTACTGGCATTTGAGCTTGGGGTGGCACATTACCCGCCATTTGCTGGAAGAACGCAGCCATCTGCTGTACAAATTGAGCAGGGAACTACGACGCTAGAGCAGGAGCTGGAGTGGCTGACCCACTCACGTTCTGGAGTGCTGGGGCTTCCCCTTAAACCTTAGCCTCAACAGATTCTCCTACGGAATGATCTCTTTCTTCCATTCCGTTTTCCCAAATTTTCTACTTCCTGAGATCAAACACAAGGAGGTTGACCTCCGTTAGTGCATATTCATGATGTAAATATGTCATATGTATCAATTAAAGACACTTGAGCAGTTGTACTTATTAATAAAATGTTCATACACATAGTCAAAATTTATTGAAAAACCATGCTCTGATACCACTAAACATGTCACACCTTACCCCTCTGTAAGGCATAACATGATCCCGTAGAATACTTAATGAACTACCGAACTTCACCTACCGATAACTCATTAAGTACCCTACAAGGGATTTTAAAACAATTTTCTTACATTTTGAAAGTGGTGAGAATTTTGGTAGGAATTAAAAACCATTATTTTAAAGTTTAAATACTAGTAAAAATTTTAGTCCATTTTAATTTTTCCGCAAATTTTATAAAAATTTTGACAGAGTTTCATTTGTAATTAGAGAAAACAGTTCTTCAAATACCTGCGAAAAACACTTCCAAAAATTTTTCACAACTCCCAACCTCCAATAAATCTCAATCAACTCAATTCAAATCACTTCAAAGTAAATCCACAATTAAATCAAAATTTATATCACAAAATATTTAATAATTTCATTCACAAGGCATAATGTATAAAATTCACAAGTACAATATTAATTTACAGAAGAAAATTCAAAAATAATATTATTACAATTTATTTACAACTGCTCAACTTACATTGATACATACAACATTACTATATTTACATCAAAATTTACTATAAGGGTATAAAATAATACCCGTACAAAAAGATCAGTGGGGTCCACACTTCAATAGCAGCTCACTCTGCTGCTTTCTCCTTGCTCTTATCTGCGACAGCAAAATAAGCTATCGCTGAGTATAAAAATACTCAGTGGTGCACAATAAAAAAATTTTGAAATACAATACATAAATCGTTCATTGCCAAAACACAATTTAAATACTTCTCAATCACATTTCACAAATATCAAAGCTCATAATAACACCATTTAGTTGAATAATTTATTAAACACAATGTTGCCAAAATCATATACACTTAAGCCATGACACAAAATTTCCAATCAATACCGTGTTGTACACCACGACAAAGCAATCTACAACCCCATTAATCGAAATCAATGAGGGAGGTGGCTAGCTAGCTAGTGAGTACTCATCCGATCTCAATCTCAACTGGCAAGCCAGAGAGAGAGGAAAATAAACGATCTCAACCCCATAAATGGAGGAGGAATAGTGTGATACTGTCATGCTAAGTGTGAACATAAAATCAATTCAAACAATTTATTCAAATGATTTATGAAAAATCTAATCAATTTCCAAAGTCATATTTGCGATTATAAAATGGCAACACAGTACATAATTAATCACAGAAGTCAAATTTTTGATAATAAAATATTTAAACAAGAATTATTGTGCACAGACCTGACGTGAGTCGCCTCTAGGCCTTGACTCAGTCTCTCCGAGTTTCCAAGTCTTTTTTAGCTGAAACACACAATTTCACAGTGTTTCAGTACCATAACTTAGCAGAAATCCAAAAATAAATTTCACTTCATTTTTACCTAGCTTTAATGAGCTAATTTCGACGTTCTCGAAGTTTTTGTGTTTCGGGTTACTATTCACTATACTATTCAAGTCAAATTATTGACTTTTTAAGGCTTAATAGGTATGGAAACTCCAACTTCACCCACATACCACATTTTGGTCATTAAATTTGTTGGTTTTGGTCATTTTCTCAAAGCTTAAGTCCTTTTGGCAAAATTGTCAAATTTTCAGTTTTGGTGTCCCTAATTGCACTGTTCTATTGGTCAATCTACTGTCGGAATTTGACAAAACTTCCTTCATAGAAAATGTTCCTTATTGTCTTAAGTTTATTCTCATTTTTGAATCACCCAAATTAGAGTTTTGTAGCTCAAGTTATGGCCATTTGAACTAGGCCTGCCGGATTGGACACAACCCAGATTTTCTGGGCAAGTTTTGGTGCTGGCAGATTTGAGTCACTAACTTGGGGTGGCCAAATGGCTTGGTTGCTGGCAGAATTTGGACTTGTGTTCTTCATAAAAGTTTTAGGTCTATATCTCATCTAACCTCTGGTAAAATTTCAGGTCGTTTTGACCTGTCTAACTCGAGTTATGACCAAATGAACAAACACTGTTCATTTGGTCAGTTTGTACAGTGACAGACTGCTCTTATCCAACTTTGGTCAATTGGTTCACTAAGTTTGGTCACTTTTTGGGCATGGTTCCTAAATAAAAATTGTGTCATTTTATGTCTATTTTCATCTCCAATTGGTACCATATCAATTGGACTTGTAAAATTTCAGCTTTGGTCCTTCAAAGTTGACTTGGTCGTGCTGCCAGCAGCATGACCATATACCCTCCGAATTTAGCTTCAATTCCAACAATTCAAACACAACTCATTTGGTCAAAATTGACCATTTTTCACTTCACAATAGGTCAAACATGCCATTTACTCATTTCTTACATTTTTGGTTCACAAATCCTAAGTCCCAAAACCCTAACTCACTTATTTGTTGCAATTAACTAAATTCAAAGCTCTCAACCATAATCAATCAACTAATGGAGATCCATAAACTCATTCAAATGCATCAAACCATACAAAATCATACTCCCTTCAACCAGGCCAAAATTTCAGTAATGGTCCTCACAATCTTTTTCTTTTCATTTTAAACATATTACAAGCTAATTCAAACCAAAAATACAATAATCAAATCTCAACTTTTAAATTGATACACTTACCTCAACTTTAATACCAAATCTTCAATTTTTCTCCTCCTTTCTTCTTTCTTTCTTGTTCTTAAGTTGAGATTGCAAGCTCTAGTAAGGTTTTTAGGGGAGTTATGAAGATTAAGTGAAGGAATTTAAGCTTAAGTGTAAGCTTAAATGAAGAAAATTCATGGCGGTTTATGGAGGAAGATGGGGCGGCACAAAGGAAGAAGAAAGAGCTTCTATTTTTTTTTCTTTTCTTTCTTTTATAAATTTTGGTTTATGGAAGACCACAAAAATCCCATTTAACTATTTTATTAATTATTCCTTTTATGGCATCATGCATAATGTCATGCATGATGTCATCACCTTTTTACTTTTTCATTTTCCTCTTTTTTTTATTTATTTTTCTATTAGTTCTTTAATTTAATTCTCGACTCCGAAATTTTCTTTTCTCCGATTTTATTTGACAGTTAGGTCAGGAGTCAGCTCTTGGGGTCAATTGACGAAATTGCCCCTCGTCTGTTCATCCCGGTTTGCAAATAATTGCATATTTCTTCCGGCTCCCTGACCTAATTATTTGACTAGCTTAACAGTTCTTTTTCGTGATTTTCTCTTTTCCACTGTGTTCGTAAGGGTCCTAAGGACCGCAGCGTCACATTTTACGATTTAAAATTTGAGTTTAAAATGACTTCGTAGTCGTTCCCGAGACGGTCGCCCATCGCTGTGACTCTCGGCTCGTTTAACCTCTTATGTTCTGTTTTTCTTATTTATACTTAACTAATTGAATATTACTAATTATTTGTATTTATGGTTTCTTTAGTTTTCTTAAGTATGGTTCTAATCCCCTTAATTGTCCGGACCGACACCGGTCACCGGAACAGTGAATTATACCAGGCTATATAAATAGGGGTGTTACAATTCTCTCCCCCTTAAATAAATTTCGTCTCCAAATTTTTACCTAGTATCAATCTCTGAACAGCTGTGGGTGTTGTCCCCTCATGTCCTCCTCTCGTTCCCAAGTAGCTTCTTGGCCCGAATGATGGTTCCACAGCACTTTTACCAACGGTATCTGCTTGTTCCGTAGCTGCTTCATCTCATAAGCCAGAATCTTTATGGGTTCTTCGTCATATATGAGGTCTGGATTCACTTCAATTTCTTCTACTGGTAGTATATGAGATGGGTCTGATCGATACCTCCTCAACATAAACACATGGAAGACATTATGTATCTTCTCCAACTCTGGAGGTAGTGCCAACCAATATGCCAAAGGGCCCACTCTTTCCAGAACCTCATATGGCCCAATAAAATGAGGACTTAGTTTCCCCTTTCTGCCGAATCTCATAATTCTCTTCCAAGGAGAAACCTTGAGGAAAACTTTCTCACCCACTGCATACTCAATATCTCTTCTTTTCAAATCAATGTAGGACTTCTGCCGGTCTGATGCAGCTTTAAGTCGATCTTTGATCACCCTAATTTTCTCTTCAGTCTGTTGAACAATTTCGGGTCTAATCATTTTTCTTTCATATAATCATATCATATCATTTCAAGAAATGAAATTCATTTCATACATATGAAAATTATATACAAAAATTCCCAAATTATTTACAATCCCAAAATATAAATTATATCTATTTACAATGTTTAGAATTAATACACATTTGATTGTACATGATCAAAATGCAAAACCCTAATTACATTGGGCCCTACCAAAATAAACACTGCCGAGGTGAGCTCTGGACTGTAGCAGATCTGGACAATTGTAATCAGAGTACTACTATAGCGACTGCTACTATGGTGGCTACTGTGTCTGGTCTCCAGTACCTACGCGATGGAAAATCCATCGCGCTAAGCAAATTTCTTAGTGGTGTATAATCTTAAAGAAATTCAACTAAATAATTATAAATAATAATTCTATATAAACTTTTGCAATTCTAGGTCACTTGCATATTTTACTCTACTTTGGGAATAAATTAATTAGCAGTATATTTCCTATGTATTTATTTCATTCTCTGTCTTTTTAAACTTATGTCAGAGTCTTTAAAATCACATTAGTGTTTTTAATGTCATATCAGTGTATTTCATGTCATATCGGTGTATTTGTGCCCAAGTAACCTATAACAGACTATAATGCTGGATTCACGGGAGTATACGGGTTAGACAGCCATATGTCTACCCTGTATACATCTGTCATGCCAGGCACAAGGCTAGCTGACAGGCATATAGTATCCTGTATACAACTGTCATGTCAGGCACAAGGCCAGCGAGAAGGCATAAAGCCAAAAATACAATTATGCACAATGGCATCTGTCATGTCAGGTACAAGGCTAGCGGGTAAGCTGTTAAAGGCAGAAATACAATTAGAAACAATGGCCAATGGGTAGGCATATAACCTGTAGAACAATCATATCAAACATATATTGTCAGTCCATGACTTTCCATGTAGGCAGTACTGCTATCTGTAGTCCCTAATTGGTATACCAATCGATCCAACTATATATATAAGTCTAGGTATACTTTGGGCAAATTAGTACTATTAAGCACTTATAGTTTTATTATTTCATGCTATGTACTTATTGGACCTAGGTGTCTTAACCCATGTTTTGATGATAATAAACAATTAGTGTGCTATTAATATACTTTGGAAGTGTTTGTGTTGAGTTTGTAGGCCCTAGATTCAAAATTGTCAAATTGCATCAAATCAAGGTTAAGGAAGAGCTAGATAAGGAAGCAAATATTTATGGGACCCTACAATGTAACTTTTATTTATTTTATATTTTGTAAATCTCATTTAATTAATTGTGTTGGATCAAGTCTAGGTGGTACTAAGAATATCTTGTTCAACTTGGCTTTTACCTAATTCTTTATCAAGGGAAAATTAAATAAAATTTTCAAAAATAGAAAATTAATTTTGAAAAGTATTTTAGTTGCAAAATACACTGAATTAGCTTTCTAATGGTTCAAATGGATCAAAAATTCTAGTTCAGGTCAAAAAGTTATGAGTTTTCTAAACTTTCAATTTCTTAGTGCCTTTACTTGTAACCTTTTCTTAAGCAAGGGGACTAAAATGAAATTTTCACATTTGAGAAATGAAAATTTGTTTTTGAAAGTGTTTTCATTGAAAATTTTATCAAATTAGCTTTTCAAAGGTTCACACGGATTGAAAATCTGAGTTCCGGTCACAAAGTAATGCATTTTTTAAGCCTAAGTGCCCTTTTGACACTTTCTGTCCAGAGAGCACTTCGGCAGCCAAAAGTGAGAAGTTTGGCAGCCGAAGTTCACTCTTTAAATCATGGTTTTTGAGTGTTAAAAGTCATTTTGTCTAGAGAGCACTCTGGCAACTGAAAGTGGGAACTTCGATAGCCGAAAGTGACTTCTCAAAAGCTGTTTTTTTTGGCTCTTTAACCTTCGGCAGCCGAACCTGGATTTCTGCAACTCGATGAAACAGAGCTTTGGGTGGTTGAATGGCTAGTTTTGAATTTAATACACCCCCAATGGTTATTTTCTTGCAAAACTATAAATAGGCATCATTTTTTACTGGAAACTAGTTTTGAGAACAACAATCTTCTTGAAAATTTATTGTGTTCTAAAATTTTCTTCATTCTCTCTCTCTAGAACTTGAGCTACCATAGTTAATATTCAGAACTTGATATTTGAGTTGTAAATTCATTGTTCTGAGAGTTCCTTTAAAGTTGTTGTGAGCACTTATTGTAATTTTAAGTGTGATAGAGTTTAAAATAGCTCTTGTGTAACGTCCTCACTTTAGGTAGTCCATATATTTTACTGTTCTGACAACTAACGTCTGTCCGGACAGTTAAAATATCTAAAACTACACTCAAACTAGAGTGAGGATTCATAAATTAACTGAATAAAGAATTAAGAAAAATAAAAGAAAAATAAAAAAATGAATTTCAAATGAGTTAAACGAGCCGGGTTCACAGCGATGGGTGACCTAATGGGAAGCGATTGTGAAGACAGTTGTAGACTCCAGATCCGTAAGAAGCCTTAAGAAATAATGTTTAGGACTTAATTAAAGGTTTATTGAAGTATAAATTACATTAAAAATATCAAAGAAAATCTAGGAGAATTTAATTAATCAGTATAGACAAATATAACCTAGTAAGTCCAACGAAGGATATTTTGGTCATTTCAATCATAAAGTTGAATTTTTATCTAAATGTCAGTCAAAATGAGAGAGAATAAAATATTAAAAATAAATTAAAACATGAATTATTAAATGGAAAATGGGAAAAAGAAAAGAAAAAAAAAAGAATGAAATGTAAATTTAATTATGATGTCATAATGACATCATAAAAAGTGGTAACCAATGGGAACTTAACAAATGCTTATTAAGAGATAAGAGAGAATTTAAAAGAGACAAATTTGACTATTGAAAAATCAGCTACATCTTCTTTTTTTTTTTTTCTTTCTATTTGGCCGAACATCCATGGTCGTTCCTTCCACCATTTTTCAACATGCTTACAACACTTAACATCAAGCTCAGAAATGCCTCAAACCAAATGAAATTACTGACCTAAGTTAGGTCACCAAACTGACCAGAATCAATTCTGCCCAGAATTTCCTGGACATAGACCACCCGACCAGTTTTGGAAAAATAGCTATAACTTGGTCTATTAAAATTCAAATGCAATGAAACCAATGGAAAATTTTTTATAAGACATAGGTCTACAACAGAGGTGACTCAAATTAGGTTTGTGCACAACATTTTAAATTCATTGTTTTTACTAAAAAGCTAATTAAATAAGAGTTATGAATAATTTTTTTATTGTTTTGGCCTTAGGAATTTTATTTGAAAATTTGTGTGTTTCCTATGTTATAAATAGAAATTTTGAGATAAAATGTAATTTTTGATTTGTATGAAATATTTAAATATTGTGATTTGAAATTATTTTTTATTCACACTGGGCATGGCAATATCACTATGTTCCTCCTCCATTTATGGGGTGAGTTTGACTATATTCCTCCCCCTCTGGCTTGCCAGTCTGAGGTGAGTTTGGATGAGTACTCATTAGCTAGCTAGCCACCTCCCTCATTGATTTCTATTAGCAGGGTGAGTCCTTCTTATTGTGGTGTACAACACGGCATGATCAGAAATTTTGTGTCATGACCTAAGTTGTGTTAATGATTGGCAACACTGTGTTTATTAAATTGTTTAATCAAATTTGTGTTAGATGAGCTTTGAAAATTGTGAAATATTTGAATTGTAATTTGTCAATTGATGTTTATATTAAGCATTTTAAATTTTTATTGTGCACCACTGAGTAATTTATACTCAGCGATAGCTTCTTTTGCTATGGTAGATAGGGGTAAGGAGAAAGCAGCAGAGTGAGCTGCTATTGATAGGGTTGCAGTGCCTTTTTGTACGTGTATTTGTTTATACCCTTGTAGCTTAATTTTGATGTAAATAGTTTAGTGTCATATGTATTAGTGTCAAATTGAGCAGTTGTACAGTAAATTATAATAATATTATCTTGTGGATTTTTATGTCTATAAATTAAATTTGTTAATGTACATTAAATATTTTGAATGCAATGTGTATGAATTATTTTGAAATCTTGAGATGACAATTTTGATTTGAATTGTGGATTTTAAATTGAATTGTTGTTAAGGATGTTGGTTTGAAAATTTTGGAGGTTGGGTTGTGATTGAAACTTATTTGGAAGTGCTTTTCTATAGGTTTAAATTTTTTGTTTTTCTCAATTACAGCTGGCACTCTGCCGAAATTTTTACAAAATTTACAAAAAATAGAAATTGTCAAACATTTTACTTAGTTTTTAAACTTCAATTAAAAGTTTTTAATTTCTACTAAAAATGTTTGCCACCTTCAAAAAGGAATAGAATTGTTTCAAAATCCCTTATAGTATATTTAATGGGTTATCGGTAGGCGAAGTTCGGTAATTCATTAATTATACTACGCGATCATGTTATGCCTTACAGAGGGGTAAGGTGTGACATTTATAATGTTATATGCAGGATAATTATTTCAATTAGTTTGATATTTTTATTTCAATTTATGCACCACTAAGCAATATGCTTAGCGCGTTAGTTCTTACCACATGTAGGTACTGGAGAGCAGCAGCAGTAGTAGGGCCTAGACCGGACTTGGACCAGATCTACTACAGTGTGGGTTGTCACCTCATCAGTTGTTTTGATAGGGCTCATGTACATATCAGATTTTGCATTTTGGTATTGTATGTAATTAAATGATGTAAATCATTTTTGGATTGTATAGAAATTGTAAATATTGTACTTGACTTTCTATGAATGAAATGAGTTATTCTATTTTCTTGAAAAATTTATATGAGCAAATGAGACATGATGTGATGAATGAATAGATGAAATGGATATGAATTGTTTTAACAGGTAACATGAAACGCACCATGCACTAATAGAACAGAGGGGACTCTGTCTGGGTCTCCATAAAAATGAAATGGGATAAAAAAAAATTCTACAAGTGAGATAATAAAATTAAATGGACATTAAATTAATATTGTAAATGATAAGACAGGATAGGATGCTTCGACGCCGAATATAGCACGCCTTACTTGGCTACACTGTAGACGAGAGAGGGGTGTTATATTTATTGGTATCAGAGCAAAGGTTTAGGCGTTCCTAGGCATAGGTAGACAGAAAGATATAGTGTGCATAACATGCATGAGCCTTTATTTAAGAGTCGAGGTGACACTAATACAGATCTGTTTTTGTCTGTTTTATAGGATTGATGGAGTCTGATCCTTTAGAGCAAGGATCTTTCAGACTCGAGGAGGAGAAGGTTAGTAGTCATATACCTACTCCTAGTCAGGAGCGAGGGAGGAGAGAGGAGTCGTCACATGGTGCTGCGGGTAGAACACAGTAGGCATTCTTGGAGCCGATGACCTAGATGCTCTACCAGTTTACCAGGGCCATTCCATAGCCGCAGCCACAGCCACAAGCAGTACAGTGGTCCCCACTAGAGAAGCTGAGAAAGTATTGGGCTGTTGACTTTATGGGTAAGCAGGAAGATGACCCATCCGCTGCTGAGCATTGGCTAGAGCGGACTGAGAGAGTGTTGAAGCAGCTACATTGCAGGCCAAAGCAGTAGCTAAAGTGTGCTCTGTCGTTATTACAAGGGGAAGCCTACCAGTGGTGGGATATAGTGTCTAGAGCAATGCAACCGACAACGCTTACTTAGGATTTCTTCTTGACTGAGTTCAAGAAGAAGTATGTCTCACCCTACTCCTCGTAAGGAATAACATGTTCCCCTAGTACACCTAATGAATTACCGTACTTCGCCTACCGGTAACCCATTAAATATACTACAAGGGATTTTAAAACAATTTATGATCATTTTTATAGTGGTGGGAACGTTGAATATTTATCAAAAGCCTTTAATTGAAATGTTGGTCATGGATCAAATCCTCGATTAAAACCTGGTGTTATGAATTTTTTTTTTAAAATTTCGGTAGAGTGGCAGCTGTATTTGGAGAAAACAGTTCTTCAAAACCAAAAAGAAAAACACTTCCAATATATTTTCTCAATCACAACTTCAATAAACTCAATTTCATCTCACAAATCAACACAATTAACTCAATCCAATTTTTCAAGCCATACTTAGCATAGAGAAAACCATACATGGATTTCAAAAATCAGGAAGAAATTTGGATATTACATTCATTACAAAACTCAGAAATAAATTTGAATATTATAATAATTTGTATTTTAATTACATACCCAAAATAATAGTACAAAGTTCTTGTACAACTACTCAAATAAATTACATACATATAATTACATGCATACATCAAAATCTATGTACAAGGGTATACCTATGATATACCCGGAGCTAATCTGAATATGTCTTCAAGGCGCAGCTACAGGAAATCTCACTCGGCTGCTCTATCTTTACTTTCACCTACGACAACATAAAAAAGGTATCGTTGAGTGGTAAACTTAGTGGTGCACAACTATAATTTAAAATATAATACAATATACATTGACAAAATTATAGCAATTAATTTGAAAATCTGTAAATTCATCAAAATTTTAAAAATCAAAATATTCATTGCCAATAATATAAATCATTTGCTTAAACGACCTTGATCAATAAATTCAATTTATCAAATCATAACTGGACATTTAAAGTAATTCAGCAATTTATGGAAATAGATATTAATTTCAATCAAATTAAGTGTGCTCAAATCTCATTTAAAATCATTATTCAAAAACTATTCTTTATCTCACTAACTATGCAAGACTAATCCGTAAGGGCCATCATCAAAGCGATTCTAACTCCCTATGGTTGGGGAGGTCGAATCGGGATTTTAACTCCCTATGGTTAGGGAGGTCGAATCATCGTGTACATTACACACCACAATAATGCATCTTCCAAAAGGGCCAATGAAAAACTTAGATCTAACCTCTAATAAGAGGAGAATCTAAGCATGTGCATGTACCATGGTAATCAAAACAAAGCTGACTCCACTATCTCCTCAACAAATGAGAGAAACGGGTAATAACCTAGTCAAGCATCTATAGTGAGATATAAAACAATATCATGAATCTCTTTATCCATTTTGTGAGCATAAATCACAACAAAATTCAATTCAATGTCAAATCCAATATCCAATAATTTTTTATGCTCATCACAATTCAAAACATATTTTATCACAATTTTTCCAAAACTAATTTTTTCAATCCACGACAATGCTCAATAATTGTTGAAATACCATTTCACAAAACTAAATTCATGCATACTATAACAATTTCAATAATCATTGAAATAAATCCAATACTTGATAAACATAATACATAAGGAAAATAACGTCATTTAATCATATGAAATATTCAGAACAATATCAATTAAAACTAGTTCTGCACAAACTTTTTTGTCAACTAGTTTACTCAAATTTTCATTTCTCCTTCAAAGATCTCTTTTCAGTCTCTTTTTCAACTGAAACATACAATTTACAGTGTTTCAGTACCATATCTCATAATTAATTCATTAATTTATTTCATGCCTACTTAATTGTAGCCTAAATTTGCTTAAAATGGTATCCTTTGAATTTTGCTTTTTGGGTCACTATTCATTCTACTATTCAAGTCAAAATGTTGACTTTTTCCTACTAAATAGGTTTATTAATTCTAATTGCACTCATATACCACATTTTGGGTGTCAATTTTGTTGGCATTGATTGCCAATTCAATTTCTAATTTCCCTAGGTGCAAATCCAAAATTTCAGTTTTGATTCAGTATTTTCTACAATTCCATTGGTCAGATTACTCTAGAAATTTAGCTAAGTGTCCTTCATCAAAGTTGTTTCTTATTGTCTTAGCTTTAATTCCCTTTTTGAATCACTTCATTTGGAGTTTTGTAGCCCAAGATATGACCATTTTCCCAAGGCTGGCCGGATTTGTTTTAACCCAGAATTCTGGGCCCTTTCTTGGTTCTGGTAGTTTTGGTCTGCTGACTGCAGCTCACTTTTTTGGATGGGTTATGGTCAAAATTTGGGTTTGCGTTCTTCATAAAAGTTGTAGGGCTATGTCTTAGCTTTCAATCGGTATAAAATTAAGTCATTTGGACCTTCCTACACCAAGTTATAGCCAAATGAAATTGTTCATTTGGTCAGTCTGGTACAGTGGTAGTGCACATTACCCAGATTTTACCTAATTGTTAACTATCATAATGTCATTTTCTGAGCATGGTTTCTACACAACAATTGTGGCATTTTGTGTCTACTTTCATATCCAATTGGCCTCATACCAATTAGGATGGAAGAATTATAGTTTTGGTCCCTGAAAAGGACCTAGGTCATACTTCCCAAAGGTGAACCTTATCCAATCCGAATTGCATGGCAATTTCAGTCACTCTAACACATCTTAATTGGTCCCAATTGACCATTTCTAACCTCAATTAGGGTCAATTGCATCAATTGACCATTTCCTCCAATTTTTGCCCCAATTCCTATGGCTCAAGAACCCTAATTTTTGCAACTCATGCAATTAGTGTAATTAAAGTGTATATTCATCTTCTACACCTTTAATTACACTTACATACCCATTTAATTTCATCAAACTCAAGGAAATCCAACTCCCTATATGCTGGCCAAATTTTTCATAAGGGTAGAGGATCATGATTTATTCCCTTATTTTGTCAATTCTAAGCTAATTTAACTACATAAACATGAATTTAAAGGGTAAAATTAAATTTCACTACTAACCTCTTTCTTTGAAGTTCAACTCTTCAATTCTCTATCTTTCGTCCTTCTTTTTCTTCTTAAATCTTCTTTTCAAGTTGCCAAAGTAAGGTAAATCAAGAAATTTTTGGGGAATTTGTGGGAATTTTGGGGTTTATAAAGCTTAAAATTAAGCTTTAATGGAGGACAAAAATAAAAAGAGAGAGAGAGGAAGAAGAGTGCTGGCCAACAAAGAAGACAACTCCAACAATTTTTTTTTCTTTTGTTTTTATGTGTAATTATCTTGAATTTGACTTAGTCAAAAATTAAATTAATTGAAATTTATTTTTGATGTCATTGCTTATGTCATCCGTGTGATGTCATTAATCAAAATTTCTTTTCTTTTTCTTTTTCCTTAGTTTTTCCATACTTCTTTAATTTAATTCCATATTTCAAAATTTTCATTTCTCAGATTTTATTAGACAGTTAGGTCATGAGTCACTTCTAGAGGTGAATTAACTAATTTGTCCCTCGCCGGTCTGATCCGGTTTGCCAATAATTCAGTGTTTCTTCTGGAACCCTGACCTAACTATTTGATCTGGTTCTCCACATTTTTCTGTGATTTTCACATTTCCCTTAGCTTTGTAATTTTTCCTAGGACTACAGTGTTATAATGCCCCATACGAAATTAGAGTTTTGACCAATCTTGCAGACACTTCCCGGTGCGGTTACCCATCGCAGTGACCCCCGACTCATTTAACTTTTTATGCTTTGTTTTTCTTATTTATATTTTTCGTTCTTATAATTGTTATTTATTTTTATCTATGACTTTTCTAGATGTCACAGATATAGCTCTAGACGTCTTGACTATCCGGGCAGACATCAGGAGCCAAAACAGTAGATTATACAGGAGTGTCCAATGTGAGGGCGTTACAATTCTACCTTCCTTAAAAGAAATTTCATCCTCGAAATTGTGCCCGTTATCCATCCTTAAATAGTCATACGTTTTGTTTTCTCATGTTTTTCTCACATTTCTATGTAGCTTGATAGTCTACATAATGGTCCATAGCACTTTAACCAATAATATTTACTCATCGATTGCTCACCTTGTGTGCCAAGTTTCTTATGAGCTTCTATCATAAGTTAAATTTAGATTTATTTTAATTCTAAAGGTAAGCAAATCTGGGTGCTAACGAATCCACTCTTTCTAGGACCTCATATAATCCTATGAAGTGAGAACTTAGTTTTTTTTTCTCTTATAATCTTCTTTTCTTTGAGTCTATGTAAGACTTCTAACTATCTACTATAACGTTTAATTTGTGTATATAACACTAATCTTCTCTTACTATTGTTTTATTTAATATTGCGATTCATGTTTTCTTATTGAATGACCATTGTGGTCGTATTCTAATTACTTATCTAGTCATTGGCCATTGATTCATAACTGTTATCTTGCCAACTTTATTTAGAATCTAGGTTTATGTGTCATTTTACACAATCTTGTTTGCTTTTTTTTAACTCATTTCTTATTGTTCTATTTGTTTCTTTTTCCATTCCATAACTTAACTTTAATTATTTTATTCCCCAATCTTATCTTCTTCCTTAGCTTAACTGTCGAGTCATGATTTAACACCTCTTATCATTCCTAATAAATCCGCTATACTTCAATATTACTTTGATTTGGTCCTCTGACCATTCTAGTAAGCACTTTTACTAATATTCGTAACATTTCTTTATTACATTTGAGCCAATTATTCCAATTTTCATTTACACCTATAACACCCTCCCTGTAGCAACTCCGTACATTCTACTATTCCGGTGACCAGTGTCAGACTGGACAGCTAGAACGTTCGGAAAAATATTTAAACTAAAGTGAGGAACCATAATTAACTCAAATATTAATAAGAAAAATTTAGGAAAAATTTTAGAAATAAAATACAACCAAGTTAAATGAGCCGGTGCCCTAGCGATGGGTAACCAAGTGAGAAGTTACGGTTCTCGCAACTAGGAGCCCTAGACCCGGGAGAAAAATTATAAAATAATTATTGGGACTCCAGAGAAGGGTCATTGAGGTTCCTATGGCATTAGAATTCCAAGAAAATATTTAGAAAAATTTTTCAATCGATACAGACAATTTTGACCCGTTAAGCCAAACGGAGGGCATTTTGGTCATTTCGTCTTCAAAGATGATTTTTGGCCGACTTGTCCAGTTAAGTAAATAATTATTATGATCTAAAATATGAATAAATATTGCTAAAAAATGAATTGAAAATGAGTAGAAAAAAAAAGAAAAGAAAATGAAATAAAAGTCATATTTATGACATGAGCATGATGCAATTAAAATATTTTCACCCAACCAAATTTTAACACATCATTAAAAACTACTTAAACATGAATAAAAGGAGATAAAAATTGAAAAAGTGGATAGCTATCTTCAATCTTTGGGCTGCAGAAACGTTGAGAGAGAGAGAGAGAGAGGAGAAAAAAACTCCATGAAAGCTCTTGTTCAAGCTTGATTTTCCCTAAGCTCTCCACCCCAAAACCCTAAACTTCCTTCACAAAAAATTATCCCTAAACCTTGAGGAAGCATAAGGCAGCAGAAATTTGAGGAAATTTTGAAGTTGGGCAAGTCCAAGTTAGGTCACAAGTGAGGTTAGTGCCATCTTTCTTTTTTTTTCTTTGGATAATCATGTTAAGGCACTAAGTTAGGCTAAGAAATTGTGGGATTTGAAGGGAATTATGCATGCTAGGGTAGAGGTAAATTTTGGCAGCCTATTGGGAGTGGGGATTTGATTGTTTTGATGGGCTTAGAATGGATTAGAGATGGTGTTTGAAGTGTATTTACATATTGATAATGAATTAGTGTGTTTGACTAATGCATGTTGTGTGAATTGGAATGGGGAATTAGGGTTTTGAAGAGAAATTTGGACTTTGTTTATGTAATGTTGAATGAACATTCTAAGGGTCAATTAGTGACCATTTGAGGGAGATTGACCATAACTTGGAGTGAATTATAGCATTAGAAAACTGATTTGGTATGCTGCCTAGTGAGAGTAGCAGGTTTGGATGTAAGTCCAGCCTGTTTGGACAGCCACAACTTGGGCTGTGTAGGTTCAATTGGTATTTGGCCAATTGAACATGAAACTAGACACATAATGGCACAGCTTTAGTGAAGAAACCATGCCCAAAAGACTAAACCAAGTGGACCAAAAACTTGCCTCAATCCGAGTGTCCTGCAACCAGTTTCTGCAGAATGACCAAATGAACAGTGATTGTTCATTTGGCCATAACTCAGTATAGAATGGCCCAATTGACTTGAAATTTTACCAGCAACAAGCTGAGATATAGACCAACAACTTTCATGAAGGAACCTACCCCAAATTATGACCAGAACCTATTCAACAAGAGAGTGGAATTTACCATTTACTGCACTGTAGATATGGTCAGTTCTGAAATTTTTCAATCCGGCCAGTTGTGGTTTTTGGACCATAACTTGAGCTACAAAACTCCAAATGGAGTGATTCAAAAAAATAAATTCAACTAGACAAAATAAGGAACAACTTTCATGTTTATCATTTTCTCAAATTCCCACTGCAACAGTAACTAATGGAACAATAAAGATAGGGTATAAAAACTGAAAATTCTGCTCCATTAATTTTAAGCTTAGAAATGGTATTGGTAATCAATGCCAACAAATTTTGAATGTAAAATGTGGTATGTTGGGAGTGTTAAAACCAATGTACCTATTTTCTATACAAAAGTCAACATTTTTGGTGACTAATGAAGGGAATAGTAACACCAAAACTTGAAATTCAAAAATTGAAAGATTCTAAAGTGACAAATGCCCTAGTATACCAAACAAGATTGGTTTGGATAGTTTGGCATGCCAATAGGGTTCAGTTAGCAGTACTGCACATGGCATTATGCCATTCTGTGATTTCATGGCTTTTAGCCATTCTGACATTATGTTGATACTTGGCCTTGTGCCTAATGTTATTACTGACTTATTAGTCGCTCTATTGCACTGCCGAGACATATATGTGACCGATGGTGTGACGGCCCGAGGTACTTGATACCCAGTGCTAGTTTACCCATTTATCCAGTCCAGTCGTCCAGTATAGGTTACTTGGGCAACCAAAAATGAAAGTGGATTAATGTAATGAAATAATGAATATAACCAGTACAAAATAAGTACGACTACAAATAATAAAAAAAAAATTTATTTACAATGAGACATTAATACATTCACTACATATTTATTTTCTGTTATTTCTTTTTGTTATATTATTGGCACCACTAAGCATTATTGCTTAGCGCGTTGCTTTTGCCACGCGTAGGTTCTGGAGATCCTGACCGAGAGCCCGGTAGACCACAGACTGGGTGAGACCTCCTGCAGCTCTGCAAGTGTCCGTGTCACCTCACCATCTTCAATGCATTGGTAGGACACTAAGTTTCATTTTGGTATTTTGTAACTAACTTTTATTTTCTTTTGTGTAAATGAAACTTATGTAATGTATTTTGATGTTCATGTAAATAATGAAAATTGTGATTATGAATGGAAAATTTGAGTATTTACTTATTGCTTATAAATGAGTACCATGAGAAATGAATGATTGAGAAATGGAGATGTTGTTGACAATAAAAATTATATTGAGATTTTGATATTGGAGTTTGAGAATGATTGAATATGATTATTGGAAGTGTTTTTCACAGGTTCCGAAGAACTGTTTTCTCCATTTTTAGCCGGTACTCTGCCGGATTTTCTATAAAATTTTTGGAACCTCAAATAAATTATAATTTCAATAAATGACTTAAATGAATTATATTTCACAAGTTATATTCAAAACTATCTTAAAAATTAATTAAGGAGGAATAAAAATAATTAAGATAAAATGGAGTGTTCCGGTACACCGTGTGACATAGCTTACTCGGATATACTGTAGACGGGTAAGGGGTGTCACAACACCTTTCTTTTATCTATCGATATTTTAAAGCTTATTTTTCACTTATTTACAATCATTACTTCCTCTTGTACTGAACTATAACCTATCCTTTAATACCCTAAGAAGGGAGTATACAGAACTGTCCTTTTCCTCTTGTCCTGTACCAATCATAATCTATTCATTATGGTCTGCATAAAAGAATTGTGCTCTTTCTAAGAAATACCTGGCCAATTATTCTTATCTTACCCTTGTCTTAATTAGAACATCATTTTACAAGCTATGATGATCATCCATAGCATCTTGCCCCATTCAGGGGAACAAAATTTTTCTTTGTGCATTGCTATTATACTATTATAATACGGTTTTTCGCTAGACTTTAGGTGAAAAATCCATAACAATACCAAAATAATTGTAAATCCCATATTCGAGACCAGATGACCTTGCACTATCAATGTTATCTTCAATTTATGACTATACCAAAATCTTTAGTCTTATAGCAATTCCTGACGTATCATAGTTCGGGTTAGATAACTGAGTCAATGACTCGAGCTATCTTATAACTATAAACCTTCGATATTCTAACTTTAGAGTTTTAAATCCCTATGTAGGAATTTCAAACTCATTTCTAAGAAGAAAACTCTATCTTGTCATAAATATACTAAAACAGATAACGTTTGCAACTGTTCTTATCTTTGTATACTATCGGGTAGTACGTAGCTCTACACAATAATCCTAAGTCGGTACTATAATTTGCAGCTTACAGTACAAACATCAAGAATATTGCATAGTTACTACGATACATCCTAATAGATCAATTATATTACTGTAACTTGCTTTTAATTCCTCTTGCCTTACATTAAATAGGCTCACCAATGAGCTTTATAAATTTTGTGTGCTAGCAAATACTTTTCGCTGACAAACTCTTCCAAAACTAATTTCAATTACACTTATTATCGTAATTCTTATCTTAAAGGACTAATCACTGATGCATTAAAATTTATTCCCATGTAAAAGAATAGCAACAGAACATATAATTCAAATACTAGCATACAAATAAGTAGTGCTGAGATCAAATAATAACTAATTGTTTCCTCTAAAAATTAAAAACTTACCAGCAGCTACATCCGAAGTTTCTATTCTTTCTCCTTGGCACATAGTGGACGCTCTGACTAGTGCACTACTTTATTCGGGTTAATTCACTGTATTATGGATGTGAGGAGTACCAACTCTATTTCTATCTCAGCCCTGACCAACTGTCTGTGAACTTCGGAGAGCAGGTCGATGTGCTTTAGTACAATCTCTAGCAAAATGTCCAAGCTTTCCACAATTGTAGCAGGCTCCAATGTCTTTAGGACAAATACCCCCATGTAATTTGCCACAAAAATTGCAGATGTGAGGAGGATATGAACTTCTAGTTATTCGATGACTGGACCTTGGTGGCTTCTATTCTGATGATCCACCTCTATCATATCCCTGAGCTCGGGGTTCCTCAAATTCTTTTCTCTTTCCCAAATTACTATTCGAGCTCTGACCCATAGGTTTCTCCCTCTTCTCTATTTCATGTTGCCCTTGTGGGGGTTAGTTCTGTACTTGGGCTTTAGCTGACAGACTATCAGCCATTTGTTGAAAGAAAGTGGCCATTTGCTAGGCCATTTGTGCGATAATTTTGTATCGGGGGGCCCAGCAGTTGGGGCCTTCAACACACTGAGAGAAGGGCCTCCTCCTCCCTCTTCAAGCAATGTTGGTTGTCTGTTTTCTTTTCTCTCTTCTCTCCCTTCTCTATTTCTTCTTTCTTCTTCTTCTTTTCTGGACAGGAGATTTCTCTTTCATATTTATGATGTAAATGTACTATATGTATCAAACATTTGAGCATTTGTATTTACCGATAAAATATTTCAAATTTACAATTCAAAATTTACTTTAAAACCATTGCTCTGATACTACTAAATATGTCACACCCTACTCCTCGTAAGGCATAACATGTTCTCATAGTACACCTAATGAATTACCGTACTTCGCTTACCGGTAACCCATTAAATATACTACAAGGGATTTTAAAACAATTTTTGATCATTTTTATAGTGGTGGGAACTTTGAATATTTATCAAAAGCCTTTAATTGAAATGTTGGTCATGGATCAAATCCTCGATTAAAATCTGGAATTATGAATTTTTTTTCAAAATTTCGGCAGAGTGCCGACTATATTTGAAGAAAATAGTTCTTCAAAACCTGAAAGAAAAAAACTTCCAATATGTTTTCTCAACTACAACTTCAATAAACTCAATTTCATCTCCCAAATCAGCATAATTAACTCAATCCAATTTTTCAAGCCATACTTACCATAGAGAAAACCATACATGGATTTTAAAACTCAGGAAGAAATTTGGCTATTACATTCATTACAAAACTCAGAAATAAATTTGAATATTACAATAATTTGTATTTTAATTACATACCCAAAATAATATTACAAAGTTCTTGTACAATTGCTCAAATAAATTCATACATATAATTACATGCATACATCAAAATCTATGTACGAGGATATACCTATGATATACCCAAAGCTAATCCGAATGTGTCTTCAAGGCCCAGCTATAGGAAATCTCACTCGGCTGCTCTATCTTTACTCTCACCTGCGACAGCATACAAAGCTATCCATGAGTGGTGAACTCAGTGGTGCATAACTATAATTTAAAATGTAATACAATATACATTGATAAAATTATAGCAGTTAATTTGAAAATCTTGAAATTCATCAAAATTTCAAAAATCAAAATATTCATTGCCAATAATATAAATCATTTGTTTAAACGACCTTGATCAATAAATTCAATTTATCAAATCATAACTGAACATTTAAAGTAATTCAGCAATTTATGGAAATATATATTAATTTCAATCAAATTAAGTATGCTCAAATCTCATTTAAAATCACAATTCCTTACTATTCAAAAACTATTCTTTATCTCACTAACTATGCAAGACTAATCCGTAAGGGCCATCTTCAGAGCGATTCTAACTCCTTATGGTCGGGGAGGTCGAATCGGGATTCCAACTCCCTATAATCGGGGAGATCAAATCATCGTGCACATTACATACCACAATAATGCATCTTCCAAAAGGGCTAATGAAAAACTTAGATCTAACCTCTAATAAGAGGAGAATCTAAGCATGTGCACGTACCATGGTAATCAAAACAAAGCTAACTCCACTATTTCTTCAACAAATGAGAGAAACGGGTAATAACCTAGTTAAGCATCTATAGTGAGATATAAAACAATATCATGAATCTCTTTGTCCATTTTGTGAGCATAAATCACAATACAATTCAATTCAATGTCAATTCCAATATCCAATAATTTTTTATGCTCATCACAATTCAAAACATATTTTATTACAATTTTTCCAAAACTAATTTATTCAATCCACAACAATGCTCAATAATTGTTGAAATATCATTTCACAAAGCTAAATTCATGCATACTATAACAATTTTAATAATCATTGAAATAAATCCAATACTTGATAAACATAATACATAAGGAAAATAACGTCATTTAATCATATGAAATATTCAGAACAAAATCAATTAAAACTAGTTATGCACAAACCTCTTTGTCGACTAGTTTACTCAAATTTTCGTTTCTCCTTCGAAGATCTCTTTTCAGTTTATTTTTCAAATGAAACACACAATTTACAATGTTTTAGTACCATATCTCATAATTAATTCATTAATTTATTTCATACCTACTTAATTGTAGCCTTAAATTTGCTTAAAATGGTATCCTTTGAATTTTGCATTTTGGGTCATTATTCATTGCACTATTCAAGTCAAAATATTAAATTTTTCCTACTAAATAGGTTTATTAATTCTAATTTCACTCATATACCACATTTTGGGTGTCAATTTTGTTGGCATTGATTGCCAATTCAATTTCTAATTTCCCTAGGTGCAAATCCAAAATTTCAGTTTTCGTTTATTATTTTCTATTGTTTTATTGGTCTAGTTACTGTAGAAATTTGGCTAAGTGTCCTTCATCAAAGTTGTTTCTTATTGTCTTAGCTTTAATTCCCTTTTTGAATCACTCAATTTGGAGTTTTATAGCCCATGATATGGCCATTTTCCTAAGGCTGGCCGGATTTGTTTTAACCCAGAATTCTGGGCACTTTCTTAGTTCTGGCAGTTTTGGTGTGCTGACTGTAGCTCACTTTTTGGATGGGTTATGATCAGAATTTGGGTTTTGTGGGGCTATGTCTCAACTTTCTATCGGTATAAAATTTAGGTCATTTGGACCTTCCTACACCAAGTTATGGCCAAATGAATAAACACTGTTTATTTGGTCAGTCTTGTACAGTGGCAGTGCACATTACCCGGATTTCACCTAATTGTTCACTATCTTAATGTCATTTTTCTGGGCATAGTTTCTACACAAAAATTGTGGCATTATGTGTCTACTTTCATATCCAATTGGTCTCACACCAATTAGGGTGGTAGAATTATAGTTTTAGTCCCTGAAAGGGACCTAGGTCATACTGCCCAAAGGTGAACCTTATCCAATCCGAATTGCATGGCAATTCTAGTCACTCCAACACATCTCAATTGGTACCAATTGACTATTTCTAACCTCAATTAGGGTCAATTGTATCAATTGACCATTTCCTCTAATTTTTCCCCCAATTCCAATGGCTCAAGAACCCTAATTTTTGCAACTCATGCAATTAGTGCAATTAAAGCGTATATTCATCTTCTACACCTTTGATTACACTTACATACCCATTTAATTTCATCAAACTCAAGCAAATCCAACTCCCTATATGCTGGCTGAATTTTTCATCAGGGTAGAGGTGTATGATTTATTCCCTTATTTTGTCAATTCTAACCTAATTTAACTACATAAACATGAATTTAAAGAGTGAAATGAAATTTCACTACTAACCTATTTCTTTGAAGTTCAACTCTTCAATTCTCTATCTTTCCTCCTTCCTTTTCTTCTTAAATCTTCTTTTCAAGTTGCCAAAGTTTATAAAGCTTAAAATTAAGCTTTAATGGAGAACAAAAATAAAAAGAGAGAGAGAGGAAGAAGAGTGCCGGCCAACAAAAAAGACAACTCTAATAATTTCTTTTTCTTTTGTTTTTATGTGTAATTATCTTGAATTTGACTTTGTCAAAAATTAGATTAATTGAAATTTATTTTTGATGTCATTGCTTATGTCATCCTTGTGATGTCATTAATCAAATTTTCTTTTCTTTTTCTTTTTCCTTAGTTTTTCCATACTTCTTTAATTTAATTCCATATTTCAAAATTTTCATTTCTTAGATTCTATTGGACAGTTAGGTCATGAGTCACCTCTAGGGGTGAATTGGCCAGTTTGCCCCTCGCTGGTCTGATCCGGTTTGCCAATAATTCAATGTTTCTTTTGGAACCCTAACCTAACCATTTGATCTGATTCTCCACATTTTTCTGTAATTTTCACATTTCCCTTAGCTTCACAATTTTTCCTAGGACTGTGGTGTCACAATGCCCGTTACGAAAATTAGGGTTTTGATCGATCTCGCAGTCACTTCCCGGTGCGATCACTCATCGCTGTGACTCTCGGCTCATTTAACTTTTTATGCTTTGTTTTCCTTATTTATATTTTTCCTTCTTATAATTGTTATTTATTTTTCAGTCACATATATCGCTCCAGACGTCTTGACTGTCCAGGCAGACATCAGGCGCTGAAACTGTAGACTATACAAGAGTGTCCAATGTGAGGGCGTTACAAAGTATATTAGTCATATATACTTAGAGGCCAGAAGGAGAGAGTTCTTAACTCTAAGGCAAAGGTAGCTCACGGTCTTTGAGTTTGAGAGAGAATTTCTGAGGCTAGGAAGATATGCACGGGAGATAATGCCTACAGAGGCAGATCAGTGCCGTAGGTTTGAAGATGGACTGAACAACAATCTTAGACTTATAATGATGGCACATGAGTTTACTGACTTCTCCAAGTTAGTCGCTGCAGCTCTCAATGTAGAAAGAGTATGAAATGATAAGTAAACCTAGAGAGATAGATAGCGAAAGAGGAGCTATAGGTAAGGTTAGTCCAGTACACCAGTTTCTGAGGGTAAGAGGCCTAAGGGTTCACTAGGCTAGGGCCAGAGACAGAGGTCTCAGTTTACACAGAGAGAAGGACAGTCCAAAGCATCAGTGGGGAGTCCTCCAAGCACCGCAATAGAGGGATTAACCTCCATACCATTATGCACCTACTGTGAGAGGAGGCACCAAGGACAGTGCCGGTTGTTGACCGGGGGATGCTTCTGATGTGAAGCTACTGATCATTTCCTATGGGATTGTCCCCACAAGAGTGTTCCCACTACAATAACACCGACTGAGAGATCTGCCCCCATAGCTCAGAAGGGTAGATGGCCTATGAGGCCAGAGGTGATGGATACATCATAGAGACCGGCTTCTGAGACCATTGAGTGGCCCGAGGTTAGAGTAGAACCTCGTGTATATGCTATGAGAGCACAGGAGGAGCCAGAGCCGGCAGATGTTGTTAGAGGTATATTTCTCATTATAATACTTTAGTATATGTAATGATAGACCCTATATATGAGATGAAAGTAAATAGATGCAGAACTAGTTAAGGATGAGAGTGTAGAGCTAGATTTAGTATGATAGACTAAAGAGATAAGGAGATAGCAGTTCCTTGACTATTTACAATGGGTAAATTTTGAAGATGAAATTTTATTTAGAGGGGAAGAATTGTAACGCCCTCACTTTAGGGAGTTCATATATTCTACTGTTTCGACAACTAACGTCTGTCTGGACAATTAGAATGTCTAGAATTATATTCAAACTAGAGTGAGGAGGCATAAATTGACTGAATAAAGACTAAGAAAAATAAAGGAAAAATAAAAAAAAAATGAATTTCAAATGAGTTAAATGAGCTAGGGTCACAGCGATGGGTGACCTAACGGGAAGTAACTGTGAAGATAGTTGCCAACCCCAGATCCGTAAGAAGCCCTAAAAAATAATTTTTAGGGCTTAATTAAAGGTTTATTAAAGTATGAATGACATTAAATATATCAAAAAAAATCTAGGAGAATTTAATTAATCAGTACAAACAAATATAACCAGGTAAGTCCAACGAAGGGCATTTTGGTCATTTTAATCCTAGAGTTGAATTTTGACCTAAATGTCAATCAAAATGAGAGAGAATAAAATATTAAAAATAAATTAAAACATGAATTATTAAATGGAAAAAGGGGAAAAGAAATGAAAAAAAAAAGAATGAAATATAAATTTTATTATGATGTCATAATGACATCATAAAAAGTGGTAACAAATGGGAACTTAACAAATGCTTATTGAGAGATAAGAGAGAATTTAAAAGAGAAAAATTTGACTATTGAAAAATCAGCTACATCTTCTTCTTTTTCTTTCTATTTGGCCGAACCTCCATGGCCATTCCTTCCACCATTTTTTCAAGCTTTAAGCTTGAATTTTCTCTTTATCCATCCACCAAAATCCGTAAGTTCCTTCGCAAAAATTTATCCCTACACCATTAGGAAGACTTTGGCTACCAAGAAATTGAAGAATCTTAGAGTTTTCACAAGTTAAGAAGTGGACATCTAAAGGTTAGTGCAATAATCACCCTATCTCTCTTCTTTAAGTGTTGTAAGCATGTTAAAACAAGTTAGTATGACATGAAAATTGAAGAACATAACAAGTCTATTTGGAATTAAATTTTTGGCCACCATGATGTAAAGAGGAAATTGATGTTCTTAATTGATATAAATTAGCTTAGTGATGTTGATTGATAAGTATATATACATTGGAAGTGAAATTGCAATTAGTTTTATGGTGTTGGGAATATTGAGTTAGAGTTTTGACTTAATTTGTTACTTTTGAATTATGGCTTGAAATTGAGCATGTTGAGATGAATTGTTGATCATTTGAAGTGCTATGTATGCCAAATTGAAGTATGGGAGTTGGAGAAAATTGAAATTGGGAGTGAAATTTTCTTGTAGGAAATTCGGACCAATGAGTCCAATGTATTTTCTGAGCTATAACTGAAATTGTGTGGCTTCAATTGGTATGAGGCCAATTGAAGGTAAAACTAGACCCATAAAACTCCATTTTTTATGAAGAGACCCTGCCTAAATTCTATCTATAAGTTGACCAATTTATTATTCCAATCCGGATGTCCATACACTGAACCCAGGAAAATGACCAAATGAATAATACATGTTCATTTGGCCATAACTCCCTCTGCACAGGTCCAAATGACATGAATTTTATACCATTGGAAAGATTATACATAAAACTACAACTTTCATTGAGAACACCAAGCCCAAAAATGCCTCTAACCAAATGAAATTATTGACCCATATTAGGTCACCAAACTGACCAGAATCAATTATGCTTAGAATTTCCTGGACATAACCACCTGACCAATTTTGGCAAAATGGCCATAACTTGGTCTATAAAAATCCAAATGCAATAAAACCAATGGAAAAATTTTTATAAGACATAGGTCTACAATATTGGTCTTTCTACCAAAACCCAGAACTGAAAGGATCTAGATCAAATGGTTAGAAAAATTTAGCACATCAAAACCTGGAGTTTGACCAAACTACACTTGACCCTAGAATAGTCTTTAAGTCATATCTCCCACTAGGAAACTCTAATTGGGAAGAGCCCAAATATTCTGGAAACCTAAGAAATAGGGCTCCAACTTTGATTTAGAGACTTGCCTCAAATTTTGAATGTAAGAACCCTGAAATGAAAGTCAAAGCTACTGACCTGAACATGGACCCTGAAGACACAGGGCACATGAGTCCAGACTAGTGATTTGGCTATACTTAATTCTACAAACCTTGAAAAATTGTAATTAAAATTTTTGAGTAATTATAATACATAGGTTAACAACTTCAATGAAGAACTTTAAGCCCAAAAATGACTTATAATAGGTCCAATTAATTAGACCAAGAAAGACTCTAGAATCTGCCTAATTCTGGAACCAGAAAGAGATAGTGAACCAGTTATTGTTATTTGACCATAACTTGAGTTCTAAAACATCAAATAACATGATTAAAAAGGGAAAACAAAGATAAGACATAGAGGAACAACTTCCATAAAGGAAGTGTAGCCAAATAAGGGCCACATCTTGGCCAACTTGCTAGGTGAATCTAAGATACTAAACCTGGACCTTGAGAAAGGTTCCTAATATGATTTGGCATATGAGATGAAGTAAATTTCAATAACTTGCTAAGCATTAAAATAACAAGAATCAATGAAATTATGAGTGTTAAATAACATTATTTTGCCCAGAGTACACCCAGACTCATTTATATAGCTTGAATCAATTGGTATACCAATTAGGGACTAAATATTACAGTATTGCCCACAGGGATAATCATTGACAGACAACATATGTCTAAGATGATTGTTCTACTGGCTTTATGCCTGCCTGATGGCCATAGTGTCAATTTTCATTATTATTGGCTTATGCCTGCCTGCTGGCCTTGTGCCTGATATGATCGTTGTATACTTGGTAGACATATGGATGTCTAATTAGTATACTCTTGTGTATCCAGTCTTTATAGTCTGTCATAGGTTACTTGGGCACAGTTATGATAAATAAAATTTTAAATTCAAACAAGTACATGAGAGAACCATTAATATAAATTATACAAGACCGAATATAATATACATGACTAAAAAGATCCCGATTAACTTAATTGCTTCCAAAAGACTGTAAATTCATATAATTGTATATTTCTTTATAATGTTATACGCAGGATAATTATTTCAATTATTTTGATATTTTTATTTTAATTTATGCACCACTAAGCAATATGCTTAGCGCATTGGTTCTTACTACGCGTAGGTACTGGAGAGCAACAGCAGCAGTAGGGCCTAGACCCAACTTGGACCAGATCTGCTACAATGTGGGTTGTCACCTCATCAGTTGTTTTGGTAGGGCTCATGTACATATTAGATTTTGCATTTTGGTATTGTATGTAATTAAATGATGTGAATCATTTTTAGATTGTATATAAATTGTAAATATTGTACTTGAGTTTCTATGAATGAAATGAGTTATTCTATTTTCTTGAAAAATTTATATGAGCAAATGAGACATGATGTGATGAATGAATAGATGAAATGGATATGAATTGTTTTAACAGGTAACATGAAACCCACCATGCACTAATAGAACAGAGGGGACTCTGTCTGGGTCTCTATAAAAATGAAATGTGATAAAAAAAATTTTCTACAAGTGAGATAATAAAATTAAATGGACATTAAGTTAATATTGTAAATGATAAGACAGAATAAGGTGCTCCAGCACCGAATGTAGCACGTCTTACTCGGCTACACTGTAGACGGGAGAGGGGTGTTGCATCTTGAGTGTAAAGAGATTTATAAAAGAGCAAGGGTTTGCTCTTGTGGTGATTATTAGTGGTTTATTCTTCACCCAAAGAAGAATTTTAGTGGAGTTATGTAACATCCTTACTTTAGCTATTCTATACATTCTATTGTTCCGATGACCAATGTCGATCCGGACAGTCAGAATGTTTAGAACTATATTTAGACTAGAGTGAGGAGTCATAAATAGCCCAAATAATACCAAGAAAAATTAAGGAAAAACTTTAGAAATAAAATACATTGAGGTTAAATGAGTCGTAGCTCTAGTGATGGGTGACCTTAATGGGAAGTTGCGGTGTAGATAGTTAGCAACCCTAAACTCTAGGGGAATTCTGTGAAATAATTTTTGAAACTCTAGTGAAGAGTTATTTAGCCTTCGATGGCATTGGAATGCCAAGAAAATGCTCCTAGAATTTTATCAATCTGTATAGACGATTTTGGGCTCATTTAGCTAAACGAATAGCATTTTGGTCATTTCGCCTTCAGAGATGAATTTTGACCAACTTGTCCATTTAAGTAAGTGAATTACATGACATAAATTATGAATAAATATTGATTAAAAAATTATTAAAAATGATAAATGAAAGTAAGAAAACAAAATAAAAGAAATTTCAAGATAATATTAATTATGACATTATCATGATGTCATTTAAAAAGCTCCACCCAATCACCATTTGACAAACTAATAAAAGGGATAAAAATAAACATAAAATGGGATTACAAAAAAAAAAAAAAGCCATCAGCTATCCTATTCACCATCTTGGCCGAACCATTGAGAGAGAAAGAAAGAGAGAAGTTCCACCATTGATGCTCATCCCTCAAAGCTCATTAAACCTTGATTTTACACTACAAAACCACCTATTTTCTTCACTAAACTTGATTCTTATACCTTGAGTGAATTGAGGCAGCAAAAAGAAGAGGAAATAAAGGAAGTTTGGCAAGTTGAGAGTTAGCTCAACAAGAGGTTAGTGTCCAATCATTTACTTTTTGCTTTAAATTCTTGATTAAGGACTTGAATTAAGTTGAAATTGTAAGAAAAATATAATGAAATTTATGTGTATATATCCCCATGATTTTGGCAACCTTGGATGGATTGGGATTTTGATGATTTTGTTGAACTTGAAATGGGAATTGATGATCCCTTAACATGAATTGAGTGATTGAATATTAAATTATAAGTTTTGTGCATGAATTGAAAATTGAGAATTAGGTTTCTTGAGCTAAATTGGGGGATTTGTGCTTTGAGAGTGAATTAGTGTTTTAATGGTCAATTAGTGACCATTTATGGTGAATTGAACTTAAATTGGAGTGAGTTGTGGCATTAAGAAGTGAATTGGTATGCTACCCCTTAAGGTGCCAGAATACTAGACTTGAGTCCAGTGTGTTCATAGGGTTATAACTTGAGCTATGTTGCTCCAATTGGTGCAAAACCAATTGGAAATGAAACTAAACACATAATGGCACAACTTTGATGAAGAAACCATGCCTTGAAAACCAACCTAAGTTGACCTAAGAACTGCCCTAATCCGAGTGGCCAACATGATGTCCCTGGAAAATGACCAAATAAATAGTATTTGTTCCTTTGGTCATAACTCAATGTAGAAATGTCCAATTGACCTGAATTTTATATCAATAAAAAGATTAGACAATTTAGAACAACTTTCATGAAGAATACCAAACCAAATTCTGATCATAACCCGTCTGAATTGCTAATCAAAGTCAGGGTATCAAAATTGCCAGAACCATTTCTGCCCAGAAATTCTGGGTAGATACCAATCCGGCTAGTCCTAAAGAAATTAGCATAACTTGAGCTAGAAAACTCCAAATACAGTGATTCAGAAAGGAAATTAAAGAAGAGATAATAAGGAATAACTTTTATGAAGGAAGTTTTGTCAAAATTTTACTGTAGCAAGGTCCAATGAAATAGTAAACATAAACCTCAAATTCTAGAAATTTGAAATAAAACATAGGAGACCAGGAATTGAGTTTGGCAACCAATGCCAATAAAAATAAAATTCAAAATTTGGTATTTTGATGAACTTAGAATTTACAAATCTAAGAAATATTAAAAAGTCAACATTTGTGTGAAATAGTCTAGTGAATAGTGTAACACCCCTAAATGCATAGCTTGGTATATTTCACTGTCTTGGTGACCCATGTCGGTCTGGACAATTAAGAAGATTAGAACCATGTTTAAGTCACCTAGGAAAGCCCTGAATAAAAATAAATAGTAATTATCAGATAGTGAAGTATAAATAAGAAAAACAATGCATGAAAAGTTAAGTGAGTTGAGGATCACAGCGATGGGTGATCTTACCGGGAAGTGACTGCGAGGTCAGCTCTGTAATGGCCCGGCCCACTAGTGATATTGTCCGCTCTGGGCTGAAACCCTCACGGTTTTAAAACGCGTCACTAAAGGTTACGAACCACCAACTTATAAACCCAGCATCTCTCCCGTGTTTTGTCGATGTGGGATTTGCCTAGGGTGTTACAATCCACCCCCCTTATGGGACTCAGCGTCCTCGCTGAGGTTTACCCCACCATCGTTCAAGGTTGCACGCGGAGCAGCTCTGATACCACAAATGTAATGGCCCGGCCCACTAGTGATATTGTCCGCTCTGGGCCGAAACCCTCACGGTTTTAAAACGCGTCACTAGGGGTTACGAACCACCAACTTATAAACCCAGCATCTCTCCCGTGTTTTGTCGATGTGGGATTTACCTAGGGTGTTACAAGCTCTAACCCTAATTTTGAACTGGAAATTATGACACCGCGGTCCTAAGGTCTATTGTGAACCTAGTGGAAAAGAGAGAATCACGGAAAAGAGTTAATAAGTAGGTCAAATAATTAGGTCAGGACTTCAGAAGAAATACTAGATTATTTACAAACCGGATCAATCCGGCGATGGGCAAATTGATCAATTCACCCCTAGAGGTGACTTTTGACCTAACTGTCCAATAAAATTGGAGAAATAAAAATTTCAGAATATAGAATTAAATTAAAGAATAATGGAAAAATAGAAGAAAAAGAAAAAGAATGAAAAATTGAATTATTACATCACTTTAGTGACATCACATATGATGTCAAAATAAAATTTTAATTACCCAAATTTTTTACCAAGTCAAATTTAACTTAATTATACATAAAATAACAAATTTTGGAAAAAAATAAAAAATTGTCATCTTCTTCTCTCACCCTTGCCGTCCCACTCTCTTCCCTCTCTCTCTAAATCCTTCATTGAAGCTTGCAACCAAGCTTCATAAACTCTAGCATCTCTCATAAATTTCCCACTAAATTATGATAAATCTTACTATTTCAACTTGAGAAGGAGATTAAAGAAGAAAAGAAAGGAAGAAAAGAGAAGAAATTGAAGAAGTGAAAATCAAAGAAAGGTTAGTAATCTAAACTTATAAATTCTAGTTAAATTCTTATGTTCTAGTTAAATTAACTTAGAATTCAACATCAATGCAAACAAAACAATCATGGGGGACCAATAGTGGAATTCGCCCAGCATTTAAGGGAGTTAAAATTGTTTGAGTTTGATGAAATTAAAGTGATATAGAAGTGTAATTAAGTGTGTAGATGTTGATTTTACTCTTTAATTTCACTAATTGAATGAAATACATAAATTAGGGTTCTTAAGCTTTAGAAATTGGGGGAAAATTTGTGAGAAATGGTCAATTGATGTAATTGACCCTAATTGAGGTTAGAATGGTCAATTGGGACCAATTGTGATGTGTTGGAATGAGTAGAAATGAAATGCAATTCGGATTGAAGTAGGGTCCCAATTTGGCAGTTTGACCTAGGTCCCTTTCAGGGACCAAAACTGAAATTCTGCCAATCCAATTGGTGTAAGGCTAATTGGCAATGAAAATAGACACATAATGACACAATTTTTATTTAGATACCATGCTCAGAAAATGACATTAAAATAGTAAACAATTAGGTAAAATCCGGGTATTGTGCATTGCCACTATACAAAAATGACCAAATGAACAGTGTTTGTTCATTTGGCCATAACTTGGTCTAGGCAGGTCCAAATGACCTGATTTTTGTGGCATTGGAAAGGTATGACATAGAACAACAACTTTCATGCAGAATACAAACCCAAATTCTGCCCCTAACCAAGTCAATTTGCCACCCAAATTTAGTTATCTAAAACTGCCAGAACCAATAAAATGCCCAAAAATTCTGGGTTGAACCTATCTAGCTAGCCTTAGTAAAATGGCCATATTTTGGCCTACAAACTCCAAATAAAGTGATTCAAAAATGGAATTAAAGATAAGACAATAAGGAACAACTTTTATGAAGAACACTTAGCCAAATTCCCACAGTAACTAGACTAATGGAATAGTGCAAAATAAGGCACCAAAACGAAAATTGAATGTAACACCCCTAAGTTCGGTAGTGCGTTCTACTGCTCTGGTGACCAGTGCTGTCCGGACAGCTAGGAAGCCTAGAACTACACTTCAATATGAATGAGGAGACATAAATAATGAAATACAAGAAAAGAAAATACAAGAAAAACAAAGGAAAAATCATAGCAAAGAAATGGAACCAAGTTAAGCGAGCCGAAAAACCTAGCGATGGGTGACCGCACCGGGAAGTCACGGCGTGGACCGTTGACTGGCCCTGGACTGCGGAGAACCCTGGAAAACATTTTTAGGACTTAAATAGAACCTTATTGAAGAATAAATATCATTAGAAAGATCAAAGAAAAATTAAATAATTAGTACAAAGAAAAGTGAGAAATCGAAAAACAGACAAAACCTAATATACTGAAAAATCTGAATGCCACGAGCAGGGCATTATGGTCATTTGACATCCCGAAGTGTCTTTTGACCTAAATGTCCATTAAAAATAAATAATATTACACTTAGAAAATGAAATGAAAATTTAATTTGGTGGTACATAAAGTAAATAGCCAAAAATGGAGTGAAAAATGTGTAAATAACACATTTAAGCATTATTATATAATTAAATGAGTAAGTGGACCACTAAAGGATTAAATTAAACATAAAATGTGGCTGATGTAAGTCCACTATACCCATCAGAATGTTCATCTTCCTCATTTCATAAACATTGCCGAATTGAAGAAAATGGGAACCACCATGGCCATTTTTCATGCAAGCTCATCTAACCACTCATTTCACTTCTAATCACTTGAGTTCCTTCATAAAAAATGGTCTACACATCACAAGGAAGATATTGATACCAAATTTGAGAAGTTTGGTGAAGGTTTAGCAAGTTACAATCAAAGGTAAGTTTACATTTTTGAGAATTCCTTTGTTAAACTTTATGTTCATGTAATGGGTGTTAGTTTGGTGAAGGAAATTTTAAAGTTTAAATAGTTATTGAGATAGCCATTTTTGGACAGCCATGGGGTCACGCATTTAATGATTTATTATGCATATAATTGATGAGAAATAATGTTGATCTTGGTGATTTAATATCCTAGTGAATTATTTCACATATATATGGTGATTTATGCACTTGGATGGGATTTGGTAAATTGTAGGGCACTTTGATGTTGAAGGACAATTTTCGACAGCTTGGGGACACTTGAATAATTGTATGTATTGATGGAAGTGTTGGCAGAATGTTGACATAGAAGAATTGATGAATGTATATGTAAATTAGTAGTGGAGATTATATGTAATGATTAGGTGTATTTATGTACATATATTGCTAAATTTGGACTTTGTGGTTTAGGGTTGTATTTGATGTATTGAGAATGTTTGTATTCTGTCCAAATTGACCATAGTAAGAAGTGATAAATGGATATGGAATGGTATAAAATCAGAATTAGGTATGGGGATTTAAAGTAGAGCAAGTTAAATGTGTGTTTGAATTAGGGTTTGAAAGACATATAGAGGGCAGTGTGCAAATAGACCTATAACTTTAAATGTGTAACCTCAATTGGTATGAGACCAATTGGAGGTGAAACTAGGCACAAAATGTGCCAACTTTCATTGAGAAAACATACCAAAATTCTGCTTGCAAGGTGACCTAAGAAAATGACCAATTCGGATTAGGTGCAATTAGGACCTGAAAAATGACCAATTGGGCAGCAGTGAGTGTTTAGGCCATAACTCACTCAAACCAGGTCCAATTGACCTGAAATTTTGACCAAGAATAGTTAAGACCCATACCTACAAGTCTTATGAAGACACCAAAGCCCAGAAATGACCATAAGCAAGTCAAACAACTTGCACAAGTTCGGGTCCAAAAACTGGCCGAACCAGAGTTGACCAAATTGACCTAAAATTGACCTAATTTGATAACAATTGACCAGCAATAGTGTAATGACCATAACTTGGTCTACTTAACTCAGATTGACCTGAAAATTTTCCCCACGTGCAATAAGACCTAGATCTACAAGTTTGTAGTTTTGACCGAAACCCGAAATTCGAGGGAACTAGATCGTCCGGCTAGGTCAAACCAGTGTCCCGGAATCCAGCAATTTGCATTAAAATGCACTAAACAAGAAAATGACTTTGGTAAAACGTACCAAGCCTAAAACCCTATCGAATGTGACATATTAACGACACTAAAACCTAATTTACCTAAAACGCAACGAGGGACAGTATATTAGGTGATTAAGTGAATAATTGAGTTCAGTACATTATGTACCAAACACCATCGATAGAGACAGTTTAATTTAGTACTGAAACACTTCAAATTGTGTTTCCCAGTTAACAAGGACTCAGCAAAAGGGAAAGAAATACTGAGTCAAAACCAGGAGACAAATATCAGAGGTTTGTGCACAACAGTCATTTCTTTTGAATTTTTCAATTGGAATAAATTATGATTATTTGTATTGTTTTAAATTGTGTTTGTGCACAACAACTATTTCTCTTGAATTTTTCAATTGAAATAAATATTGACTATTTGTATATTATTGTTTTAAATTGTGAAAATGTGTTTGATGGATACTCATTGATTGAAAAGCACTGTAAATGGTTTTTGTGGAAATTGAAGTGAATTACGAATTGTGTTGCCATTTTGTGAATGAAATTATAACTTTGGAAAGTTATTGAATTCTTACGGATCATTTGAATAAAATATTGGAATTGTTTTGACTCACAATTGGCATGACACTGATACTATGTTCCTCTTCCATTAATGGGGTGAGTGTGATTATTCCTCCCTCTTTGACTTATCAGTCTGGGGTGAGTATGATTATGTTCCTCCCTCTTTGACTTCCCAGTCTGAGGTGAGTGTGGATGAGTACTCATTAGATAGCTAGCTTCCTCCCTCATTGATTTCGATTATTGGGGTGAGTATGTCTTGTCGTGGTGTACAACACGGCATATATGGAAAAATTGTGTCATGGCCTAAATTGTGTTATTGATTGGCAACATTGTATTATTCAGTTATTTGATCGAATTGTGTTATTGATTTGCAAAACAATATTATTCAGTTATTTGATCGAATTGTGTTATTGATTTGCAAAACGATATTATTCAGTTATTTGATCGAATCATGTTATTGATTTGCAAAATGATATTATTCAGTTATTTGATCGAATTGTGTTATTGATTTGCAAAACGATATTATTCAGTTATTTGATCGAATTGTGTTATTGATTTGCAAAACGATATTATTCATTTATTTGATCGAATTGTGTTATTGATTTGCAAAACGATATTATTCAGTTATTTGATCAAATTGTGATATTGGTCGGCAACACTGTGTTATTAAGTATTTTGATCAAATTGTGTATGAATTGGCAATACAGTATTCTTAAACTATTTGACTAAATTGTGTTATTATGAATTTTGATGATTTGTGAATTGGAGTTTAAATTCCTTATGACATTCATTGTCTTGAATTTAACTATGGTTTTAAGTATCCACTATTGATATGATTTATGAATTGTGATTTAAAATTGTATTTGGTTAATGTTGTGCACTGCGAGACATTGTCTCAAATGATAGCTTTATTCTTTATCGCAGTAGAGAGACAGAGCAGGCGTGAGACTAGGCTGCTAGTACATCCAGCGAGGGATTACTTGGTATAATGAGTATACCAATATTTTGCATTTTGTACTGTAATGTATGACACTGTATGTACATATTGTTTTGGTTTGAGCAGTTGCAAATTTAAATTGTAACTTGAGGTTGTAAAATAATTATGAGTTATTTGACTTGTAAAAATTGTATTATATTTCCTATATCTCAGCTTTTGAAAAATCACTGTGGATTTGAGTTGAGAAATGTGTTGTATTGAGAAAAATGTTGGAGTTGAGATTTGGAAAATAATTGAAGTGCTTCTTACGTGTTTTACAAGAACTGCTTTATCCAAAACACAGATGGCATTCTGCCAAAATTTTTACAGAAATTCCAAATAATTCAAATGTGTTAGTTCTATCACTTCATATCAAAAAGGTTTTTAACACCTGTAAATAGTGCTCACCACTGTAAAAGAAGTAAGAAAAGTTTTTAAAATCCCTTGTAGTATATTTAATGGGTTATCAGTAGACGGAGTTGGTAATTCATTAGGTATACTACGGGATCATGTTATGCCTTACAAAGGGGTAGAGTGTGACATTGAATTTTCTCTTAGGAGACCTAGAAATTGAAATGACAACTAAGACCAACAAATTAGAAACTCAAAATATAGTATGTGGGTGTAATTGGAATTCACATACCTATTAAGCATGAGAAAGTCAATATTTTGACTTGAATAGTATCATGAATAGTAACCCTAAAATACAAAGTTTAAGGAGTGCTATTTTAAACAAAATTAGGGGTGCATTGGTAGACAAAAAAATGTATTATTGGAATTATTATAAGTTGTGATACTGAAACACTGTGACTTGTATGTTTCAATTGAGAAGAATACCGACTTAAGGCCAAAAGGTGACTCGTAAGAGGTTTGTGCACAACATAGAAACTTTTTGTGAATTTTCTTTTGTAAATTGTTTTGAATGAATTGTGAATATTAAATTGTGACTTTGTTTGTGCTGAAAAATTAGATTGAAAAGAAAAATGTGTTATTGACCCAAAATGTTGAGAAAATAAACTATATGTGAATTATTAACATTTGAATGTTTAGAAAACTGTTTAAATGGTTTGAAACCACAGTGTCATGACCAAATGTCTGAATGCCTCACTAGTTTGACTAGTGGGAGGAATTAGTTTTCTATTCCCTCTCTGGCTGAAGTGTTGAGGTGTGTCACACCTTACCCCTCAGTAAGGCATAACATAATCTCATAGAATACCTAATGAATTACCGAACTTCGCCTACCGATAACTCATTAAGTACCCTACAAGGGATTTTAAAACAATTTTCTTACTTTTTGGAAGTGGCGAGCATTTTAGTAGGAATTAAAAACATTTAATTGAAGTTTCAAAACTAGTAAAAATTTTTGTCCATTTTTATTTGTTTTCAAATTTTGGAAAAATTTCGGCAGAGTGCCGTCTGTATTTTGAGAAAACAGTTCTTCAAAAACCTGTAAAAAGCACTTCCAATATTTGTTTTCACAACTCCCAACCACCAAAATAACTTAGTTTGTCATAATGCAATCCAAGTCCATAATTCAATCAAAATTTGTCATTTCAAAATATCTCATCAATTCATTCACATTACATTTAATATTTAATTTACAATACATATCATAATTTACAAAAAGAAAATCCAAAATACTATACTATAATTTACTATACAACTGCTCAACTTTACATTAATACAAATGACATTACAATATTTACATCAAAATAACTACAAGGGTATAAATAAATACCCATACCAAAAAGGTCAATGCAGTCCTCTATCTCAATAGCAGCTCACTCTGCTGCTTTCTCCTTATCTTTATCTGACAGCAAAATAAGCTATCGCTGAGTATAAAAATACTCAGTGGTGTATAATAAAAATTCAAAATGCAGTACATAAAACATTCATTGATAAATCACAATTTAAATATTTCACAATCACATTTCACAAATTATCAAAACTCATTATAGCACAATTTTGGTCAAATAATTTACTAAACACGGTGTTGTCAATTCATACACAACTTAAGCCATGACACAAAATTTTCAATCAATGCCGCATTTACACCACGACAAAGCAATCAACAACCCCACTAATCGACATCAATGAGGGAGGTGGCTAGCTAGCTAATGAGTACTCATCTGATCTACAACCTCAACTGGTAAGCTAGAGAGGGAGGAAAATAAATGATCTCAACCTTATAGATGGAGGAGGAATAATGTGATACTGTCATGCTAAGTGTGAACACAAAATCAATTCAAAACAAAGTACTCAAATAATTTAGAAAAGATCCCAAACAATTTCCAAAGTCATTTTTGCAGTCACTAAAAGGCAACACAATTTATAAATAATACAGCATTTCCATAAAGCATAACAAGTCAAATTTTCACTTAGAAAATAATTACATAATTTATTGTGCACAAACCTGAACGTGAGTCGCTTCTAAACCTTGACTCAGTCCTTTAGATTTTTCAAGTCTTTTTCAGCTGAAACACACGTGATTTCGGGTTTTTCAGTATCTTATCTCACAATAAATCAAACAATTAAATTCATATATGCTCAATTCTAGCCCCAATATGCTTAAACTTACGTTTTTGGAAATTTTCATGTTGAGGTTACTATTCATAATACTATTCAAGTCAAAATATTAACTTTCTTATGCTTAAAAGGTATGGGAAATCTAACTATACCCACATACCACATTTTGATTACAAATTTTGTTGGTTTTGGTTGTTTTCTCAAATTCTAAGTCTTTTAGGCACAAATTTCAAATTTTCAATTTTGGTATCCTGTTTTGCACTGTTCCATTGGTCATGTTGCTATGGAAATTTGGCTAAGTTTTCTTCATAGAAGTTGTTCCTTATTGTCTTAACTTTATTTTCCTTTTTGAATCACTCCATTTGGAGCTTTTTGCCTAAGTTGTAGCCATTTGAACATAGCTGGCCGAATTTGGTTTTACCTAGAATTCTGGGCATTCACTAGATAAAGGCAATTTTTGTAGGTTGATTGTAGGTGGCTTTTCAAATAGGTTATGGTTAAAATTTGGGTTTGTTTTCTTCATGAAAGTTGTAGGGCTATGTCTCAGCTTTCTACCGGTAAAATTTTAGGTCATTTGGACCTTCCTAGATCAAGTTATGGTCATTTATGTAACTACTATTCATTTGGTCATTTTTGTACAGGTCAGTTTGCCAATTCCAGATTTGTCTAATTGGTCATTAAGTTATGATCACTTTCTGGGCATGATTCCTAAATGAAAAATGTGCCATTTTGTGTCTAATTTCATTCTCAATTGGCCTCACACTAATTGTGTTGGTAAATTTTCAGTTTTGGTTCCTAAAAGGGACCTAGGTCATGCTGCCTGCAGATTGACCCTCTCAAATCCGAATTGGAACTTAGTTCCAACAATTCATACACACTAAAAATGGTCACAATTAACCATTTTTCAACTCGAATAAGGTCATTTACATCCATTGACCATTTTCTACAATTTTTCTCCCAAACCCTAAGTCAAGAACCCTAATTTTCCAATTAACACCATTCATTCAAATTCACTTCACTAACCATGCTCAACACCTCTTAACACATCACAATTCATGTTTAATTTAAATAAACACCATCAAAACCCTAAATACAATGGCTAGCCAAAATTCCATGGTTTACCAAGACATGCATAATTTTTGTAATTCCTAAATTTAAATCATCATCTTCAAGTTCACTTTCATGCATACATAACTAAATTAACTTAAAAGAAAGTTTATCTCAAATGAAGCTTTTCTATCTTCTCAAACTCTCCAATTTTCCTTTCTTTTTCACTTTTAATCTTCAAATCAAGACCCAAGGACAAGTTTTAACCAAGGAAACATCAAAATCTATGGCTGAATTTTTAGTTTAGAAAGCTTTAAAATAAGCTTTCATGGTGGAAAGATGGAAGAGATGAGAAAAAAAAAAAGAGAGAGAAGAGAATGGGAGCTAGCACACTTGAAAAAAGAAGATGAAGAATGGTTTAATTTTTCAATTTTATGTATTTTTAAGTCTTTAAAAATACTTTTAACTTGGTCAATTTAGGTAGGCAAATTAAAATTATATTTTGACATCATGATGATGTCATCCAATGAGGTAAGCATGGGGTAATAAACTTTTTTAATTTTATTTTTCTTTTGTATTTATTTTTTCATTAGTTCTTTAATTTAATTTTTGATCCCGAAATTCCCTTTTCTTCAATTTTATTGGACAGTTAGGTCAGGAGTCAGCTCTAGGGGTGAATTGACCAAATTGCCCCTCGCTGGTTCAATCCGGTTTGTAAGTTATTTGATATTTCTTTTGGATCCCTGACCTAATTATTTGACCTGCTTAACAATTCTTTTCTATGATTTTCTCTTTGCCACTGTGTTCGCGATAGTCCTAAGGACCACAGTGTCACATTTTATGATTCGAAATTTGAGTTTAGACTGGCCTCGCAGTCATTCCCGAGAAGGTCACCCATCGCTGTGACTCCCGGCTCATTTAACTTCTTGTGTTCTATTTTTCTTCTTTATACTTAACTATTTGGCAATTACCAATTATTTGTGTTCAGGGCTTAACTAGGTGTCTTAGACATAGTTCTAATTCTCTTAATTGTCTGACCAATACCGGTCACCGGAACAGTAACATATACCAGGCCATGCAAATAGGGGTGTTACAAGGTGTGTGCCAGTAGAGGAAAAAATTTGAATGGGTACCAATAGATTTGAGCTAGCTATCATTGGTATTCCTCATAAGCCTTTGGCTATTGAGATGAAAAATATATTGATAGCATGATATGACTGTGTGAATTTATAAAAATTGTTTTGTAACTTCAGAAGTGAAAATTTTCTTTGACCAAAATTTTGAATTGTGTTTTGTATCTATTTATTAATTTCAATACCACATTTGGATAATTGTGATTTAATATATGAATAAATTAGTATTTTTGTTATGTTGTGCACTACTGAGTAATTGTACTCAGCGATGACTTTTTATTGCTGTTGCAGGTAGAGAGACTAGTAAAGCAGTCGAGTGAGCTGCTAAGGACCACAGTGCTACACTTTTAGATTTTTTATCGGGTATTAATTTATACCATTTTGTGCATATTTATTTTGATGTATATGATGACTGTATGTATTGTTTTGTAATCGATCTTGAGTAGTTATACAGTAAATAGTAATAGTATTATTTTTGGATTTTATGTTATAAATTAAACTTGTGGATGTAAAGTAAATATTTTAAATGTAAATGTGATGAGTTGATTTAATTGTTTTGAAATATTGTGAATTGTGAAAATTTGAGTTGTGTTGATATATTGGAGGTTGGGGATTGTGATTGAAATTCATTTTGGAAGTGCTTTTTACATGCTAAAATTTTTTATATTTCTCAATTACAGACGGTACTCTGCTGAAATTTCTACAAAATTTGCTAAAAAATAAAAATGGTCAAAATTTTTACCTAACATTTAAACTCCAATTAAAAGTTTTAAGACCTATTAAAAATGATCGCCACCTTCAGAAAGAAGATAAAATTGTTTTAAAATCCCTTATAGTGTATTTAATGGGTTATTGGTAGGCGAAGTTCGGTAATTCATTAAGTATACTACGAGATCATGTTATGCCTTACAGAGGGGTAAGGTATGACAAATAGTAACCTCCACACTACGAATATAAGTAATTACATAATTAACTATATAAAATAACCTAGTATGCCTAGAAAGATTGGGTCGGATAGGTTGGCATGCCAATAGGGTTCTGTCAGCAGTACTGCATATGGCTTCATGCCATTCTGTGCTTTATGGCCTTTCATGCCATTCTGTGATATAATAGCCTTTGGCTATTTTGATTGTGTTTACCATACTTGGCCTCATGCCTTATAATTATTACAACTTATTAGCTGTTCTATTGTACACCGACAAACATTTTGTGACCGATGGTGTGATGGCCTTAGGTACAGGGTACCCAGTGCCGGTTTACCCGTTTATCCAGTCCAGTCAACTAGTATAGGTTACTTAGGCAAGCAAAATAAAACTTAACAAATTTTGATTGAAAAGAAAATTGAAATAAAAAGTACCGAATTAATACTACTATAATTGATTTCAGAAAAATTAGTCTGTATAAAATAACATCATATATTCTGCATATTTATTTCATTTTAGTTTATTTTTATTTATATTGGCACCACTAAGCAGTATTACTTAGCGCGTTGCTTTTGCCACACGTAGGTACTGGAGACACAGTTGGGGAGCCCAGCAGACCTCAAACCCCGTGGTTAGTCAGATCTGCACAGAGTCCAGAGTCACCTCTTATCTGCAGTGCACTAGTTATTAGTTCTTGTTTGTAATTGCGAACTCATGTAATTATATGATAATGTAAATATATGTAATTATATATTACTGTAATTATCAGTAAACTTTGTTGATTAATTAAATTTGAAGACTTTGACATGAAATTGATTTGAAATGTAATATGAATAAATTTTAGAATTTGTGTTGAAATTTCGAGATTGAGTTGATATATATATATATATATATATATATATACAAAGTCAACTATGATAGTATTTCTTTTAAAACAAAAAACCAAAATCTTGTTTTTCCTTTTGTTGAAAAACCCAAAACAAAGAATTTGGATATCATAAAGGCTTATTCCATTTTTGATAATCAAATAAATGTTTTGGAACAGGAAACAAGACAGCATTTACAAAAAGAAATTTCTTCAAACAAGCTTGTTTTCAAAAATCAATTTTTTGATTACTGCTTATTACAAACTAACCCATGTGAGTTCTTGCAGATGGCAGAATCATCCAACAATGGTGATTTAATCCACTTTGGATCAAAAGGGGGATGAGCTAACAGGGAAGAAGCAATAATCTAGATCTTGAACAATATATAAATAATTAAAGAAATAAACAAAGTGCAAAAGAAAAGGAAATCTTCAGAAATGAAAATTAAATTTGTAGGAATTAAATATGAATATACATGTATATATTCAATAGGCGTGAGCAGTCCGTTATGAATATATATACGTATATTTATGCAGATCAGGCGGTTGAACCAACCATATGCATGCTAAAGAAATAAATTTGAAATTTTGTAAAAGAAATTGAAGAAAACTTACTTCAAAATCTTATAAAATTTGTAAGATTTGTACAAAGGTTTTGGAGATGTAATTCCGGGTAGGACTTACAAAGGTTGCTCAGCACATGAGCTTCCTAAGATCTACTACAAGGAAGTTACAGGGTTTGTAGGTTTGTAGGTGAGGTAGAGTTAGGGCAGGATGGGAAGTGAATCAACCTTCTTGCTCCTTCTGAACCTCGGGTGAGACTTCTTCAGGACCTTCTTCGGTTTCTCTCGGCTTGAAAGGGAGAAGCTTGAAGAGGGAGAAGCTTGGGTAAGCTTTTTTTCCTTTGAAGTGGCCTCCTCCTGCCTTGGATGGATGCCTCCTTAAATAGAAATATCTAGGGGCAGTTTTGTAATTTTGGAAAGTTTGAACAGTGTCTGCCACTTGATGCCTTCACGTGTGAACAGTGCTTCTTGTCTCCTTCACGTGTGAACAGTAAAAAGTGAACAGTACAAGATATGACAGGTGAACAGTGTCCTGTCTGGTTTTGAAATAAAGGAAGAGGAAAAGAGAATATTACAAAAGTAAAAAATGATTACAAAAATAAAGGAAAATAAAGAGAAAAGTAAAAGTGCAAAATTTCAAAGAGTAAAAATAAAAGTAGAATGGAAAATAAAGAAAGCAAGATGGATAATTTTGCCGCCATAAATTTCTTTTGTCGGTCTTTCCTTTTTTTTTTTTTTTATAACAGATTTTGTATTTGTGAAGAGGTACCACAACCTTCTTCATCATCATCTCCCAAATCTATGATGGGTTCTGAATCAGAATTGGTTGCAGAAGAATTGGTTCTGTTTTGCAATAATTGTTCCATTATTGCAAAATATTCTTCATCATTTTTAGCTCCTGCTAATCTTGCCATGGCATGTGATCTTTGAGCTAAAAACAATTGATTTGAAAAGTTTTCTATAGGAGTTGGTGGCAACAGGTTTTTTCCCTTAAGCCAGGTTTTTACTCCTTAGTTTGTAATTGTCTCTGGGATATTAAATGAATCCCACCATTTTACCTTGAACCTTCTGATGATTGTATTCATTCCATCTTGGGGTCGAAATTCAAAAAACCAAATAAGAACCCAAGGTAAAAAGAATTTGAAGAAAATAAGAGAAGAGGAGGAAACCTTTTCTCTTTGGGTGAGGGTTTGTAATGGGTTTTGAAAAGGTTTAAACTCTCTGATATTTCTGGTGTAAGAATTTCAGGTTGTGCACCAAAATACTTCCACCACTGAGCAAACCATGAAGGGGTTTTGGAAGAGTCAAATGTTTTTTGGAAATAGAAAAGCCAAGAATGGTTATTCTTGTGATTTTGTATGAGGAAGGTATTATACCATGCCTGCTGGTAATCCCAGTAATTGAAATGTTGGCAATGGTCAATCTTATTTTGGAATGATAATGGGAAGATTTTTGGTTTTGTAAGGTCTTGCCCCCAATCAGAAGGATTAAGGACGTTTTGAATGTGGCAGGTTGAATAAGCCGGATCAGCATGATTTCTTTTAGATAAAAATATTTGAATTTTGCTGAGCTAGTAAATTCAAGTATTGCCTGGTAGTAGGCTCAGGTTTTGGAAAGATCCCAAGGTTTGTAATACCATCCTTTTGTAAAGGCTTTTGAAATTGCCATAGAGGTGTCTTGGTGTAAGAATTCATCCTCTATGATTAAAACATTTTGAAAATGGGTTTTTGTAATCCATTCCGAAGACTTCTTTTTTAATTTTGTTTGAGACAAAACTATTTGAGAAGAATTTGATTGGAAAACATCGGTTTGAAAATCTATTTGTAAAATCTCATGGGCTTGAGAAATGTTTTTAGAAAGGGTTTTTTGGGAGGAAGACTCTTCTTTCTCATGGGTTTTGGAAATAGGTTTTATAAATTTACCTTTCTGGGCTTGATTGGCCAGAGTTATGTTTTGTAAGGCCTGAAGAACTTCAGGAGATTTGGATAGTGATTCTATCCATTTTTGAATCTGACTGTCTGTTTCTGGAGCTTGAGATTCAATAAATTTTGTTTGATCTTCTTCTTCTGCTTCGACCATATCTGCCCAAGTTTGAATAGGTTTTGCAGAAGAGATGATTGGTTTTGTAGGGTTTGGTTTTGTAGAGGCTGAGGCTTCAGCCTTGGTATTTTTCTTTCTGGGCATTGGCCTGTTTTGAAGAAATTCTCTGGTTAGAAAGTCTGGGATGGAATTTGTATCTCCTTTTATAAATTCAATTTCAAAATCAAAAATACTTAAAATTGCTTGCCATCTTGCAAAATTTTGTTTTGATGCAAGATTTTGAACATCTTTTTGCAAAACTTCTTTGGCTGATTTGCAATCAATTCTAAGTAAAAATTTTTGATTTAATAAATCACTTTGAAATTTTTGTATGCACATGACAATTGCAAGAATCTCTTTTTTGATGGTAGAGTATTTCTTTTGACAATCATTCCAATGTGCAGAATGGAATTGAACTATTTGTTCTTTTCCGTTTTGAATTTGTTTTAAAATTCCACCATAACCTAACTCTGAGGCATCTGTCTCGACTACCTTAGGGGCTAATGGATCTGCCAAATGCAGACAAGGAATGGTTTGGACCTGCTTTTTAATATGACGGATCACTTCAGTGTGATGATCTGTCCATGGAACAGGGTTTTTCTTTAACCTATCATGCAAGGGTTTTGCTAGACGGTTAATATTTGGACAAAAATCTAAGACATAATTCAAGTTACCTAGGAATCTTTGCAGCTGGGTTTTATCCAAGATTTTGTCAGGAAATTTGTTTGAAAATTCTAGACTTCTCTCTATTGGAGTAATGGTTCCTTGGGATATGTAATGACCTAGAAACCTAACCCTGGTTTGGAAAAGAGAAATCTTTGATTTTGAAACGGCAAGGCCATTTCATTTTGTAACAGAGAAGAATGTTCTTAAATGTTTGAAGTGTTGTTCAATTGACTCCAAGAACACAAGAACATCATCTTTATAGACTATGCAGAATTTTTAATATGGATTAAAGATTTCATTCATAATTCTCTAGAATTCTGATGGGGCATTTTTCAGGCCAAAAGGCATGACTTTCCACTCATACTGTCCAAAGGGAACTGTGAATGCGGTTTTGTATCTATCTTTTGGATCAATTTGTATTTGCCAAAATCCTGATTTCATATCAAATTTGGAAAATAAAAATGCAGAATGAAGTTTTTGTAAAAGATCTTTTTTGTTTGGAATTGGATACCTGATCCATTTCAAAGCTTTATTCAAAGGTTTGTAATTAATTACTAATCTAGGAGTGCCTCTTTCTATTTCTGAATTTTTGTTTACATAAAAAGCTGCACAACTCCAAGGAGATCTAGATTCTGTAATTAATCCTTTTTTCTTTAAATCCAAAATTTCTGAATGACAGTGTTGTTCTAGTTCAGCATTCATTTGGATTGGTCTGGCTTTTGTAGGTATCTGTTTTTCATTGAAATCATTTTCATATGGTAAATCTACCATATGTTGCTTTCGATTCCAAAAGGCGTTTGGTAAATCAGAATAAATTTCTCTTTCAATTTGGGTTTTGAAATCCGAAATTTTCTTTTTCACCAAATCATTTTGTAATTGTTTTTCAATTCTTGTTAAAGAAACATCTTGCTGTAAATACAACAAGTGTTGCTTTTTTCCCTCTATTAAAACATTAATCTCATTATTATAAATGGAACAAGCTTTTATAATATTGAGATTTCTTGTTTTTGTTTTTGTAACGAAAGGGAAAATAAGAGTTTGTTTTGTAGTTTTGAAGGAGATACTATCATCGTTAACCTTGTAGGGAGTTATCAAGTTAATGAAAGGAGTCCCTAAGATTACACTATGATGAATATCTTGAACAATTACAAATGAGGTTTTGAAAAGAAAATCACCATTAGCTATGGAGGCTTCTGTCTTATAGCTAATAGCCATTTTTGAATTATTTGCGGCTGAAAGTTTTTCTGTGGTTTTTTCGTAAAATTTCTTTGGAACAATTCCTTCTTTAACACAGTTCAAATCTACTCCTGTATCAAATAAGGCAATTGTATTGATTTTGAAATCTTTTGAAAAAACAATGGTAAATTGTATCAAATATTTTCTGGAGGTGATCTGATTGAGGATGAAAAGAAAATCTTCTGGAGGTTTTTGAGTTTCCAAACTATTTTCTTTATTTTTCTCAGATTCTTCCTGGGGTTTTGAAAATAAAAGCTGGATTGCTTTTGAGTCCTGTGCCTTTTTCTCTTTAAGCTGTTTAAGTTCATTCTTAGTAATTTTTATTTCTCTTTGGAGGCATTGGACTGGAGGGTTTTGTAGTTTTTTCTTATTTTCAGGATTTTCTTCATGCTTTAAAACATCTAAGACTAATTCTTGATTTTTTAAAAGCATGTTGACATTTTTTGCATTTTCTTCAGATTCAATTTTAGAATCTGAATTCGATGAATTATTAACTAATCCATCTTTTTGTAAAGGCGCATTTTCTCCAGACTCTTGGTTGTAGTTTGAAGGGGAAGTTGAAGGATTAGTACTCAAATTTTTGATGACTAATTCTTCTTTTTGTAATGATTTGTCAGTGGATTCAGAGACTTTGAATTCACTTTTCATTTGTAATTCTGGAATTGATTTTGGAAGAGGTTTGTTTTGTAATTCAAAGGTTTCTTGAAGGTTTTGTTTCTTTAAAACCTGTTGTTTTGAATTCTTAACAGAATGTGGTTAATGCAGCTTTTTCCTCTGCTTGGTTAGCGTAGCTTTTCTTCTCGCTTTAGAAGATCTTTTAGAGCTACAATGAACTCAGATTGATTATCTTCTGAGTCCTGTTGTTTTGGTTTTGTAATTTGAGAAGGTTTTGAAACTGGGACTGATTTTTTGAAAGTTTTTGGAGTTTTGGAAAACGGATATGAAATGTTATGCTGTTTAGCATACATCTCAAACCAATCAAAGAAAAGAATATGAACTTTATGTTAGTGTACAAAGTCATAATATTCCTTTTGAATTTCTTCTCTTTGATTATTGAAATTTTTGAAAAACCATATTTGCTTTTTATGATTTTTAGGAGAATAAAAATCATCACGCAAATATTGTCTGTCTACTTCGAATTCTTTTTCAAGCACATTAAGTTTATGGTTTACATTTTCTGTAATGGCTGAAAAGGTAGGAGAAGTAGGTTCTGACTCTGTTTGGGTTTCATCCTGAACAGACTCATTTTGTAAATTTGTATAAACTGGATGTGGAACATTTGTAGAGTAATTTACATTTTGTAAAGTGGATCTAGGTATTTCTGAAGTAGAAAACCTAGAAGAGCTAGGTAAATCTGAGGTAGAATACCTAAGCTGAATATTTTGTATTCCAACTGGTTTTGTAACGGGCAAACTAATGACAGAAGGTATACGACATACTATTCCTATGTCTACAGTACTGGATGTTGAGGAATCATCTGAAAACCTAAGACTTCTGTTAAAGCTAAGGCTGACTCTTCCATCGTCATACTGGGTTATTTGCCTTAGTTGAACATTTGGCTCAATTATTTTTGAAGATTCTGGTTCTACTGCACCTTCTAAAATCCATTCTTCTGGTAGGGTTATGTCCTTCCATTGGATAGATCTAGGGATTACAGTGTTGGATTTTGTAAGATCAGTTTGTAAAAGCAAAGTTTCTCCTCTTTTACTTTGAAACTTATATTTTGTGGCAAAAGCAGAAACCATGGCTTTGTAATGGATTTTGTAAATCAGTGCAAGAGGAATAGATCCTTCAAGCATTTTGTAATTATGAGTTTTGATTCGTAAAACAAGGGATTTTGTAATATTACTGTCGTTTAAGGAAACAGTAAAATTTGGATAGCAATCAAAAGATATTGGTCCACTGCACAGACTAGACTCGACTGAACTAAGCAAGGAGTCCTGGAAGTTTATGAACCTATTATCTCTAAGAACTGCTAGGATTGAGGTGTTCAACCCTTCTTTTGTAAGCGGCTTAATTCCAACTTGGACTAAACCTATATGGATGTATTTGTATTGTTTTTCACGGTGTTTTTGTAAGGATTTTTGAGACAGAAGAGAAATCGTCTCAAAGGGTTTTGTAATCTGAAGATCTCTCTCTTCAGTTTTGATTGTGAAATTAGTTTTGAAAAAATTGAGTTTTGTAGTCTGATAGATCTGATCCTTTTGTACTTTTGGAATTTCCCAATTATCTATACATTTTTCAAAATTTTCGATTATTATTTCCTCACTATTAACTATCTTTCTCGACTCGAAGGACGAGGTAGAAGAGTTTGAAGAAGAAACTGTCCTACATAAAATTGGATTCATACTTAAAGAATTTTTCTAGGTTGATCTTTTGAGTTAAGTGAGGTAATCGCACTAGGAATCACTGCCCTAAACACGCCCTCTCGGCTAAAAACGGGACTTACAACCCAGGCCTATTTACACCTCTAAAGAAGCTGTCTTATCACCTTAAGATCATCTTACCAACCCTAAAAATGTTTAAATGTGAATCCGAACCTTAAATAGAACCTTTTCCCCCCCAGGCTCTGATACCAAGGGACGCCAAGATCAAAAGGGGGATGAGCTAATAGGGAAGAAGCAATAATCTAGATCTTGAACAATATATAAATAATTAAAGAAATAAACAAAGTGCAAAAGAAAAGGAAATTTTCAGAAATGAAAATTAAATTTGTAGGAATTAAATATGAATATACATGTATTTATTCAATAGGCGGCAGAGCCGGTCCGTTATGAATATATATACGTATATTTATGCAGATCAGGCGGTTGAACCGACCATATGCATGCTAAATAAATAAATTTGAAATTTTGTAAAAGAAATTGAAGAAAACTTACTTCAAAATCTTATAAAATTTGTAAGATTTGTACAAAGGTTTTGGAGATGTAATTCCGGGTAGGACTTACAAAGGTTGCTCAGCACATGAGCTTCCTAAGATCTACTACAAGGAATTTACAAGGTTTGTAGGTTTGTAGGTGAGGCAGAGGTAGGGCAGGATGGGAAGTGAATCAACCTTCTTGCTCCTTCTGAACCTCTGGTGAGACTTCTTCAAGACCTTCTTCGGATTCTCTCGGCTTAAGAAGCTTGAAAGGGAGAAGCATGAAGAGGGAGAAGCTTGGGTAAGCTTTTGTTCCTTTGAAGTGGCCTCCTTCTGCCTTGGATGGATGTCTTCTTAAATAGAAATATCCAGGGGGCAGTTTTGTAATTTTGGGAAGTTTGAACAGTGTCTGCCGCTTGATGCCTTCAAGTGTGAACAGTGCTTCTTGTCTCCTTCACGTGTGAACAGTAAAAAGTGAACAGTACAATATATGATAGGTGAACAGTGTCCAGTCTGGTTTTGAAATAAAGGAAGAGGGAAAAGAGAATATTACAAAAGTAAAAAATGATTACAAAAATTAAAATAAAGGAAAAAGGATAATTTTGCCGCCATAAATTTCTTTTGCCGGTCTTAAATTTTTTTTTCTTTTTCTTTTTCTTTTCTTTTTTTTTTTATTGGAGTGGAGCTGAGACCACTCTTTTATCCTTCCATCATGTTTTGTAAGTTGTGCCATGTCTCCTCGTCGTCACTTGTTTCGTCATCTGACGAGACAGAAGATAAGTCGTAGTGACTTTCATACTGAACCATGTAATTTTCATACCTTGTTTCAATATGAAAGCGTTTTGGAGCTGGCAAATGTTCATAATGTACAAATATCCAAGAGTATGTACCCGTATTAGTGCATATTCTGGATATCGGTATTTTCGCCAGTGATCGACAACTGTCTTTGCTCGCCATTTGTTGAGTTGGACGAAATAGTCTTCATGATTGCATGGCCAATCCGGAAGATGATAGAGAGGAGGAAGTTTTGTATCCAGGTAGAAGTAATGGATCGCTTGTTGTAGCTCTCCATTTGCTAATACTTCTGGAGGTGTTGAAATAATTTGTATGTTGACTGGTTTCTGAAAGAATAATAGTCTTCTTACTTCTTGGAGGACTCTATTTCCCAAAAACCTGGTCATTTCACAATCAGATTTTGTAACTCGGACTCCAGCTAACATGCCCCATTTGAATAGTTCTCGGGCGTCTAGATCTCGGGTACCAGACATCTGAGTGGTTTTGAAGCGGGGAATGCTGAAATCTAAGCTGTGTTCACAGTCTGGATAGCACAGAGGATATCTGTTAGGATGTTCCTGAGTGCAATGAAAATGGGGTTTTGAGTAGTACTCCCATTCCCATGACCATCCATTGTGACCTTGCTGATTGCTTTTTGTAAAATTGAGACATTTTTGTAAAACATCCAGCTGTTCTTTGATTCTGGACTGGATGATGTTTTGTAGGATCTGCTCGCGGATCTCTTGAGGAAGACCGTTGAGAACTTGTTGCCTGAATTTCTTCGAAAGACAACGGGTTTGGAAATGTTCTAAGGACCTATTGGCACCAAGTGAAGCAAAGAGGACTTCACTGTGGTGATAATTTTTCACATTGACCAGTGGGGCCAATGGTAATTTTACACTAGAATCCAGTGGGGATCCTAGGCCTTCAGTCCTTCGCCTTTGAATTTTTACACTAGAATCCAGTGGGGATCCTAGGCCTTCAAATTCCTGTTTTTGTAATTCAAGGTGATGATTTTGGTTTGAAGTGGATGGATCTGATGGACTAATTCTGGATGTGATGGATTTGTATAAAATCTGGTTTTGTAAAAACTCAATGAATGATTGAGCTACCATGATATGATCCTCATGATATTTAATTCTGCTAAGGAGGTCAGCCACATATTTATTAGCTTCCTCGAACTCAATACAAAGTGCATTGAGAGCTGTTACCCCCAACTTTTTGTTTTGTATTAAAGTCCAAAGATTGTCTAATAAACATTGGTGCCTTTCTGTGGGAACAAATGCAGTTCTGGCTACATTAATTCTGAATTTTTGAGCAGGAGATTTGGAGAGGACTATTGGTCCAAAGTGGACTAAATCACCATTGTTGGATGATTCTGCCATCTGCAAGAACTCACAAGGGTTAGTTTGTAATAAGCAATAATCAAAAAATTGATTTTTGAAAACAAACTTGTTTAAAGAAATTGCTTTTTGTAAATGCTGTCTTGTTTCCTGTTCCAAAACATTTATTTGATTATCAAAAATCGAATAAGCCTTTATGATATTCAAATTCTTTGTTTTGGGTTTTTCAACAAAAGGGAAAACAAGATTTTGATTTTTTGTTTTAAAAGAAATACTATCATAGTTGACTTTGTAGGGAGTAATCAAATTGATGAAAGGCGTCCCTAAAATGACACTATGACTGATATCTTTTATTAAAACAAATGAAGTTTGTAGAAGAAGATTTGAATTAGCTACTGAAGCCTCTGTTTTGTACTTAATTTTGATTTTGGAATTGTTTGCAGCTGAAAGGTTTTCAGTAGTTTTTTCTTGGAATTTTTTTGGAACAATGCCTTCTTTAATACAATTTATATCTGCACCTGTATCAAATAAGGCAATTGTATCGATCCTGAAATCTTTTGAAAAAACTATCGAAATTCTAATCAAATATTTTCTGGAAGAAATCTCATTAAGAATGAAGAGAAAATCCTTTGTAGGTTTTTCAAGACTTTGAATTTCTAAAGTATTTTCTTCATCTTCTTCTTTGATTTCTTCATTGATTTGTTTTGAAAATAATTTTTGAATTGTTTCTAAGTCCTGTGCCTGTTTTTCTTTAAGCTCATTAAGCTCAATCTTAACAGCTTTTATTTCTTCCTGGAGGCATTGGACTGAAACAGTTGATTGTTTTGAAGTCTTCTTTCTACCCAAAATGGCCGTAAGGTCATACGTGTTTTTTGCAACAGAGGGCAGAAAAGAAGGTTTTTGTATTGGTTGTTCTTCGAAGGTTTTTAAAAGTTTTCCTAAAAATTCCTTTTGTAGTTGAGAATCTTCAACCTGTGTAAGGATTTCTAAGAGTAACTTCTGGTCTTTTGAAAGAACATTGATTTTCAATTTTGGTTTTGTAAACAGTTCATTTTCTGTTTCAGAATCTGAACTTGTGATTAATTCATCAATTTGTAATCCTTCTTCATTTTCTGTGGGTTCAGAATTACTGGACTCACATTCGGTTTCAATTAAAAGAGTAGTTATTTTATTAATAACTTCTTCTTCTAATTGTAACTCATGAAGTTTTTTGTTTAACTTGCAAAAATTTGCAATGTGGCCTTTGTTACCACATTTGTAGCAAGTGAAATTTTTTATCTTTGATTTGGATTGAGGACTAGGTTTATTAGTCTTTTTTGGAAATTTTTTGTAATAGGAATCTTTTTCTGATTTTGAAGAGTTTTTGTATTTTTGGGATGATTTTTTGTAAGGTTTTCTGCTACAACTTCCTCCACAGTCTGGAGTAGGGTTTTTGGTTTCTATTTCAAATTATTTGCAGAAAGATCCTAACTCTTGGCGAGTTTTTCTCATTTCCCATTTGAGATGTTTTTGTAATTTCAAATCCTGACAGATCTTTAAACCTTCTTTTTGAGTGAAACTGACTAGTTCACCATAGGTTAATTTATCATACGGGATTTGATTTCCCTTTTCTCCTAAAAGGATCGAAAGTCCAGCAAGGAATTTTTTTTTCCAAAAGGGCTTATTAGAATCTTCTCTAAGCATTACCCTAGTAAGGAAAGTGTTTTGTTAATACTGAAAATCACTCAGTTTTTTGCATCTAAGATTTGAAAGGAGTTCGGCATTTTTATCCTTAAGATGAGATGGGTCACCTACGAAATGTAAGGAGATTGTTACTATCAAGGTGGCTACTGCATCTGGGATTGGTTGGCCTAACTCATCAAGAATTGGCACACCATCTTCTTGAGTTTGTATGGATTCTAGAATCTCAGATTTTTGTAGGTTCATGAGATGATAATCTCACCATCCTTTGAGCTGCCCTGAGAATCCTGCAATGAGGAGTTCAGCAATAGCTCTGTCTGGGATTCCAGTTTGGGTTTTGTAAGCATTTGCTGCCATGGTCATTTGTTGGAGCAAATTCAAGATGTTGTTTTCAGACATGCCATCTATGTTCCATTCATAGACAGTAGAGGCATTGAATTTAGACTGGGTCAGAATTTTAGATCTATTTTCTATGCCTAAGTCTGGAGCTGTTATTGGGAGAGGTGTTGCTACCCGCGGCCAATAAAGTCTATTGATTTGTAAAGGTTTTGAAGACTGAATTTTTTCAGTTTGGATGGGCTGGTTTTCTTGGCTTTGGACATCTGAATCTGAATCTTCCTCAATTATATTGACACTCCTTTGGGAGGTTTGAGGTGTTTCAGGTGCTACTGGAGTAGAAGTCGAAGCTTCTAGCCTAGTCTTCATGCCTCTCAAAGCTTGGATGAATTCAGAATTGTTATTGTTTTGTAAATCTTTTTGACTGTTTTTGAAAACTTGGAATGGTTTGAAAATTGAGTTTTTCAATTTTGTATCCGGCTTAGTTTCAATTTGGGAAACTGTAGCCTGTTGGTTTTGTTCCATTTTTTGTAATTGCTTACCAATGGTATGCAAATGGGCATTTGTAAAGTTATTCAGTAGAACAATGTTTTTTATATTCACAGAATCACTTTCATTTGGAATTTGGTAAGGGGCTGCTTCTACTGTTTGTTCCAAGTGGGGAATTTTTACTATCCTAAGAGGAGGATGTTCAGACTGTATTTTTCTACCATCTGAAATTTCCCATTCAGGAACCTTGTTTCTAACAGTAACAGGATTAACAGATAGTTTTTCTTCTGCTTGTTTAGCAGATAGTTTTTCTTCTGCTTTCTTTAGAAGATCTTTCAGAGCCGCAATGAACTCAGATTGATTATCTTCTGACTCCTGTTGTTTAGGTTTTGAAATTTGAGAAGGTTTTGAAACTGGATCTGATTTTTTGAAAGTTTTTGGAGTTTTGGAAAACGGATATGAAATGTTATGCTCTTTAGCGTACATCTCAAACCAATCAAAGAAAAGAATATGAACTTTATGTTGGTGTACAAAGTCATAATATTCCTTTTGAATTTCTTCCCTTTGATTATTGAAATTTTTGAAAAACCATATTTGCTTTTTATGATTTTTAGGAGAATAAAAATCATCACGCAAATATTGTCTATCTACTTCGAATTCTTTTTCAAGCACATTAAGTTCATGGTTTACATTTTCTGTAATGGCTAAAAAGGTAGGAGAAGTAGGTTCTGACTCTGTTTGGGTTTCATCCCCAATGCACTGCTTTGTAAATTTGTATAAACTGGATGTGGAACATTTGTAGAGTAATTTACGTTTTGTAAAGTGGATCTAGGTATTTCTGAAGTAGAAAACCTAGAAGAACTAGGTAAGTCTGAGGTAGAATACCTAGGCTGTATATTTTGTATTTCAACTGGTTTTGTAACAGGCAAACTAATGACAAAAGGTATACGAGATACTCTTCCTATGTCAACAGTACTAGACGTTGAGGAATCATCTGAAAACCTAAGGCTTCTGTTAAAGCTAAGGCTGACTCTTCCATCGTCATACTGGGTTACTTGCCTAAGTTGAACATTTGGCTTAACTATTTTTGAAGATTCTGGTTCTACTGCACCTTCTAAAATCCATTCTTCTGGTAGGGTTATGTCCTTCCACTGGATAGATCTAGGGATTACAGTGTTGGATTTTGCAAGATCAGTTTGTAAAAGCAAAGTTTCTCCTCTTTTACTTTGAAACTTATGTCTTGTTGCAAAAGCAGAAACCATAGCTTTGTAATGAATTTTGTAAATCAGTGCAAGAGGAATAGATCCTTCAAGCATTTTGTAATTGTGAGTTTTGATTTGTAAAACAAGGGATTTTGTAATATTACTGTCGTTTAAGGAAACAGTAAAATTTGGATAGCAATCAAAAGATATTGGTCCACTGCACAGACTAGACTCGACTGAACTAAGCAAGGAGTCCTGGAAGTTTATGAACCTAGTATCTCTAAGAACTGCTAGGATTGAGGTAGAATAGTTTGAAGAAGAAACTGTCCTACAGAAAATTGGATTCATACTTAAAGAATTTTTCTAGGTTGATCTTTTGAGTTAAGTGAGGTAATCGCACCAGGAATCACTGCCCTAAACACGCCCTCTCAGCTAAAAACGGGACTTACAACCCAGGCCTATTTACACCTCTAAAGAAGCTGTCTTATCACCTTAAGATCATCTTACCAACCTTAAAAATGTTTAAATGTGAATCTGAACCTTAAATAGAACCTTTTCCCCCCCAGGCTCTGATACCAAGGCTCTGATACCAATAGAACCTTAAATCTTACAAATTTTCAAATGGTATCAGAGCCACAGTAAGCTACCCCAGGTCCCGAGTTCGATCTTGGCGTCCCTTGGTATCAGAGTCTGGGGGGGAAAAGGTTCTATTTAAGGTTCGGATTCATATTTAAACATTTTTAAGGTTGGTAAGATGATCTTAAGGTGATAAGACAGCTTCTTTAGAGGTGTAAACAGGCCTGGGTTGTAAGTTCCGTCTTTAGCCGAGAGGGCGTATTTAGGGCAGTGATTCCTGGTGCGATTACCTCACTTAACTCAAAAGATCAACCTAGAAAAATTCTTTAAGTATGAATCCAATTTTCTGTAGGACAGTTTCTTCTTCAAACTCTTCTACCTCATCCTCCGAGTCGAGAAAGATAGTTAATAGTGAAGAAATAATAATTGAAATTTTGAAAAATGTATGGATAATTGGGAAATTCCAAAAGTACAAAAGGATCAGATCTATCAGACTACAAAACTCAATTTTTTCAAAACTGATTTCACAATCAAAACTGAAGAGAGAGATCTTCATATTACAAAACCCTTTGAGACGATTTCTCTTCTGTCTCAAGAATCCTTACAAAAACACCGTGAAAAACAATACAAATACATCTATATAGGTTTAGTCCAAGTTGGAATTAAGCCGCTTACAAAAGAAGGGTTGAAAACCTCAATCCTAGCAGTTCTTAGAGATACTAGGTTCATAAACTTCGAGGACTCCTTGCTTAGTTCATTCGAGTCTAGTTTGTGCAGTGGACAAATATCTTTTGATTGCTATCCAAATTTTACTGTTTCGTTAAACGACAGTAATATTACAAAATCCCTTGTTTTATAAATCAAAACTCACAATTACAAAATGCTTGAAGGATCTATTCCTCTTGCACTGATTTACAAAATTCATTACAAAGCGATGGTTTCTGCTTTTGCAACAAAACTTAAGTTTCAAAGTAAAAGAGGAGAAACTTTGCTTTTACAAACTGATATTACAAAATCCAACACTGTAATCCCTAGATCTATCCAATGGAAGGACATAACCCTACCAGAAGAATGGATTTTAGAAGGTGCAGTAAAACCAGAATCTTCAAAAATAGTTGAGCCAAACGTTCAACTGAGGCAAATAACCCAGTATGACGATGGAAGAGTCAGCCTTAGCTTTAACAGAAGCCTTAGGTTTTCAGATGATTCCTCAACGTCCAGTACTGTAGACATAGGAAGAGTATCTCGTATACCTTCTGTCATTAGTTTGCCTGTTACAAAACCAATTGAAATACAAAATATACAGCCTAGGTATTCTACCTCAGATTTACCTAGCTCTTCTAGGTTTTCTACTCCAGAAATACCTAGATCCACTTTACAAAATGAGTCTGTTCAGGATGAAATCCAAACAGCGTCAGAACCTACTTCTCCTACCTTTTCAACCATTACAGAAAATGTAAACCATGAACTTAATGTGCTTGAAAAAGAATTTGAAGTAGACAGACAATATTTGCATGATGATTTTTATTCTCCTAAAAATCATAAAAAGCAAATATGGTTTTTCAAAAATTTCAATAATCAAAGGGAAGAAATTCAAAAGGAATATTATGACTTTGTACACCAACATAAAGTTCATATTCTTTTCTTTGATTGGTTTGAGATGTATGCTAAACAGCATAACATTTCATATCCGTTTTCCAAAACTCCAAAAACTTTCAAAAAATCAGTCCCAATTTCAAAACCTTCTCAAATTACAAAACCTAAACAACAAGAGTCAGAAGATAATCAATCTGAGTTCATTGCAGCTCTAAAAGATCTTCTAAAGAAAGCAGAAGAAAAACTATCTGTCAATCCTGTTACTGTTAGAAACAAAGTTCCTAAATGGGAAATCTCAGATGGTAGAAAGATACAGTCTGAACATCCTCCTCTTAGGATAGTTAAAATTCCCCACTTGGAACAAACAGTAGAAGCAGCCCCTTACAAAATTCCAAATGAAAGTGATTCTGTGAATATAAAAAACATTGTTCTACAGAATAACTTTACAAATGCCCATTTGCATACCATTGGTAAGCAATTACAAAAAATAGAACAAAACCAACAGGCTACAGTTTCCCAAATTGAAACTAAGCCGGATACAAAATTAAAAAACCCAATCTTCAAACCATTCCAAGTTTCCAAAAACAGTCAAAAGGATTTACAAAACAACAACAATTCTGAATTCATCCAAGCTTTGAGAGACATGAAGACTAGGCTAGAAGCTTTGACTTCTACTCCAGTAGCACCTGAAACACCTCAAACCTCCCAAAGGAGTGTCAATATAATTGAGGAAGATTCAGATTTAGATGTCCAAAGCCAAGAATACCAGCCCATCCAAACTGAAGAAATTCAGTCTTTAAAACCTTTACAAATCAATAGACTTTATTGGCCGCGGGTAGCAACACCTCTCCCAATAACAGCTCCAGACTTAGGCATAGAAAATAGATCTGAAATCCTAACCCAGTCTAAATTCAATGCCTCTACTGTCTATGAATGGAACATAGATGGTATGTCTGAATACAACATCTTGCATTTGCTCCAGCAAATGACCATGGCAGCAAATGCTTACAAAACCCAAAATAGAACCCCAAACAGAGCTATTGCTGAACTCCTCATTGCAGGATTTTTAGGACAGCTCAAAGGATGGTGGGATTATCATCTCACGAACCTACAAAAATCTGAGATTCTAGAATCCATACAAACTCAAGAAGATGGCGTGCCAATTCTTGATGAGTTAGGCCAACCAATCCCAGATGCAGTAGCCACCTTGATAGTAACAATCTCCTTACACTTCGTAGGTGACCCATCTTATCTTAAGGATAAAAATGCCGAACTCCTTTCAAATCTTAGATGCAAAAAACTGAGTGATTTTCAGTATTACAAAAACACTTTTCTTACTAGGGTAATGCTTAGAGAAAATTCTAATCAGCCCTTTTGGAAAGAAAAATTCCTTGCTGGACTTCCGATCCTTTTAGGAGAAAAGGTTAGGAATAAAATTAAGGAAGCATTTGGAAATCAAATCCCGTATGATAAATTAACCTATGGTGAACTAGTCAGTCTCACTCAAAAAGAAAGTTTAAAGATTTGTCAGGATTTGAAATTACAAAAACATCTCAAATGGGAAATGAGTAAAACTCGCCAAGAGTTAGGATCTTTCTGGAAACAATTTGAAATAGGAACTAAAAACCCTACTCCAGACTGTGGAGGAAGTTGTCGCAGAAAACCTTACAAAAAATCATCCCAAAAATACAAAAACTCTTCAAAACCAGAAAAAGATTCCTATTACAAAAAACTTCCAAAAAAGACTAGTAAACCTAGTCCTCAATCCAAATCAAAGATCAAAAATTTCACTTGCTACAAATGTGGTAACAAAGGCCACACTATAAATTTTTGCAAGTTAAACAAAAAACTTCATGAGTTGCAATTAGAATAAGAAGTTATTAATAAGATAACTGCTCTTTTAATTGAAACCGAATGTGAGTCCAGTAATTCTGAACCCACAAAAAATGAAAAAGGATTACAAATTGATGAATTAATCACAAGTTCATCATCCAGTTCAGATTCTGAAACAGAAAATGAACTATTTACAAAACTAAAATTGAAAATCAATGTTCTTTCAAAAGACCAGAAGTTACTCTTAGAAATCCTTACACAAGTTGAAGATTCTCAACTACAAAAGGAATTTTTAGGAAAACTTTTAAAAACCTTTGAAGAACAACCAATACAAAAACCTTCTATTCTGCCCTCTGTTGCAAAGAACACATATGACCTTACGGACATATTGGGTAGGAAGAAGACTTCAAAACAACCAACTGTTTCAGTCCAAAGTCTCCAGGAAGAAATAAAAGTTGCTAAGATTGAGCTTAATGAGCTTAAGGAAAAACAGGCACAGGACTCTGAAACACTTCAAATATTACTTTCAAAACAAATCAATGAAGAAGTCGAAGAAAAAAAATGAAGAAAATACTTTAGAAATTCAAAGTCTTGAAAAACCTACAAAGGATTTTCTCTTCATTCTTAATGAGATTTCTTCCAGAAAATATTTGATTACAATTTCGATAGTTTTTTCAAAAAATTTCAGGATCGATACAATTGCCTTATTTGATACAGGTGCATATATAAATTGTATTAAAGAAGGCATTGTTCCAGAAAAATTCCAAGAAAAAACTACTGAAAACCTTTCAGCTGCAAACAATTCCAAAATCAAAATCACATACAAAACAGAGGCTTCAGTAGCTAATTCAAATCTTCTTCTACAAACTTCATTTGTTTTAATCAAAGATATCAGTCATAGTGTCATTTTAGGGACACCTTTCATCAATTTGATTACTCCCTATAAAGTCAACTATGATAGTATTTCTTTTAAAACAAAAAACCAAAATCTTGTTTTCCCTTTTGTTGAAAAACCCAAAACAAAGAATTTGAATATCATAAAGGCTTATTCCATTTTTGATAATCAAATAAATGTTTTGGAACAGGAAACAAGACAGCATTTACAAAAAGAAAATTCTTTAAACAAGCTTGTCTTCAAAAATCAATTTTTTGATTACTGCTTATTACAAACTAACCCTTGTGAGTTTTTGCAGATGGCAGAATCATCCAACAATGGTGATTTAGTCCACTTTGGACCAATAGTCCTCTCCAAAACTCCTGCTCAAAAATTCAGAATTAATGTAGCTTAATCGCATATGTTCCCACAGAAAGGCACCAATGTTTATTAGACAATCTTTGGACTTTAATACAAAACAAAAAGTTGGGGGTAACAGCTCTCAATGCACTTTGTATTGAGTTCGAGGAAGCTAATAAATATGTGGCTGACCTCCTTAGCAGAATTAAATATCATGAGGATCATATCATGGTAGCTCAATCATTCATTGAGTTTTTACAAAACCAAATTTTATACAAATCCATCACATCCAGAATTAGTCCATTAGATCCATCCTCTTCTAACCAAAATCATCACCTTGAATTACAGAAACAGGAATTTGAAGGCCTAGGATCCCCATTGGATTCTAGTGTAAAAATTCAAAGGCGAAGGACTGAAGGCCTAGGATCCCCACTGGATTCTAGTGTAAAATTACCATTGGCTCCACTGGTCAATGAGAAAAATTATCACCACAGTGAAGTCCTTTTTGCTTCACTTGGTGCCAATAGGTCCTTAGAACATTTCCAAATCCGTTGTCTTTCGGAGAAATTCAGGCGACAAGTTCTCAATGGTCTTCCTCAAGAGATCCGCGAGCAGATCCTACAAAACATCATCCAGTCCAGAATTAAAGAACAGCTGGATGTTTTTCAAAAAGGTCTCAATTTTACAAAAAGCAATTAGCAAGGTCACAATGGATGGTCATGGGAATGGGAGTACTACTCAAAACCTCGTTTTCATTGCACTCAGGAACATCCTCACAGATATCCTTTGTGCTATCCAGACTGTGAACACAGCTTAGATTTCAGCATTCCCCGCTTCAAAACCACTCAGATGTCTGGTACCCGAGATCTAGACGCCCGAGAACTATTCAAATGAGGCATGTTAGCTGGAGTCCGAGTTACAAAATCTGATTGTGAAATGATCAGGTTTTTGGGAAATAGAGTCCTCCAAGAAGTAAGAGGACTATTATTCTTCCTAAAACCAGTCAACATACAAATTATTTCAACACCTCCAGAAGTATTAGCAAATGGAGAGCTACAACAAGCGATCCATTACTTCTATCTGGATACAAAACAACCTCCTCTCTATCATCTTCCGGATTGGCCATGCAATCATGAAGACTATTTCGTCCAACTCAACAAATGGCGAGCAAAGACAGTTGTCGATAACTGGCGAAAACACCGATATCCAGAATATGCACCAATCCATACGGGTACATACTCTCGGATATTTGTTCATTACGAACATTTGCCAGCTCCAAAACCCTTTCATATTGAAACAAGGTATGAAAATTACATGGTTCAGTATGAATGTCATTACGACTTATCTTCTGTCTCGTTAGATGAAGAAACAAGTGACGACGAGGAGACATGGCACAACTTACAAAACATGATGGAAGGATAAAAGAGTGGTCCTAGCTCCACTCCATAAAAAAAAAAAAAAAAAAAAAAAAAAAAAAAAAAGAAGAAGAAGAAGAAGAAGAAGAAAAGGAAAAAGAAAAAGAAAAAGAAAAGAAAAGAAAAAGAAAAAGAAAAAATTTAAGACTGGCAAAAGAAATTTATGGCAGCAAAATTATCCATTTTGCTTTTTATTCTTTTTATTTTATTAGGCACTTTTACTTTTCTCTTCATTTTCCTTTAATTTTGTAATCATTTTTACTTTGTTCTCTTTTCCTTTATTTCAAAACCAGACATGACACTATTCACCTGTCATATCTTGTACTGTTCACTTTTTACTGTTCGCATGTGAAGGAGACAAGAAGCGCTGTTCACATGTGAAGGCATCAAGTGACAGACACTGTTCAAACTTTCCAAAATTACAAAACTGCCCTTGGACATTTCTATTTAAGGAGACATCCATCTAAGGCAAAAGAGGAGGCCACTTCAAAGGAAAAAAAGCTTACCCAAGCTTCTCCCTCTTCAAGCTTCTCCCTTTCAAGCCGAGAGAAACCGAAGAAGGTCCTGAAGAAGTCTCACCCGAGGTTCAGAAGGAGCAAGAAGGTTGATTCACTTCCCATCATGCCCTAACTCTACCTCACCTACAAACCTACAAACCCTGTAACTTCCTTGTAGTAGATCTTAGGAAGCTCATGTGCTGAGCAACCTTTGTAAGTCCTACCCGGAATTACATCTCCAAAACTTTGTACAAATCTTACAAATTTTATAAGATTTTGAAGTAAGTTTTCTTCAATTTCTTTTACAAAATTTCAAATTTATTTCTTTAGCATGCATATGGTCGGTTCAACCGCCTGATCTGCATAAATATACGTATATATATTCATAACGGACCGGCTCTGCCGCCTATTGAATATATACATGTATATTCATATTTAATTCCTACAAATTTAATTTTCATTTCTGAAGATTTCCTTTTCTTTTGCACTTTGTTTATTTCTTTAATTATTTATATATTGTTCAAGATCTAGATTATTGCTTTTTCCCTGTTAGCTCATCCCCCTTTCGATCTTGGCGTCCCTTGGTATCAGAGCCTGGGGGGGAAAAGGTTCTGTTTAAGGTTCGGATTCACATTTAAACATTTTTAAGGTTGGTAAGATGATCTTAAGGTGATAAGATAGCTTCTTTAGAGGTGTAAACAGGCCTGGGTTGTAAGTCCCATCTTTAGCCGAGAGGGCGTGTTTAGGGCAGTGATTCCTGGTGCGATTACCTCACTTAACTCAAAAGATCAACCTAGAAAAATTCTTTAAGTATGAATCCAATTTTCTGTAGGACAGTTTCTTCTTCAAACTCTTCTACCTCGTCCTCCGAGTCGAGAAAGATAGTTAATAGTGAAGAAATAATAATCGAAAATTTTGAAAAATATATAGATAATTGAGAAATTCCAAAAGTACAAAAGGATCAGATCTATCAGACTACAAAACTCAATTTTTTCAAAACTGATTTCACAATCAAAACTAAAGAGAGAGATCTTCAGATTACAAAACCTTTTGAGACGATTTCTCTTCTGTCTCAAAAATCCTTACAAAAACACCGTGGAAAATAATACAAATACATCTATATAGGTTTAGTCCAAGTTGGAATTAAGCCGCTTACAAAAGAAGGGTTGAACACCTCAATCCTAGCAGTTCTTAGAGATACTAGGTTCATAAACTTCCAGGACTCCTTGCTTAGTTCAGTCGAGTCTAGTTTGTGCAGTGGACCAATATCTTTTGATTGCTATCCAAATTTTACTGTTTCGTTAAATGACAGTAATATTACAAAATCCCTTGTTTTACAAATCAAAACTCACAATTACAAAATGCTTGAAGGATCTATTCCTCTTGCTCTAATTTACAAAATTCATTACAAAGCGATGGTTTCTGCTTTTGCAACAAAACATAAGTTTCAAAGTAAAAGAGGAGAAACTTTGCTTTTACAAACTGATCTTACAAAATCCAACACTGTAATCCCTAGATCTATCCAATGGAAGGACATAACCCTACCAAAAGAATGGATTTTAGAAGGTGCAGTAGAACCGGAATCTTCAAAAATAGTTGAGCCAAATGTTCAACTGAGGCAAGTAACCCAGTATGACGATGGAAGAGTCAGCCTTAGCTTTAACAGAAGTCTTAGGTTTTCAGATGATTCCTCAACGTCCAGTACTGTTGACATAGGAAGAGTGTCTCGTATACCTTCTGTCATTAGTTTGCCAATTACAAAACCAGTTGAAATACAAAATATACAGCTAGGTATTCTACCTCAGACTTACCTAGCTCTTCTAGGCTTTCTACTTCAGAAATACCTAGATCCACTTTACAAAACGTAAATTACTCTACAAATGTTCCACATCCAATTTATGCAAATTTACAAAATAAGTCTGTTCAGGATGAAACCCAAACAGAGTCAGAACCTACTTCTCCTACCTTTTCAGCCATTACAGAAAATGTAAACCATGAACTTAATGTGCTTGAAAAAGAATTTGAAGTAGACAGACAATATATGCGTGATGATTTTTATTCTCCTAAAAATCATAAAAAGCAAATATGGTTTTTCAAAAATTTCAATAATCAAAGGGAAGAAATTCAAAAGGAATATTATGACTTTGTACACCAACATAAAGTTCATATTCTTTTCTTTGATTGGTTTGAGATGTATGCTAAACAGCATAACATTTCATATCCGTTTTCCAAAACTCCAAAAACTTTCAAAAAATTAGATCCAGTTTCAAAACCTTCTCAAATTACAAAACCTAAACAACAGGAGTCAGAAGATAATCAATCTGAGTTCATTGCAGCTCTAAAAGATCTTCTAAAAAAAGCAGAAGAAAAACTGTCTGCTAACCAAGCAGAAGAAAAACTATCTGTCAATCCTGTTACTGTTAGAAACAAAGTTCCTGAATGGGAAATTTCAGATGGTAGAAAAATACAGTCTGAACATCCTCCTCTTAGGATAGTTAAAATTCCCCACTTGGAATAAACAGTAGAAGCAGCCCCTTACAAAATTCCCAATGAGAGTGATTCTGTGAATATAAAAAACATTGTTCTACAGAATAGCTTTACAAATGCCCATTTGCATACCATTGGTAAGCAATTACAAAAAATGGAACAAAACCAACAGGCTACAGTTTCTCAAATTGAAACTAAGCCAGATACAAAATTGAAAAACCCAATTTTCAAACCATTCCAAGTCTCCAAAAACAGTCAAAAAGATTTACAAAACAACAACAATTCTGAATTCATACAGGCTTTGAGAGATATGAAGACTAGGCTAGAAGCTTCAACATCTACTCCAGTAGCACCTGAAACACCTCAAACTTCCCAAAGAAGTGTCAATATAATTGAGGAAGATTCAGATTCAGATATCCAAAGCCAAGAAAAACAGCCCATTCAAACTGAAGAAATTCAATCTTCAAAACCTTCACAAATTAATAGACTTTATTGGCCGCGGGTAGCAACACCTCTCCCAATAACAGCTCCAGACTTAGGCATAGAAAATAGATCTGAAATCCTAACCCAGTCTAAATTCAATGCCTCTACTGTCTATGAATGGAACATAGATGGTATGTCTGAATACAACATCTTGAATTTACTCCAGCAAATGACCATGGCAGCAAATGCTTACAAAACCCAAACTGGAACCCCAGACAGAGCTATTGCTGAACTCCTCATTGCAGGATTTTCGGGACAGCTCAAAGGATGGTGGGATTATCATCTCATTAACCTACAAAAATATGAGATTCTAGAATCCATACAAACTCAAGAAGATGGTGTGCCAATTCTTGATGAGTTAGGCCAACCAATCCCAGATGCAGTAGCCACCTTGATAGTAACAATCTCCTTACATTTCGTAGGTGACCCATCTCATCTTAATGATAAAAATGCCGAACTCCTTTCAAATCTTAGATGCAAAAAACTGAGTGATTTTCAGTATTACAAAAACAATTTCCTTACTAGGGTAATGCTTAGAGAAGATTCTAATCAGCCCTTTTGGAAAGAAAAATTCCTTGTTGGACTTCCGATCCTTTTAGGAGAAAAGGTTAGGAATAAAATTAAGGAAGCATTTGGAAATCAAATCCCGTATGATAAATTAACCTATGGTGAACTAGTCAGTCTCACTCAAAAAGAAGGTTTAAAGATCTGTCAGGATTTGAAATTACAAAAACATCTTAAATGGGAAATGAGAAAAACTCGCCAAGAGATAGGATCTTTCTACAAAAAATTTGAAATAGGAAACAAAAACCCTACTCCAGACTGTGGAGGAAGTTGTAGCAGAAAACCTTACAAAAAATCATCCCAAAAATACAAAAACTCTTCAAAACCAGAAGAAGATTCCTACTACGAAAAACTTCCAAAAAAGACTAGTAAACCTAGTCCTCAATCCAAATCAAAGATCAAAAATTTCACTTGCTACAAATGTGGTAACAAAGGCCACAATACAAATTTTTGCAAGTTAAACAAAAAAATTCATCAGTTACAATTAGAAGAAGAAGTTATTAATAAGATAACTGCTCTTTTAATTGAAACCAAAAGTGAGTCCAGTGATTCTGAACCCACAGGAAATGAAAAAGGATTACAAATTGATGAATTAATCACAAGTTCATCATCCAGTTCTGATTCCGAAAGAGAAAATGAACTGTTTACAAAACGAAAATTGAAAATCAATGTTCTTTCAAAAGACCAGAAGTTACTCTTAGAAATCCTTACACAGGTTGAAGATTCTCAACTACAAAAGGAATTTTTAGGAAAACTTCTAAATGAAGGAACGGAAGCGTGAAAAACACAAGATTATACCATTGAATTCAAAAATTTTCACCTAGGGTCACATGCACCATGCAAGATTTATTTTTATCTATTTGATTTCAATGATAAATAACATATTAAAACTCTTTTAATATGTTTTTGGATCTGTATTTGCCATTTAAGATTTTAAAATTAATCGAGTTAATTTTAGAACCGTATATTAAATCAAGAACGATTAAACTAACATCTTGATGTGCTACAGTGATATCTGCCTTTGAGATTCGTCTTCAGGACACCAGATGTTGTCCCTCTAGCTTGTCCACACCAAGAATACCTATGGCAGCCCTTGAATAGCTTCTAAAGCTTTTTCTATTAATTAGAAAATCAAGTTCTGCCTTTTAAGAGATTAAAGATGTAAATAGGACACTAGAAACAATTTCTAGTGTTCTTAATTCAAGAGATTGATGGCTAATCTTTTTGAATTGATGAGAGATGAAGAAGAATAGAGGGAGGGCTGCAAAATGGCGTGACAAAGGAGTGTGGCTGCTGGTTGTATTTTATTTTCTTATAACAACACTTAAATAGCTAGGTTAACACATTAAACCCTTGCCACATGTCACCCTTTGATTAGCTCTAGGTTTAAGTGACCCAATCACATTGTGCCAAGTGTCAAACCTATATTTAATCTTGATTTTAATCATCTTACATGATTAAAAAAAAACATTTGGCAAGCTTATGTGTTATGCCATGTGTCACCATCTCATGGTGCCACGTGTCACACTACAAAATGACCAAAATGCCCCTGTGTCTTAATTTTGAGTTCTCAACCCAAAATAATTAGTTTTCTTCTTCTAATTAATTTATATCAAATATAAATTAATTAATTAATCTCTATTAATTAATTTCTCATTAATTAAATTCATATTTAAATACTTTAAATATAAATTTAACTTATATTATACATCTAATAATCTAGATTTGGTTTCAAGTCATGCTAGGGACTTTGCAATCTAATTGCAAACCAAACCTATTTAATTAATCAATTAAACTCTTTAATTAATTAATTAAATCATATTTAATTAGGTGATAACTTGTGTATGTGTGTGACTTACTAGGCTCATCACTAATTGGCAATGAGACATGATATCAACTCTTAATATCATCAGAACTCTTTCTTACCATAAATGATTTCTCTAAATCATTTTATGAACCTCATAAACCATGGTTAACACCTAGCATAGCATGCCATGGCCACCCAATTAGTAATAAGGTTTACCTTAAATGAACCTATAATCATATGTTACCATGCACTAAAATCTCTCATTACAAAATCCCAACTCAATTTGAGTCATGGTTTATGTCAAACTCCATTTGCTATGAATATTATGTTCTCTTTTAATTCTAGTTCTTGATTAAAAGATTTTCTCATCGAAACTCTTTTACGAATAAATCTATCTGTCTGGCAGAACTTGAAACATCAAGAACAATTAAATGAACATAGGATTTTATCTCTATTTACTTAGAGGAACAGATTCCATCTTGATCAACACCTACCTCCATATATAACTAGTAGGAGCCAACACATGCCCATATACCCATACATAGTACAGGTATGAAAGCAGTATCAAACTCAAACTACCTATATATAAGATAACTGTGCTATCTCAGGTCTAAAGATTATATGCACTAATATGATTTATGACAAAACATTGACAAGAGTAAACTCCATGTGCTTGTCATAAGTGTCACTGGTTCGGCCTACTTATCATGTATAAGTGCCTATCATGTTTGTTATATGGCATGAGACTCACCATTCCATCTTATTTATATCTCATATAAATAACTTGGTAACAAACATGAATACAATCTTTCTGGATAAGTCATGTCCTTATTATGAAGTATCCTCGATTGTAAACCTATTTATGATACTTTGTGCTAGAAATATTGTCACTCATATACTTAACAACTTAAGAATAATATTTCTAACAAAATATCAATGGACCTTTTCTATTACACATAAATATATTATGTAAACGGAAAAGTGGAAATGCCTTTTATTAATAAAAAAATATGTACAAGATACATACTAAATGATATGCTCTAGGGCATACTACTAACAATCTCCCACTAGCACTAGAGCCATTCATTACAATATCTTAGACCTATCTTCTCAAGATGTCGGTCTAACTGAGTCTGTGACATAGGCTTAGTGAATGGATCAGCTGGATTTTCAGCTGATACTATTTTCTGCATGGCTATATCGCCTTGCCCAACTATATAACTGATAATGTGGTAGTGCATTTCTATGTGTTTGGATTTTGGGTGAGACCTTAGTTCCTTAGCCTGTATGACAACTCCATTGTTGTCACAGTGTAGTGGAACTGCTGACTCAATGGAAGGAACTACTGTAAGTTCTGTCACGAACTTCTTTATCCAAACAGCTTCCTTTGCAACATCTGATGCAGCAATATACTCAGCCTCTGTAGTGGAATCTGCAGTCGTGCTCTGTTTGGAACTCTTCCAACTGACTGTACCTCCATTACAAATGAACACATATCCAGAGGTAGACTTTCTATCTTCGATATCTGATTGGAAATCAGAATCAGTATAACCATCCAATTGCAAGTCTCCACCTCCATAAATCAAGAATAAATCCTTAGTTCTTCTCAAGTACTTAAGGATATTCTTGTGACTATCCAGATGTTTCAAACTGGATTGGATTGATACCGCTAGTCAAACTAACGAGATATGCGATATCAGGCCTAGTACACAACATTGCATACATTAAACTTCCAATAGTCGAAGCATATGGAATCTGGCCATCTTATCTCTTTCTTGTGTGTCTTTGGAGACATCTCTTTAGAAAGATGGATACCATGTCTCACTGGTAACAATCCTCTCTTGGAATTAAGCATGTTAAACCTCTTTAACACCTTTTCCAAGTATAGACTTTGGGATAAACCAATTATTCTTTTCGCTCTATCTCTATAGATGCGAATCCCAAGAATATAGGTTGCCTCCTCTAAGTCTTTCATGGAGAATGTATTTGACAACCATACCTTTATAGTCGTCAACATACCTGTATCATTACCCATCAACAGTATGTCATCCACATATAAGACAAGGAAAGTGATAGCACTGTCACTAACCTTCTTATATACACATGGCTCATCCTCATTTTTGATAAAACCAAAGGATTTAATGGTTTCATTAAAATGGATGTTCCAACTCCTCGAAGCTTGTTTCAACCCATAAATGGATCGCTTTAGCTTGCATACCTTGGAACAATCTTGGGATTCCAATCCCCTAGGTTGTTCCATGAAAATGTTTTCTTCAATATATCCATTGAGAAAAGTTGTTTTGACATCCATCTGCCAAATCTCATAATCATAGTACGCAGCTATTGCTAATAAAATCCTAATTGATTTAAGCATGGCAACAGGCGAGAAAATCTCCTCATAGTCGATTCCTTGCCTTTGGCGAAACCCTTTCGCTACTAGCCTTGTCTTATAGGTCTCTACCTTTCCATCAGAACCAATTTTCTTCTTGAAAACCCATTTGTTCCTTATAGGTACAATACCTTCAGGTGGGTCAACAGGATCCCAAACTTGATTCTTATACATGGAATCAATCTCGGATTTCATAGCATCAATCCATTTTGAAGAGTCTATATCTGATATAGCTTCTTCATATGTAAGTGGATCATCTCCATGATCTACTTCTTCATTAATAGACAACTCTTGTTCTTCTTCATGAAGAAAACCATATCTCACTGGTGGGTGAGATACCCTGGTTGTTCTACGAGGAACATCTGTAGATGTTTCATCAATGGGTATAGGTTGACTAGATGGATCTATATCCATCTGATCTATTGGTTGGTCAGAATTCTCCAATTCTAACTCTATTTGCCTTCCTTTGCCTCCTTCTTGAACAAACTGTTGTTCAAGAAATGTGGCATCTCTACTTATCACAACCTTTTGTGAAGTAGGCAAATAAAAATAATATCCAAAACTATCTTTTGGATATCCAACAAATCGACCCTTTTCTGATCTGGTCTCCAATTTATCAGTGTTCAGCTTTTGATATAAATTTGGACAACCCCAAATCTTAACATGCTTAAGACTTGGTTTTCTTCCATGCCATATCTCATAAGGTGTGGAAGAAACTGATTTTGATGGAATCCTATTCAGAATATACAAAGCTGATTCTAATGCAAATCCCCAAAAGGAGATTGGCATATCAGTATAGCTCATCATACTACGTACCATATCTAATAGGTACGATTTCTCCTTCGGATACACCATTCGGTTGTGGTGTTCTGGAGGAGTCGGTGAGAAACAATGCCATGCTCTCTCAAGTATTCATCAAATTCGATTACTCAAATATTCACCTCCACGATCTGATCGAAGAGCTTTAATACTCTTTCCTGTTTGATTTTCTACTTCAGATTTAAATTCTTTGAACTTTTCAAAAGATTCATGTTTGTATTTCATCAAATACAAATACCCAAACCTTGATTTATCATCAGTAAAGGTAATAAAATAATGAAAGCCCCCTCTAGCCATTTCTTTAAATGGACCACATACATCACTATGTATTAGCTCCAAAATATTTTCAGCTCTTAGCCCCTGTCCAACAAAGGGTGATCTAGTCATTTTGCCCTGAAGGCAAGATTCACAAGTTGGAGTAGGCTCAGAGTCCAATAAGGATAGAATCCCCATTTTCTCCAATTTTGTAATCCTATCTTCTGCAACATGACATAACCTTAAGTGCCAAATATATTTTGAACTTGAGTTGGTTTTCACCACGGCATTGCTTTCATTTAGATTGCTATCCTCTAGCCAGTGGAAACACTTTCTTACTGGCAATGGAAACACTTTCCTATTGGCAGTGGAAACACTTTCCTTTGCCTTCATCAGCTTTAGTCTTCCTTTTTTGTATAGCTATTTTCTTGGAAGGACCAGGAATCTGAGGTTTCTTTTTCTTATTGCCCTTCTTCTTGTTGGACTTTCCAGCAGAAGAAGATGCAACCAAAACTACCTCTTTCCCTTTATTGCCTGGCATATTCTTTTGGGCAATAACCAGCATGTTGAGTAAACCAGCTAAGGTGCATTCCTCTTTAGTCATATGGAAATTTGTCACAAAATTCCCAAAAGACTCAGGAAGGGACTGAAGGATCAAATTAAATGCAGTAGTTGGAAATCCATGTCGAAGTCAAGATGTTCCAAGCTGCTCAATCACCGAATCATCTTGTGGACATGATCCCCAACATTACATCCCTCGGACATCCTCATACGGAATAGTGTCTAGATATCTCATACCTAGCATTCTCTTTGTGCTCACCATACAACTCTTGTAGGTGAAGGAGGATCTCACTCGCACTCTGCATGTTCTCATGTTGCTTCTGTAACTCATTACTCATAGAAGCAAGCATGTAACACTTAGCTCTCATATCATGCTCCTTCCACTTGTCCAAAGTTTCATGTTCCTCTTGTGTGGCCTTTGGAGGTAAGGGACTAGGAACATTTGAATCTAGAACATATCCTATATGTTCAAGGTTCAGGACAAGTTTCAAATTTCTTAGCCAATCAGACAGTTAGGTCTGTCAACCTATTGTGATCAAGTATGCTTGCAAGGATATTGGATGGTGGTGGTTGTTTTGTGCTCATTTTTATCAGAAAATTAACTGCAGAAAATAACCAGATTAATTAGTAAATGTATCATGTAATTAACCAAAATGATTATGGTCTTTTAATCAAATTGGTCCTCCCACTAACTTAGCGAATCCTACACTTCCAAAGTAGAAAACGGAAATCCTAGTTGGATGGATTTCTAGTGGGTGATTGAATTCTTATAATTCTATTGATCATCCTCAGGTACATCCATTATTGGAATTACAATAAACTATAAGTGAGCAACTCTTTGCCCATCACATCTCATGTGAGGTTCAATCCTTTACCTAGCCCCTAATGCTCAAAATCTCAGGTACATCCATTATTGACTTATCTTGCATTAGTTAAGTTGATCCCATTGAGCCAGTAATTATGCAAATAATTTTAATGTCCTCAGGTACATCCAATATTGGCCACCAAACCATTTACATATTTACAACATCTCATGCTTAACAATTATTCTTAAGAAAATCTCTTAAATTAATTGCATCTCATGCAACTATTTAAAATTTCTTAAAATAATTGCCCCAATAGAGGGCTTATGTTATAATTACTTTAATTATAGCATTTCCAACTTAATAATTTGTTTGGAAGATTTTATAGCCATCCTAATTACTATTAAGGTCTCACTTTGCTCATTATCCATTTAGCATGCATATATCATATAATTGCATATATTCCCATACATCTCATGCATTCATGGATAAGCAGTAAATATGGTATGATCATGGACTTTCTAAGGGATTCAATTCTGAGCCACCAAGAATTGAATCAGGGCATTCCTAGGTGCATTTCATTCATTCATTTTACAAGAGTTGCTGAAGGAGTACATAATCAACACTTGATATTGAATTCCTCCCACTGGTCCCACCAATGCTCTTGACCTCCTTGAACTTCTTGCAATCCAATATTACATAGTAATCCTTGGCATACCAAGGCGAATTTACAAGAACTTAAATAAATGAAATTACAACCCAAAAATATTACAAACTTAATAATACATGCCCAAAATAAATTAAAATAAATTAATTTACAATCCCAAAGAAACATAAAAGAAATAAATCCAATCACATTGGTCTTTTATAGTCCATGATCATCCATCATGCATATCACTATTTAACAATTAAATAAAACATACATACTTATATTAAATTGAATATCTCATATTCAACTTAAAAATCCAGATTTGAATATGATTCAAATAAATTTAAAAATTCAGATTTGAATCTCATTCAAACAAATTTAAAAATTCAGATTTGAATCACATTCAAACAACTTCAAAAATTCAGATTTGAATCACATTCAAACATTTTTTAAAAAATCAGATTTGAATCACATTCAAATATTTTTTAAAAAATCAGATCTGAATTTTATTGAATCAATTTTAAAAAATCAGATTTAAATATGATTCAAACAACTTTAAAAATTCAGATTTGAATCACATTCAAACAACTTTTAAAATTCAGATTTGAATCACATTCAAACAATTTTTAAAATTCTGATTTGAATCATAATTTAATTGTGTGATTAAAACAACTAATTAAACACTTTAATTAGTCAAAGAATAGGCCTTAGATCATACAACAATTGCAGAATTAAAAGCCAAACCTTGAACCACCCAAGGAACCATTGTTGCCACCACCAATGGTGGCTTCACCATGTGTGACGCCACATCTCATGATCCAACCAGCAATGAATCTCTTGATCTCATGATCAAACACACAATTAAATTATATAATCAACAATCTAAATGGCAAATATAGTGGCTCTGATACCAATTGAAGGAACGGAAGCGTGAAAAACACAAGATTATACCATTGAATTCAAAAATTTTCACCTAGGGTCACATGCACCATGCAAGATTTATTTTTATCTATTTGATTTCAATGATAAACAACATATTAAAACTCTTTTAATATGTTTTTGGATCTGTATTTGCCATTTAAGATTTTAAAATTAATCAGATTAATTTTAGAACCCTAGATTAAATCAAGAACGATTACACTAACCTCTTGATGTGCTGCAGTGTGTCTGCGCCTTTGAGATTCGTCTTCAGGACACCAAATGTTGTCCCTCTAGCTTGTCCACACCAAGAACACCTATGGCAGCTCTTGAATAGCTTCTAAAGCTTTTTCTATTAATTAGAAAATCAAGTTCTGCCTTTTAAGAGATTAAAGATGTAAACAGGACACTAGAAACAATTTCTAGTGTTCTTAATTCAAGAGATTGATGGCTAATCTTTTTGAATTGATGAGAGATGAAGAAGAATAGAGGGAGGCCTGCAAAATGGCGTGACAAAGGAGTGTGGCTGCTGGTTGTATTTTATTTTCTCATAACAACACTTAAATAGCTAGGTTAACACATTAAACCCTTGCCACATGTCACCCTTTGATTAGCTCTAGGTTTAAGTGACCCAATCACATTGTGCCAAGTGTCAAACCTATATTTAATCTTGATTTTAATCATCTTACATGATTAAAAAAAAAACATTTGGCAAGCTTATGTGTTATGCCATGTGTCACCATCTCATGGTGCCACGTGTCACACTGCAACATGACCAAAATGCCCCTGTGTCTTAATTTTTAGTTCTCAACCCAAAATAATTAGTTTTCTTCTTCTAATTAATTTATATCAAATATAAATTAATTAATTAATCTCTATTAATTAATTTCTCATTAATTAAATTAATATTTAAACACTTTAAATATAAATTTAACTTATATTATACATCTAATAATCTAGATTTGGTTTCAAGTCATGCTAGGGACTTTGCAATCTAATTGCAAACCAAACATATTTAATTAATCAATTAAACTCTTTAATTAATTAATTAAATCATATTTAATTAGGTGATAACTTGTGTATGTGTGTGACTTACTAGGCTCATCACTAATTGGCAATGAGACATGATATCAACTCTTAATATCATCAGAACTCTTTCTTACCATAAATGATTTCTCTAAATCATTTTATGAACCTCATAAACCATGGTTAACACCTAGCATAGCATGCCATGGCCACCCAATTAGTAATAAGGTTTACCTTAAATGAACCTATAATCATATGTTACCATGCACTAAAATCTCTCTGTTATAAAATCCCAACTCAAGCTGGAGTCATGGTTTATGCCAAACTCCATTTGCTATGAATATTATGTTCTCTTTTAATTCCAGTTCTTGATTAAAAAGATTTTCTCATCAGAAACTCTTTTCTGAATAAATCTATCTGTCTGGCCAGAACTTGAAACATCAAGAACAATTAAATGAACATAGGATTTTATCTCTATTTACTTAGAGAGCAGATTCCATCTTGATCAACACCTACCTCCATATATAACTAGTAGGAGCCAACACATGCCCATATACCCATACATAGTACAAGTATGAAAGCGAGATCAAACTCAAACTACCTATATACAAGATAAGCGTGCTATCTCGTGTCTAAAGATTATATGCATGATATGATTTATGACAAAACATTGACAAGAGTAAACTCCATGTGCTTGTCATAAGTGTCACTGGTTCGGCCTACTTATCATGTATAAGTGCCTATCATGTTTGTTATATGGCATGAGACTCACCATTCCATCTTATTTATATCTCATATAAATAACTTGGTAACAAACATGAATACAATCTTTCTGGATAAGTCATGTCCTTATTATGAAGTATCCTCGATTGTAAACCTATTTATGATACTTTGTGCTAGAAATATTGTCACTCATATTCTTAACAACTTAAGAATAATATTTCTAACAAAATATCAATGGACCTTTTCTATTACACATAAATATATTATGTAAACGGAAAAGTGGAAATGCCTTTTATTAATAAAAAAATATGTACAAGATACATACTAAATGATATGCTCTAGGGCATACTACTAACACTAAAAACCTTTGAAGAACAACCAATACAAAAACCTTCTATTCTGCCCTCTGTTGCAAAAAACACATATGACCTTACGGCCATGTTGGGTAGGAAGAAGACTTCAAAACAACCAACTGTTTCAGTCCAAAGCCTCCAGGAAGAAATAAAAGTTGTTAAGATTGAGCTTAATGAGCTTAAGGAAAAACAGGCACAGGACTCAGAAACACTTCAAATATTACTTTCAAAACAAATCAATGAAGAAGTCGAAGAAAAAAATGAAGAAAATACTTTAGAAATTCAAAGTCTTGAAAAACCTACAAAAGATTTTCTCTTCATTCTTAATGAGATTTCTTCCAAAAAATATTTGATTAGAATTTCGATAGTTCTTTCAAAAGATTTCAGGATCGATACAATTGCCTTATTTGATACAGGTGCAGATATAAATTGTATTAAAGAAGGCATTGTTGCAGAAAAATTCCAAGAAAAAACTACTGAAAACCTTTCAGCTGCAAACAATTCCAAAATCAAAATTAAGTACAAAATAGAGGCTTCAGTAGCTAATTCAAATCTTCTTCTACAAACTTCATTTGTTTTAATAAAAGATATCAGTCATAGTATCATTTTAGGGACACCTTTCATCAATTTGATTACTCCCTACGAAGTCAACTATGATAGTATTTCTTTTAAAACAAAAAACCAAAATCTTGTTTTCCCTTTTGTTGAAAAACCCAAAACAAAGAATTTGAATATCATAAAGGCTTATTCCATTTTTGATAATCAAATAAATGTTTTGGAACAAGAAACAAGACAGCATTTACAAAAAGAAATTTCTTTAAATGAGCTTGTTTTCAAAAATCAATTTTTTGATTACTGCTTATTACAAACTAACCCTTGTGAGTTTTTGCAGATGGCAGAATCATCCAACAATGGTGATTTAGTCCACTTTGGACCAATAGTCCTCTCCAAAACTCCTGCTCAAAAATTCAGAATTAATGTAGCCAGAACTGCATTTGTTCCCACAGAAAGGCACCAATGTTTATTAGACAATCTTTGGACTTTAATACAAAACAAAAAGTTGGGGGTATCAGCTCTCAATGCACTTTGTATTGAGTTCGAGGAAGCTAATAAATATGTGGCTGACCTCCTTAGCAGAATTAAATATCATGAGGATCATATCATGGTAGCTCAATCATTCATTGAGTTTTTACAAAACCAGATTTTATACAAATCCATTACATCCAGAATTAGTCCATCAGATACATCCATTTCTAACCAAAATCATCACATTGAATTACAAAAACAAGAATTTGAAGGCCTAGGATCCCCACTGGATTCTAGTGTAAAAATTCAAAGGCGAAGGACTGAAGGCCTAGGATCCCCACTGGATTCTAGTGTAAAATTACCATTGGCCCCACTGGTCAATGTGAAAAATTATCACCACAGTGAAGTCCTCTTTGCTTCACTTGGTGCCAATAGGTCCTTAGAACATTTCCAAACCCGTTGTCTTTCGAAGAAATTCAGGCAACAAGTTCTCAACGATCTTCCTCAAGAGATCCGCAAGCAGATCCTACAAAATATCATCCAATCCAGAATCAAAGAACAGCTGGATGTTTTCCAAAAAGGTCTCAATTTTACAAAAAGCAATCAGCAAGGTCACAATGGATGGTCATGGGAATGGGAGTACTACTCAAAACCCCAATTTCATTGCACTCAGGAACATCCTAATAGATATCCTCTGTGCTATCCAGACTATGAACACAGCTTAGATTTCAGCATTCCCTGCTTCAAAACCACTCAGATGTCTGGTACCAGAGATCTAGACGCCCGAGAACTATTCAAATGGGGCATGTTAGCTGGAGTCCGAGTTACAAAATCTGATTGTGAAATGATCAGGTTTTTGGGAAATAGAGTCCTTCAAGATGTAAGAAGACTATTATTCTTCCTAAAACCAGTCAACATACAAATTATTTCAACACCTCCATAATTATTAGCAAATGGAGAGCTACAACAAGCAATCCATTACTTCTACCTGGATACAAAACAGCCTCCTCTCTATCATCTTCCGGATTGGCCATGCAATCATGAAGACTATTTCTTCCAACTCAACAAATGGCGAGCAAAGACAGTTGTCGATCACTGGCGAAAATACCGATATCCAGAATATGCACTAATCCATACGGGTACATACTCTCGGATATTTGTTCATTATGAACATTTGCCAGCTCCAAAACGCTTTCATATTGAAACAAGGTATGAAAATTACATGGTTCAGTATGAAAGTCACTACGACTTATCTTCTGTCTCGTCAGATGACGAAACAAGTGACGACGAGGAGACATGGCACAACTTACAAAACATGATGGAAGGATAAAAGAGTGGTCCCAGCTCCACTCCAATAAAAAAAAAAGAAAAAGAAAAAGAAAAGAAAAGAAAAAGAAAAAATTTAAGACCGGCAAAAGAAATTTATGGCGGCAAAATTATCCTTTTTCCTTTATTTTAATTTTTGTAATCATTTTTTACTTTTGTAATATTCTCTTTTTCCTCTTCCTTTATTTCAAAACCAGACAAGACACTGATCACCTGTCATATCTTGTACTGTTCACTTTTTACTGTTTGCATGTGAAGGAGATAAGAAGCACTGTTCACACGTGAAGGCATCAAGTGGCAGACGCTGTTCGAACTTTCCAAAATTACAAAACTGCCCCTGGATATTTCTATTTAAGGAGGCATCCATCCAAGGCAGGAGGAGGCCACTTCAAAGGAACAAAAGCTTACCCAAGCTTCTCCCTCTTCAAGCTTCTCCCTTTCAAGCCGAGAGAATCCGAAGAAGGTCCTGAAGAAGTCTCACCCGAGGTTCAGAAGGAGCAAGAAGGTTGATTCACTTCCCATCCTGCCCTACCTCTACCTCACCTACAAACTTACAAACCTTATACTTCCTTGTAGTAGATCTTAGGAAGCTCATGTGCTGAGCAACCTTTGTAAGTCCTACCCGGAATTACATCTCCAAAACCTTTGTACAATTCTTACAAAATTTATAAGATTTTGAAGTAAGTTTTCTTCAATTTCTTTTACAAAATTTATTTTGCATGCATATGGTCGGTTCAACCGCCTGATCTGCATAAATATACGTATATATGTTCATAACGGACTGGCTCTGCCGCCTATTGAATATATACATGTATATTCATATTTAATTTACAAATTTAATTTTCATTTCTGAAGATTTCCCTTTCTTTAATAAAATTTATATCTGCACCTGTATCAAATAAGGCAATTGTATCGATCCTGAAATTTTTTGAAAAAACTATCGAAATTGTAATCAAATATTTTCTAGAAGAAATCTCATTAAGAATGAAGAGAAAATCCTTTGTAGGTTTTTCAAGACTTTGAATTTCTAAAGTATTTTCTTCATTTTTTTCTTCACTTCTTCATTGATTTGTTTTGAAAGTAATATTTGAAGTGTTTCTCAGTCCTGTGCCTGTTTTTCCTTAAGCTCATTAAGCTCAATCTTAACAACTTTTTTTTCTTCCTGGAGGCTTTGGACTGAAACAGTTGGTTGTTTTGAAGTCTTCTTCCTACCCAATATGTCCGTAAGGTCATATGTGTTCTTTGCAACAGAGGGTAGAATAGAAGGTTTTTGTATTGGTTGTTCTTCAAAGGTTTTTAAAAGTTTTCCCTTGGTATCAGAGCCTGGGGGGGAAAAGGTTCTATTTAAGGTTCGGATTCACATTTAAACATTTTTAGGGTTGGTAAGATGATCTTAAGGTGATAAGACAGCTTCTTTAGAGGTGTAAACAGGCCTGGGTTGTAAGTCCCGTTTTTAGCCGAGAGGGCGTGTTTAGGGCAGTGATTCCTGGTGCGATTACCTCACTTAACTCAAAAGATCAACCTAAAAAAATTCTTTAAGTATGAATCCAATTTTCTGTAGGACAGTTTCTTCTTCAAACTCTTCTACCTCGTCCTCCGAGTCAAGAAAGATAGTTAATAGTGAGGAAATAATAATCGAAAATTTTGAAAAATGTATAGATAATTGGGAAATTCCAAAAGTACAAAAGGATCAGATCTATCAGACTACAAAACTCAATTTTTTCAAAACTGATTTCATAATCAAAACTGAAGAGAGAGATCTTCATATTACAAAACCCTTTGAGACGATTTCTCTTATGTCTCAAAAATCCTTACAAAAACACCGTGAAAAACAATACAAATACATCCATATAGGTTTAGTCCAAGTTGGAATTAAGCCACTTACAAAAGAAGGGTTGAACACCTCAATCCTAGCAGTTCTTAGAGATACTAGGTTCATAAACTTCCAGGACTCCTTGCTTAGTTCAGTCGAGTCTAGTCTGTGCAGTGGACCAATATCTTTTGATTACTATCCAAATTTTACTGTTTCCTTAAACGACAGTAATATTACAAAATCCCTTGTTTTACAAATCAAAACTCACAATTACAAAATTCTTGAAGGATCTATTCCTCTTGCACTGATTTACAAAATCCATTACAAAGCTATGGTTTCTGGTTTTGCCACAAAACATAAGTTTCAAAGTAAAAGAGGAGAAACATTGCTTTTACAAACTGATCTTACAAAATCCAACACTGTAATCCCTAGATCTATCCAATGGAAGGACATAACCCTACCAGAAGAATGGATTTTAGAAGGTGCAGTAGAACTAGAATCTTCAAAAATAGTTGAGCCAAACGTTCAACTTAGGCAAATAACCCAGTATGACGATGGAAGAGTCAGCCTTAGCTTTAACAGAAGCCTTAGGTTTTCAGATGATTCCTCAATGTCCAGTATTGTTGACACAGGAAGAGTATCTCGTATACCTTCTGTCATTAGTTTGCCTGTTACAAAACCAGTTGAAATACAAAATATACAGCCTAGGTATTCTACCTCAGACTTACCTAGCTCTTCTAGGCTTTCTACTTCAGAAATACCTAGATCCACTTTACAAAACGTAAATTACTCTACAAATGTTCCACATCCAGTTTATACAAATTTACAAAATGAGTCTGTTCAGGATGAAACCCAAACAGAGTCAGAACCTACTTCTCCTACCTTTTCAGCCATTATAGAAAATGTAAACCATGAACTTAATGTGCTTGAAAAAGAATTCGAAGTAGACAGACAATATTTGCGTGATGATTTTTATTCTCCTAAAAATCATAAAAAGCAAATGTGGTTTTTCAAAAATTTCAATAATCAAAGGGAAGAAATTCAAAAGGAATATTATGACTTTGTACACCAACATAAAGTTTATATTCTTTTCTTTGATTGGTTTGAGATGTATGCTAAACAGCATAACATTTCATATCTGTTTTCCAAAACTCCAAAAACTTTCAAAAAATCAGTCCTAGTTTCAAAACCTTCTCAAATTTTAAAACCTAAACAATAGGAGTCAGAAGCTAATCAATCTGAGTTCATTGCAGCTCTAAAAGATCTTCTAAAGAAAGCAGAAGAAAAACTGTCTACTAAACAAGCAGAGGAAAAACTGCCTGTTAACCCTGTTACTGTTAAGAATTCAAAACAACAAGTTTTAAAGAAACAAAACCCTCAAGAAACCTTTGAATTACAAAACAAACCTCTTCCAAAATCAATTCCAGAATTACAAATGAAAAGTGAATTCAAAGTCTCTGAATCCACTGACAAATCATTACAAAAAGAAGAATTAGTCATCCAAAACTTGAGTACTAATCCTTCAACTTCCCCTTCAAACTACAACCAAGAGTCTGGAGAAAATGCGCCTTTACAAAAAGATGGATTAGTTAATAATTCATCGAATTCAGATTCTAAAATTGAATACGAAGAAAATGCAAAAAATGTCAACATGCTTTTAAAAAATCAAGAATTAGTCTTAGATGTTTTAAAGCATGAAGAAAATCCTGAAAATCAGAAAAAACTACAAAACCCTCCAGTCCAATGCCTCCAAAGAGAAATAAAAATCACTAAGAATGAACTTAAATAGCTTAAACAGAAAAGGGCACAGGACTCAAAAGCAATCCAGCTTTTGTTTTCAAAACCCCAGGAAGAATCTGAGAAAAATAAAGAAAATAGTTTGGAAACTCAAAAACCTCCAGAAGATTTTCTTTTCATCCTCAATCAGATCACCTCCAGAAAATATTTGATACAAATTACCATTGTTTTTTCAAAAGATTTCAAAATCAATACAATTGCCTTATTTGATACAGGAGCAGATTTGAACTGTATTAAAGAAGGAATTGTTCCAAAGAAATTTTATGAAAAAACCATAGAAAAACTTTCAGCCGCAAATAATTCAAAAATGGCTATTAGCTATAAGACAGAAGCCTCCATAGTTAATGGTGATTTTCTTTTCAAAACCTCATTCGTAATTGTTCAAGATATTCATCATAGTGTAATCTTAGGGACTGCTTTCATTAACTTGATAACTCCCTACAAGGTTAACGATGATAGTATCTCCTTCAAAACTACAAAACAAACTCTTGTTTTCCCTTTCGTTACAAAACCAAAAACAAGAAATCTCAATATTATAAAAGCTTGTTCCATTTATAATAATGAGATTAATGTTTTAATAGAAGGAAAAAAGCAACACTTGTTGTATTTACAGCAAGATGTTTCTTTAACAAGAATTGAAAAACAATTACAAAATGATTTGGTGAAAAAGAAAATTTCGGATTTCAAAACCCAAATTGAAAGAGAAATTTGTTCTGATTTACCAAACGCCTTTTGGAATCGAAAACAACATATGGTAGATTTACCATATGAAAATGATTTCAATAAAAAACAGATACCTACAAAAGCCAGACCAATCCAAATGAATGCTGAACTAGAACAACACTGTTGTTCAGAAATTTTGGATTTAAAGAAAAAAGGATTAATTAAAGAATGTAGATCTCCTTGGAGTTGTGCAGCTTTTTATGTAAACAAAAATTCAGAAACAGAAAGAGGCACTCCTAGATTAGTAATTAATTACAAACCTTTGAATAAAGCTTTAAAATGGATCAGGTATCCAATTCCAGACAAAAAAGATCTTTTACAAAAACTTCATTCTGCATTTGTATTTTCCAAATTTGATATGAAATCAGGATTTTGGCAAATACAGATTGATCCAAAAGATAGATACAAAACCGCATTCACAGTTCCCTTCGGATAGTATGAGTGGAAAGTCATGCCTTTTGGCCTGAAAAATGCCCCATCAGAGTTCCAGAGAATTATGAATGAAATCTTTAATCCATATTCAAAGTTTTGCATAGTCTATATAGATGATGTTCTTGTGTTCTCGGCGTCAATTGAACAACACTTCAAACACTTGAGAACATTCTTCTCTGTTACAAAACGAAATGGCCTTACCGTTTCAAAATCAAAGATTTCTCTTTTCCAAACCAGAGTTAGGTTTCTAGGTCATTACATATCCCAAGGAACTATTACACCAATAGAGAGAAGTCTAGAATTTTCAAACAAATTTCCTAACAAAATCTTGGATAAAACCCAGCTACAGAGATTCTTAGATAGCTTGAACTATGTCTTAGATTTTTGTCCAAATATTAACCGTCTAGCAAAACCCTTGCATGATAGGTTAAAGAAAAACCCTGTTCCATGGACAGATCATCACATTGAAGTGATCCGTCATATCAAAAAACAGGTCCAAACCATTCCTTGTCTGCATTTAGCAGATCCATTAGCCCCTAAGGTAGTCGAGACAGATGCCTTAGAGTTAGGTTATGGTGGAATTTTAAAACAAATTCAAAACGGAAAAGAACAAATAGTTCAATTCCATTCTGTACATTGGAATGATTGTCAAAAAAAATACTCTACCATCAAAACAGAGATTCTTGCAATTGTCATGTGCATACAAAAATTTTAAAGTGATTTATTAAATAAAAAATTTTTACTTAGAATTGATTGCAAATCAGCCAGAGAAATTTTGCAAAAAGATGTTCAAAATCTTGCATCAAAACAAATTTTTGCACGATGGCAAGCAATTTTAAGTATTTTTGATTTTGAAATTGAATTTATAAAAGGAGATACAAATTCCATCCCAGACTTTCTAACCAGAGAATTTCTTCAAAACAGGCCAATGCCCATAAAGAAAAATACCAAGGCTGAAGCCTCAGCCTCTACAAAACCAAACCCTACAAAACCAATCATCTCTTCTGAAAAACCTATTCAAACTTGGGCAGACATGGTCGAAGCAGAAGAAGAAGATCAAACAAAATTTATTGAATCTCAAGCTCCAGAAACAGACAGTCAGATTCAAAAATGGATAGAATCACTATCCAAATCTCCTGAAGTTCTTCAGGCCCTACAAAACATAACTCAGGCCAATCAGGCCCAGAAAGGTAAATCTACAAAACCTATTTCCAAAACCCATGAGAAAGGAGAGTCTTCCTCCCAAAAAACCCTTTCTCAAAACATTTCTCAAGCCCATGAGATTTTACAAATAGATTTTCAAACCGATGTTTTCCAACCAAATTCTTCTCAAATAGTTTTGTCTCAAACAAAATTAAAAAAGAAGTTTTCGGAATGGATTACAAAAACCCATTTTCAAAATGTTTTGATCATAGAGGATGAGTTCTTACACCAAGACGCCTCTATGGCAATTTCAAAAGCCTTTACAAAAGGATGGTATTACAAACCTTGGGATCTTTCCAAAACCCGAGCCTATTACCAGGCAATACTTGAATTTACTGGCTCAGCAAAATTCAAACATTTTTATCTAAAAGAAAATCATGCTGATCCGGCTTATTCAACCTGCCACATTCAAAACGTCCTTAATCCTTCTGATTGGGGACAAGATCTTACAAAACCAAAACTCTTCCCATTATCATTCCAAAATAAGATTGACCATTGCCAACATTTCAATTACTGGGATTACCAGCAGGCATGGTATAATACCTTCCTCATACAAAATCACAAGAATAGCCATTCTTGGCTTTTCTATTTCCAAAAAACATTTGACCCTTCCAAAACCCCTTCATGGTTTGCTCAGTGGTGGAAGTATTTTGGTGCACTACCTGAAATTCTTACACCAGAAATATCAGAGAGTTTAAACCTTTTCAAAACCCATTACAAACCCTCACCCAAAGAGAAAAGGTTTCCTCCTCTTCTCTTGTTCTCTTCAAAATTCTTTTTACCTTGGGTTCTTATCTGGTTTTTTGAATTTCGACCCCAAGATGGATTAAATACAATCATCAGAAGGTTCAAGGTAAAATGGTGGGATTCATTTAATATCCCAGAGACAATTACAAACTAAGGAGTAAAAACCTGGCTTAAGGGAAAAAACCTTTTGCCACCAACTCCTATACAAAACTTTTCAAATCAATTGTTTTTGGCCCAAAGATCACATGCCATGGCAAGATTCGCTGGAGCTAAAAATGATGAAGAATATTTTGCAACAATGGAACAATTATTGCAAAACAGAACCAATTCTTCTGCAGCAAATTCTAATTCAGAACCCATCATAGACTTGGGAGATGATGATGAAGAAGGTTGTGGTACCTCTTCACAAATACAAAATATGTTATAAAAAAAATAAAAAAAAAGGAAAAGAAAAGAAAAGAAAAGAAAAAGAAAAGAAAAAGAAAAAGAAAAGAAAAAAGAAAATTTAAGACCGGCAAAAGAAATTTATGGCGGCAAAATTATCCTTTTTCTCTTCATTTTCCTTTATTTTAATCTTTGTAACCATTTTTTACTTTTGTAATATTCTCTTCCTTTATTTCAAAACCAGATAGGACACTGTTCACCTGTCATATCTTGTACTGTTCACTTTTTACTGTTTACACGTGAAGGCATCAAGTGGCAGACACTGTTCAAACTTTCCAAAATTACAAAACTACCCCTGGACATTTCTATATAAGGGGGCACCTATCCAAGGCAAGGAGGAGGCCACTTCAAAGGAACAAAAGCTTACACAAGCTTCTCCCTCTTCAAGCTTCTCCCTTTCAAGCTTCTCAAGCTGAGAGAATCCGAAGAAGGTCCTGAAGAAGTCTCACCTGAGGTTCAGAAGGAGCAAGAAGGTTGATTCACTTCCCATCCTGCCCTACCTCTACCTCACCTACAAAACTACAAACCCTGTAACTTCCTTGTAGTAGATCTTAGGAAGCTCATGTGCTGAGCAACCTTTGTAAGTCCTACCCGAAATTACATCTCCAAAACCTTTGTACAATTCTTACAAAATTTATAAGATTTTGAAGTAAGTTTTCTTCAATTTCTTTTACAAAATTTCAAATTTATTTCTTTAACATGCATATGGTCAGTTCAACCGCCTGATCTGCATAAATATACGTATATATGTTCATAACGGACAGGCTCTGCCGTCTATTGAATATATACATGTATATTCATATTTAATTTACAAATTTGATTTTCATTTCTGAAGATTTCCCTTTCTTGTGCATTTTGTTTATTTCTTTAGTTATTTATATATTGTTCAAGATCTAGATTATTGCTTCTTCCCTGTTAGCTCATCCCCCTTTCGATCTTGGCGTCCCTTAGTATCCATTATTCTGGTAGGGTTATGCCTTTCCATTGGATAGGTCTCACAATTACAAAATGCTTGAAGGATCTATTCCTCTTGCACTGATTTACAAAATTCCTGCTACAACTTCCTCCACAGTCTGGAGTAGGGTTTTTAGTTCCTATTTCAAATTGTTTGCAGAAAGATCCTAACTCTTGGCGAGTTTTACTCATTTCCCATTTGAGATGTTTTTGTAATTTCAAATCCTGACAGATCTTTAAACCTTCTTTTTGAGTGAGACTGACTAGTTCACCATAGGTTAATTTATCATACGGGATTTGATTTCCAAATGCTTCCTTAATTTTATTCCTAACCTTTTCTCCTAAAAGGATTGGAAGTCCAGCAAGGAATTTTTCTTTCCAAAAGGGCTGATTAGAATCTTCTCTAAGCATCACCCTAGTAAGAAAAGTGTTTTTGTAATACTGAAAATCACTCAGTTTTTTGCATCTAAGATTTGAAAGGAGTTCGGCATTTTTATCCTTAAGATGAGATGGGTCACCTACGAAGTGTAAGGAGATTGTTACTATCAAGGTGGCTACTGCATCTGGGATTGGTTGGCCTAACTCATCAAGAATTGGCATGCCATCTTCTTGAGTTTGTATGGATTTTAGAATCTCAGATTTTTGTAGGTTCGTGAGATGATAATCCCACTATCCTTTGAGCTGTCCTGAAAATCCTGCAATAGCTCTGTCTGGGGTTCCAGTTTGGGTTTTGTAAGCATTTGTTGCCATGGTCATTTGCTGGAGCAAATTCAAGATGTTGTATTCAGACATACCATCTATGTTCCATTCATAGACAGTAGAGGCATTGAATTTAGACTGGGTTAGGATTTCAGATCTATTTTCTATGCCTAAGTCCTGAGTATTATTGGGAGAGGTGTTGCTACCCGCGGCCAATAAAGTCTATTGATTTGTAAAGGTTTTGAAGACTGAATTTCTTCAGTTTGGATGGGCTGGTATTCTTGGCTTTGGACATCTGAATCTGAATCTTCCTCAATTATATTGACACTCCTTTGGGAGGTTTGAGGTGTTTCTGGTGCTACTGGAGTAGAAGTCGAAGCTTCTAGCCTAGTCTTCATGTTTCTCAAAGCTTGGATGAATTCAGAATTGTTGTTGTTTTGTAAATCCTTTTGACTGTTTTTGAAAACTTGGAATGGTTTGAAGATTGGATTTTTTAATTTTGTATCCGGCTTAGTTTCAATTTGGGAAACTATAGCCTATTGGTTTTGTTCTATTTTTTGTAATTGCTTACCAATGGTATGCAAATGGGCATTTGTAAAGTTATTCTGTAGAACAATGTTTTTTATATTCACAGAATCACTTTCATTTGGAATTTTGTAAGGGGCTACTTCTACTGTTTATTCCAAGTGGGGAATTTTAACTATGCTAAGAGGAGGATGTTCAGACTGTATCTTTCTACCACATGAGATTTCCCATTCAGGAACTTTGTTTCTAACAGTAACAGGATTGACATATAGTTTTTCTTCTGCTTGGTTAGTAGACAGTTTTTCTTCTGCTTTCTTTAGAAGATCTTTTAGAGCTGCAATGAACTCAGATTGATTATCTTCTGACTCCTGTTGTTTAGGTTTTGTAATTTGAGAAGGTTTTGAAATTGGGACTGATTTTTTGAAAGTTGTTGGAGTTTTGGAAAACGGATATGAAATGTTATGCTGTTTAGCATACATCTTAAACCAATCAAAGAAAAGAATATGAACTTTATGTTGGTGTACAAAGTCATAATATTCCTTTTGAATTTCTTCCCTTTGATTATTGAAATTTTTGAAAAACCATATTTGCTTTTTATGATTTTTAGGAGAATAAAAATCATCATGCAAATATTGTCTGTCTACTTCAAATTCTTTTTCAAGCACATTAAGTTCATGGTTTACATTTTCTGTAATGGCTGAAAAGGTAGGAGAAGTAGGTTCTGACTCTGTTTAGGTGTCATCCTGAACAGACTCATTTTGTAAAGTGGATCTAGGTATTTCTGGAGTAGAAAACCTAGAAGAGTTAGGTAAATCTGAGGTAGAATACCTAGGCTGTATATTTTGTATTTCAATTGGTTTTGTAACAGGCAAACTAATGACAGAAGGTATACGAGATACTCTTCCTATGTCTACAGTACTGGACGTTGAGGAATCATCTAAAAACCTAAGGCTTCTGTTAAAGCTAAGGCTGACTCTTCCATCGTCATACTGGGTTATTTGCCTCAGTTGAACGTTTGGCTCAACTATTTTTGAAGATTCTGGTTTTACTGCACCTTCTAAAATCCATTCTTCTGGTAGGGTTATGTCCTTCCATTGGATAGATCTAGGGATTACAGTGTTGGATTTTGTAAGATCAGTTTGTAGAAGCAAAGTTTCTCCTCTTTTACTTTGAAACTTATGTTTTGTTGCAAAAGCAGAAACCATCGCTTTGTAATGAATTTTGTAAATCAGTGCAAGAGGAATAGATCCTTCAAGCATTTTGTAATTGTGAGTTTTGATTTGTAAAACAGGGGATTTTGTAATATTATTGTCGTTTAACGAAACAGTAAAATTTGGATAGCAATCAAAAGATATTGGTCCACTACACAAACTAGACTCGACTGAACTAAGCAAGGAGTCCTGGAAGTTTATGAACCTAGTATCTCTAAGAACTGCTAGGATTGAGGTGTTCAACCCTTCTTTTGTAAGCGGCTTAATTCCAACTTGGACTAAACCTATATGGATTTATTTGTATTGTTTTTCATGGTGTTTTTGTAAGGATTTTTGAGACAGAAGAGAAATCGTCTCAAAGGGTTTTGTAATATGAAGATCTCTCTCTTCAGTTTTGATTGTGAAATCAGTTTTGAAAAAATTGAGTTTTGTAGTCTGATAGATCTGATCCTTTTGTACTTTTGGAATTTCCTAATTATCTATGCATTTTTCAAAATTTTCGATTATTATTTCTTCACTATTAACTATCTTTCTCGACTCGGAAGACGAGGTAGAAGAGTTTGAAGAAGAAACAGTCCTACAGAAAATTGGATTCATACTTAAAGAATTTTTCTAGGTTGATCTTTTGAGTTAAGTGAGGTAATCGCACCAGGAATCACTGCCCTAAACATGCCCTCTTATCTAAAGACGGGACTTACAACCCAGGCCTGTTTACACCTCTAAAGAAGCTGTCTTATCACCTTAAGATCATCTTACCAACCTTAAAAATAAAACAAATTCAAAACGGAAAAGAACAAATAGTTCAATTCCATTCTGCACATTGGAATGATTGTCAAAAGAAATACTCTACCATCAAAAAAGAGATTCTTGCAATTGTCATGTGCATACAAAAATTTCAAAGTGATTTATTAAATCAAAAATTTTTACTTAGAATTGATTGCAAATCAGCCAAAGAAGTTTTGCAAAAAGATGTTCAAAATCTTGCATCAAAACAAATTTTTGCACGATGGCAAGAAATTTTAAGTATTTTTGATTTTGAAATTGAATTTATAAAAGGAGATACAAATTCTATCCCAGACTTTCTAACCAGAGAATTTCTTCAAAACAGGCCAATGCCCAGAAAGAAAAATACCAAGGCTGAAGCCTCAGCCTCTACAAAACCAAACCCTACAAAACCAATCATCTCTTCTACAAAACCTATTCAAACTTGGGCAGATATGGTCAAAGCAGAAGAAGAAGATCAAACAAAATTTATTGAATCTCAAGCTCCAGAAACAGACAGTCAGATTCAAAAATGGATAGAATCACTATCCAAATCTCCTGAAGTTCTTCAGGCCTTACAAAACATAACTCTGGCCAATCAGGCCCAGAAAGGTAAATTTATAAAACCTATTTCCAAAACCCATGAGAAAGGAGAGTCTTCCTCCCAAAAAACCCTTTCTCAAAACATTTTCTCAAGCCCATGAGATTTTACAAATAGATTTTCAAACCAATGTTTTCCAACCAAATTCTTCTCAAATAGTTTTGTCTCAAACAAAATTAAAAAAGAAGTCTTCGGAATGGATTACAAAAACCCATTTTCAAAATGTTTTAATCATAGAGGATGAATTCTTACACCAAGACACCTCTATGGCAATTTCAAAAGCCCTTACAAAAGGATGGTATTACAAACGTTGGGATCTTTACAAAACCCGAGCCTACTACCAGGCAATACTTAAATTTACTGGCTCAACAAAATTCAAACATTTTTATCTAAAAGAAAATCATGCTGATCCGGCTTATTCAACCTGCCACATTCAAAACGTCCTTAATCCTTCTGATTGGGGGCAAGACCTTACAAAACCAAAAATCTTCCCATTATCATTCCAAAATAAGATTGACCATTGCCAACATTTCAATTACTGGGATTACCAGCAGGCATGGTATAATACCTTCCTCATACAAAATCACAAGAATAGCCATTCTTGGCTTTTCTATTTCCAAAAAACATTTGACCCTTCCAAAACCCCTTAATGGTTTGCTCAGTGGTGGAAGTATTTTGGTGCACAACCTGAAATTCTTACACCAGAAATATCAGAGAGTTTAAACCTTTTCAAAACCCATTACAAACCCTCGCCCAAAGAGAAAAGGTTTCCTCCTCTTCTCTTATTTTCTTCAAAATTCTTTTTACCTTGGGTTCTTATTTGGTTTTTTGAATTTCGACCCCAAGATGGATTGAATACAATCATCAGAAGGTTTAAGGTAAAATGGTAGGATTCATTTAATATCCCAAAGACAATTACAAACCATAATAATAATTCTGGGCCTTGACTGGACAAGCTAGCTTTTCTAGTTCAAATGGTATCAGAGCCACGGTAAGCTACCCCAGGCCTCGAGTTCAAATCTTGGAGGGGTTAGTAATATCCAACTCAAGAGACCTTGGTGGTGTATAATGCCCCCCGGATGGGGCCTACCCGGGGCCTCTCAACTCACACGGTGGGAGAGGGGTTGGAGAGTGGATGCCTGGGATGCCCAACATGGTCAGAAAGGATAATAATAATTATGGGCCTTGACTAGACAAGCTAGCTTTTCTGGTTCAAATGAAAGTGTTTCTGAGTCCTGTGCCTATTTTTCCTTAAGCTCATTAAGCTCAATCTTAACAACTTTTATTTCTTCCTGGAGGCTTTGGACTGAAACAGTTGGTCATTTTGAAGTCTTCTTCCTACCCAATATGTCCGTAAGGTCATATGTGTTCTTTGCAACAGAGGGCAGAATAGAAGGTTTTTGTATTGGTTGTTCTTCAAAGGTTTTTAAAAGTTTTCCTAAAAATTCCTTTTGTAGTTGAGAATCTTCAACCTGTGTAAGGATTTCTAAGAGTAACTTCTGGTCTTTTGAAAGAACATTGATTTTCAATTTTGGTTTTGTAAATAGTTCATTTTCTATTTCAGAATCTGAATTAGATGATGAACTTGTGATTAATTCATCAATTTGTAATCCTTTTTCATTTTCTGTGGGTTCAGAATTACTGGACTCACATTCGGTTTCAATTAAAAGAGCAGTTATCTTATTAATAACTTCTTCTTCTAATTGCAACTCATGAGGTTTTATGTTTAACTTGCAAAAATTTGCAGTGTGGCCTTTGTTACCACATTTGTAGCAAGTGAAATTTTTGATCTTTGATTTGGATTGAGGACTAAGTTTACTAGTCTTTTTTGGAAGTTTTTTGTAATAGGAATCTTTTTCTGGTTTTGAAGAGTTTTTATATTTTTGGGATGATTTTTTGTAAGGTTATGCAGATCAGGCGGTTGAACCGACCATATGCATGTTAAAGAAATAAATTTGAAATTTTGTAAAAGAAATTGAAGAAAACTTACTTCAAAATCTTATAAATTTTGTAAGAATTGTACAAAGGTTTTGGAGATGTAATTCCGGGTAGGACTTACAAAGGTTGCTCAGCACATGAGCTTCCTAAGATCTACTACAAGGAAGTTACAGGGTTTGTAGGTTTGTAGGTGAGGTAGAGTTAGGGCAGGATGGGAAGTGAATCAACCTTCTTGCTCCTTCTGAACCTCAGGTGAGACTTCTTCAGGACCTTCTTCGGATTCTCTCAGCTTGAGAAGCTTGAAAGGGAGAAGCTTGAAGAGGGAGAAGCTTGGGTAAGCTTTTGTTCCTTTGAAGTGGCCTCCCCCTTCAGCCATTACAGAAAATTTTTGTATTGGTTGTTCTTCAAAGGTTTTTAAAAGTTTTCCTAAAAATTCCTTTTATAGTTGAGAATCTTCAACCTGTGTAAGGATTTCTAAGAGTAACTTCTTGTCTTTTGAAAGAACATTGATTTTCAATTTTGGTTTTGTAAATAGTTCATTTTCTGTTTCAGAATCTGAACTGGATGATGAACTTGTGATTAATTCATCAATTTGTAATCCTTTTTCATTTTCTGTGGGTTCAGAATTAGTGGACTCACATTTGGTTTCAATTAAAAGAGCAGTTATCTTATTAATAACTTCTTCTTCTAATTGCAACTCATGAAGTTTTTTGTTTAACTTGCAAAAATTTGCAGTGTGGCCTTTGTTACCACATTTGTAGCAAGTGAAATTTTTTATCTTTGATTTGGATTGAGGACTAGGTTTACTAGTCTTTTTTGGAAGTTTTTTGTAATAGGAATCTTTTTCTGGTTTTGAAGAGTTTTTGTATTTTTGGGATGATTTTTTGTAAGGTTTTCTGCTACAACTTCCTCCACAGTCTGGAGTAGGGTTTTTAGTTCCTATTTCAAATTGTTTGCAGAAAGATCCTAACTCTTGGCGAGTTTTACTCATTTCCCATTTGAGATGTTTTTGTAATTTCAAATCCTGACAGATCTTTAAACCTTCTTTTTGAGTGAGACTGACTTGTTCACCATAGGTTAATTTATCATACGGGATTTGATTTCCAAATGCTTCCTTAATTTTATTCCTAACCTTTTCTCCTAAAAGGATCGGAAGTCCAGCAAGGAATTTTTCTTTCCAAAAGGGCTGATTAGAATCTTCTCTAAGCATTACCCTAGTAAGAAAAGTGTTTTTGTAATACTGAAAATCTCTCAAGTTTTTTGCATCTAAGATTTGAAAGGAGTTCGGCATTTTTATCCTTAAGATGAGATGGTTCATAAGCTCAGTTTCCTTTTTTTTTTTTTTAAGAGAACAAAGTAAAAATGATTACAAAATTAAAGGAAAATGAAGAGAAAAGTAAAAGTGCCTAATAAAATAAAAAGAATAAAAAGCAAAATGGATAATTTTGCCGCCATAAATTTCTTTTGCCGGTCTTAAATTTTTTCTTTTTCTTTTTCTTTTCTTTTCTTTTCTTTTCTTTTTCTTTTTCTTTTTCCTTTTCTTCTTATTTTTTTTTTTTTTTTTTTTTTTTTTTGTTTATGGAGTGGAGCTAGGACCACTCTTTTATCCTTCCATCATGTTTTGTAAGTTGTGCCATGTCTCCTCGTCGTCACTTGTTTCTTCATCTGGCGAGACAGAAGATAAGTCGTAATGACTTTCATACACACACACACACACATATATATATATATATATATTGGAGTTGTGGATTTGAAAACCATATTGGGAGTGTTTTTAACAGGTTCAGAAGAACTGTTTTTTTTTTTTCAATTTACAGTTGGTACTGCCGAATTTTTTTATAAAATTTGCAAAAAATTCAAATTAATCAAAATTGTCAATAAATGATATAATTGGTAAAACTTTGCACTTAGTGATTAATAAATAAATAAATTAAGAAAGGGTAAATTGTAATGGAAAAGGTATGGTTCTCCATCACACTATGTGGCATATCTTGCTCGGCTACACTATAGATAGGTAAGGGGTGTCACATTTATTGGTATCAGAGCACGGTTTAGGAATTTCTGGGTGTAGATAGAGTACATACCATTGTATTGCATTTGTAAATGTTGAGGTGAGACTGATGCAGATCTATTGTTTTTGGTTATTTTGATTAGGATATGGACCCAACTTCGCAGAGGGCCATCGAGGAAGAGGTAGAGAGTCATGCTCCACTCGCGACTGAGACTAGAGGCAGGGGGGAACCTACTCCACCAGCACCAGAGGTGCTTGCACAGCCTCCACAGGCCATGTTTTAGCAAATAGCTGAGTTTATTAGACCGATGGATGGAGTTATGCCACTGCCACCACCTCCACAGCAGAAATCTCACTTGGAAAAGCTTAGAAAATTTGGAACTGTGGATTTCTTAGCTAAGAAAGAAGATGACCCAGTGACAGCTAAGAACTGGTTAGATAGAACCATACAGGTACTGAAACAACTTCATTGCACCCCAAAGCAGAACCTGGAGGGTGTTGTGTCCCTGCTCTAAGATGACGCTTATCAGTAGTGGGACACTGTATCTAGTGAGGTACAGCCTGAGCAGATAACCTGCGACTTCTTCCTCTTTGAGTTCAGAAAGAAGTATGTGGGCAATGTGTATTTAGAAGAGATAAGAAGGGAATTCATCAGTCTGTGGCAGAGGCAGTTATCAGTGGCTGAGTATGAGAGAGAATTCATCAGATTAAGCCACTATGGAAGGGAAATAGTACCTAATGAGGCTGAGAGGTGTAAGAGGTTTAAAGAAGCACTAAATGATAACATCAAGATAATGATCACTACTTTGGGGATTACAGACTTCACAAAATTGGTTGAAGCTGCATTGAAGGTTGAAAAAGTCAGAATAAATGAGTAGAGTAGAAGAGATAGACTACAAAAAAGAGGCCAAGGTCAGAGTAGCTCATCTTCTGTCCTCAGTAAGAAGTTCAGAGGTCCACCTATTCAGAGTTCAAGTTAGACTCAAGGTCAGGGCCAGTCCCAGGGGCCCATACCATAGTTCACACCTAGGAGAGGCCAGTCTACCCCATTAGTGGGCAGCTCTCCAGGGACAGTGTTCAGGGGACCAACCCCAACAGTATCTTCTACCTGTCTACACTGCCAAAGGTGGCACAAGGGGGAGTGTTGGCAAATTACTGGTGCTTGCTTACGGTATAGGTCTACAGAACATCCGATGTCACACCTTACCCCTCTGTAAGGCATAACATGATCCGGTAGAATACCTAATGAACTACCGAACTTCACCTGCCGATAATTCATTAAGTACCCTACAAGGGATTTTAAAACAATTTTCTTACTTTTGATAAGTGGTGAGCATTTTTTAATAAGTACTTAAAACATTTAGTTAAAATTAAAACTAGTTAATATTTTTAGCCCATTTTATTTTTACGCAAATTTTATGAAAATTTTGACAGAGTTCCCTCTGTATTTTGAGAAAACAGTTCTTCAAATACCTGTAAAAAGCACTTCTAAAAATTTTCCTCAACAACTGCTTCAATTTCATACTCAATCTCAATCAATTTCTCAACACATTTATCAACTTTCAAATTTCAAATCCACTATCCAATGATCATCAAAATACTAGCAATCCATTTCATTCAAATTAAATAAAATAGTTCCATTCATAATTCATTAGAAACAAAATAATTTAGATACATCATTACAAAATTTACATTAAGAGAATTTCAAACTACAATATATATTACAACTTTATACAAATTTTATACAAACTGCTCAAGACCCATTTTTACATGTCCATACATTTATGCGCAATATATACATCAAAAGAAATATTTACAATTAGGGTATAAGTTATACCCGATAACTTCAAGCAGAATAATCTTTAATCCTTAGCAGCTCAGTCTGCTGCTCTTCTAGTCTCTCAGACTGCATGACAAGAATAAAAGCTATCGCTGAGTACTAGGACTCAGTGGTGCACAACATACTAAAATAATCTTTATGCAGAATATAAATCACATTTATTCAAAAATTTGACTAAACATGAGCATTAAACACAAAACATGAATTATGAAATTTTAATGCAAACCAAGTTCATTTCGAAGTATCAAAACACGTTTCATAAAACCCACAGTTAGATCATGCCATTCGAAACAAATAGAATCTCAATAGCCAGAGGCTAAAGAGAAATCACATCACAAGGCTAGCTAGCTCAAATATATGGATATCCATTCACATCCTCTTCTACTGGCACACCTCAACACTTCTCCAGAGAATGAATCAAAATTCGAAACTAATTACCCCCACTAGTCGTGCTAGTGAGGTGTTCAAATATATGGTCATGACACTGTGGTTTCAAAACTTATCTTAACAATTTGTTAAACATTGTCATCTCAAATATATACAATAACTTTCACAATTTAAATCAAACATCATAAGAATGCCATAATTCAATATTTCACATTATTCAGAACAGTACGCAGAAGATAATTGTAAAAAGTATACGTTGTGCACAAACCTCAAACAAGTCGCCTGTTGGCCTTGACTCGACTCCTCGGGTTCTGTCCCGGTATTCTTTTCCACTGAAATACACAATTTCACAGTGTTTCAGTATCATAACTTAGCATAAATCCAATAATAAATTTAACTTTACTTTTACCTAGCTCTAGCGTGCTAAATTCGACGTTCTTGAAATTTTGTATTTCGGGTTACTATTCACTGCACTATTCAAGTCAAATTATTGACTTTCTAAGGCTTAATAGGTATGGGAATTCCAACTTTACCCACATACCACATTTTGGTCACCAAACTTGTTGGTTTTTGTCATTTTCTCAAAACTTAGGTCTTTTAGGCAAAATTGCCAAATTTTCAGTTTTGGTGTCCTTAATTGTACTGTTTCATTGATCAGTTTACTATTGGAATTTGGTAAAACTTTCTTCATAGAAAATGTTCCTTATTGTCTTAAGTTTATTCTCCTTTTTGAATCACCCCAATTGGAGTTTTGTAGCTCAAGTTATAAGCAAATTACTATTACTGTTCATGCTGCAGAATTTGGTTATGCAGATTTGTTGATCCAACTTCATTTAGCAATTTGATCAAGTTAGGTCCATAATTTGGTATAATTTTCTTCATATGAAATGTTCTACTATGTCTTAGGTTTCTATTGGTTCAAGAATCGCCTAAATCGGAGTTTTCTAGAGAGAGTTATAGCCATTGAAACTTTACTGTTCATATGGCAATCTGCAGTTTTGCAGATTCAGGTCACCAACTTTGCTCAGTATTTTGATTGGGTTAATGGCATAATTTGGGTTGGTGTTCTTCATAAAAGTTTTAGATCTATATCTTATCTAATTACTGGTAAAATTTCAAGTCATTTTGACCTGCCTATCTCGAGTTATGACCAAATGAATAAATACTGTTCATTTGGTCAGTTTGTGCAGAGGCAACCTGCGATTTTCCGACTTCAGCCACTTTGTTCACTGGGTTTTAGTCACTTTTTGGGCAGGCTTCCTAAATGAAAATTGTGTCATTTAGTGCCTATTTTCATCCCCAATTGATCCCATATCCATTGGACTTATAAAATTTCATTTTTGGTCCCTCAAAGGAGGTTTTGGTCATGCTGCCAGCACATGACCTTATTCAATCCGAATTGGCTTTTAATTCCAACACTTCTAACACACTTCATTTGGTCACAAATGACCATTTTTCACTTCACATTAGGCCAAAGACAATATTTACAAATTTCTCCAAATTTTTGCCCCAAAACCCTAGGTTTCAAACCCTAACCACACTAATTCATTGTAATTAACTAATTCAAAGTATATAAACACAATCTTTCAACTCATTCAAGCATCTTAACATGTTTTGTGACACCCCTTACCCGTCTACAGTATATCCGAGTAAGATATGTCACACGGTGTACCGGAACACTCTATTTTATCTTAATCATTTTTATTCTTCCTTAATTAATTTTTATCATAGTTTTGAATATAACTTATGAAATATAATTCATTTAAGTCATTTATTGAAATTATAATTTATTTAAGGTTCCGAAAATTTTGTAGAAAATCCGGTAGAGTACCAGCTAAAAATGGAGAAAACAGTTCTTCGGAACCTGTGAAAAATACTTCCAATATTCATATCCAATCACTCTCAACTCAAATAATCATCAGCAAGGTCTCAATTATTTTTCAACAACCTTTCCATTACTCAAACATTCATTTCTCATAGCATTCATATACAAGCAATAATAATAATAAAAAAGAAAATTTATTAATTTCCATTCATAAACACAATTTTTCACTATTTATGTTAACATCAAAATACATTACATAAGTTCCATTTACACAAAAGAAAATAAAAGTTAATTACAAAATACCAAAATGAAACCTAGTGTCCTACCAATGCACTGAAGATGGTGAGGTGACACGGACACTATGCAGAGCTGCAGGAGGTCTCACCCAGTCTGTGGTCTACTGGGCTCTCGGTCAGTATCTCCAGAACCTATGCGTGGCAAAAGCAACGGGCTAAGCAATAATGCTTAGTGGTGCCAATAATAAAATAAAAGGAAATAACAGAAGTAAATATGCATTGAATGTATCGATGTCTTACTTATTTTGTACTTGTTATATTCATTATTTCGTTAAATTTATCCACTTTCATTCTTTTGGTTGCCCAAGTAACCTATACTGGACGACTGGACTGGATAAACGGATAAACTGGCACTAGGTATCTAGTACCTTGGGCCATCACACCATTGGTCACATATGCATCTCCCGGTGTGCAACAGAACAGCTAATAAGCTGTAATAACAATAGGCACAAGGCCAAATATCAACACAATGTCAGAATGGCTAGAAGCCATGAACTCACGGAATGGCATAATGCCATGTGCAGTACTGCTAACTGAACCCTATTGGCATGCCAAACTATCCAAACCAATCTTGTTAGGTATACTAGGGCATTTGATACTTTTGAATTTTGTAATTTTTGAATTTCAAGCTTTGGTGTTACTATTCACTTCATTAGTCAACAAAAATGTTGACTTTTGCATAGAAAATAGGTACATTGGTTTTAACACTCCCAACATACCACATTTTGCATTCAAAACTTGTTGGCATTAATCACCAATACCATTTCTAAGCTTAAAACTAATGGAGCAGAATTTTCAGTTTTAATACCCTAATTTTACTGTTCCATTAGTTACTGTTGCAGTGGGAATTTGAGAAAATGATAAACATGAAAGTTGTTTCTTATTTTTTCTAGTTGAATTTATTTTTTTGAATCACTCCATTTGGAGTTTTGTAGCTCAAGTTATGGTCCAAAAACCACAACTGGCCGGATTGAAAAATTTCAGAACTGACCATATTTACAGTGCAGTGAACAGTGACTGCAACTGCCTTGTTGGGTAAGTTTTGGTCATAATTTGGGGTAGGTTTCTTCATAAAAGTTGTTGGTCTATATCTTAACTTATTGCTATAAAAATTTCAGGTCAATTGGGCTATTCTACAATGAGTTATGGCTTATTGTTCATTTGGTCATTCTGCAGAATCTGGTTGCAGGACATCCGGATTGGGGCAAGTTTTTGGTCCACTTGCTTTGGTCTTTTGGGCATGGTTTCTTCACCAAAATTGTGCCATTATGTGTCTAGTTTCATGTCCAATTGGCCAAACACCAATTGAACCTACACAGCCCAAGTTATGGCTGTCCAAACAGGCTGGACTCACAGCCACACCTACTGCTCTCACTAGGCAGCCACATCAACCTCAAATCCCACAACCCAATTCACTTCATTTCTGATTCAAACCAAACCAAATGGTCACTAATTGACCATTAAAACCTACTTCCATCATCACAAGATCAAATCTCATTCTTCAACCCAAACCCTAACTCAATAATTTCTCAATAATCCCTTTTAATTTCTTTCAATTTTTACTTCCTTATACATGCTTAACATAGTTTAACAAGAAAGAAAGAATTACATAGCACTAACCTTTTTGAGCAGAATTTTCCCAAGCTTAAACTTCACTTTCTTTCTTTTTCTAGGCTGCCAAACACTTGCTCAAGATGTAATATTAAGTTTTTAAGAAGGAAGGTAGGGATTTTATGGTGAAAAATTCAAAGTTAGCAAGGTGTAATGAAGGATAAAAATGGTGGAAATGGGAGAGGTGGCTGCCGGCTGGTTTAGGAGAGAAGATGCAGATTTGTTTTCAATTTTTGTCTCAATTATCCCCTTTTAAAGTGCTTGTTGAAATTTGATTAGTGGAGGGCATTGCAATGACATCTTCTGATGTCATTATTATCAATTTCTTTCATTTTTCTTTTCTTTTCTTTTTTACTCATTTTTAATTCAATTTTTAGCAATATTTATTCATATTTTAGATCATAATAATTATTTACTTAACTGGACAAGTCGGCCAAAAATCATCTCTGAAGGCGAAATTACCAAAATGCCCTTCGTTTGGCTTAACGGGTCAAAATTGTCTGTACCGATTGAAAAATTTTTCTAAATATTTTCTTGGCATTCTAATACCATAGGAACCTCAATGACCCTTCTCTGGAGTCCCAAAAATTATTTATGAATTTTTCCCCTGGTCTAGGGCTCCTAGTTGCGAGAACCGCAACTTCCTACTAGGTTACCCATCGCTAGGGCACCAGCTCATTTAACTTGGTTGTATTTTATTTCTAAAATTTTTCCTAAATTTTTCTTATTAATATTTGAGTTAATTATGGTTCCTCACTTTAGTTTAAATATTTTTCCGGACGTTCTAGCTGTCCGGACCGACACCGGTCATCGAAACAGTAGAATGTACGGAGTTGCTACAGGGAGGGTGTTACATGTTTAACTCAATCAAACTCATGCAAATCACTCTCTCCTCCCTGCTGGACGAATTTTAGATTAGTCCCTCACACATATTTTTTTTTTATTTTTAGTTTATTTACAAGTAATTCAAGCTAAGAACACAACAAATAATCTCAAACTTTCAAATTGATGTGTTTACCTCAACTTTGATATCCAATTTTCAATTTTCCTCCTCTTTTCTTCTTTCTTTCTTGTTAAATTTCTTTCTCAATAGGCTTGCCAAGATCCAAGAACAAGTTTTATTTAGAAAAATTGTGGGATTTATGGGGTTGATTCAAGCTTTAAAAGCTTGAAATTAAGTAGCCATGGAGGATTTAGTGAGAAAATGGAGAGGGATGAGAAGCTACGGGAAAGAGAGAAAAAAAAGAAGAAGAAGATAAAATTTGGCTTTTCAATTTTTTTTTTATTCTTTAATTTGACTTAGTCAATTAGTTAATTAAATTAAAATTAATTATGAAGTCATAGTTGCATCATCATGATGATGTCATCACCTTTTCAACTTTTCTTTTTCTTTTTTTTTCTATTAGTTCTTTAATTTAATTCCCGATTTCGAAATTTTCTTTTCTCCAATTTTATTTGACAGTTAGGTTAGGAGTCAGCTCTCGGGGTCAATTGACCAAATTGCCCTTCGCCGGTTCAACCCGGTTTGCAAATGATTCCATATTTCTTCCGGCTCCCTGACCTAATTATTTGACTGGCTTAACAGTTCTTTTTCATGATTTTCTCTTTTCCACTGTGTTTATAAGGGTCCTAAGGACCGCGGCGTCACATTTTACGGTTCGAAATTTGAGTTTAAAATGACTTCGCAGTCGTTCCCGAGATGGTCACCCATCGCTGTGACTCTCAGCTCGTTTAACTTCTTATGTTCTATTTTTCTTATTTATACTTAACTAATTGGACATTACTAATTATTTGTGTTTATGGCTTCTGTAGTTGTCTTAAGTATGGTTCTAATCCCCTTAATTATCCGGACCGACACCGGTCACCGGAATAATGAAATATACCAGGCTATACAAATGGGGTATTACAATTCTCTCCCGCTTAAAATAAATTTCGTCTCGAAATTTTACCTAGTATCAATCTCTGAACAGCTGTGGGTGTTATCTCCTCATGTCCTCCTCTCGTTCCCAAGTAGCCTCTTGGCCTGAATGATGGTTTCGCAACACTTTTACCAACGGTATCTGCTTGTTCCGTAGCTGCTTCACCTCATAAGCCACAATTTGTATGGGTTCTTCTTCATATGTGAGGTCTGGATTCACTTCAATTTCCTCTACTGGTAGTATATGAGATGGGTCTGATCGATACCTCCTCAACATAGACACATGGAAGACATTATATATCTTCTCCAACTCTAGAGGTGTGCCAAACGATATGCCAAAGGACCCACTCTTTCTAGAACCTCATATGGCCTGATAAAACGAGGACTCAGTTTCCCCTTCCTACCAAATCTCATAATTCTCTTCCAAAGAGAAACTTTGAGGAAAACTTTCTCACCCACTGCATACTCAATATCCCTTCTTTTCAAATCAATGTAGGACTTCTGATGGTCTGATGCAGTCTTAAGTCGATCTAGGATCACCCTGATTTTCTCTTCAGTTTGCTGAACAATTTCGGGTCCAATCATCTTTCTTTCACCCACGTCATCCTAACACAACGGGGTTCTACATTTTCTGCCATACAAAGCTTCATATGGAGGCATTCCAATGCTTGATTGGTAGCTGTTGTTGTTAGCAAACTCAATCAAAGGCAAGTGTGTATCCCAACTGCCTTCAAATTCAATCACATAAGCCCGTAGCATGTCCTCCAAGATCTGAATTACCCTCTCAGATTGGCCATCTGTCTGTGGCTGGAATGCAATACTGAAATTCAATCTGGTTCCTAGGGCTCTCTGAAGACTACCCCAGAATCTAAAAGTGAACCTAGGATCTCTATCTGATACGATGGATACTGGCACTCCATGCAGTCTCACAATCTCATCAATGTACAAATTGGCCAATCTTTCTAAACTGTAGTCCATCCGGACTGGCGAAAAATGAGCAGACTTGGTCAGTCTGTCAATAATGACCCATACTGCATCATGACTCTTCTGTGTCCTCGGAAGTCCCATTACAAAATCCATTATTATTCTTTCCCATTTCCATTCTGGTACTAGTAGTGGATGTAACAACCCAGTGGGTACTTGATGCTCTGCCTTCACTTGCTGACAAGTTAGGCATTTGGATACAAACTCTGTCACATCTCTTTTCATACCCATCCACCAGTAATGCTTCTTTAGCCCTCTATACATTTTTGTGCCACCAGGGTGCATGGCAAAAGGAGACTCATGTGCTTCCTTCAAAATGATCTTCCTCAATTCAACATTATTAGGAACACATATTCTGCCCTGGTGTAGCAGTAGACTATCATCTCTGATTGAGAATTCTGGTTTCTTGCCCTGCCGGACTTCTTCAAACAGCTTCTGATACTTCTGATCATTCTGAGTGGCCATTTTAATATGATCAATCAACACTGGCTGTACATGCCATGCAATTACTGTCTGCCCATCATCATTAATCTCTAAGCTGGCATGCAATGATCTCAACTCATGTACCATAGACAAAGGAGTAACCCGTAGACTTGCCATAGTCTTGCGACTTAAGGCGTCAGCCACAACATTAGCTTTCCCTGGCTGATAGTCTATCAGACAATCATAGTCTTTTATAAACTCTAACCATCTCCTCTGTCTCAAATTCAACTCTTTCTGGGTGCCCAAATACTTCAAACTCTTATGATCTGTGTAGATGTAACACTTTTCCCCATACAAAGAGTGTCTCCAGATCTTAAGAGCAAACACAATAGCTGCAAGCTCCAAATCATGTGTTGGATAATTCCTCTCATGCGGTTTTAGCTGGCGTGATGCATAAGTAATGACATTTCGATCTTGCATCAATACACAGCCTAACCCATTATGAGAAGCATCACTATATACTGTATATTCTTTACCCGGAGTAGGTAAAGTCAGGACTGGAGCTTCAGTCAAACATCTTTTCAATTCATCAAAACTCTGCTGGCATTTGTCCATCCACTGAAATTTTACATCTTTTCTAAGCAGCTTGGTCAATGGAGATGCCAACATGGAGAATCCCTTCACAAATCTATGGTAGTATCCAGCTAAACCCAGAAAACTATGAATTTCTGTGACATTTCTGGGTGGCCTCCAATTAAGGACAGCTTTAGTCTTACTTGGATCTACTTTAATGCCCTCTTCTGATACTACATGCCCTAAGAAAGATATTTCCTTCAGCCAAAATTCACACTTCGACAATTTGGCATATAGCTGTTTCTCCCTCAAAGTCTGCAGTACAATCCGCAGATGTCTATCATGCTCTTCTGCATTCCTCGAATAGACCAATATATCATCAATGAATACCACAACAAACTGGTCGAGGTATGGTCTGAAAATAGTGTTCATTAGATCCATAAAAGCAGCCGGAGCATTAGTTAACCTGAATGGCATAACAAAAAACTCACAATGGCCATAGCGGGTTCTAAAGGCAGTTTTAGGAATACTCTGCTCTTGTACTTTTAGCTGATAATAACTTGATCTCAGGTTAATTTTGGAGAACACAATTGCACCCCTTAACTGATCAAACAAGTCATCAATGCGGGGCAATGGATATCTGTTCTTTATAGTCACCCTATTCAACTGTCGATAATCAATACACAAGCGGAGAGTCCCATCCTTCTTCTTAACAAACAACACTGGTGCTCCCCAAGGTGACACACTAGTGCGAATAAAGCCCTTGTCAAGCAATTCTTGCAACTGCATTTTCAACTCTTTCAATTTTGCAGGTGCCATTCTATATGGCATTATGGAGATTGGGTCCACACCAGGCATAACATCAATCTCAAACTGCACCTCTCTTTCTGGAGATAATCCTGGCAATTCATCAGGAAATACATCCGGAAAGTCACATACAGTAGGGATGTCCCTTAGCGCTGGGCTCCCCACTTGGGTGTCTATCACATGTGCCAAGTATGCTTCACACCCCTTTCTGATCATTCTTCTGGCTAGTGCAGCCGAAATGATGTTTGATGGCAGTAAATGCCTCTCCCTGTGTATTACCACATTACCGTACAGAGGGAGACCAAAAGTGACTGTCTTCAATCTACAGTCAATCATGGCGTGATACTTGGCTAACCAATCCATGCCCAAGATAATATCATACTCTCTGAAGGGCATTTCAATCAAGTCTGATAGGAAAACATGTCCTTGGATCACCAAAGGACAGTCTCTATAAATTCTGTTGACCCGAACCTCTTGTCCTAACGGACTAGTTACTAGCACTTCAAAACCCATTTGCACACATGGAACAACAAGTGAACTGACTATGCTAGCACTAACATATGAATGGGTTGAACCCGGATCAAACAATACAAATATTTCTTGATCAGAGATAGAGAATATACCAGCTACCACATCAGAAGTCTCAGCCTCTTCTCGCTGTCTCATTGTGCAGATTCTGGTTGAAGCACTTCCTTGTCCTGACTGACCAACTGTGCCCTGACTGCCTGAAGCAATGCCTCTACCTCTGCCTCTTCCTCTGCCAACAGACTGTGAACCTCTGGAAGTAGGGCTCTGAATAGATCCCTCGGCAGTAGTAGGAGCTGGACCATATCTCGAAGACGGAGCACTAGTGCAGTCTCTTGCTAAATGACCCTTGCCTCCGCAGTTAAAACAGGCTCCAGTGGCCCAATAGCATTCCCCTCCATGAATCTTGCCGCAAGTCTCACAGGGGCGGGCAGAATGTGAACCCCTGCTCGACTGCTAACCAGACCTAGGGGGTCTCTTTCCGGAGAATCGGCCCCTACCAAATCATCCACCTCGACCCCTGCTGGGTCCACTAAACTTCTTTCTCTTTCCAGAGGTAGCACCAGAACTCTGTTCAACTGATTTTTCCCCCTTGTCTTTTTCTGATTTCTCAGCTTTTTCTGATTTTTCTTTCACTGGGGTTGCTTCTGATTCAATTCTCTCCAGTTCAAGTGCTTGAGACATAAGCTCTGAGAAGTTGCTGTGTCGAAATCCTACAACTTGCATTCTTATGCTGGGCTTTAAACCCGTCTCAAATCTCTTGCACCTTGCCTTGCTGGTAGTAAGGAGACTCCTCGCATAGTGACTCAGGCGGGAGAACTCCCTCTCATACTCTGCCACTAATCGATTTCCTTGTTTCAAACTCAAAAATTCTTGCAGTTTCTGATCAACATATGCATCTGGGATGTATTTTTGTCTGAACTCTCTGATGAAGTCATCCCAGGTCAGCACTGGTGGTTCAACCAAGCTGTGGGGGATGGTCTTCCACCAATCATACGCATCCCCTTGCAGTAGCGACACAGAGTATTCAAACTTCAGTTCATCTTGGCAGTGCAGCTTCTTAAATACTCTGTCCATTCTTTCAAGCCATTGCTCTGCCTCCAAAGGGTCCATCACTTCTTAAATTCGCAAACCCCATACTTCAATAACTTATCATACTGTTTGGCTAGAGGCAGTGGTTGTGCCACAGGTGGTTGGGGTGGAGCTTGAACAGGCATACCCCCATCCATTTGTTGAAACATTGCCGCCATCTGCTGTGCGAACTCTGCAGGAAATTGCAGCATTCGCGGGGCTCGTGCTATGGATCCACTGACATTCGGTAAAGCTGGGGCTTCCCCTTGTGCCTCAGCTTCAACAGACTGCTCAACTGAGTGATCCCCTTCTTCTATTTCAGTCTGAAATTAGGGTATCTCCTGAACAAATAACACATGGAGATTTCCCCCCGTTAGTTCTTATTCATGATGTAATGCACTGTATGTAACAATTATGGACATTGAGCAGTTGTATTTACCAACAAAATTTTGCAAATTCATAGTTCAAAATTTATTTAAAACCTTTGCTCTGATACCACTAAAATATGTCACACCTTACCCCTCCGTAAGACATAACATGATCCCGTAGAATACCTAATGAACTACCGAACTTCACCTACCGATAATTCATTAAGTACCCTACAAGGGATTTTAAAACAATTTTCTTACTTTTGATAAGTGGTGAGCATTTTCTAAAAAGTACTTAAAACATTTAGTTAAAATTAAAACTAGTTAATATTTTTAGCCCATTTTATTTTTACGCAAATTTTATAAAAATTTTGACAGAGTTTCCTCTGTATTTTGAGAAAATAGTTCTTCAAATACCTATAAAAAGCAATTCTAAAAATTTTCCTCAACAACTGCTTCAACTTCATACTCAATCTCAATCAATTTCTCAACACATTTATCAACTTTCAAATTTCAAATCCACTATCCAATGATCATCAAAATACTAGCAATCCATTTCATTCAAATTAAATAAAATAGTTCCATTCATAATTCATTAGAAACAAAATAATTTAGATACATTTTTACAAAATTTACATTAAGAGAATTTCAAACTACAATATATATTACAACTTTATACAAATTTTATACAAACTGCTCAAGACCCATTTTTACATGTCCATACATTTATGTGCAATATATACATCAAAAGAAATATTTACAATTAGGGTATAAGTTATACCCGATAACTTCAAGCAGAATGATCTTTAATCCTTAGCAGCTCAGTCTGCTGCTCTTCTAGTCTCTCAGATTCTGATAAAGAATAAAGCTATCACTGAGTACTAGGACTCAGTGGTGCACAACATACTAAAATAATCTTTATGCAGAATATAAATCACATTTATTCAAAAATTTGACTAAACATGAGCATTAAACACAAAACATGAATTATGAAATTTTAATGCAAACCAAGTTCATTTCGAAGTATCAAAACACGTTTCATAAAACCCACAGTTAGATCATGCCATTCGAAACAAATAGAATCTCAATAGCCAGAGGCTAAAGAGAAATCACATCACAAGGCTAGCTAGCTCAAATATATGGATATCCATTCACATCCTCTTCTACTAGCACACCTCAACACTTCTCCAGAGAAGGAATCAAAATTCGAAACTAATTACCCCCACTAGTCGTGCTAGTGAGGTGTTCAAATATATGGTCATGACACTGTGGTTTCAAAACTTATCTTAATAATTTGTTAAACATTGTCTTCTCAAATATACATAATAACTTTCACAATTTAAATCAAACATCATAAGAATGCCATAATTCAATATTTCACATTATTCAGAACAATATGCATAAGATAATTATAAAAAGTATACGTTGTGCACAAACCTCAAACGAGTCGCCTGTTGGCCTTGACTCGACTCATCGGGTTCTGTCCCGGTATTCTTTTCCACTGAAACACACAATTTCACAGTGTTTCAGTATCATAACTTAGCATAAATCCAATAATAAATTTAACTTCACTTTTACCTAGCTCTAACGTGCTAAATTCGACGTTCTTGAAATTTTGTGTTTTGGGTTACTATTCACTGCACTATTCAAGTCAAATTATTGACTTTCTAAGGCTTAATAGGTATGGGAATTCCAACTTTACCCACATACCACATTTTGGTCACCAAACTTGTTAGTTTTGGTCATTTTCTCAAAACTTAGGTCTTTTAGGCAAAATTGCCAAATTTTTAGTTTTGGTGTCCTTAATTGTACTGTTTCATTGATCAGTTTACTGTTGGAATTTAGTAAAACGTTCTTCATAGAAAATGTTTCTTATTGTCTTAAGTTTATTCTCCTTTTTGAATTACCCCAATTGGAGTTTTGTAGCTCAAGTTATAAGCAAATTACTATTACTGTTCATGCTGCAGAATTTGGTTCTGCAGATTTGTTAATCCAACTTCATTCAGAAATTTTATCAAGTTAGGTCCATAATTTGGTCTAATTTTCTTCATATGAAATTTTCTACTATGTCTTAGGTTTCCATCGGTTCAAGAATCGCCTAAATCGGAATTTTCTAGAGAGAGTTATAGCCATTGAAACTTTACTGTTCATATGGCAATCTGCAGTTCTGAAGATTCAGGTCACCAACTTTGCTCAGTATTTTGATTGAGTTAATGGCATAATTTGGGTTGGTGTTCTTCATAAAAGTTTTATATCTATATCTTATCTAATTACTGGTAAAATTTCATGTCATTTTGACCTTCCTAGCTCGAGTTATGACCAAATGAATAAATACTATTCATTTGGTCAGTTTGTGCAGAGGCAGCCTGCGATTTTCCGACTTCGGCCACTTTGTTCACTAGGTTTTAGTCACTTTTTGGGCAGGCTTCCTAAATAAAACTTGTGTCATTTAGTGCCTATTTTCATCCCCAATTGATCCCATATCCATTGGACTTATAAAATTTCATTTTTGGTCCCTCAAAGGAGGTTTTGGTCATGCTGCCAGCACATGACCTTATCCAATCCGAATTGGCTTTTAATTCCAACACTTGTAACACACTTCATTTGGTCACAAATGACCATTTTTCACTTCACATTAGGTCAAAGACACCATTTACAAATTTCTCCAAATTTTTTCCCCAAAACCCTAGGTTTCAAACCCTAACCACACTAATTCATTGTAATTAACTAATTCAAAGTATATAAACACAATCTTTCAACTCATTCAAGCATCTTAACATGTTTAACTCAATCAAACTCATGCAAATCACTCTCCCCTCCCTGCTGGACGAATTTTAGATTAGTCCCTCACACATTTTTTTTTTTTTAAGTTTATTTACAAGTAATTCAAGCTAAGAACACAACAAATAATCTCAAACTTTCAAATTGATGTGTTTACCTCAACTTTGATATCCAATCTTCAATTTTCCTTCTCTTTTCTTCTTTCTTTCTTGTTAAATTTCTTTCTCAATAGGCTTGCCAAGATCCAAGAACAAGCTTTATTTAGAAAAATTATGGGATTTATGGGGTTGATTCAAGCTTTAAAAGCTTGAAATTAAGTAGCCATGGAGGATTTAGTGAGAAAATAGAGAGGGATGAGAAGCTACGGGAAAGAGAGAAAAAAAAGAAGAAGAAGGAGATAAAATTTGGCTTTTCAATTTTATTTTTATTCTTTAATTTGACTTAGTCAATTAGTTAATTAAATTAAAATTAATTATGAAATCATAGTTGCATCATCATGATGATGTCATCACCTTTTCAACTCTTCTTTTTCTTTTTTTTTTCTATTAGTTCTTTAATTTAATTCTCGATTTTGAAATTTTCTTTTCTCCAATTTTATTTGACAGTTAGGTCAGGAATCAGCTCTCGGGGTCAATTGACCAAATTGCCCTTCGCCGGTTCAACCCGGTTTGCAAATAATTCCATATTTCTTCTGGCTCCCTGACCTAATTATTTGACTGGCTTAATAATTATTTTTCGTGATTTTCTCTTTTCCACTGTGTTTATAAGGGTCCTAAGGACCGCGGCGTCACATTTTACGGTTCAAAATTTGAGTTTAAAATGACTTCACAGTCGTTCCCGAGAAGGTCACCCATCGCTGTGACTCTCGGCTCGTTTAACTTCTTATGTTCTATTTTTCTTGTTTATACTTAACTAATTGGACATTACTAATTATTTGTGTTTATGGCTTCTGTAGTTGTCTTAAGTATGGTTCTAATCCCCTTAATTGTCCAAACTGATACCGGTCACCGGAATAATGAAATATATCAGGCTATACAAATGGGGTGTTACATCATATCAGAAATTGTCCGAAGAGGACTGCTACAACTGCCCAAGCACAAGCAGATAGGCCTGCCCCTGCACCTCAAAGGGGTAGAAGGTCCAGTAAATCTGAGGTAGCTGGTACATCACAGAGGCCCGTATTAGAGTCAGCTGAGAGGTTAGAGGCAAAGATGCCAGCCAGAGCATATACTATTAGAGCTCAGGAGGAGCAGGATGCTCCAGATGTCATCAGGGGTATGTTCTTCCTCTACAACTTGCCTGTGCATGCATTGGTGGATCCAGGATCTACCCACTCATATATCTGCATCAAACTACCCGTAGAAAGGAAAATCTCAGTAGAGGAAAGTGACCAAGACATTTTGGTCACTAATCCACTAGGCCACAGTGTGATAGTGAATAAGGTGTACAAAGGTTACCCATTGAGGGTTCAGGGGAAAGAGTTCTCGGCAGACCTAATTGAACTACCTTTCCATGAATTTGATGTGATTTTGGGAATGGATTGGCTATCGCGTCATCAAGCAATAGCGGAATGTAAACTGAAGAGAATTTCTCTAAACACTTCTGAGAATGAATAGGTGACCATTGTGGGTGAAAGGACAGATTTCTTGTCCAATGTCATCTCAGCCATAGTTGCAAGGAAATTGATGAGAAAAGGCTGTGAAGCCTACCTAGCACAGGTGGTTGATACTAGGCAGGCTAAGCTAAACTTGTGTGACATACCCACAGTAAGAGACTTCCCTTATATGTTCCCTAAAGAATTGCCTAGTTTGCCACCAGAAAGGGAAGTTGAATTTGCTATTGAGGTACTGCAGGGTACAGCACCAATCTCCATTAGTCCTTATAGGATGGCACCCACTGAATTGAAGGAGCAAAAAATCTAGTTGTAGGAGTTACTGGATAAGGGGTTCATACACCCTAGTGTGTCACCGTGGGGAGCTCCAGTGCTGTTTGTGAAGAAGAAGGATGGGACTTTGAGGCTATGTATTGACTACCGGCAACTAAATAAAGTAATTATGAAGAATAAGTACCCATTGCTCAGAATTGATGATCTGTTTGATCAGTTGAAGGGAGCTGGTGTATTTTCAAAAATTGATCTCAGATCAGGGTATCATCAATTGAGGGTAAAGGATGCAGATGTGCCAAAAACTGCATTCAGGACCCGGTATGGGCATTACAAATTTCTAATGATGTTATTTGGGTTAACAAATACACCAGCAGCATTTATGGACCTTATGAACTGCATCTTTCACCCATACTTAGATTGGTTTGTAGTGGTTTTCATTAATGACATCTTGGTGTACTCCAAAAATAGGGAAGAACATGATGAGCATTTGAGGATTATTCTGCATACCCTAAGATAAAAGAAGCCATATGCTAAGTTGTCCAAGTGTGAATTTTGGTTAAGTGAGATTGCTTTCCTTGGACACATAGTATCAGCTAATGGGATTAGGTTAGACCCCAAGAAGATAAAAGCAGTGATGGAATGGAAGCCTCCCAGAAATACAATTAAGGTCAGAAGTTTCTTGGGGTTAGTTGGGTATTATAAAAGATTTGTGAGGGGATTTTCTCTGATAGCTGCTCTAATGACCAAGTTGTTACACAAGAATGTGAAATTCGACTGGAATGATAAGTGTCAGGCCAGTTTTGAGAAGTTGAAGGCTATGTTGACAGAGGCACCAGTGTTAACACAGCCAGTGTTGGGAAATGACTTTGTGGTCTACAGTGATGCCTCACATAATGGGTTAGGGTATGTATAAATGCAAGAGGGGAAAGTGGTCGCTTATGCTTCCAGGCAGTTAAGGCCACATGAACAGAACTGCCCTACTCATGATCTGGAGCTAGCAGCAGTTATCTTTGCACTGAGGATATGGAGGCACTACTTATATGGGGAAAAGTGCTACATATATATAGACCACAAAAGTCTAAAGTACTTGCCAATCCAGAAGGAGCTCAACCTTAGATAAAGATGGTGGATTGAGTTCCTAAAAGACTATAACTGTGTAATTGACTACCATCCTAGGAAGGCAAATATAGTTGCTGATGCTTTGAGCAAAAAGTCCATCACAGCTTTAAGATCACTAAATGCCCTTCTGTCTTTGGCTCAAGATGGAGCTATTTTGGCTGAGTTGTAAGTAATGCCAAACCTACTACAGCAGATACAAGATGGGCAAAAGGCAGATGAAAAATTAATGGCTATTGTGGGTTAAATCTTAGGGGGGAAAGAAACTAACTATGAGGTGAAAGCCAATGAGTGTCTGTACTACAAAAGAAGAGTGTGTGTACCAGATAATAGGGAATTGAAGACTAATATTCTAAAAGAAGCACACACTAGTGTTTATACTATGCACCTGGGAAGCACAAAAATGTATAATGATCTGAAGCCTCATTATTGGTGGCCTGGTATGAAGAAGGATATAGCTGACTATGTTACTAGGTGCTTGACATGTCAGCAAGTTAAAGCAGAACATCAAGTTCCATTAGGATTGCTACAGCCTATAAGCATACCTGAATGGAAATGCGACCAGGTCACTATGGATTTTGTCAGTGGTCTACCACTCACCCAGAAGAAGCATGATGCAGTTGTCAGTAGTATGCCCTAGAGCATATCATTTAGTATGTATCTTGTACATATTTTATTAATAAAAGGCATTTTCACTTTTCTGTTTACATAATATATTTATGTGTAATAGAAAAGGTCCATTGATATTTTGTTAGAAATATTATTTTTAAGTTGTTAAGAATATGAGTGACAATATTTCTAGCACAAAGTATTATAAATAGGTTCACAATCGAGGATACTTCATAATAAGGACATGACTTGTCCAGAAAGATTGTATTCATGTTTGTTACCAAGTTATTTATATGAGATATAAATAAGATGGAATGGTGAGTCTCATGCCATATAACAAACATGATAGGCACTTATAAATGATAAGTAGGCCGAACCAGTGACACTTATGACAAGCACATGGAGTTTAATCTGGTCAATGTTTTGTCATAAATCATATCAGTGCATATAATCTTTAGACCTGAGATAGCATAGTTATCTTGTATATAGGTAGTTTGAGTTTGATACTGCTTTCATACTTGTACTGTGTATGAGTATATGGGCATGTGTTGGCTCCTACTAGTTATATATGGAGGTAGGTGTTGATCAAGATGGAATCTGTTCCTCTAAGTAAATAGAGATAAAATCCTATGTTCATTTAATTGTTCTTGATGTTTCAAGTTCCTGGCCAGGACAGATAGATTTATTCAAAAAAGAGTTTATGATGAGAAAATCTTTTTAATCAAGAACTGGAATTAAAAGAGAACATAATATTCATAGCAAATGGGGTTTGACATAAACCATGACTCCAGCTTGAGTTGGGATTTTGTAACAGAGAGATTCTAGTGTATGGTAACATATGATTATAGGTTCATTTAAGGTAAACCTTATTATTAATTGGGTGGCCATGGCATGCTATGTTAGGTGTTAACCATGGTCTATGAGGTTCATAAAATGATTTAGAGAAATCATTTATGGCAAGAAAGAGTTCTGATGATAGTAAGAGTTGATGTCATGTCTCATTGCCAATTAGTGATGAGCCTAGTAAGTCACACACATACACAAGTTATCACCTATTTAAATATGATTTAATTAATTAATTAAAGAGTTTAATTGATTAATTAAATAGGTTTGGTTTGCAATTAAATTGCAAAGTCCCTAGCATGACTTGAAACCAAATCTAGATTATTGGATGTGTAATATAAATTAAATTTATATTTAAAGTGTTTAAATATGAATTTAATTAATGAGAAATTAATTAATAGAGATTAATTAATTAATTTATATTTGATATAAATTAATTAGAAGTAGAAAAATAATTATTTTGGGTTAAGACGTGAAAATTAAGACACAGGGGCATTTTTGTCATTTCACAGTGTGACATGTGGCACCATGAGATGGTGACACATGGGATTACACATAAGTTTGCCAAATGTTTTTTTAATCATGTAAGATGATTAAAATCAAGATTAAATATAGGTTTGACACTTGGCACAATGTGATTGGGTCACTTAAACCTAGAGCTAATCAAAGGGTGACATGTGGTAAGGGTTTAATGTGTTAACCTAGCTATATAAGTGTTGTTATGAAAAAGAAAAACAACCCGCAGCCACTCCTCTCCTTTGTCATGCCATTTTGAGGCTCTCCATCTATTTTTCTTCATCTCTCATCAATTCAAAGAAATTAGCCATCAATCTCCTGAATTAAGAACACTAGAAATTGTTTCTGGTGTCCTGTTTACATCTCTAATATCTTAAAAGGCAGAACTTGAATTTCTAATTAATAGAAAAAGCTTTAGAAGCTGTTCAAGGGCTGCCATAGGTTTTCTTGGTGTTAACAAGCTAGAGGGACAACATCTGTTGTCCTGAAGATGAATCTCCAAGGCGCAGACACGCTGCAGTGCATCAAGAGGTTAGTGTAATCGTTCTTGATTTAATCTAGGGTTCTAAAATTAATCTGATTAATTTTAAAATCTTAAATGGAAAATACAGATCCAAAAACATATTAAAAGAGTTTTAATATGTTGTTTATCATTGAAATCAAATAGATAAAAATAAATCTTGCATGATGCATGTGACCCTCGGTGAAAATTTTTGAATTCAATGGTATAAACTTGTGTTTTTCATGCTTCCGTTCCTTCAATTGGTATCAGAGCCACTATATTTGCCATTTAGAATGATGTTTATATGATTTAATTGTGTGTTTGATCATGAGATCAAAAGTTCATTGCTAGTTGCAAAGCCAAGGTGGCGGCACAAATGATGAACACCATGGTGCGCATGGTTGATGCACCACAATGGTGTGCAAAGGTAAATGGATGGTGAACGTGCAATTGTTGTAAGATCTAAGATCCATTTTATGTCTAATTAAATTGTTTAATTAGAATTTTTATCACACAATTAAATTATGATTCAAATCAGAATTTTAAAAATTGTTTGAATGTGATTCAAATCTGACTTTTAAAAGTTGTTTGAATGTGATTCAAATCTGAATTTTTAAAGTTGTTTGAATCATATTTAAATCTGATTTTTTAAAATTGATTGAATAAAATTTAGATCTGATTTTTTAAAAAATGTTTGAATGTGATTCAAATCTGAATTTTTAAAGTTATTTAAATGTGATTCAAAACTGAATTTTTAAATTTGTTTGAATGAGATTCAAATCTGAATTTTTAAATTTATTTGAATCATATTCAAATCTGGATTTTTAAGTTGAATATGAGATATTCAATTTAATTTAAGTATGTATGTTTTATTTAATTGTTAAATAGTGATATGCATGATGGATGATCATGGACTATAAAAAACCAATGTGATTGGATTTATTTTTTTTTTTTTTATGTTTCTTTGGGATTGTAAATTAATTAATTTATTTTAATTTATTTTGGGCATGTATTATTAAGTTTGTAATAATTTTTGGGTTGTAATTTCATTTATTTAAGTTCTTATAAATTCGCCTTGGTATGCCAAGGATTACTATGTAATATTGGATTGCAAAAAGTTCAAGGAGGTCAAGAGCATTGGTGGGACCAGTGGGAGGAATTCAAGATCAAGTGTTGATTATGTACTCCTTCAGCAACTCTTGTAAAATGAATGAATGAAATGCACCTAGGAATGCCTTGATTCAATTCTTGGTGGCCCAGAATTGAATCCCTTAGAAAGTCCATGATCATACCATATTTATTGCTTATCCATGAATGCATGAGATGTATGGGAATGTATGCTATTATATGATATATGCATGCTAATTGGATAATGTGCAAAGTGAGACCTTAATAGTAATTAGAATGACCATAAAATCTTCCAAACAAATGATTAAGTTGGAAATGCTATAATTAAAGTAATTATAACATAGGTCCTTCATTGGGGCAATTATTTTAAGAAATTTTAAATAGTTGCATAAGATGCAATTAATTTAAGAGATTTTCTTAAGAATAATTGTTAAGCATGAGATGTTGTAAATATGTAAATAGTTTGGTGGCCAATATTGGATGTACCTGAGGACATTAAAAATATTTGCATAATTACTGGCTCAATGGGATCAACTTAACTAATGTAAGATAAGTCAATAATGGATGTACCTAAGATTTTGAGCATTAGGGGCTAGGTAAAGGATTGAACCTCACATGAGATGTGATGGGCAAGGAGTTGCTCACTTATAGTTTATTGTAATTCCAATAATGGATGTACCTGAGGATGATCAATAGAATTATAAGAATTCAATCACCCACTAGAAATCCATCCAACTAGGATTTCCATTTTCTACTTTGGAAGTGTAGGATTTGCTGAGTTAGTGGGAGGACCAATTTGATTAAAAGATCATAATCATTTTGGTTAATTACATGATACATTTACTAATTAATCTGGTTATTTTCTACAGTTAATTTTCTGATAAAAATGAGCACAGAACAACCACCACCATCCAATATCCTTGCAAGCATACTTGATCGCAATAGGTTGACAGGACCTAATCTGTCTGATTGGCTAAGAAATTTGAAACTTGTCCTGAACCTTGAACATATAGGATATGTTCTAGATTCAAATGTTCCTGGTCTCTTACCTCCAAAGGCCACTCAAGAGGAACATGAAACTTTGGACAAGTGGAAGGAGCATGATATGAGAGCTAAGTGTTACATGCTTGCTTGCATGAGTAATGAGTTACAGAAGCAGCATGAGAATATGTTGAGTGTGAGTGAGATCCTCCTTCACCTATAAGAGTTATATGGTGAGTACAGCAAGAATGCTAGGTATGAGATATCTAGACAGCTATTCTGTATGAGGATGTTTGAGGGATAGAATGTTGGGGATCATGTCCACAAGATGATTCGGCTGATTGAGCAGTTGGAACATCTTGACTTCAACATAGATTTACAACTACAGACGGATTTGATCCTTCAGTCCCTTCTTGAGTCTTTTGGGAATTTTGTGACAAATTTTCATATGACTCAACAGGAATGCACCTTAACTGGTTTACTCAACATGCTGGTTATTGTCCAAAAGAATATGCCGGGCAATAAAGGAAAAGAGATAGCTTTGATTGCGTCATCTTCTGCTGGAAAGTCCAACAAGAAGATTGGCAATAAGAAAAAGAAACCTTAGATTCCTGGTCCTTCTAAGAAAATAGCTAAACAGAAAAGGAAAACCAAAGCTGACAAATGCAAAGGAAAGTGTTTCCACTACAAATAGGAAAGTGTTTCCATTGCCAGTAAGAAAGTGTTTCCACTGGCCAGAGTATAGCAATCCAAACAAATGCAATGCCATGGTGAAAACCAACTCAAGTTTAAAATATATTTGGCACTTAAGGTTATGTCATGTTGTAGAAGATAGGATTACAATACTGGAGAAAATGGGGATTCTATCCTCATTGGGCTCTGAGCCTACTCCAACTTATGAATCTTGCCTTCAGGGCAAAATGACTAGATCACTCTTTGTTGGACAAGGGCTAAGAGCTGAAAATATTTTGGAGCTAATACATAGTGATGTATGTGGTCCATTTAAAGAAATGGCTAGAGGGGGCTTTCATTATTTTATTACCTTTACTGATGATAAATCAAGATTTGGGTATTTGTATTTGATGAAATACAAACATGAATCCTTTGAAAAGTTTAACGAATTTAAATCTGAAGTAGAAAATCAAACAGGAAAGAGTATTAAAGCTCTTCGATCAGATCGTGGAGGTGAATATTTGAGTACTGAATTTGATGAATACTTGAGAGAGCATGGCATTGTTTCTCAGCTGACTCCTCCAGGAACGCCACAGCTAAATGGTGTATCTGAAAGGAGAAATCGTACCCTATTGGATATGGTACGTAGTATGATGAGCTATACTGATATGCCAATCTTCTTTTAGGGATTTGCATTATAATCAACTTTGTATATTCTGAATAGGATTCCATCAAAATCAGTTTCTTCCACACCTTATGAGATATGGCATGGAAGAAAACCAAGTCTTAAGCATGTTAAGATTTGAGGTTGTCCAGCTTATATCAAAAAGCTAAACACTGATAAATTGGAGACCAGATCAGAAAAAGGTCGATTTGTTGGGTATCCAAAAGATAGTTTTGGATATTATTTTTATTTGCCTACTTCACAAAAGGTTGTAATAAGTAGAGATGCCACATTTCTTGAACAACAGTTTGTTCAAGAAGGAGGCAAAGGAAGGAAAATAGTTAGAATTGGAGAATTCTGACCAACCAACAGATCAGATGGATATAGATCCATCTAGTCAACCTATACCCGTTAATGAAACATCTACAACTGTTCCTCATAGAACAACCAGGGTATCTCACCCACCAGTGAGATATGGTTTTCTTCATGAAGAAGAACAAGAGTTGTCTACTCATGAAGAAGTAGATCATGGAGATGATCCACTTACCTATGAAGAAGCTATATCAGATATAGACTCTTCAAAATGGATTGATGCTATGAAATCCGAGATTGATTCCATGTATAAGAATCAAGTTTGGGATCTTATTGACCCACCTGAAGGTATTGTACCTATAGGGAACAAATGGGTTTTCAAGAAGAAAATCGGTTCTGATGGAAAGGTAGAGACCTATAAGGCAAGGCTAGTAGCGAAAGGGTTTCGCCAAAGTAAGGAGTCGACTATGAGGAGACTTTCTCGCCTGTTGCCATGCTTAAATCAATTAGGATTTTATTAGCAATAGCTGCATACTATGATTATGAGATTTGGAAGATGGATGTCAAAACAGCTTTTCTCAATGGATACATTGAAAAAAACATTTTCATGGAACAACCTAGGGGTTTTGAATCCCAAGATGGTTCCAAGGTATGCAAGCTAAAGTGATCCATTTATGGGTTGAAATAAGCTTCGAGGAGTTGGAACATCTGTTTTGATAAAGCCATTAAATCCTTTGGTTTTATAAAAAATGAGGATGAGCCATATGTATATAAGAAGGTTATTGACAATGCTATCACTTTCCTTGTCTTATATGTGGATGGCATACTATTGATGGGTAATGACACAGGTATGTTGACAACTATAAAGGTATGGTTGTCAAATACAGTCTCCATGAAAGACTTAGGTGAGGCAACCTATATTCTTGGGATTCACATATATAGAGATAGAGCGAAAAGAATAATTGGTTTATCCCAAAGTCTATACTTGGAAAAGGTGTTAAAGAGGTTTAACATGCTTGATTCCAATAGAGGATTATTACTAGTGAGACATGGTATCCACCTTTCTAAAGAGATGTCTCCAAAGACACCTGAAGAAAGAGATAAGATGGCCAGGATTCCATATGCTTTGGCTATTGGAAGTTTAATGTATGCAATGTTGTGTACTAGGCCGGATATCGCATATGCTGTTAGTTTGATTAGCAGGTATCAATCCAATCCAGGTTTGGAACACTGGATAGCTGTCAAGAATATCCTTAAGTACTTGAGAAGAACTAAGGATTTGTTCTTGATTTATGGAGGTGGAGACTTGCAAATTGGATGGTTATACTGATTCTGATTTCCAATTAGATATCGATGATAGAAAGTCTACCTCTGGATATGTGTTCATTTGTAATAGAGGTGCAGTCAGTTGGAAGAGTTCCAAACAGAGCACGATTGCAGATTCCACTACAGAGGCTGAGTATATTGCTGCATCAGATGCTGCAAAGGAAGCTGTTTGGATAAAGAAGTTCATGACAAAACTTATAATAGTTCCTTCCATTGAGTCAGCAGTTCCACTACACTATGACAATAATGGAGCAGTCATACAGGCTAAGGAACCAAGGTCTCACAAAAATCCAAACACATAGAAAGGCACTACCACATTATTAGAGATATAGTTGGGCAAGGCGATATAGCCATGCAGAAAAATAACATCAGCTGAAAAATCTAGCTGATCCATTCACTAAGCCTTTGTCACAAGCTCAGTTAGACCGACATCTTGAGAAGATGGGTCTAAAATATTGTAATGAATGGCTCTAGTGCTAGTGGGAGATTGTCAGTAGTATGCCCTAGAGCAAATCATTTAGTATGTATCTTGTACATATTTTATTAATAAAAGGCATTTTCACTTTTCCGTTTACATAATATTTTTATGTGTAATAGAAAAGGTCCATTGATATTTTGTTATAAATATTATTCTTAAGTTGTTAAGAATATGAGTGATAATATTTCTAGCACAAAGTATCATAAATAGGTTCACAATCGAGGATACTTCATAATAAGGACATGACTTATCCAGAAAGATTGTATTCATGTTTGTTACCAAGTTATTTATATGAGATATAAATAAGATGGAATGGTGAGTCTCATGCCATATAACAAACATGATAGGCACTTATAAATGATAAGTAGGCTGAACAAGTGACACTTATGGCAAGCACATGGAGTTTACTCTAGTCAATGTTTTGTCATAAATCATATCAGTGCATATAATCTTTAGACCTGAGATAGCACAGTTATCTTATATATAGGTAGTTTGAGTTTGATACTGCTTTCATGCTTGTACTGTGTATGGGTATATGGGCATGTGTTGGCTCCTACTAGTTATATATGGAGGTAGGTGTTGATCAAGATGGAATCTGTTCCTTTAAGTAAATAGAGATAAAATCCTATGTTCATTTAATTGTTCTTGATGTTTCAAGTTCCTGGCCAGGACAGATAGATTTATTCAGAAAAGAGTTTCTGATGAGAAAGTCTTTTTAATCAAGAACTGGAATTAAAAGAGAACATAATATTCATAGCAAGTGGGGAGCCTACTTAATGTATTTTCTAACACACCATAAATTATAAAGCTAATTGGCGACCCTACTTAATGTAAGGTAAGAGGACGTAAAAGTAAGATGCAGTAATGGAATTGCTCTAGATGAGGGCAAGGAGGTTACTGTTAGAAATTGTTAATGGATATTGTAATCAGAATAAGATTCGAATATCAGTGAATTCAAAAAGAATAAAAGATAGCAAAGTTTGATCTATTGGGATGTATCGTAGTAACTATGCAATGTTCTTGATGTTTATGCTGTAAGCTGCAGATTACAGTACTGACTTGAGATTATTGTGTAGAGCTACGTACTACCCGATAGTACACCTAGATGAGAATAGTTGCCAACGGCATCTGTTTTGGTATAGTTATGCCAGGACAGAATTTTATTGTTGGAATTAAGTTGAAAATCCTACTTAGGGATCTAAAACTCCAAAAGTTAGAATATCGAAAGGTTATAGTTCAGTACAAAAGGAAGTAAGTTATAGAATATTGACAGATAAAAAGAGTTATGAAAGTAGAGAATTGAACAGTTGATTCATATATAACAAAGAAATATTACGAATGTGAGGAAAACTATGGATTAGAATGGTCAAAGGACCAATGACTGAGGAATGATTCTAACATGACCTCAAGGGTCATTCAAGAAGCAACGTGAACCAAAATATTAGACAGCATAATAGTAAGAGGAGATTGGTGTTATCCAAACAAATTAAACATTGTATTAGATTGTTAAAAGTCTTATACAAATTTGAGAAAAAGAAGATTATACGATCATATAGAAAGGAGAAATAAACGTATGACTATTGTAAGATGGCTACTGGGTAAAAATTTCGTGGACGAAATTTATTTAAGGGGGGGAGAATTGTAACACCCCTAAGTTCGGTAGTGCATTCTACTGCTCCGGTGACCAGTGCTGTCCGGACGGTTAGGAAGCCTAGAACTACACTTCAATATGAATGAGGAGACATAAATAATGAAATACAAGAAAAGAAAATACAAGAAAAACAAAGGAAAAATCATAGCAAAGAAATGGAACCAAGTTAAGCGAGCCGAAAAACCTAGCGATGGATGACCGCACCGGGAAGTCACGGCGTGGACCGTTGACTGGCCCTGGACTGCGGGGAACCCTGGAAAACATTTTTAGGACTTAAATAGAACCTTATTGAAGAATAAATATCATTAGAAAGATCAAAGAAAAATTAAATAATTAGTACAAAGAAAAGTGAGAAATCGAAAAACAGACAAAACCCGGTAATACCGAAAAATCGGGAATGCCACCTGAACAGGGGCATTATGGTCATTTGACATCCCGAAGTGTCTTTTGACCTAAATGTCCATTAAAAATAAATAATATTACACTTATAAAATGAAATGAAAAATTAATTTGGTGGTACATAAAGTAAATAGCCAAAAATGGAGTGAAAAATGTGTAAATAACACATTTAAGCATTATTATATAATTAAATGAGTAAGTGGACCACTAAAGGATTAAATTAAACATAAAATGTGGCTGATGTAAGTCCACTAAACCCATCAGAATGTTCATCTTCCTCATTTCATAAACATTGCCGAATTGAAGAAAATGGGAACCACCATGGCCATTTTTCATGCAAGCTCATCTAACCACTCATTTCACTTCTAATCACTTGAGTTCCTTCATCAAAAATGGTCTACACATCACAAGGAAGATATTGATACCAAATTTGAGAAGTTTGGTGAAGGTTTAGCAAGTTACAATCAAAGGTAAGTTTACATTTTTGAGAATTCCTTTGTTAAACTTTATGTTCATGTAATGGGTGTTGGTTTTGTGAAGGAAAATTTTGAGTTTGAAGAGTTATTGTTGTTTTCATTTTGGACAGCCATGGAGTCACGTTTTTTATGAGATAATTGTGCATATAATTGATGAGAAATGGTGTTGATCATGATGATTTAATAACCTAGTGAATTACTTCATGTTTATATGGTGATTTTGGCACTTGGATGAGAATTGATGAATTGTAGGGCAATGTGGTGTTGAAGAAGGTTTTCGGCAGCTTGGGAACCCTTGAATAATTGTATGTATTGATGGAAGTGTTGGCAGAATGTTGACATAGAAGAATTGATGAATGTATATGTAAATTAGTAGTGGAGATTATATGTAATGATTAGGTGTATTTATGTACATATATTGCTAAATTTGGACTTTGTGGTTTAGGGTTGTATTTGATGTATTGAGAATGTTTGTATTCTGTCCAAATTGACCATAGTAAGAAGTGATAAATGGATATGGAATGGTATAAAATCAGAATTAGGTATGGGGATTTAAAGTACAGCAAGTCAAATGTGTGTTTGAATTGGGGTTTGAAAGACATATAGAGGGCAGTGTGCAAATAGACCTATAACTTTAAATGTGTAACCTCAATTGGTATGAGACCAATTGGAGGTGAAACTAGGCACAAAATGTGCCAACTTTCATTGAGAAAACATACCAAAATTCTGCTTGCAAGGTGACCTAAGAAAATGACCAATTCGGATTAGGTGCAATTAGGACCTGAAAAATGACCAATTGGGCAGCAGTGAGTGTTTAGGCCATAACTCACTCAAACCAGATCCAATTGACCTGAAATTTTAACCATGAATAGTTAAGACCCATACCTACAAGTCTTATGAAGACACCAAAGCCCAGAAATGACCATAAGCAAATCAAACAGCTTGCACAAGTTCGGGTCCAAAAACTGGCCGAACCAGAGTTGACCAAATTGACCTAGAATTGACCTAATTTGATACCATTTGCCCAGCAATAGTATAATGACCATAACTTGGTCTACTTAACTCGGATTGACCTGAAATTTTGCTCCGCGTGCAATAAGACATAGATCTACAAGTTTGTAGTTTTGACCGAAACCCGAAAACCGAGGGAACTAGGACGTCTGGCTAGGTCAAACCAGTATCCCGGAATCCAGCAAGTTGCATTAAAATGCACTAAACAAGGAAACGAGTTTGGAAAAACATACCAAACCTAAAACCCTATCGAGTGTGACATATTAACGACACTAAAACCTAATTTACCTAAAACGCATCGAGGGTCGGTATATTAGGTGATTAAGTGAATAATTGAGTTCAGTGCATTATTTATCAAACACCATCGATAGAGACAGTTTAATTTAGCACTGAAACACTTCAAATTGTGTTTCTCAGTTAACAAGGACTCAGCAAAAGGGAAAGAAATACTGAGTCAGGACCAGGAGACAAATATCAGAGGTTTGTGCACAACAACTATTTCTCTTGAATTTTTCAATTGAAATAAATATTGACTATTTGTATATTATTGTTTTAAATTGTGGAAATGTGTTTGATGGACATTTATTGATTGAAAAACATTGTGAATGGTTTGAAACTGTGAAAAATTATTTGAATGATATTGATGGATACTTATTGATTGAAAAGCACTGTAAATGGTTTTTGTGGAAATTGAAGTGAATTACGAATTGTGTTGCCATTTTGTGAATGAAATTATAACTTTGGAAATTTATTGGATTCTTACGGATCATTTGAATAAAATGTTTGGAATTGTTTTGACTCACAATTGGCATGACACTGATACTATGTTCCTCCTCCATTAATGGGGTGAGTGTGATTATTCCTCCCTCTTTGACTTATCAGTCTGGGGTGAGTATGATTATGTTCCTCCCTCTTTGACTTGTCAGTCAGAGGTGAGTGTGGATGAGTGCTCATTATATAGCTAGCTTCCTCCCTCATTGATTTCGATTATTGGGGTGAGTATGTCTTGTCGTGGTGTACAACACGGCATATATGGAAAAACTTGTGTCATGACCTAAATTGTGTTATTGATTGGCAACATTGTATTGTTCAGTTATTTGATCGAATTGTGTTATTGATTTGCAAAATGGTATTATTCAGTTATTTGATCAAATTGTGTCATTGATTGGAAAAAGCGTATTTATTGAGAATTTGATCAAATTGTGTATGAATTGGCAATACGGTATTCTTAAGCTATTTGACTAAATTGTGTTATTATGAATTTTGATAATTTGTGAATTGGAGTTTAAATTCCTTATGACATCCATTGTCTTGAATTTAACTATGGTTTTACGTATCCACTATTTATATGGTTTATGAGTTGTGATTTAAAGTTGTATTTGGTTAATGTTGTGCACCACTGCGAGACATTGTCTCGTGATAGCTTTATTCTTTATGCAAGTAGAGAGAGAGCAGAGCGTGACTAGGTGCTAGTACATCCAAATGAGGATTACACAGTATAATGAGTATACCAATATTTTGCATTTTGTACTGTAATGTATGACACTGTATGTACATTTTGTTTTTGGTTTTGAGCAGTTGTAAATCCAAAGTGTACATTTGACTTGTAAAATAATTATGAGTGGTTTTGGCTTGTACAAACTGTATTATATTTCTCATATCTCAACCTTTGAAAAATCACTATGGAATTGAGTTGATAAATTGTTGTGTTGAGAAATGTGTTGGAGTTGAGATTTGAAAATATATTGAAGTGCTTTTACGTGTTTTACAAGAACTGTTTTATCCAAAATACAGATGGCACTTTGCCAAAATTTTTACAGAAATTCCAAATAAATCAAATGAGTTAGTTGTTTCACCTCAGTTCACCAAAGTTTTTAACACCTGTAAATAGTGCTCACCACTATAAAAGAAGTAAGAAAAGTTTTTAAAATCCCTTGTAGTGTATTTAATGGGTTATCAGTAGACGGAGTTGGTAATTCATTAGGTATACTACGGGATCATGTCATGCCTTACAGAGGGGTAGGGTGTGACATGTTTTAGTGGTATCAGAGCAAAGTTTTTAAATTCTATTTTCACTTGTTACTTGAATATTCTTTCTTCACAGTACAACTGCTCAATATCATTGTTTGATACATACAGTACATTACATTATAAATATGCACTAACGGGAGGAAATCTCCTTGTATTATTGTACAGGAGGTCTAAAATCCTCAAATTGACTATGGAAGAGGGTGATCGTTCAGTCGATCAATCGATAGAGGCTGAGGTGCAAGGGGATGCCCCATGCCTACATAATGTCAGTGGTTCAAGAGCACCACCCTGCATCTGCAGTTCTCTGCTCGATTAGCTCGTGACAGGCTGCAATGTTCCAACAAATGGATGGTGATGTGCCTACTCAAGCCCCAATCTGAGACTCGATGGTACAACCACGATCTTACGCTAGACAATATGACAAATTGATGAAGTATGGGGCTCTGAGTTTAAGGACAGTAGATCCTCTAGAAGTCGAACAATGGTTAGAAAGGATGGATAGGGTATTCAAGAAAGCGCATTGCACAGGAGCTCGATTTGAGTACTCGTATCTTTGCTGTGGGGATGCTTATGATCGTGGAAAACCATTCCCCACGACCGTAGAACCTGCAGTGCTAACATGGAATGACTTCCTCGGGAATTCAGCAAAAATATGTCCCCGATGCTTATGTAGACCGTTCGCAAGAATTCCTAAGTCCAAACAGGGGGCATCGGTGGTCGAGTATGAAAGGGAATTCTCCCGCCTAAGCCATTATGCAAGAAGTCTACTTTCTACCAAATAGGAGAGATGTAAGAGGTTTGAAACCGGCTTGAAGCCTAGTATCAGATTACAAGTGGTCGGATTCAAACATAACAACTTCTCTGAACTTATTTCTCAAGCACTAGAATTAGAAAGAATTGAATCTGAAGCAGCTCTTGAGAAAAAGAAATCAGAGAAGAAAGAAAAAGAGGGAAAGTCAGCAGAACAGAGTTCTAGTGGTCCTACTGGAAAGAGGAAAAACTTTGGGGGAGACAACAGAGATAGTAAGAAGTCCGGTAGAGATAGATCTTCTGGACAGAAACCACCTCGATCCGATCAAAGAACTCAATGAAACCCGTAAATGCGCTGTCGGATCGACTTTGTGAAACTTGTGGTAAACCACATAGTGGGGTATGATATAGAGCCGAGGAGCATGTTTTAACTGTGGAGAGACTGGCCATTTTGCTAGGGATTGTGTAAATCCGTGTCGCTCGATCATTTACTACACCAAAGGGATCAACCCAAGTTTCTACCCCAAATAGTTCACCATCGCTAGTAGAGGCAAAGGTAGAGGTAGGGGTAGTACACCTAGAAGTCGACTCATCGTGAATCACCAAAACAAGGTGATGCTTCAACTAGAGTATACGCTATACGACAGAAAAGAGACTGAGACTTTTGACATCATTGCTGGTACTTTCTCAATTAGCAACTAAGATATATATATGTATTGTTTGACCTGGAGTTTGCATATTTTTATGTTAGTGTTAGAACTATATGTTCTGTTGTTATTCCCTTACAGGGGAATAAATTTTGATGCATTAGTGATTAGTCCTTTAAGATAAGGATTGTGATAATAAGTGAAATTAGTTTTGAAAGAGTTTATCGGCGAAAAGTATTTTCTAACACACCATAAATTATAAAGCTAATTGGCGAGCCTACTTAATGTAAGGTAAGAGGACGTAAAAGTAAGATGCAGTAATGGAATTGCTCTAGATGAGGGCAAGGAGGTTACTGTTAGAAATTGTTAATGGATATTGTAATCAGAATAAGATTCGAATATCAGTGAATTCAAAAAGAATAAAAGATAGCAAAGTTTGATCTATTGGGATGTATCGTAGTAACTATGCAATGTTCTTGATGTTTATCTTTGTCGCAGACATTCTGATCGACTTGAGATTATTGTGTAGAGCTACGTACTACCCGATAGTACACCTAGATGAGAATAGTTGCCAACGGCATCTGTTTTGGTATAGTTATGCCAGGACAGAATTTTATTGTTGGAATTAAGTTGAAAATCCTACTTAGGGATCTAAAACTCCAAAAGTTAGAATATCGAAAGGTTATAGTTCAGTACAAAAGGAAGTAAGTTATAGAATATTGACAGATAAAAAGAGTTATGAAAGTAGAGAATTGAACAGTTGATTCATATATAACAAAGAAATATTACGAATGTGAGGAAAACTATGGATTAGAATGGTCAAAGGACCAATGACTGAGGAATGATTCTAACATGACCTCAAGGGTCATTCAAGAAGCAACGTGAACCAAAATATTAGACAGCATAATAGTAAGAGGAGATTGGTGTTATCCAAACAAATTAAACATTGTATTAGATTGTTAAAAGTCTTATACAAATTTGAGAAAAAGAAGATTATACGATCATATAGAAAGGAGAAATAAACGTATGACTATTGTAAGATGGCTACTGGGTAAAAATTTCGTGGACGAAATTTATTTAAGGGGGGGAGAATTGTAACACCCCTAAGTTCGGTAGTGCATTCTACTGCTCCGGTGACCAGTGCTGTCCGGACGGTTAGGAAGCCTAGAACTACACTTCAATATGAATGAGGAGACATAAATAATGAAATACAAGAAAAGAAAATACAAGAAAAACAAAGGAAAAATCATAGCAAAGAAATGGAACCAAGTTAAGCGAGAAAAACCTAGCGATGGATGATCATGACCGAAGTCACGGCGTGGACCGTTGATCGCTCGGACTGCGGGAACCCCGAAAACATTTTTAGGACTTAAATAGAACCTTATTGAAGAATAAATATCATTAGAAAGATCAAAGAAAAATTAAATAATTAGTACAAAGAAAAGTGAGAAATCGAAAAAGCAGACAAACCCTGAATACCGAAAAATCGGAATGCCACTGAACAGGGCATTATGGTCATTTGACATCCCAAGTGTCTTTTGACCTAAATGTCCATTAAAAATAAATAATATTACACTTATAAAATGAAATGAAAAATTAATTTGGTGGTACATAAAGTAAATAGCCAAAATGGAGTGAAAATGTGTAAATAACACATTTAAGCATTATTATATAATTAAATGAGTAAGTGGACCACTAAAGGATTAAATTAAACATAAAATGTGGCTGATGTAAGTCCACTAAACCCATCAGAATGTTCATCTTCCTCATTTCATAAACATTGCCGAATTGAAGAAAATGGGAACCACCATGGCCATTTTTCATGCAAGCTCATCTAACCACTCATTTCACTTCTAATCACTTGAGTTCCTTCATCAAAAATGGTCTACACATCACAAGGAAGATATTGATACCAAATTTGAGAAGTTTGGTGAAGGTTTAGCAAGTTACAATCAAAGGTAAGTTTACATTTTTGAGAATTCCTTTGTTAAACTTTATGTTCATGTAATGGGTGTTGGTTTTGTGAAGGAAAATTTTGAGTTTGAAGAGTTATTGTTGTTTTCATTTTGGACAGCCATGGAGTCACGTTTTTTATGAGATAATTGTGCATATAATTGATGAGAAATGGTGTTGATCATGATGATTTAATAACCTAGTGAATTACTTCATGTTTATATGGTGATTTTGGCACTTGGATGAGAATTGATGAATTGTAGGGCAATGTGGTGTTGATGAAGGTTTTCGGCAGCTTGGGAAACCTTGAATAATTGTATGTATTGATGGAAGTGTTGGCAGAATGTTGACATAGAAGAATTGATGAATGTATATGTAAATTAGTAGTGGAGATTATATGTAATGATTAGGTGTATTTATGTACATATATTGCTAAATTTGGACTTTGTGGTTTAGGGTTGTATTTGATGTATTGAGAATGTTTGTATTCTGTCCAAATTGACCATAGTAAGAAGTGATAAATGGATATGGAATGGTATAAAATCAGAATTAGGTATGGGGATTTAAAGTACAGCAAGTTAAATGTGTGTTTGAATTGGGGTTTGAAAGACATATAGAGGGCAGTGTGCAAATAGACCTATAACTTTAAATGTGTAACCTCAATTGGTATGAGACCAATTGGAGGTGAAACTAGGCACAAAATGTGCCAACTTTCATTGAGAAAACATACCAAAATTCTGCTTGCAAGGTGACCTAAGAAAATGACAAATTCGGATTAGGTGCAATTAGGACCTGAAAAATGACCAATTGGGCAGCAGTGAGTGTTTAGGCCATAACTCACTCAAACCAGGTCCAATTGACCTGAAATTTTAACCATGAATAGTTAAGACCCATACCTACAAGTCTTATGAAGATACCAAAGCCCAGAAATGACCATAAGCAAGTCAAAAAGCTTGCACAAGTTCGGGTCCAAAAACTGGCCGAACCAGAGTTGACCAAATTGACCTAGAATTGACCTAATTTGATACCATTTGACCAGCAATAGTATAATGACCATAACTTGGTCTACTTAACTCGGATTGACCTGAAATTTTGCCCCGCGTGCAATAAGACATAGATCTACAAGTTTGTAGTTTTGACTGAAACCCGAAAACCAAGGGAACTAGGCCGTCCGGCTAGGTCAAACCAGTATCCCGGAATCCAGCAAGTTGCATTAAAATGCACTAAACAAGGAAACGAGTTTGGAAAAACGTACCAAACCTAAAACCCTATCGAGTGTGACATATTAACGACACTAAAACTTAATTTACCTAAAACGCATCGAGGGTCGGTATATTAGGTGATTAAGTGAATAATTGAGTTCAGTGCATTATTTATCAAACACCATCGATAGAGACAGTTTAATTTAGCACTGAAACACTTCAAATTGTGTTTCTCAGTTAACAAGGACTCAGCAAAAGGGAAAGAAATACTGAGTCAGGACCAGGAGACAAATATCAGAGCTTTGTGCACAACAACTATTTCTCTTGAATTTTTCAATTGAAATAAATATTGACTATTTGTATATTATTGTTTTAAATTGTGGAAATGTGTTTGATGGACATTTATTGTTTGAAAAACATTGTGAATGGTTTGAAACTGTGAAAAATTATTTGAATGATATTGATGGATACTTATTGATTGAAAAGCACTGTAAATGGTTTTTGTGGAAATTGAAGTGAATTACGAATTGTGTTGCCATTTTGTGAATGAAATTATAACTTTGGAAATTTATTGGATTCTTACGGATCATTTGAATAAAATGTTTGGAATTATTTTGACTCACAATTGGCATGACACTGATACTATGTTCCTCCTCCATTAATGGGGTGAGTGTGATTATTCCTCCCTCTTTGACTTATCAGTCTGGGGTGAGTATGATTATGTTCCTCCCTCTTTGACTTGTCAGTCAGAGGTGAGTGTGGATGAGTACTCATTATATAGCTAGCTTCCTCCCTCATTGATTTCGATTATTGGGGTGAGTATGTCTTGTCGTGGTGTACAACACGACATATATGGAAAAACTTGTATCATGACCTAAATTGTGTTATTGATTGGCAACATTGTATTGTTCAGTTATTTGATCGAATTGTGTTATTGATTTGCAAAATGGTATTATTTAGTTATTTGATCAAATTGTGTCATTGATTGGAAAAACTGTGTTATTCAGTAATTTGATCAAATTGTGTATGAATTGGCAATACGGTATTCTTAAGCTATTTGACTAAATTGTGTTATTATGAATTTTTATAATTTGTGAATTGGAGTTTAAATTCCTTATGACATCCATTGTCTTGAATTTAACTATGGTTTTACGTATCCACTATTTATATGGTTTATGAGTTGTGATTTAAAGTTGTATTTGGTTAATGTTGTGCACCACTGAGACATTGTCTCAGCGATAGCTTTTTATTGCTGTCGCAGGTAGAGAGAGAGACAGGGCAGCAGACTAGGCTGCTAGTACATCCAGCGAGGGATTACCTGGTATAATGAGTATACCAATATTTTGCATTTTGTATCAGAATGTATGACATCGTATGTACATTTTGTTTTTGGTTTTGAGCAATTGTAAATCCAAAGTGTACATTTGACTTGTAAAATAATTATGAGTGGTTTTGGCTTGTACAAATCAGATTATATTTCTCATATCTCAACCTTTGAAAAATCACTATGGAATTGAGTTGATAAATTGTTGTGTTGAGAAATGTGTTGGAGTTGAGATTTGAAAATATATTGAAGTGCTTTTTACAGGTTTTCTGAAGAACTGTTTTATCCAAAATACAGATGGCACTTTGCCAAAATTTTTATAGAAATTCCAAATAAATCAAATGAGTTAGTTGTTTCACCTCAGTTCACCAAAGTTTTTAACACCTGTAAATAGTGCTCACCACTATAAAAGAAGTAAGAAAAGTTTTTAAAATCCCTTGTAGTGTATTTAATGGGTTATCAGTAGACGGAGTTGGTAATTCATTAGGTATACTACGGGATCATGTCATGCCTTATAGAGGGGTAGGGTGTGACATCAGGACAAGTTTCAAATTTCTTAGCCAATCAGACAGATTAGGTCCTGTCAACCTATTGTGATCAAATATGCTTGCAAGGATATTGGATGGTGGTGGTTTTTTTGTGCTCATTTTTTATCAGAAAATTAACTGCAGAAAATAACCAGATTAATTAGTAAATGTATCATGTAATTAACCAAAATGATTATGGTCTTTTAATCAAATTGGTCCTCCCACTAACTTAGCGAATCCTACACTTCCAAAGTAGAAAACGGAAATCCTAGTTGGATGGATTTCTAGTGGGTGATTGAATTCTTATAATTCTATTGATCATCCTCAGGTACATCCATTATTGGAATTACAATAAACTATAAGTGAGTAACTCCTTGCCCATCACATCTCATGTGAGGGTCAATCCTTTACCTAGCCCCTAATGCTCAAAATCTCAGGTACATCAATTATTGACTTATCTTGCATTAGTTAAGTTGATCCCATTGAGCCAGTAATTATGCAAATAATTTTAATGTCCTCAGGTACATCCAATATTGGCCACTAAACTATTTACATATTTACAACATCTCATGCTTAACAATTATTCTTAAGAAAATCTCTTAAATTAATTACATCTTATGCAACTATTTAAAATTTCTTAAAATAATTGCCCTAATGGAGGGCCTATGTTATAATTACTTTAATTATAGCATTTCTAACTTAATCATTTGTTTGGAAGATTTTATGGTCATTCTAATTACTATTAAGGTTTCACTTTGCACATTATCCAATTAGCATGCATATATCACATAATAGCATACATTCCCATACATCTCATGCATTCATGGATAAGCAATAAATATGGTATGATCATGGACTTTCTAAGGGATTCAATTCTGAGCCACCAAGAATTGAATAAGGGCATTCCTAGGTGCATTTCATTCATTCATTCATTTTACAAGAGTTGCTGAAGGAGTACATAATCAACACTTGATCTTGAATTCCTCCCACTGGTCCCACCAATGCTCTTGACCTCCTTGAACTTCTTGCAATCCAATATTACATGGTAATCCTTGGCATACCAAGGCGAATTTACAAGAACTTAAATAAATGAAATTACAACCCAAAAATTATTACAAACTTAATAATACATGCCCAAAATAAATTAAAATAAATTAATTAATTTACAATCCCAAAGAAACATAAAAGAAATAAATCCAATCACATTGGTCTTTTATAGTCCATGATCATCCATCATGCATATCACTATTTAACAATTAAATAAAACATACATACTTAAATTAAATTGAATATCTCATATTCAACTTAAAAAATCTAGATTTGAATATGATTCAAATAAATTTAAAAATTCAGATTTGAATCTCATTCAAACAAATTTAAAATTCATATTTGAATCACATTCAAACAACTTTAAAAATTCAGATTTGAATCACATTCAAACATTTTTAAAAAAATCATATTTGAATCACATTCAAACATTTTTTAAAAAATCAGATCTGAATTTTATTCAATCAATTTTAAAAAATCAGATTTAAATATGATTCAAACAACTTTAAAAATTCATATTTAAATCACATTGAAACAACTTTTAAAATTCTGATTTGAATCACATTCAAACAATTTTTAAAATTCTGATTTGAATCATAATTTAATTGTGTGATTAAAATTCTAATTAAACAATTTAATTAGACATAGGATGAGATTTTAGATCATACAACAATTGTAAATTAAAAAGCAAACCTTGCACCACCTTGAAGAACCTTTGTTGCCGCCACCAATGGTGGCTTCACCATGTGTGCCGCCACACATCCATTGCAACCAGCAATGGATCAATCATCTCACGATCAAATCACACAATTAAATCATATAATCAACAATCTAAATGGCAAATATAGTGGCTTTGATACCAATTGAAGGAACAGAAGCATGAAAAACACAAGTTTATACCATTGAATTCAAAAATTTTCACCTAGGGTCACATGCATCATGCAAGATTTATTTTTATCTATTTGATTTCAATGATAAACAACATATTAAAAAACTTTTAATATGTTTTTGGATCTGCATTTTCCATTTAAGATTTTAAAATTAATCAGATTAATTTTAGAACCCTAGATTAAATCAAGAACGATTACACTAACCTCTTGATGCACTGCAGCATGTCTACGCCTTTGAGATTCGTCTTCAGGACACCAGATGTTGTCCCTCTAGCTTTTCCACACAAAGAACACCTATGGCAGGCCTTGAACAGCTTCTAAAGCTTTTTCTATTAATTAGAAATTCAAGATTTTCCTTTTAAGATATTAGAGATGTAAACAGGACACTAGAAACAATTTCTAGTGTTCTTAATTCAAGAGATTGATGGCTAATCTCTTTGAATTGATGAGAGATGAAGAAGAATAGATGAAAAGCCTCAAAGTGGCGTGACAAAGGAGAGGAGTGGCTGCTAGTTATTTTTCTTTTCATAACAACACTTAAATAGCTAGGTTAACACATTAAACCCTTGCCACATGTCACCCTTGGATTAGCTCTAGGTTTAAGTGACCCAATCACATTGTGCCAAGTGTCAAACCTATATTTAATCTTGATTTTAATCATTTTACATGATTAAAAAACATTTGGCAAGCTTATGTATAATCCCATGTGTCACCATCTCATGGTGCCACGTGTCACACTGTGAAATGATCAAAATGCCCCTGTGTCTTAACCCAAAATAATTATTTTTCTTCTTCTAATTAATTTATATCAAATATAAATTAATTAATTCATATCTATTAATTAATTTCTCATTAATTAAATTCATATTTAAACACTTTAAATATAGATTTGATTTATACTACACATCCAATAATCTAGATTTGGTTTCAAGTCATACTAGGGACTTTGCAATTTAATTGCAAACCAAACCTATTTAATTAATCAATTAACTCTTTAATTAATTAATTAAATCATATTAAATAGGTGATAACTTGTGTATGTGTGTGACTTACTAGGCTCATCACTAATTGGCAATGAGACATGATATCAACTCTTAATATCATCAGAACTCTTTCTTACCATAAATGATTTCTCTAAATCATTTTATGCACCTCATAGACCATGGTTAACACCTAGCATAGCATGCCATGGCCACCCAATTAGTAATAAGGTTTACCTTAAATGAACCTATAATCATATGTTACCATGCACTAGAATCTCTCTACACAAAATCCCAACTCAAGCTGGAGTCATGGTTTATGTCAAACTCCATTTGCTATGAATATTATGTTCTCTTTTAATTCCAGTTCTTGATTAAAAAGATTTTCTCATCAGAAACTCTTTTCTAAATAAATCTATCTGTCCTGGCCAGGAACTTGAAACATCAAGAACAATTAAATGAACATAGGATTTTATCTCTATTTACTTAGAGGAACAAATTCCATCTTGATCAACACCTACCTCCATATATAACTAGTAGGAGCCAACACATGCCCATATACCTATACATAGTACAAGTATGAAAGCAGTATCAAACTCAAACTACCTATATAAAAGATAACTGTGCTATCTCAGGTCTAAAGATTATATGCACTGATATGATTTATGACAAAATATTGACAAGAGTGAACTCCATGTGCTTGTCAAAAGTGTCACTGGTTCGGCCTACTTATCATTTATAAGTGCCTATCATGTTTGTCATATGGCATGAGACTCACCATTCTATCTTATTTATATCTCATATAAATAACTTGGTAACAAACATGAATACAATCTTTCTGGATAAGTCATGTCCTTATTATGAAGTATTCTCGATTGTGAACCTATTTATGATACTTTGTGCTAGAAATATTGTCACTCATATTCTTAACAACTTAAGAATAATATTTCTAACAAAATATCAATGGACCTTTTCTATTACACATAAATATATTATGTAAACGAAAAAGTGGAAATGCCTTTTATTAATAAAAATATGTACAAGATACATACTAAATGATATGCTCTAGGGCATACTACTAACATGGAGAAGCTAGCAGAGTTGTATATCAGTGAGATATTAGACTGCGTGGAATCCTACTTTCCATCATATCTGATTGAGACCCAAGGTTTACATCGAGATTTTGGAAGAAGTTGCAATAAGCCTTGGGTACACAACTCCACTTTAGCATGGCTTTTCATCCTCAGACGGATGGATAGTCAGAAAAAGTAATCCAAGTAAACCTAAAAAATATTTGAATTCTTACAAATAATAAATTGAAATGATAGTAACAACGTGAATTATGTGATAGGTCCTTGAGGATATGTTAAGGATTTATGTCATTGAGTTTGAGGAGAGTTAGGATAGATACCTCCCACTGGCAGAATTCGCATATAACAATAGCTACCAAGCTAGCATTCAGATGGCTCCGTATGAGGCACTGTATGGGAGGAAGGGTAGAATCCTAGTGTGTTGGACTAAATTGGGTGAAGATAAGCTCGTTGGACCAGACCTGGTGAAATAGACTGAGGAGAAGGTTAAATTGATAAAAGCCAATTTGAAAGTTGCCTCAGATAGACAGCAATCTTATGCCGACTTGAAGAGAAAAGAGATAGAGTATGCAGTTGGCGACAAAGTATTCCTCAAAGTGTCGCTGTGGAAGAAGGTACTGGGGTTTGGAAGAAAGGGTCAGTTAAGGCTTAGATTTATTGAACCATATGAAGTCATTGAGCGTGTGGGACCAGTGGCCTATTGGCTAGCTTTACCACTAGAGCTGGATAAGATTCACTATGTGTTTCATGTGTCTATGCTAAGAAGATACCGCTCAGACCCTTCACATGTCATCTCCATGGAAGAAATAGAGATCCAACCAGATTTGACATATGAAGAGGAACCTATAGGGATTCTGGCTCGAGAAGGGAAAGAGCTGCGGAACAAGCGGATTCCACTGGTGAAAGTGCTATGGAGACACCACAACACCGAGGAGGCAACTTAGGAAAGTGAGGAGACGACGAGGCAACAGTTCCCTCAACTGTTTGCATCAGGTAAATTTTGAGGACGGAATTTTAATTAGAGGGGAAGAGTTATAATATCCTCACTTTAGCTATTTTGTACATTTTATTGTTCCGATGACCAATATCAGTTCGGACAGTTAGAATATCTGGAACTATATTTAGATTAGAGTGAGAAGTTATAAATAGCCTAAATAACACCAAAAAAAATTAAGAAAAAACTTTAGAAATAAAATACATTGAGGTTAAATGAGCCACAGCCCTAGTGATGGGTGACCTTAATGGGAAGTTGCGGTGTAGATAGTTAGCAACCCTCAACTCTAGGAGAATTCTGTGAAATAATTTCTGGGACTCCAGTGAAGAGTTATTGAGCCTTCGATAGCATAGAATGCTAAGAAAATACTCCTAGAATTTTATCAATCGGTACAGACAATTTTAGGCTCATTTAGCTAAACGGAGGGCATTTTGGTCATTTCGCCTTTAGAGATGATTTTTGACCAACTTGTCCATTTAAGTAAATGAATTACATGACATAAATTATGAATAAATATTAGTGAAAAATCTATTAAAAATGATAAATGAAAGTAAGAAAACAAAATAAAAGAAATTTCAAGATAATATTAATTATGACATTATCATGATGTAATTTAAAAAGCTCAACCCAATCACCATTGGACAAACTAATAAAAAGGGATAAAAATGAACTTAAAATGGGATAAAAAAAAAAAAAAAAACAAAAGCCATCAGCTATCCTATTCACCATCTTGGCCAAACCATTGAGAGAGAAAGAAAGAGAGAAGTTCCACCATTGATGCTTCTCCCTCAAAGCTCATTAAACCTTGATTTTACACTACAAAACTGTCACACCCTACTCCTCTATAAGATGTAACATGATCCCGTAGTATACCTAATGAATTACCGTACTTCTCCTACCGATAATCCATTAAATATACTACAAGGGATTTTAAAACAATTTTCGGGAAATTTAAGTCATAGATTAAAATCTGGTATTATAAAATTTTTTTTCAAAATTTCGGCAAAGTGCCAGCTGTATTTTGAGAAAACAGTTCTTCAATCCTGCAAAAGAAAATGCTCCCAATATGTTTTCTCAAATACATCTCCAATAAACTTTATTTCAATTCACAATTCAATTCTCAATAAACAATCAATTCATTTTCAAACAAATCTCATCATAAAGAAACATTTCATTGATTGCAAGACTCAAAATTTATAATACAAAACTATTCAAGTAAATGAAATCTCAAATTTATATTTACAATAATTTACATTTAATTACATACCAAAATATTTTACAAGAGTTTTTATACAACTGCTCAAATAATTTACATACATATTATTACATGCATACATCAAAACCTATGTACATGGGTATACCTATGATATACTTGGAGCTGATATGAAAGTGTCTTCAAAAAACTTACTTACTGCTCTATGCTCTTCTTACCTGCGACAGCATACAAAGCTATCGCTGAGTGGTAAACTCAGTGGTACACAACTATAATTTAAAACATAGTATAATATACATTGACAAAATTTACAGTAAATAATTTGGAAATCTGAATACTCATCAAATTCCAAAACTCAAAATATTCATTACCATTAATGTAAATCATTTGTATAAAATGACTTTGATCACAAAATTCAATTTATCAAATCATGACTAACCATTTAAGGTAGTTCCAACAAAATCAATTATACATAAATCATAACTGAAATCACAATTCTTTACTGTTTAAAAACATTCTGTGTCTCAAAAGCCATGTTGTATCTCAAAAATCAATCTTTATCTCACTAACTATGCAAGACTAATCCGAAAGGGCCATATTCGATGTGACTCTAACTCCCTATGGTCGGGGAGGTCGAATCAGATTCTAACTCCCTATGGTCGGGGAGGTCGAATCATCGTGCAAAGTACCATCACAATAATGAATCTTCCGCAAGGGCCATAACGATAAAAAAACTTAGATCTAACCTCAAATCAGAGGAAAATCTAAGCCTGTGCATATACTATGGTAATCAAAACACAACTAACTCCATTGTCTTCTCAACAAATGAGAGAGACGGGTAATAACCTAGTCAAGCATCTATAGTGAGATATAAAACAATATCACAATCCTTTTAGTGAGCATAAATCACAATATAATTCGATTCAAATTCAATTCCAATATCCAATAATTTTTATGCTCATCACAATTTAAATCATAAATTTGCATTTTCCATGAAAATTACCATCACAATTCAAAACATGTTCTATCACAATTTTCCATAACATAATTTATTCAATCCATAACAATGCTTAATACTTATGGAAATACCATTTCACAAAGCTAAATTCATACATATTATAACAATTTCAATAATCATTGAATTAAATCCAATGCTTGCTGAACATAACACATAAAAAAAATATGTCATTTAATCATATGAAATATTCAAAACAAAATCAGTTAAAAAATAGTTGTGCACAAACATCTGATAACTGTCTCTTTGCTCTGACTCAGTGTTTCCTTCCCCTTCCCTGAGTCTTTGCTAACTGAGAAACACAATTTGAAGTATTTCAGTACTCATTTAAACTGTCTCTAAGAATAAGGTTCAATAATTAATTTATCGAATTCTATTATTTCCTTAGTCAACCTAATATGTTGACCCTCGATGCGTTCTAGGTAAATTAGGTTTTAATATTACTAACATATCACATTCAATAGTCTTTTAGGGTTGGTACATGTTACCAAGTTCATTTCTGTGTATACTGCATTTTCTTGCAATTTGCTGGATTCCGGGATACTAGTTTGACCTAGCCGGACGACCTAGTTCCCTCGGTTTTCGGGTTTCGGTCAAAACTACAAACTTTTAGATCTATGTCTTATAGAACGCGGGGAAAAATTTCAGGTCATTCTGAGTTATGTAGACCAAGTTATGGTCATTTTACTATTGCTGGTCAAATTGCACCAAAATTAGTCATTTTAGGTCACTTTAGGTCATTTTAGGTTCGGCCAGTTTTTGGACCCGAACTTGTGCAAGCTGTTTGACTTGCTTATGGTCATTTTTGGGCTTTGGTGTCTTCATAAGACTTGTAGGTATGGGTCTCAACTATTCATGGTTAAAATTTTAGGTCAATTGGACCTGTTTTGAGTGAGTTATGGCCTAAACACTAACTACTGCCCAAATGGTAAATTTTCAGGCCTCATTTGCACTTAATCCGAATTTGGTCATTTTTCAAGTTACCTTGTAAGCAGAATTTTGGTAAGCTTTCTTCATGAAAGTTGGCACATTTTGTGCCTAGTTTCACCTCCAATTGGTCTCATACCAATTGGAGCCACACACTTAAAGTTATAGGCCTAAAACTCAAACTGCCTTATTGAATTTCTTGCATACACATCAAGCATCACTTTTAACACTCACCAAACTTAACATTCAAACCAATTCTGGTTGTACCACAACCTAAACATAATTCACAACACATTATAGGTCATTTTGGCAGCTTACAATTACATTCAACATACACCAACAAGTGCAGAATTTTTCAATCCAATTTACAACAATTCAATCACCTTTTTATGCTTATTTACATGTCCCACTTCACACCACCTTACACACACTCAAACTGCCATAACAACCAACACATTTTAACATCATTATTCCATAAACCAAGCATGAATTCCAGCATTCTTCAAGAGCTAACAAACTGCCACAATGGTACACTTACATTCCATTACTTTCCAAGCTTTAAATCTCATTTTACATTTACATATACTAAGTATACATCACCCAAACAATTTCCTACACAATATACATTTAATCAATCATTTAATTCACCATTTACAAGCACAAATAAATTGCCTTCAAGGTGCTTCCATGGCTGCCAAAAGTGCACATTCTCATTCAACATCAAAACTCAAAAATTTCTTCATAAATCAAACACCCATAACATTCCTACTAACTTTAATGAAGCAATAACCCAAAAATACAAACTTACCACTTTGGAAATTCTTCAAAATCTCTCCAAAACTTGGTCTTCTTGCTGCCTATCTATTGCCCATGGTGTGAGGATTAACTTTAATGAAGGAAGGTGCAAAGAAGGAAGCTTAAATCAAGCTTGCATGAAGCTTTCAAATGGACGTCAATGGTGGATTTTCTTGGGAGAAATTTGGCTGGTTCTTAGAGAAGTGAGGAAGAAGATGATCTGCTGTCCAAATGAAGTGGTAGTGGTCCACTTTCATGAATTAGTGGAGCACTATGTCAAAATAAATTATTAGTTTAATCTAAAATTTCATTTTCCCACATTAAGCTTCCCATTTTTGCTATTTACATTAGGTACCCCTAAATTAATTTTTCATTATATTTTCCAAGTGTAATATTATTTATTTTTAATGGACATTTAGGTCAAAAGACAACTCGGGATGTCAAATGACTACAATGCCCCTGTTCGGGTTGCATTCCCGATTTTTCGGTAACACCGGGTTTTGTCCGTTTTTCGATTTCCCACTTTTCTTTGTACTAATTATTTAATTTTTATTTAATATTTCTAATGATATTTATACTTCAATAGGGGTCTATTTAATTCCTAAAAATATTTTCTAGGGTTCCCCGCGGTCCAAGACTAGTCAACGGTCCACGCCGTGACTTCCCGATGCGGTCACCCATCGCTAGGGTTTTCGGCTCGCTTAACTTGGTTATATTTCTTTGCTATTATTTTTCCTTTGTTTTTCTTGTATTTTCTTTTCTTGTATTTCATTATTTTATGCCTCCTCACTCATATCGAAGTATAGTTCTAGGCATCCTAGCTGTCCGGCACATCGGTCACCTAACAATGAGAACGTATTACGAACATAGGGTGTTACAATTCTCCCCTTAAAATAAATTTCGTCCATGAAATTTTACCCAATAGTCATCTTACAATAGTCATACGTTTATTTTTTTCCTTTTTATACGATCGTATAATCTTCTTTTTCTCAAATTTGTATAAGACTTTTAACAATCTAATACAACGTTTAATTTGTTTGTATATCACCAATCTTCTCTTACTATTGTCCTGTCTAATATTTCGATTCATGTTCCTTCTTGAATGACCCTTGAGGTCATGTTAGAATTATTTATCTAGTCATTGGTCCTCTAACCATTCTAGTCCATAGTCTTCCTCACATTCGTAACATTTCTTTGTTATATTTGAACCCAATTGTTCGAATTTTTTTTTTTTACTTTCATAACTCTGTTTATCTGTCAATATTCTATAACTTACTTACTTTTGTACTGAACTATAACCTTTCGACATTCTAACCTTTGAGTTTTAGATCCCTAATTAGGATTTTCAAACTTATTTCTAACAATTAAATTAAATTCTGTCCTGGCATAACTATACCAAAACAGATGCCATTGGTAACTATTCTTATCTAGGTATACTATCGGGTAGTACGTAGCTCTACAAAATAATCTTAAGTCGATCAGAATCTGCACTTACAAAGTATAAACATCAAGAACATTGCATAGTTACTACGATACATCCCAATAGATCAAACTTTCCTATCTTTTATCCTTTTCAAATTCACCGATACCTGAAACTTATTCTGATTACAATATCCATTAACAATTAACAACTGTAACATCTCTGCCTTCATCTAGAACAATTCTATTACTACATCTTACTTTTACGTCCTCTTGCCTTACATTAAGTAGGCTTGCCATTTAGCTTTATAATTTATAGTGTGTTAGAAAAAACTTTTCGCCGATAAACTCTTCCAAAACTAATTTCACTTATTATCACAATCCTTATCTTAAGGACTAATCACTAATGCATCAAAATTTATTCCCTTGTAAAGGAATAACAACAGAACATATAATTCTAACACTAACATAAAAGTATTCAGACTCCAGGTCAAACAATACATAAACGAAGAGTGTCATTCTTCTTCTTAACAAACAATACTGGCGCTCCCCAAGGTGATACACTAGGGCAGATGAAGGCTTTTTCAATTAGTTCTTGCAACTGTACCTTCAACTCTATTGGTACCATTCTATATGGTGTTATGGAGATTGGATCCACACCAGGCATAACATTAATTTCAAACTGCACCTCTCTTTCCAGAGGTAATCTTGGCAATTCATCAGGAAACACATCTGGAAAGTCATATACTGTAGGGATGTCCTTCAATGCTGGACTCCCCACTTGGGTGTCTACCATATGTGCCAAGTAGGCTTCACACCCCTTGCTGATCATTTTTCTGGCTAGTACAGCCGAAATAATGTTTGATGGCAATAATTGCCTCTCCCCATGTATTACCACATCACTGTACTGAGGGAGACCAAAAGTGACTGTCTTCAGCCTACAGTCAATCATGGCATGATGCCTAGCTAACCAATCCATGCCCAAGATGATATCATAATCTCTGAAGGGCATTTCAATGAAATTAGACAGAAAAGTGTGTCCTTGGATCACCAAAGGACAATCCCTATATATTTTATTAACCCTGACCTCCTGTCCTAGCGGACTTGTTACTAGCACCTCAAAGTCCATTTGTGTACATGGAACAGCAATGCAATCAATGATGCTAGCACTCACATAAGAATGGGTAGAACCCGGATCAAATAACACAAACACATCTTGATTAAAAGTTGAGAAGGTACCAGCCACAACATCAGATGTCTCGGCCTCTTCTCTCTGTCTCATTGCATAGATTCTGACTGGAGCACTGTCTTGCTCTGAATGTTTCACTGTGCCTTGGCTGCCTGCTGGGCTACCTCTACCCCTGCCTCTACCTCTGCTAGGTGGTTGTGAACTTCTGGTGACAGGGCTCTAAACTGACCCTTCTGCAGTAGTAGGAGGTGGTCCAACTCTGTGACTACTGGTGCAGTCTTTGGCAAAGTGTCCTATGCCTCCACAGTTATAACAGGCTCTAATAGCCTTATAGCATATCCCACCATGATATCTTCCACAAGCTTCACATTGATGAGAAGGGTAGGAACTTCTAGTTGTTCGACGACTGGACCTTGGTGGTCTCTGCCTTGATGATCCACCTCTGTTATATCCCTGAGCTCGGGGCTCCTCAATTTCTTTTCTCTTTCTCAAATTACTGCTTGAGCTCTGACCCATAGGTTTCTCCCTTTTCTCTATTTCATGTTGCCCTTGTGGGGGTTAGGTCTGTACTTGGGCTTGGGCTGACAGATTATCAGCCATTTGTTGAAAGAAAGTGGCCATTTGTTGGGCCATTTGTGCAATAATTTATACCGGTAAAACTGGTACAGTCACGCCTTCGACATTTTGTGGAGCTGGGGCCTCAACTTGTTCTTCTGCCATCACAAATTGTTCTATTGTCTCATTCTTCTCTTCCATATATTTTCACAAGATTTTCTATTCCTGTACAACCAACATAAGGAGATTTCTCTCCATTAGTTCATATTTATGATGTAAATGTACTATATGTATCAAACAACTGAGCAGTTGTAGTTACCGACAAAAAGATTTCAAATTCACAGTTCGAAATTCACTTTAAAACCATTGCTCTGATACCACAAAACATGTCACACCCTACTCCTCTATAAGATGTAACATGATCCCGTAGTATACCTAATGAATTACCGTACTTCTCCTACTGATAATCCATTAAATACACTACAAGGGATTTTAAAACAATTTTCGGGAAATTTAAGTCATAGATTAAAATCTGGTGTTATAAAATTTTTTTTCAAAATTTCGGCAAAGTGCCGGCTGCATTTTGAGAAAACAGTTCTTCAATCCTACAAAAGAAAATGCTCCCAATATGTTTTCTCAAATACATCTCCAATAAACTTTATTTCAATTCACAATTCAATTCTCAATAAACAATCAATTCATTTTCAAACAAATCTCATCATAAAGAAACATTTCATTGATTACAAGACTCAAAATTTATAATACAAAACTATTCAAGTAAATGAAATCTCAAATTTATATTTACAATAATTTACATTTAATTACATACCAAAATGTTTTACAAGAGTTTTTATACAACTGCTCAAATAATTTACATACATATTATTACATGCATACATCAAAACCTATGTACATGGGTATACCTATGATATACCTGGAGCTGATCTGAAAGTGTCTTCAAAAAACTTACTCACTGCTCTATGCTCTTCTTACCTGCGATAGCATACAAAGCTATCGCTGAGTGGTGAACTCAGTGGTGCACAACTATAATTTAAAACACCCAGAAAATGATCAAATGAATAGTGTACATTCATTTGGTCATAACTCACTTTAGACAGATCCAAAGAACTTGAAATTTATACCATTAGAAAGCTTAGACATAGGGCTACAACTTTTGTGAAAAAGACAAAGCCCAGAAATGACATTAACCCTACCAAATTGCTTACCTAAGTTGGGTTACCAAAACTGTCTAGTACCAAAATTGACTAGAATTGCTAGACAAAGGCTACTTGACCAGTTTTGGAAAAAATTCCATAACTTGATCTATATAAATCCAAATGCCCTGAAATCGATGCCCAAATTTTAATAAGACATAGATCTACAATATTGGTATTTTGACCAAAACCCAGAAATTGAGGGAACTATGTCAATTAATTAGGTAAATTCAGCATACCAAATCTGGAAATTTGCATAAGTGACTATTGACTCTAGAATAGTCCTTTAGTCATATCTCCTAAACTTACAAAATTACAACTAAAAATTCTAAGTAACCATAAGACATAGGGAAACAAATCTTATGAAGAATACTAGACCTAAATGTTGCCACAACCTATCCAAATAAATTGGCAAAATATGATACCAAAACTGCCTAGATAAGGACCATAATTTGCAACTGAACCAGTTATGGTTATTTGACCATAACTTGAGTTCTATAAATCCAAATGACATGATTCAAAAAGGAAAATAAAGCTAAGACATAGAGGAACAACTTCCTTGAAGGAAGTGTGGCCAAACAGTGGTCATAAATTGCTCAATTTGATATGCAAAGTTAAGATACTAAAACTAAACCTAAAGAAAGGTTCTTGAAATAAATTATATTTTGGTAAGGACTTATCCCTAATGAGTCACCACATGCTAAATTACATGAAATAGGTATGTGGGATCCATCTTTTCACAATAATATTGGCATGAAAATTCAGTTAAATACTTAATAATGCTTACTTGCCCAAAGTAAACCTAGGCTTAAATATATATAGTTGGATCGATTGGTATACCAATTAGGGACTACAAATAGCAGTACTGCATATATAAATAATCATTGATTGACAAAATATGTCTGATATGATTGTTCTACAGGTTATATGCCTACCTGTTGGCCATTATGCCTAATTTCATTTTTAGCTTTGAAAGCCTGCCCGCTGGCCTTGTGATTGACATGACAGATGTATACTGAATAGACATACGGCTGTCTAACTAGTATACTCCTGTGTACCTATCCTTATAGTCTGTTATAGGTTACTTGGGCACTGATATGATTTTAAAAGACTAAGAATGAAACAAATGAATAGATAGGATACTAATAATTAATTTATTTCCAAAGTGCAATAAAAAGTGCAATAAAAATACAAATGGCCTAGAGTTATGAAATTCCACCTAGAATTGTTATTTTGATTATTTAGTTATTTTTATTTTAAATTATGCACCACTAAGCAATTCACTTAACGCGTTAGTTTTTCCATCACGTAGGTACTGGAGACTAGACTCAGCAGCCGCTGCAGCAATAACTGCAGCTATAGTGCTCATATAGAGAGTATATCAGATCTGATTGTAGACAGTCACCTCAACAGTCTGCATTTTATTTTGGTAGGGCTCATGTATAGATTAGTATTTTGGTACATTGTATATAAATGTTATGTAATTATATTTTGTGATGTAAATAAATTGTAATTATATTTTGGATTGTAAATAAAGCTGTAAGCCTTTGTATGTAAATTTTCATATGAATGAGTTTTATTATTTTCTTGAAATTACATGAAAATTTGTGAATGATATGATATGACATATAGATATATGAGATACATATGAAATTATTTTTAATAGGTGAATAGTGGAACCCGCCAGATGCTAATATAACAGAGGAGGCTCTGCCTGGGTATCCACAGAAATAATTTGTGATAAAAAAAAAATTATCACATGCTTTCTATAAAGTATAAAAATAACAATGGACAAGACAAAATAAGATAGGGTGCTCCGGCACCGAATGTGGCATGCTTTACTTGGTTGCACTGTAGACGAGTAAGGGGTATCACTACCAAAAGTGAGAGTGTTACACCTTGTACATTTCTTTTTTATGTAAATTATTTGTTCATATGTATCTATAAAACCAAATGAGCAGTTGTATAATAAAATTTGTAATAATATTATTTTATTCTCTTTTTCTTGAATTGAGAATTTTATATGTGAATTGAACTGAATTAAATGATACTGAGATTGCTTGAAATTGTGTTGGTTGAGATTGGATTGTGTTAGGCTTAAATAGAGTTGTGGATATTATACATATTGAGATTGTTTTTAACAGGTTTTGAAGAACTGTTTTCTCAAATTTTAAATAAAACTCTGCCGAAGTTTTTGTAAAATTTGTGAAATCCTGAATTAGTCAAAATTTCAATCCATGATATAAACTTCAATTAAAAGTTCTTTAATAATTACTTATCACTATTTCAGAATTTGAAACGAATTGAATTGGTTTAAAATCCCTTGTAGTATATTTAATGGGTTATCGGTGGGCGAAGTTCGATAATTCATTAGGTATACTATGAGATCATATTATGCCTTACAGAGGGGTAAGGTGTGACATATTTTAGTGGTATTAGAGCAATGTTTTGAAATGATTTATGAACTATGAATTTAAAATATTTTCTTGATTAGTACAACTGCTCAAGTGTTCTTAATTGATACATATGATGCATTTACATCATGGATTTGGACTAATGGAGAGAAATCTCCTTGTGTTAGTTGCCAGGGCGTAGAATCTTTGTAAATTGAAATGGAGGAAGGAGATCGCTCAGTTAAGCAATTAGTTGAGGCTGAGGCACAGGAGGAAGCCTTAGCTCCTCAGAATGTTAGTGGGTCAGCTACACCAGCTCCACTGGTGCAGCAGTTTCCTATACAGTTTGCTCAACAAATGGCTAATCTATTCCAATAAATGGTTGGAAATATGCCAACCCAAGTCCTAATTCAAGCACCAGCAGTGTAACCCCAGCCTCCTACCAGGCAATACAACAAATTGATAAAATATGGGGCTACTGAGTTTAAAGGAATAGTGGATCCACTAGAGGTAGAGCAGTGGCTTGAAAGGATGGAGAGAGTATTTAAAAAGCTGCACTGCACGGAAGAACTAAAATTTAAATACTCAGTTTCTCTGCTACAAGGGGATGCATATGAGTGGTGGAAGACTATTTCACATAGTTTAGTGGAGCCCCCAGTTCTAACCTAGTCAGATTTTCTGAGGGAGTTCAAGCAGAAATGGGTTCTTGATACATATGTTAATATGAAACTGCAAGAGTTTTTGAGTTTGAAGCAAGGAGACAGAACATTAGCAGAATATGAGAGAGATTTCTCCAGGCTGAGTTATTATGCTGGAAGCCCACTCACCACCAGTAGGGATCGATGCAAATGATTTGAAGTTGGGTTAAGGCCTAGTTTGAGACTGTAAGTAATGGGGTTTAGACACTAGAACTTTTCAGAACTAATTTCACAAGCCCTGGAGTTAGAAAGAATTAAAATAGAAGGGACAGCTAAAAAGGGAACAGAAGAGAAAGAGAAGAGTGGAAAGAATTGGAATCAAGCTTCGGGTAGTGGATCAGGAAAGGGGAAAAATTTTGAAGGATCTAGCTCTTGCAAGTCTGGTAGAGGTAGATCCTCAGGAAAGAGGCCATCCAGGTCTACCTAATAGACACCCAGGGGAACATTGTCAGTCCGCACCTATGAAACATGTGGAAAGGTGCATGGTGGAATTGTTAGTAGTATGCCCTAGAGCATATCATTTAGTATGTATCTTGTACATGTTTTTATTAGCAAAAGGCATTTCCACTTTTTTGTTTACATAATATATTTATGTGTAATAGAAAAGGTCCATTGATATTTTGTTAGAAATATTATTCTTAAGTTATTAAGAATATGAGTAACAGTATTTCTAGCACAAAGTATCATAAATAGGTTCACAATCAAGGATACTTCATAATAAGGACATGGCTTATCCAGAAAGATTGTATTCATGTTTGTTCCCAAGTTATTTATATGCGATATAAATAAGATGGAATGGTGAGTCTCATGCCATATAACAAACATGATAGGCACTTATAAATGATAAGTAGGCCGAACCAGTGACACTTATGACAAGCACATGGAGTTTACTCTTGTCAATGCTTTGTCATAAATCATATCAGTGCATATAATCTTTAGATCTGAGATAGCATAGTTATCTTGTATATAGGTAGTTTGAGTTTGATACTGCTTTCATACTTGTACTGTGTATGGGTATATGGGCATATGTTGGCTCCTACTAGTTATATATGGAGGTAGGTGTTGATCAAGATGGAATCTGTTCCTCTAAGTAAATAGAGATAAAATCCTATATTCATTTAATTGTTCTTGATGTTTCAAGTTCCTGGCCAGGACATATAGATTTATTCAGAAAAGAGTTTCTGATAAGAAAATCTTTGAGTTTGATACTGCTTTCATACTTGTACTGTGTATGGGTATATGGGCATATGTTGGCTCCTACTAGTTATATATGGAGGTAGGTGTTGATCAAGATGGAATCTGTTCCTCTAAGTAAATAGAGATAAAATCCTATATTCATTTAATTGTTCTTGATGTTTCAAGTTCCTGGCCAGGACATATAGATTTATTCAGAAAAGAGTTTCTGATAAGAAAATCTTTTTAATCAAGAACTGGAATTAAAAGAGAACATAATATTCATGGCAAATGGAGTTTGACATAAACCATGACTCCAGCTTGAGTTGGGATTTTGTAACAGAGAGATTCTAGTGCATGGTAACATATGATTATAGGTTCATTTAAGGTAAACCTTATTACTAATTGGGTGGCCATGGCATGCTATGCTAGGTGTTAACCATGGTCTATGAGGTTCATAAAATGATTTAGAGAAATCATTTATGGTAAGAAAGAGTTCTGATGATATTAAGAGTTGATATCATGTCTCATTGCCAATTAGTGATGAGCCTAGTAAGTCACACATATGCACAAGTTATCACCTATTTAAATATGATTTAATTAATTAATTAAAGAGTTTAATTGATTAATTAAATAGGTTTGGTTTGCAATTAAATTACAAAGTCCCTAGCATGACTTGAAACCAAAACTAGATTATTAGATATATAGTATAAGTTAAATTTATATTTAAAGTATTTAAATATGAATTTAATTAAAGAAAAATTAATTAATAGAGATTAATTAATTAATTTATATTTGATATAAATTTATTAGAAGAAGAAAAATAATTATTTTGGGTTAAGAACTCAAAATTAAGACACAGGGGCATTTTGGTCATTTCACAGTGTGACACGTGGCACCATGAGATGGTGACACATGGGATTACACATAAGCTTGCCAAATGTTTTTTTAATCATGTAAGATGACTAAAATCAAGATTAAATATAGGTTTGACACTTGGCACAATGTGATTGGGTCACTTAAACCTAGAGCTAATAAAAGGGTGACATGTGGCAAGGGTTTAATGTGTTAACCTAGCTATATAAGTGTTGTTATGAAAAGAAAAACAACCAGCAGCCACTCCTCTCCTTTGTCACGCCATTTTGAGGCTCTCCATCTATTCTTCTTCATCTCTCATCAATTCAAAGAGATTAGCCATCAATCTCTTGAATAAAAAATAGTAGAAATCGTTTCTAGTGTCCTGTTTACATCTCTAATCTCTTAAAAGGCAGAACTTGAATTTCTAATTAATAGAAAAAACTTTAGAAGCTGTTCAAGGGCTGCTATAGGTGTTCTTGGTGTGGACAAGCTAGAGGGACAACATCTGGTGTCCTGAAGACGAATCTCAAAGGCGCAGACACGCTACAGTGCATCAAGAGGTTAGTGTAATCGTTCTTGATTTAATCTAGGGTTCTAAAATTAATCTGATTAATTTTAAAATCTTAAATGGAAAATACAAATCCAAAAACATATTAAAAGGGTTTTAATATGTTGTTTATTATTGAAATCAAATAGATAAAAATAAATCTTGCATGATGCATGTGACCCTAGGTGAAAATTTTTGAATTCAATGGTATAAACTTGTGATTTTCATGCTTCCGTTCCTTCAGGAATATGCTATAAAGCCACAAGGGCATGTTATAACTGTGGTGGCACTGGTCATTTTGCTAAAGATTGTACAAGTGCACGCCATTCTGGACCACCTACTACTTTAGAGGGATTAGCCCAAGTTTCTACCCCCAGAAGTTCACCATCAGTTAACAGAGGTAGAAGCAAAGGTAGGGGTAGTACACCTGGTAGCCAGAGTACAGTAAATTAGCTAGAGCCAAGTAGCGTACTAGCCAGAGGGTACACGATACATCAGAGAGAGGAGGCTGAGACGTCAGATGTAGTAGCTGGTACTTTCTCTATCCTTGACCAAGATGCTTATGTATTGTTTGATCCTGGCTCCACACATTCGTATGCTAGTGCTAGTGTTGTCTATTCTACTACAATTTCCTGTATGAAAATGGACTTTAATGTGCTAGTAACTAGTCCATTAGGTCAGGAGGTCAGGGTAAATATAGTGTATAAGGATTGTCCTTTGGTAATTCAAGGACACACCTTCCTATCTGATTTGATTGAAATGCCCTTCCGAGATTATAATATCATCTTGGGCATGAATTGGCTAGCCAGGCATCCTGCAATGATTGACTGTAGATTGAAGATAGTCACTTTTGGTCTCCCTCAGTATGGTGATGTGGTAATACATAGGGAGAAACAGTTACTGCCATCAAACCTTATTTATGCTGCACTTGCTAGAAAAATGATTAGAAAGGGGTGTGAAGCATACTTGGCCCACATGATAAACACCCAAGTAGGAAACCCAGAATTGAAGAATATCCCTATAGTATGTGATTTTCCAGATGTGTTTCCTGAAAAATTGCTAGGGTTACCTCCGAAAAGAGAAGTACAGTTTGAAATAGAGGTTATCCTTGGTATGGACCCAATCTCTATTACACCTTATAGAATGGCACTTGCTGAGTTAAAGGAGTTGAAGGTGCAATTGCAAGAATTGCTTGATAAGGGTTTCATCTGCCTCAATGTGTCACCTTGGGGAGCGCTAGTACTATTTGTTAAAAAGAAAGATGGTACTCTCCGTCTGTGTATTGACTACAGACAGTTGAATAAGGTGACAATAAAGAATAGATATCCACTGCCTCGCATAGATAATTTGTTTGATTAGTTGAAGGATGCAGCTGTGTTTTCCAAAATTAACTTGAGATCGAGTTATTACCATTTGAGGGTGCAAGAACAAAGCATTCCTAAAACTGCCTTCAGGACTCGATATGGCCACTACGAGTTTATAGTAATGTCATTCAGGTTAACTAATGCTCCAGCTGCTCTTATGGACCTGATGAACACTATCTTCAGGCCATATTTAGATCAGTTTGTTGTGGCATTCATTAATGACATTTAAGTGTATTCAATGAGTGCAGAAGAGCATGATAGGCACCTAAGGGTTGTATTATAGACATTAAGGGAGAAACAATTGTATGCTAAGTTATCGAAGTTTGAATTTTGGCTAAAGGAAATTGCTTTCTTAGGGCACATTGTATCAACTGAAGGCATTAAGGTAGATCCCAGCAAGGTAGAAGCTATCCTTAACTGGAAGCCACCCAGAAATGTTATAAAAGTTCACAGTTTTCTGGGCTTAGCTGGTTACTACCATCATTTTGTAAAGGGGTTTTCTATGTTAGCATATCCACTGACCAAGCTGCTTCAGAAAGATGTAAAACTTCAATGGACTGATAAATGCCAGCAGAGCTTTGATGAGTTGCAGAGATGTTTGACTGAAGCTCCAATCCTGACTTTACCTACATCAGGTAAAGAATATACTGTCTACAGTGATGCCTCTCACAATGGATTAGGCTGTGTATTAATGCAAGACCGAAATATCATTGCTTATGCATCACGTTAGCTAAAACCATATGAGAGAAACTATCCTACATATAACTTGGAGCTAGCAGCCATAGTATTTGCTCTGAAGATCTGGAGACACTATTTGTATGAAGAAAAGTGTTACATCTACACAGATCACGTGAGCTTAAAGTATTTGGGCACACAAAAAGAGTTGAATTTGGGACAGAGGAGGTAGCTAGAACTAATCAAAGACTATGATTGTTTGATAGATTATCAGCCGGGGAAAGCAAATGTGGTAGTTGATGCCTTAAATCGCAAGACTATGGCTAGTTTAAGGGTTTCTCCTTTATCTATGGTGCATGAGTTGAGGGCACTGCATGTTAATCTAGAGATAGATGATGAGGGACAGATGATAGCTACATGGCATGTGAAGCTAATGTTGATTGATCAGATAAAAACAGCAGCACTAAATGATGAAAATTATGTGAAATTGATGGAAGAAGCTTAGGATGGCAAGAAACCAGACTTTTTAGTGAATGATAATGGCTTACTGTTACACCAGGACAGAGTGTGCATTCCAAATGATGTAGAATTGAGGCAAACCATTATGAAGGAAGCACATGACTCTCCTTTTACAATACACCCTGGTGGAACCAAAATGTATAGAACTGTCAAGGAGCACTATTGGTGGATGGGTATGAAGAAAGATATAGCTGAATATGTATCCAAATGCCTAACTTGTCAGCAAGTGAAGGCTGAACACCAAGTGCTAGCTGGATTGCTACAGCCACTGCCAATTCCTGAGTGGAAATGGAAGAGAATCACAATGGATTTTGTGATGGGACTTCCTAGAACACAAAAGAATCATGATACAGTATGGGTCATTGTGGATAGATTGACCAAGTCTGTGGGATAGCCCCTATCATGTGTTTGAAGAAGTCGGTCATTTGTTGAAATAAAGCATTCTGGCATTGATTAGATGGGCCAGCCAAGGCTTGTGGAGGAGCATTTTCTAGGCTTCTGTTGCCTACACTAATGGGGCTATTACTTTCTGTAGCCTCATCTGGGCTCGTTGCGAGTCGGAATCCATACCTAGTCCCTATAATAGACAAGAGAGTATATCTGCATTAGAATTGTATAAATCCTATTTGTTATAACCTATGTGACTTATTAACATTTCCTTTATCTAATTTTAAAATCTGCTAAACCTCACTCTGATACCAAAAATTATAACAACCCTCGATTCGGCAGCATGATGGCTGAACCATGAGCATTACCAACATTTTAACCCAACCTATAATGAGGACTATACCTTAATTTCATATAAACAATCCACATTTGCTAAGTAAAAATTCTTCTCACAAGTGGTTTAAGCAAAATACAATATTTACAACCAAGTCATTTATTCATATACAACTTTATCATCAAAAATTACTTATACAAATTACTCAAAGTTATTTACAAAGTAAAAAAGAAGCCAACTCTAATTAAACCCTTGACAAAATACTGCTCCTCTAATGTAGACTTTAGTAATCTACTCTTTGTGGACCCTTGACTTCAATACCTACATGAGGTAAAAACCAATCGTGCTAAACATATAGCTTAGTGGTGCATGTCTAGCTTTAGACAGCTAATTAATAGTGGTCTATAACTATACATACTATAAACATTTATTCAAGCAATTAAAATAATTTCAAATAAGTAACAATTCATAACAACTTTGCAAAAATTAGTAAAGCATTCCACTGTAACTATTTAATTGAAATTAACTGATCTTGCTCATGAAATATGCATATAGAAACATGTTATCCATTAATAGAAATATTATTTAAATTTTCAAACAATTGAAAAACTTATCTAACGTGGATGCTTGTCATTCTATTATTTTCACATTTCCATTTAATAGCCCAATTTCCTGCCTAGTATAACTTTCCTTATTCTGAACACTAGAGCTTTAATGTGACACCTTCTTTCAGATGTCGCTTTACATTTTCTTTAACCACTACAACATCTTCTTTCGGATGTCATCATACGTGTCCTTTTTACCACTGCAACACCTTCTTTCAAGTGTCGTCTCACGTGCCCTTTTTAGAATCATTACGTATATTGCAACACCAACTTTTAGATATCGTCTTTAAATGTTCATAGATATAGATTCATTCTAGCTTGTAGATCTGCTAGTTTATCTCCCTATTTGGCATGCCAAACTATCTGGTTTCTACCTTTAATCTAGGTAGAATCTTGGGCCTTAAAAGTCTTATAACATGATCTTAGATAATTCAAACATTCTTACATCCATAAAAGATTGACATTAATCATTTTAACATCATTTTTCATCATCATATAATCAATTGCATGCTCAGAATAAGGACGTAACTATGTAACATGTCATTTCATTTAAGCCAAGTAGTAATACCTTGTCACATAGCATTTAGAATCAATCATATTACTTTCCAATAAGGCAGATTTCCAAACTCATATTGCAATAATAATTAAACCTAGAGAAAGACATTTTCAAGATCAATTACTTTCATAAAACATGTCAATTTATGTCTTAACTTTCATTAAAAACTAATTTGATCCTATTTAAACACGTAGGAATTCATTTATAGCCCTTCATTTACACACTGTTCAAAAAGGAAAGTTACCATTTTAGGAAAACATACATTTGGCACCCTATTTTCAATAAATTCTTTGAGTACTTTAGAGACAGAATTAGCTTTTATGGTCTTTATACAAATGATAGCTTAAGGTCTTATCCTTCATTTAAATTAAGAATCATCTCATTCTAAGGTCTAAATCTTAAGTTATGCTCCAATTTTACATACTGTCTAGTTTTTAGATAACTAGTTTCAGCTACAGGCAGGATTCATAGTCCATGTTTGTAGGCCATTTTGACCACTTTATAGGCAAATTCACACAAAGTAGTCTTCATAAGATATCTTCCTAGATGTTTTAAGTTTTCAGCAGTTCAAGAATCACCTAATTTAGAGGCCTACATCATGAGTTATAGCTAAATTACCAACTACTATTTACATATGCAATTTGCCGAAAATTTTGGGTTTCCAGATTACCTATTCAAGTTTGCACTCAACATTCAGGTGTTTTAGACTCATAATTAGACCTATGTCTTAAGTTTTCAATGCATCTTGTAGCACCTCAATTGGAGGTGTACGGAGGGAGATATGCCATATTTACTACATAAAGGTCATAGAACTAAATTTGTTGGAATTCCTAAAATTCTAAATTTGCCATACTAATTTACACTAAAATTTCAGCCACTTTACCATTAAAATTAAGTCCAGGTCAAAACATAAAAATTGTAGTCTATGTCTTAAGAAAATTTTAGTTCAAATTGGATCTCAATTGGAGTTCTATAACTCGACTTATAGACAAAATAGTACAAGCTGCTCACTAGATTCACTAATCCCAGCAGTTCACAATTCAATGATTCATAATGTAGCAATTTTGCCAACAAGCTTAAATAAGCACTTACCTTAATTTGATTTCAGCAATTTACTCCCAATTGCAGTAACTTTTCATTAAAAATTTCAAGTCCAATTTAGTGTATAGGCCTTGGTTATCCACACCAACAATTCTGCCTCACCCTTGGTTTGCATTCAGCTTCACTTTCCCACCAATTCCTATATACAATTTCCCCAAATTATCAACATGCATTACACTCTATGTCTCATTTAACTAAATTCTAGCCAATTAACTTCACTTTCATGCAACTCCTAAGGTGAATTCCCCTTGCCAAACTTTAAGAAAATAGAACATCAATTCTCATCCTTGCAGCCGTGAGCCTCCCTTCACCCTAAGCTCAATTTTCCTTCATCATTTTCATCCAAATTTCAGCCATTTCTCAACTCAAGTTTAATGTATACAAGACTTAAGAAGAGGGTAGCATTTTTACCTGGAATTTGAAGCTCAACCTAGTTGTTTTCTTCATGAAAGTCTAGCTCTTTCCACTTGAATTTCAGCTCACTTATCTTGGATTTTTCCTTCACTTTCACTTTGATTTTATGGCTTGTTCATCAATTTCTTCAATTCCATCACAAAACAATATCTTAGATTCATGAAATGGAGTTTGCATATGCTTGCATGAAAGAAAATGGAGAAGACAAGAGAGAGAGAAAGAGGTTTTGGCTGAAGCATGAAAAAGAAGAACAATATTTTGTTAATTTAGTGCTCTTATTTATACTTTGCCATTTGTCCTCATTTCCACTTATTTTAATTAGTGATTAATTAACTTAATTAATCACACTTAATGATCTTAATTAAACTCAATTATATGCTAAGTTGAAAATTTTCAATTTTGCCCCTAAACTTTATTAACTTTGCAATGAAGTTCATAGGTGTCTTTTATAAATTTTTAATTTAACCCCTCATTTAATCTAATTTACATACCATATTCAATATTTGATAATTTTACTGAAATATACTGAATTCGGTCCGTAAACTTGGGGCATTACAAGGGAAGTCCTAGAAAAGCTCGAGCATAAACAAGAGAGCTTGGAAAAGGTCATGTAGTTGAACTTGGTGACAAAATGTGCCCATCCTTGGAATAATAAACCTGGTATTGGTTTTGGGTAATGAGGGGTTCAAGCATGAAATAAACATTGAATTTGCAATTGTTGATATTTCCTTATCATACAATGTTATCCTCGACCACCAAATCCTAAATGGTAATGGGATAGTGATCAGCATGCAATGTCTGTGTATATAGCTACACACTCTAGATGGGATAACTATCATTCGAAGAAGTCAAAAATTAGCATAGGAATGCTATAAGAAGTCAACCAAAGGTCATCACTAAGGTAACCTTACTAATCAAATTATTGGAGAAGCTCAAGAGCCAAATCTCAACCAAGCCAACTGATCTAGTATTAGAGGTTGAGCTAGAAAAGGGGAAAAAGGTTTGTCTTGTCACCACATTAGATAAGCCAAATAGAGATGCAATTATCCAGACACTGAAAGAAATGATGGCAACATTCACTTGGTGCCCAGAACATGTGACAGGAATTGACCCAGCTATAATCATCCATAACTAAGTGTGGATACTAAAGCAAAGCTGGTCCAGCAGAAGAAAAGACAATTCGCACCCAAGCGTCAGAAGGTAATAGCTAATGAGGCTAAAAAATTACTGGATGCAGGTCTAATCAAGGAGGTCAAGTACCTAACTTTGGTAGTCAATATCGCCCTAGTCAAAAAGGCAAATGGAAAATGGCAAATGGGCATTGACTATACTAATCTAAATAAATCTTGCCTAAATGATCATTACCCACTTCTAACAATAGATAAGTTGGTAGATGCAATAGCTGGACATATAGTGGTGTCGTTAGTAGAGGCAGTGTTGGGCTATCACCAAATAAGAATAGACCCAGTGGATGAGGAAAAGACAACTTTCATAATGGTCTCGAGAGTTTTCTATTACCAAGCTATACCGTTCAAACTTAAAAATGATTGAGTAACCTACCAAAGGTTAGTTAACTAGATGTTTAAGGATTTGAAAGCCAAAACCATGGAAGTGTACGTAAACAATATGATCATTAAGTCTAGGAGGCTGGAAGACCATGCCAGTAACATGGCCAAAGCATTTGACGTACTGAATAGAACTAAGATAAAGCTAAACCTGGATAAATCCACTTTTGGAGATAATGCTGGGAAGTTCCTCGAGTTTATGAACTCCGAACATGGCATAGAAGCAAACCCAAAGAAGATTCGAGCAATTATGGACATGCAACAACCAAACAGCATTAAGGAGATCCAACGGCTTAATGGACAGATCATGGCTCTCGACAGATTTGTGACTACAAAAACTGTAAGCTTGATCTTTGTCAAAGAAGAGGGAGATGAGCAAAGGCTAGTGTACTATTGTAGTTAAGTGCTGAAAGGGTCCGCACCTTACCCCTCTATAAGGTATAACATGATCCCATAGTATACCTAATGAATTATTGAACTTTACCTACTGATAACCCATTAAATATACTATAAGGAATTTTAAAACAATTCCATTTTATTTTAGAGTTTAAAGCGATGATAAAAGAGTTATTAAAGTGTCCTTAGGTTGGATATATGCCATAAATTTATTTAGAATTAATTTAGCATTTTTAAAAATTTATGAAAATTTTGCATGGTAACGGCTAAAACTATATAAAAACAGTTCTTCAACCTGTTAAAAACCAATTTATAAAAATATATCATATACAATTTGAACACAATCGACTCAAGTCATTTCTTTTCATTCATCCAATACCAAAAGAGTGTGCTCATCTCATATACAAATCAAAATAAATATTCTTATACAAATTTATAAACCCAAAAGTAATAAAATATTATTACAATTTCATTTGTACAACTGCTCATTTTGTCTTTAGATACATATGAGCAAATTTACATCAAAATGAATCTACAAAAGGGTATACCTAATATATAACCAAAACTATATTCAGTACTGCTCCACGCTGCTCACTCCGTAGCTTTTTCTTTCTCCTTACCTACAACAACATGAAATAGCCATCACTGAGCATAACACTCAGTAGTGCACAACTAGAATTTTTAATCCAGTATAAAACATACTTTGTCAATGCATAACAAAGAAATTGGAATATCCATATTATTCATAAGTCATAAAACCAATCTGACAATTTACAATCATACAAATCATATATTTCAATCACATTTTATCAAAGCATTCATAAATCAGTTGTGTTGCCAATAATCGCACAGTTCGGGTCACGACGCAAAATTTCCAATCAATGCCATGTTATACACTACGAGAAAGCAATCTACATCCTCACTAATTATTATTAATGAGGGAGGCGGCTAGCTAGCTATATGAGTACTCATCCGAACTCAACCCCAACTAGTAAACCAGGGAGGGAGGATCACATAATCAAATCAACCCCATAAAAGGAGGAGGAACGTAGTAAGGGACTGTCATGCTAACTGTGGTTTAAAAATAAATTTCAAAAGTTTCTAAATGAATAATCACAATTGCAAAACAATAATCACATTCAAATCATCATAGCAACACACAATGTAACACCCCTATTTGCATAGTCTGGTGTATTTCACTGTTCCGATAACCGGTGTTGGTCCAGATAATTAAGGGGATTAGAACCACATCTAAGACAACTAGATAAGCCCTGAACACAAATAATTAGTAATTGTTAATTAGTTAAGTATAAATAAGAAAAACAGAACATAAGAAATTAAAAGAGCCGAGAGTCACAGCGATGGGTGACCTTCGGGGGAAGTGACTGCGAGGTCAGTCTAAACTTAAATTTCGAACTGTAAAATGTGATGCCGTGGTCCTTAGGACTATTGCGAACACAGTGGAAAAGAGAAAATCACGAAAAAAGAATTTTTAAGCAGGTCAAATAATTAGGTTAGGGATCCGGAAGAAATATTGAATTATTTGCAAACTGGATCATTGGCGAGGGGCGATTTGGTCAATTCACCCCTAGAGCTGACTCCTGACGTAACTGTCCAATAAAATCAAAGAAAAGAAAATTTCATAATCGAGAATTAAATTAAAGATCTAATGGAAAAATAAATGCAAAAGAAAAAGAAAATTGAAAAAGTTTATTACATCACCTTTATGATATCATCATGATGTCAAAACTAATTTTAATTTTCCTACCTAAATTGACCAAGTCAAAAGCAATTTTAAAAGACATAAAAATAGCAAAAATTGAAAGAAATTTCATTTTTTTCCCTTTCTTCTTCTTCTTGCCGTGAACTCTTTTCTCTCTCATTTTTTTTTCTTTTCCTTCCCTCCATTAAAGCTCACTTTGAGCTTTTGTAACCCTAAATTACCACATAAATCCCTTAGAAAACTTGTAGAAATCCTCAAATTGAGCTTCAAGAAAAAGATTTGAAAGAGAACATTTGAAGAAAATTGAAGAATTAAGAAGATTGGAAAGCTCAAGTGAGGTAAGAATTTAAATTGAAATTTTTAGTTTAAAACATATGTTTTGAGTTAATTTAACTTAGATTTTAACTTAAAATTAAAAGAAAATAATTGTTGGAGGACAAGAGGAAAATTTGGCCAGCTAGGGTTTTGATGTGTATGTGCATGAATTTGATTGAATTCAAAGTGTAGGTAAGTGGGTATGAGTATGGAAGTGATGTTTGGATGCATTATAGTAGTTAAATACAACATATTGGTGAATTAGGGTTTGGCACCTAGGGTTTAGAAGAAAAAAATATGAGAATATGTTAAATGGTGTGTTGGACTTGGTTTGAGGTGAGAAATGGTCATTTGTGACCAATTGGAGTATGTTAGAAGTATTGGAACCAAATGCAAATTCGGATTGCTTAAGGTCATGCTGCAGGCAGTAGGACCAAGGTCCTTTTGAGGGATCAAAACTGAAAATTTACCAGTCCAATTGGTATGAGGCCAATTGGGAATGAAATTAGACACAAAATGGAACATTTTTCATTTAGGAATCATGCCCAGAAAGTGACCATAGCATAGTGAACAAATTGGCCAAATCCGGATTAGGCAATCTGACCTGTACAAAAATGACCAAATGAACAGTCATTCGGTCATAACTTGGGCTAGGTAGGTCTAAATGACCTGAAATTTTACCAGTGGATAGCTGAGATATAGACCTAAAACTTTTATGAAGAACACAAACCCAAATTATACCCTTAACCAAGTCATTTGACCACCCAAATTTGGTGACCTAAAACTGCTAGAACCAGTTTGGTGCCCATAAATCTGGGTTAAGTCCAATCCGGCAACCATGATTCAAATGGCTATAACTTGAGCCACAAAACTCCAAATGGAGTGATTCAAAAATGAGAATAAAATTAAGATAATAGGGAACATTTTCTATGGCGAAGGTTTTGCCAAATTCTAACAAAAAAAATGACCAATGAAACAGTGCAACATAAGACACCAAAATTGAAAATTTGTAATTTTGCCTAAAAGACTTAAAATTTGAGAAAACAACCAAAACCAATAAGTTAGGTAACCAAAATGTGGTATGTAGGTGAAATTAGAATTCCCATACCTATTAAGCATTAGAAAGTCAACAAATTGACTTAAATATTGTCATGAATAGTAACCTCAAAATACAAAATTTAAAGAATGCCAAGTTTAGCATATTAAAGCTAGGTATAAGTGAATTTGAATTTATTTTTGGATTTATGATGAGTTATGATACTGAAATACTATGAAACTGTGTGTTTCAGTTAAAAAGAACACCGAAAAAGAACCCGAGGAATCGAGTCAAGGCCAAGAGGTGACTCGCTTAAAGTTTGTGCATAACTAACTATTTTGTTACTTTTCACTTCTAAATTGATTTGAACAAGTTTATTTTATGATTTATAATTTTATTGTGTTAAGGATTTTAATTTGTTGAATGAAATAGTATAAATTAAATGTAAATTTTCTTATGCATTTAAGGATTTATTGCATGGTTTTGAGGATTGTAAATTTTAAGTTTGATGTGTTGCCAACCTTGAGCATGAATTTATGATGATTAAATATGTTGATGATTTGTAAACACTTTGTGAATAGAAATTATTTTGAATATGATTTGAAACCACAGTTGACATAGTAAAATATGTTGTGAATTCTCATTAGCTTGTCTAGTGAGATATCTCCTCCACTAGATAGGGCGAGTTCCTTCCTCTCTGGCTTGCCAGTTGGGAAAGAGTTTAAATGAGTACTCATATATACTAGCTAGTCTTTGTTCCTCCCTTTTAGCCTCGGTTATTGAGAGTGTGTGAAATGTCTTGGTGTACAACACGGGATCTATTTGAATTTTGGGTCATGGGTTCAACTGTGTGAATTGTTGGCAACGCCCTTTAAATTATGCATAGTTTGATAAATTGTGGTTGAAATAAATAATTTGTCAGTGATTCAAAATATTTTTGTATTGTTTTGAGATTTAAAAGAAATGTAGATAAATAATTACTATTTGATCAAAATGTTATTCAAATGAATAATTTGCATAAATAAAAATATTGATTTCTGAATGTTATGAATTTTGAAGAATTTAGAAATTTTAAATTTTTATTTGTTATAAATTGTCAAGCATAACTTGTATTAAACTTTAAATTATTAGTTTGTATACTACTGAGTTCACCACTCAGCGATAGCTTTGTATGCTGTCGCAGGTAAAAGGAATAATAAAGCAGCTGAGCAAGATTTCTGAAAAGACATAGTGAGACTATCTTCCAGTATATCATAGGTATACCCTTGTACTTTAGATTTTGATGTAATTCTGTAATTGTATGTATGAAATTTACTTTGAGCAGTTGTACCAACTCTTTTGTAATATATTTTTGGATTGTAATGAAATACAAATTATTAGAAGGTTATCTTGATATTTTATGTATTTATAAAGTTTTGCACTACTAAATTTTTAATGATCCCATGAATGTAAATGTTAATTTTATTACCTTAATGAGAGGTTTATGTTGATTTGTGAAATGAGATTGAATAATGGAGTTGTGATTGAGAAAAATATTGGGAGTGTCTTTATTTTCAGGTTTTGAAGAACTGTTTTCTCAAAATACAAACGACACTCTTTTGAAATTTTTGTAAAATTGGGAAGATTTTAAATATCTAAAAATTTAATTTATGTTTGGACTTTAAATAAAGGATTTTAAAATCTGTAAATATAAAAATTTTACCTACCAATTTAAAAATGAACGAAAATTGTTTTAAAATCCCTTGTAGTATATTTAATGGGTTACCAGTAGGTGAAGTACGGTAATTCATTAGGTGTACTACGGCAGTATGTTGCATCTTATGAGGAGTAGGGCGTGACACACAAATTTCTCAAACACTTCTAAAATCATTCAAAACTAGCCCACCCCGGTGCTTCAATGATATAAAAGGGCCAACGTCCGCCTTTCCACATTCACAAATTCATTTCATAAAATTAAAGTTCTCAAATGCAAGGGAAAATCATAATTCATTCATACAAATTCATTCAGATCAATTTCAAATTTTAAAACATAGAAAAAGGGCTAGTTGTGCACAAACCACAATGGATTTCCTTTCTCTTGATTTACTTGTCCTTCTCTCCCAAGGTCTCCTTTTCTACTGAAACATGCAATTAAAATGTCTCAATACTTATCCCAATTATCTCTAAAAGTTATTCAATAAATTCCTAATGAATTTCCTAAGTTGGCTAGGTAATTTCAATCAATTCTGGTTTTGGATAGTTTTGAACCTTGATTTTGCAATCCCATTTCAACCTAGTTCTAGTCATAATTTGAGAAGGTGATCTTCATGAAAGTTATTCCCCTATGTCTTAGTTTTATTTTTCTTTTTGAATCACTCAATTTGGAGTTCTAGATCTCAAGTTATGGCCAAATTACTAAACACTATTCTGGGTTTCATATCCTAAAATCCAAGATTTGTACCTTAATATTGCATTCTATATCCAGGCATCTTAAGCTCATAATTTGGCCCTGGTCCTTGAAACAATGTTTTAGGACTTTGTCTTAGGTCTCCAAATCATTTTGAATCACTTTAATTAGAGTTTTGTAAAGGAAGTTATGGCCTGATAACTATTCAGAGGTCACAGGGCCAATTAGTTAAGAAGCAGGAATTCCAGATTTAGGATTCCTAATTTATCCCAATAATTTCCCTATTTTGCCCTAAGAATTGGATTCTAGTCAAAACATGAAGTTTTTATATCTATTTCTTATGAGAATTTTGGCTTTGAAATTACTACATTTTCAGTTTTGTAGCCCAAGTTATGATAATTTTTCCAAAACTAGTCGGATAGCTGACTAACTTTGTCTAGCAATTTGATAAGGTTAGGGTCATAATTTGGCTCTATGGTCTTCATAAGAATTGTTCTCCTATGTCTTAGGTTTTCATTGGTTCATAAATCACCAAAATTGGAGTTTTCTAGATTGAGTTATGCCTAATTTACTAAATACTATTCATTTGATCATTTTTTATCAGGCCCAGAATTACAATCCGCATTCAAGGCTCATTTAGGGTAACTTATGGCCATTTTCTAGGTAGGTTGTCTTCATGAAAATTCTATCCTTATGTCTTATGTTTTATTTTCAATTGGTCTCACACCAATTAGAGTTTCGTAGCTCATCTTATTGGCATTTAAATGTGCTGGACTCAAGTGTCTAGAATTCCAGCACATTAGCACCTTACTAATTCATCACTTCCCTCACCAAAACAATGTTAATTCACATTCATTTCACACTAATTGACCATAATTCAACATTAAACACATCAATAACACTTTGTAGCACAAAAGCCCTAATTTCCCATAAACGCTAATTCTTTATCATCCCAAATTCATGCAAACTCATGCAATTTAGCATACTAATCATATATACCAATTCATATAAGCTAGTCTTCATATTTAATTCAACCAAAATATATCAAAACCTGACTTTCCCATGGCTGGCCAAAATTCCATACCCTTATATCAAGCATGATTTTCATGCTTCCTCAAGTTATTTCCCCATATTCAAACTTTTTTCAACACATACATAACTAATTAAGTTAGAGGAGTGACTTACCTCTAATGGAGCTTTTCAAATCCCCAAATTCCTTCACTATCAATTGTTCTTCTTGCTTCAAATCTTCCTATCAAGTGTCAATTTGATGTTTTCTAGTAGTTTAGTATGGGATTTATGAAAGAAATGGGAGTATTGGAGCTTGGGTTAACTTAACAATGGAAGAAAAATGAGGGAGAAGGAAAGAGAGAAGATGGCCGACCATATGGAAGAAGATGGGATTTTCTATTTTATTTTTAGTTGATTTTTGGTCTTTTTATCTTGATAATTATCCCCAAAATTAATAAATAAATCAAATTGTAAATTTTAATTGTGTAATGCTTATGTCATAATAGTAATTAAAATTTGAAAATTTCATTTCTTTCTTTTCTTTTCCATACACATTTCTATCTTTTTAATTCTTTTTTAATATTTTAATCTCATACAATTTAATAGACATTTAGGTCAAAAGTTACCTCTTGAAGTGAATTAACCAAAATGCCTCTCATCGGTTTATCATATATCTTTTTCCATAATACCGTTTAAGTCCTAAGGTCATGATTCACTTAATTGTACTTATTCCCTTTTTATTTCCATGATTTTCTAGTTTCCAATAGCTTTGGAATTAACCCTCAATTAAGGATGTTATGAGGTCCCACATGTAACACCCTCACCGTAGGTAGTCTGTACGTTCTACTGTTCTGACGACTAACATCTATGCGGATAGCTAGAATGTCTGGAACTACACTTAAATGATAGTAAGGAGATATAAAATAATGGAATAAATGATAAGAAAATACAAGAAAAATTAAGAGAAAATAAAAGAGATGAAATATAACTAGGTTAAACCAGCCGGAATCATAGCGATGGGTGACCGCACTGGGAAGTTACGACGAAGGCAATTGTCGACCCCAGGACCATGGGGAACCTTGAGAAAATATTTTCAGAACCTAATTAAAGGTCTACTAAGGTATAATTGACGTTGAAAATGTCAGAAAAAATTTAGTGAATCAGTACAGACGAAAACAAAAAATAAAGGAACCGACAAATTCGGGATTTAATCGGTAATATCGAAAAATTTGAAATACAACCCGAAGAGGGGCATTTTGGTCATTTGACACCTAGAGTTGACTTTTGACCTAAATGTCAATTAAAAATAAGTAGTATTAAATTTTGAAAACTCCATGACAAATGAAATTAAAAATAAAATGTAATTAAAGGAAAAGTGGGGGATTAAATTGAAATATTAAAACTTTGGATTATTATAATATTAAACTATGTTTAGTGGGGGTACAAATAGCTATAAGTGGACTGAATTTTCCACTAATCACTTCATCTCCTTCACTCATCCATTCATGGCCGAAATGAAGCTCCCAAAAACCACCATAGCCGAATTGCATGCAAGCTCCTATTTCACCATCTTCAAGCCATAGTTTCTTGTAAGTCCCTTCATTAAAAGTAATCCTCACACCATGGGCAATATGTAGGCAGTAAGAAGGAGAGGATTTGATGAAGTTTTGTCAAGCTCAAGTTGAGGTTAGTGCTTAATCTTCCAATTTTCTTTCATTAGATCTTGTTTTGAGCTTTGGGTGAGTTGATTTGTTAAGAAATTGAAGAAATTTGTCACACCTTACTCCTCTGTAAGGCATAACATAATCCCGTAGAATACCTAATGAACTACCGAACTTCACCTACCGATAACTCATTAAGTATCTTACAAGGGATTTTAAAATAATTTTATTACTTTCATAAGTGGTGAGCATTTTCTACTAGGTATTAAAATATTTAATTAGAGTTTGAAAACTATTTAAAATTTTTGTTCCATTTTATTTTTCTGCAAATTTTATAAAAATTTCGGCAGAGTCCCATCTATATTTTGAGAAAACAGTTCTTCAAATACCTGTAAAAAGTACTTCTAAAGATTTATCTCAACAACTTCATCATTTCAACATCCATCCCAACCAATTTCAACATTATTTCTCAATTTCCAAAATTCAACATCATCAAAATACTATGATTCAATTTTATTCAAATTAAAACAAAATATTTCCATTTATATTTCAATAAAGATAAAGCAATTTATATACATCATTATAAAGATTTACATTAAGAAAAATCCAAACAAAAATTTATTACAAGTTTTATACAACTCTATACAACTGCTTATGACCATTTTCTACATTTACATACATTACTTACATCAAAATAATTTTTACAATTAGGGTATAAAATATACCCGATAAACTTTAGATTAGGTAGCTCCTCAATCCTCAGCAGCTCACTCTGCTGCTCCTCTAGTCTCTATATCTGCGACAGCAATAACAACCATTGCTGAGTACTAGGACTCAGTGGTGCACAACATACTAAAATAACATTTATGCAGAATTTAAATCATATTTATTCAAAAATTAAACTGAAGATGAAATATAAATTCAAAACATGATTTATAAGATTTTAATCCAAACAATTTCATTGCAAAAGTCTCAAAACAAATTTCATAAAAACACATAGTTATATCATGCCATTCGAAACAAATATAATCTCAATAGCCAGAGGCTAAGGAGAAGTCACAGCACAAGGCTAGCTAGCTCAAATATATGGGAACCCATTCTTTTTCTTCTTCTACTGGCACACACCTCAACACTTCAGCTAGAGAAGGAATTAAAATTTGAAACTGATTTTCCTCACTAGTCATGCTAGTGAGGTATTCAAATATGTGGTCATGACACTGTGGTTTCAAAACTGTCTTAACAATTTACTAAACATTTATTGTCATTTCAAACACAACCAATTAATCTTTTAACAATTTACATCAAAAGAATAATAAACTTTTCAATTCAATTATGTCATAACTTCATATCTCAATTCATTCAAAACAATATACAGAAGAAAATTTACAAAAATTCTATGTTGTGCACAAACCTTATACGAGTCGCCTCTTGGCCTTGACTCGACACCTCGAGTTCTTTCCCCGTATATTTTTCAACTGAAACACACAGTTCACAGTGTTTCAGTATCATAACTTATCATAAATCCAAAAATAAATTCAAATTTACTTTTACCTAGCTTTAATATGCTAAAATTGACGTTCTTTAAAATTTGTATTTCGGGATTACTATTCACTACACTATTCAAGTCAATTTATTGACTTTCTAAGGCTTAATAGGTATGAGAATTCTAATTTCACTCACATACCACATTTTGGTTACTAAATTTGTTGGTTTTGGTTGCTTACTCAAATTTTAAGTCTTTTAGGCAAATTTGCAAATTTTCAGTTTTAGTGTCCTATGTTGCACTGTTCTATTGGTCATATTGCTGTTAGAATTTGGCTAAGTTTTCTTCATAGAAATTGTTCCTTATTGTCTTAAATTTATTCTCCTTTTTGAATCACTCCAATTGGAGTTTTGTAGATCAAGTTATAGCTATTTGAATCATGGCTGCCGGATTGGCCTAATCCAGGATTTTTGGGCAAATTCTGGGTTCTGGCTGTTTTAGGTCACCAACTTTGGTGACTAAATGACTAGGTTAAAGGCATAATTTGGGTTTGTGTTCTTTATAAAAGTTTTAGGCTTATATCTCAGCTTTCTACTGGTAAAATTTCAGGTCATTTAGACCTGCCTAGCCCAAGTTATGGCCAAATGAACTGTTCATTTGGTCATTTTTGTACAGGCCAGATTGCCTAATCCAGATTTGGCCAATTTGTTCACTATGCTATGGTCACTTTCTAGGCATGATTCCTAAATGAAAAATGTGTCATTTTATGTCTAATTTCATTTCCAATTGGTCTCACACCAATTGGGTTGGTAAATTTTCAATTTTGGTACCTGAAAGGGACCTTGGTCCTGCTGCCTGCAGTATGTCCCTAAGCAATCCAAATTTAAACCTAATTCTAACACTTCCAACATACCACAATTGGTCACATATGACCATTTTTCAGCTCCAACAAGGTCAAACACACCATTTAACTAATTCTCCAATTTTTGGCTTCCAAAACCCTAGGTCCAAACCCTAATTCACCAATTTGTTATATTTAACTAATTCAAAGCATACGAACACCACTTCACCACTCATACAAGCTTACCTACACTATTAATTCAATCAAAACACATGCATTTTCCACTCAAACCCTAGGTGGCCGAATTTTACCTTTGTTCTCCAAAGATGTTTTCATTTCATTTTAAGTATATTTCTAAGTTCATTAAGCTATATCTACAATAATTAAACTAAAAGTTTGAAGTTTGAATTACTAACCTTAAATGCAGAATTTTCTTTCTTCCTTCCCTTCAATTTTTCCTTCTTTCTTTCCCTTGAATCTTCTTTCTAGTTGTCCAAACAAATTTTAACCTTGGCAAAATAATTTTCTATGGTGAGGTTTTTGGTTCTTCAAGCTCAAAAATGAGATTCAATTGTGGTTTTTTAGTGAGGGAGAGGTGAGAGAGGGAGGACGGCAATTTGAGAAGATGAAGTCCCTTTTTGTTTTCTTTTTTTTTTTCTTTCTTTCTTTTATGAATTTATCCTTATGGAAGACCATAATTTATCCAAATTAAATTTTTAATTATAATGTTTATTGCATCATGCATGATGTCATTACTTTTCCACTTTTTCTTTTTTTTCTCCCTTTTTTTATTTATTTTTCCATTAGTTCTTTAATTTAATTCCCGATTTTGAAATTTTCTTTTCTTCGATTTTATTTGATAGTTAGGTCAGAAGTCAGCTCTAGGGGTGAATTGACCAAATATAAGGTTTGCTAGTTATTTGATATTTCTTCCAGATCCCTGACCTAATTATTTGACCGGCTTAACATTTCTTTTTCATGATTTTTCTCTTTTCCATTGTGTTCGTAATAGTCCTAAGGACAGCAGCGTTACATTTTATGGTTCAAAATTTGAGTTTAAATCGACCACGCAGTTCTTCCCGAGAATGTCACCCATCGCTGTGACTCTCGGCTCATTTAACCTCTTATGTTCTATTTTTCTTATTTATACTTAACTAATTGATAATTACTAATTATTTGTGTTTAGGGCTTATCTAGTTGTCTTAGACATAGTTCTAATCTCCTTAATTGTCCGAACTGACACCGGTCACCGGAATCGTGAAATATACCAGGCTATGCAAATAGGGGTGTTGTAATTCTCTCCCCCCCTTAAAATAAATTTCGTCTCGAAATTTTACCTAATAATCAATCTCTGAACAGCTGTGGGTGCTGTCTCTTCATGTCCTCCTCTCGTTCCCAAGTAGCCTCCTAGCTCGAATGATGGTTTCACAGCACTTTCAATAATGGGATTTGCTTGTTCCGTAGCTGCTTCACCTCATAAGCCAGAATCTCTATGGGTTCTTCCTCATATGTGAGGTCTGGATTCACTTCAATTTCTTCTACTGGTAGTACATGAGATGGGTCTGATCGATACCTCCTCAACATAGACACATGTAAGACATTATGTATCTTCTCTAACTCTAGAGGTAGTGGCAAACGATATGCCAAAGGACCCACTCTTTCCAGAACCTCATATGGCCCAATGAAACGAGGACTCAGTTTCCCTTTCCGTCGAATCTCATAATTTTCTTCCAAGGGAAAACCTTGAGGAATACTTTCTTACCCACTGTATACTTAATATCCTTCTCTTTAAATCAATATATGTAACACCCCTATGTTCGATAGTGCGTTCTACTGTTCCGGTAACAGTGTCTATCCGGATAACTAGGATGCTTGGAATTATATTTTAATATTAGTGTGGAGATATAAGGTAGTGAAATACAATAGAGGAAAATACAAGAAAAAATAAAGGAAAAATAAAAGAGAGAAAAAGGAACTAAGCTAAACGGACAAAACCGTACCGATGGGTAACCGCACCGGGAAGTTGTGGCGTGGGCCGTTGACTAACCTTGGACTGCAGGGAACCCTATAAAATATTTTTGGGACTTAAATAAACATCTATTGAAAATAAATGATATTAGAAATTTCAAAGAAAAATTAAATAATTAGTACAAAGAAAAAACGAAAAATCGAGAAACCAACAAAAAATCGGTGTTACCGAAAAAGCCAAAAAGCAGCCCGAATACGGGCATTGTGGTCAATTGACACTCCGATTTGCCTTTTGACCTAAATGTACATTAAAAATAAATGATATTAAATTTTTGAAATGCCATGAAAATTAAAATGGTGGTCCATAATTTAAATAGTGAAAGAAAAGGGGTTAAATGTGGGAATTATGGGAAATTTGATTAAACAAATATTATAAATGATTTTAGTGCTCCACTAACATTTTCAAAGTAGACCATTAAACAGATTTTGGGCAGAATATTCCATCATCTTCTTCATTTGGCAAACCAGCCGAAAATCATTTGGGAGAGAAACTCCATTGCCGTTTTGGTTGAGCTCCATGCAAACCCTTTGGAGCCATCCTTTCCCCTAAGTCCTTTCTTTAAAGTTAATTCTCACCTTGCAAGGAAGATTTTGATAGTAATTTTAAGGAGGTTTGGTGAGGTTTTGATCAAGCTTTAAAAGTAGTAAGTGAGTATTCTCCATTCTTGTTTCATTAAAATTTGAGTGGATGTTGTGGTGAGTGGTTTTATGGAAAAAGTTTTGAAGTTTGATGTTTTAATGGTAGTACTGTTAGTAATATGCCCTATAGCATATCATTTAGTATGTATATTGTACATATTTTTATTAATAAAAGGCATTTCCACTTTTCCATTTACATAATATATTTATGTGTAATAGAAAAGGTCCATTGATATTTTGTTAGAAATATTATTCTTAAGTTGTTAAGAATATGAGTGACAATATTTCTAGCACAAAGTATCATAAATAGGTTCATAATCGAGGATACTTCATAATAAGGACATGACTTATCTAGAAAGATTGTATTCATATTTGTTCCCAAGTTATTTATGAGATATAAATAAGATGGAATGGTGAGTCTCATGCCATATAACAAACATGATAGGCACTTATAAATGATAAGTAGGCCGAACCAGTGACACTTATGACAAGCACATGGAGTTTACTCTTGTCAATGTTTTGTCATAAATCATATCAGTGCATATAATCTTTAGACCTGAGATAGCACAGTTATCTTGTATATAGGTAGTTTGAGTTTGATACTGCTTTCATACTTGTACTGTGTAGGGGTACATGGGCATCTGTTAGCTCCTACTAGTTATATATGGAGGTAGGTGTTGATCAAGATGGAATCTATTCCTCTAAGTAAATAGAGATAAAATCCTATGCTCATTTAATTATTCTTGATGTTTCAAGTTCCTGGCCAGGACAGATAGATTTATTCATAAAAGAGTTTCTGATGAGAAAATCTTTTTAATCAAGAACTGGAATTAAAGAGAGCATAATATTCATAGCAAATGGAGTTTGACATAAACCATGACTCCAGCTTGAGTTGGGATTTTATAACAGAGAGATTCTAGTGCATGGTAACATATGATTATAGGTTCATTTAAGGTAAACCTTATTACTAATTGGGTGGCCATGGCATGCTATGCTAGGTGTTAACCATGGTCTATGAGGTTCATAAAATGATTTAGAGAAATCATTTATGGTAAGAAAGAGTTCTGATGATATTAAGAGTTGATATCATGTCTCATTGCCAATTAGTGATGAGCCTAGTAAGTCACACACATATACAAGTTATCACCTATTTAAATATGATTTAATTAATTAATTAAAGAGTTTAATTGATTAATTAAATGGGTTTGTTTGCAATTAAATTGCAAAGTCCCTAGCATGACTTGAAACCAAATCTAGATTATTGGATGTATAGTATAAGTTAAATTTATATTTAAAGTATTTAAATATGAATTTAATTAATGAGAAATTAATTAATAGAGATTAATTAATTAATTTATATTTGATATAAATTGATTAGAAGAAGAAAAATAATTATTTTGGGTTAAGAACTCAAAATTAAGACACGGGGGCATTTTGGTCATTTCAAAGTGTGACACGTGGCACCATGAGATTGTAACACATAGGATTACACATAAACTTGCCAAATGTTTTTTGATCATGTAAGATGATTAAAATCAAGATTAAATATAGGTGTGACACTTGGCAAAATGTGATTGGGTCACTTAAACCTAGAGCTAATCAAAGGGTGACATGTGGCAAGGGTTTAATGTGTTAACCTAGCTATATAAGTGTTGTTATGAAAAAGAAAAACAACCAACAACCACTCCTCTCCTTTGTCATGCCATTTTAAGGCTCTCCATCTATTCTTCTTCATCTTTCACCAATTCAAAGAGATTAGCAATCAATCTCTTGAATTAAGAACACTAGAAATTGTTTCTAGTGTCCTGTTTACATCTCTAATCTCTTAAAAGGCAGAACTTGAATTTCTAATTAATAGAAAAAGCTTTAGAAGCTGTTCGAGGGCTGCCATAGGTGTTCTTGGTGTGGACAAGCTAGAGGGACAACATCTGGTATCCTAAAGACAAATCTCAAAGGGGCAGACACGCTGCAGTGCATCAAGAGGTTAGTGTAATCGTTCTTAATTTAATCTAGGGTTCTAAAATTAATCTAATTAATTTTAAAATCTTAAATGGCAAATACAGATCCAAAAACATATTAAAAGAGTTTTAATATGTTGTTTATCATTGAAACCAAATAGATAAAAATAAATCTTGCATGATGCATGTGACCCTAGGTGAAAATTTTTGAATTCAATGGTATAAACTTGTGTTTTTCACGCTTCCGTTCCTTCAGGTACACCACTTTGGCAACCATGGGAACTCAGCATATTTAGTTTGTTTTTACTTGTTAATGGTAGTTTAAGATGTTGATGCAAGATTTTATGTGTATAGGAATGATTTAGACAATGTATACTAAGTGTATGTGTAATGGTGCAATTGGTTTTGAAAGCTTGAAAGCAATTTGAAGGAGATATGTTCAACGGGGTAATTCGGCAACTTTAAAGTGTGGTTAGAAATGGGTAGTTTCATGGAATGGTTTGTTGAATTATGGTGCTTATGGTGGCAGCATGTGTATGTGTATAATTGTTTGGATTTAGACATGTAAATGAGGTATGTTCATGTGGTTAAATTGTTGTAATTGGACTTTGAAAATTTTGAGTTATAATGTGTATATTGAGAATGGTTATAAGCTACCCAAAATGACCAAAATGTGATGTAATGTGTGCTAATGGTATGGTACCAAATCAGAATTGGCATGAAAGGTTAACTTGGTAAGTATAGAATGTGTAATTGGTAAGTGATAAACAATGTGTAATAGGGCAGTGTACATTTTAGCTTAGAACCTTAAGTGTGTGACTCTAATTGATATAAGACCAATTGGAGGTGAAACTAGGCACAAAATGTGCTAACTTTCATGAAGGAAGCTTACCTAAATTCTGGTCACAAAGTGACATAAAAATTGACCAAATCCGGAATAGGTAAGTGCAGGCCAGAATTTTTGACCATATGAACAGTAGTCATTAAGAGGACCATAACTCACTCAAAATAGGTCCAATTGACCTGAAATTTTTACCATGAATAGTTTAGACATAGATCTACAATTCTTATGAGAATACCAAATCCCAAAAATGGCCAGAACCAGGCCAAATAGCTTGCACAATTTCGGGTACCAAAACTAGCCGAAGTGAAAATGACCTAAAAATGACCTAAGCCTACCATTTTAGTGCATTCTATCCAGTATTGGTAAATTGAACATATCTTGCTCTACACAACTCAGAATGACCTGAAATTTTGCCCTGTATGCAATAAGACATAGACCTACAAGTTTGTAGTTTGGACCAAAACCCGAAAACTGAGGGAGCTGGGTTGTCCGGCTAGGTCAAAATAGTATACCGAAATTCGGCAAATTGCAATAAAATGCAATACACTTGAAAATGAAATTGGTAACATATACCAACACAAAAGGGCTTTAAAATGTGACATATTGAGAACATTAAAATTAATTCACCTAGAGTGCATTAAAGGTCAACATTATAGGTTGACTAATGAAATGAATTGAAGAGAATAGTATCAAGAAAATTTAGATATTGGATTTTATTGTTAGAAACAATTTAACTGAGTACTGAAACACTTTAAATTGTGTGTTTCAGTTAAAAAGGATATTGGAAAGCATAAGGAACATTGAGTCAAGGCCTAGGGGCGACTCAAATCAGGTTTGTGCATAAATAGTTTTTAACTGATTTTGTTCTGAATATTTCATATGATTAAATGACATATTTTTCTTACGTATTATGTTTAACAAGCATTGGATTTAATTCAATGATTATTGAAGTTATTATAGTATGTATGAATCTAGCTTTATGAAATGGTATTTCCACAAGTATTAAGCATTGTTGTGAATTGAATAAATTATGTTTTGGAAAATTGTGATAGAACATGTTTTGAATTGTGATGGGCAATTTGCATGGAAAAATGTAAATTTATGATTTGAATTGTGATGAGCATAAAAATTATTGAATATTGGAATTGACTTTGAATCGAATTGTATTGTGATTTATGCTCACTAAAAAGATTGTGATTTTATTTTATTTCTCACTATAGATGCTTGACTAAGTTATTACCCATCTCTCTCATTTGTTGAGAAGACAATGGAGTTAGTTGTGTTTTGATTATCATAGTACATGCACAGGCTTAGATTCTCCTCTTATTAGAGGTTAGATCTAAGTTTTATGTTATGGCCCTTTCGGAAGATTCATTATTGTGATGTGTACTGTGCACAATGATTCGACCTCTCCGACCATAGGGAGTTAGAATCTGATTCGACCTCCCCTACCATAGGGAGTTAGAATCACCCCGAAGATGGCCCTTTCGGATTAGTCTTGTATAGTTAGTGAGATAAAAAATGGTTTTTGAGATAAAGTATGGCTTTTGAGATAAAGAATAGTTTTTGAGATAAAGAATGACTTTTGAGATAAAGAATGGTTTTTGAGATAAAGAATTTTGATTTCAAATGGGATTTATGTATAATCGATTTTATTGGAATTAATCTTTATTTCCAATAAATTGTTGGAATTAATCTTTATTTCCAATAAATTGTTGGAATTACCTTAAATGGTTAGTTATGATTTGATAAATTGAATTTTGTGATCAAAGTCATTTCATACAAATGATTTATGTTATTGGCAATGAATAATTCGATATTTGGAATTTGATGAGTATCCTGATTTCCAAATTATTTGCTGTAATTTTGCTAAGATATATTGAACTATGTTTTAAGTTATAGTTGTGCACCACTGAGTTCACCACTCAGCGATAGCTTTGTATGCTGTCGCAGGTGAAAAGAGCATAGAGCAATTGAGTAAGCTTCTTTGAAGAGACACTCAGATCAGCTCCAGGTATATCCATGTACACAGGTTTTGATGTATGCATGTAATAATATGTATGTACATTATTTGAGCAGTTGTATAAAAACTCTTGTAAAATATTTTGGTATGTAATTAAATGTAAATTATTGTGATATAAATGTTGAGTCTTGTAATCAATGAAATGTTCTTTATGATAAGATTGGTTTGAAAATAAATTGATTTGATTATTGAGATTTGAATTGTGAGTTGAAATGAAGTTATTGGAGTTGTATTTGAGAAAATATATTGGGAGTGTTTTCCTTTTCAGGTTTGAAGAACTTTTTCTCAAAACACAGCTAGCACTTTGCCGAAATTTTGAAAAAAATTTTATAACATCATATTTTAATCGATGATTTAAATTTCACGAAAATTGTTTTAAAATCCCTTGTAGTATATCTAATGGGTTATCGGTAGGCAAAGTATGGTAATTCATTAGGTGTACTACGGGATTATGTTACATCTTACGGGGGTGTAGGGTGTGACATGTTTTGTGGTATCAAAGCAATGGTTTTAAAGTAAATTTCGAACTGTGAATTTGAAATCTTTTTATCAGTAACTACAACTGCTCAAATGTTTGATACATATAGTACATTTACATCATAAATATGAATTAATGGAGAGAAATCTCCTTGTTTTAGTTGTACAGGAAATAGAAAATTCTTTGAAAGGATATGGAAGAGAAGAATGAGACAATAGAATAGTCTGTAATAGCAGAAGTATAAGTTGAGGCCCCAGTTCCACAAAGTGTCGAAGGCCCGATTATACCAGTTTTACCGATACAAATTACTGCACAAATGGCCCAGCAAATGGCCACTTTCTTTCAACAAATGGCTGATACTCTGTCAACTCAAGCTCAAGCACAAACCCAACCCCCACAAGGGTAGTGTGAAATAGAGAAGAGGGAGAAACCTATGGGTCAGAGCTCGAACATACTGCATCATGACTCTTCTGTGTCCTCGAAAGTCCCATCACAAAATCCATAGTTACTCTCTCCCATTTCCATTCCGGTACTGATAGTGGATGTAACAACCCAGCGGGTACTTGATGCTCTGCCTTCACTTGTTGACAAGTTAGGCATTTGGAGACAAATTTTGCCATATCTCTTTTCATACCCATCCACCAGTAATGCTCCTTTAGCCCTCTATACATTTTTGTGCCACCAGGGTGCATGGCAAAAGGAGACTCATGTGCTTCCTTCAAAATGATCTGCCTCAAATCAACATCATTAGGAACACACATTCTGCCCTGGTGTAGTAGTAGACCATCATCTCTAATTGAGAATTCTGGTTTCTTGCCCATTCTGACTTCTTGTAACAGCTTCTAATACTTCTGATCATTCTGAGCAGCCATTCTGATCTGATCAATCAACACTGGCTGTACATGCCATGCAACTGTTGTCTGCCCCTCATCATTAATCTCTAGGCTAGCATGTAATGATCTCAACTCATGTACCATAGACAAAGGAGTAACCCGTAGACTTGCCATAGTCTTACGACTTAAGGCGTCAGCCACAACATTAGCTTTCCCTGGCTGATAGTCTATTAGACAATCATAGTCTTTTATCAACTCTAACTATCTCCTCTATCTCAAATTCAACTCTTTCTGGGTGCCCAAATACTTCAAACTCTTATGATTTGTGTAGATGTAGCACTTCTCCCCATACAAATAGTATCTCCAGATCTTAAGAGCAAACACAATAGCTGCAAGCTCCAAATCAGGTGTTGGATAATTCCTCTCATGTGGTTTCAGCTGGCGTGATGCATAGGCAATGACATTCCGCTCTTGCATCAATACACAGCCTAACCCATTGTGAGAAGCATTGCTGTAAATAATATACTCTTTACCCGGGATAGGTAAAGTAAGGACTGGAGCTTCAATCAAACATCTCTTTAACTCATCAAAACTCTACTGGCATTTATCCATCCACTGAAATTTCACATCTTTTCGAAGAAACTTAGTCAATGGAGATGCCAACATGGAGAATCCCTTCACAAAATGATGGTAGTATCCAGCTAAACCCAGAAAACTGCGAATCTCTGTGATATTTCTGAGTGGCCTCCAATTAAGGACAGCTTCTATCTTACTTGGATCTACCTTGATGCCCTCTACCGATACTACATACCCCAAGAAAGATATTTCTTTCATCCAAAATTCACATTTCGATAATTTGGCATATAGATGTTTCTCCCTCAAAGTCTGCAATACAATCCGCAGATGTCTATCATGCTCTTCTGCACTCCTCTAATAGACTAATATATCATCTATGAATACCATAACAAACTAATCAAGGTATGGTCTGAAGAAAATATTCATCAGATCCATAAAAGCAGCCGGAGTATTAGTTAACCTGAATGGCAAGACTAAGAACTCATAATGGCCATAACGGGTTCTGAAGGCAGTTTTAGGAATACTCTGCTCTTGTACTTTCAGCTGATAATAACCTGATCTCAGGTCAATTTTGGAGAACACAGCTGCACCCCTCAACTGGTCAAACAAGTCATCAATGCAAGGCAATGGGTATCTATTCTTTATTGTCACCTTATTCAACTGCCGATAGTCAATACATAAGCGGAGAGTGCCATGTTTCTTCTTAATAAACAACACTGGCGCTCCCCAAGGTGACACACTAGGGTGGATAAAGCCCTTGTCAAGCAGCTCTTGTAACTGCACTTTCAACTCTTTCAATTCTGCAGGTGCCATTCTATATGGTGTTATAGAGATTGGGTCCACACCAGGCATAACATCAACCTCAAACTACACCTCTCTTTCTAGAGGTAATCCTGGCAATTCATCAGGAAACACATCTGGAAAGTCACATACTGTAGGGATGTCCCTGAGTGCTGGACTCCCCACTTGAGTGTCTATCACATGTGCCAAGTATGCTTCACACCCCTTTCTGATCATCCTTCTGGCTAGTGCAGCCGAAATGATGTTTGATGGAAGTAAATGCCTCTCCCCATGTATTACCACATCACCGTACAGAGGGAGACTAAAAGTGACTGTCTTCAGTCTACAGTCAATCATGGCGTGATGCCTGGCTAACCAATCCATGCCCAAGATAATATGATAATCTCTTAAGGGCATTTCAATCAAATCTGACAGAAAAATATGTCCTTGGATCACCAAAGGACAGTCTTTATAGATTTTGTTGACCCGAATCTCTTGTCCTAACGGACTAGTTACTAGCACTTCAAAACCCATTTGGACACACGGAACAGCAAGTGAACTAACTATGCTTGCACTAACATACGAATGGGTTGAACCCGGATCAAACAACACAAATACTTTTTGATCAAAGATAGAGAATATACTGGCCACAATGTCAGACGTCTCAGCCTCTTCTCTCTGTCTCATCGTATAAACCCTGGCTGAAGCACTTTCTTGTGCTGACTGACCAACAGTACTCTGACTGCCTAAAGCATGGCCTCTACCTCTGCCTCTTCCTCTGCCAACTGGTTGTGAACCTCTGGGAGTAGGACTCTGAATAGATCCTTCTACAGTAGTAGGAGCTAGACTGAATCTAGGAGCACTAGTGTAATCTTTTGTAATATGACCCTTGCTTCCACAGTTAAAACAGGCTCCTGTTGCCCAATAGCATTCTCCCCCATGAATCTTGCCACAAGTCTCACAGGGGCGGGGAGGTTGTGAACCCTTGCTCGACTGCTGACCAGACCTAGGGGGTCTCTGTCCAGAGAATCTACCCTTTCCAAACCTTCCACCTCGACCTCTGCTAGGTCCACCAAATTTCTTCCTCTTCCCAGAAGTACTACTAGGACTTGGCTCTACTGACTTTTCCCCCTTGTCTTTCTCTGATTTCTCAGCTTTTTCTGATTTTTCTTTTGCTGGGGTCGCTTCTGATTCAATTCTTTCCAACTCAAGTGCTTGAGACATGAGCTCTGAAAAATTACTATGTCTGAGTCCCACTACTAGCATCCATAGGCTGGGCTTCAAACCCATCTCAAATCTCTTGCACCTTTCCTTGCTGGTAGAAAGGAGACTCCTAGCATAGTGGCTTAAGCAAGAGAACTCCCTTTTATACTCTGCTACTGATCTATTGCCTTGTTTCAGACTCAGAAATTCTTGTAGTTTCTGATCAACATATATATTTGGGACATATTTCTGTCTGAATTCTCTGATAAAGTCATCCCAGGTTAGTACTGGTGGTTCAGCCAAGCTGTGGGGGATGGTCTTCCACCAATCATACGCATCCCCTTGCAGTAGTGACACAGAGTATTCAAATTTCAACTCATCAGGGCAGTGTAACTTCTTAAACACTCGATCCATCCTCTCTAGCCACTGCTCTGCCTCTAAAGGGTCTACTGTACCCTTAAATTCTATAGCCTCATACTTCAACAGCTTGTCATACTATCTACCTGGAGCTTAAGGTTACACCACAACAGTCTGGGGTGGAGCTTGAGCAGGCATACCCCTAACCATTTGTTGGAACATTGTCGCTATCTACTGTGCGAAATGTGCAGGAAACTGCCGCATTTGTGGGGCTGGTGCCACGGACCCACTAACATTTTGTAAAGCTGGGGCTCCCCTTGTGCCTCAGCTTCAACAAATTGCTCAACTAAGCAATCCCCTTCTTCCATTTCAACCTGGAGTAGGATATCTCCTGAACAAATAACACAAGGAGATTTCCCTCCGTTAGTTCATATTTATGATGTAATGCACTATATGTATCAAATAAGGACATTGAGCAGTTGTACTTAACAAAGAAAAGACACAAACTCACAAGTTAAAACATACTTCAAAAACCTGGCTCTGATACCACTAAAATATGTCACACCTTACGCCTCTGTAAGGCATAACATGATCCCGTAGAATACCTAATGAACTACCGAACTTCACCTACCGATAACTCATTAAGTATCCTATAAGGGATTTTAAAATAATTTTCTTACTTTCATAAGTGGTGAGCATTTTCTACTAGGTATTAAAACATTTAATTAGAGTTTGAAAACTAGTTAAAATTTTTGTTCCATTTTATTTTTCCTCAAATTTTATAAAAATTTCGGCAGAGCGCCGTCTGTATTTTGAGAAAACAATTCTTCAAATACCTATAAAAAGCACTTTTAAAGATTTATCTCAATAATTTCATCATTTCAACATCCATCCCAACCAATTTCAACATTATTTCTCAATTTCCAAAATTCAACATCATCAAAATACTATAATTCAATTTCATTCAAATTAAAACAAAATATTTCCATTCATATTTCAATAAAGATAAAGCAATTTATATACATCATTACAAATATTTACATTAAGAAAAATCCAAACTAAAATTTATTACAAGTTTTATACAACTCTATACAACTGCTCATGACCATTTTCTATATTTACATACATTACATACATCAAAATAATTTTTACAATCAAGGTATAAAATATACCTGATAAACTTCAGAGTAGGTAGCTCCTTAATCCTCAGCAGCTCACTCCACTGCTCCTTTAGTCTCTATATCTGCGACAACAATAACAGCCATCGATGAGTACTAGGACTCAGTGGTGCACAACATATTAAAATAACATTTATGCAGAATTTAAATCATATTTATTTAAAAATTAAACTGCAGATGAAATATAAATTCAAAACATGATTTATAAGATTTTAATCCAAACAATTTTATTGCAAAAGTCTCAAAAAAAATTTCATAAAAACACACAATTATATCATGCCATTTGAAACAAATATAATCTCAATAGCCAGAGGCTAAGGAGAAGTCACAGCACAAGGCTAGCTAGCTCAAATATATGGGAACCCATTCTTTTTCTTCTTCTACTGGCACACACCTCAACACTTCAGCCAGAGAAGGAATCAAAATTCGAAACTGATTTCCCTCACTAGTCATGCTAGTGAGTTATTCAAATATGTGGTCATAACATTGTGGTTTCAAAACTGTCTTAATAATTTACTAAACATTTATTGTCATTTCAAACACAAACAATTAATCTTTCAACAATTTAAATCAAAAGCATAATAAACTTTTCAATTCAATTATGTCACAACTTCATATCTCAATTCATTCAAAACAATATGCAGAAGAAAATTTACAAAAATTCTATGTTGTGCACAAACCTTATACGAGTCGCCTCTTGGCCTTGACTCGACACATCGGGTTCTTTCTTGGTATTCTTTTCAACTGAAACACACAATTCACAGTATTTCGGTGTCATAACTTATCATAAATCTAAAAATAAATTCAAATTTACTTTTACCTAGCTTTAATATGCTAAAATTAACGTTCTTTAAAATTTGTGTTTTGGGATTACTATTCACTACACTATTCAAGTCAATTTGTTGACTTTCTAAGGCTTAATTGGTATGGGAATTCTAATTTCACTCACATACCACATTTTGGTTACTAAATTTTTTGGTTTTGGTTGCTTACTCAAACTTTAAGTCTTTTAGGCAAATTTGCAAATTTTCAGTTTTGGTGTCCTATGTTGCACTGTTCCATTGGTCATGTTGCTATTAGAATTTGGCTAAGTTTTCTTCATAGAAATTGTTTCTTATTGTCTTAACTTTATTTTCATTTTTGAATCACTGCAATTGGAGTTTTATAGCTCAAGTTTTAGCCATTTGAATCATGGCTATGGGATTAGCCTAACCCAGATTTTCTAGGCAAATTCTAGGTTCTGGCAGTTTTAGGTCACCAAATTTGGGTGACGAAATGACCTGGTTAAGGGCATAATTTGGGTTTGTGTTCTTCATAAAAGTTTTAGGTCTATATCTCATATTTCTACTGGTAAAATTTAAGGTCATTTAGACCTGCCTAGCCCAAGTTATGGCCAAATAGTTCATTTGGTAATTTTTGTACAGGTCAGATTGCCTAATCCGGATTTGGCCAATTTGTTCACTATGCTATGGTCACTTTCTGGGCATGATTCCTAAATAAAAAATGTGTCATTTTGTGTCTAGTTTCATTCCCAATTGGTCTCACACCAATTGGGTTAGTAAATTTTCAATTTTAATCTCTGAAAGGGACCTTGGTCCTACTGCCTGCAGCATGTCCCTACGCAATCCGAATTTAAACCTATTTATAACACTTCCAACATACCACAATTGGTCACATATGACCATTTTTTAGCTCAAACAATGTCAAACACACCATTTGACTAATTCTCCAACTTTTGGCTTCCAAAACCCTAGGTCCAAACCCTAATTCACCAATTTGTTACATTTAACTAATTCAAAGCATGCCAACACCACTTCACCACTCATACAAGCTTACCTGCACTATTAATTCAATCAAAACACATGCATTTTCCACTCAAACCCTAGCTGGCCGAATTTTACCTTTATCCTCCAAAGATGTTTTCATTTCATTTTAAGCATATTTCTAAGTTCATTAAGCTATATATACAATAATTAAACTAAAAGTTTGAAGTTTGAATTACTAACCTTAAATGCAGAATTTTCTTTCTTCCTTCCCTTCAATTTTTCCTTCTTTCTTTCCCTTGAATCTTCTTTTCTAGTTGTCCAAACAAATTTTAACCTTGGCAAAACAATTTTCTATGGTGAGGTTTTTGGTTCTTCAAGCTCAAAAATGAGCTTCAATGGTGGTTTTTTTAGTGAGGGAGAGGTGAGAGAGGGAGGACAGCAATTTGAGAAGATGAAGTCTCTTTTTTTTTTTCTTTCTTTCTTTTATGAATTTATCCTTATGGAAGACCACAATTTATCCAATTAAAATTTTAATTATAATGTTTATTGCATCATGCATGATGTCATCAATTTTCCATTTTTTCTTTTTTTTCCCCCTTTTTATTTATTTATTTTTCCATTAGTTCTTTAATTTAATTCCCGATTCCGAAATTTTCTTTTCTCTGATTTTATTTGATAGTTAGGTCAGAAGTCAGCTCTAATGGTGAATTGACCACATTGCCCCTCGCTGGTTCGATCCGGTTTGTTAGTTATTTGATATTTCTTCCAGATCACTGACCTAATTATTAGACTGGCTTAACATTTCTTTTTCATGATTTTCTCTTTTCCACTGTGTTAGCAATAGTCCTAAGGACTGCAGCGTTACATCTTATGGTTCAAAATTTGAGTTTAAATTGACTTCGCAGCCCTTCCCGAGAAGGTCACCCATCGCTGTGACTCTCGGCTCATTTAACCTCTTATGTTCTGTTTTTCTTATTTATACTTAACTAATTGACAATTACTAATTATTTGTGTTTAGGGCTTATCTAGTTGTCTTAGACATGGTTCTAATCCCCTTAATTGTCCAGACCGACACCGGTCACTAGAATAGTGAAATATACCAAGCTATGCAAATAGGGGTGTTATAAAATTAATGTGTATTTAGTGAGCCCTTCATTTTAGCAGCCAAGAAATTCATGGGATTTTAATGTGTTTAAATGATTTAGATGAGTTTAAAGATGATGTTTGATATGGGTATATGTATGGAAAGTGATAGGAATTGAGTTGATTGAAATTGAGAAATTTAAATTAGGGTTTGAAACAATTATTGGGGATTTGTATTGTTGCTTCATTTTGGGCAGCCTTGAGAACATGGGAGATTAATTATCTCATGAATTTAATTGATGTTTTGGGATGTTGATAAGTAAGCAAATGAGTGTTACATATGGATTGATGAAAATACTTGTGCTAGAAATTGATTGAAAGTGAATTGTTGAATTAGATCATTTGAATTGATTTTTGGAGACTTATGTAATTGTTAACTTTTGGCAGCCTTGATAAGCATGGATATGGATTAATTTATGTATATAATTGGGATTAATGATGTTAATTGAGGTGATTATAAGTATTAGAATTTAATTGCAAGTGTATATGTAAGATTGAGCATGTGATTTAAGGTTTTGAAGGAAGTGTTGAAGACCTTGAGAATTTATCAAATTTGGTAGCCTTGAAGTTCCTTGGAGAGTGCTAATTTCATGAATTTAAATGTTGAATCTTGGTTTTGATGGATTAGTGAAAGTGTATGGTAAATTGCTAATGAAAATTCATGTAATAGCTAATTGTTTTTATGAATGTATATTGTTAACTTTGAAATTGTGAATTAGGGTTGTATATTGTATATTGAGGACTTGTATAAACTACTTAAATTGACCAATTTGAGATGTGATGAATGGTTATGGAATGTTGCAAATCCAGAATTTAGGTATGGGAGATTAAGGAATAGGAATTAGAATGTGTAACGTTTGGTATTTGAGGAATTGATTGAGGGCAGAATGTGTTTGAGACAATAACCTAATTTGTGTGATCCCAATTGGTATGAGGCCAATTGGAAGTAAAACTAGACATAAAATGCACCAACTTTCATGTAGGAACCTTGCCAAAATTCTGTTCGAAAAATGACCTCAAATTTGACCTAATCCGGAATTGGTAATGTGCAAACCCAGAATTTGACCATATGAACAGTATTCACGTAATTAGCCATAACTCATTGTGGATATGTCCAAATGACCTGAAGTTTATACCAATGGAAAGCTTAGACATAGGACTACAACTTTGGTAAAGACACCAAAACCCAGAAATGCCATTAACCAAGTCAATTTGCTTGCCCAAGTTGGGGTACCAAATATGCCAGAATTGAAATTGACCTAAAACTTGCTTACCAAATGCAATCTGTCCAGCTTTAGTAAAATGACCATAACTTGGTCCATAGAATTCCAAATGACTTAAAATCAGTGTCAAAATTTCAATAAGACATAAACCTACAAGATTGGTATTTTGATTAGAACCCAAAAATCAAGAGAGATTGGTCAATTGGCTAGGTCAAGTTAGTGCACAAAATCTGGAAATGGTATAAGTGACCATTAAATCCAGCATATTCATTTAAGCATATCTCCCATAAGAAGCCTTCAATTGAAATGAGCCATACCAATCTAAAAAGCTAAGAAACAGAACTAAAATTTTATTTTAGGCACCTTCCTCAACTTATAAATGTATGAGGCCTGAATTTTGAGTCAAAGCTATTGACCTAAATAGAAAGCATGTTAATATAGGACCCTTGAGTCTAGCCCAATAATGTGACTATAATTAACCCTACAAGACTTGAAAAATTACAACTAAAATTTTTTATTGACCCTAAGACATAGGGTAACAAGAATTATAAAGAATTCTAGACCTAAATGTTACTATAAGCAGTCCAAATAAATTAGTAAATTCCAGAATCAAAATGCCTACTAAGGAAACCAAAAATTCAGATTTGACCTAGTTATGGTTAATTGACCATAACTTGAGCTATACAAGTCCAAATGACATGATCCAAAAAGGAAAATAAAGATAAGACATAAAAGAACAACTTCCATGAAGAAAGTGAGGCCAAAAAGTGGCCATAGATTGCTCAATTTGATATGCAAAAACAAGATAGTAAAGCTGAACCTAAAGAAAGGTTCTAGAAATAAATTATTAACTTATCCCTAATAAGTCATTACATGCTAAATTATATGAAATGCTTATGTGGGACACACTTTTTCCACTTTCCCACTACAAGGTGACATGAAATCAGTTGATACATTAAATGTAAAATTACCTAAATGGTTTGTTAAACACATAAGTCATAGGAAAACACACTTGGAACCTATGTTTCCATCATGTATGAAATAACAATACTATAAATATGTATAGTACATGACATAAAATAATGAGAGTGATAAATACATAAGTTATATGAATATGTACTTGGGACCTATGTTCCCATTATAATTGTCACACCCTACCCCTCTGTAAGGCATAACATGATCCCGTAGTAAACCTAATGAATTACCAACTTCGCCTACTGATAACCCATTAAATAGACTACAAGGGATTTTTAAAACTTTTCTTACTTCTTTTACATTGGTGAGCACAATTTACAGGTGTTAAAAAAAACTTTTTGAACTGAAGTGAAACAGCTAACTCATTTGGACTATTAGTAATTTCTGTAAAAATTTTGGCAGAGTGCCATCTGTATTTTGGATAAAACAGTTCTTTAGAAAACCTGTAAAAAGCACTTCAATATATTTCCAAATCTCAACTCCAACATAATTCAACACAAATCCACAATAATTTTTCAAAGACTGAGATACAAGAAATATAATACGATTTTTACAAGTCAAAATAACTCATAATTTATTTTACAACTTTAATGTACAATTTTAATTTACAACTGCTCAAAACCAAGAACACTATATACATACAGTGAACATACATTACAATATAAAATGCAAACTATGGTATACTTAATATACCCAATGATCTCTCAGTGTAGTACTAGCAGCCTAGTCTCACGCTCTGTCGATCTGTCACTGCGATAAAGAATGAAAAGCTATCATTGAGTAAAATTTACTCAGTGGTGCACAATAACAATTTGAAATGTGATATATCAATCTTTGATTAACACTTCACAAATCAAATGATTCACAATTCCATTTCACAATTTACAAAATTCATATAACACAAATTTGATCAAATAACTGAGTAACACAGTTTTGCCAATCAATAACACAATTCGATCAAATAATTGAAGAATACAGTGTTGCCAATCGATAACACAATTTAATCAAATAACTGAATAATACAGTTTTGCAAATCAATAACACAATTTGGGCCATGACATAATTTTTACACACATGCCGTGTTGTACACCACGACAAGACACACTCACCCTAATAATCAAAATCAATGAGGGAGGAAGCTAGCTGAATAATGAGTACTCATCCTATTCGTCCTCAACAGGCACACACCTCAACACTTCAGCCAGAGAGGGAATTCAATTCATCCCACTAGACAAGCTAGCGAGGAATACAATCAATATACATGATAGCTATGGTTTCAAACCATTTACAGCGCTTTTAAATCAATAAGTATCCATCAAATATCATTTAAACAATTTTCCACAGTTTCACAATTTAAAACAATAATATACAAATAATCATAATTTATTTCAATTGAAAATAATTCAAAAGAAATAGTTGTTGTGCACAAACCTCTAATAACTGTCTCCTGGCCTTGACTCAGTGTTTCCTTCCCTTTCCCTGAGTCTTTGCTAACTGAGAAACACAATTTGAAGTGTTTCAGTACTAAATTAAACTGTCTCTAACGATAATGCTTGATAAGTAATTCACTGAATGCTATTATTTGCTTAATCAACCTAATATATCGACCCTCGATGCGTTCTAGGTAAATTAGGTTTCAATGTTACTAATATGTCACATTCGACAGTCTTTTAGGGTCGGTACATGTTACCAAATTCATTTCTAGGTATACTGCGTTATCTCACAATTTGTTGGATTTCGGGATACTAGTTTGACTTAGCCAGACGACCTAGTTTCCTCGGTGTTCAGGTTTCGGTCAAAACTAAAAACTTGTAGATCTATGTCTTATTGCACGCGGGGCAAAATTTTAGGTCATTCTGAGTTATGTAGACCAAGTTATGGTCATTTTACTATTGCTGGTCAAATTGCACTAAAATTGGTCATTTTAGGTCAATTTTGGTTCAGCCAGTTTTTGGACCCGAACTTGTGCAAGCTTTTTAACTTGCTTATGGTCATTTCTGGGCTTTGGTGTCTTCATAAGACTTGTAGATATAGGTCTTAACTATTCATGGTCAAAATTTCAGGTCAATTGGACCTGTTTTGAGTGAGTTATGGCCTAAACACTAACTGCTGCCCAAATGGTCAATTTTCAGGCCTTATTTGCACTTAATCCGGATTTGGTCATTTTTCAAGCTAACTTGCAAGTAGAATTTTAGCAAGCTTCCTTCATGAAAGTCGGCACATTTTGTGCCTAGTTTCACCTCCAATTGGTTCATACCAATTGGAGCCACACACTTAAAGTTCTAGGCTTAAAACACAAACTGCCTTATTGCATTTCTTTCATACACATCAAGGATCACTCTTAACACTTACCAAACTCAACATTCAAGCCAATTCTTAACACTTACCCATAACATCCTTACAAACTTTAACAAAACAACAATAAAAAAAACAAACTTACCTATTGTTGGGACTTGTTAAATCTTCACTAATCTTCCTTGATTTTGGTATCTACTTCTTCCTTGTGAGGTGGGGCTCAAAATTAATGAAGCAACTTTGGTGTTTGGAGGTGGAATGGAGGAGATTTGAAGGCTTCAAGCAAATCGGCCATGGGAGAACTTTGGAAGCTTCATTTCGGCAATGGGAGTGAATGAAGGTTGAAGATGAGTTTAGTAGGTTTACATCTGCCCACTTAGTGAATATTTTAATCCATAGTGCTCCACTCACCAAAAATCAATTATATTATATGTTTTAAATGTAATTACCCAATTTGAACCCTATTTTTGCTATTTACATAGGTACCACTAAATTAATTTTTCATTATATTTTTCAAGTGTAATATTATTTATTTTTAATGGAAATTTAGGTCAAAAGACAACTCGGGGTGTCAAATGACCACAATGCCCCTGTTCGGGTTGCATTCTCGATTTTTCGGTAACACCGGGTTTTGTCCGTTTTTCGAATTCCCACTTTTCTTTGTACTAATTATTTAATTTTCATTTAATATTTCTAATGGTATTTGTATTTCAATAGGTGTCTATTTAAGTCCTAAAAATATTTTCCAGGGTTCCCCGCGGTCCAGGGCTAGTCAACGATCCATACCGCAACTTCCCAGTACGGTCACCCATCGCTAGGGTTCTAGGCTCGCTTAACTTGGTTACATTTCTTTGCTATTATTTTTCCTTTGTTTTTCTTGTATTTTCTTTTCTTGTATTTCATTATTTTATATCTCCTCACTCATATCGAAGTGTAGTTCTAGGCATCCTAGCTATCCGGATAACACTGGTCACCGAAACAGTAGAACGCACTACTGAACATAGGGGTGTTACAATTCTCCCCCCCTTAAATAAATTTCATCCACGAAATTTTACCCAATAGCCATCTTACAATAGTCATACGTTTATTTTCTCCTTTCTATATGATCATATAATCTTCTTTTCCTCAAATTTGTATAGGACTTTTAACAATCTAATACAACGTTTAATTTGTTTGTATAACACCAATCTTCTCTTACTATTGTCCTGTCTAATATTTCGATTCATGTTCCTTCTTGAATGACTCTTGAGGTCATGTTAGAATGATTTATCTAGTCGTTGGTCCTCTGACCATTCTAGTCAATAGTCTTCCTCACATTCGTAACATTTTTTTGTTATATCTGAACTAACTGTTTGAATTTTTACTTCCATAACTCTTTTTATCTATTAATATTCTATAACTTACTTCCCTTTTGTACTAAACTATAACCTTTCGATATTCTAACTTTTGAGTTTTAAATCCCTAAGAGGATTTTCAAACTTATTTCCAACAATAAAATTTTGTCCTGGCATAACTATACCAAAATAGATGCTGTTGGCAACTATTCTCATCTTGGTGTACTATCGAGTAGTACGTAGGTCTATACAATAATCTCAAGTCAGTACTGTAATCTGCAGCTTACAGTATAAACATCAAGAACATTGCATAGTTACTACGATACATCCCAATAGATCAAATTTTCTGATATTTTATCCTTTTCGAATTTACTGATATTCAAATCTTATTCTGATTACAATATCCATTAGCAATTACTAACAGTAACATCCTTGCCCACATCTAGAGCAATTCCATTACTGCATCTTACTTTTCCATTCTCTTGCCTTACATTAAGTAGGCTCGCCAATTAGTTTTATAATTAATGGTGTGTTAGAAAATACTTTTCGCGAATAAACTCTTTCAAAATTAATTTCACTTATTATCACAATCCTTATCTTAAAGGACTAATCACTAATGCATCAAAATTTATTCCCCCTATAAAGGAATAACAAAAGAACATATAGTTCTAACACTAACATAAAAGTATGCAGACCCTAGGTCAAACAATACATATATATATCTTAGTTACTATTTGAGAAAGTACCAGCAATAATGTCAAAAGTCTAAGCCTCTTCTCTCTGCCGTATAGCGTATACTCCAGCTGGAGCATCACCCTGTTCTGGCTGATAGTCTATTAAGCAATCATAGTCTTTAATCAGTTCTAACCATCTCCTCTGCCTCAAATTCAATTCCTTCTAGGTGCTTAAGTACTTCAAGCTCTTGTTATCTATGTAAATGTAGCATTTCTCCCCATACAAATAGTGTCTTCAGATCTTCAGAGCAAAAACAATAGCTGCTAGCTCCAGATCATGTGTTGGGTAATTCCACTCATGCGATTTCAGCTGGCGTGATGCATAAGCAATGACATTCCGATCTTGCATCAGTACACAGCCTAACCCATTGTGAGAAGCATCACTATAAACTGTGTATTCTTTACCCGGAGTAGGTAAAGTGAGGACTGGAGCTTCAGTCAAACACCTCTTCAACTCATCAAAACTTTGCTGGCATTTATCTATCCACTGAAATTTTACATCCTTCCGAAGCAGCTTGGTCAGTGGAGAAGATAACATATAAATCCTTTCACAAACCGACGGTAATATCCAGCTAAACCCAGAAAACTACGAATTTCTGTGATATTCTTGGGGGGCTTCCAATTAAGGATAGCTTCTACTTTGCTGGAATCTACTTTGATCCCTTCAGCTGACACAACATGTCCCAAAAAGGAGATTTCTTTCAGCCAAAATTCACACTTCGACAATTTGGCGTATAGCTGTTTCTCCTTTAAAGTCTGCAGTACAATCCGCAGATGTCTGTCATGCTCCTCTGCATTCCTCGAATATATCAAAATGTCATCAATAAACACCACCACAAATTGATCGAGATATGGTCTGAAGATAGTGTTCATCAGATCCATAAAAGCAGCTGGAGCATTTGTTAACCCGAATGGCATTACTAGAAACTCATAGTGGCCATACCGAGTTCTGAAAGCAGTTTTTGGAATACTCTGCTCTTGCACCTTCAACTGATAATAACCAGATCGCAAATCAATTTTGGAGAATATAACTGCACCCTTTAATTGATCAAACAGATCATCAATGCGAGGCAATGGATATCTGTTCTTTATTGTCACCTTATTCAACTGCCAGTAATCTATACATAAGCGGAGAGTACCATCCTTCTTCTTAACAAACAACACTGGTGCTCCCCAAGGTGACACACTAGGGCGGATGAAGCCCTTTTCAAGTAGTTCTTGCAATTGTATCTTCAACTCCTTCAACTCTGCTGGTGCCATTCTGTATAGTGTTATGGAGATTGGTTCCACACCAAGCATAACATTAATTTCAAACTGCACTTCTCTTTCCGGAGGTATCAGGAAACACATCTGGAAAGTCACATACTGTAGGGATGTCCCTCAATGCTGGACTCCCCACTTGGGTGTCTACCACATGTGCCAAGTATGCTTCACACCCCTTTCTGGTCATTTTTCTGGCTAGTGCAGCCGAAATGATGTTTGATGGTAATAACTGCCTCTCCCCATGTATTACCACATCACTGTACTGAGGGAGACCAAAAGTGTCTGTCTTCAGCCTACAGTCAATCATGGCATGATGCTTAGCTAACCAATCCATGCCCAAGATGATATCATAATCTCTGAAGGGCATTTCAATGAAATCAGACAGAAAAGTGTGTCCTTGGATCACCAAAGGACAATCTCTATACATTCTATTAAACCTGACCTCCTGTCCTAGCGGACTTGTTACTAGCACCTCAAAGTCCATTTTTGTACATGGAACAACAATGCAATCAATGATGCTAGCACTCACATAAGAATGGGTAGAACCCGGATGAAATAACACAAGGAGATTTTCTCCTGTTAGTGCATATTTATAATGTAATGTACTGTATGTATCAAACAATGATATTGAGCAGTTGTACTATGAAGAAAGAATATTCAAGTAACAGGTGAAAACAGAATTTAAAAAACTTTGCTCTGATACCACTAAAACATGTCACACCCTACCCCTCTGTAAGGCATAACATGATCCCGTAGTATACCTAATGAATTACCAACTTCGCCTACTGATAACCCATTAAATACACTACAAGGGATTTTCAAAACTTTTCTTACTTCTTTTACATTGGTGAGCACAATTTACAGGTGTTAAAAAAAACTTTTTGAACTGAAGTGAAACAGCTAACTCATTTGGACTATTAGTAATTTCTGTAAAAATTTTGGCAGAGTGCCATCTGTATTTTGGATAAAACAGTTCTTCAGAAAACCTGTAAAAAGCACTTCAATATATTTCCAAATCTCAACTCCAACATAATTCAACACAAATCCACAATAAATTTTCAAAGACTGAGATACAAGAAATATAATACGATTTTTATAAGTTAAAATAACTCATAATTTATTTTACAATTTTAATGTACAATTTTAATTTACAACTGCTCAAAACCAAGAACACTATATACATACAGTGAACATACATTACAATATAAAATGCAAACTATGGTATACTCAATATACTCGATGATCTCTCAGTATAATACTAGCAGCTTAGTCTGCTGCCCTGTCAGTCTGTCTACCTGCGATAGCAATGAAAAGCTATGGCTTTGTAAAATTTACTCAGTGGTGCACAATAACAATTTGAAATGCGATATATCAATCTTTTATTGACAGTTCACAAATCAAATGATTCACAATTCCATTTCACAATTTACAAAATTCACATAACACAAATTTGATCAAATAACTGAGTAACACAGTTTTGCCAATCAATAACACAATTCGATCAAATAATTGAAGAATACAGTGTTGCCAATCGATAACACAATTTAATCAAATAACTGAATAATATAGTTTTGCAAATCAATAACACAATTTAGGCCATGACACAATTTTTACACACATGTCGTGTTGTACACCACGACAAGACACACTCACCCCAATAATCGAAATCAATGAGGGAGGAAGCTAGCTGAATAATGAGTACTCATCCTATTCATCCTCAACAGGCACACACCTCAACACTTCAGCCAGAGAGGGAATTCAATTCATCCCACTAGACAAGCTAGCGAGGAATACAATCAATATACATGATAGTTGTGGTTTCAAACCATTTACAGTGCTTTTAAATCAATAAGTATCCATCAATATCATTCAAACAATTTTTCACAGTTTCACAATTTAAAACAATAATATACAAATAATCATAATTTATTTCAATTGAAAATAATTCAAAAGAAATAGCTATTATGCACAAACCTCTGATAACTGTCTCCTGGCCTTGACTCAGTGTTTCCTTCCCTTTCCCTGAGTCTTTGCTAACTGAGAAACACAATTTGAAGTGTTTCAGTACTAAATTAAACTGTCTCTAACGATAATACTTGATAAGTAATTCACTGAATGCTATTATTTGCTTAATCAACCTAATATATCGACCCTCGATGCGTTCTAGGTAAATTAGGTTTCAATGTTACTAATATGTCACATTCGACAGTCTTTTAGGGTCGGTACATGTTACCAAATTCATTTCTGGGTATACTGCGTTATCTCGCAATTTGCTAGATTCCGGGATACTAGTTTGACCTAGCCGGACGACCTAGTTCCCTTGGTTTTCGGGTTTCGGTCAAAACTACAAACTTGTATATCTATGTCTTATTGCACGCGGGGCAAAATTCAGGTCATTCTGAGTTATGTAGACCAAGTTATGGTCATTTTACTATTGCTGATCAAATTGCACCTAAATTGGTCATTTTAGGTAATTTTAGGCCAATTTTGGTTCGGCCAGTTTTTGGACCCGAACTTGTGCAAGCTTTTTGACTTGCTTATGGTCATTTCTGGGCTTTGGTGTCGTCATAAGACTTGTAGATATAGGTCTTAGCTATTCATGGTCAAAATTTCAGGTCAAGTAGACCTGTTTTGAGTGAGTTATGGCCTAAACACTAACTGCTACCCAAATGGTCAATTTTCAGGCCTTATTTGCACTTAATTCGGATTTGGTCATTTTTCAAGCTACCTTGCAAACAGAATTTTAGCAAGCTTCCTTCATGAAAGTTGGCACATTTTGTGCCTAGTTTCACCTTCAATTGGTTTCATACCAATTGGAGCCACACACTTAAAGTTCTAGGCCTAAAACACAAACTGCCTTATTGCATTTCTTTCATACACATCAAGGATCACTCTTAACACTTACCAAACTCAACATTCAAGCCAATTCTAGTTGTACCATAACCTAAACATAATTCACAACATATTATAGGTCATTTTGGCAGCTTACAATTACATTCAATGTGCACCATTTAGTATAGAATTTTTCAAACCAAATTTACAACAATTCAATCACCTAACCATAACACTTTTACATGTCCAACTTCACACCATCACACACATACCCAAACTGCCATAATAACCAACAAAATTCAACATTAATATTCTATAATCTAAACATGAAATAACATCCTTATGGTTCACCAAACTAGGCTACCATTTCATGCATTACATTCCCATAATTTCCAAGCATTCAAATTTCAATACACATTCACATATCCTAAGTATACATCACCCAAATAATTTCCTACACAATATACATTTAATCAATCCTTTAATTCACCATTTACAAGCAAAAATAAACTGTCTTCAAGGTGTTTCCATGGCTGCCACAAGTACACTTCCCCCTTTACACATCAAACCTCAAAAATTTCTCCATAAATCAAACACCCATAACATCCTTACAAATTTTAACAAAACAACAATCAAAAATACAAACTTACCTATTGTTGGGACTTGTTAAATCTTCACTAATCTCCCTTGATTTTGGTATCTACTTCTTCCTTGTGTAGTGGGGCTCAAAATTAATGAAGCAACTTTGGTGTTTGGAGGTGGAATGGAGGAGATTTGAAGGCTTCAAGCAAATCGGCCATGGGAGAACTTTGGAAGCTTCATTTCTGCAATGGGAGTGAATGAAGGTTGAAGATGAGTTTAGTGGGTTTACATTTGCCCACTTAGTGAATATTTTAATCCATAGTGCTCCACTCACCAAAAATCAATTATATTATATGTTTTAAATGTTAATTACCCAATTTGAACCCTATTTTTGCTATTTACATTAGGTGCCACTAAATTAATTTTTCATTATATTTTCCAAGTGTAATATTATTTATTTTTAATGGACATTTAGGTCAAAAGACAACTCGGGGTGTGAAATGACCACAATGCCCCTGTTCGGGTTGCATTCCCGATTTTTCAGTAACACCGGGTTTTGTCCGTTTTTCGAATTCCCACTTTTCTTTGTACTAATTATTTAATTTTCATTTAATATTTCTAATAGTATTTGTATTTCAATAGGTGTCTATTTAAGTCCTAAAAATATTTTCCAGGGTTCCCCACGGTTCAGGGCTAGTCAACGGTCCATACCGCAACTTCCTGGTGCGGTCACCCATCGCTAGGGTTCTCGGCTCACTTAACTTGGTTACATTTCTTTGCTATTATTTTTCCTTTGTTTTTCTTGCATTTTCTTTTCTTGTATTTCATTATTTTATATCTCCTCACTCATGTCGAAGTGTAGTTCTAGGCATCCTAGCTGTCCGGATAACACTGGTCATCGAAACAGTAGAACGCACTACCGAACATAGGGGTGTTACAATAATGACATGAAAATAGTATAAAGCATAGATAGTACATGAAGTGAAATAATAATATGTTATGAACCCTTAATAGTACATAGCATGAAATAATAAAACTATAAGTGCTTGATAATACTAATTTGCCCAAAGTATACCTAGACTTATACATATAGTTAGATCAATTGGTATACCAATTAAAGGCTACAGATAGCAGTACTGCCTACATGAATAATCATTGATTGACAAAATATGTCTGATATGATTTCTGACCGCTAGCCTTGTACCTGACATGACAGATGACATGACAGATGCCATTGTGCAAAATTATATTTCTGGCTTTACAAGCCTGACAGCTGGCCTCGTGCCTGACAGATGTATATAGGGTAGACATATGGCTGTCTAACCCGTATACTCCCATGTATCCAACATTATAGTCTGTTATAGGTTACTTGGGCATAAATATACTAATATAGCATGAAATACACTGATATGACATGAAATATACAGATATAACATGAAATATATAGATATGGTATGAAATATACAGATATGACATAAAATACACTGATATGATTCCAAAGACTCTAACATGAGTTTAAAAAGTCAGAGAATGAAATTAATACACGGAAAAAATACTGCTAATTAATTTATTCCCAAAGTGTAGTAAAATATGCAAATGATCAAAAATTTCCAAAGTCTACATAGGATTCTTATTTTTTAAATATTTAGTTGATTTTCATTAAAATTATGACCACTAAGCAATTTTCTTAGCGCGTTGGATTTTCCATCGCGTAGGTACTGCAAACCAGACACAGCAGCCGCCATAGCAGTAATCACCATAGTAGTACTCTAATTTTAGTTGTCCAGATCTGCTACAGTCCAGAGTCCAGAGTCACCTCATCAGTTATAATATTTTGATAGGGCCCATGTATAGATTAGAATTTTGGTTCATGTAATTATAGTTAATGATGTAATAAATTGTATTGATATTTTTGAGACTGTAACATAAGCTTATGAACTTTTGTGTATAATTTCCATATGAATGAATGAATGAATGAAAAATATTATCTTCTTGAAATTGAATGAACAGATATGATACGATGTGTTACATGACAAGATGAATAAAATAGATATGATATGAAATTGTTTTTGACAGGTAACTATTAGAACCCGTCAGAGGCCAATAAAACAGAGAAGGCTCTGCCCGAGTTTCCACAGAGATAAATTATGATAAAAAAAATATATTACCACATATTTTCTACAAAGTTTAAAAATTTACAATGGATACGACAGGATAAGATAGGGTGCTCCAGCATCGAATGTGCACTTCTTGCTTGGCTACACTGTAGACGGGTGAGGGGTGTTACACCACACAAATTTAGGGTAGCAACTGAGCTTATAGTCGCTTCCCGTGTAGGTCACTCATCGCCGGGATCTAGACTCATTTAACCCATTTGTGCTTCATTTCTCTTATTTTCATCCAATTTCATTTGATCTTTATCAATTTTATTTATGACTTTTCTATGTGATTTAAGTATAATTCTAAACATTCTAGTTGTCCGGACAAACATTAGTCACCGAAACAGTAGAATGTACAGGACTACTTAGTATGAGGGTGTTACAATCCAATCCGTGAAAAGCTAGCCGTCATGGTTCTAGTGTCAGTAACCAAGTTGAAACCATACTTTAAAGCTCATATAATTAAAGTACGAATAAATTATCCACTTTGAAAGATTCTACATCTATTAGAAGCATTTAGATGATTAGCAATGTGGTTGATATTTTGGGAGTATATGACATTAGTTATGTCCCAAAAATAGCACTCAAAGCCCAAGTTCTGGCAGACTTTGTAGCCGAACTAACCCTGGTCCCTAAAGCCAAGCAAACAATAAAGGAGAAATGGAATGTTTAGGTGGACAGAGCCTCAAGTTCAACTTGTAAATAGGGATAGTCCTTAAAGGGCCATGCAAAATAAAGCTGAAGTATGCTGCAAATATTACATTTCGAGCAATAAACAATGTGGCAGAGTGTGAGGCGATCCTTATGGCATTATGCATCATCAAAGAGGTAAAAGGTCAAAAAGTTAATATTTTCTACAACTCACAATTGGTCGTTAACCAATTACAAGGAAATTACAAAGTAAAATACCTGAACCTAGGAAAGTATGAGATCCAGATCCAAAGTTTGTTGTCACAAATATGAACAGACAATGGAGAAGTAAACATCCTCTTAGTCCTAAGAGGGGAGAATTAGGAAGTGAATTCCTTAGCAAAAATGGCTGCAATATTCAAATAACATTTAGCTCACCCTATTCCCTTTGAAGAAATCACTGTACTAACAACCAATGAGGAAGAGCCCATCGACATAGGGGACACATGGATAACCCCAATATTTTACTACCTGGAGCAGGTACTCTAGCAGACCATCAACTAGAAGCTAGGAAGATCATACAGAAATTTGTGAAGTACAATATCAATAATGGCTAGATATATAGATCTTACTTTTAACCATGTCTTAAATGCATCAGTAGAGAGGATGGTTTATTGGTCCTTCTTGAAATCTATAAAGGATTATGCAGCAGTTACGAAAAGGCAAGAATAATTGCCAAAAAAGCATTCAGAAAAGGATTATTCTAGCCAAATGTAGTTCAAAATGCCAAGGACTTGATTCAAAAATATAGGAAGTTCAAGGAGCATAGCAACATTTCTCGCCTACCAGCAGAAAAGTTCACAACTATCGACAGCACATGGCTATTCTACCGGTAGGGCATTAGCATCCTTGGGCCTTTTCCAATAGCATCATTGTTCCGATAGCATGTTATTGTTGCCATCGATCACTTCTCTAAGTGGCCAGAAGCTGAGGTAATGCAGTTTGTTACTGTAGACCAAGCAGTCACTTTTTTCAAATAGAATTTCTTCTCTAGTTTTGGTATTCCGATAGTAATCATAATGAACAATGGTACTCAGTTTGCTAGTAATAAATTCAAAGAACTTTGCAATGAGTGGAGCATTGATCCCTGATTCAACTCAACCTATCATCCCCAGACAAATGGCATGACTGAGGTAACTAACCAAATAATTCTCCAAGGACTGAAGAAGCGATTGGATAAAGCCAAGGAAAGCTGGCCTGAGCATTTGCCTAATGTCTTATGGGCTTACCAAATTACTCCAAGGTTAGCCATAGGAGAAACTCCTTTCTCACTTGCATATGGGCCAGAGGCAGTAATTTTTACAAAAATCAGTGTGTTGTCTACTCGAACAGACCACCTTAAGGAAGATTTATAAGAGGAAGACCTGCGTTTTAACCTCGATACAACAGAATAGCTGAGGGATTAAGCTTTCATTCAAATGGCATAATATAGACAAAATATGGACAATATGTACAACAAGAAAGCCAAAAGCCAATATTTCATGGTTGGAGACTTAGTACTAAAGAGAGATAACATCACAAGCTTGAAAGCTAGGAAATAACTAGGTCGTGCCTTTTGTTGTTTCAAAGTTATCTACCTAAGCTCTTACACATTAGCCAAAGTCAGTGGCAGAGTTCTTCCCCGAGCCTGGAACATCTATAATCTTTTAAAAATATTTAACCATTTTAAATTAAAGGTGTTTAGCCCATCCACGATGATAATCCACTAAGCTAAAAAATCTAAGGCCACCTAGCCCATCAACGATGTCAGCATAGCAGAAACTTTGCCAAACTAAACGAGGCTCAAAGTTTTGAGCAATCCTATATAAGCAAATTATCTTGTGACATATTATGCTATGCTTCTAAGCAATGCTACTAAAGCAAATTATCTTGAGAAACATTATGCTCAACTTATGATTATGATCAATCTTTAAGCAAGTTATCTTGTGATATATTACGAGCAAAACCATTTAGCAAAATGTCCTGCTGCTCATTTTATTCAGATAAAAAATTTGAGTAAACTTAAGCACATTATCTTGCATTTTATTTTATTCATACTGAGATTTTGAGCTATCTTTCTTAATAAGATTGTTTTGCTATCTGTCTTATTCTGATTAATATTCCAAGCTGCTAGATTGATTTACCACTTGTTATAGCCATTCTGTGGCTCCAAACTATCCCAATTAAATTGCTACTTGTTTTATTAGGCCTGCAAGTTCGAGCTATCTTACTTGGAGTAAAGTCATTTTTGCATATTATTCGGCTCTTCAAAACAAGTTGCTTTATTTTCGAACTCCAATACTTAATGAAATTTATTTGCACATCGCACACTAATAGAAAGAAATATCATATTCATTCATTAGAATGGAAGGAAACACAAAGTTTTTAAGTAGAGGTGCCTATATCATCACCTTCACCCCTCTGCTCATTTACATTTTCTAATTCCTTTTCCTCCTTATTGCCTCTAAGATTTTTGACCCAGAAGAAATCATTGCCCGAGTATTGCTTTTATAGCTCAGCCACTATGTCATTTTGAGCTTTAACATAAATTTCAACCATCTTATCATTAGAGGCAGTATGTTTAGCCTCAAACTCTCCCACTTTCTCCTTCAGCTCAGCTTATTTAGCCAAGTGTGTCACACCTTACCCCTCTGTAAGGCCTAACATGATCCCGTAGAATACCTAATGAACTACCGAACTTCACCTACCGATAACTCATTAAGTACCCTATAAGGGATTTTAAAGCAATTTTCTTACTATTGATAAGTGGTGAGCATTTTCTAATAGGTATTAAAATCATTTATTCGAAGTTGAAACTAGTTAAAATTTTTAGCCCATTTTATTTTTCCGCAAATTTTATTAAAATTTCAGCAGAGTGCCGTTTGTATTTTGAGAAAGCAGTTCTTCAAATTCCTGTAAAAAGAACTTCTAATAATTTTTCTCAACAACTTCTTCAAAAGTCACAATCTTCTCATTCAATTTCAACACATTTATCAACTTCCAAAATTCAAATTCACCATTTCCAACATCCAACAATTATCAAAATACCATTAATGAATTTCATTCAATTTAAAATAAAATACTACCAATCATATTTCATTAATGACAAAATAATTTATATGTACATCATACTAGAAATTTACATTAAGAAAATCCAATCTAAAATTTGTTACAACTTTATACAAACTTTGTATAAGCTGCTCAAAACCGATTTTACATGCCCATACAATTACGTGCAATACATACATTAAAATGAATATTTACAGTCAGGGTATAAATTATACCCGATAACTTTAAGCAGGCAGCTCCGCTGACCTCAGCAGCTCAATCTGCTGCTCCTCTAGTCTCTATATCTGCGATAGCATACAAAGCTATCGCTGAGTGGTGAACTCAATGGTGCACAAACTAATAATTTAAAACTTAATACAAATTATTCTTAACAATTCATAATGAATAAAAATTTAAAATTTCTAAATTCTTCAAAATCCATGACATACAAAAAATCATTATTTTCATTTATACAAATTATTTATTTGAATAACATTTTGATCAATTAATAACTATTTATTTACATTTCTTTTAACTTTCGAAACAATACAAAAATATTTTGAATCACTAACAAATTATTTATTTCAATCACAAATTATCAAATTATGCATAATTTAAAGGGCGTTGCCAATAATTCACACAGTTGATCCCATGACCGAAAATTCAAATAGATGCCGTGTTGTACACCACGACATTTCACATTCTCCCAATAACTGAGGCTAAAAGGGAGAAACAAAGACTAGCTAGTATATATGAGTACTCATTTAAATTCTTCCCCAACTAGCAAGCCAAAGAGGAAGTAACTCACCCCATCTAGTGGAGGAGATATCTCACTAGACAAGCTAATGAGAATTCACAACAAATTTTGTCATGTCAACTGTGGTTTCAAATCATATTCAAAACAATTTCTATTTACAAAGTGTTTACAAATCAACATATTTAATCATCATAAATTCATGCTCAAGGTTGGCAACACATTAAACTTAAAATTTACAATCCTCAAAACCATACAATAAATCCTTAAATGCATAAGAAAATTTACATTTAATTTATACAAATTCATTTAACAAATTAAAATCCTCAATACAACAAAATTATAAATCATAAAATAACTTGTTCAAATCAATTTAGAAATGAAAAGTAACAAAATAGTTAGTTGTGCACAAACCTTAAACGAGTCACCTCTTGGCCTTGACTCGATTCCTCGGGTTCCTTCCGGGTATTCTTTTCCACTGAAACACACAATTTCACAGTGTTTCAGTATCATAACTCATCATTAATCCAAAAATAAATTCAAATTCATTTATACCTAGCTTTAATATGCTAAACTTGACGTCTTTTAAAATTTGTGTTTCGGGGTTACTACTCACGACACTGTTCAAGTCAATTTGCTGACTTTCTAAGACTTAATAGGTATGGGAACTCCAACTTCACCCACATACCACATTTTGGTCACTAAATTTGTTGGTTTTGGTGGTTTACTCAAATTCTAAGTCCTTTAGGCAAATTTGCAAATTTTCAGTTTTTGTATCTTAAGTTGCACTATTCCATTGGTCACTTTTCTGTTGGAATTTGGTAGAACTTCCTTCATAGAAAATGTTCCCTATTGTCTTGAGTTTATTCTCCTTTTTGAATCACTCCAAATGGATTTTTGTAGCTCAAGTTATAGCCATTTGAACCATGGCTGCCGGATTGGACTCAACCCAGATTTTCTGGGCAAATTTTGGTTCTAGCAGTTTTAGGTCACCAACTTTGTGTTCTTCATGAAAGTTTTAGATCTATACCTCAACTGTCCACTGGTAAAATTTCAGGTCATTTAGACCTGCCTAGCTCAAGTTATGGCCAAATGAACAGACACTGTTCATTTGGTCAGTTTGTACAGGATAGACTGAGAATTTCCGGATTTGGTCAATTTATTCACTATGTTTTGGTCACTTTTTGGGCATGGTTCCTAAATGAAAATTGTGTCATTTAGTGTCTATTTTTATTCCCAATTGGTCTCATACCAATTGGACTTGTAAATTTTCAGTTTTGGTCCCTCAAAGGGACCTTGGTCATGTTGCCAGCAGCATGACCACATGGAATCCGAATTTAACCTCAACTCCAACACTTCCAACACACTTCATTTGGTAAAAAATGACCATTTCTCACCTTAAACTAGATCAACTACATCATTTCACCATTTCTTCATATTTTTTCTCCCAAACCCTAGGTGTCCAAAACCCTAGTTCACCAATTAATTGCATTTAACCAATTCAATGCATTTAATCATAATTATTCAACACAATTAAGCCCACATACACTTTCAAATCCACCAAATTCATGCATACATATATTAAAACCCTAGTTGGCCAACATTTTGTCCCCTAACACTTGTCTTCATTTCATTTTAAGCTTATTTCCAAGTTCATTCAATCATAAACACATGTATTAAACTCAAAGTTCCAAAGTAAATAACTTACCTCAACTTTGATATTCAATCTTCAAATTTTCTCCTCTTTTCTTCTTTATTTCTTGCTAAATCTCCCTCTCAAAGGAAGAAAGTAAGGTTTTATGAAGTGATTAGGGAAGAAATTAGGGTTTAATAGGGGATTTAAAGCTTGGAGCAAGCTTTCATGGAGGTGTGGTAATGGTGGTGTTAAGGGAGAGGTGGGGCGGCAACTTGGTGGAAGATGAAGAAGACTTTTATTTTTTTTTCTTTCCTTTTCTTTTATGAATTTTTAACTTATGGAAGACCAAAATATCTAAATAATTAAATTTATTAATTATAGAATTTATGGCATCATGCATGATGTCATGCATGATGTCATCTTCCTTCACTTTTTATTTTCTCTTTTTTTTCATTTATTTTTCTATTAGTTCTTTAATTTAATTCTCGACTTCGAAATTTTCTTTTCTCCAATTTTATTTGATAGTTAGGTCAGGAGTCAACTCTCAGGGTCAATTGACCAAATTGCCCCTCGCCGATTCAACCCGGTTTGCAAATAATTCAATATTTCTTCTGGATCCCTGACCTAATTATTTGACTGGCTTAACAGTTTTTTTTTCATGATTTTCTCTTTCCCACTATGTTTGTAATGATCCTAAGGACCACGGCGTCACATTTTACGGTTAGAAATTTGAGTTTAAATCTACTTCGCAGTCGTTCCCGAGAAGGTCACCCATCGCTGTGACTCTCGGCTCATTTAACTTCTTATGTTCTGTTTTTCTTTTTTATACTTAACTAATTGACAATTACTAATCATTTGTGTTCAGGGCTTATCTAGTTGTCTTAAGTGTGGTTCTAATCTCCTTAATTGTCCGGACAAACACCGGTCACCGGAATAGTGAAATATACTAGGCTATACAAATAGGGGTGTTAAAATTCTCCCCCCCTTAAAATAATTTTGTCCTTGAAATTTTACCTGGTATCAGTCTCTGAACAATTGTGGGTGTTGTCTCCTCATGTCCTATTCAAGCTCCTAAGTAGCTTCCTGGCCAGAATGATGGTTCCTTAGCGCTTTGACCAATACTATTTACTCATCGATTGCTCACCTCGTGTGCCAAGTTTCTTATGAGCCTCTGTCATAAGTTAGATTCAATTTCATTTCAATTTTAGAGGTAATCAAAACTGTGTTTTAGTGGATCCACTCTTTCTAGGACCTCGTATGATCCTATGGGTGAGAACTTAGTTTTACTCTTTTCTTATCAAATCTCTTGATCATTTGATGCAACCTTCAGTTTAGTTTAGAATATTTTAGTCTTTTCTTGCTGTTGTTTTAGCAATTATTTTTCCTTTGTAGTCTTTTTTTTTTTTTTAAGTGACCTTGTTGGTCATATATAAACTGCTTATCTCTTTCTTGGCCATAGGTCCATAACCATTATCTTACCATCTCCATTTATGACCAAGGCCTATGTGCCATTTTGCACTATCTTGTTTGCTTTTGTTTAACTTATTTCCTTCTTGATAAAATAGTTCGGGATATCGTTACGCATCTTAAGTAAGTTGTTTGCACTGGTGGCAATTCCTTATCTAGTTTTTTTCTCATTTCTTACTGTTCTATTTGTTTCTTTTTTTCATTCCACAACTTAACTTTAATTATTTTATTCTTCAATCTTATCTTCTTCCTTAACTTGACTGTCGAGTCATAATTTAACATCTCTTATTGTCCCTAATAAATCCACTATACTTCAATATTACTTTGATTTGATCCTCTGACCATTCTAGTCAACACTTTAACTAATATTCATAACATTTCTTTATTACATTCGCACCATCTATTCTAATTTTTTTACTTCCACAACTCTTTTATCTATCAATATTCTATAGCTTATTTTCCACTGGTTTGCGATCATTACTTTTTTTTTCAACCATAAACAATTCTTTAATCTTAAGAAGGGAGTCTACCGGACTCTCCTGTTTCCCATGCTATTCAAAAGTTTTGCTTGAATTCTAATCTAATTCTTATGATCCACACAATAAAATTGTGCTCTTCCTAAAGAATACCTGGCCAACTAGTTCCTATTGAATTACTGTTATCAGTAGAATATCATTTCGTAACTATTTTATAAGTTATAATTGTCATTCATAGCATCCTGTCTCTTCTAGAGGAACAAAATTATATTTTGTGTCTTACTGCTACATAAATAGAATACTGTTCCTTACTAAACTTTGAGCAAAAAATCCATTGCAATATCAAAACAACTATAAACCCCATATCGAAGACTGGATAACTTAGCCCTATAAGTGTTATTTTTAATTTTTGACTATACTAAAATCTCTAGTCCCATAACAATTCTTAACGTATTGTAATTCATGCTAGGGTAACGGAGTCTTTAACTCTCACTACCTTGCAACCATGATCTTTTGATATTTTAATTATAGAGTTTTAAATCCCAGATTAGGATTTTCAAACTCAGTTCTAGTAATAAAACTCTATTCTGGTATATTTGTACCAGAGCAAAAGTCATTTACAACTATTCTTATCCTTATGTACTATTGGGTAGTACGTAGCTCTACACAATAAATCTCAAGTCAGTACTATAATCTGTAGCTTACAGCACAAACATCAAGAATATTGCATAGTTACTACGATACATCCCAATAAATCAAACTTCCCCATGTCTTATTTCTTTCAAATCCACTAATATCTTAAACTTATTTTGATTATGGTACTTACTGACATCTATCAACAGTAATACCTTTACTTCCATCTAGGGCAGATATATTGCTATAACTTACTTTTTGGTCCTCTTGCCTTACCTAATTAGGCTTACTAATTAACTTTATAATTTATCGTAGTCTAGGAGATGTCTCTCACTAGAAACTTTTCCAAAATTAATTCCAATCATGCTTATTATCGCAATTCTTATCCTAAAAGACTAATTACTTCCATATTAAAATTTATCTCCATGCAAGGGAATAGCAGTAGAACATATAATTTTGCATTAGCATATAAATAAGTAGAGCCGAAATCAAATAGTACATAATTATTCCTTTCACAAGTTAAGAACATACCGGCAACTACATCTGAAGTCTCTGCTTCTTCCCCTCGATGCATGGCGTTCCCTCTTTCTAATGCATTCCTCTTCTCAGGCTGTTCCATTGTGCGAGGATTACCCGAAGTGCTGTCTCTACTTCTACCTCTGCCCCTACTAACTATTAATGAGCCTCTAAAATTAGAACCTTGGACTGATTCCTTTGGTGTAGTATGTGGCATAACTCGACGTGCGCTAGTACAATCTCTGGCAAAATGTCCAATTCTACCGCAATTGAAGCAGGCTCCAATGACCCTGTGGCATATACCCTCGTGAAATTTTCCACAAACGTCACAGATACGGATAGGGTAGGAACTTCTAGTTCTTTGACGAATGGTTCTTGATTGCTTCCGCTTTGAAGATCCGCCTTTGTCATACTTAGGAGCTCGGGGTCCCTCAAAATCTTTTCTCTTTCCCAAATTACTACTCGAAATTTGACCGATGGGTTTCCCACTTTTCTCTTTTTCATGCTGCGCTTGAGGGGATTGGGTTTGTACTTGGGCCTAGGCTGACAGATTATCAGCCATTTGCTGAAAGAACATGGCCATCTGCTGGGCCGTTTGTGCAGTAATTTGTATAGGAGGGACTGGTGCAGTTTGACCTTCAACGCTCTGTTAAACTGGGGCCTTTCCTTGTACATTAGTTGTATCATACTGCTCTACCGTTTTATCCCTCTTGTCCATATCTATTCACAGGATTTTTTTTTCTCCTGTACACCCAACACAAGGAGATTTCTCCTCGTTAGTTCATATTTATGATGTAAATGTACTGTATGTAACAAATATGGACTTTGAGCAGTTGTACTTAACAAAGAAAGACACAAATTCTCAAGTTAAAACATACTTCAAAAATTTTTCTCTGATACCACTAAAATATGTCACACCTTACCCCTCTGTGAGGCCTAACATGATCCCGCAGAATACCTAATGAACTACCAAACTTCACCTACCGATAACTCATTAAGTACCCTACAAGGGATTTTAAAACAATTTTCTTACTATTGATAAGTGGTGAGCATTTTCTAATAGGTATTAAAATCATTTATTCGAAGTTGAAACTAGTTAAAATTTTTTGCTCATTTTATTTTTCCGGAAATTTTATAAAAATTTTGGCAGAATGCCATTTGTATTTTGAGAAAGCAGTTCTTCAAATTCCTGTAAAAAGCACTTCCAATAATTTTTCTCAACAACTTCTTCAAAAGTCACAATCATCTCATTCAATTTCAACACATTTATCAACTTCCAAAATTCAAATTTACCATTTCCAATATCCAACAATTATCAAAATAACATTAATGAATTTCATTCAATTTAAAATAAAATACTACCAATCATATTTTATTAATGACAAAATAATTTATATATACATCATACTAGAAATTTACATTAAGAAAATCATATCTAAAATTTGTTACAACTTTATACAAACTTTGTACAAGCTGCTCAAGACCGATTTTACATGCCCATACAATTACGTGCAATACATACATCAAAATGAATATTTACAGTCAGGGTATAAATTATACCCGATAACTTCAAGCAGGTAGCCCCCCTGTCCTCAGCAGATCAATCTGTTGCTCCTGTAGTCTCTATATCTGCGACAGCATACAAAGCTATCGCTGAGTGGTGAACTCAATGGTGCACAAACTAATAATTTAAAACTTAATACAAATTATTCTTAACAATTCATAATGAATAAAAATTTAAAATTTCTAAATTCTTCAAAATTCATGACATACAAAAATCATTATTTTCATTCATGCAAATTATTTATTTGAATAACATTTTGATCAATTAATAACTATTTATTTACATTTCTTTTAACTTCAGAAACAATACAAAAATATTTTGAATCACTAACAAATTATTTATTCCAATCACAATTTATCAAATTATGCATAATTTAAAAGGCGTTGCCAACAATTCACACAGTTGATCCCATGACCCAAAATTCAAATAAATGTCGTGTTGTACACCACGACATTTCACATTCTCCCAATAACTGAGGCTAAAAGGGAGAAACAAAGACTAGCTAGTATATATGAGTACTCATTTAAATTCTTCCCCAACTGGCAAGCCAAAGAGGAAGTAACTTGCCCCATCTAGTGGAGGAGATATCTCACTAGACAAGCTAATGAGAATTCACAATAAATTTTGCCATGTCAACTGTGGTTTCAAATCATATTCAAAACAATTTCTATTTACAAAGTATTTACAAATCAACATATTTAATCATCATAAATTCATGCTCAAGGTTGGCAACACATCAAACTTAAAATTTACTATCATTAAAACCATGCAATAAATCCTTAAATGCATAAGAAAATTTAGAAATGAAAAGTAACAAAATAATTAGTTGTGCACAAACCTTAAACGAGTCGCCTCTTGGCCTTGACTCGATTCCTCGGGTTCCTTCCCGGTATTCTTTTCCACTGAAACACACAGTTTCATAGTGTTTCAGTATCATAACTCATCATTAATCTAAAAATAAATTCAAATTCATTTATACCTAGCTTTAATATGCTAAACTTGACGTCTTTTAAAATTTGTGTTTCGAGGTTACTACTCACGACACTGTTCAAGTCAATTTGCTGACTTTCTAAGACTTAATAGGTATGGGAACTCCAACTTCACCCACATACCACATTTTGGTCACTAAATTTGTTGGTTTTGGTGGTTTACTCAAATTCTAAGTCCTTTAGGCAAATTTGCAAATTTTCAGTTTTGGTATCTTAAGTTGCACTATTCCATTGGTCACTTTTCTGTTGGAATTTGGTAGAACTTCCTTCATAGAAAATGTTCCCTATTGTCTTGAGTTTATTCTCCTTTTTGAATCACTCCAAATGGATTTTTGTAGCTCAAGTTATAGCCATTTGAACCATGGCTGCCGGATTGGACTCAACCCAGATTTTCTGGGCAAATTTTGGTTCTAGCAGTTTTAGGTCACCAACTTTGTGTTCTTCATGAAAGTTTTAGATCTATACCTCAACTGTCCACTGGTAAAATTTCAGGTCATTTAGACCTGCCTAGCTCAAGTTATGGCACTGTTCATTTGGTCAGTTTGTACAGGATAGACTGAGAATTTCCGGATTTGGTCAATTTATTCACTATGTTTTGGTCACTTTTTGGGCATGGTTCCTAAATGAAAATTGTGTCATTTAGTGTCTATTTTAATTCCCAATTGGTCTCATACCAATTGGACTTGTAAATTTTCAGTTTTGGTCCCTCAAAGGGACCTTGGTCATGTTGCCAGCAGCATGACCACATGGAATCCGAATTTAACCTCAACTCCAACACTTCCAACACACTTCATTTGGTAAAAAATGACCATTTCTCACCTTAAACTAGATCAACTACATCATTTCACCATTTCTCCACATTTTTTCTCCCAAACCCTAGGTGTCCAAAACCTAGTTCACCAATTAATTGCATTTAACCAATTCAATGCATTTAATCATAATTATTCAACACAATTAAGCTCACATACACTTTCAAATCCACCAAATTCATGCATACATATATCAAAACCCTAGTTGGCCAAAATTTAACTTTTTCCCCTAACACTTGTCTTCATTTCATTTTAAGCTTATTTCCAAGTTCATTCAATCATAAACACATGTATTAAACTCAAAGTTCCAAAGTAAATAACTTACTTCAACTTTGATATTCAATCTTCAATTTTTCTCCTCTTTTCTTCTTTCTTCTTGCTAAATCTCTCTCTCAAAGGAAGAAAGTAAGGTTTTATGAAGTGATTGGGGAAGAAATTAGGGTTTAATGAGGGATTTAAAGCTTGGAGCAAGCTTTCATGGAGATGTGGTAATGGTAGTGTTAAGGGAGAGGTGAGGCGGCAACTTGGTGGAAGATGAGTAAGACTTTTTTTTTTCGTTCCTTTTCTTTTATGAATTTTTAACTTATGGAAGACCAAAATATCTAAATAATTAAATTTATTAATTATAGGATTTATGGCATCATGCATGATGTCATGCATGATGTCATCTTCCTTCACTTTTCATTTTCTCTTTTTTTTTATTTATTTTTCTATTAGTTCTTTAATTTAATTCCCGACTCCGAAATTTTCTTTTCTCTAATTTTATTTGATAGTTAGGTCAGGAGTCAGCTCTCGGGGTCAATTGACCAAATTGCCCCTCGCCGGTTCAACCCGGTTTGCAAATAATTAAATATTTCTTTTGGATCCCTGACCTAATTATTTGACTGGCTTAACAGTTTTTTTTCGTGATTTTCTCTTTTCCACTATGTTCGTAATGGTCCTAAGGACCGCGGCGTCACATTTTACGGTTCGAAATTTGAGTTTAAATCGACTTCGCAGTCGTTCCCGAGAAGGTCACTCATCGCTGTGACTCTTGGCTCATTTAACTTCTTATGTTCTGTTTTTCTTATTTATACTTAACTAATTGACAATTACTAATTATTTGTGTTCAAGACTTATCTAGTTGTCTTAAGTGTGGTTCTAATCCCCTTAATTATCCGGACCGACACTGGTCATTGGAATAGTGAAATATACCAGGCTATACAAATAGGGGTGTTACAAAGTGCCTCTCCTGGGCATCCCTAAGCTCGTCCTTAAGGGCAAAAGATCTCCCTTTTAGCATCTGTAGCTCACCTTCCAAGTCTTGGATCCTCTTTTTAAAGGCAAAAATAGTTTTAGTCATCAGTATGATCTCTCTTTCTTAAGTGTCAATATGCCCTTATAGTGACTGAGCCCTCTATCTCAGGAGCTAGGTAAATGCAATTTGCTCCATCTAAAGTGATATCGCTCGAAATGTTAGATCCTCATCATGCTTACCCTCCAATCGAGCTCGATCTAGGGGGAAGGTGTATCTCTTGTCAAACTTGCTGGCAAGCATAAAGTTATCCATGAAAGATTGCCCGGTCAATAATTGCTCGATTATCTGAGGTGGTTGTTAAGGAGGACTGGGCGTCTATGTCTCTCTTTCTCTTTTTCTCAACTCTAAGGTAGCCGTAAGAGTTTCAACTTGTCTTTTATTAGAGTTTGGTGAGGTTAGAGGGGTGGATATCCTAGCCTTTTTAGACACAGAAGTGTTAACATCTTTAATGTAGGAGTGGAAGCATGGATTTAGGGCATTTAAAGCATTGAAATTTCAAAAACTATTCTAGTGTTTCATGCATCATACAAGTGTGTTATGGTCCTAATCAATTTTCAATGCCCAATTGCATACCAAAACACATTTTAGCATGCTTTAAACTTTCATTTGCCATCATAGATTGTGAATTAACATTTAATTCTAATTAACCCTAACTAAAAGAGAGATTTTGGTAACTAACCTCTTGAAGCACAATTGATGGAATTCCCACTCTTTGGATGCTCTTAGGACCCCAAATGAAGTCCCTCTAGCTTGTCCACCATAAGCTCACCAATGGCAGCCCCTATTTGACTTTCCAAGCCTTTGCCAACCACTTTTAATTAGGGGTTTATGTTTTAGTAAGGTTTAATGGATGTATATAGCACTAGAAACCATTTCTAGCAATTTTGATTCAAAGAAAATCAAAGTTTTTCTTCTTGAATTGGATGAGAAAATAAAGAGAAGGGGAGGGGACTTATTGTCGTCCAAGATGAGAAGAAGGAGAGAAGATGATTTCTCTTTCTTCATTTTCCTTTATATACACAAGTCAAAGTTTACTAACTCCTTGCCACATGTCACTACAAGATCCTATCTTCTTATTGGTTAACTTAATCCCATGGAGCCATGTGTCAAGCTCCATTTAAATCCTAAAAAGTGGTCTTCCATCATAGGAAGACAAGTGGCAAGCTTGTGTGGTGACATGTGTCACCATCTCATGGTGCCACATGTCACCATATAATTTTCCAAAAATTATAATTTCTTCTCTTCAAATTAATTAATATCAAATATTAATTAATCTTCATTAATTAATCTCTCACATTAAAATTCATATTTAAACAATTTAAATATAAATTTAATCTATACTATACATCCAATAATCTAGATTTGATTTCAAGTCATGCTAGGGACTTTGCAATCTTTGCAACACCCCTATGTTCGGTAGTGCGTTCTACTGTTCCAGTGACCAGTGTTGTCCAGACAGCTAGGATGCCTAGAACTACACTTTGATGTGAGTGAGGAGACATAAAATAATGAAATACAAGAAAAGAAAATACAAGAAAAACAAAGGAAAAATAATAGCAAAGAAATGTAACCAAGTTAAGCGAGCCGAGAACCCTAGCGATGGATGACCACACCGGGAAGTCACGGCGTGGACCGTTGACTAGCCCTGGACCTCGGGGAACCCTGGAAAATATTTTTAGGACTTAAAGAGACATCAATTGAAGTATAAATATCATTAGAAATATCAAAGAAAAATTAATTAATTAGTACAAAGAAAAGTGAGAAATCGAAAAACGGACAAAACCCGGTGTTACCGAAAAATCAGGAATGCAACCCGAACAGGGGCATTGTGGTCATTTAACACTCCGAACTATCTTTTGACCTAAATGTCCATTGAAAATACATGATATTATACTTGAAAAAAATAACAAAAAATTAAATTAGGGGTACCTAATGTAAATAGCAAAAATGGGATTCAAATTGAGTAATTAACACAGTTAACTTATAATATAATTAAATATTGGTGAGTGGAGCACTATGGGGTTAAATTAATCTTTAAGTGGGCAGATGCATACCCATTATACTTCATCTTCAACCTTCCTCTTTGTCCATGCCGAAATGAAGCTCTTTAGATCTTCCATGGCTGAAATTGATGAAGCTTCCTAATCTCCTCCATTTTCACCTCCAAACACCAAAGTCACTTCACTAGTTTTGATCCCCACCTCACAAGGAAGAAGTAGATACTAAATTCAAGGGAGTTTGGGGAAGATTTAACAAGCCTCATCAATAGATAAGTTGGTGTTTTTTATTTTTGTTTTATTAAAGTTTGTAAGGATGTTATGGGTATTTGATTTATGGAGAGATTTTTGAGGTTTGATGTTTAAAGGGGGATGTGTACTTTTGGCAGCCATGAAAACTCCTTGAAGACAGTTTATTTTTGCTTGTAAATGGTAGATTAAAGGATTGATTAAATGTATATGTGAGTAGAAAATTATTTGGGTGATGTATACTTAGTATATGTGAATGTGTATTTGAAATTTGAAACTTGGGAATTAATGGAATGTAAATGCATGAATCGGCAGCCTGGTTTGGTGAACCATAAGGATGTTATTTCATGTTTGGATTATGGTATAATAATGTTGAATTGTGATGGTTGTATTGGCAGCTTGGGTAAATGTGTGATGGTGTGAGGTTGGACATGTAAATGAGCATGAATAGGTGATTAAATTGTTGTAATTGAGTTTGACAAATTCTGCACTTTATGGTGTATGTTGAATGTGATTGTAAGCTGCCAAAATGATCAACAATATGTGGTAAAATATGTTTAGGTTAGGGTACAAACCAGAATTGACATGAAGGTGAAGTTTGGTAAGTGTTAAAGGTGATCTTTGATGAGTATGAACAAAATGCAATAGGGCAGTTTGTGTTTTGGGCCTAGAACCTTAAGTGTGTGGCTCCAATTGGTATGAGACCAATTGGAGGTGAAACTAGGCACAAAATGTGCCAACTTTCATGAAGGAAGCTTGCCAAAATTCTTCTTGTAAGGTAACTTGAAAAATGACCAAATCCGGATTAGTGCAATTAAGGCCTGAAAATTGACCATTTGGGCAGTAGTTAGTGTTTAGGCCATAACTCACTCAAAACAGGTCCAATTGACCTAATATTTTGACCATGAATAGTTAAGACCTATATCTACAAGTCTTATGGAGACACCAAAGCCCAGAAATAACCATAAGAAAGTCAAACAGCTTGCACAAGTTGACCAGCAATAGGAAAATGACCTAAAACTAACAGAACCAAAATTGACCTAAAATGACCTAAAGTGACTAATTTTGATGCACTTTGACCAGCAATAGGAAAATGACCATAACTTGGTCTACATAATTCAGAATGACCTGAAATTTTGCCCCGCGTGCAATAAGACATAGATCTACAAGTTTGTAGTTTTGACCGAAACTCGAAAACCGAGGAAACTAGGTCGTCCTACTAGGTCAAACTAGTATCCCGGAATCCAGCAAATTGCAAGAAAATGTAAGAAACATGGAAATGAATTTGGTAACATGTACCAACCCTAAAAGACTATTGAATGTGACATATTAGTAATATTAAAATCTAATTTACCTAGAATGCATCGAGGGTCGACATATTAGGTTGACTAAGTAAATAATAGAATTCAGTGAATTAATTATCAAGCATTATTGTTAGAAACAGTTTAATTGAGTACTGAAACACCTCAAATTATGTTTCTCAGTTAGCAAAGACTCAGGAAAAGAGAAGGAAACACTGAGTCAAGGCCAGGAGACAGTTATCAGAGGTTTGTGCACAACAGTTATTTCTTTTGAATTTTTCAATTGCAATAAATTATGACTATTTGTATATTATTGTTTTCAATTATGGAAATGTGTTTGAATGGATACTTATTGCTTGAAAAGCATTGTAAATGGTTTGAAACTGTGGAAAAATTGATTTAGTGTGATCTGTGAAAATTGAAGTTAATTATGAATTGTGTTGCCATTTTGTGAATGAAATTATAACTTTGGAAATTTATTGGAAATTTTACGAATTATTTGAATAAAATGTTTGGAATTGATTTTGTGTTCACACTTAGCATAACAGTATCACATCATTCCTTCTCTATTTATGGGGTTGTGATCGTTTATTTTCCTTCTCTATTTATGGGGTTGTGATCGTTTATTTTTCTCCCTCTCTGGTTTACCAGTTGAGGTGATCGGATGAGTACTCATTATATAGCTAGCTTCCTTCCTCATTGATTTCGATTAGTAGGGTTGTGATTGCTTTGTCGTAGTGTACAACGTGACATTGATTGGAAAATTGTGTCATGGCTTAAGTTGTGTATGAATTAGCAACACTGTATTCTTAAATTATTTAACTAAATTATGTTATTATAAGCTTTGATAATTGGTGAAATGGAGTTTAAATTCTTATTGACATTCAGTCTTTTAAATTTAACTATGTTTTGATTACTGAGATTTATTGTGATATTGTATTAAATTCCTTATGACATTCATTGTCTTGAATTTAACCATGGTTTTACGTATCCATCATTTATATGATTTATGAATTATGATTTAAAGTTGTATTTGGTTAATGTTGTGCACCACTGAGACATTGTCTCAGCGATAGCTTTCCATTACTGTCGCAGGTAGACAGACGGACAGGGCAGCAGACTAGGCTGCTAGTACATTCAGCGGAGAGATCATCGGGTATATTGAATATACCACATTTTGCATTTTGTACTGTAATGTATGTTCACTGTATGTATATATTGTTCTTGGTTTTGAGCAGTTGTAAATTAAAATTGTACATTGAAGTTGTAAAATAAATTATAAGTTATTTTGGCTTGTAAAATTTGTATTGCATTTCTTTTATCTCAGTCTTTGAAAAACTATTGTGGATTTGAGATTGAGAATTATATTGAAGTGTTTTTACAGGTTTTCTGAAGAACTGTTTTATCCAAAATACAGATGGCACTCTGCCAAAATTTTTACAGAAGTCACTAATAGTCCAAATGTGCTAGCTGTTTCACTTCAGTTCAAAAAGGTTTTTAACACCTGTAAAATTGTGCTCACCATTGTAAAAAGAAGTAAGAAAAGTTTTAAAATCCCTTGTAGTGTATTTAATGGGTTATCAGCAGACGAAGTTGGTAATTCATTAGGTATACTACGGGATCATGTTATGCCTTACAGAGAGGTAGGGTGTGACAATCTTATTACAAACCAATCCTAATTAATTAATTAATTAATTAAACTCTTTAATTAATTAATTAAATCACATTTTAATTGGTGATTAACTTGTGTAGATGTGTGACTTACTAGGCTCATTACTTATTGGCAATGATAAATGATATTATCCCATAATATCATTAGAACTATTTCTTACCTTAAATGATTTCTCCAAAAACATTTCAGGTACATCATAGACCATGGTTGACACCTAGCATAGCATGCCATGGCTACCTAATTAGTAATAAGAAATACCTTAAATGAACCTTTAATCATATGTTACCATACACTAGAATCTCTCCGTTACAAAATCTTAATTCCATCTGGAGTCATGGTTAATGTCAAACTCCATTTGCTATGAACATTATGTTCTCTTTTAATTCCAATTCTTGATTAATTAGATTTTCTTATCAGAAACTTTTTTCTGACTAAATCTATCTGTCCTGACTGAGAATTTAAATAATCAAGAATAATTAAATGAACATAGGATCTCATCCCTATTTACTTAGGGTAACGGATTCCATCTTGATTAACACTTATCTCCATATATAACTAGTAGGAGCCAACACATGCCCATACGCCCATCACTGGTTCGGCCTACTTATCTGTATAAGTACCTATCATGTTTGTTATGTGGCATGAGACTCACCACTCTATCTTATTTATATCTCATATAAGTAACTTAGGAACAAACATGATTATAATCTTTCTGGATAAGTCATGTCCTTTGTGAAGTATCCTCGATTGTGAACCAATTTATGATACTTTATTCTAGAAATACTGTCACTCATATTCTTAACAACTTAAGAATAGAATTTCTAACAAAATATCAATGGACCTCTTCAATTGCACATAAATAGATTATGTAAATGGAAAAGTAAAATTACCTTTTATTAATAAAATATATATAAGATACATATAAAATGATATGCTCTAGGGCATACTACTAACATTCAGTTACTGGAGTTGCCAATCCTTCTTTTTGTTCTTAATCAGCTTCTTAATGTTCTTCACCCGGCTTGACATATCTACAAGAAAAAAAAGAATCTTAGTAAGTAAAAAATATTGAAAGACAAGTTGAAAATTTTTACCTTTTAGGAAAATATTGTTATAGTGCTCTGTCACCATGAGGTCTCCTGTCACATATGTGGTGTCCCACCACCGAGATTTAGCTTTGATTAACTCACTGATCGAGATTTTGTCTTGTTGAATGATAGCTTTTAGCTCCTTCATGATAGCTTTCTCATTCGCATCATGTCTTAGTTTTCCCTTCCTATTATTTGCAAAGTAGTTCCAGCTCGCCTGGATACCACCCTAGTGCTTGTCGATGTTATCTTCTGCTTGCTAATTTACAACCCCGTAAGTTGGACGGATTGCAAACAAGAAATATATTAGTAAATAGAATATCATTCCCATAAGGAATTTATAGGCGTCAGTGCAAAGCTAGATAATAATTTTGACTATTTAAACTATCGAAGTTGTAAGAAATTAATTTTAAACTATTGTTAAGAATATTGGGAATTAAAAGAAGATAGAGTTGGGAATATAATCTAAAAGAATCTATGAACTAAACAATTCTTGAATTAAGATTTCACACTTTAACCCTATTATGGATTTAACCTTACTTATTCAACCCTATTAAGGATTATTACTTTGATGGAAATTAACCTAAGGTATCCTAGGTCCTCTCTCAAGGTACCTAAGGTATATTTTAATTAACCTGAACTCTACTTTCGTGGCATTCAATTTTAATTAAAATCCTTTAAGTTCTTTGATTAATTGTGAAATTTCACAAAGGATGTCAGCCTACCTCTAGGTCAAATTTCCTAGGTTCAAAATCCTGATTTCAGATATTAATCTTCATCTTTCAGTTCTTTAACTAGTTTCTTATATCATGGCTCAGTAGGTACCAATACATAAAATGCATTAAGAATACAAAATATTAAACCAAAGAACAAAACCTAAATCCATTATATAAACTTGTAGACACTATATTTTGGTCAATATTCAAATTCATAGTTTGAATAATTGCGATTATGCCGATTCCCCTAGTAGGCGTTTGACTGATCTCAACTAGTTATCTGACCCCAGGTCATTTTCTTTGAGCTAGTAAACTCGCTGATAAATAATCAACTTCAAAGTGCGCTCAAACCAAGTGTTTCCCAATCTCCCTAACCCGTTTTGATTAATTTTCAGACCATGATTTTGTATTTTGTTTTCTAATCTCCTCACATTCAAGATTCCAAATTCCGGGACGTCTTGTGATCAGTTACCTCGTTCGAATTGTTCAAGTGTTTAACCAAGTTAATGTTTTAACTAATCTTTAATAAGTGGTACCAAACTCATCAAATTCAAACTAAGACCTGTTCTCAAATCATTTTTATATTTGCATCCAAGTTTTGATCGGTTTTCGGTCACAAGGCTTTCTGATCTCACACGTGATTAAATTTATCCGATCCCTTTAAATAGTTGTTTCACTATTAATAACCGATCTTAAGTCCCGTGTCCCAACTTATTCGATCAAGCGGGAGTTGATTCAATACTCATCCATACTTAATTTAGATTTGATCACAAACAAAAAAGAACTTTAAAATTCATTCTAAGAAATAAAATACACAAGTCATTCAGCAGGAGGATCTTCCCTAGCCTGCTCTTCAGTTACATCTTCAACATTTAATCCCTCTCCTCTCTCTTGTTCGCCCTCACTCTCAGCTTCAGCACCCGAAGCAAGTTCCTCAAGCCAGGCGAAGTCCTCATTGGGATAAGAGCTCGGTAAGGAGATCGCTATGAGCTTTCACATAAGCCCCAGCTTCTTTCATCAGAGCCTCCTCATCCTTCACTTGAATCTCTTTAGAGAACTTAACTCGGACATTGTCAAGCTCCTTTTCTAGCCTAGCTGCCTTCTCTTTGAAAGACTTCATTTGTTTTTCCATCTCGACAATCTGGGCATTCTCGGCAGAGAGTGGGTTCTGCATTGACGCCATGTCTTGAGACATCCTCGACATTTCCTTCTTCATAAGATAAACCTTCTCTCTGATCGCGTGCTGGGTTGTCATTGCTTCTAAGCTCAAGCTCATCGAAAGGCTAAGAAGATCATCAATATTTTTAGGACCAATTCTAGTCCGATCCTCAGTAAAACAGATCGTGGTACTCACTACTTTTGTCAAATCGAGATTGTCTAGCATTGATTTGTTCTTTTCCAATGATTGGAGTAGTATTCTAGCAGCTTATAAGAGAGGTCGTCCAGACGAAGCTCCCTGCCCTGAGGATCCGCTTTCTGAAGCTGAAGTGATCGGAGGTTAGGGAGGAGTTTTAAATCGAGTGGGAGGCTCCACAGTAAGGATTTGCCCCTCTAGGATAGGTTGATCTTGGATTAAAACTTTCGAGCTCGTCTCTTCAGTTCGAGCTCTCTTCTGAGCTTCAGATCTCTTTATTTCTAATACCTTCCTACTGAGCTCTTTATTTCGCTTTCGAGCTTCCTTCGCTGCCTCATTTCCAGCCATACCTGCACAGAAAAATGAGATTAGTGAGATCGCTAGGTACTAAGAGATTAAAGATTTGGGTTTTACCCATCCCGCGACCCAAATCAGAGAGTTGGAGTACATAGTCCTCCCGAGTGATCACACTTATCAACCACCACTTGAGTTTGGCCATAATCACATCTAGGCACGAATATTTGTAAGAGTTCGCCTGGCTCCTGAGCTCCTTCACCATGGCGCTCTCATTATTAGTTAGCACAACTCTTCTCTCTAGCTTCTCGGCCAAATAATTCCAACTACAGGGAATCTCCTTGAAGCTATGGGGGTCTTTGCATCGAAGTATGAAGAATCAATCTTTCCAATTTTTGAGTGAAGATGGGAGATTGGTGAATAACCCACAGTGTGGTTTTGCCTGAAAGAATCAGAACTCGTAGTCTTTCTATCGAACAAGCCTGTGTAGTTCGGTGAAGATCTTTACCATGGGTTCGAGTCTTTTAGCTCAACATAATCCTCTATAAGCCACTAGGGTTTGCCAGGAGTTCAAAAGCACCTGGACGATGCAAACCCAGATGTACTTCAAGACGTCCTTGTAAAATGACTCCAGAGGAAACCATAGCCCAGCCTTCAACTGCTCCTCATATACCACAATCATATCAACTTCGTCAAAGTAGTGATCGGTGTGAAAGTCCCCATGACATCGAATGAGTTCGAAGGAGTCGGGTGGAAGGTTGAACTCCTGGCTTATTAACTCGAGATCGGACATCTCCAGAACTAAGGTGAGCTCATCTACCATGGGAGGCTCTCTCCTTATGATTGAGGCTTGTTGCCAGTTTGGCCCTGTAGGATGACTAGTGGTCAAAATGATAGCCCTAACGGTTTCAAGTCGCTTGCTCGGTTTGGCCTCATCACCTTCATCGGAAGACCACGAAACGTGAACAAAGAGCGGGCTTATAAGTCTCTGATCGTCGGTGCCACTCATTTTCAGGTAACAGAGACAAAAATGACCAGAAAAAGATTAAAACTACTACCTGATTATAAATCAGCGCCAAAGAAATCAAGAACTTGAGAAATGCCTTCAAGGGGATTTAAGTTGAACGGAGAAAGCAAAGTGTGCGAATGGCTAGCCCCCCCCCCCCCCCCCCCCATTCTCCTATTTATACTCATTTGAGTATTAAATGTTCGTGACCCTAGGTGACACATCAGTTAGCAGATACAAAGAAGAGGTGAGAAGAGATCGGAAGCAAGAGGAGATCGGACATAAAAAGAGAGATCGGACATAAAAAGAGAGATCGGAATGAGGGATCTCAGAAATATAACGAGAGATCTAGTGGACCGAAGAGTAAACCTACAGAGATCAGGAGGCTTGGGAATTAAATCACTGTTGATCGTGACCCTTAGTCCATTCCCTACCATCAGATTCTAGTTAGTTAAACCTTTTGGGGTACGGTCTAATCCTCACACCTATCCCATTTATAAGGATGCACTCCTCACTATCGGATCTCAAATGGTTAAAGCAGCCAAATAAATCTCAGTTTACACCATTGATCATACTTGTAAGGATGGATTAGAGACCCTCAGATCAAAAGTAAATAAAAGATTCAGTACTTTTCATTCCCTGTAATACCCCGAACCTCCGAGTTATGAATAGTACCATTTTTGGTCCATGACTAGTACTATTCAAAGACACCTTAAGGACCAAAACTAAATAGAAAATTAATTGAGATAGACACAATAAAAATTCAAGTGACCCAAATATATAAGGATTCACCGGGTACATTGTAAAAGAGGGATTATGACCCGATAAGGAGTATTTTGGTCAATTCACTTTAAGAGTTAATTTTTGACCAAAATGTCAATTTAATTAAATGAAAATAAAATATTGAATTATGAAGAAATATTGAGGGAAAAATTAGAGTAAAAGTGAAAAGAAAATAAAAGAGACAAAAATTTAGAATATAAATTCCATTTTTTTACCTAATTAAAATTTTAGTATCAATGAGCTTTGGACAACCCAATTAAATGAATTAAATAAATAAAAAATGGGGATAAATATATAAAGGGAAAAACCCTCTTCTCTCCCCCATTTAGTTACCACCCACTCTCTCTCCTTCTCTCTTTCTTTCTTTCTTCTTCTTCCTTCTTTCTCCATTGACACCCATTCTCAAAACTCAATTCCTTGCTTTTCCTCTATGGGTTTTGCATCTAATTGGTAGAGAACATCAAATTAATCTTTGATTTAGAGATTAAAAGCAATGGAAACAAGAGATTAGAAGAAGAACAAGATTTGGAAGAGATTGAAAGTGGAAAAAATCATCAAGTGAGGTAAGCTCTCTCTTTCATGCTTGATTTACTAAGTATGCTTTAAATCAAGTTTGGGTGTGATGAAATAACATGAGAAATTGAAAGGAAACATGTATGGAAACCTAAACTAGGGTTTTGGCCAAATTAGAGAAAAATTAGGGTTTGATGTATTTTAGTGAAAATAGTGATAAAATCAAGCTTAGTTGAAATAATATGCATGATTAGAGTAAAGAAATTGCATGAAATGTGTATAAATTTAATTATGGGAGATTAGGGTTAATGGGAAAATTGGGTTTTGGTGCTAGAGAGTGAAATTGGTGTGTGTAGTGTTAAATTATGATCACTTGAGGTTTATTTAGTTTGAATTGACATTGGGTTGATGAATGGAAGTAATGAAATGGTAGAATTAAGGAAAATTGCAAACTTTGGAGTTTGAAAATTATGGGTTTTGTGCTAGAAAGTGCCATTGATGTGTCAATGCTAAATTATAGTCATTTTGGGTGAATTAAATGTGAATTGAGGTTGGTTGATGGAAGTAATTGAAGAAATGAAAATTTGAACTTAGGACAGAATTTTGCACTGTCACACCTTACCCCTCTGTAAGGCATAACATGATCCCGTAGAATACCTAATGAATTACCGAACTTCACCTACCGATAACTCCTTAAATACCCTACAAGGGATTTTAAAATAATTTTCTTACTTTTGAGAAGTGGTGAGCATTTTCTAATAGGTAGTTAAAACATATGATTAAAAGTAAATATAGTTAATATTTTTGGTCCATTTTATTTTTTTCGCAAATTTTATAAAAATTTTGACAGAGTTCTATCTGTATTTTGAAAAACTAGTTCTTCAAATACCTATAAAAAGCATTTCTAAAAATGTTTTCTCAACAACTACTTCAATTTTACAATCAAACTCAATCCATTTCAACAACTCCAAAATCATTTCAATCAATTTATCAAGTTCAAAATTTAATAATCCTCAAAATACAAGTAATACATTTCATTTAAATTAAATAAAATAGTTGTACTCATATTTCATTAGAGATAAAACAATTTATATACATCCTTACAAAATTTACATCAAAAGAAATACAAACTAAACTTTATTACAAACTTCATACAAATTTTATACAAGCTGCTCAAGACCGATTTACATATCCATACATTTATGTGCAATACATACATCAAAAGAAATATTTACAATTAGGGTATAAATTATACCCGATGACTTCAAGATGATAGTTCCTCACACCTCAGCAGCTCAGTCTGCTGCTCCTCTAGTCTCTGTATCTGAGACAGCAATAGAAGCTATCGCTGAGTACTAGGACTCAGTGGTGCACAACATACTAAAATAATCTTTATGTAAAATATAAATCACATTTATTCAAAAATTTGACTAAACATGAGCATTAAACACAAAATATGAATTATGAGATTTTAATGCAAACCAAGTTTATTTCGAAGTATCAAAACACATTTCATAAAACCCACAGTTAGATCATGCCATTCGAAACAAATAGAATCTCAATAGCCAGAGGCTAAAGAGAAATCACATCACAAGGCTAGCGAGCTCAAATATATGGATACCCATTCACATCCTCTTCTATTGACATAGCTCAACACTTCTCCAGAGAAGGAATCAAAATTCGAAACTAATTACCCCCACTAGTCATGCTAGTGAGGTGTTCAAATATATGGTCATGACACTGTGGTTTCAAAACTTATCTTAACAATTTGCTAAATATTGTCATTTCAATATACATAATAACTTTCAACAATTTAAATCAAACATCATAAGAATTCCAAAATCCAATATTTCACATTATTCAAAATAGTATGCAAAAGATGATTATATAAAGTATACGTTGTGCACAAACCTCAAACGAGTCGCCTCTTGGCTTTGACTCGGTTCGTCGGGTTCTTTCCCGGTATTCTTTTCAACTGAAACACACAATTTCACAATATTTCAATACCAGAACTTAACATAAATCCAAAATAAATTTAGCTTCACTTTTACCTAGCTCTAACGTGCTAAACTCGACGTTCTTGAAATTTTGTGTTTTGGGTTAGTATTCATTATACTATTCAAGTCAAATTGTTGACTTTCTAAGGCATAATAGGTATGGGAATTCCAACTTCACCCACATACCACATTTTGGTCACTAAACTTGTTGGTTTTGGTCATTTTCTCAAAACTTAAGTCTTGTAGGCAAAATTGCCAAATTTTCAATTTTGGTGTCCCTAATTGTACTGTTTCATTGGTCAGTTTACTGTTGGAATTTGGCAAAACTTTCTTCATAGAAAATGTTCCTTATTGTCTTAAGTTTATTCTCCTTTTTGAATCACCCCAATTGGTCCCATATCCATTGGACTTGTAAAATTTCATTTTTGATCCTTGAAAGGAAATTTTGGTCATGCTGCCAGCACATGACCTTATCCAATCCGAATTGGTTTTTAATTTCAACACTTCTAACACACCTCATTTGGTCACAAATGACCATTTTTGACTTCACATTAGGTCAAAGACACCATTTATAAGTTTTTCACATTTTTGGTCTCTAAACCCTAATGTCCAAACCCTAATTCACTAACCTCATGCATTTACTTGATTCCATGCCTCTAACCATAGTCATTCAACTAACTAAGGTTTATATACCCAATTAAATCCATCAAACCATGCAAATATACTCCCATATACATGCTGGCTGAAAATCATTCATGGTCCCTCAACAAATTTTTATTTCATTTTAAGCATTTTTCTAAGTTAACTAAGTTATAAACACAAGTAATAAACTCATTTGCAACTTAAATCACTAACCTTTGTGTAGCAACTTCTAACTCTCCTTTTCTCCAATTTTCTTTCTTCTTTTCTTCTTTCTTTGATGACCAATCTTCTTCTCAAGCTGCCTAGACAAGATTTAACTATGGTGGCTTACTTTTCTATGGTGAAATCTTATAATATGCAAGCTCAAAATTGAGCTTTAATGGAGGTTTTGGTGTGGGAGAGGGAGAGTGACGTTTTTGAAGAAGACTTTTGTGTTTTATTTTTTTTTTGTTTTCTTTTATGTCTTAAGAAGACAAAAAATCAATTTAAGTAAATTTATTAATTATATTCTTTATGGCATCATGCATGATGTCATGCATGATGTCATCTCCCTACACCTTTTTCATTTTCTCTTCTTTTTTTTTTCTATTAGTTCTTTAATTTAATTCTCGATCCCAAAGTTTTCTTTTCTCCAATTTTATTTAACAGTTAGGTCAGGAGTCAGCTCTCGAGGTCAATTGACCAAATTTCCCTGGCCTGTTCATCCCGGTTTGCAATTAATTTCATATTTCTTTCGGCTCCCTGACCTAATTATTTGACTGGCTTAACAGTTCTTTTTCATGATTTTCTCTTTTCCACTATGTTCATAGGTCCTAAGGACCGCGGCGTCACATTTTACGGTTCGAAATTTGGGTTTAAAATGACTTCATAGTCGTTCCCGAGAAGGTCACCCATCGCTGTGACTCTCGGCTCGTTTAACTTCTTCTATTCTGTTTTTCTTGTTTATATTTAACTAATTGGACATTACTAATTATTTGTGTTTATAGCTTCTCTAGTTATCTTAAGTGTGGTTCTAATCCGCTTAATTGTTCGGACCGACAACGGTCACCGGAACAGTAAAATATACCAGGCTATACAAATAGGGGTGTTACAATTCTCTCCCCCCCCCCCCCCTTAAAATAAATTTCGTCTCGAAATTTTACCTGGTATCAATCTCTGAACAGCTGTGGGTGCTGTCTCCTCATGTCCTCCTCTCGTTCCCAAGTAGCCTCCTGGCCCGAATGATAGTTCCACAACACTTTTACCAACGGCATCTGCTTTTTCCGTAGCTGCTTCACCTCATAAACCAAAATCTCTATGGGTTCTTCTTCATATGTGAGGTCTGGATTCACTTCAATTTCCTCTACTGGTAGTACATGAGATGGGTCTAATCGATACCTCCTCAACATAGGCACATGGAAGACATTATGTATCTTTTCCAACTCTAGAGGTAGTGCCAAACAATATGCCAAAGGACCCACTCTTTCCAGAACCTCATAAAGCCCAATGAAACGAGGACTCAGTTTCCCCTTTCTGCCGAATCTCATAACTCTCTTCCAAGGAGAAACCTTGAGGAAAACTTTCTCACCCACTGCATACTCAATATCCCTTCTCTTCAGATCAATGTAGGACTTCTGATAGTCTGATGCAGTCTTAAGTCAATCTCTGATCACCTTGATCTTCTCCTCAGTTTGTTGAACAATTTCGGGTCCAATCATCTTTCTTTCACCCACGTCATCCCAACACAATGGGGTTCTACATTTTCTGCCATACAAAGCTTCATATGGAGGCATCCCAATGCTTGATTGGTAGCTATTGTTGTAAGCAAACTCAATCAAAGGCAAGTGTGTATCCCAACTACCCTCAAACTCAATCACACAAGCCCATAGCATGTCCTCCAAGATCTGAATTACCCTCTCAGACTGGCCATCTGTCTGTGGGTGGATTGCCGTACTGAAGTTCAATCTAGTTCCTAGGGCTCTCTAAAGACTACCCCAGAATCTAGAAGTGAACCTAGGATCTCTGTCTGACACGATGGATATTGGCACTCAATGCAGTCTCACAATCTCATCAATGTACAATTTGGCCAATCTTTCTAAACTGTAGTCCATCCGAACTGGTAGAAAATGAGCAGACTTGGTCAGTCTGTCAACAATGACCCAAACTGCATCATGACTCTTCTGTGTCATCGGAAGTCCCATCACAAAATCCATTGTTATTCTCTTCCATTTTCATTCTGGTACTGGTAGTGGATGTAACAATCCAGCGGGTACTTGATGGTCTGCCTTTACTTGCTGACAAGTTAGGCATTTGGATACAAACTCTGCCACATCCCTTTTCATACCCATCCACCAGTAATGCTCCTTTAGCCCTCTATACATTTTTGTGCCACCAGGGTGCATGGCAAAAGGAGACTCATGTGCTTCCTTCAAAATGATCTTCCTCAATTCATCATCATTAGGAACACATATTCTGCCCTGGTGTAGCAGTAGACCATCATCTCTGATTGAGAATTCTGGTTTCTTGCCCTGCCGGACTTCTTCCAACAGCTTCTGATACTTCTGATCATTCTGAGCAGCCATTCTGATCTGATCAATCAACACTGGCTGTACATGCCATGCAACTGCTGTCTGCCCCTCATCATTAATCTCTAAGCTGGCATGCAATGATCTCAACTCATGTACCATAGACAAAGGAGTAACCTGTAGACTTTCCATAGTCTTGCGACTTAAGGCATCAGCTACAACATTAGCTTTCCCTGGCTGATAGTCTATCAAACAATCATAGTCTTTTATCAACTCTAACCATCTCCTCTGTCTCAAATTCAGCTCTTTCTGGGTGCCCAAATACTTCAAACTCTTATGATCTGTGTAGATGTAACACTTTTCCCCATACAAATAATGTCTCCAGATCTTAAGAGCAAACACTATAGCTACAAGCTCGAAGTCATGTGTCAGATAGTTCCTCTCATGTGGTTTTAGCTGGCGTGATGCATAGGCAATGACATTTCGATCTTGAATCAATACACAGCCTAACCCATTATGAGAAGCATCACTATAAATAGTGTATTCTTTACCCGGGGTAGGTAAAGTCAAGACTGAAGCTTCAGTCAAACATCTCTTCAATTCATCAAAACTCTGTTGGCACTTATCCGTCCACTGAAATTTTACATCTTTTCTAAGCAACTTGGTCAATGGAGATGCCAACATGGAAAATCCCTTCACAAATCTACGGTAGTATCCAGCTAAACCCAGAAAATTACGAATTTCTATGACATTTCTGGGTGGCCTCCAATTAAGGACAGCTTCAATCTTACTTGGATCTACCTTGATGCCCTCTTCTGATACTACATGCCCCAAGAAAGATATTTCTTTCAGCCAAAATTCACACTTCGACAATTTGGCATATAGCTGTTTCTCCCTCAAAGTCTGCAGTATAATCCGCAGATGTCTATCATGCTCTTCTACATTCCTCGAATAGACCAATATATCATCTATGAATACCACAACTAACTGGTCGAGGTATGGTCTGAAGATAGTGTTCATCAGATCCATAAAAGCAGCCGAAGCATTAGTTAACCCGAATGGCATAACCAAAAACTCATAATGGCCATAGCGAGTTCTGAAGGCAGTTTTAGGAATACTCTGCTCTTGTACTTTCAGTTGATAATAACCTGATCTCAGGTCAATTTTGGAGAACACAGCTGCACCCCTCAACTGATCAAACAAGTCATCAATGCGGGGTAATGGATATCTATTCTTTATTGTCACCTTATTCAACTGCCGATAATCAAGACACAAGCGGAGAGTGCCATCTTTCTTCTTTACAAACAACACTGGCACTCCCCAAGGTGACACACTAGGGCGGATAAAGCCCTTGTCAAGCAATTCTTGCAACTGCACTTTCAACTCTTTCAATTCTGCAAGTGCCATTCTATATGGCATTATGGAGATTGGGTCCACACCATGCATAACATCAATCTCAAACTGTACCTCTCTTTTTGGAGGTAATCCTAGCAATTCATCAGGAAATACATCCGGAAAGTCACATACAATAGGGATGTCCTTCAGTGCTGGACTCCCCACTTAAGTGTCTATCACATGTGCCAAGTATGCTTCACACCCCTTTCTAATCATCCTTCTAGCTAGTGCAGCCGAAATAATGTTTGATGGCAGTAAATGCCTATCCCCATGTATTACCACATCACCAAATAAAGGGAGACCAAAAGTGACTGTCTTCAGTCTACAGTCAATCATGGCGTGATGCCTGGCTAACCAATCCATGCCCAAGATGATATCATACTCTCTGAAGGGCATTTCAATCAAGTCTGACAGGAAAACATGTCCTTGGATCACCAAAGGACAGTCTCTATAGATTCTGTTGACCCGAACCTCTTACCTAATGGACTAGTTACTAGCACTTCAAAACCCATTTGGACACATGGAACAGCAAGTGAACTAACTATGCTAGCACTAACATATGAATGGGTTGAACCCGGATCAAACAACACAAATACATCTTGATCAAAGATAGAGAATGTACCAGCTACCACATCGGAAGTCTCAGCCTCTTCTCGCTGTCTCATTGTGTAGACTCTGGCTGAAGCACTTCCTTGTCTTGTGACCAAGCGTGCCTGTTGCAAGTAGTGCATCTACCTCTGCCTCTTCCTCTGCCAAATGACTGTGAACCTCTGGGAGCAGGACTCTGAATAGATCCCTCGGCAGTAGTAGGAGCTGGACCGTATCTCGGAGACGGAGCACTAGTGCAGTCTCTTGCTAAATGACCCTTGCCTCCACAGTTAAAGCAGGCTCCAGTGGCCCAATAACATTCCCCCCCATGAATCTTGCCACAAGTCTCACAGGGGCGGGCAGAATGTGAACCCCTGCTTGACTGCTGACCAGACCTAGGGGGTCTCTATCCAGAAAATCTGCCCCTACCAAACCTTCCACCTCGACCCCTGCTGGGTCCACTAAATTTCTTCTTCTTTCCAGAGGTACCACTAGAACTTGGCTCTGCTGACTTTTCCCCTTGTCTTTTTCTATTTTCTCAGCTTTCTCTGATTTTTCTTTCATTGGGGTTGCTTCTGATTCTATTCTTTCCAATTCTAGTGCTTGAGACATGAGCTCTGAGAAATTACTGTGTTGAAATCCCACAACTTGCATCCTTATACCGGGCTTCAAACCCGTCTCAAACCTCTTGCACCTTGCCTTACTGATGGTAAGGAGACTCCCTGTATAATGACTTAAGCGGGAGAACTCCCTCTCATACTCTGCCACTGTTCTGTTGCCTTGTTTTAGACTCAGAAACTCTTGTAACTTCTGATCAACATATGCATCTGGGATGTATTTCTGTCTGAACTCTCTGATGAAGTCATCCCAGGTCAGCACTAGTGGTTCAGCCAAGCTGTGGGGGATGGTCTTCCACCAATCATACGCATCCCCTTGCAATAGCGACACAGAGTATTCAAACTTCAATTCATCTTGGCAGTGCAGCTTTTTAAATACTCTGTCCATTCTTTCAAGCCATTGCTCTGCCTCTAAAGGGTCCACAGTACCCTTAAATTCTGCAGCCCCATACTTCAATAATTTATCATACTACCTGGCTGGAGGTAGTGGTTGTGTCACAGGTGTCTGGGGTGGAGCTTAAGCAGGCATACCCCCAGCCATTTGTTGAACATCACAGCCATCTGCTGTGCGAATTGTGCAGGAAAATGGGGCATTTGCCGGGCTGGTGCTGCTGACCCACTAACATTCAGTAAAGCTGGGGCTTCCCCTTGTGCCTCAGCTTCAACAGACTACTCAACTGAGCGATCCTTTTCTTCCATTTCAGGCTGAAGTTAGGGTATCTCCTGAACAAGTAACACATGGAGATTTCCCTCTGTTAGTTCATATTCATGATGTAATGCACTGTATGTAACAAATATAGACATTGAGCAGTTGTACTTAACAAGAAAGACACAAATTCTCAAGTTAAAATATACTTCAAAAATTTGCTCTAATACCACTAAAACATGTCACACCTTACCCCTCTGTAAGGCATAACATTATCCCGTAGAATACCTAATGAATTACCGAACTTCACCTACCAATAACTCCTTAAGTACCCTACAAGGGATTTTAAAATAATTTTCTTACTTTTGAGAAGTGGTGAGCATTTTCTAATAGGTAGTTAAAACATATGATTAAAAGTAAATCTAGTTAATATTTTTGGTTCATTTTATTTTTTTCGCAAATTTTATAAAAATTTTGACAGAGTTCTGTCTGTATTTTGAGAAACCAGTTCTTCAAATACCTATAAAAAGCACTTCTAAAAATGTTTTCTCAACAACTACTTCAATTTCACAATCAAACTCAATCTATTTCAACAACTCCACAATCATTTCAATCAATTTCTCAAGTTCAAAATTTAATAATCCTCAAAATACTAGCAATACATTTCATTCAAATTAAATTAAATAAAATAGTTGTACTCATATTTCATTAGAGACAAAACAATTTATGTACATCCTTAAAAAATTTACATCAAAAGAAATACAAACTAAACTTTATTATAAACTTCATACAAATTTTGTACAAGCTACTCAAGACCGATTTACATGTCCTTAAATTTATGTGCAATACATACATCAAAAGAAATATTTACAGTTAGGGTATAAATTATACCCGATGACTTCAAGCTGATAGTTCCTCACACCTCAGCAGCTCATTCTGCTGCTCCTCTAGTCTCTGTATCTGCGACAGCAATAGAAGCTATCGCTGAGTACTAGGACTCAGTGGTGCACAACATACTAAAATAATCTTTATGCAAAATATAAATCACATTTATTCAAAAATTTGACTAAACATGAGCATTAAACACAAAACATGAATTATGAGATTTTAATGCAAACCAAGTTCATTTCGAAGTATCAAAACACATTTCAAAAAACTCACAGTTAGATCATGCCATTCGAAACAAATAGAATCTCAATAGCCAGAGGCTAAAGAGAAATCACATCACAAGGCTAGCTAGCTCAAATATATGGATATCCATTCACATCCTCTTCTACTGGCACACCTCAACACTTCTCCAGAGAAGGAATCAAAATTCGAAACTAATTACCCCCACTAGTCATGCTAGTGAGGTGTTCAAATATATGATCATGACACTGTGGTTTCAAAACTTATCTTAACAATTTGCTAAACATTGTCATTTCAATATACATAATAACTTTCAACAATTTAAATCAAACATCATAAGAATGCCAAAATCCAATATTTCACATTATTCAAAATAGTATGCAAAAGATGATTATAAAAAGTATACGTTGTGCACAAACCTCAAACGAGTCACCTCTTGGCTTTGACTCGGTTCGTCGGGTTCTTTCCCGCTATTCTTTTCAACTGAAACACACAATTTCACAATGTTTTAGTACCAGAACTTAACATAAATCCAAAATAAATTTAGCTTCACTTTTACCTAGCTCTAACGTGCTAAACTCGACATTCTTGAAATTTTGTGTTTCGGGTTACTATTCATTACACTATTCAAGTCAAATTGTTGACTTTCTAAGGCATAATAGGTGTGAGAATTCCAACTTCACCCACATACCACATTTTGGTCACTAAACTTGTTGGTTTTGGTCATTTTCTCAAAACTTAGGTCTTTTAGGCAAAATTGCCAAATTTTCAATTTTGGTGTCCCTAATTGTACTGTTTCATTGGTCAGTTTACTGTTGGAATTTGGCAAAACTTTCTTCATAGAAAATGTTCCTTATTGTCTTAAGTTTATTCTCTTTTTTTTTTGAATCACCCCAATTGGTCCCATATCCATTGGACTTGTAAAATTTCATTTTTAATCCTTCAAAGGAAATTTTGGTCATGCTGCCAGCACATGACCTTATCCAATCCGAATTGGTTTTTAATTCCAACACTTCTAACACACCTCATTTGGTCACAAATGACCATTTTTCACTTCATATTAGGTCAAAGACACCATTTATAAGCTTTTCACATTTTTTGTCTCTAAACCCTAATGTCCAAACCCTAATTCACTAACCTCATGCATTTACTTGATTCCATGCCTCTAACCATAGTCATTCAACTAACTAAGGTTTATATACCCAATTAAATCTATCAAACCATGCAAATATACTCCCATATATATGCTGGCTGAAAATCATTCATGGTCCCTCAACAAATTTTTATTTCATTTTAAGCATTTTTCTAAGTTAACTAAGTTATAAACACAAATAATAAACTCATTTGCAACTTAAATCACTAACCTTTATGTAGCAACTTCTAACTCCCCTTTTCTCCAATTTTCTTTCTTCTTTTCTTCTTTCTTTGATGACCAATCTTCTTCTCAAGTTGCCTAGACAAGCTTTAACTATGGTGGCTTACTTTTCTATGGTGAAATCTTATAATATGCAAGCTCAAAATTGAGCTTTAATGGAGGTTTTGGTGTGGGAGAGGGAGAGTGACGTTTTTTAAGAAGACTTTTGTGTTTTATTTTTTTTTTCTCTTCTTTTATGTCTTAAGAATACTAAAAATCAATTTAAGTAAATTTATTAATTATATTCTTTATGGCATCATGCATGATGTCATCTCCCTACACCTTTTTAATTTTCTTTTCTTTTTTTTTTCTATTTGTTCTTTAATTTAATTCTCGATCCTGAAGTTTTCTTTTCTCCGATTTTATTTAACAGTTAGGTTAGGAGTCAGCTCTCGGGGTCAATTAACCAAATTGCCCCTCGCCGGTTCATCTCGATTTACAATTAATTCTATATTTCTTCCGGCTCCCTGACCTAATTATTTGACTGGCTTAACAGTTCTTTTTCATGATTTCTATTTTCCACTGTGTTCATAAGGGTCCTAAGGACCGCGGCGTCACATTTTAAGGTTTGAAATTTGAGTTTAAAACAGTCGTTCCCGAGAAGGTCATCCATTGCTGTGACTCTCGACTCGTTTAACTTCTTCTATTCTGTTTTTCTTGTTTATACTTAACTAATTGGACATTACTAATTATTTGTGTTTATAGCTTCTCTAGTTGTCTTAAGTGTGGTTCTAATCCGCTTAATTGTTCGGACCGACATCGATCACCGGAACAGTGAAATATACCAGGCTATACAAATAGGGGTGTTACATGTACACTAAATTCAGTGTGTTTGGAAGCCCATAACTTAAGCTACACAACTCCAATTTGTGTGAAACTAATTGGAAACAAAACTCAAGACATAGGCTAGAATTTTCATGAGGATACCCTGCCCCGAAAATGACCTTAAGCTATTCGAAATGAGCCTTGAACTTAGAGATAAAATTATGGAACCTACAGAATTTGATCATATGAGCAGTAAATTTTGCATGGCCATAACTCTCTCTAGAAAACTCCGATTTAGGTGATTCTTGATCCGATGTTTCACTTAAGACATTGTAGAACATTTCATATGAAGAACTTGAGGCCAAATTATGGACTTAACCCAATCAAATTGCTAAACAAAATTGAATCACCAAATCTGCAAAAATCTGAAAAACTGCAGATTTACAGTATGAATAGTAAACTTTGCATAGCCATAACTCTCTCTAGAAAACTCCAATTTAGGCGATTCTTGAACCGATGGAAATCTAAGACATAGTAGAACATTTCATATGAAGAACATTAGACTAAATTATGGACTTAACTTAATCAAATTGCTAAACGAAGTTGGATTGTTAAATCTGCCAGAACTGAAACTGCAGGATGAACAGTGACGTAAACAATAACCGTGTTTTAGGCATAACTTGAGCTACACTGCTCTGAATTAGGCGATTCAAAAAGGAAAATAAATTTAAGACCCAGATGAACAATTTTCATGAAGAACACCTCACCAAATTATGATCGAAACTAGGTATAAATTGGATTCAAAGATTGGGGCACCAAGCTGTCCAAAACTAAAACTCTCTAAAATTTGCAAAGCTAATTTGGGATGCATTAGACATTCATGTAATGAGCTAGCAGCAATTGAGATTAGTATTGAGGTATTCTATTTGTGTGTTTTTAATAGAAAAAGAAGTTGGAACGGACAAGGAGAAGTAGGTAACAAGGAAAGAGAATTATTGAAGGTTTGTGCACAACTAACCTTTTTCTTTGTTTTAACTTTGTAAATTGATTTGAATGAGTTTATTTGAATGAGTTTGATTTGAAATGAGTTTATTTTGAATGAGATATGGTTTTTCTCTTGCATTTGAGAAATTTGTGTGTTGTCTCCCATTTATGGGTTTTATGATGATTTGACTATGTTATTGTTTTGCAAACGTGATTATTGATTTACAAACTCTTGCAAGTTGTTTTGAAACCACAGTTAACATGACAGTCCCTTTGGAACTCCCCAGTAGTAACGGCTGCTTGGGGTTTGATATTTAATATGATTATGTCTCCCATTAATAACGATTAGTGGGGTAAGACTACATGAGTACTCATTAGCTAGCTAGCCCTTCCCTCATTAATAATGGTTAGTGAGGTTGAGATTGCTTTGTCATGGTGTACAACACAGCACTGATCATGAAATTTTGTGTCATGGCCTGAACTGTGTGTTGATGGTGGCAACACTAATGCTTTGTGAATTGTGATTTATGAAGTGTGATTTCTCATTTGAAATGTTATTCCAATAAATGGCCCTTATGAACTTAGAACTATTGTGATGTTTTCATGCTTAAGAAGGATGTGATTTATTATGCCTTGACAAGTTTTACTTTATTTTAAATTTTAAAGTTATTAGTTGTGCACCACTAAGCGATATACTCAGCGATAGCTTATTTATGCTATCGCAGGAAAGGGAAAGGAGAAGGCTGCTGAGTGAGAGACTTGGAAGCAGCATTTTGGTTTTGATTGTAGGTATATATCGTAGGTATACCCCTGTAATTTCCTTTTGATGTATTTTGTACCTATATGTATGGATGTACGGACAGTGAGCAGTTTGTATTTAAAACATTGCATTGCTATCACATTTTGAGTTTGTAACTATTTTGTATTTTACTTTGAGACTTATGAAAATATAACTTTTGCAATATTTAGTCTATCATTATTTCCAATGAATGTTTACATGGAATTTTAACTATTCTCATGTAGTTTTTTGCAAAAGAATTGATAAGATAAAAAGCTATGATTTGTTTTAAAATCCTTTTGTAACACCCCTCACCCGATTACAGTGTAGCCGAGCAAGGCGTGCTACATTCGGTACCGGAGCACCCTATCTTGTCTTACTTTATTATTTTAATAATTTGATCTTGTTATATTTTACTATCAATTATTTTTCCAGAGAGAAACCAATGGAGTTTCCCCTATTTTATTATCAGTTGACGTATTTCACTATTCACCTGCTTGAAATTTTCAATAATATTTTACAATAAAAATATCATTCGTGCTCCATTCTTATAGCAAAATTCTCAAATTTGCATTAATTTACATGATTTTCAATAATTACATAAATCCTTAATTTACACGATATACAAATTAATTACAATTTGCTAATTTACATTACAATATAAGAAATAAATAACATACACTAAATACATGATATGCTTAATGTGAGCCCTATCTACATGCATTGCTGAAGAGGTGACAACTTTTTACACTCTGCAGATCAGAACTCCAAAATCTCTATTTGATATTCGCTGGGCTTTAACTTCAGTACCTGCGTGAGGAAACAAATCCATCGCTCTAAGCATTGCTGCTTAGTGGTGCAATAATATAGCAAGAAAATAATATACAAATGAAGGTAAAAATAAACCATAGTTCGAATAATTTAGATTTATAATTAATTTAGTTTCTAATATTAACTGTCCTCTATCTTGCCATGTTCTTTTTTGGAGGTGCTCAGTTCAGAAATTTGCATTAATGATGTACTAGATACGATTAATCTAAAATTTAAACTTATACTTATATTCTTATGTATGTCACATTTGTAATGTTATTAAGTTATAATTCTCCTACTAGTCTTTTTATCACTTCCTTGATACTTTCTAAGTTGTTTACAATCATTTTATAATATTTAAAATTTTTTTTAGAACTAATTTTATTTACTTCAGACCATTCTAAGAAATAAATTTTTGGTGCTAATCTAATTTATTTCAGAACTTCATACTCATTTATTTGCTTTTTAGCATTTTTAATTGCTAATATTCATAGCTTATTTTAATAAATTAGACTACGCAAGTAACCTATGACAGGCTGACTAAACTGGATAATGGATCGTTGGCACTGGACACCGTGGTGCCTCGGGCTGTCATACTATGGGACGTAAAACGTCAACCACGTATGCAATCAGTATGGCTAAAAAGCCATGATAACATATAATCGGGTATAAAAGCCATGAGTGCGGGCATAATGCCATGAATGCATGCATAAAGCCATGAATACGGGCATAAAGCCATGAATACAGGCATAAAGCCTTTCGCAGTACTGTGAAAATAATACCCTATTGGCATGCCAATCTATCCAATCTGACACACATGTCTAGGCAATACAAGGGCACATAATATCATTAAACATTAATATATTGTGTTTTATGACTTCATTATTTCATAATAATTTTCAATTATAATGTATACATTCATTTGATTATATATATGATCATAATTCACATCAATTATTCTTTTATATCATTGTACTTGTAACACCCCTCACTCGTCTACAGTATAGCCGAGCGAGGCATGCTACACGGCGTGCCGGAACACCTAGTCTGTGATTATCTCATTTCTTGAACTCAATTTGATTTTAAGAAGTCATTTATGAAATATTCATATCATGTTGATACTATTGTCATACTTTGTTAAAATCAGTGTTTCAAGACTGGTAATAAAAATTTGGCAAGGTGCCGTTTATATTTAGGACTAACTGTCCTTCCAAACCTGTTGAAAACAATTTAATATTATGATATCAAAATCTCAAATATTTCACAGTCCCTATTTCTCAGTAAAGTCAATAGACTTTTACAGTCATTAAACAATTCCATAATACAGTCCATAATAATTTAAATATATACAGAAAATCTCCATATTATTTAATATGTACAAAATATTACAAACTTTAAACCTTTCATAATATTACAAAATACAAGGCCAAATTTCAAATATACAACAAAAGTACAAAATACAAGATATCCTAAGTCCTACCATGTATGCAATGCAGTGCAGATGACTCTGGACTCCTGTGCAGATCTGATGTCTCACCCGGTAGTAGGTCTGTTGGGCTCCCCAGCTGTGTCTCCAATACCTATGCGTTACAAAAGCAACGCGCTAAGTAATTTTGCTTAGTGGTGCCAAATGTAAAGAAATATACACTAAAATAAGGTAAATAAAGTGTTTACAAATTTTTGGTGGTGCTGTATGTCAGTATATTGGATTTAGGTATTTGAATTTAATAGTACTTGAATTACTGCCCGTGTAGCCTATATACTGACCAGACTGGATAAACGGATATACTGGCACTGGGTACCTAGTACCTCGGGCCATCACACCATCGGTCACAAAGTGTCTCTCGGTGTACAAATAGCATGGCTAAAAAGCCATATAGTCAATCTGGCGATAAGCAAAAAATAAATACACAATATGTATAGCCGTAGGCTATTAAAGTCACAGTGCGGCATAATAGGCCGTAAAAACACAGTATGGCATAAAGCCATTTACAGAACAGCTGTCAGAATCCTATGGGCATGCCAACCTATCCATACTAGTCAACTAGGAAAACTAGGGCACATTATAAATTAATTGTTTACTTCTTCAATCTTTGGAGTTTACTAACTATTATATAATTCACAAGTCAATGCATGTGTTGACCTTTTTAGGTAATATGGATAAGTTGTTTCTAGCATCAATATGTCACAATTTAAATCTCAATATGCTGCCAATATAGTGCAATTTACCATTTTTACAAGTTGGCATTCATTGCCAAAATGCTTCAAGCATCATTGTATGCAAAATGTCACATTCTCTATTTTTGTGTGCTAGATTGGTCTAGGTTAAAGTCCTATTTACCTTGGTTTTTAGCTTCGGATCAAAGAAGAAAAATTGTAGCTCTATGTCTTATTGCACGCGGGGCAAAATTTCAGGTCATTCTGAGTTGTGTAGACCAAGATATGGTCAATTTGCTAAAGCTGGACAGATTGCACTTTTGGTGCACAATTTGGTCAATTTTTAGGTCACTTTTGGTTCGGCAGTTTTTGTGCCCGAATTTGTGCAAGCCATTTGACTTGGTTCTGGTCATTTTTGGGATTTGGTATCTTCATAAGACTTGTAGATATAGGTCTTAACTATTCATGGTCAAAATTTCAGGTCAATTGGACCTGTTTTGAGTGAGTTATGACCAAAAAACTAACTGCTACCCAAATGGTCAGTTTTCAGGCCTCAAATGCACTAATCCGGATTTGGTTACTTTTTAAGGTCAGTTTCTAGGCAGAATTTTGGCAACCTTTCTACATGAAAGTTGGCCTATTTGGTGTCTAGTTTCACCCCATATTGGCCTCATACCAATTGGGTTCATAGTTTGGCACTTATGGCCTCATTTAGGTGCTGCCTTCAATATACAACCTGCACAAAGCTCATACACTTCCAATTTAATGTTCCTCCTCCTCCTCATTACTACAATATTCAATCAACAACACTTCTATACATATATTGTACACAATTCCAGCAAAAATTCTGGGCAGAATACTCAAGTCCACAAGGCACACAATACACCATTAAACTTCAATATTTACATCCATCCAAATTCAACATACTTCAATGTTAATATTACACATATACTTCAACATATTCATACTTCAATATCATTTACACTTGCTGCCCACAAATTGACATTAACATATATCATTAGTAACCATATATTCACACACAAATTCATGCTATTAGGGGCTGCTAAACATGGCAGTTTGCTCAAGGCTTCAAGGTTCCATTTCACACCTTAAATCTAAACACTACATGTACATATTTATGCACAAACTTACTCTAACTTTCATTTGAATCAATCAACCTTCATTTTCATTCATTAGAAGTAAAAATAACTCAAGCTCAACAAGGGTTCATGGCTACCAAAAATGGACAAGTCCATTTCTCACTATTTCTTTTATTTCTCTTCACCAAAACACTCACCTCAACCTAAACACAAGCTTTACCAAAGCAAGGGAGGGATTTTGGACACTTACCACTTGAAAGCTTCCTTCAAACCTCACCAAATCTTGTTTTTCTTGCTGCAAATATCTTTCCCAAGGTGAGTATGCAAACTTTAATGAAGGAAGGAAGTGGAAATGAGGGCTTGATGATGGAGAGAGAAAGCTCCATGCATGGTGGCCATAGAGGACTTTGAGAGGATTTACGGCAAGGTTTTCTCAAGGTTGAAGATGACCCAATTCTTCCCACTAATGCTTATTTTATGTAGTTTATAATATAGTTAGTGGAGCACTTATGAGTTGTTTAATGTTTAATTAGGTTAAGGTTCCTTTATTTACACATTTACCTCTTTTCTTTCACAATTTACATAATGTATCATAATTTAATTTTTCATGTCATTTCTAAGGTGTAATATCATTTATTTTTAATAGACATTGAGGTCAAAAGGCAACATTAGGTGTCAAATGACCAAAATACCCCACTTCGGATTACATTCCCGATTTTTCGGTAACACCAATTTTTGTCTGTTTCTCGATTTTTCATTTTTCTTTGTACTAATTTATTAATTTTTATTTGATATTTCTAGTGTCAATTACATTTCAATAAACCTTTATCTGTGTCTCAAAATTAAATTCAGAGGGTTCCCCGCGGTCCTGGGGTCGGCAACGGCCTTCCCGGCATGATCACCCATCGCTACTGATCTTTACTGTTTAACTTAGCTTCATTTTCTCTCTTTCATTTTTGTTTGATTTTTCTTGCATTTTCTTTTTATTTATTTCATCATTATATGTTTGTTCACTATCACCGAAGTGTAGTTCCAGACATACTGACTTGCCTGGACTGTTATTTGACTACTGGAGCAATTGAACGTACAGAACACGTACAGCGGGAATGTTACAACTCTTCCCCTCTAAATAAAAATTTTGTCCTCGAAATTTACCTGATGTGAAGAGCTGAGGGAACTGTTGTCTCATTCTCTCCTCGCTCTCCCATGTTGCCTCCTCCATGTTGTGGTGTCTCCATAGGATTTTCACTAGTGGAATTGTCTTGTTTCTGAGCTCTTTTATCTATCGTGCCAAGATTTTAATTGGTTCTTCTTCATATGTCAGGTCAGGTTGTACCATAATTTCTTCTGCTGAGATGACATGTGAAGGATCTGATCTGTATCTTCTGAGCAACGAGACATGGAACACATTTTGTATCTTGTCCAGCTCAGGTGGTAAGGCTAACCTGTAGGCTACTGGTCCCACACGTTCTATCACTTCATTTGGGCCAATGAACCTAGGGCTTAATTTTCCCTTTTTCCCGAATCTCAACACTTTCTTCCATGGTGATACTTTGAGAAATACCTTCTCGCCAACTTCATACTCAATGTCTTTTCTCCTCAAGTCAGCATAAGATTTCTATCGGTCTGAGGCAACTTTCAAATTGGCCTTTATCAGTTTCACCTTTTCCTCTATCTGTTTTATCAGGTCTGGCCCCACTAGCTTATCTTCACCCAATTCAGTCCAACATACCGGTGTTCTGTATTTTCTCCCATACAGTGCTTCATAGGGTGCCATTTGTATGCTAGCTTGATAGCTATTATTATATGCAAATTCTACCAGTGGAAGGTATCTATCCCAACTTCCCTTAAACTCAATAACACAACTTCTCAGCATATCCTCGAGGACCTATCACATATATTCGGTTATTATTATCATTATCAGTTCAATTATTATTTACAATAACTCAATGATTTTCAAAATTTACCTGGATTATTCTTTCTGACTGTCCATCCGTCTGAGGATGAAAAGCCGTACTAAAATGGAGTTGTGTACCCAAGGATTCTTGTAATTTCTTCCAAAATCTAGATGTAAACCTCGGGTCTCTATTAGATATAATGGAAAGTGGAATTCCATATAGTCTAACTATCTCACTGACGTACAATTCTGCTAGCTTTTCCAGTGAGTAGTCAGTTCTGATTGGCAAAAAATGTGTTGATTTGTTAACCTATCCACAATCACCCATACTGCATCATGCTTCTTCTGAGTGAGAGGTAGACCACTGACAAAGTCCATAGTGACTCGATCCCATTTCCATTCAGGTATGTTTATGGGCTGCAACAAACCTGATGGAACTTAATGTTCTGCTTTGACTTGTTGACAGGTCAAGCATCTAGTTACATGGTCAACTATGTCCTTCTTCATACCTGGCCACCAGTATCGGAGTTTCAGGTCATGGTACATTTTTGTGCTTCCTGGGTGCATAGCATACACACTGTTATGTGCTTCTTTCAAAATACTGGTTTTCAACTCTTTATCATCTGGTACACATACTCTATCTTTATAGTACAGGCACCCATTTTCTTTCACTTCATATTCAGTTTCCTTCCCCTCAGTGATTTTGCCCATAACAGCCATTAATTTCCCATTTGTCTTATGCCCATCCGATTCTGTATATGATTCGGCTTCACTTGCAACTCCGCCAAAATAACTCCATCATGAGTTAAGGATAGTTGGGCATTTAGAGATCTTAATGCTACAATAGATTTTCTGCTTAAAGCATCAGCGACTACATTTGCCTTCGCAGGGTGGTAGTCAATCACACAATCATAATCTTTCAGGAACTCAATCCATCGCCTCTGTCTCAAATTAAGTTCCTTCTGGGTTGGCAGATACTTTAGACTCTTATGGTCTGTGTATATGTAGCATTTTTCTCCATACAGGTAATGCCTCCATATCTTCAATGCGAAGATAATTGCTGCTAATTCCAAATCATGAGTAGGGTAATTCTTTTCATGTGGCCTTAACTGCCTAGAAGCATATGCGACCGCTTTCCCTTCTTGCATGAGTACACACCCTAATCCATTGTGTGAGGCATCACTGTAGACTACAAAGTCTTTTCTAGACATTGGCTGTGTTAACACTGGTGCCTCTGTCAACATAGCCTTCAGCCTCTCAAAACTGGCTTGACACTTGTCATTCCAGTCAAATTTCATATTCTTGTGCAGTAATTTGGTCATTGGAGCAGCTATCAGGGAAAATCCCTTTACAAATCTTCTGTAATATCCAGCTAACCCCAAGAAACTTCTGATCTCAGTTGTATTTCTGGGAGGCTTCCATTCCATCACTGCTTCAATCTTCTTGGGATCCACTCTAATCCCTTCAGCTGATACTACATGTCCAAGGAATGCAATCTCGTTCAACCAGAACTCACACTTGGACAATTTAGCATACAATTTCCTCTCTTTTAGAGTTTGCAGAACAATTCTCAAATGCTCATCATGTTCTGCTTTATCCTTGGAATACACCAGGATGTCATCAATGAAGACCACTATGAACCGATCTAAATATGGATGGAAGATACGGTTATAAGGTCCATGAATGCTGCTGGAGCGTTTGTTAACCCAAATGGCATCACCAGGAATTCATAATGCCCATACCAGGTTTTAAATGCAGTCTTAGGCACATCTGCATCCTTAACCCTTAGCTGATGATACCCTGATCTGAGATCAATCTTAGAAAACACACCGGCTCCCTTCAACTGATCAAACAGATCATCAATTCTAGGCAACGGATACTTGTTGTTCACTGTTACTCTGTTTAACTGCCGGTAGTTAACACATAACCTCAGTGTCCCATCTTTCTTCTTTACAAACAGTACCGGAGCTCCCCACGGTGACACACTGGGGCGTATGAACCCCTTGTCTAGTAATTCTTGTAGCTAGATTTTTAACTCTTTCAATTCAGCAGGTGCCATCCTATATGGAGCAATTGAAATTGGAGCTGTACCCGGCATAATCTCAATAGCAAATTCAACTTCCCTTTCTGATGGCAAACTAGGCAATTCCTCTGGAAACACCTCAGAGAAATCCCTTACTGTGGGTATGTCAGATAAGTTAAGTTTACCCTACCTAGTGTCAACCACGTGTGCCAGATAGGCTTCACACCCTTTTCTCAACCATCTCCTTGCAACTGTAGCTGAGATGACATTGGACAAGAAATCTGTTCTTTCACCCACAACTATTATTTCTTCGTTCTCAGCAGTTTTCAGAGAGATTCTCTTCAATTTACAATCTACTATTACCTGATGATGGGATAACCAGTCCATTCCCAAAATCACATCAAACTCATGGAAAGGCAGTTCAATTAAGTCTGCCAAGAACTCTTTCCCTTGAATCTTCAATGGACAGCCCTTATACACCTTGTTTACTACCACACTGTGACCTAGCGGATTTGTGACCAGGATGTCTTGGTCACTTTCCTCCACTGGTATTCCCTTTTCTACGGGCAGCTTGATACAAATATATGAATGAGTAGATCCAGGATCTACTAATGCATGCACAGAAGTATTATAAAGGAGGAACGTACCCTTGATAACATCTGGAGCATCCTGTTCCTCCTGTGCCCTTATAGCATAGGCTTTGGCTAGTTTTCTGCCTTCTGCTCTCTCCACAGACTCCGACACAGGTTTCTGTGAAGTACCGGCTGCCTTAGCCTTACCCGGTCTTCTACCCCTTGGAGCTGGAGGGGCAGGCCTATCAGTTGATACCAGAGTGGATGTAGCAGTTCTGCGTGGACAATCTCGGACTAGGTGGTCTGTAGATCCACACCGTAAACAAGCACCTGTCATCCTCCAACACTCACCCTTATGCCATTTTTGGCAATGTGGGCAAGCAACAGATACCGTTGGGGCTGGTCCCCTGTACCCTGTCCCTGGAGAGCTAGCCACTGAAGGGGTGGACTGGCCTCTCCTTGGTACAAACTGAGATTTGGGCCTCTGTGACTGACCCTGACTTGGTGCTCTACTAAAACTCTGAGTAGGCGAAACTCTGAATTTCTTACTAGGGGCAAAAGATGTACCGGTCTGACCCTGACCTCTTTTCTGCTGTCTGTCCCTTCTGTTCTGCTCATTCATTCTAACTTTTTCAACCTTCAGTGCAGCTTCCACTAACTTGGCAAACTCTGTAATCCCCAAGGCTATAATCATTACTTTAATGTTATCATTGAGTCCTTCCTCAAATCTCTTGCATCTCTCTACCTCATTAGGGACTATTTCCTGCCCATAGCGGCTCAGTCTGATAAATTCTCTTTCATATTCAGCCACTGTCAGCTGTCTCTGGCGTAGGGTAATAAACTCCCTTCTCTTCTCTTCCAAGTATACACTGCCCACATACTTCTTTCTGAACTCAGTGAGAAAGAAATCCCAAGTTATCTATTTTGGTGGCACCTCACTAGTTACTGTATTCCACCACTGGTATGCATCATCCTGCAGTAGTGATACAGCAGCTTCCAAATTCTGCTCTGGAGTACAATGAAGTTGTTTCAATACTCTTCCAGTTCTGTCCAACCAGTTTTCAGCTGTGACAGAGTCATCTTCTCTTTTGCCCAGAAAGTCCACTGCTCCAAACTTCCTGAGTCTCTCCATGTGATATTTTTGATGTGGAGGTGGTGGTGGTGGCATAACTCCTGCCATCTGTCTAAAGAACTCAACCATTTGCTGAAATGTGGCTGATGCATTTGGTACTGGGGGAACAAGTTACTTACTGTCTCCTGGTTCAGTCATAGATGGAGCATGACTTTCCACTGAAGGAACGGAAGCGTGAAAAACACAAGTTTATACCATTGAATTCAAAAATTTTCACCTAGGGTCACATGCATCATGCAAGATTTATTTTTATCTATCTGATAAAAATGATAAACAACATATTAAAACTCTTTTAATATGTTTTTGGATCTGTATTTGCCATTTAAGATTTTAAAATTAATCAGATTAATTTTAGAACCCTAGATTAAATCAAGAACGATTACACTAACCTCTTGATGCACGCAATATGTCTGCCTTTGAGATTCATCTTCGTGACACGGATGTTGTCCCTCTAGCTTGTCCACACCAAGAACACCTATGGCAGCCCTTGAATAGCTTCTAAAGCTTTTTCTATTAATTAGAAAATCAAGTTTTGCCTTTTAAGAGATTAAAGATGTAAACAGGACACTAGAAACAATTTCTAGTGTTCTTAATTCAAGAGATTGATGGCTAATCTCTTTGAATTGATGAGAGATGAAGAAGAAGAGAAGAAAACTCTCAAAGTGGCGTGACAATTGAGAGGAGAGGCTGCTGGTTATGTTTTCTTTTCATAACCACACTTAAATAGCTAGGTTAACACATTAAACCCTAGCCACATGTCACCTTTTGATTAGCTCTAGGTTTAAGTGACCCAATCACATTGTGCCAAGTGTCAAACCTATATTTAATCTTGATTTTAATCATCTTACATGATTAAAAAAAAAACATTTGGCAAGCTTATGTGTAATCCCATGTGTCACCATCTCATGGTGCCACGTGTCACACTGTGAAATGACCAAAATGCCCCTGTGTCTTAATTTTGAGTTCTTAACCCAAAATAATTATTTTCTTCTTCTAATTAATTTATATCAAATATAAATTAATTAATTAATCTCTATTAATTAATTTCTCATCAATTAAATTCATATTTAAACACTTTAAATATAAATTTAATTTATACTACACATCCAATAATCTAGATTTGGTTTCAAGTCATGCTAGGGACTTTGCAATTTAATTGCAAACCAAACCTATTTAATTAATCAATTAAACTCTTTAATTAATTAATTAAATCATATTTAAATAGGTGATAACTTGTGTATGTGTGTGACTTACTAGGCTCACCACTAATTGGCAATGAGACATGATATCAACTCTTAATATCATCAGAACTCTTTCTTACCATAAATGATTTCTCTAAATCATTTTATGAACCTCATAGACCATGGTTAACACCTAGCATAGCATGCCATGGCCACCCAATTAGTAATAAGATTTACCTTAAATGAACCTATAATCATATGTTACCATGCACTAGAATCTCTCTGTTACAAAATCCCAACTCAAGCCGAGTCATGGTTTATGTCAAACTCCATTTGCTATGAATATTATGTTCTCTTTTAATTCCACTTATTGATTAAAAGATTTTCTCATCGAAACTCTTTCTCGAATAAATCTATCTGTCCTGGCCAGGAACTTGAAACATCAAGAACAATCAAATGAACATAGGATTTTATCTCTATTTACTTAGAGGAACAGATTCCATCTTGATCAACACCTATCTCCATATATAACTAGTAGGAACCAACACATGCCCATATACCCATACATAGTACAAGTATGAAAGCAGTATCAAACTCAAACTACCTATATACAAGATAACTGTGCTATCTCAGGTCTAAAGATTATATGCACTGATATGATTTATGACAAAACATTGACTATAGTAAACTCCATGTGCTTGTCATAAGTGTCACTGGTTCGGCCTACTTATCATTTATAAGTGCCTATCATGTTTGTCATATGGCATGAGACTCACCATTCCATTTTATTTATATCTCATATAAATAACTTGGGAACAAACATGAATACAATCTTTCTGGATAAGTCATGTCCTTATTATGAAGTATCCTCGATTGTGAACCTATTTATGATACTTTGTGCTAGAAATATTGTCACTCATATTCTTAACAACTTAAGAATAATATTTCTAACAAAATATCAATGGACCTTTTCTATTACACATAAATATATTATGTAAACGGAAAAGTGGAAATGCCTTTTATTATTAAAAATATGTACAAGATAAATACTAAATGATATGCTCTATGGCATACTACTAACAATCTCCCACTAGCACTAGAGCCATTCATTACAATATCTTAGACCTATCTTCTCAAGATGTCGGTCTAACTGAGTCTGTGACATAGGCTTAGTGAATGGATCAGCTGGATTTTCAGCTGATGCTATTTTTTGCATGGCTACATCGCCTCGCCCAACTATTTCTCTGATAATGTGGTAGCGCCTTTCTATGTGTTTGGATTTTGGTGAGACCTTAGTTCCTTAGCCTGTATGACTGCTCCATTATTGTCACAGTGTAGTGGAACTGCTGACTCAATGGAAGGAACTACTGTAAGTTCTATCACGAACTTCTTTATCCAAACAGCTTCCTTTGCAACATCTGATGCGAGAATATACTCACCTTCGTAGTGGAATCTGCGATGCGTGCTCGCTTGGAACTCTTCCAACTTACTGCACCTCCATTACAAATGAACACATATCCAGAGGTAGACTTTCTATCATCGATATCTAATTGGAAATCAGAATCAGTATAACCATCCAATTGCAAGTCTCCATCTCCATAAATCAAGAATAAATCATTAGTTCTTCTCAAGTACTTAAGGATATTCTTGACAGCTATCCAGTGTTCCAAACCTGGATTGGATTGATACCTGCTAGCCAAACTAACAGCATATGCGATATCCGGCCTAGTACACAACATTGCATACATTAAACTTCCAATAGCCGAAGCATATGGAATCTCCATCTTATCTCTTTCTTCAGGTGTCTTTGGAGACATCTCTTTAGAAAGATGGATACCATGTCTCACTGGTAACAATCCTCTCTTGGAATCAAGCATGTTAAACCTCTTTAACACCTTTTCCAAGTATAGACTTTGGGATAAACCAATTATTCTTTTCGCTCTATCTCTATAGATGCGAATCCCAAGAATATAGGTTGCCTCCCCTAAGTCTTTCATGGAGAATGTATTTGACAACCATACCTTTATAGTCGTCAACATACCTGTATCATTACCCATCAACAGTATGTCATCCACATATAAGACAAGGAAAGTGATAGCACTGTCACTAACCTTCTTATATACACATGGCTCATCCTCATTTTTGATAAAACCAAAAGATTTAATGGCTTCATCAAAACGGATGTTCCAACTCCTCGAAGCTTGTTTCAACCCATAAATGGATCGCTTTAGCTTGCATACCTTGGAACCATCTTGGGATTCAAATCCCTTAGGTTGTTCCATGAAAATGTTTTCTTCAATGTATCCATTGAGAAAAGTTGTTTTGACATCCATCTGCCAAATCTCATAATCATAGTATGCAGCTATTGCTAATAAAATCCTAATTGATTTAAGCATGGCAACAGGCGAGAAAGTCTCCTCATAGTCTATTCCTTGCCTTTGGCGAAACCCTTTCGCTACTAGCCTTGCCTTATAGGTCTCTACCTTTCCATCAGAACCAATTTTCTTCTTGAAAACCCATTTGTTCCCTATAGGTACAATACCTTCAGGTGGGTCAACAAGATCCCAAACTTGATTCTTATACATGGAATCAATCTCGGATTTCATAGCATCAATCCATTTTGAAGAGTCTATATCTGATATAGCTTCTTCATAGGTAAGTGGATCATCTCCATGATCTACTTCTTCATGAGTAGACAACTCTTGTTCTTCTTCATGAAGAAAACCATATCTCACTGGTGGGTGAGATACCCTGGTTGTTCTACGAGGAACAGCTGTAGATGTTTCATCAACGGGTATTGGTTGACTAGATGGATCTATATCCATCTGATCTGTTGGTTGGTCAGAATTCTCCAATTCTAACTCTATTTGCCTTCCTTTGCCTCCTTCTTGAACAAACTGTTGTTCAAGAAATATGGCATCTCTACTTATCACAACCTTTTGTGAAGTAGGCAAATAAAAATAATATCCAAAACTATCTTTTGGATATCCAACAAATCGACCTTTTTCTGATCTGGTCTCTAATTTATCAGTGTTCAGCTTTTTGATATAAGCTGGACAACCCCAAATCTTAACATACTTAAGACTTGGTTTTCTTCCATGCCATATTTCATAAGGTGTGGAAGAAACTGATTTTGATGGAATCCTATTCAGAATATATAAAGCTGATTCTAATTCAAATCCCCAAAAGGAGATTGGCATATTAGTATAGCTCATCATACTACGTACCATATCCAATAGGGTACGATTTCTCCTTTCAGATACACCATTCAGTTGTGGCGTTCCTGGAGGAGTCAGCTGAGAAACAATGCCATGCTCTCTCAAGTATTCATCAAATTCAGTACTCAAATATTCACCTCCACGATCTGATCGAAGAGCTTTAATACTCTTTCTTGTTTGATTTTCTACTTCAGATTTAAATTCCTTAAACTTTTCAAAGGATTCATGTTTGTATTTCATCAAATACAAATACCCAAACCTTGATTTATCATCAGTAAAGTTAATAAAATAATGAAAGCCCCCTCTAGCCATTTCTTTAAACGGACCACATACATCACTATGTATTAGCTCCAAAATATTTTCAGCTCTTAGCCCCTGTCCAACAAAGGGTGATCTAGTCATTTTGCCCTGAAGGCAAGATTCACAAGTTGGAGTAGGCTCAGAGTCCAATAAGGATAGAATCCCCATTTTCTCCAATTTTGTAATCCTATCTTCTGCAACATGACATAACCTTAAGTGCCAAATATATTTTGAACTTGAGTTGGTTTTCACCATGGCATTGTATTCTTTTAGATCACTTGCATTCAATTTTTGTTTGTCATTATTATCCAAATAATAAAGACCATCATTCATATAACCCAAACCAACATATTTATTTCCAAAATAAATATTGCAAACATCATCTGTGAACTGAAATTCATAGCCATTTCTAGTCAAACTAGATATAGAAATGATGTTCTTAAAAGCATCAGGTACATATAAAATATTATCCAAACACAAAACATGTCCAAACATGTAAAAAGATTTAGATCCTATGGCTAAAGCTTCAACAGTTGAGCCATTGCCAATCCGGACTCTAATATCTTGAGAACGCATAGTCGCCATCGTTTGCTAGTTCCTGCATATCATTAGAAATGTGAGAACTGGCACCAGTATCTAAAACCCAAGCTGTAGATGAACTATAAGTATCATCAGAATCTAAATAACAAGATATGGACATACCTTCCGAAGGTGTATCCTTCTTGTCCTTCAGAGAAGCAAGATACTCAGGCGCCTTTTCCAAAGGCCCATCCTTTTGGCAAGGGAAACACTTTCCTTTGCCTCCATCACTTTAGTCTTCCTTTTCTGCTTAGCTATTTTCTTGGAAGGACCAGAATCTGAGGTTTCTTTTCTTATTGCCCTTCTTCTTGTTGGACTTTCCACAGTAAGAAGATGCAACCAAAGCTACCTCTTTTCCTTTATTGCACAGCATATTCTTTTGGGCAATAACCAGCATGTTGAGTAATTCAACTAAGGTGCATTCTGTTTAGTCATATGGAAATTTGTCACAAAATTCCCAAAAGACTCAGGAAGGGATCAAGGATCAAATCCGTCTGTAGTTGGAAATCCATGTTGAAGTCAAGATATTCCAACCGCTCAATCACCGAATCATCTTGTGGACATGATCCCCAACATTCTCATCCCTCGGACATCCTCATGCGAATTTGCCTAGATATCTCATACCTAGCATTCCTACTGTGCTCACCATACAACTCTTGTAGGTGAAGGAGGATCTCACTCGCACTCTGCATGTTCTCATGTTGCTTCTGTAACTCATTACTCATGGAAGCAAGCATGTAACACTTAGCTCTCATATCATGCTCCTTCCACTTGTCCAAAGTTTCATGTTCCTCTTGTGTGGCCTCTGGAGGTAAGGGACCAGGAACATTTGAATCTAGAACATATCCTATATGTTCAAGGTTCAGGACAAGCTTCAAATTTCTTAGCCAATCAGACAGATTAGGTCCTGTCAATCTGTTGTGATCAAGTATGCTTGCAAGGATATTGGATGGTGGTGGTTGTTTTGTGCTCATTTTTATCAGAAAATTAACTGCAGAAAATAACCAGATTAATTAGTAAATGTATCTGTAATTAACCAAAATGATTATGGTCTTTTAATCAAATTGGTCCTCCCACTAACTTAGCGAATCCTACACTTCCAAAGTAGAAAACGGAAATCCTAGTTGGATGGATTTCTAGTGGGTGATTGAATTCTTATAATTCTATTGATCATCCCAAGGTTCATACATTTTTGGAATTTCATTAAACTATAAGTGAGCAACTCCTTGCCCATCACATCTCATGTGAGGTTCAATCCTTTACCTAGCCCCTAATGCTCAAAATCTCAGGTACATCCATTATTGACTTATCTTGCATTAGTTAAGTTGATCCCATTGAGCCAGTAATTATGCAAATAATTTTAATGTCCTCAGGTACATCCAATATTGGCCACCAAACCATTTACATATTTACAACATCTCATGCTTAACAATTATTCTTAATAAAATCTCTTAAATTAATTGCATCTCATGCAACTATTTAAAATTTCTTAAAATAATTGCCCCAATGGAGGGCTTATGTTATAATTACTTTAATTATAGCATTTCCAACTTAATCATTTGTTTGGAAGATTTTATAGCCATCCTAATTACTATTAAGGTCTCACTTTGCACATTATCCATTTAGCATGCATATATCATATAATTGCATACATTCCCATACATCTCATGCATTCATGGATAAGCAGTAAATATGGTATGATCATGGACTTTCTAAGGGATTCAATTCTGAGCCACCAAGAATTGAATCAGGGCATTCCTAGGTGCATTTCATTCATTCATTTTACAAGAGTTGCTGAAGGAGTACATAATCAACACTTGATATTGAATTCCTCCCACTGGTCCCACCAATGCTCTTGACCTCCTTGAAATTCTTGCAATCCAATATTACATAGTAATCCTTGGCATACCAAGGCGAATTTACAAGAACTTAAATAAATGAAATTACAACCCAAAAATATTACAAACTTAATAATACATGCCCAAAATAAATTAAAATAAATTAATTAATTTACAATCCCAAAGAAACATAAAAGAAATAAATCCAATCACATTGGTCTTTTATAGTCCATGATCATCCATCATGCATATCACTATTTAACAATTAAATAAAACATACATACTTAAATTAAATTGAATATCTCATATTCAACTTAAAAATCCAGATTTGAATATGATTCAAATAAATTTAAAAATTCAGATTTGAATCTCATTCAAACAAATTTAAAAATTCAGATTTGAATCACATTCAAACAACTTCAAAAATTCAGATTTGAATCACATTCAAACATTTTTTAAAAAATCAGATTTGAATCACATTCAAATATTTTTTAAAAAATCAGATCTGAATTTTATTGAATCAATTTTAAAAAATCAGATTTAAATATGATTCAAACAACTTTAAAAATTCATATTTGAATCACATTCAAACAACTTTTAAAATTCAGATTTGAATCACATTCAAACAATTTTTAAAATTCTGATTTGAATCATAATTTAATTGTGTGATTAAAACAACTAATTAAACACTTTAATTAGTCAAAGAATAGGCCTTAGATCATACAACAATTGCAGAATTAAAAGCCAAACCTTGAACCACCCATGGAACCATTGTTGCCGCCACCATTGGTGGCTTCACCATGTGTGACGCCACACCTCATGATCCAACCAGCAATGAATCTCTTGATCTCATGATCAAACACACAATTAAATTATATAATCAACAATCTAAATGGCAAATATAGTGGCTCTGATACCAATTGAAGGAACGGAAGCGTGAAAAACACAAGTTTATACCATTGAATTCAAAAATTTTCACCTAGGGTCACATGCATCATGCAAGATTTATTTTTATCTATCTGATAAAAATGATAAACAATATATTAAAACTCTTTTAATATGTTTTTGGATCTGCATTTGCCATTTAAGATTTTAAAATTAATCAGATTAATTTTAGAACCCTAGATTAAATCAAGAACGATTACACTAACCTCTTGATGCACTGCAGCGTGTCTGCGCCTTTGAGATTCATCTTCAGGACACCAGATGTTGTCCCTCTAGCTTGTCCACACCAAGAACACCTATGGCAGCCCTTGAATAGCTTCTAAAGCTTTTTCTATTAATTATAAAATCAAGTTCTGCCTTTTAAGAGATTAAAGATGTAAACAGGACACTAGAAACAATTTCTAGTGTTCTTAATTCAAGAGATTGATGGCTAATCTCTTTGAATTGATGAGAGATGAAGAAGAAGAGAAGAAAACCCTCAAAGTGGCGTGACAATTGAGAGGAGAGGCTGCTGGTTATGTTTTCTTTTCATAACCACACTTAAATAGCTAGGTTAACACATTAAACCCTAGCCACATGTCACCTTTTGATTAGCTCTAGGTTTAAGTGACCCAATCACATTGTGCCAAGTGTCAAACCTATATTTAATCTTGATTTTAATCATCTTACATGATTAAAAAAACATTTGGCAAGCTTATGTGTAATCCCATGTGTCACCATCTCATGGTGCCACGTGTCTGTAATGAAATGACCAAAATGCCCCTGTGTCTTAATTTTGAGTTCTTAACCCAAAATAATTATTTTCTTCTTCTAATTAATTTATATCAAATATAAATTAATTAATTAATCTCTATTAATTAATTTCTCATCAATTAAATTCATATTTAAACACTTTAAATATAAATTTAATTTATACTACACATCTAATAATCTAGATTTGGTTTCAAGTCATGCTAGGGACTTTGCAATTTAATTGCAAACCAAACCTATTTAATTAATCAATTAAACTCTTTAATTAATTAATTAAATCATATTTAAATAGGTGATAACTTGTGTATGTGTGTGACTTACTAGGCTCACCACTAATTGGCAATGAGACATGATATCAACTCTTAATATCATCAGAACTCTTTCTTACCATAAATGATTTCTCTAAATCATTTTATGAACCTCATAGACCATGGTTAACACCTAGCATAGCATGCCATGGCCACCCAATTAGTAATAAGATTTACCTTAAATGAACCCACTAGAATCTCTCTGTTACAAAATCCCAACTCAAGCTGGAGTCATGGTTTATGTCAAACTCCATTTGCTATGAATATTATGTTCTCTTTTAATTCCAGTTCTTGATTAAAAAGATTTTCTCATCAGAAACTCTTTTCTGAATAAATCTATCTGTCCTGGCCAGGAACTTGAAACATCAAGAACAATTAAATGAACATAGGATTTTATCTCTATTTACTTAGAGGAACAGATTCCATCTTGATCAACACCTATCTCCATATATAACTAGTAGGAGCCAACACATGCCCATATACCCATACATAGCACAAGTATGAAAGCAGTATCAAACTCAAACTACCTATATACAAGATAACTGTGCTATCTCAGGTCTAAAGATTATATGCACTGATATGATTTATGACAAAACATTGACAATAGTAAACTCCATGTGCTTGTCATAAGTGTCACTGGTTCGGCCTACTTATCATTTATAAGTGCCTATCATGTTTGTCATATGGCATGAGACTCACCATTCCATCTTATTTATATCTCATATAAATAACTTGGGAACAAACATGAATACAATCTTTCTGGATAAGTCATGTCCTTATTATGAAGTATCCTCGATTGTGAACCTATTTATGATACTTTGTGCTAGAAATATTGTCACTCATATTCTTAACAACTTAAGAATAATATTTCTAACAAAATATCAATGGACCTTTTCTATTACACATAAATATATTATGTAAATGGAAAAGTGGAAATGCCTTTTATTATTAAAAATATGTACAAGATACATACTAAATGATATGCTTTAGGGCATACTACTAACATCCACTTCCTCATCGACCGCTCTCTGCGATGTGGAGTCCATTATCTGATCAAAATAACAAAACAAATCAAAAGATCTGCATTAGAGTCATCTTAACACTTACAATGCAATGCATAATGTGCAATCTATCTAGGTCCAGAAACGCCTAAACCGTGCTTTGATACCACTAAATGTAACACCCCTCACCCGTCTACAGTATAGCCGAGCGAGGCATGCTACACGGCGTGCCGGAACACCTAGTCTGTGATTATCTCATTTCTTGAACTCAATTTGATTTTAAGAAGTCATTTATGAAATATTCATATCATGTTAATACTATTGTCATACTTTGTTAAAATCAGTGTTTCAAGACTGGTAATAAAAATTTGGCAAGGTGCCGTTTATATTTACGACTAACTGTCCTTCCAAACCTATTGAAAACAGTTTAATATTATGATATCAAAATCTCAAATATTTCACAGTCCCTATTTCTCAGTAAAGTCAATAGACTTTTACAGTCATTAAACAGTTCCATAATACAGTCCATAATAATTTAAATATATACAGAAAATCTCCATATTATTTAATATGTACAAAATATTACAAACTTTAAGGCTTTCATAATATTACAAAATACAAGGCCAAATTTCAAATATACAACAAAAGTACAAAATACAAGATATCCTAAGTCCTACCATGTATGCAATGCAGTGCAGATGACTCTGGACTCCTGTGCAGATCTGATGTCTCACCCGGTAGTAGGTCTGCTGGGCTCCCCAGCTGTGTCTCCAATACCTACGCGTTACAAAAGCAACGCGCTAAGCAATTTTGCTTTGTGGTGCCAAATGTAAAGAAATATACACTAAAATAAGGTAAATAAAGTGTTTACAAATTTTTGGTGGTGCTGTATGTCAGTAGATTGGATTTAGGCATTTGAATTTAATAGTACTTGAATTACTGCCCGTGTAGCCTATATACTAACCAGACTGGATAAACGGATATACTGGCACTGGGTACCTAGTACCTCGGGCCGTCACACCATCGGTCACAAAGTGTCTCCCGGTGTGCAAATAGCGTGGCTAACAAGCCATATGGTCAATCTGGCGATAAGCAAAAAATAAATACACAATATGTATAGCCGTAGGCTATTAAAAGTCCTGATCTTGCATAATAGGCCGTAAAAACACAGTATGGCATAAAGTCATTTACAGAACAGCTGTCAGAATCCTATTGGCATGCCAACCTATCCATACTAGTCAACTAGGCAAACTAGGGCACATTATAAATTAATTGTTTACTTCTTCAATCTTTGGAGTTTACTAACTATTATATAATTCACAAGTCAATGCATGTGTTGACCTTTTTAGGTAATATAGATAAGTTGTTTCTAGCATCAATATGTCACAATCTAAATCTCAATATGCTGCCAATATAGTGCAATTTACCATTTTTACAAGTTGGCATTCATTGCCAAAATGCTTCAAGCATCATTGTATGCAAAATGTCACATTCTCTATTTTTGTGTGCTAGATTGGTCTAGGTTAAAGTCCTATTTACCTTGGTTTTTAGCTTCGGGTCAAAGAAGCAAAATTGTAGCTCTATGTCTTATTGCACGCTGGGAAAATTTTCAGGTCATTCCGAGTTGTATAGACCAAGATATAGTCAATTTGCTAAAGCTGGACAAATTGCACTTTTGGTGCACAATTTGGTCAATTTTTAGGTCACTTTTGGTTCGGTAGTTTTTGTGCCCGAACTTGTGCAAGCCATTTGACTTGGTTGTGGTCATTTATGGGATTTTGTGTCTTCATAAGACTTGTAGATATAGGTCTTAACTATTCATGGTCAAAATTTCAGGTTAATTGGACTTGTTTTGAGTGAGTTATGGCCTAAATACTAACTGCTGCCCAAATGGTCAGTTTTCAGGCCTCAAATGCACCAATCTGGATTTGGTCACTTTTTAAGGTCAGTTTCTAGGCAGAATTTTGGCAACCTTTCTACATGAAAGTTGGCCTATTTGGTGTCTAGTTTCACCCCATACTGTCCTCATACCAATTGGGTTCATAGTTTGGCACTTATGGCCTCATTTATGTGCTGCCTTCAATACACAACCTGCACAAAGCTTATACACTTCCAATTTAATGTTCCTCCTCCTCCTCATTACTACAATATTCAATCAACAACACTTCTATACATATATTGTACACAATTCCAGCAAAAATTCTGGGTAGAATACTCAAGTCCACAAGGCACACAATACACCATTAAACTTCAATATTTACATCCACCCAAATTCAACATACTTCAATGTTAATATTACACATATACTTCAACATATTCATACTTCAATATCATTTACACTTGCTACCCACAAATTGACATTAACATATATCATTAATAACCATATATTCACACACAAATTCATGCTATTAGGGGCTGCCAAACATGGCAGTTTGCTCAAGGCTTCAAGGTTCCATTTCACACCTTAAATCTAAACACTACATGTACATATTTATGCACAAACTTACTCTAACTTTCATTTGAATCAATCAACCTTCATTTTCATTCATTAGAAGTAAAAATAACTCAAGCTCAACAAGGGTTCATGGCTACCAAAAATGGACAAGTCCATTTCTCACTATTTCTTTTATTTCTCTTCACCAAAACACTCACCTCAACCTAAACACAATCTTTACCAAAGCAAGGGAGGGATTTTGGACACTTACCACTTGAAAGCTTCCTTCAAACCTCACCAAATCTTGTTTTTCTTGCTGCCAGTATCTTCCCCAAGGTGAGTATGCAAACTTTAATGAAGGAAGGAAGTGGAAATGAGGGCTTGATGATGGAGAGAGAAAGCTCCATGCATGGTGGCCATGGAGGACTTTGAGAGGATTTACGGCAAGGTTTTCTCAAGGTTGAAGATGACCCAATTCTGCCCACTAATGCTTATTTTATGTAGTTTATAATATAGGTAGTGGAGCACTTATGAGTTGTTTAATGTTTAATTAGGTTAAGGTTCCTTTATTTACACATTTACCTCTTTTCTTTCACAATTTACATAATGTATCATAATTTAATTTTTCATGTCATTTATAAGGTGTAATATCATTTATTTTTAATGGACATTGAGGTCAAAAGGCAACATTAGGTGTCAAATGACCAAAATACCCCACTTCGGGTTACATTCCCAATTTTTCGGTAACACCAATTTTTGTCTGTTTCTCGATTTTTCGTTTTTCTTTGTACTAATTTATTAATTTTTCTTTGATATTTCTAGTGTCAATTACATTTCAATAAACCTTTATCTGTGTCTCAAAATTAAATTCAGAGGGTTCCCCGCGGTCCTGAGGAAACAGCGGCCTTCCGGTGCGATCACCCATCGCTACGATCTACTGCTTAACTTAGCTTCATTTTCTCTCTTTCATTTTTGTTTGATTTTTCTTGTATTTTCTTTTTATTTATTTTATCATTATATGTCTGTTCACTATCACCGAAGTGTAGTTCCAGACATACTGACTTGCCTGGACTGTTATTTGACTACTGGAACAATTGAATGTACAGAACACGTACAGCGGGGATGTTACAGTGCAAAGTACTTTTCCTTTCTACAATAATGAGAACTAATGTCTCATTCATACATTAATATGGTTTATTTATTCATTCATTATGTTATTCATATTGATCACAATTCAAAACAATAGTTCACATGTACCATTATATTCAAAACATTTTTCCTTTCTCATTTATACAATTTATGAATTCTATTTGTGATGGGCATATAAGCCTTAACTGCCTATTCACATCAATTAGGTGACTTACTTTTCATGTTTCAAGTAATCCATGAACATTTCATGGATTTCAAATTTATGACCTTAATTTCCCTTTAACAATATAGTTCTTACACTTTGTGTCTTTGTATTACTATTCACTCAAATTATTGACTTTTTAATACATAATAAATTTATTGAACCTAAGTTCACCAACATACCACATTTTGCATTCTAAAGTTGTTGATTTTGGTTGCCAATACCATTTCAAAGCTTAGTGTTGGTTACTTTATAATTTTCATATTTCAAGCACTAAGTTTACTATTCCATTGGTCATTTGTACAGTAGGAATTTGATAAAATTGTCTTCATGAAAGTTGTTCCTTATTGTGTCTAGTTACATTTATTTTTTTGAATCACTCCATTTGGAGTTTTGTACCTCAAGTTATGGTCATTTTATAATAACTGGCCGGATTGACCTGTACCCAGAATTTCTGGGCAATTTGGTTCTGCCAGATTTGGTGACCTAAGTTTGGTTACAAATTTGACTAGGTTATGGTCAGAATTTGGATTTATGTTCTCATGAAAGTTATAGGGATATGTCTCAGCTTTCTGCTGGTAAAATTTCAGATCAATTGAACTTTTCTACACTGAGTTATGACCATTTGAACAAACACTGTTCATTTGGTCATTTTCCAGGGACAGCATGTTGGTCACCTGGATTAGGGTAATTTTTAGGTCAACTTGGTTTGGTTTTCTGGGTAGGGTTTCTTCACCAAAGTTGTGCTATTATGTCTTATAAAACTTTTTCCAATGGTTTCGTTGCATTTGGATTTTTGTAGACCAAGTTATGGCCATTTTGCCAAAACTGGTCGGGTGAGCTTTAGTCCAGGAAATTCTGGGCAGAATGGTTTTGGTCAGTTTGGTAATCTCACTTGGGCCAGCAATTTCATTTGGTTAGAGGTATTTCTGGGCTTGGTGTTCTTAATGAAAGTTGTAGTCCTATGTCTAATCTTTCGAATGACACAAAAATCATGTCATTTGGACCTGTCTAGAGGAAGTTATGGCCATACTGTTCATTTGGTCAATTTTCTGGGTTCAGTGTTTGGATTTCCAGATTGAGACAATAAATTGGTCAAGATTTGGACAAAATTTGGGCATGGTTTCTTCATGAAAAATGGGGTATTTTGTCCTAGGCTTCATTTCCAATTGGCCTCACACTAATTGGAGCAACAAAACTCCAGTTATAGCTCAAACAATACATTGGACTCAAAGGTCCGAATTTCCTACATAAGAATCAACACTCTCAAATTCAATTCTCCCAACTCCACAAACTTCATTTGACGTATTTAGCACTTCTAATGGTCATTAAATCATCTCAACATCATCAAATTCCAAGCAGTAATACAAAAACTAAGTTAGGTCAAAACCCTAACTTATAATTTCAATCACAATCTCAATCATACATCCATGCAATTTGATTTCTAATGCCTTAAACTTCATTAATCAACTTCACTAACTAAAACAAAATCATCAAAACCATCAAATTCATTTACTTCCTAGGGCTACCAAAATTTGAAACTTCAACATATTCCAAGTTTTCTTTTCTTTTCATGCCATTTCAACTTAATCAAGCATGCTTTTCATGCTTAGGAAAGAAAAAGGGCATAGTTAGTGCACTAACCTCTTTGGAGCTTCACTTAACATTGATTAAACCTCCCTAATCTCTTCTTCTTTGGCTGCCAATAGCTTTTTCTAGGTGAAAGATTAAATTTTTGTGAAGGGACTTAGCAATTTTGGTGAACAAATGGGGAGGAAATTCAACCTTTTAAGCTTAAAAATGGTGGAACCTCTTCTCTCTCTCTCTCTCTCTATGGATCGGTTCATGAAGAAGAAGAAGCTGCTGTTTTATTCTTTTTTTTGTGTCACTTATCCTCTTTTATTAGTTAATTAAGTGGTGATTAAATGTGATTGGTGGAATTTTTTTTAAATGACATCATAATGATGTCATAATTGAGATTTTCTTTCATTTTCTTTCATTTTCTTTTCTTTTCTTCTCTACTCATTTTCAATTTAATTTTTAGTAATATTTATTCATATTTTAAATCATAATAATTATTTACTTAACTGGACAAGTCGGCCAAATATCATCTCTGAAGACGAAATGACCAAAATGCCCTCCGTTTGGCTTAACAGACTAAAATTATCTGTACTGATTGAAAAATTTTTCTAAACCTTTTATTGGCATTCTAATGCCATAGAAAACTCAATGACTCTTCTCTGGAGTCCCAAAAATTATTTTATTAATTTTCTCTTGGGTCTAGGGCTCTTAGTTGCGAGCATCGCAACTTCCCACTGGGTCACTCATCGCTAGGGCACCGACTCATTTAACTTGGTTGTATTTTATTTCTAAAATTTTTTCTAAATTTTTCTTATTAATATTTGAGTTATTTATGATTCCTCACTCTAGTTTAAATATTTTCCCAGATGTTCTAGCTGTCCGGACCGACACCGGTCACTGAAACAGTAGAATGTACGGAATTGCTACAGTGAGGGTGTTACACCTTTGTAGCATAACTAATGGGTTATCGGTAGGTGGAGTTCGAAAATTCATTAGGTATGTTACGGGAACATGTCATGCCTTACCAGGGATAAGGTGTGACATGTTTTAGTGCTATCAGAGCTTTAGTTTTTATACAAGTTTTGAAATTGTATGTTTGAAAATTTTTTATAAATACAACTACTCAACTATCATTAATTGATACATATAGTGCATTACATCATAAATATGGACTAATGGAGGGAAATCTCCTTGTGTTGGTTGTCCAGGGAGTAGAATTCTTTGTGATTCAATATGGAAGAGGGGGATCACACAGTAGAGCAATCAGTAGCAGCTGAGGTAAAGGGGGAGGCCCCAGCTCCTCAGAATGCCAGTGGATCAGCTGCACCCATCCCACCCATGCAATTTCCTACTCAGTTCGCTCAGCAGATGGCTGCACTATTTCAGCAAATGGCTGGCAATATTCCAGTCCAAGCTCCTGTGCAAGCACCTCCAGTGCAACCACCACCTCCAGCCAAACAGTATGAAAAGTTAATGAAGTATGGGGCGATAGAGTTCAAGGGTACAGTGGACCCATTGGAAGCTGAGCAATGGCTAGAAAGGATGGAGAGGTTATTCAAGAAATTGCATTGCACTGATGATTTGAAGTTCGAATACTCGGTCTCTCTACTGCATGGAGACGCATATGAGTGGTGGAAGACCATTCCTCACAGTTTGGTTAAGCCCCCTGTGTTGACATGGGTGACTTTCAGAGAGAATTTAGACAGAAGTATGTTCCCGACACATAAGTAGATATGAAGCTACAGGAGTTTCTTAGTTTGAAGCAAGGAAACAGGACTGTAGCCGAGTATGAGAGAGACTTTTCCCGCCTCAGCCACTATGTTGGAAGCCTAGTCACTACTAGTAGAGACAGATGCAAACGGTTTGAGGCTGGGTTGAGGCCTAGCTTACGAATGCAAGTGGTTGGGTTCCGACGTGAGAACTTCTTAGAATTGATATCCCAAGCCTTGGAATTAGAAAGGATTAAGTTAGAAAGGGCCGTTAGAAAGGGAACAGAAGAAAAAAATAAGAGTGAAAAGACTTCTGGTCAAGCTTCTGGCAGCAGTTCCGGTAAGAGAAAGAGCTTTGGGGGACCAAGTAACAGAGGATCTAGTAGGGAAAGATTCTCAAGGCAGAGGCCACCTAGATCAGGACAGCAGACATCTAGGGGTTACTTTTCTGCTCGTACCTGTGAAACCTGTGGCAGGAATCATGGAGGAGTATGTTATAAGGCCATAGGAGCCTGTTACAACTGTGGTGGAAGTGGGCATTTTGCTAGAGATTGCACTAGTGCTCGCAGGTCTGGGCCGCCTACCACCACTGAGGGATCTGTTCAAGGTTCTGCTTCCAGAGGACAACAGACAGCTAGTAGAGGCCGAGGCAGGGGTAGAGGTAACACTTCTAGTAGCCAGGGCACAGCAAGCCAACCAGAGTAGAGTGGTGCATCAGCCAGGGTGTACACCATACGCCAGAGGGAGGAAGCTGAGACATCAGATGTTGTGGCTGGTACTTTCTCCATCTTTGATAGAGATGTATATGTGCTGTTTGACCCTGGTTCTACGCATTCTTATGCTAGTGCCAGCATTGCATGTTCTGTTGCCATTCTTTGCTTAAAAATGGATTATGATGTGCTAGTGACTAGTCCCTTAGGGTAAGAGATTAGGGTGAACAAATTGTATAAGAATTGTCCTTTGGTGATCCAAGGACATACATTCCTGTCAGACTTAATTGACATGCCCTTCCGAGATTATGATATCATCTTAGGCATGGATTGGTTAGCCAGGCATCACGCCATGATCGATTGTAGACTGAAAATAGTCACTTTTAGTCTTCCTGAGTATGTAGACATAGTGATATACGGGGAGAGGCAGTTATTGCCATCCAACATCATTTCAGCTGCACTTGCTAGAAAGATGATTAGAAAGGGATGTGAAGCTTATCTAGCTCATGTGATAAACACCCAGGTGGGGAGTCCAAATCTTAAAGATATTCCTACGGTATGGGATTTCTGGATGTCTTTTCGGAAGAATTACCGGGATTGCCTCCGAAAAGAGAGGTGCAGTTTGAAATTGAGACTATGCCTGGTGTGGAGCCAATCTCCATCACTCCTTATAGGATGGCACCTACTGAGTTGAAAGAGTTGAAGGTGCAATTGCAAGAATTGTTAGATAAGGGTTTCATCTGCCCTAGCGTGTCACTTTGGGCAGTACCAGTATTGTTTATGAAGAAGAAGGATAGTACTCTCCGCCTATGCATAGACTACAGACAGTTGAATAAGGTGACCATAAAGAATAGATATCCTATGCCACGGATCGATGATTTGTTTGATCAGCTGAAGGATGCAACTGTATTCTCCAAAATTGACTTGAGATCGGGCTACTACTAGTTGAGGGTGCAGGAGCAAAGTATTCCTAAAACTGCCTTTAGGACTCAGTATGGCCACTATGAGTTTTTGGTAATGCCATTCGGGTTGACTAATGCTCCAGCTGCTTTTATGGGCTTGATGAACACTATCTTCAGTCCATATTTGGGCTAGTTTGTTGTGGTGTTCATTGATGATATTTTGGTGTACTCAAAGAATGCAAAGGAACATGACAAGCACTTGAGGATAGTATTGCAGATTTTGAGGGAGAAGCAGTTGTATGCCAAACTATTGAAATGTGAGTTTTGGCTAAAGGAGATTACATTTTTAGGGCATATTGTATCTGCAGAGGGTATCCAGGTAGATCCTAGCAAAGTACAAGCCATTTTTAATTGGAAGCCACCTAGAAATATCACGAAAGTTCGTTGTTTCCTTGGTTTAGCTGGGTATTATTGAAGGTTTGTGAAGGGATTCTCCATGTTAGCATCTCCACTGACCAAGCTACTTAGGAAGGATGTGAAATTTCAGTGGACTGATCAGTGTCAAGAAAGTTTTGATGAGTTAAAGAGGCGTTTAACTGAAGCTCTAGTCTTAACTTTGCCCACTTTAGGTAAGGAGTATACCATATACAGTGATGCTTCTCATAACAGATTGGGCTGTGTGTTGATGCAAGATAGGAATGTTATTGCCTATGCTTCACGTCAACTTAAACCACATGAGAGGAATTATCCTACGCATGACTTGGAGCTGGTAGCCATTGTCTTTGTCTTGAAGATCTGGAGACATTACTTGTATGGGAAGAGATGTTATATATACACAGATCATAAAAGTTTGAAGTACTTGGGCACACAAAAGGAGTTAAATTTGAGACAGAGGAGATGGTTGGAGCTGATAAAAGATTATGATTGCTTGATAGACTATCAGCCTGGAAAGGCAAATGTTGTAGCTGATGCTTTAAGTCGCAAGACAATGGCTAGTTTGAGGGTTTCTGCATTGTCCATGGTGTATGAGTTAAGTGTCACACCTTACTCTTCTGTAAGGCATAACATGATCCCGTAGAATACCTAATGAACTACCGAACTTCACCTACCGATAACTCATTAAGCACCCTACAAGGAATTTTAAAATAATTTTCTTACTTTTATAAGTGGTGAACATTTTCTAATAAGTATTAAAATATTTAATTAGTGTTTGAAAACTAGTTAAGATTTTTGTCCCATTTTATTTTTTTGTAAATTTTATAAAAATTTCGACAGAGTGCCGTCTGTATTTTGAGAAAATAGTTCTTCAAATACCTGTAAAAAGCACTTCAAATGATTTATCTCATCAACTTCATTAATTCAACTTCCATCTAAAATACTACTAAGTAATTTTATTCAAATTAAAACAAAATACCTCCATTCATATTTCATTAAAGATAAAACAATTTACATACATCATTCCAAATTTTATATTAAGAAAAATCCAAACTAAAATTTATTACAAGTTTTATACAACCGCTCATGACCATTTTCTAAATGTACATACATTTACATATATCCAAAATAATTATTACAATCAGGGTATAAAATATACTCGATAAAACTTCAGGGAAGGTAGCTCTACAATCCTTAGTAGGTCACTCTGCTGCTCCTCTAGTCTCTATATCTGCGACTACAATAACAGCCATCGCTGAGTACTATGACTCAGTGGTGCACAACATACTAAAATAACATTTATGCAGAATTTAAATCATACTTATTCAAAAATTAAACTGAATATGAGAAATAAATACAAAACATGATTTATATGCACTTAATCTAAACAATTTCATTTCAAAAGTCTCAAAACAAATTTCATAAAAACACACAGTTATATCATGCCATTCAAAACAAATATCATCTCAATAGCCAGAGGCTAAGGAGAAGTCACATCACAAGGCTAGCTAGATCAAATATATGGGAACCCACTCTTTTTCTTCTTCTGCTGGCACACACCTCAACACTTCAGCCAGAGAACAAATCAAAATTCGAAACTAATTTCCCCCACTAGTCATGCTAGTGAGGTATTCAAATATATGGTCATGACACTGTGGTTTCAAAACTATCATAACAATTTACTAAACATTCCATTTCAAACACAAACAATTAATCTTTCAACAATTTAAATCAAAAGCATAATAAACTTTTCAATTCAATTATGTCACAATTTCATACCTCAATTCATTCAAAACAATGTGTAGAAGAAAATTTACAAAAATTCTATGTTGTGCACAAACCTTATACGAGTCGCCTCTTGGCCTTGACTCAACGCCTCGGGTTCTTTCCCGATATTCTTTTCCACTGAAACGCACAGTTTTACAGTGTTTCAGTACCATAAATTATCATAATTCCAAAAATAATTTCAAATCTGACTTTATTATGCTTAATTTGACGTTCTTTGAAATTTGTATTTTGGGGTTACTATTCATGATACTATTTAAGTCAATTTATTGATTTCCTAATGCTTAATAGGTATGGGAATCCTAATTTTACCCACATACCACATTTTAGTTACCTAACTTATTGGTTTTGGTTGTTTTCTCAAATTTTAAGTCCTTTAGGCAAAATTGTAAATTTTCAGTTTTAGTGTCCTATTTTGCACTGTTCCATTGATCATGCTGCTGTTAGAATTTAGCTAAGTTTTCTTCATAGAAATTATTCCTTATTATCTTAACTTTATTTTCCTTTTTGAATCACTCCAATTGGAGTTTTGTAGCTCAATTTATAGCCATTTGAACATGGCTGGCCGGATTGGCCTAACCCATATTTTCGAGGCACCAACTTGGCTCTGGCAGTTTTAGGTTACCAAATTTGGGTGGTTAAATGACTTGGTTAAGTGCCTAATTTGGGTTTGTGTTCTTCATGAAAGTTATAGGGCTATGTCTCAGCTTTCTACTGGTAAAAGTTCAGGTCATTTTGACCTGCCTAGCTCAAGTTATGGCCAAATGAACAAACACTATTCATTTGGTATTTTTGTACAGGTCAGATTGCCTAATCCGGATTTGGCCAATTTGCTCACTATGCTATGGTCACTTTCTGGGCATAATTCCTGAATAAAAAATGTGCCATTTTGTGTCTAGTTTTATTCCCAATTGGCCTCACACCAATTGGGTTGGTAAGTTTTTAGTTTTGGTCCCTGAAAGGGACCTTGGTCATGCTACCTGCAGAATATCCATAACCAATCCCAATTTACAATTGGTTCCAACACACCACAATTGGTCATACATGACTATTTTTCAGCTCAAACAAGGTCAAACATACCATTTGACTAATTCTCAAAATTTTGTCTCCCAAACCCTAGGTCCAAAACCCTAACTTCCATGTTTAATTCATTTGTTGAATTCAAAATGCATATTTGATATTTATACTCTCATTCACACTTAACTAATTCATAGTTTGCATCAAAATCACCCATTTCATCCCTAACCTACTGCTGGCCGAATTCATATATAGTCCCTCATCAATTGTTTTCTTTTCATTTTAAGTAACTTTCTTGGTTCATTAAGCCATAAACACAACAATTAAGCTAAAATTTTCAAGTTAAATTACATACCTCCACTTGACTTTCAATTCTTAACTTCTTTTCTTTTTCTTCTTTATTTCCTTCTTCTAATGTCTCCTCAAGTGAAGATAACAAGTTGTTGTATAGAATTTTTAGGGAATTTAGGGTTTAGGTGGATGAACTCAAGCTTTGCCCAAGCTTTCATGGAGGTTTTGAAAATGGAGGTGGGAACAAGGTGAGGCTACCGAACTGGTTGGAGCAGAAAGTGAAATTTTTTTTCTTTTAATTTTATGTATTTTAGGTCTTATTTTGTGTATTTGAATGGGTCAAAAATTATGGGAAATTAAAAATTAATTTTGACATCATTTTGATGTCATAAAAGTGATGTAATTAACTTTTTTTTTTCTTTTTTATTTATTTATTTTTTTCCTAGTTCTTTAATTTAATTCTCGATTCCTAATTTTCCTTTTCTCCTATTTTATTGGACAATTAGGTCAGGGGTCAGCTCTAGGGGTCAACTGACTAAATTGCCCCTCGCCAATTCGACCCGGTTTGCAAATAATTTAATATTTCTTCCAGATCCCTGACCTAATTATTTGACCTACTTAACAATTCTTTTTCGTGATTTTCTCTTTTCCACTGTGTTCGCAATAGTACTAAGGACTGCGGTGTCATATTTTACGATTCAAAATTCGAGTTTAAATCGACCTCGCAGTCCTTCCCGAGAAGGTCACCCATCGTTGTGACTCGGCTCATTAACTTCTTGTGTTCTGTTTTTCTTATTTATACTTAACCATTTGACAATTACTAATTATTTATTTTCAGGGCTTATCTAGTTGTCTTAGATGTGGTTCTAATCCCCTTAATTATTCGAACCGACATCGGTAACCGGAATAGTGAAATATACCAAGTTATGCAAATAGGGGTGTTACAATTCTTCCCCCCTTAAAATAAATTTCGTCTCGAAATTTATTTTAAGGGGGGAAGAATTGTAACACCCCTATTTGCATAACTTGAAATTTTACCTGGTATCAATTTCTGAATAGCTGTGGGTGTTGTCTCCTCATATCCTCATCTCATTCCCAAGCACTTTCACTAACGGTATCTGCTTGTTCCGTAGCTACTTCACCTCATAAGCCAGATCTCTATGGGTTCTTCCTCATATGTGAGGTCTGGATTTACTTCAATTTCTTCTACTGGTAGTACATGAGATGGGACTGATCGATACCTCCTCAACATAGACACATGAAAGACATTATGTATCTTCTCTAACTCTGGAGGTAGTGCCAAACGATATGCCAAAGGACCCACTCTTTCCAGAACCTCATATGGCCTGATGAAACGAGGACTCAGTTTCCCTTTTCTGCCGAATCTCATAATTTTCTTCCAAGGGGAGACCTTGAAGAATACTTTCTCACCCACTGCATACTCAATATCCCTTCTCTTTAAATCAATATAGGACTTTTGACGGTCTGATGCAGTTTTAAGTCGATCTCTAATCAACCTAATCTTCTCCTCAGTCTACTGAACAATTTCGGGCCCAACATCTTCCTTTCACGTACTTCATCCCAACACAGGGGAGTTCTGCACTTTCTGCCATACAAAGCTTCATATGGAGGCATCCCAATGCTTGATTGGTAGCTGTTGTTGTAAGCAAACTCAATCAAAGGCAAGTGTGTATCCCAACTGCCTTTAAATTCAATCACATAAGGCCGTAGCATGTCCTCCAAGATCTGAATTACTCTCTCAGACTGGCCATCTGTCTGTGGGTGGAATGCCGTACTAAAGTTCAATCTAGTTCCTAGGGCTCTCTGAAGACTACCCCAGAATCTAGAAGTGAACCTAGGATCCCTGTCTGATACGATTGATACTGGCACTCCATGCAGTCTTACTATCTCATCTATGTATAACTTGGCCAATCTTTCTAAACTGTAGTCCATCCACACTAGCAGAAAATGAGCAGACTTGGTCAGTCTGTCAACTATAACCCATACTACATCATGACTCTTCTGTGTCTTCGGAAGTCCCATCACAAAATCCATCATTATTCTCTCCCATTTCCATTCTGGTACTGGTAGTGGATGTAACAAACTAGCTGGTACTTGATGCTCTGCCTTTACTTGTTGACAAGTTAGGCATTTGGAAACAAATTATGCCACATCTCTTTTCATACCCATCCACCAGTAATGCTCCTTTAGCCCTTTATACATATTTATGCCACCGGGGTGCATGGTAAAAGGAGACTCATGTGCTTCTTTTAAAATGATCTGCCTCAAATCAACATCATTAGGAACACACATTCTGCCCTGGTGTAGTAATAGACCGTCATCTCTTATTAAGAATTCTAGTTTCTTGCCCTGTCTGACTTCTTCCAATAGCTTCTGATACCTGTCATCATTCTGAGCAGCCATTCTAATCTAATTAATCAACACTAGCTGTACATGCCATGCAACTACTATCTGCCCCTCATCATTAATCTCTAAGCTGGCATGTAATGATCTCAACTCATATACCATAGACAAAGGAGTAACCCGTAGACTTGCCATAGTCTTGCGACTTAAGGCGTCAGCCACAACATTAGCTTTCTCTGGCTGATAGTCTATCAGACAATCATAGTCTTTTATCAACTCTAACCATCTCCTCTGTCTCAAATTCAACTCCTTCTGAGTGCCCAGATATTTCAAACTCTTATTATCTGTGTAGATATAGCACTTCTCCCCATACAAATAATGTCTCCAGATCTTAAGAGTGAACACAATAGCTGCAAGCTCCAAGTCATGTGTTGGATAGTTCCACTCATGCGGTTTCAGCTGGCGTGATGCGTAGGCAATTATGTTTCGATCTTGCATCAATACACAGCCTAACTCATTGTGAGAAGTATCACTGTAAACAATATACTTTTTACCTCGGGTAGGTAAAGTAAGGACTAGAGTCTCAGTTAAACATCTCTTCAACTCATCAAAACTCTGTTGCCATTTATCCGTCCATTGAAATTTCACATCTTTTCGAAGTAATTTGGTCAATGGAGATGCCAACATGGAGAATCCCTTCACAAATCGACGGTAGTATCCAGCTAAATCCAGAAAACTGCGAATCTCCATGATATTTTTAGGTGGTCTCCAATTAAGGACAGCTTCTATCTTACTTGGATCTACCTTGATGCCCTCGACCGAGACTACATGCCCTAAAAAGGATATTTCCTTAAACCAAAATTCACAATTCGATAATTTGGTGTATAGCTGTTTCTCCCTCAAAGTCTGCAGTACAATTCACAAATGTCTATCATGCTTTTCTGCACTCCTCGAGTAGACCAATATATCATCTATGAATACCACAACAAACTGGTTGAGGTATGGTCTGAAGATATTGTTCATCAGATCCATAAAAGCAACTAGAGCATTAGTTAACTCGAATGGCATGACCAAGAACTCATAATAGCCATAGCGGGTTCTAAAGGCAGTTTAAGGAATACTCTGCTCTTGTACTTTCAACTAGTAATAACCTGATCTCAGGTCAATTTTGGAGAACACAACTGTACCCCTCAACTGATCAAACAAGTCATCAATGCGGGGCAATGGATATCTGTTCTTTATTGTCACCTTATTCAACTGCCGATAGTCAATACATAAGCAGAGAGTGCCATCCTTCTTCTTAACAAACAACACTAGCGCTCCCCAAGGTGACACACTAGGGCGGATAAAGCCCTTGTCAAGCAGCTCTTGCAACTGCACTTTCAATTCTTTCAATTCTGCTGGCGCCATTCTATATGGTGTTATGGAAATTGGATCCACACTAGGCATGACATCAATCTCAAACTGCACTTCTCTTTCTGGAGGTAATCCTGGCAATTCATCAGGAAATACATCCAAAAAGTCACATACTGTAGGGATGTCCCTCAGTGCTGGACTCCCCACTTAGGTGTCTATCACATGTGCCAAGTATGCTTCACACCCCTTTTTGATCATTCTTCTGGCTAGTGCAGCCGAAATGATGTTTGATGGCAGTAAATGCCTCTTCCCATGTATTATTACATCACCGTACAGAGGGAGACCAAAAGTGACTGTCTTCAGTCTACAATCAATCATGGCATGATGCCTGGCTAACCAATCCATGCCCAAGATGATATCATAATCTCTGAAGGGCATATCAATCAAATCTGATAGAAAAACATGAACTTGGATCACCAAAGGACAGTCTCTATAGATTTTGTTGACCCGGACCTCTTGTCCTAATGGACTAGTTACTTGCACTTCAAAATCCATTTTGGCACACGGAACAATAAGTGAACTGACTATACTAGCACTAACATATGAGTGGGTTGAACCCGGATCAAATAGCACAAATACATCTTGATCAGAGATAGAGAATGTGCCAGCTACAATATCGGAAGTCTCAGCCTCTTCTCGCTGCCTCATTGTATAAACCCTCGCTGAAGCACTTCCTTGTGCTGACTGACCAACAGTACCCTGACTGCCCGAATTATTGCCTCTACCTTTGCCTCTTCCTCTGCCAACCGGTTGTGAACCTCTGGGAGCAGGACTCTGAATAGATCCTTCTGCAGTAGTAGGAGCTAGACCGAATCTAGTAGCACTAGTGTAGTCTTTAGCAAGATGGCCCTTGCCTCCACAGTTAAAGCAGGTTCCCGTTGCCTAATAACATTCTCCCCTATGAATCTTGCCACAAGTCTCACAGGGGCGGGGAGGTAGTGAACCCCTACTCGACTGCTGACCAGACCTAGGGGGTCTCTGTCTCGAAAATCGGCACCTTCCAAACCTTCCACCTCGACCTCTGTTAGGTCCCCCAAATTTCTTCTTTTTTCCAGATGTCCCACTGGGACTTTGTTCAACTGATTTTTCACCTTTTTTTTTCTAATTTTTTAGTCTTCTCCGCTTTCTCTTTCACTGGTGTTGCTTCTAATTCAATTTTTTTCTAATTCAAGTGCCTGAAAGATGAGCTCTGAGAAGTTCTAATCCCATTACTTGCATCCTCAAACTGGGCTTCAAACCAGTCTCAAATCTCTTGCACCTTTCCTTACTGGCAGAAAGGAGACTCCCAGCATAGTGGCTTAAGCGGGAGAACTCCCTCTCATATTCTGCCACTGTTCTGTTGCCTTGCTTCAAACTCAGAAATTCTTGTAGCTTCTGATCCACATATGCATCTGGGTTGTATTTCTGTCTGAACTCTCTAATGAAGTCACCCCTGGTCAATACTGGTGGTTCAGCCAAGCTGTGGGGGATGGTCTTTCACCAATCATAAGCACCCCCTTATAGCAAAGATACCGAATATTCAAATTTCAGTTCATTTTGGCAGTGTAATTTCTTAAATAATCTGTCCATTCTTTCCAGCCATTGCTTTGCCCCTAGTGGGTCTACTGTACCCTTAAATTCTGTAGCCCCATACTTCAACAGCTTTTCATATTGTCTAACTAGAACTTGAGGTTGCACCACAGTAGTCTGGGGTGGAGCTTGAGCAAACATACCCCCAGCCATTTGTTGGAACATTGTCACCATCTGTTGTGCGAACTATGTAGGAAACTACGGCAATTGTGGGGCTGGTGCCACTAACCTACTGACATTCTGTAAAGCTGGGGCTTCCCCTTATGCCTCAACTTCAATAGATTGCTCAACAGAGCGATCCCCTTCTTCCATATTAGTCTGGAATAGGATATCTCCTGAACAAATAACACAAGGAAATTCCCTCCGTTAGTTCATATTTATGATGTAATGCACTGTATGTAACAAATAAAGACATTGAGCAGTTATACTTAGCAAAGAAAAGACACAAATTCACAAGTTAAAACATACTTTAAAAATTTGCTCTGATACCACTAAAACATGTCACACCTTACTCCTCTGTAAGGCATAACATGATCCCGTAGAATACCTAATGAACTACCGAACTTCACCTACTGATAACTCATTAAGTACTCTATAAGGGATTTTAAAATAATTTTCTTACTTTTATAAGTGGTGAGCATTTTCTAATAGGTATTAAAACATTTAATTAGTGTTTTAAAACTAGTTAAGATTTTGTTCCATTTTATTTTTTTGCAAATTTTATAAAAATTTCGGCAGAGTACCGTTTGTATTTTGAGAAAACAGTTCTTCAAATATCTGTAAAAAGCACTTCAAATGATTTATCTCATCAATTTCATCAATTCCACATCCATCTATAATACTACAAAGTAATTTTATTCAAATTAAAACAAAATACTTCCATTCATATTTCATTAAAGATAAAACAATTTACATACATCATTCCAAATTTTACATTAGGAAAAATCCAAACTAAAATTTATTACAAGTTTTATACAACTGCTCATGACCATTTTCTAAATGTACATATATTTACATACATCCAAAATAATTATTACAATAAAATATACTCGATAAAACTTCAGGGAAGGTAGCTCCACAATCCTTAGCAGGTCACTCTGCTGCTCCTCTAGTCTCTATATTTGCGATAGCAATAACAGCCATCGCTGAGCACTATGACTCAGCGGTGCACAACATACTTAAATAACATTTATGCAGAATTTAAATCATACTTATTTAAAAATTAAACTGAATATGAGAAATAAATACAAAACATTATTTATATGCATTTTATCCAAACAATTTCATTTCAAAAGTCTCAAAACAAATTTCATAAAAACACACAGTTATATCATGCCATTCGAAACAAATATCATCTCAATAGCCAGAGGTTAAGGAGAAGTCACATCACAAGGCTAGCTAGTTCAAATATATGGGAACCCACTCTTTTTCTTCTTCTACTGGCATACACCTCAACACTTCAGCCAGAAAAGGAATCAAAATTTGAAACTGATTTCCCCTACTAGTCATGCTAGTGAGGTATTCAAATATATGGTCATGACACTGTGGTTTCAAAACTATCTTAACAATTTACTAAACATTCCATTTCAAACACAAACAATTAATCTTTCAACAATTTAAATCAAAAGCATAATAAACTTTTCAATTCAATTATGTTACAATTTCATGTCTCAATTCATTCAAAACAATGTGTAGAAGAAAATTTACAAAAATTTTATGTTGTGCACAAACCTTATACGAGTAGCCTCTTGGCCTTGACTTGACGCCTCGGGTTTTTTTCCGGTATTTTTTCCACTGAAATACACAGTTTTACAGTGTCTCAATACCATTAATTATCATAAATCCAAAAATAATTTCAAATCTGACTTTATTATGCTTACTTTAACTTTCTTTGAAATTTGTATTTCGGGGTTACTATTCATGACACTATTCAAGTCAATTTATTGACTTCCTAATGCTTAATAGGTATGGGAATTCTAATTTCACCTACATACCACATTTTAGTTACCTAACTTGTTGGTTTTGGTTGTTTTCTCAAATTTTAAGTTCTTTAGGCAAAATTGCAAATTTTCAGTTTTGGTGTCCTATTTTGCACTGTTCCATTGGTCATGTTGCTGCTAGAATTTGGCTAAGTTTTCTTTATAGAAATTATTCCTTATTGTCTTAACATTATTCTCCTTTTTGAATCACTCCAATTGGAGTTTTGTAGCTCATGTTATAGCCATTTGAACATGGTTGGCCGGATTGGCCTAACCCAGATTTTCTGGGTACCAACTTGGTTCTGGCAGTTTTAGGTCACTAATTTTGGGTGGCTAAATGACTTAGTTAAGGGCCTAATTTGGGTTTGTATTCTTCATAAAAGTTGTAGGGCTATGTATCAGCTTTCTACTGGTAAAATTTCAGGTCATTTTGACTTCTTAGCTCAAGTTATGACCAAATGAACAAACACTATTCATTTGGTCATTTTTGTACAGGTCAGATTGCCTAATCCGGATTTGGCCAATTTGTTCACTATGCTATGGTCACTTTCTGAGCATGATTCCTAAATAAAAAATGTGCCATTTTGTGTCTAGTTTCATTCCCAATTGGCCTCACACCAATTGGGTTGGTAAATTTTCAGTTTTGGCCCCTGAAAGGGACCTTGGTCATGCTGCCTGCAGAATGTCCATAACCAATCTGAATTTCTATTTGGTTCCAACACTTCCAACACACCACAATTAGTCATACATGACCATTTTTCAGCTCAAATAAGGTCAAACACACTCTTTGACCAATTCTCAAAATTGTCTCCCAAACCCTAGGTCCAAAATCCTAACTTCCATGTTTAATTCATTTGTTGAATTCTAAATGCGTATTTGATATTTATACTCTAATTCACACTTAACTAATTCATAGTTTGCATCAAAATCACCCATTTCATCCCTAACCTACTGCTGGCCGAATTCATATATAGTCCCTCATCAATTGTTTTCTTTTCATTTTAAGTAACTTTCTTGGTTCATTAAGCCATAAACACAACAATTAAGCTAAAATTTTCAAGTTAAATTACATACCTCCACTTGACTTTCAATTCTTCACTTCTTTTCTTTTTCTTCTTTATTTCCTTCTTCTAATGTCTCCTCAAGTGAAGATAAAAAGTTGTTGTGGAGAATTTTTGGGGAATTTAGGGTTTAGGTGGATGAACTCAAGCTTTGCCCAAGCTTTCATGGAGGTTTTGAAAATGGAGGTGGGAACAAAGTGAGGCTGCTGAACTGGTTGGAGTAGAAAGTGAAATTTTTTTTTTAATTTTATGTACTTTAGGTCTTATTTTGTGTATTTGAATGGGTCAAAAATTGTGGGAAATTAAAAATTAATTTTGACATTATTTTGATGTCATAAAAGTGATGTAATTAACTTTTTTTTCTTTTCTTTTTTATTTATTTGTTTTTTTCCTAGTTCTTTAATTTAATTCTTGATTCCTAAATTTCCTTTTCTCCTATTTTATTGGACAGTTAGGTCAGGGGTCAGCTTTAGGTGTCAACTAACTAAATTGCCGCTCGCCGGTTCGGCCTGGTTTGCAAATAATTCAATATTTCTTCCAGATCCCTGACCTAATTATTTGACCTACTTAACAATTCTTTTTCATGATTTTCTCTTTTCCACTGTGTTCACAATAGTCCTAAGGATTGCAGCGTCACATTTTACAGTTCGAAATTCGAGTTTAAATCGACCTCGCAATCCTTCCCGAGAAGGTCACCATCGCTGTGACTCTCGGCTCATTTAACTTCTTGTGTTCTATTTTTCTTATTTATACTTAACCATTTGACAATTATTAATTATTTGTTTTTAGGGCTTATGTAGTTGTCTTAGATGTGGTTCTAATCCCCTTAATTATCCGGACCGACACCGGTCACTAGAATAGTGAAATATACCAGGCTATGCAAATAGGGGTGTTATATTAAGGGCATTACATGCTAATTTAGAGATTAATGAAGATGGGCAGATGGTAGCTACTTGGCAAGTGAAGCCCATGCTGGCAGAACAAATTAAAGCAGTTGCACAGAAGGATGATAAGTATGTAAAGTTAATGGAAGAGGCTCAGGATGGCAAAAAAACCAGAATTGTCAGTAAATGATGAGGGCTTGTTGTTATATATGGGCAAAATGTGTATTCCTGAGAATGTTGAACTGAGGCAGACCGTTTTAATGGAAGCACATGATTCACCTTTTGCAATGCACCCTGGTAGAACCAAAATGTACAGAAATGTGAAAGAGCACTATTGGTGGAGAGGAATGAAGAAAGACATTGCAGAATATGTTGCCAAATGCCTAACTTGTCAGCAAGTAAAGGCAGAACACTAAGTGCATGCAGGGTTGCTACAGCCATTGCCAATTCCCGAGTGGAAATGGGAAAGAATCACTATGGATTTCGTGATAGGACTTCCACATACACAAAAGAATCATGATGCAGTTTGGGTTATTGTTGATAGATTGATCAAGTCTGCACACTTTTTGCCAGTGAGGATGGATTACAGCTTGGAAAGATTCGCCAAACTGTACATTGATGATGTGGTAAGGTTACATGGAGTGCCAGTGTCTATTGTGTCGAACAGAGACCCAAGGTTCACTTCTAGATTCTGGGGTAGTCTCCAAAAAGCCTTAGGAACTAGATTAAACTTCAGTACAACATTCCATCCACAGACAGATGGCCAATCTAAAAGGATCATGCAGATTTTGAAGGATATGCTTCGGGCTTGTGTGATTGAGTTTGAAGGAAATTGGGACACACACTTGCCTTTAATTGAATTTGCCTACAATAACAGTTATCAGTCAAGCATTGGGATGCCTCCATACGAAGCACTTTATGGCAGAAAGTGTAGAACTCTCTTGTGTTGGGATGAAGTGGGCGAGAGGAAGTTGATTGGCCCAGAATTAGTGCAGCATATGGAAGAAAAGGTTAAGCTCATTAGAGACAGACTCAAAATTGCAACGGATAGACAGAAGTCCTATATTGACCTAAGGAGAAGAGATATTCGGTATAGTGTGGGTGACAAGGTGTTCCTGAAAGTTTCTCCATGGAAGAGGATCATGAGGTTTGGTAGAAAGGGGAAACTAAGTCCTCGCTTCATTGGGCCGTACGAGGTTCTGGAATGAGCGGGTCCATTGGCATATAGACTTGCATTGCCTCCGAAGTTGGAAAAGATTCACAATGTCTTCCATGTCTCCACGTGGAGGAGGTATAGATCAGACCCCTCTCACATTTTGCCAGTAGAGGAGATTGAGGTGAATCTAGACCTGACATATGATGAAGAGCCCATAAAGATCTTGGCACATGAGGTGAAGCAGCTGAGGAACAAGCAAATACCTCTAGTGAAAGTGTTGTGGAACCATCATTCAGGCCAGGAGGCTACATGGGAGCATGAGGAGGACATGAGGAGACAGCACCACAGCTATTCAAAGATTGAGATTAGGTAAATTTCGAGGACGAAATTTATTTTTAAGGAGGGGAGGACTGTAACACCCCAAACATCCGAGTTATGAATAGTACCATTTTTTGTCCGTGACTAGTACTATTCAAAGACACCTTGAGGACCAAAAATAAATAGAAAATTAATTGAGATAGACACAATAAAAATTCAAGTGATCCAAAAATATAAGGATTCACCGGGTATATTGTAAAAGAGGGATTATGACCCGATAAGGGGCATTTTGGTTAATTCACTTTAAGAGTTGATTTTTGACCAAAATGTCAATTTAATTAAATGAAAATAAAATATTAAATTATGAAGAAAAATTGAAGGAAAAATTAGAGTAAAAGTGAAAAGAAAATAAAAGAGACAAAAATTTAGAATATAAATTCCATTTTTTGACCTAATTAAAATTTTAGTATCAATGAGCTTTGGACAACCCAATTAAATGAATTAAATAAAAAAAAATGGGATAAATATATAAAGGGAAAAACTCTCCCCCATTTAGTTACCATCCACTCCCTCTCCTTCTCTCTTTCTTTCTTTCTTCTTCTTCCTTCTTTCTCCATTGACACCCATTCTCAAAACTCAATTTCTTATTTTTCCTCTATGGGTTTTGCATCTAATTGGTAGAGAACATCAAATTAATCTTTGATTTAAAGATTTGATTTATAGATTAAAAGCAAGGGAAATAAGAGATGAGAAGAAGAATAAGATTTGGAAAGTGGGAAAAATCATCAAGTGAGGTAAGCTCTCTCTTTCATGCTTGATTTACTAAGTATGCTTTAAATCAAGTTTTAGTGTGATGAAATAACATGAGAAATTAAAAAGAAACATGTATGGAAACCTAAACTAGAGTTTTGGCCAAATTAGAGAAAAATTAGGGTTTGATGTATTTTAGTAAAAATGATGATGAAATCAAGCTTAGTTGAAATAGTATGCATAATTAGAGTAAAGAAATTGCATGAAATGTATATAAATTTAATTATAGGAGATTAGGGTTCATGAGAAAATTGGGTTTTGGTGCTAGAGAGTGAAATTGGTGTGTGTACTGTTAAATTATGATCATTTGATGTTTATTTAGTTTGAATTGACATTGCGTTGGTGAATGGAAGTAATGAAATGGTAAGATTAGGGAAAATTGCAAACCTTGGTGTTTGAAAATTATGGGTTTTGTGCTAGGAAGTGCCATTGATGTGTCAATGCTAAATTATAGTCATTTTGGGTGAATTAAATGTGAATTGAGGTTAGTTAATGGAAGTAATTGAAGAAATGAAAAATTGAACTTATGACAGAATTTTGCACACTGAATTTAGTGTGTTTGGAAGCCCATAACTTAAGTTACACAACTCCAATTGGTGTGAAACTAATTGGAAATGAAACTTAAGTCATAGGGCTAGAATTTTTGTGAAGATACCCTGCCCCGAAAATGACCTTAAGCTATCTGAAATGAGCCTTGAACTTAGAGACAAAATTCTAGAACCTGCAGAATTTGACCATATAAACAGTAAACTTTGCATGGTCATAATTCTCTCTAGAAAACTTCGATTTAGGGAATTCTTGAACTGATGGAAACCTAAGACATAGTAGAACATTTCATATGAAGAACTTGAGGCCAAATTATGGACTTAACCCAATCAAATTGCTAAGCAAAGTTGAATCACTGAATTAGCAGAAATCTAGAAATCTGCAGATTTATCATACAAATAGTAAATTTTGCATGGCTATAACTCTCTCTAGAAAACTCCGATTTAGGCGATTCTTGAACTGATGGAAACCTAAGACATAGTAGAATATGTAGTATGAAGAACATTAGACCAAATTATGGACTTAACTTGATCAAATTGCTGAACGAAATTGGATCGTTAAATCTGCCATAGCTAAAACTGCAGGATGAATAGTAATGTAAACAGTAATCGTGTTTTGGGCATAACTTGAGCTACACAGCTCTGAATTAGGCAATTTAAAAAGGAAAATAAAGTTAAGACCCAGATGAAAATTTTCATGAAGAACACCTCACCAAATTATGATCAAAACTAGGTAAAAATTGGGTTCAAAGATTGGAGCACCAAGTTGTCCAAAACCAAAACTCTCTAAAATTTACAAAGCTAATTTGGGATGCATTAGACATTCATGTAATAAGATCTTGGCAGCAATTGAGATTAGTATTTAGGTATTCTATTTGTGTATTTTCAGTAGAAAAAGAAGTTGGAACGGACAAGGAGAAGTAGGTAACAAGGAAGGAAAATTATTGAAGGTTTGTGCACAACTAACCTTTTTCTTTTTTTTAACTTTGTAAATTGATTTGAATGAGTTTATTTGAATGAGTTTTATTTGAAATGAGTTTATTTTGAATGAGATATGGTTTTTCTCTTGCATTTGAGAAATTTGTGTATTGCTACCCCTTTTATGGGTTTTATGATGATTTGAATATGTTATTGTTTTGCAAACGTGATTATTGATTTAGAAACTCTTGAAAGTTTTTTTGAAACCACAGTTAGCATGACAGTCCCTTTGGAACTCCCCAGTAGTAACGGCTACTTGGGGTTTAATATTTGATATGATTATGTCTCCCATTAATAACGATTAGTGGGGTAAGACAACATGAGTACTCATTAGCTAGCTAGCCCTTCCCTTATTAATAATGGTTAGTGAGGTTGAGATTGTTTTGTCGTGGTGTACAACACGGCACTGATCGTGAAATTTTGTGTCATGGCCTGAACTGTGTGTTGATGTTGGCAACACTAATGCTTTGTGAATTGTGATTTCTTATTTGAAATGTTATTCCAATAAATGGCTCTTATGAACTTAGAACTATTGTGATGTTTTCATGCTTAAGAAGGATGTGATTCATTATGCCTTGACAAGTTTTACTTTATTTTAAATTTTAAAGTTATTAGTTGTGCACCACTGAGTGATATACTCAGCGATAGCTTATTTATGCTGTCGCAGGAAAGGGAAAGGAGAAGGCTGCTGAGTGAGAGACTTGGAAGCAGCATTTTGATTTTGATTGTGGGTATATATCATAGGTACACCCCTGTAATTTCCTTTTGATGTATTTTGTACCAATATGTATGGATGTATGGACATTGAGCAATTTGTATTTAAAAGCATTGCATTGCTATCACATTTTGAGTTTATAACTATTTTGTATTTTACTTTGAGACTTATGAAAATGTAACTTTTGCAATATTTAGTCTATCATTATTTCCAATGAATGTTTACATGGAATTTTAACTATTCTCATGCAGTTTTCCGCAAAAGAATTGATAAGATAAAAAGCTATGATTTGTTTTAAAATCCTTTGTAGCATAACTAATGGGTTATCAATAGGTGGTGTCGCAAGGTGTTTTGCGGTCGCCTCGACGAATACTCACCGAAGTGGGAAAGAGTGAGGAGTCGCCACTTTAATTTTGAGGGAAATTAAAGAAAACCATTTGTGAAAATAAATTAAAATGAAACCACTTCAAATACAGAGATTCTAGGTTCGGGGTTCGTAAACGGGTGGGGAAGGTGTTAGGCACCCCACCTCGTCCCTCAATGAGGGTGAGCAGATTTAACCTTACGTTCTTTATAAATTAAAATCGATAGTTAGGGGGGTTCGAATAAAAATATTAATCCTTCTGATAAAAAGGAATATTTGATTTTTCACTAATTCGGATTACCCAGATACATAAGTAAATGAGACAACCATAGTGAATTGGAGTTGCGTTGCGGTTTTCTTTTGTAGGATTACTTTGCATATTTGTTAGAATTCAATTTGAGAATCGGATAAGAACTCTCCTCCGATCTCTTTTAGATTAAAATTTCGATTGGAGATCGGATAAGAACTCTCCTCCGATCTCTTTTAAATAGTTATTAAAATTTTTGGATTGAGAATCGGATAAGAACTCTCCTCCAATCTCTTTTAGATATTTGTTAAAATTTAGATTGAGAATCGGATAAGAACTCTCCTCCGATCTCTTTTAAGTATTTATTAAAGATTTTTGGATTGAGAATCGGATAAGAACTTTCCTCCGATCTCTTTTAGATGTTTGTTAAATTTTAGATTGAGAATCGGATAAGAACTCTCCTCCGATCTCTTTTAAGTATTTGTTAAAATTTAGATTGAGAATCGGATAAGAACTCTCCTCTGATCTCTTTTAAGTATTTGTTAAAGGTTTTGATTGAGAATCGGATAAGAACTCTCCTCCGATCTCTTTTACTTAAATGGGAGTCGGATAAGGACTTTTCCAACCTCTTGAAATCTTACATATCGAGAGAGCTTAAGGCTAAGGGTTCTAGCATTCAAAGATGCCGGGGGCCTGAATAAGACTTCTTTTGACTCATTGGTACCCCATGGCTTGACAGGGGGTACAGATCGAATTTCACCGACCTCCTAGGTAGTCGCCTCAACAGCACCTTTTGGCAAGCGATACCCGATCTGTCCCATTTGCTTATCTAAGGTTTGGTTTTACTCCTCCTTGTGACGTCTTACCCAACCGTCTTTTGTGTTATTCTAGTGATTCGACTTTACTATTTTCCTGACTTATTATTCAGACCTTTTATTATTTTAAAGAAACTCTTAAGAGACAGTCACCTACATTTTATCCAACTACTTATACGCTACTCGAGATTAGGGCACTTACATTTAGAAGCAACAAAGATTAACAAATAGAATGGACTGATTAACAAAGAAGCAAACTCGAGAATAACCTTCTTCTTGTTTTTTAACACAATATAAACTTGGTGAAAATTACAAACATAAAAACAAAGAAAATACGCAAAATAAAAATGAGCACTTGATAAAGCAGTGATATGAGCACTCACCTATAAGGAGCCGAATCTATTGAACTAACTACGGAATCACAAAATGTAATAGGACTACGGGCTAATAGCCTGAGGGCTAAGGTTCGCCTTGAAATGAAGGATGCTTCGCTAAAATGCAGTCAGGTCAAAATAATAACCGAGTTTGAATGAAGTTGAGCTTGGTCAATGGGAGTGGAAATAAAGATAACAAAGAACTGAAAGTGAGAGTGTCACAGGATAATGAACGAACTGAAAATGGAGAGTTTCAGTATTCAAAAATCCCTTTGCAAGAAAATACTTCAAAAAACTGGTTTCTAAAGTTTTCCTTATGCAAGCTTAAAAATAGCAGAGTAACGAACTGAATTAAGTTTCAGAGTCCTTCCGCTATAGTCACCACCTTTTTTCTTCGTCCTCCTTTGAACAGTTTTCATGCAGGTATTTATAGGAACCGGGTGCTCTCCATGAAGGGTCAGGATTTATTTTGAGGGAGATGAAAGGTTAGGATTTTAAAGGACATGATCTGAGGCTCGGGAATTAAAGAGAATCAGAACGAACGGTTGAGATCCCTTTCAGAATATCTGTCCTTTCTCTCTTCTAATCTGACGGCCCAAAATTTTCTTGTCAAGGGCGATCCGAGGGCTGGGATTGAAAGGCGCTGGTCTTGTCGTCTTCTTCTTTAATCCAAGGGCTCCGGACTCGTCCTTACAAGTAAGATCAACGGTGGAGATTCGGATGTACAGCACTGCCATGACATACTCTGGCACATGTCAGTAACGCGGGTGATTTTGGGGTGTGCAGTGGAGATTTCGTCTGCGACGCTTTAACTACATCGGCTCTGATTATGACGACAGTTAGTGAAAGTTGTCTTATTCTCTTTGTTATCCGACCTCCCATCCCTTTCGATCTTTCTAACATGATCTATAACACCCTCCCAGTAGCAACTCCGTACATTCTACTGTTTCGGTGACCAGTGTCGGTTCGGACAGCTAGAACGTCCGGAAAAATATTTAAACTAAAGTGAGGAACCATAATTAACTCAAATATTAATAAGAAAAATTTAGAAAAAATTTTAGAAATAAAATAAAACCAAGTTAAATGAGCCGATGCCCAAGCGATGGGTAACCTAGTGAAAAGTTACGGTTCTAGCAACTAGGAGCCCTAGACCAGGGGAAAAATTCATAAAATAATTTTTGGGACTCCAGAGAAGGGTCATTGAGGTTCCTATGGCATTAGAATGCCAAGAAAATATTTAGAAAATTTTTTCAATCGGTACAGACAATTTTGACCCGTTAAGCTAAACGGAGGGCATTTTGGTCATTTCGCCTTCAGAGGCGATTTTTGGCCGACTTGTCCAGTTAAGTAAATAATTATTATGATCTAAAATATGAATAAATATTGTCAAAAATTGAATTGAAAATGAGTAGAGAAAAGAAGAAAGGAAAATGAAAGAAATACCTAAATATGACATCACATGATGTCATTAGGAAGGCCTCCACCAATCACCATTCAACAAGCCTTCTTAAAACAATTAAAAGAGACAAAATGGACCAAAAATTTCTGGTGTTTCTCCTTCTTCTTCAGCCAGCCGTGAGTTTTCTCCTTCTTCCTCCATAACTCTCATTCTCTCATACCTTCAATCCTTTGATTTCTCACCCCAAATTCTATAAAGTCCTTCACTAAAATTTGTCACCCAACCTTGCTAGAGTGTTTGGCAGCTAAGAAAACAAAAGAAAGTGAAGAATTTACAAGAGAAAATTCTGCCCTACTAAGGTTAGTGCCATCTTTCTCTTTCTTTCTTTGGATATCCATGTTAAGACACTAAGTTAGGCTAGGAATTTGTGGGAATTGAAGAGAATTATGCATGCTAGGGTATATGGTCAATTTCGGCAGCCTATAGGGGGTGGTGATTTTGATTGTTTTGATGGGTTTAGAGTGGACTAGAGATGGTGTTTAAAGTGTATATATATATTGATAATGAATTAGTGTGTTTAACTAAGGTATGTTGTGAGAATGGGAATGGAGAATTAGGGTTTTGGAGAGAAATTTGGACTTTGCTTATGTAATGGTGAATGAACATTCTAATAATCAATTAGTGCCCATTTGAGGTAAATTGACCACAACTTGGAGTGAATTGTATCATTAGAAAACTGATTTGGTATGCTGCCTAGTGAAACCAGCAGGTTTGGATGTGAGTCTAGCCTGTTTGGACAGCCATAACTTGGGCTGTGTAGGTTCAATTGGTGTTTGGCCAATTGGACATGAAACTAGATACATAATGGCACAACTTTGGTGAAGAAACCATGCCCATAAGACCAAACCAAGTGCACCAAAAACTTGCCCCAATCCGGGTGTCCTGCAACCAGTTTCTGCAGAATGACCAAATGAACAGTGCTGTTCATTTGGCCATAACTCAGTGTAGAATGGTCCAATTAACCTGAAATTTTACCAGCAACAAGCCTAGATATAGACCAACAACTTTTATGAAGAAACCTACCCCAAATTATGAACAGAACCCATCCAACAAGGGAGTTGCAGTCACTGTTCACTGCACTGTAGATTTGGTCAGTCTAGAAAAATTCCAATCCGGCTAGTTGTGGTTTTTGGACCATAACTTGAGCTACAAAACACCAAATGGAGTGATTCAAAAAAATAAATTCAACTAGACAAAATAAGGAACAACTTTCATGTTTATCATTTTCTCAAATTCCCACTGCAACAGTAACTAATGGAACAGTAAAGATAGGGTATGAAAACTGAAAATTCTGCTCCATTAATTTTAAGCTTAGAAATGGTATTGGTAATCAATACCAACAAATTTTGAATGCAAAATGTGGTATGTTGGGAGTGTTAAAACCAATGTACCTATTTTCTATACAAAAGTCAACATTTTTATTGACTAATGAAGGGAATAGTAATACCAAAACTTGAAATTCAAAAATTGAAAAATTCAAAAGTGTCAAATGCCCTAGTATACCTAGCAAGATTGGTTTGGATAGTTTGGCATGCCAATATGGTTCAGTTAGCAGTACTGCACATGGCATTATGCCATTCTGTGATTTCATGGCTTTTAGCCATTCTGACATTATGTTGATACTTGGCCTTGTGCCTAATGTTATTACAGCTTATTAGTCGCTCAATTACACCGGAGACACATATGTGACCGATGGTGTGACGGCCCGAGGTACTTGATACCCAAAGGCTGCCATCCGCTTATCCATCCGATCGTCAAAGATAGGTTACTTAGGCAACCAAAAATGAAAGTGGATAAATTTAATGAAATAATGAATATAATAAGTACAAAATAAGTAAGACTACAAATACTCATCGAAAATTTATTTGCAATAAGACATTGATACATTCACTGCATATTTATTTTCTGCTATTTTTTTTTATTTTATTATTGGCACCACTAAGCATTATTGCTTAGCGCATTGCTTTTGCAACGCGTAGGTTCTGGAGATACTGATCAAGAGCCTAGTAGACCACAGACTAGGTGAGACCTCCTGCAGCTCTGCATAGTGTCCGTGTCACCTCACCGTCATCAGTGCATTGGTAGGACACTAGGTTTTATTTTGATTTTTTGTAATTAACTTTTATTTTCTCATATGTAATTGAAACTTATGTAATGTATTTTGGTATTAATGTAAATAGTAGATATTGTGTTTGTGAATATTTAATTATGACTTTTACATGATTATCATATGAGATGAATGATTGAGAAATAGAAATGCTGTTGAAAAACATATTGAGATTTTGTTGATGAAATGGAGTTGGGATTGTTTGGAAATGATTATTGGAAGTGTTTTTCACAGGTTCCGAAGAATTGTTTTCTCCATTTTTAGCCGGCACTCTGTCGGATTTTCTATAAAATATTCGGAACCTCAAATAAATTATAATTTCAATAAATGACTTAAATGAGTTATATTTCACAAGTTATATTCAAAGCTATAATAAAAATAAATTAAGGAAGAATAAAAATGATTGAGATGAAATAGAGTGTTCCGGTACACTGTGTGATATATTTTACTCGGATATACTGTAGACGGGTAAGGGGTGTCACATTTAGTGGTATCAGAGCCAGGTTTAGGCATTTCTGGGCCTAGATTGAGTCCATACCATGCATTGCATTTGTAAGAGTTGAGGTGAGACTAATGTAGATCTGTTTGTCTTTGTTATTTTGAATAGGATATGGACCCTACATCTCAGAGGGCAGTTGAGGAGGAAGTAGAGAGTAATGCTCCACCTGCAGCAGCTGAGACTGGGGGTAGGGGAGAACCTGCTCCGCCAGCTCAAGCAGAGCCTGCTCAGCCTCCACAGGCCATGTTTCAGCAAATGGCCGAATTCTTCAAACAAATGGCTGGGGTAATGCCACCACTACCACCTCCACAACTGAAATCACACTTGGAAAAATTGAGAAAATTTGGAGCAGTGGACTTCTTTGGCAAGAGAGAAGATGATTCTGTTGCAGTCGAAAATTAGTTAAACAGAACAGGCAGAGTTTTAAAACAACTCCACTGCACTCTAGAGCAAAATCTAGAAGCTGTTGTATCTCTGTTGCAAGATGATGCCTATGAATGGTGGGATACGGTGTCCAGTGAAGTACAGCCAGAAGTAATAACTTGGGACTTCTTCCTCTCTGAATTCAAGAAGAAATATGTGGATAGTGTATACCTAGAAGAGAGAAGAAGAGAGTTCTTTAACCTGAGGTAGAGACAACTGACAGTGGCCGAGTATGAAAAGGAATTTGTCAGATTAAGCCGCTATGGAAGGGAGATAGTCCCTAATGAGGCCGAAAGGTGTAAGAGACTTGAAGAGGGATTAAATGACAACATAAAGATCATGATCACTGCCTTGGGAATCACCGACTTCACCAAGTTAGTGGAAGCTACAATAAAAGTTTAAAAAGTAAGAATAAGTGAGCAGACCAGAAGAGAGAGACAGCAGAAGAGGGGCTCAGGTCAGTCTAATTCATCTCCTGCATCTGGCAAGAAGTCAAGGGTCCACCTGCACAGAGTTCAGGTCAACCACAAGGTCAGGGTCACCTCGGGGCCTGTGCCACGCTTTACCCTAGGAGAGGTCAATCCACACCATCAGTGGGCAGCTCTCCAGGGATGGGGTTCAGGGGACCAACCCCAGCAACTTCTGCATGTCCACATTGCCTGAAGTGGCATAAGGGGGAGTGTTGGAGAGTGATTGGTGCCTGCTTAAGGTGTGGGTCAATAGAGCATCAGCTGAGGAACCGTCCACGCAGAACTACTACAGCTACTCCAACAAAAGCAGACAGACCTGCTCCTGCACCACAAAGGGGTAGGAAATCTGGCAAATCTGAGGCAGTGGGACCATTACAGAGGCCTGCATCTGAGACAGCAGAGAGGCCTGAGAGCAGACCACCTGCCAGAGCCTATGCCATGAGAGCCCAGGAGGAGTAAGATGCCCCGAACGTCATCAGGGGTACGTTCTCCCTCTACAATATATCTGTGCATGCATTAGTGGATCCAGGATCCACTCATTCATACATCTGCATCAACCGACCCGTAGAAAGGGGGATACTAGTGGGGGAGAGTGACCAAGACATTCTGGTCACTAATCCATTGGGCCACAGTGTAGTGGTGAACAAAGTGTACAAGGGTTACCCGTTAAGGATTCAGGGGTATGAATTCTCGGCAGATCTAATTGAGTTGCCCTTCCACGAGTTTGACGTGATTTTGGGAATGGATTGGTTGTCACGTCATCAGGCAATAGTTGATTGCAAATTGAAGAGAATTTCTCTGAAAACTTCTGAGGGTAATGAAATCACTGTTGTGGGTGAAAGGACAGATTTTCTATCCAATGTTATCTCAGCCACAGCTGCAAGAAAACTGATGGGAAAAGGCTGTGAAGCCTACCTAGCACATGTGGTGGATACTAGGCAGGCTAAGCCAGATCTGTGTGACATACCCACAGTAAAAGACTTCCCAGATGTGTTCCCTGAAGAATTGCCTGGTTTGCCACCAGAAAGGGAAGTCGAGTTTGCTATTGAGGTAATGCCGGGTACAGCACCCATTTCCATTGCTCCTTATAGGATGGCACCCACTGAATTGAGGGAGTTGAAAACTCAGTTGCAAGAGTTGCTGGATAAGGGGTTCATACGCCCCAGTGTGTCACCATGGGGAGCTCCAGTACTGTTTGTGAAAAAGAAGGATGGGACTTTGAAGTTATGCATTGATTATCGGCAGTTGAATAAAGTGACAGTGAAGAATAAGTATCCGTTGCCTAGAATTGATGATCTGTTTGATCAGTTAAAGGGAGCAAGAGTATTTTCTAAAATTGATCTTAGATCAGGGTATGATCAGTTGAGTGTGAAGGATGCAGATGTGCCAAAGACTGCATTCAGGACCCGATATGGGCATTATGAGTTCCTAGTGATGCCCTTTGGCCTAACAAATGCACCAGCAGCATTCATGGACCTTATGAACCGTATCTTCCATCCATACCTAGATCGGTTTGTAGTGGTCTTTATTGATGATATTTTGGTGTATTCCAAGACCAGGGAAGAGCATGATGAACATTTGAGGATTGTTCTGCAAACCCTGAGAGAAAAGAAGATGTATGCTAAGTTGTCCAAGTGTGACTTCTGGTTGAATGAAATTGCATTCCTTGGACACATAGTGTCAGCTGATGGGATTAGAGTGGATCCCAAGAAAATAGAAGCAGTGATGGAATGGAAGCCTCCCAGGAATACAACTGAGGTCAGAAGTTTCTTGGGGCTAGCTGGGTATTACAGAAGATTTGTGAAGGGATTTTCCTTAATAGCTGCTCCAATGACCAAGTTGTTACACAAGAACGTCAGATTTGATTGGAATGACAAGTGTCAGACCAGTTTTGAGAAGTTGAAGGCTATGTTGACAGAGGCACCAGTGTTAACATAGCCAGTGTCAGGAAAGGACTTTGTGGTCTACAGTGATGCCTCTCATAATGGGTTAGGGTGTGTATTGATGCAAGAGGGGAAGGTGGTCGCTTATGATTCCAGACAGCTAAGGCCACATGAACAGAATTACCCTATCCATGATCTAGAGCTTGCAGCAATTATCTTCGCACTGAAGATATGGAGGCATTACTTGTATGGTGAAAAGTGCTACATTTACACAGACCACAAAAGCCTGAAATACTTGCCAACCCAGAAGGAGCTCAACCTTAGACAGAGACAATGAATTGAGTTCCTGAAGGACTATGATTGTGTAATTGACTACCATCCTGGGAAGGCAAATGTAGTTGCTGATGCTTTGCGCAGAAAATCCATCACAGCTTTGAGATCATTGAATGCCCGTCTATCTTTGGTTTGAGATGGAGTTATTTTGGCTGAGTTGCAAGTGAGGCCAAACCTATTACAGCAGATTTTAGATGGGCAGAAGGTAGATGAGAAGCTAAAGGCTATTATGAGAAAAATCCTAGAAGGGAAAGAAACTGACTATGAAGTGAAAGCAGATGGGTGTCTGTACTATAAAGAAAGAGTATGTGTACCAGATAATGGGGAATTAAAAGCCAATATTCTGAAAGAGTCACATGCCAGTGTTTATGCTATGCACCCAGGAAGTACAAAAATGTATCATGATCTGAAACTTCAGTATTGGTGGCCTGGTATGAAGAAGGACATAGCTGACTATGTGACTAAATGCTTGACATGTCAGCAAGTCAAGGCAGAACATCAAGTTCCATCAGGTTTACTACAGCCTATACGCATACCTGAATGGAAATGGGATCGGGTCACCATGGATTTTGTAAGTGGTCTACCTCTCACCCAGAAGAAACATGATGCAGTATGGGTGATGGTAGATAGATTGACGGTCAAGACACTTTCTCGCCGATTAGGACTGACTACTCACTGGAGAAGTTAGCAGAATTGTACATCAGTGAGATAGTTAGACTGCATGGAATTCCACTTTCCATCATATCTGATCGAGACCCAAGGTTTACATTGAGATTTTGGAAGAAGTTGCATGAGTCCTTGGGTACACAACTCCACTTCAGCACAACTTTCCATCCTCAGACGGATGGGCAATCAGAAAGAGTAATCCAGGTCCTTGAGGATATGCTGAGGAGTTGTGTCATTGAGTTTGAGGGAAGTTGGGATAGATACCTCCCATCGCGTAATTTGCATACAACAATAGCTACCAAGCTAGTATCCAAATGGCCCCGTATGAAGCAATCGTATGGGAGGAAATGTAGAACTCAGCAGGCTGGATCGAATTGGGCGAAGACAAACCGTAGGGCCGGACTTAGTGAAACAGATCGAGGAGAAAGTAAAACTAATCAAAGCCAATCAAGGTTGCCTCGATAGATGTAAATCTTATGCCGACCTGAAGAGAAAAGAAATAGAATATGCAGTTGGCGACAAAGTGTTCCTCAAGGTGTCACCATGGAAGAAGGTATTGAGGTTTGGAAGAAAAGGTAAGTTAAGCCCTAGGTTCATTGGCCCATATGAAGTCATTGAACGTGTGGGTCCAGTGGCCTATAGGCTAGCTTTACCACCAGAGCTGGACAAGATCCACAATGTGTTCCACGTATCTATGCTAAGAAGATACCGCTCAGATCCTTCACATGTCATCTCCATGGAAGAAATTGAAGTACAACCGGATTTGACATATGAAGAAGAACCTATACGGATCCTGGCTCGAGAAGTGAAAGAGTTGAGGAATAAGCAGATTCCACTGGTGAAAGTGCTTTGGAGGCACCATAACATTGAAGAGGCAGCTTGGGAAAGTGAAGAGACGATGAGGCAACAGTTCCCTCAACTGTTTGCATCAGGTAAATTTCGAGGACGAAATTTAAATTAGAGGGGAAGAGTTGTAACACCCTCTCGGTAGCAACTCCGTACATTCTACTGCTCGGTGACGATGTCATCCTGACAGCTAGAACGTCCGGAAAAATATTTAAACTAAAGTGAGGAACCATAATTAACTCAAATATTAATAAGAAAAATTTAGAAAAAATTTTAGAAATAAAATACAACCAAGTTAAATGAGCCGATGCCCAAGCGATGGGTAACCTATTGAGAAGTTGCGGTTCTCGCAACTAGGAGCCCTAGACCCGGGGAAAAATTCATAAAATAATTTTTGGGACTCCAGAGAAGGGTCATTGAGGTTCCTATGGCATTAGAATGCCAAGAAAATATTTAGAAAAATTTTTCAATCGGTACAGACAATTTTGACCCGTTAAGCCAAACGGAGGGCATTTTGGTCATTTCGCCTTCAGAGGTGATTTTTGGCCGACTTGTCAAGTTAAGTAAATAATTATTATGATCTAAAATATGAATAAATATTGTCAAAAATTGAATTGAAAATGAGTAGAGGAAAGAAGAAAAGAAAATAAAAGAAATACCTAAATATGACATCACATGATGTCATCAGGAAGGCCTCCACCAATCACCATTCAACAAGCCTTCTTAAAACAATTAAAAGAGACAAAATGGACCAAAAATTTCTGGTGTTTCTCCTTCTTCTTCAGCCAGCCGTGAGTTTTCTCCTTCTTCCTCCATAACTCTCATTCTCTCATACCTTCAATCCTTTGATTTCTCACCCCAAATTCTATAAAGTCCTTCACTAAAATTTGTCACCCAACCTTGCTAGAGTGTTTGGCAGCCAAGAAAACAAAAGAAAGTGAAGAATTTACAAGAGAAAATTCTACCCTACTAAGGTTAGTGCCATCTTTCTCTTTCTTTCTTTGGATATCCATGTTAAGACACTAAGTTAGGCTAGGAATTTGTGGGAATTGAAGAGAATTATGCATGCTAGGGTATATGGTCAATTTCGGCAGCCTATAGGGGGTGGTGATTTTGATTGTTTTGATGGGTTTAGAGTGGACTAGAGATGGTGTTTAAAGTGTATATATATATTGATAATGAATTAGTGTGTTTAACTAAGGTATGTTGTGAGAATGGGAATGGAGAATTAGGGTTTTGGAGAGAAATTTGGACTTTACTTATGTAATGGTGAATGAACATTCTAATGGTCAATTAGTGACCATTTGAGGTAAATTGACCACAACTAGGAGTGAATTGTAGCATTAGAAAACTGATTTGGTATGCTGCCTAGTGAAACCAGCAGGTTTGGATGTGAGTCTAGCCTGCTTGGACAGCCATAACTTGGGCTGTGTAGGTTCAATTGGTGTTTGGCCAATGGGACATGAAACTAGACACATAATGGCACAACTTTGGTGAAGAAACCATGCCCATAAGACCAAACCAAGTGGACCAAAAACTTGCCCCAATCCCGGTGTCCTGCAACCAGTTTCTGCAAAATGACCAAATGTACAGTTATTGTTCATTTGGCCATAACTCAGTGTAGAATGGTCCAATTGACCTGAAAGTTTACCAGCAACAAGCTTAGATATAGACCAACAACTTTCATGAAGAAACCTACCCCAAATTATGAACAGAACCCATCCAACAAGGGAGTTGCAGTCACTGTTCACTGCACTGTAGATATGGTCAGTCCAAAAAAATTCCAATCCGGCCAGTTGTGGTTTTTGGACCATAACTTGAGTTACAAAACTCCAAATGGAGTGATTCAAAAAAAAGAAATTCAACTAGACAAAATAAGGAACAACTTTCATGTTTATCATTTTCTCAAATTCCCACTGCAACAGTAACTAATGGAACAGTAAAGATAGGGTATGAAAACTGAAAATTCTGCTCCATTAATTTTAAGCTTAGAAATGGTATTGGTAATCAATACCAACAAATTTTGAATACAAAATGTGGTATGTTGGGAGTGTTAAAACCAATGTACCTATTTTCTATACAAAAGTCAACATTTTTGTGGACTAATGAAGGGAATAGTAACACCAAAACTTGAAATTCAAAAATTGAAAAATTCAAAAGTGTCAAATGCCCTAGTATACCTAACAAGATTGGTTTGGATAGTTTGGCATGCCAATATGGTTCAGTTAGCAGTACTGCACATGGCATTATGCCATTCTGTGATTTCATGGCTTTTAGCCATTCTGACATTATGTTGATACTTGGCCTTGTGCCTAATATTATTACAGCTTATTAGCTATTCTGTTGCACACCGGGAGACACATATGTGACCGATGGTGTGACGGCCCGAGGTACTTGATACCCAAAGGCGGTTACCCGCTTATCCATCCGATCGTCCAAAGATAGGTTACTTGGGCAACCAAAAATGAAAGTGGATAAATTTAATGAAATAATGAATATAACAAGTACAAAATAAGTAAGACTACAAATACTCATCGAAAATTTATTTGCAATAAGACATCGATACATTCACTGCATATATATTTTCTGTTATTTTTTTTTATTTTATTATTGGCACCACTAAGCATTATTGCTTAGCGCGTTGCTTTTGCCACGCGTAGGTTCTGGAGATACTGATCGAGAGCCCAGTAGATCACAGACTGGGTGAGACCTCCTGCAGCTCTGCATAGTGTCCGTGTCACCTCACCGTCATCAGTGCATTGGTAGGACACTAGATTTTATTTTGATATTTTGTAATTAACTTATATTTTCTCATATGTAATTGAAACTTATGTAATGTATTTTGGTATTAATGTAAATAGTAGATATTGTGTTTGTGAATATTTAATTATGACTTTTACATGATTATCATATGAGATGAATGATTGAGAAATGGAAATGAGAGTCATAATCCCCCCATCTGAGCTGTACATCTATCCGATGTCGATGGCTGGTCTAACACATCTTTTGATTTAGCCACGAAACTAGGCTTTGACATAGGTCTTTATTAGATGGGATGTACTGCCGATCTCTAGAGATCGCCCAAATGACGAAATTTGACTTTTATGTAACCCGATCTCTGGAGATTGCCCAAATGATGTAATTTGACCTTTAATGTAACCCGATCTCTGGAGATCGCTCAAATGATGTAATTTGACCTTTTCGGAAATAACATTTTATTTTGACAACTATCATTTTTATTATTATTGCATTGACTGTTTTTCGATCTCTGATGTGTCTTTCCGATCCGGTTCCTAACTGAACAACCCTTACCGATCCGCCTTAATTCACCGATCTGTAACTAGCCGATCTCTTTTATTATGGAATTTCTAGAATATTCGTGAGACGTGCCAGAAAAAGCTGGCGAATCCCGCGAACCGATGTGCCGCTTGGGACACCGTGAGCATTAAATGCTCAGACTAGTATAAATAGGGGATGAGTCCGCCAGTCGCTTCTTTATGTCATTTTCAGCCTTTTGCGAACAGTTCCGGAATCCTCTCATTTTTTCAAGTTCTTCCGACACCGATCACACTCCGGTAAGGGTTTTGATCTTTCTTTTATTTTAAATTTCCTCTTTTCTTTGAAAATGAGAGGCGCCGAGGGTCAAAGAGCGGCAAGCCCCCTTTCCGTTTAGGTCTCGTGGTCATCAGATGAGGTAGAGGTAGTCGGAACACGCGGGCGATCTGAATACCCTAGGACTTCCATTCCAGCTCATTGTCAAGCAGCCTCCTCGAGGCAAACACATTCTTCAAGGAGAGAAAACCTTCCCATGGACGAGCTTCCATCCATCCTTCAAGAAACCGACCTGCAGTCGTTCAGCGAGGAGTATAACATTGAGCCTGATTCATACGAACTTATCCGGTGTCACGGCGATCTCCGAACCGATCACTTCTTCGAAGAGAATGACATGATTATGGTATACGAAGAGTAGTTGAAAGCCGGGCTGCGGTTCCCTCTTGACGACTTCTTCAAGGAAGTCTTAAAATTTCACCAAGTGTGCATAGCCCAAGTTCACCCGAACTCATGGCGGATCCTAGTAGCCTTCAGAGGCCTTTGCCGAGCCAAAGGACTCCGTCCTACAGCTAAGGTGTTCACCGAGCTACATAGGCTAACTCGCCGAAAGGACGATGAGTACTGGTTCTTTCAGGCGAAGCCACATTGCGGGCTCTTTACCGATCTGCCCTCCTCCCTGAAGAATTGGAAAAATCGCTTCTTTATTCTGAGGAGCAAAATTCCGAACGGCTTTGAGGGTTTCCCTCGCAGCTGGCTACACCATGGGCCCTTACTTCCGAAGCGGATCACCCTGAATAGGGAAGAAGGCCTAATGGTGATGGAACTGAAAGATCAGGCGGCCAAACAGAAGTTCTCTTGTTTAGATACAGTAACGGTCGAACTGCATCATTGGACTATGCAGCTGATCACCGGTCAAGAACACGGGCTTCAGCTCTCTGACCTCGGCTTCGGTACTTTCTATATCTCTGATCTTTGGGCCTTAGTGATCTCACTGACCTTTTCTCTGTGCAGGCATGGCAAGCGGCGAGGCTTCTAAAGAGAGCCGACAGCGGAAAAGAGAGGTCTCCCGGAAAGTGCGGGAAATGAAGCGGGTCGAGCTGCTTCAGACGCCCAGGCATGATCCTGGGGAGATGCAAGGAGGCTCGTCTCAACCCTCGGGACAGCCGATCTCCGACGTGGAAGTAGTTCGGTCTCCTCCTCGTCAAGAAGAGCCACCACCACCACCCCCTCCAGTTGCTTCGAGTGCGGAAGGGGGTCCTTCCCAACCACCTGTGAGGACCCTTTCCCGCGGCGCCCAGATCTTGATCCACTCGCTGGAGAAGAACCGCACGGTTCGGGAGAACTCGGGTTTTGCTAAGGTCTTAGGGTCCTCCATCTGCCTTCGGGAGGATCGGGACAGGCTAACCCCAAACAGCCTTGACGATATCCTGACACAAATCATGAGCCTAAGCGTGGAGAGTCTGGTGAACCAATATATTATCAGGGAGAAGGCTCACCGTTTGAGGCAGGATGTCGAGAAGGTGGGTCAGGAAGCTGTTTCCCTCCAATCTCAACTTTCGTCCGCCCAAAACTACATATCTGAAATTGAGGGGCTGATGAAATTTTATGAGGATAAGCTGGCCGAGCAGGCTCATGTTCTTGAAGAGGTTGGGGTGCTCCGAGCTGCTAAAGTCGCTCGCCTCACTGAGGAGCTTAAAGAAAAAGAAGAAGAGGCAGTGACGAGGGAGGCTGGAGCTTATGTGAACGCTCATGGGGATCTTCTGGCCGAGCTCAGGAAGCGGTATCCCGGGGAGGACTTCTCTTGGATGGTGGATCTGGCTCCCCAAGACGAAGGTGAAGATAGTGAGGAGGAGGCTGAAGATGAGAGGGGAAATGAACAAAATGTAGAACAGGCTGGGGGTGATCCTCCAACCGAATGACTTGTATCAATTTCAATTTGAAATGAAATGAAATTCCCTTTTTGTTTAATGAATCGATGGGATCGGAAAGTATCTGAATTGCATAAGCACTTGATTGTCTGAACATGTCACAACAACTAAAAGTGATTATTAATCTAAGTGTAAGAGGTCGGAAAACACTATAAGCATGAGATCGGCTGAGAACAAATGCTAAATGAGACTTGATTAAAATTGGAAATTTAATTTGAACACTTAAGATCGGAATCATCATTAAACCGGATTGGAATCTTAACTTCATTATTCCCAAATTTTTGAAAGAGAGATCGGCAATAAGACTGGTGACATAAAGGTCTAGTGTTGGTTCAATTTCGATTGACAAGAGAGATCGGAAATGTAATTGACTTATCAGGAGACTTGACAATTGGTTTGAGAGATCAGTGAGGCTTTAAATGATATGAGGACTTAGCATTGATTCGATTCCTTTTGAGGGGAGATCGAAAATGTGATTGACTAGTTAGGAGACTTGATAATTGGTGAGGCTTTAGACTTAGTATTGATTCGATTCCGTTTGAGGAGAGATCGGAAATGTGATTGACTGATTAGGAGACTTGATTCAGGGGATCGGTTTCATAGTTTATTGATTTCGGGGATCGGCCAAAATATGGTGTCGACAGCTGCCCCTCTTTACATAATTCCTACTGGAAAGAATTTTCCGTGTAGGGATTATGTAAAGATTCAGACCCATATTTTGGACGATTAAAATTTGAAATTTCAAATTAAAGTCAGGAAACTAAAACCCACCTAGGTCGGCACCCTGAGGTTGATAACAAGAAATTTAAAATGCGAGAGAATTAAAATCAACTTAGATCAAGGAACCAGAGGTTGATTAACAAGAAATTTAAAGTGCAGGAAAATCAAAATCAACTTAGATCAAGGAACCAGAGGTTGATTAACAGGAAATTTAAATGCAGGAAAATTAAAATCAACTTAGATCAAGGAACCAGAGGTTGATTGACAGGAAATTTAAATGCGAGAAAATTAAAATCAACTTGGATCAAGGAACCAGAGGTTGATTGACAGGAAATTTAAATTGCAGGAAAATTAAAATCAACTTAGATCAAGGAACCAGAGGTTGATTAACAGGAAATTTAAATGCAGGAAAATTAAAATCAACTTAGATCAAGGAACCAGAGGTTGATTAACAGGAAATTTAAATGCAGGAAAATTAAAATCAACTTAGATCAAGGAACCAGAGGTTGATTGACAGAAAGTTTAAATGCGTGAAAATTAAAATCAACTTAGATCAAGGAACCAGAGGTTGATTGACTGGAAATTTAAATACGTGAAAATTAAAATCAACTTAGATCAAGGAACCAGAGGTTGATTAACAGGAAATTTAAAATGCAGGAAAATTAAAATCAACTTACAAAGTAAGTCTAATCTCAACACGAGAAGTTCCTCCCTGATGAAGTGTACTTAACAGGATCCCGAAGGCCGATGATTAATGGAGGACGAGTTGCAAGACTTGACCTACGACTTCATTTCTTCGGATGCCCCTTTTCTGTTCTCGACTTTCTTCTTATTTTGCGAAAAGCGCCCTTGCGAGCTTTCACTTTCCTTTCGCCCATTTGACTAGAAGCGCCCTTCCAGGTTTTCACCTCTAGTTTTTTTTTTTTTTTAGGCCATTTCCTGCAAATCTTGTAGCAAAGTACGTAAGGTTATCAATTTTCAAATCCTAATCTTATAGCAAAATTTTAACTGATTAATAGCGCATTAGATAAAGAGATTGAAGAAGGACAATATTAAAGAGTGAGTATACGGGAAAGATAGAAGCAAAAAGATAAACGCAAAGAAAGTATGACTTTATTATGGTTTTAAGAATAAAGGGACAGTTTCAAAGAAAAAGGGTACAAGGATAGATCTCACATATTCCTTGTAGTTAGCTTTGAAGTCCCTTAACTGCCATTACTTCAAGTACTCTGAAGCCTCATGCCATGACGGTTTCTCTCCATCCTCGGTTTCATGCCCCGTTCCTTATTTCTCCCTTTTGGTTCTCGGGATGCCCTTTCGGGTTTTCACCCCTATATTTTTTTTTTTCTATCTCGCTCTTTCAGGATGCCCTTTCGAGTTTTCATCTCTCACTCATTTTTCAGAAAGCGCCCTTCCAGGGTTTTCGCCTTCTTTCGCACATTTTTCTAGGAGTGCCCTTTCGGGTTTTAACCCCTACCCTTTTTTTTTTTTATGCATAGTATCTTTTGATGGTGTCGGCATTCATAGGTCTTGGAAATTCTTCGTTGTCCATGTGGGTCAAGATCAATGCCCCACCAGAAAATGCTTTTTTAACCACATAGGGTCCCTCATAGGTTGGTGACCATTTACCCCGGGGATCGTTTTGATTCGGAAGCACTTTCTTCAGGACTAGGTCCCCTGGTTGAAATTCACGTGGGTGAACACCTTTGTTAAATGCCCTGGCCATTCTTCTTTGGTATAACTGCCCATGACATGCCGCCGCTAGCCTCTTCTCATCTAGCAAATTTAATTGGTCCAACCTTTACTGGATCCATTCCGACTCATCAATCCCTGATTCTTTCAGAATTCTTAGAGAAGGAATTTCTACCTCAATAGGTAATACAGCTTCCATCTCGTAAACCAGTGAGTATGGGGTTGCCCCAGTTGATGTTCTTACAGAAGTCCGGTATGCGTGAAGGGCGTAGGGAAGCATATCATGCCAATCCTTATAGGTGATTGTCATTTTCCAGATTATTCTCTTAAGATTTTTGTTTGCAGCTTCCACTGCTCCATTCATCTGAGGGTGAGGAATTGAGATGTCGGATTTTGTATTGATCACATAATTTCTGAATCTTTGGACCATTCAAATTCTTAGCGTTGTCAGTGACGATTTCATTGGGGAGGCCATGCCGGCAGATGATATTATTTCTGAGGAATTTGAGAAATGTGTTCTGTGTAATGTGAGCATATGATGTCGCTTCGACCCATTTAGAAAAGTAATCGATAGCCACCAAGATAAGCCAATGCCCATTGGACGCCTTAGGGTTGATGGGACCAATCACATCGATGCCCCACATTGCGAAAGGCCATGGTGAAACGAGGTTGAACAATTGGTTAGGCAGAACATTTATTGGATCTACGTAGATTTGACACTTATGGCACTTTTGGAAATACTCGACGCAATCCTTTTCCATGGTAGTCCAAAAATATCCCTGTCTCATGATTTGCTTAGCCATCATATGCCCATTGGCATGGGTTGCACAGTTTCCCTCATGAGTCTCGAAAAGGATTCTCTTCGCCTTTTTTGCATCCACACATCTCAATAATTCGCCGTTGGAGCTCCTTTTGTATAAAGTTTCTCCACTGGGGAAGTATCCCAATGCTAGTCTCCGAATCATCCTCTTTTCGTTTTTGCTCGCCCCTGAGGGGAATTCTCTGGTTCTGATGTAAAGCAAGATGTCATGGTACCACGGTTTACCATCAGGTTCTTCTTCGATCATGAAGCAGTAAGCTGGCTCACTCCTTGCTTTAATCTTTAATAACTGAGTCGTCTGCCCTTCTTCCATTTGAGCCATAACAGCCAGGGTGTCTAAGGCATCTGCAAATTGATTCTTGTCTCGACTGAGGTGAGTGAAAGAGATTTCTTCGAACTTCTTAATCAGTTCCAGTAAGTACTTCTGATATGGGATTAGCTTCAGATCCTTAGTTTTCCATTCTCCCTTGACTTGATAAATGATCAGGGCTGAGTCTCCACATACCTCCAACTTCCTGACTTTCATTTCAATGGCAGCCTGTAGACCCATCACACAAGCTTCGTATTCTGCGACGTTGTTGGTGCAGTCAAATCTCAACTTGATAGCTATCGGGAAGTGTTTTCCATCCGGGGATACCAGTACAGCTCCGATTCCCTTACCGGACAAATTGACAGCTCCATCGAAATACATTTGTGACACCACTTACCCGTCTACAGTATATCCGAGTAAGATATGTCACATGGTGTACCGGAACACTCTACTTTATCTCAATCATTTTTATTCTTCCTTAATTTACTTTTATCATAGTTTTGAATATAATTTATGAAATATAATTCATTTAACTCATTTATTGAAATTATAATTTATTTGAGGTTCCGAAAATTTTATAGAAAATCCGGCAGAGTACCGACTAAACATGGAGAAAACAGTTCTTCGGAACCTGTGAAAAACACTTCCAATAATCATATTCAATCATTCTCAAACTCCAATATCAAAATCTCAATATGTTTTTCAACAACATTTCCATTTCTCAATCATTCATCTCATGTAATAATCATGTAAAAGTCATAAATAAATATTCACTTTTCCATTCACAAACACAATTTCCATTATTTACATGAACATCAAAATACATTACATAAGTTTCAATTACACAAAAGAAAATAAAAGTTAGTTACAAAATACCAAAATGAAACCTAGTGTCCTACCAATGCACTGAAGATGGTGAGGTGACACGGACACTATGCAGAACTGCAGGAGGTCTCACCCAGCCTGTGGTCTACTGGGCTCGATCAAGATTCTCGGAACCTACGCGTGGCAAAAGCAACGCGCTAAGCAATAATGCTTAGTGGTGCCAATAATAAAATAAAAAGAAATAACAGGAAGTAAATATGCAGTGAATGTATCGGTGTCTTATTGCAAATAAATTTTCTATGAGTATTTGTAGTCTTACTTATTTTGTACTTGTTATATTCATTATTTCATTAAATTTATCCACTTTCATTTTTGGTTGCCCAAGTAACCTATACTGGACGACTGGACTGGATAAACGGGTAAACTGGCACTGGGTATCTAGTACCTCGGGCCGTCACACCATCGGTCACATATGCATCTCCGATTGTGCAATGTACAAATAAGTCAGTAATAACAATAGGCACAAGGCCAAATATCAACACAATGTCAGAATGGCTAAAAGTCATGAAATCACAGAATGGCATAATGCCATATGCAGTACTGCTAACTGAACCCTATTGGCATGCCAAACTATCCAAACCAATCTTGTTAGGTATACTAGGGCATTTGATACTTTTGAATTTTACAATTTTTGAATTTCAAGTTTTGGTATTACTATTCCCTTCATTAGTCAACAAAAATGTTGACTTTTGCATAGAAAATAGGTACATTGGTTTTAACACTCCCAATATACCACATTTTACATTCAAAATTTGTTGGTATTGGTTAACAATACCATTATCTAAGCTTAAAATTAATGGAGCAGGATTTTCAGTTTTCATACCCTATCTTTACTATTCCATTAGTTGCTGTTGTAGTGGGAATTTGGAAAAATGATAAACATGAAAGTTGTTCCTTATTTTTTCTAGTTGAATTTATTTTTTTGAATCACTCCATTTGGAGCTTTGTAGCTCAAGTTATGGTCCAAAAACCACAACTGGCCGGATTGAAAATTTTTAGGGCTGACCATATCTATAGTGCAGTGAACAGTGACTACAACTCAATTGTTGGATAGGTTCTGGTCATAATTTGGGGTAGGTTTCTTCATGAAAGTTGTTGGTCTATATCTTAGCTTATTGCTGGAAAAATTTCAGGTCAATTGGGCCATTCTACAATGTGTTATGGCCAAATGAACAATCACTATTCATTTGGTCATTCTGCAGAAACTGGTTGCAGGACACCCAGATTGGTGCAAGTTTTTGGTCCACTTGGTTTGGTCTTATGGGCATTGTTTCTTCACCAAAGTTGTGCCATTATGTGTCTAGTTTCATGTCCAATTGGCCAAACACCAATTGAACTTACACAGCCCAAGTTATGGCTGTCCAAACAGGCTGGACTCACAGCCACCCTGCAAGTCTCACTAGGCAGCATACCAAATCAGTTTTCTAATGCTACAATTCACTCCAAGTTATGGTCAAATTACCTCAAATGATCACTAATTGACCATTAAAACTTTAGTTTGTGTCCATTTTCATCCACCACCAAAATTAAATTTCAAAACCCTAACCCTAATTGTCCAAGCCTCCAATTCATGCATCTTACTCCTAATTTGCTATACTAATCATATAATTTATAAGAGGGGCAGCTAATATGTCACTTTAACCAAAGAATTATCCTAACTCTAACTCATGTCAAGGCTGCCAAAATTTCATGAAATATAACCATGCTTCATTAATTCAATTTTCATCAAATTTTCAACTTAACTTAGCTCAAATTCATGATTAGAAAGGTATAAAAGCAAAGTATATGGCACTAACCTTAGTAGGGCAGAATTTTCTCTTGTTAATTCTTCACTTTCTTTGGATTTCTTGGCAGCTAAACACTTGCTTAAGATGCAGAGACAAATTTTATTAAAGTGGACTTAGGGTTTTAAGTGAGATTTGGGTGGGTTATAAAGCTTTGGTAAGCTTTCAATGGTGGAATGGTTATGGAGTTTGAGGGATACGGGAAGGTGATGGGCTGCTGGATTTTTATGAGTTTTTTGTTGTATTCTATCCACATTTTATTAGTTAATTTAAGTGTTGATTAAATATGATTGGTGGGTAAGTGTTTAATGACATCATATGATGTCATAATTGGTATTTTCTTCCATTTTTTTTTCTTCTCCTCTACTCATTTTCAATTTAATTTTTAGCATTATTTATTCACATTTTATATTATAATAATTATTTACTTAACTGGACAAGTTGTTCAAAAATCACCTCTGAAGGCGAAATGACCAAAATGCCCTCCGTTTGGCTCAATGGGCCAAAATTGTCTGTACCGATTGAAAAATTTTTCTAAATATTTTCTTGGAATTCTAATGCCATAGGAACCTCAATGACCCTTCTCTGGAGTCTCAAAAATTATTTTATGAATTTTCTCTAGGGTCTAGGGCTCCTAGTTGCGAGAACCGCAACTTCCCACTGGGTTACCCATCGCTTGGGCATCGGCTCATTTTACTTGGTTGTATTTTATTTCTAAAATTTTTTCTAAATTTTTCTTATTAATATTTGAGTTAATTATGGTTCCTCACTTTAGTTTAAATATTTTTTTCGGACGTTCTAGCTGTCCGGACCGACACTGGTCACCGGAACAGTAGAATGTACGGAGTTGCTACAGGGAGGGTGTTACAACATTTCCCATACATCAGCTGGCTCTTCTTCTCTGCAGTCCAGTTCGTTAATATGCTCAGCAGGGAACTCAAAATCCAGAGCTTCATAATCCTGGATAGGGGTTTCTGCTATGAGGTCAGCTATCACGCTACCTTTCACTGCTTTTCGAGTCATATAGACAATGTCATATTGAGAGAGTATAACCTGTCATTTGGCTATTCTTCCTGGCACGAATGGGCTTTCAAATACGTACTTAATAGGATCCATCCTAGAGATGAGCCATGTCTTATGATTCAACATGTAGTGTTTGAGGCGATTTGCTATCTAGGCTAACACGCAGCAAGTTTTCTCTAGGAAAGAGTACCTTAACTCACAGTCATTGAACTTTTTTCTCAAGTAATAAATAGCCCTCTCCTTTCGGCCGGTATCATCATGTTGCCCCAAAACACATCCCATTGAGTTTTATTGGACTGCCACATACAGAATCAGAGGCCTTCCCGCCACCGGCGGAACCAATACTGGTGGATTGGACAGGTACTGCTTGATTTTCTCGAAAGCCTCTTGACAAACTGAATCCCATTGAGTGGTGTTATTCTTATGGAGTAGTCTAAAAATAGGCTCAGCTTTAGCGGTAAGATTGGAAATAAACCTTGATATGTAGTTCAACTTCCCCAGGAAACTGCGTACCTCCCTTTCTGTTTTTGGGGATGGCATCTCTTGAATGGCTCAGACTTTGTTTGGATCAACTTCTATTCCTTCTCACTCACTATGAATCTCAACAATTTCCCAGATCTAGCTCTGAATATGCATTTGGCAGGGTTCAGTTTCAGCTGATATTTCCTAAGTCTCTCGAGTACTTTCCTCATCACCTGCACATGGCTCTCTTCTCCCCTGGATTTGATGATCATATCATCCACGTATACTTCCACTCTTTATGCATCATATCATGGAATAATGTGACCATAGCGCGTTAGTAGGTGGCGCCAGCATTCTTTAACCCGAAAGGCATGACCCGATAACAAAATACCCCCCATTGAGTAATAAAAGCAGTTTTCTCCTTGTCTTCCTCATCCATTGGGATATGATTGTACCCCGATGCCCCATCGATACACGAACACCTGCCCAATCCCGCAGCGTTGTCTACTAACACATCAATGTGAGGGAGAGGGAAATCATCTTTCAAGCTCACTTTATTAAGATCCCTGTAATCAACGCACACCCTAACTCTCCCATCCTTCTTCATTACCGGGACAACGTTAGCTATCCATTGGGGATATTTAACCACTTCCAGGAACCCAGCATTATATTATTTCTTGACCTCATCCCTAACTTTGAGCAGTGTGTCAGGATTCATTCTTCTTAATTTCTGCTTTATCGGGATTATCCCCGGAACTAAGGGAATTTTGTGCGTCACTATATGAGGGTCCAAACCAATCATATCATCATAGCTCCAAGAAAATACGTCTAGGAATTCCTTGAGCAGACTGATCATATCTTCTAATTCTTCACTCTCCACAACCTTAAGTTCCCTTTTCACTTCTTCCGTGCCTAAGTTTATGGTGTGCGTTTCGTCTCCACAAGGCACTAGGGAAGGTTCATCTCTTTCATCTCTTTCTTCTGTGAGTTCCACTTCAGAATCACTTGAAGTAATGGCAGTTATGGGGATTTCAAAATTAACCAGAGGAATTTCTGAGTCTATTGAATTATTAGGTGTTAATTGATGAATGGTCCTAAACAAACGAAAATGGAATATATAATAAGGATGGAATTCAAAAGGAAAGAAAAAGAGAATTGGATATAAAATGCGCTATTAACTTATTAACATTTATGACATAAGAAAAGGGTCCATTTACAATATTACACTTGCCACCATAGACAAAATGATCAAGTGTAGATAACCAAAAGTACTTTACTCGAAATTAAGTACAGGGATGTCCTCTACTATCCAGTTGTCCAGTTCTTGCCCTTCAGCTATTGGTGAGACCAGAGCCTCGTACAAGGAATCCAAGTGGATGACATCGATGGATGGTTCATCAGGTGATTCTTCAACCTCTGCCGGATTTTCAAAGACCGGTTTAGTGAATACTTCTGTGATTCTCGGGACTACCTTCATTTTCCCGATTTTCTGATCAAATCTTTGATCCCAAAGTCCATTCCTCATCCAGAATCGCCCATCCATGAGGGCGTCCTCCTCATAACCCAAACCGCAACGACTTCTGGATAGCCGGTAGAGGTTCGACAATCCCTTGCAATGCGGCGCCTAACCCTTTTTCCTCTTTATACCCATTCCTTGACATCACCTTGGCTACCATAGCCATAGCCCCTTCATTTCTTGAGATGGTTTCTTGTAATTCGAGGGCCTGGAAGGAGCTTTCCAACGACTCCTCAGCAGCTTCCACATAAGGAAGTGATTGTGGCTTGGTGACCAATATGGCTTCTTCCCCTCTCACAGTGATGATTTTGCCGTCCATAATGTACTTTATCTTCTGGTGCAAAGTCGAAGGAACGGCATTCGCTGAATGGATCCAAGGCCTCCCCAGTAACATAGTGTAGGCAAGTTCAATGTTCATCACTTGGAATGTGACGTTGAAGGTGCTTGCACCAATTTGGAGGGGCAAGTCAATGTCTCTCAGCACTTCTCTTCTTGTACCGTCAAAGGCTCTTACCACCATAGCACTCTGACGTATATTGGAACGGTCAACCGGTAGCCTAGCCAAAGTGGCATTAGGCAGTACATTAAGGGCGGATCCATTATCAATAAGGACCTTGGCCACTATACAACCTTTACATTTCACTGTCACATGTAGAGCTTTAGTGTGCGTTAAGCCTGCAGGGTCTATCTCTTCTTCTGAAAAAGTGACAAAACTGGACGCCTGGATTTGTCCTACCATCTTCTCGAACTGCCCCGGTGTGATGTCAGGGTTCACAAAGGCCTGATCCAGAATTTTCTGCAAGGCTTGACGGTGCACCTCGGAGCTCAGAATTAGCGATAACAGTGAAATTCGAGCAGGTGTCTTTCTCAACTATTCCACCACATCATACTCACTTTGCTTCATTATTTGAAGCAACAGCTCCTCTTCTTTTGGTCTGGTAGGTTCTACTTCCTCCGTTTTCTCAGCCTCCTCTTCCGTATTTTCTCGCGGTTCTCCCATTTTTACTTTCCCTCTCTTCTTTTCTTTTTCTTCATTCCTGTAACATCTCCCACTTCGAGTTATAAACTCTACTTCTTGCTCAGGTGGGCAGGATTTTGTGGTAGCGACGGGCTGAGGACTAGATTGGGGAGTAGTACTGCTGGTAGGTCCGGCATAAGTCATTTTGAAATGCTCATGAGGAGTGAAGCACGGTTTTGGAGGTGCCGAGGGTGAAGCAAGATTAGGAGCCAATGTACTGCTTGACGCTCCTTGAGTGAAAACTTAGAAGTTATAATTCCAAGGTATGGCATGGGTGTTTGTGACAGGGAGCTGAGGTGGGGTTCATATGATTGTCACTGGTGGAGACGATGCTGGGGGTGAGAAAGTGATTCTGTAATAAGGGGTAGAGGCGTTTTGGTCGAGTTGGGCTGTATTTACTCCGCCCTCCATTTTTCACTTTGCCTGGCATCTCAGAACTTTGAGGGACAGTAAGTTCTGAACCTTTTGCTTAAACTCTTCACAATTTTGCAGCTCGTGGTTAGCTGCCTTACCATGATAGGGGCATCCCGTCCTATCTTCAGCTTCTATTATTTGGGGTGGAGGTAACCTTCCCTTACTGCCATTGTGAAAATCTCCCCAAAGTGAGGAATTAGTTGATCCACCTCCAAGGTCGACCCTTCTCCTTCCAACTCTATCATATTTACACTATTGCCCGCCCCACGGTTGGGCAATGGGTTTGAGGTAACATTGGGGAGAGAACCATTCCCTTCAATCTTCAACCACCCATTCCTAATTAGGGCGTGCACCCTTCCCCTGAGTGCCCTGCAGTTGTCGGTTGAATGCCCTTGTGCCCCTTCATGATACTCACACCGGGCAGTGGCATCATACCACCTGGGGTATGGCAGCTGGATTGGGTCAAGGGGAATTGGGACTATTTGGTTTATGCCAACAAGGTATCGGTATATTTCGCTAAGTGGCAGGTGTAGAGGTGGATCAGGATTTCTTGGTGGTCTCAGGTTATTTTGAGGAGGTCTAGGTTGAGTAGGTAGAGGAGGCGGCCTAGGTTGGTAATTTGTAGGTGGTGGATACTGTGGGCGTGGGTGAGGATAATTTAGGAAAGGGAGTGGAATGTTTGCAATGGTTTGGCCATGAGAGGGAGGATATGGCCGATAGTTATTTGGAGGTGCTAAAGATTGGGTGTTCTGAAGGGTGATGGAATGCACATCACCCTCTTTCTTCTTGCCGAAACCGGCAGTTTTCTTCGTAGGATTCTCAGTCAACTCCTGCAATCGTCCCATCCTTAAATTAGCTTCTATCTTCTCACCAGCTTGGATAATATCTGCAAAACTGTTGGAGTTATTTCCAATCATCAGATTGAAATAAGGAGCCTTCAACGTCTCAATGAACAAGGAGCATAGTTCATTGTCAGTCACTGGAGGATATACTTCTGCAGCCTTCTCCCTCCACCTTTGGGCATATTCCTTGAAGCTTTTCCGGTCTCTCTGTACTAGGTTTTGGAGGTCTCTCCTTGTGGGGGCCACATCGCAGTTAAATTTATACTGCTTCAGGAAAGCATCTGCCAAATCTTTCCAGGAGCGCAGTTTGCTCCTGTCCAACTGAATGCACCATCTCAAGGCTGCCCCGGAGAGGCTTTCGTGGAAGAAGTGGGCTAGAAGTCTGTCGTCATCTATCAGGGCGGACATCTTGGCAATATAGGTGGCCAAGTGAATGCGAAGGTCTGAATTCTCGGTGTACTTGTCGAAGTCCGGGACCTTAAACTTAGGTGGCACCATCACATCAGGCACCAATCTTAGCGATGTCACATCAACTGAACCATACATGTTCAGCCCCTCTATAGCTCTCAATCTCTCTTCTAGAGCGGACAGCTTCTCGTTTTCTCTCGTCTTATTTTCTCCTCCCACTGTAAGAGGTACTCCCCCAGTTGGGAAATGAGGGGCAGAATGAATTAGAGGGATTAGGACTGAAGGGGATGGTTCGGCATTTGAGATAGCCGGATAATAGGAGAAAGGTGGTTCATTATTCAGTGGGGCCGGATTGACAGTGATTGTCGGATCCGAAATCGAGGGCTAGAAAGTGAAAGAGGTTGAAGCATAGTGAGAATCAACCATTGTAGGAGGCGGGGGAGGTAGTGGTAAGTTAGGGTCTGAAGCAGGCTTATTATGGGACATTTCCCTCATTAGTCTCATGAGTTCCGAGACTTGGTCTTTCAATTTGGAAACCTGTCCTTATAGGTTCTGGACTTGTTCCTGGTCTTCCATTATCTTCTTTGTTCGTGATCTTGTTAAGTACACTCGTTTGGGTTGAACTGCGTGTCTGGTCAGGCTTGCTTTGTTTGAAGCAATGTTAATTTTATGTAGGGAGTAAAAAAAGTTTTAATGAATTTTGAATTTTGTAAAAAAAATTAAAGGTCCAGGTTCAGACAAAGGATATAGTGGCATTTTGGAGCCAAAATAAAATCTGTGGAAGAATGATTGCATCAATTTTATCATGGCATCGTTCGATTGTCTGACTGTGAATGACTGGATTGAATGCGCATCTATGATACCTATTCATATGGCACATCCAATTTTTCACATAACCCTAGCGAGGGGGTTCCTACGGAAGTTATACTATTCATTCACAACTTGCTAAACAATGGCCCAAAAGTTATTCCATTAACTGAATAATTCATACACAACATTCTTCACATCGGCCTTGGCTCAGGGAGGTTCTTTATAATGTAATGACATTTTCTGAGATACTCATATAGCCTTTCTTCTTGTCTGGCAGGGTTGAACACTTTCAGAGCATACTCGGATTCAGGTAGGAGTTCTTGTTTCCCTTGTGCTATCATTCTCTCCAGCTGGTCAACATTCTCTTTCAGCTCCTGATGGAGAGCGGCTTGTCTTTCTTTTTCCTTTCTTTCCTTAGCACATTCCTTCAGAATATCATTGATAAGCAGTGCTTGTTCCTTCAGTTCAAGCTTCTTCTTTTTGTTTTCTTGTTTATACTCTTCTACGAGTATCTCCTGGTATTTCATTTTCTCCTGAAGCTTGCTATTCTGTACTTCTACTTCTTTTATTATAGCTTGGAGAGAGCTTTTTTCCTTTTTCCACCTTGCCTCTTGCTCTTCGAACCCTATCTTTTCGGTCCTTGCCTTTTCTTTTAGCCTTCTCACTTTTCTTTTGAGGATCTGCTGTTGGTCCTCCAACTATTTTATTTGTTCTTACAGTTGCGAGTTTTCGATGTTTACCTTTTGTAGGGAGTCGGACAAACGATCACCAGCTTCTTCGGAAATGATGTTTCGGCGAGGGTTACTGCCTTCGAATTTGGTCGGATCTGCAGTTAAGTATCCTTGATCCCTGTCAGCCCTCCATTTAAGATAATCGCCCGTGGCACTCGGACCTTTAGGCAACTTTTCTATTATAGTGATGTTTTCCCAGGATCTGCGAGCTATTTTCAATCCTTCCTCATCATTGAGCTCATGGTAGAAATGACCTAGGTGGTATTCTTCAATGTTGATTCTGAACTGTGTTGAGCCAAACTGTCTCATTACTAATGCCGGAGTGTAACGTGTGTATCTAGTCACTCCGATTAGGGATACTGATTGATTACCCCCCGTACTGACCAAAATGGATGGACCCGACGTCCACAATTTCCTCCAATAGTAGTCATGGCTATTAAAGCTCAAAATCCGTTCTTGCCACTGCGGCTCATCCTTTGGGCTGATTACTAATCTGGTCATCTTCTCGATGAGAGGCTAGTCAAGGTACCAAGTCAATCCCTTTGTCTCCACAGGACACATATGACTGATAATCCAGAGGTGCAATAATTGAGAACAACACTTAATGGATCCCTTGCCTTGTTGTCTGCAGTAAGTAAGGGTTAAGAAAGTCTCGGCAAGAATTGCCGGTGCTGGATTGACCTTCTGTTTCTCTACTGCCCAGAACATTTCCACAACACCGCAGGTTATGATTCCGGAAGGCCCAGGGAACAAGATCAAGCTGTAGATTGCTAAAGCGAGCGTCAATGAAGCTTGATTCCACTGTTTGTCTTGGATGTATTGATCCAACCACTTCTTGAGATAAGTCCAATAACTTCCATGCGTGTTCCCTTTGACAGTTTGCCTCGCCTTTGCTTCTTCTGGTGGAATCCCCAGCATATGTGCGAATCGTTTCCAGGTTTGCCTATGCTCGAGGTGCAGGTAAATCCGATTCTGCGCCGCATAAGGAATTTCTAGCAATGCCTGATATTCTTCCATAATGGGAGCAGTATCGATATCGTTGAAAGAGAACACCCCATACTTAGGATTCCAAATTGACAACATGGCCTTTAATGCCGGGACTTGAACTTTAACCCGTATCAAGGTTGCAATCCTCCCATACCTCTCCTCAAATCGTGCTTTGACTTGATCGGGAAATGACTTCCAACCATTAACCAAACCCTTGAGACTGCTCATTCTGACCTCAATTTTGCTCAGGTCCAATGGAGGTAATAAGCTAGTGTCACTTTGTGAGGGCATTGAACTATAAGGCGGTTCGGGCCATGGTTTAACATTCTATTCTGGTTTAAGAACTTCTTCTGCCGACTGACTCGAGGATGCCATGTTAAAAATGATGCTTATCCTTTTACAGACCCTATTTTGGTGATGCCTGCAGGAAAGACTTGTTAGCAGGATAAATTTAGGTAGTCTTGAATTATACTGTTGGCAAAGTGACACCTACACATTTATCAAAGTAGGAAAGTGTAGGTTTTCTTAACAGTATGATTCAAGATTACCCTTAAAAATAAGAACAAAATAAACACAAGCAAAATAGGGTAAGAGTAAGTATGCTCCTTTTGTCCTAAAATAAGGAGAGTCCTAGTACCGGCTAGGTGCTACCTAATTGGATAGTTCTTTCTTATAAGGTAGCTTGCTACGGCTCCCAGCTATCGTGACAGTTTAGCTCAAGGTCTAATTTTCTAAAAGCCACAGGTTCCCAAATTGCCCCTACTATAAACAGTAGAGCCCCATTCTATCCCCCATGATACTGTCGGGAAAGTTCTACGGGTATCACAGTAGATAGAATGAGTTTCAATCTGAGCAGAAGCCTTCACAGATACTAACGGGGTAAAACCCACGGGTACCGCTACATGACCCCCTCCTACTTTCCTAAAAGGGTAAGAAAGCCCGGGTATAGGGCTGAAGTGTGTGAGGACATCGTGTGAGTGTTCAGTATATGAAGGGACACCTTTACCTCTTCCCAGTATGGGGAAATTTTCTCTTTTTTCTTTTAAACGAAGAGCGCTGTAGGAAATAAAACAAGCAAGACAAGCAAAACGGTTAGCAGGAATAACAATAATTAACGTATAGAATTTTGCGGAGTGAGCCCACCTAACTATGGTTTGATCGCAAAATTAAATCTACGTTTGGACCTCTGGACCGGGGTTAAGTCAAAAGTTATCCCCAGTGGAATCACCAAGCTGTCGCAAGGTGTTTTGCGGTCGCCTGGACGAACACTCACCGAAGTGCGAAAGAGTGAGGAGTCGCCACTTTAATTTTGAGAGAAATTAAAGAAAACCATTTGTGAAAATAAATTAAAATGAAACCACTTCAAATATAGAGATTCTAGGTTCGGGGTCCGTAAACGGGTGGGGAAGGTGTTAAGCACTGTAACATCCTCACTTTAGCTAGTCCGTACAGTCTACTGTTCCGGTAATCGGTGTCAGTCCGAACAGCTAGAATGTATGAAAAAATATTTAAACTAAAGTGAGGGACTATAATTAACTCAAATATTAATAAGAAAAATTTAGCAAAAATTTTAGAAATAAAATACAACCAAGTTAAATGAGCCGCTGCCCTAGCGATGGGTAACCTAGTGAGAAGTTGCGGTTCTCGCAACTAGGAGCCCTAGACCTGGGGGAAAAATTATAAAATAATTTTTGGGACTCCAGAGAAGGGTTATTGAGGTTCTTATGGCATTAGAATGCCAAGAAAATACTTAGAAAAATTTTTCAATCGATACAGACAATTTTGGCCCGTTAAGCCAAACGGAGGGCATTTTAGTCATTTCGCCTTCAGAGGTGATTTTTGGCCGACTTGTCCAGTTAAGTAAATAATTATTATGACATAAAATGTGAATAAATATTACTAAAAGTTGAATTGAAAATGAGTAGAAAAGAAAAGAAAAAAAAATGAATTAAATGGGAATTTATGACATCACATGATGTCATTAGTGTGCCTTCACCCACTCAAGTGTTGACACATGGCATAAATATGTTTAAAAAGACAAAATGGGCTGAAAAATGAGAGAAAGAAATCAGATTTCCATTTCCTCTTCTTCCTTGCCGTAAACCAATTTTCCCTAACCTCCATGGACAAGCTTTTTCAAGCTTGATTTTCCCTAGCTTCCATACCATAAAAGCCCTAGTTGTCTTCACAAAAAATTCACCCCACACCTTGAGGAAGCTTTGGGCAGCAAAATCTTGAAGAAAAATTAAAGTTTTGGTTGGCTTGGATTTGAGCTAAAAGAGGTTAGTGACCAAAACCTTAAATTTAAATTCAATTCCATGTTTAAGCATTATATTGGTGATTAAATGACAAAGAAACTTGATGAAAGAAATTGGTATGCCATCCCTTATTTTTGGCAGCCATGGTTAGGGTTTGATGGTGTTGAGTTTAATGAAGTTAAAAGGGTATTGGGGCTGCCCACAATGTGTATTTGCTAAGTAGATTGAAGAAATAAAGTGCAAAATGCAAGTTTGATAATGTTGAGTTAGGGTTTGGAGGGGGGAAAAATGAGACTTTGATCTTGTGATGATAGAAGTAGGTTTTAATGGTCAATTAGTGACCATTTGGTTTGGTTTGAACCAGAAATGAAGTGAATTGGGTTGTGGGATTTGAGGTTGGAGTGGCTGCCTTGGGTGACCTGCAGGTGTGGCTGTGAGTCCAGCCTGTTTGGACAGCCATAACTTGAATTGTAGAGGTTCAATTGGTGTTTGGTCAATTGGAAATAAAACTAGACACATAATGGCACAACTTTGATGAAGAAACCATGCCCAGAAAACCAAACCAACTTGACCAAAAGCTTGCCCTAATTCGGGTGACCTGCACTCTGCCTGGGCAAAATGACCAAATGAACAGTGTTTGGTCATTTGGCCATAACTCAATGTAGAAAGGTCTAATTGACCTAAAATTTTACCAGAAACAAGGTGACATATAGACCAACAACTTTCATGAAGAAACCTGACCCAAATTATGATCATAACCTAGTCAAATTGCCAACCAAACTTGAGACACCAAATCTGGCAGAATCAGTTTTGCCCAGAATTTTGGAATCTGCCCAATCCGGCAAGTTATGGTGTTTAGGCCATAACTTGAGCTACAAAACTCCAAATGGAGTGATTCAAAAAAAGAAATTCATCTAGATAAAATAAGGAACAACTTTCATGTTGATCACTTTTCCAAAACACCACTGAAAAGGTGACTAATGGAACAGTAAAGTTAAAGCATGAAAACTGAAAATTTTGTCTAATTATCATTAAGCTTAGAGATGGTGTTGGCAACCAATACCAACAAGTTTAAAATGTAAAATGTGGTATGTTGATGATATTTAACCTAATTTACCTATTGTCAATGCAAAAGTCAACATTTTGGTTGACTAATGAAATGAATAGTAATCATTAAAATTTCAATTTCAAATAATTACACAAATTAAAAGTGTTAAATGCCCTAGTAGTCCTAATGTGATTAGTTTGGATAGGTTGGCATGCCAATAGGGTTACATTAGCGATCGCATATGGCTTCATGCCGTTACGTATTTCATGGCATCCCATGCCATTCTCAGAACATAATAGCCTTTGGCTATGATAGTGAGTTGTTATACTTTGGTTTAACACCCGATAATTATTACGACTTATTAGTCGCATTACAGCCGGAGACACAATGTGACCGATGGTGTGATGGTCCAAGGTACTTAGTACCTGTGCGGTTACCGTTTATCCATCCGATCAACTAGTATAGGTTACTCGGGCAGTGTTAATAAATCTTACTCAACTTTAATCGAATAATATTGTAATAAATATTTGAAATTTAGTCCACCCAAAAACGTAAACCTATATTCTGCATATTTTATTATATTTTATTTTATTCTATTTTATATTGTCACCACTAAGCAGAATTGCTTAGCGCGTCGCTTTTGCCACGCGCAGGTACTGGAGATTTAGCTTGGGAGTCCAGCAGACCGCATACTGGGTGAGCCATCATATCTGCACTCAGAGTTCAGAGTCACCTCACATTGCAGTGCATTTGGTAGGACATTAGGCCATCTGGGATATTTTGATATTTTGTTATTTTGTATTTTGTAAACTTTTGTTATGTATATTATAAACTCATGTACTTAAATTTTTGCTGTAATTGTCTATGAACTGTGTTCAGAATTAAATATGAGTATTTCTCATTGAACTTGGTGAATATGAGTTGAATGTAAATTTTGGAATACTGAATTGATTTGAGAAATGATTGAGATTGAGATTGTAATTATATTGGGAGTGTTTTTAAACAGGTGCAGAAGAACTGTTTTCCAAAATATAGCCGGCACTCTGCCGGATTTTCTATAAAATTTGCGGTAAATATAGATTTTTTTCAAAAATTGTAAATAAATAAATAAAAAGGGATAAATTGAAATTAAAACATGAATTGATGTTCCAACACACTGAGTGGCATAACTTGCTCGGCTACACTGTAGACGGGTAAGGGGTGTCACATTTAGTGGTATCAGAGCATCGGTTTAGGTTTTTCTGGGCCTAGATAGAGTACATACCATTGCATTGCATTTGTAAATGTTGAGGTGACACTGATGCAGTCTGTTTGTCTTCTTATTTTGAATAGGACATGGATCCTGCTTTGCAAAGACCAATTGATGAAGAGGTGGAGAGTCATGCTCCACCAAGGGCTGAGTCTGGGGGCAGGGGAGAATCTGCTCCACCAGCAGCTGAGGCACCTGCTCAACCTCAGTTTGCGCTATTTCAACAAATGACCGAATTCTATCGGCAAATGATGGGGGCAATTCCACCACCACAGCCACAGCCACAACCTCCACCAGCCCCACAGAAGTCCCAATTGGAGAAATTGCGAAAACATGGGGCTGTAGACTTCTTCGGAAAAAGGGAGGATGGTCCCATGGCTGCAGAAAATTGGTTAGATAGAACCATCAGAGTACTGAAACAGTTAAACTGCACCCCCGAGCAGAACCTGGTGGGTGCTGTGTCCCTACTTCAGGATGACGCATATCAGTGGTGGGACACAGTAACCAGTGAGGTGCAACCTGAACGGATCACTTGGGAATTCTTCCTTACAGAGTTCAGGAAGAAATATATTAGCAAAGTATATTTAGAAGAGCGAAGAAGGAATTCATCGATTTGAGACAAAAAACGATTGTCGATGGTGAGTTTGAGCGTGAGTTTGTCAGACTGAGCCGGTATGGGAGGGAGATAGTCCCTACCGAGGCGGAGAGGTGCAGACGGTTTGAGGAAGGGCTCAATGACAACATCAAAGTTATGATCACAGCACTAGAGATTACGGATTTTTGCTAAACTGGTAGATGCAGCATCGAAAGTGGAAAGGGTCAGAATCAATGAACAAAATAGAAGGGAAAGACAGCAGAAGAGAGTGCAGGTCGATCCAGTGCATTTTCTGCTCCCCAAGAAGAAGAGTAAGGGTCCTCCTCTGAGAGTTCAGGACCACCACAGGTCGTGGGCCTCGTGGGCCTGCATCATGATTCACACCGAGGAGAGGCTAGCCCACACCATCAATGGGCAGCTCTCCAGGGACGGTGTTTAGGGGACCAGCCCCTGCATCTTCTGCCTGTCAGTACTGTCAGAAGTGGCATAAGGGGGAATGTTGGCGAGTGACTGGTGCATGCTTACGGTGTGGATCAACAGAACATCAGATCAAGAATTGTCCGAAGAGGACTACTACAGTTGCTCCAACACAAACTGATAGACCTGCTCCTGCACCACAAAGAGGTAGGAAGCCTGGTAAACTTGAGACAGCTGGTCCATCACTGAGGCCTGCATCCGAGTCAGCTGGGAGGCCAGACACTAGAATGCCAGCTAGGGCTTATGCCATCAGAGCTCAGGAGGAGCAAGATGCCCCGAATGTCATCAGGGGTACGTTTTCCCTCTACAATACTTCTGTACATGCATTGGTGGATCCAGGATCCACTCATTCCTACATTTGCATCAAACTACCCATAGAGAGGGGAGTTTCAGTAGAGGAGAGTGATCAAGACATTCTGATCACAAATCCACTAGGCCACAGTGTGGTAGTGAATAAGGTGTATAAAGGTTGCCCGTTGAGGATTCAGGGGTATGAATTCTCGGCAGACCTAATTGAATTGCCCTTCCACGAGTTTGATGTGATTTTGGGTATGGACTGGTTGTCACGTCATCAGGCAATAGTTGATTGCAAATTGAAGAGGATTTCTCTGAAAACTTCTGAGGGTAATGAGATCATTGTTGTGGGTGAAAGGACGATTTCTGTCAATGTTATCTCAGCCACAGTTGCAAGAAGAATGATGAGAAAAGGCTGTGAAGCTTACCTAGCACACGTGGTTGATACAAGGCAAGCTGAGCCAAACTTGTGTAATATACCCACAGTAAGAGACTTCCCAGATGTGTATCCTGAGGAGTTGCCTGGTTTACCACCAGAAAGGGAAGTCGAGTTTGCTATTGAGGTAATGCCTGCACAAAGACCCATTTCTATTGCTCCTTAGAGGATGGCACCCACTGAATTGAGGGAGTTGAAAACTCAGTTGCAAGAGTTGCTTGATAAGGGGTTCATACGCCCCAGTGTGTCACCGTGGGGAGCTCCGGTGCTATTTGTGAAGAAGAAGGATGGAACCTTGAGATTGTGTATTGATTACCGGCAGTTGAATAAAGTAACTGTGAAGAATAAATATCCATTGCCCAGAATCAACGATCTGTTTGATCAGTTGAAAGGAGCTGGTGTATTTTCAAAAATTGATCTCAGATCAGGATATCATCAGCTGAGGGTAAAGGATACAGATGTGTCAAAAACTGCATTCAGAACTCGGTATGGGCACTATGAATTTCTAGTGATGCCGTTTGGGTTAACAAATGCACCAGCAGCATTTATGGACCTTATGAACCGTATCTTCCATCCATACTTAGATCGGTCTGTAGTGGTCTTTATTGATGATATTCTGGTGTATTCCAAGACCAGGGAAGAACATGATGAACATTTGAGGATTGTTCTGCAAACCCTGCGAGAAAAGAAGCTGTATGCTAAGTTGTCCAAGTGTGATTTTTGGATGAGTGAGATCTCCTTTCTTGGACACATAGTGTCAGCTGAGGGGATTTGAGTAGATCCCAAAAAGATAGAAGCAGTGATGGAATGGAAGCCTCCTAGAAATACAACTGAGGTAAGAAGTTTCTTGGGGCTAGCTGGATACTACAGACGATTTGTGAAGGGGTTCTCTCTCATAGCTGCTCCAATGACCAAGTTGTTGCATAAGAATGTGAAATTTAGCTGGAACGACAAGTGCCAAGCCAGTTTTGAGAGGTTGAAGGCTATGTTGTGAAGCACAGTGTTAACGGCCGGTGTCGAGAAAAGACTTTGTGGTCTATAGTGATGCCTCGCATAATGGGCTAGGTGTGTATTGATGCAAGAAGGAAAAGTGGTTGCCTATGCTTCCGTGCGATTAAGGCCACATGAATGTAACTACCCTAATCATGACTGAATTAGCGGAATCATCTTCGCATCAAGATATGGAGGCATTATTTATATGGTGAAAAATGCTACATTTATACAGACCACAAGAGTCTAAAATATTTGCCAACCCAGAAGGAGCTCAACCTTAGACAAAGGCGATGGTTTGAGTTCCTGAAGGACTATGATTGTGTGATAGATTATCATCCTGGGAAGGCAAATGTAGTGGCTGATGCTTTGAGTAGGAAGTCCATCACAGCTTTAAGATCACTAAATGCCTGTCTGTCCTTAGCTCAAGATGGAGCTATTTTGGCTGAGTTGCAAGTGAGGCCAACTCTGCTACAGCAGATACAAGATGGGCAGAAGGCAGATGAAAAACTAATGGCCATTATGGCTAAAATTCCTGAGGGGAAGGAAACTAAATATGAGGTGAAAACAGATGGATGTTTATACTACAGAGGGAGAGTGTGTGTACTAGATGATGGGGAAATGAGGACTAATATTCTGAATGAAGCACACACTAGTGTTTATGCTATGCACCCGGGGAGCACAAAAATGTATAATGATTTGAAGCCTCATTATTGGTGGCCTGGTATGAAGAGGGATATAGCTGACTATGTGACTAAATGCTTGACATGTCGAGAAGTTAAGCGTAACATCAAGTTCTATCGGGTTTGTTACAGCCTATAAACATACCTGAATGGAAATGGGACCGGGTCACCATGGATTTTCTTAGTGGTCTACCTCTCACCCAAAGGAAGCATGATGCAGTGTGGGTGATAGTGGACAAATTGACGAAGTCAGCACATTTTCTGCCAGTTAGGACTGACTACTCACTAAAGAAGCTAGCAGAATTGTATATCAGTGAGATAGTTAGGCTGCATGGAATCCCACTTTCTATCATATCTGATCGAGACCCAAGGTTTACATCAAGATTCTGGAAGAAATTGCATGAATCCTTGGGTGCACAACTCCGTTTCAGCACAGCTTTCCATCCTCAGACGGATGGGCAATCAGAAAGAGTAATCCAGGTAAACAACTGAAACCAATTGAACTAATGCAAATATTGAACTGAAATGATAATAATAACATGAAATATATGTCAGGTCCTTAAGGATATGCTGAGGAGTTGTGTCATTGAGTTTGAGAGAAGTTGGGATAGATATCTTCCACTGGCAGAATTTGCATACAACAATAGTTATCAAGCTAGCATCCAAATGGCCCCGTATGAAGCACTGTATGGGAGGAAATGTAGAACTCCAGTGTGCTGGACTGAATTGAGTGAAGATAAGCTGGTAGGGCGGACACAGTGAAAACGATCGAGGAAAAAGTGAAAATAATCAAAGCTAACCTGAAGATTGCCTCCGATAGACAGAAGTCTTATGCCGATCTGAAGAGAAAAGAGATAGAGTATACCGTTGGTGATAAAGTGTTTCTCAAAGTCTCACCATGGAAGAAAATATTGAGGTTCGGAAGAAAAGGTAAGTTAAGCCCTAGGTTTATTGGCCCATATGAAGTCATTGAACGTGTGGGACCAGTAGCCTCTGAGCTAGCTTTACCACCGTAGTATAAGATCCACAATGTGTTCCACGTGTCTATGCTAAGACGATACCGCTCAGATCCTTCACATGTCATCTCCATGGAAGAAATTGAAGTACAACCGGATTTGACATATGAAGAGGAACCCATACGAATCCTGGCTCGGGAAGTAAAAGAGTTGAGGCATAAGCAGATTCCACTGATGAAAGTGCTTTGGAAGCACCACAACACCGAGGAGGCAACTTGGGAAAGTGAAGAGATGATGAGGCAACAGTTCCCTCAACTGTTTGCATCAGGTAAATTTCGAGGACGAAATTTTTATTAGAGGGGAAGAGTTGTAACATCCTCACTTTAGCTAGTCCGTACAGTCTACTGTTCCGGTGATCGGTGTCGGTCCGGACAGCTAGAATGTATGGAAAAATATTTAAACTAAAGTGAGGGACTATAATTAACTCAAATATTAATAAGAAAAATTTAGAAAAATTTTAGAAATAAAATACAACCAAGTTAAATGAGCCGGTGCCCTAGCGATGGGTAACCTAGTGAGAAGTTGCGGTTCTCGCAACTAGGAGCCCTAGACCCGAGGGAAAAATTATAAAATAATTTTTGGGACTCCAGAGAAGGGTTATTGAGGTTCTTATGGCATTAGAATGCCAAGAAAATACTTAGAAAAATTTTTCAATCGGTACAGACAATTTTGGCCCGTTAAGCCAAACGGAGGGCATTTTAGTCATTTCGCCTTCAGAGGTGATTTTTGGCCGACTTGTCCAGTTAAGTAAATAATTATTATGACATAAAATGTGAATAAATATTACTAAAAGTTGAATTGAAAATGAGTAGAAAAAAAAAGAAAAAAAAATGAATTAAATGGGAATTTATGACATCACATGATGTCATTAGTGTGCCTTCACCCACTCAAGTGTTGACACATGGCATAAATATGTTTAAAAAGACAAAATGGGATGAAAAATGAGAGAAAGAAATCAGATTTCCATTTCCTCTTCTTCCTTGTCAGAACCAATTTTCCCTAACCTCCATGGACAAGCTTTTTCAAGCTTGATTTTCCCTAGCTTCCATACCATAAAAGCCCTAGTTGTCTTCACAAAAAATTCACCCCACACCTTGAGGAAGCTTTGGGCAGCAAAATCTTGAAGAAAAATTAAAGTTTTGGTTGGCTTGGATTTGAGCTAAAAGAGGTTAGTGACCAAAACCTTAAATTTAAATTCAATTCCATGTTTAAGCATTATATTGGTGATTAAATGTCAAAGAAACTTGATGAAAGACATTGGTATGCCATCCCTTATTTTTGGCAGCCATGGTTAGGGTTTAATGGTGTTGAGTTTAATGAAGTTAAAAGGGTATTGGGGCTGCCCACAATGTGTATTTGCTAAGTAGATTGAAGAAATAAAGTGAAAATGCAAGTTTGATAATGTTGAGTTAGGGTTTGGAGGGGGGGAAAATGAGACTTTGCTCTTGTGATGATAGAAGTAGGTTTTAATGGTCAATTAGTGACCATTTGGTTTGGTTTGAACCAGAAATGAAGTGAATTGGGTTGTGGGATTTGAGGTTGGAGTGGCTGCCTTGGGTGACCTGCAGGTGTGGCTGTGAGTCCAGCCTGTTTGGACAGCCATAACTTGAATTGTAGAGGTTCAATTGGTGTTTGGCCAATTGGACATTAAACTAGACAAATAATGGCACAACTTTGATGAAGAAACCATGCCCAGAAAACCAAACCAACTTGACCAAAAGCTTACCCTAATTCGGGTGACCTGCACTCTGCCTGGGCAAAATGACCAAATGAACAGTGTTTGGTCATTTGGCCATAACTCAATGTAGAAAGGTCTAATTGACCTAAAATTTTACCAGAAACAAGGTGACATATAGACCAACAACTTTCATGAAGAAACCTGACCCAAATTATGATCATAACCTAGTCAAATTGCCAACCAAACTTGAGACACCAAATCTAGCAGAATCAGTTTTGCCCAGAATTTTGGAATCTGCCTAATCCGGCCAGTTATGGTGTTTAGGCCATAACTTGAGCTACAAAACTCCAAATGGAGTGATTCAAAAAAAGAAATTCATCTAGATAAAATAAGGAACAACTTTCATGTTGATCACTTTTCCAAAACACCACTGAAAAGGTGACTAATGGAACAGTAAAGTTAAAGCATGAAAACTGAAAATTTTGTCTAATTATCATTAAGCTTAGAGATGGTGTTGGCAACCAATACCAACAAGTTTAAAATGTAAAATGTGGTATGTTGATGATATTTAACCTAATTTACCTATTGTCAATGCAAAAGTCAACATTTTGGTTGACTAATGAAATGAATAGTAATCATTAAAATTTCAATTTCAAAGAATTAAACAAATTAAAAGTGTTAAATGCCCTAGTAGTCCTAATGTGATTGGTTTGGATAGGTTGGCATGCCAATAGGGTTACATTAGCGATCGCATATGGCTTCATGCCGTTTCAGTATTTCATGGCATCCCATGCCATTCTCAGAACATAATAGCCTTTGGCTATGATAGTGAGTTGTTATACTTGGGTTTAACCTCGATAATTATTACACCTTATTAGTCGCTCTGCACACCGGAGACACAATGTGACCGATGGTGTGATGGTCCGAGGTACTTAGTACCTGTGCGGTTACCCGCTTATCCATCATCCAACTAGTATAGGTTACTCGGCGTGTTAATAAATCTTACTCAACTTTAATCGAATAATATTGCAATAAATATTTGAAATTTAGTCCACCCAAAAATGTAAACCTACATTCTGCATATTTTATTATATTTTATTTTATTCTATTTTATATTGTCACCACTAAGCAGAATTGCTTAGCGCGTCACTTTTGCCACACGCAGGTACTGGAGATTTAGCTGGGGAGTCCAGCAGACCGCATACTGGGTGAGCCATCATATCTGCACTCAGAGTTCAGAGTCACCTTACATTGCAGTGCATTTGGTAGGACATTAGGCCATCTGGGATATTTTGATATTTTGTTATTTTGTATTTTGTAAACTTTTGTTATGTACATTATAAACTCATGTATTTAAATTTTTGCTGTAATTATCTATGAACTGTGTTCAGAATTAAATATGAGTATTTCTCATTGAACTTGGTGAATATGAGTTGAATGTAAATTTTGGAATACTGAATTGATTTGAGAAATGATTGAGATTGAGATTGTAATTATATTGGGAGTGTTTTTAAACAGGTGCAGAAGAACTATTTTCCAAAATATAGCCGGCACTCTGCCGGATTTTCTATAAAATTTGCGGTAAATATAGATTTTTTTCAAAAATTGTAAATAAATAAATAAAAAGGGATAAATTGAAATTAAAACATGAATTGATGTTCCGACATACTGAGTGACATAACTTGCTCGGCTACACTGTAGACGGGTAAGGGGTGTCACAGGCACTCCACCTCGTCCCTCAATAAGGGTGAGCAGATTAAACCTTACGTTCTTTATAAATTAAAATCGATAGTTAGGGGGGTTCGAATGGAAATATTAATCCTTCTGATAAAAAGGAATATTTGATTTTTCACTAATTCGGATTACCCAGATACATAATTAAATGAGACAACCATAGTGAATTGGAGTTGCGTTGCGGTTTTCTTTTGTAGGATTACTTTGCGTATTTGTTAGAATTCAATTTGAGAATCGGATAAGAACTCTCCTCCGATCTCTTTTAGATTAAAATTTCGATTGGAGATCGGATAAGAACTCTCCTCCGATCTCTTTTAAATAGTTATTAAAATTTTTGGATTGAGAATCGAATAAGAACTCTCCTCCGATCTCTTTTAGATATTTGTTAAAATTTACATTGAGAATCGGATCTCTTTTAAGTATTTATTAAAGATTTTTGGATTAAGAATTGGATAAGAACTCTCCTCCGATCTCTTTTAGATGTTTGTTAAATTTTAGATTGAGAATCGGATAAGAACTCTCCTCCGATCTCTTTTAAGTATTTGTTAAAATTTAGATTGAGAATCGGATAAAAACTCTCCTCTGATCTCTTTTAAGTATTTGTTAAAGGTTTTGATTGAGAATCGGATAAGAACTCTCCTCCGATCTCCTTTACTTAAATGGGAGTCGGATAAGGACTTTTCCGACCTCTTGAAATCTTACATATCGAGAGAGCCTAAGGCTAAGGGTTCTGGCATTCCAAGATGTCGGGGGCCTGAATAAGACTTCTTTTGACTCATTGGTACCCCATGGCTTGACAGGGGGTACAGACCGAATTTCACCGACCTCCTAGGTAGTCGCCTCAATAGCACCTTTTGGCAAGCGATACCCGATCTGTCCCATTTGCTTATCTAAGGTTTGGTTTTACTCCGCCTTGTGACGTCTTACCCAACCGTCTTTTGTGTTATTCTAGTGATTCTACTTTATTATTTTCCTGACTTATTATTCAGACCTTTTATTATTTTAAAGAAACTCTTAAGAGACAGTCACCTACATTTTATCCAACTACTTATACGCTACTCGAGATTAGGGCACTTACATTTAGAAGCAACAAAGATTAACAAATAGAATGGACTGATTAACAAAGAAGCAAACTCGAGAATAACCTTCTTCGTGTTTTTTAACACAATATAAACTTGGTGAAAATTACAAACATAAAAACGAAGGAAATACGCAAAATAAAAATGAGCACTTGATAAAGCAGTGATATGAGCACTCACCTGTAGGGAGCCGAATCTATTGAACTAACTACGGAATCACAAAACATAAAAGGACTGCAGGCTGATAGCCTGAGGGCTAAGGTTCGCCTTGAAATGAAGGATGCTTCGCTAAAATGCAGTCAGGTCAAAATAATAACCGAGTTTGAATGAAGTTGAGCTTGGACAATGGGAGTGGAAATAAAGATAACAAAGAACTGAAAGTGAGAGTGTCACAGGATAATGAACGAACTGAAAATGGAGAGTTTCAGTATTCAAAAATCCCTTTGCAAGAAAATACTTCAGAAAATTGGTTTCTAAAGTTTTCCTTATGCAAGCTTAAAAATAGCAGAGTAACGAACTGAATTAAGTTTCAGAGTCCTTCCGCTATAGTCGCCACCTTTTTTCTTCGTCCTCCTTTGAACAGTTTTCATGCAGGTATTTATAGGAATCGGGTGCTCTCCATGAAGGGTCAGGATTTATTTTGAGGGAGATGGAAGGTTAGGATTTTAAAGGAAATGATCTGAGGCTCAGGAATTAAAGAGAATCAGAACGAACGGTTGAGATCCCTTTCAGAATATTTGTCCTTTCTCTCTTCTAATCTGACGGCCCAAAATTTTCCTGTCAAGGGCGATCCGAGGGCTGGGAGTGAAAGGCGCTGGTCTTGTCGTCTTCTTCTTTGATCCAAGGGCTCCAGACTCGTCCTTATAAGTAAGATCAACGGTGGAGATTGGGATGTACAGCACTGTCATGACATACTCTGGCACATGTCAGTAACGCGGGCGATTTTGGGGCGTGCGGTGGAGATTTCGTCTGTGACGCTTTAACTACCTCGGCTCTGATTATGACGATAGTTAGTGGAAGTTGTCTTATTCTCTTTGTTTTCTGACCTCCCCTCCCTTCCGATCTTTCTAACATGATCCCTTTCCGATCTCTTATGCCGGGCTCCCCTCTTCCGACCTCTCCTACTCCGGTCTTTTCCTCTTTCTGGTTCAGTTCAGTCAAAGCATTTATTCCTTCGATTTCCGAGGCATCCGCTTCGTTTTCTGCTCGCAATAAATGCTCAGATTTTTCCTATATATACCTTCAACGGGAAAGCCCTCTACATTTGATTTTCTCCTCTTCCTTCTCACATTCCTTGTTCTAACTGCTCCGACAATGGTCCCGGCCATGATAGTGGCTTTTGATCTTTTCCCGATTGTCCTCTTTATTCCTCGATTGAAAATTTACAATCCCGGTGATCGGGAAGTTATGATAATCTCATTTGATGATAGTGAGAGAACTGGACTAATTTGCCGACATGGATCGAGGACTTCGATCGTGTCGATCTCGAATCGTTCGACCGATATAATCGGCGAACTGATTTCGGGCGAGAAGACTGCTAATATTCCCTTTAACATTGGTGACTGTCCCTTGAAGTTCATTCGGCTTCTCTCCACATTGGGTGTCCCGACAGCGGCTCGGTTCCGAGCAATAACATTGATGATGACCTCTCTCATCTTCATGAGAGTCATAATCCCCCCATCTGAGCTGTACATCTATCCGATGTCGATGGCTGGTCTAACACATCTTTTGATTCAGCCACGAGACTAGGTTTTGACATAGGTCTTTATTAGATGGGATGCACTGCCAATCTCTAGAGATCGCCCAAATGATGTAATTTGACTTTTATGTAACCCGATCTCTGGAGATCGCCCAAATGATGTAATTTCACCTTTAATGTAACCCGATCTCTGGAGATCGCCCAAATGATGTAATTTGACCTTTTCGGAAATAACATTTTATTTTGACAACTATCATATTTATTATTATTGCATTGACTGTTTTCCAATCTCTGATGTGTCTTTCCGATCCGGTTCCTAACTGTACAACATTTAACCGATCCGCCTTAATTCACCGATCTGTAACTAGCCGATCTCTTTTATTATGGAATTTCTGAAATATTCGTGAGACGTGTCAGAAAAAGCTGGCGAATCCCGCGAACCTATGTGCTGCTTGGGACATCGTGAGCATTAAATGCTCAGACTAGTATAAATAGGGGATGAGTTCGCCAGTCGCTTATTTATGTCATTTTCAGCCTTTCGCGAACAGTTCCAAAATCCTCTCGTTTTTCCAAGTTCTTCTGACACCGATCACACTCCGGTAAGGGTTTTGATCTTTCTTTTATTTTAAATTTCCTCTTTTCTTTGAAAATGAGCGGTGCCGAGGGTCAGAGAGCGGCAAGCTCCCTTTTCGTTCAGGTCTCGTGGTCGTCAGATGAGATAGAGGCAGTCGGAACGAGCGGGCGATCTGAACCCCCTAGGACTTCCATTCCAGCCCACGGTCAAGCAGCCTCCTCGAGGCAAACACATTCTTCAGGGAGAGAAAACCTTCCCATGGACGAGCTTCCATCAATCCTTCAAGAAACTGACCTGCAGTCGTTCAGCGAGGAGTATAACATTGAGCCTGATTCATACGAACTTATCCAGTGTCACGGCGATCTCCGAGCCGATCACTTCTTTGAAGAGAATGACATGATTATGGTATACGAAGAGTAGTTAAAAGCCGGGCTGCGGTTCCCTCTTGACGACTTCTTCAAGGAAGTCTTAAAATTTCACCAAGTGTGCATAGCCCAAGTTCACCGAACTCATGGCAGATCCTAGTAGCCTTCAGAGGCCTTTGCCGAGCCAAAGGACTCCGTCCTGCAGCTAAGGTGTTCGCCGAGCTACATAGGCTAACTCGCCGAAAGGACGATGAGTACTGGTTCTTTCAGGCGAAGCCACATTACGGGCTCTTTATCAATCTGCCCTCCTCCCTGAAGAATTGGAAAAATCGCTTTTTTATTCTGAGGAGCAAAATTCCAAACGGCTTTGAGGGTTTCCCTCGCAGCTGGCTACACCAGGGGCCCTTACTTCCGAAGCGGATCACCTTGAATAGGGAAGAAGGCCTAATGGTGATGGAACTGAAAGTTCAGACGGCCAGGCAGAAGTTCTCTTATTTAGATGCAGTGACGGCCGAACTACATCATTGGACTATGCAGCTGATCACCGGTCAAGAACGCGGGCTTCAACTCTCTGACCTCGGCTTTGGTACTTTCTATATCTCTGATCTATGGGCCTTAGCGATCTCATTGACCTTTTCTCTGTGCAAGTATGGCAAGCGGCGAGGCTTCTAAAGAGAGCAGAAAGCGAAAAAGAGAGGTCTCCCGGAAAGTGCAGGAAATGAAGCGGGCCGAGCTGCTTGAGACGCCAAGGCATGATCCTGGGGAGATGCAAGGAGGCTCGTCTCAACCCTCGGGACAGCCGATCTCCGACGTGGAAGTAGTTCGGTCTCCTCCTCATCAAGAAGAGCCGCCACCACCACCCTCTCCAATTGCTTCGAGTACGGAAGGGGGTCCTTCCCAACCACCTGTGAGGACCCTTTCCCGCAGCGCCCAGATCCTGATCCACTCGCTGGAGAAGAACCGCACGGTTCGGGAGAACCCGGGTTTTGCTAAGGTCTTGGGGTCCTCCATCTGCCTTCGGGAGGATCGGGATAGGCTAACCCCGAACAGCCTTGACAATATCCTGACACAAACCATGAGCCTAAGCGTGGAGAGTCTGGTGAACCAACATATTATCCGGGAGAAGGCTCACCGCTTGAGGCAGGATGTCGAGAAGGTGGGTCAGGAAGCTGCTTCCCTTCGATCTCAACTTTTGTCCGCCCAAAACTACATATCTGAAATTGAGGGGCGAATGAAATTTTATGAGGATAAGCTGGCCGAGTAGGCTCATGTTCTTGAAGAGGTTCGGGCGCTTCGAGCTGCTGAAGTCGCTCTCCTCACTGAGGAGCTTAAAGTAAAAGAAGAAGAGGCAGTGACAAGGGAGACTAGAGCTTATGTGAACGCTCATGGGGATCTTCTGGCCGAGTTCAGGAAGCGGTATCCCGAGGAGGACTTCTCTTGGATGGTGGATCTGGCTCCCCAGGATGAAGGTGAAGATAGTGAGGAGGAGGCTGAAGATGAGAGGGGAAACGAACAAAATGTAGAACAGGCTAGGGGTGATCCTCCAGCCGAATGACTTGTATCAATTTCAATTTGAAATGAAATGAAATTCCCTTTTTGTTTAATGAATGGATGGGATCAGAAAGCATCTGAATTGCATAAGCACTTGATTGTCTGAACATGTCACAACAACTAAAAGTGATTATTAATCTAAGTGTAAGAGGTCAGAAAACACTATAAGCATGAGATCGGCTGAGAACAAACGCTAAACGAGACTTGATTAAAATTAGAAATTTGATTTGAACACTTAAGATCGGAATCATCATTAAACTGGATTGGAATCTTAACTTCATTATTCCCAAACTTTTGAAAGGGAGATCGGCAATAAGACTGGTGACATAAAGGTCTAGTGTTGGTTCAATTTCACTTGACAAGAGAGATCGGAAATGTAATTGACTAATCAGGAGACTTGACAATTGGTTTGAGAGATCGGTGATGCTTTAAATGATATGGGGACTTAGCATTGATTCGATTCCTTTTGAGGGGAGATTGGAAATGTGATTGACTGGTTAGGAGACTTGATAATTGGTGAGGCTTTAGACTTAGTATTGATTCGATTCCTTTTGAGGAGAGATCGGAAATGTGATTGACTGATTAGGAGACTTGATTCAGGGGATCGGTTTCATAGTTTATTGATTTCGAGAACCAGCCAAAATATAGTGTCGACAGGTGGAGTTCGGTAATTCATTAGGTATGCTAGGGAAACATGTCATGTCTTGCCAGGGATAAAGTGTGACATTCCCAGCCCTTGGATCATTTCTGTAAGGCAGGACTCCTAACCGTTGGATGAAAGAATGAAAGGACAGAAATTTTAAACTAAATCACAACCTTCGATTTTAATTCTCTTTAATTCTAAGACGTTGGATCCTATCCTTTCAAATCTGGACCCTCCATCTCTTCCTTCTGAAATCCTAACCCTTTATTTTGAGTACTCATTCCCCATAAATACCTTGCATGCAATATTGAAGATGGGGATGACTGTGCTGAGAGAAAACTCTGTATCTAAATATTGTTGTTGCTTTCATTTTGGGGGAGCCCTTAAGAAACTAGAGACTTTAGAAACAAGTTTTCTAAATACAAAGAAAAACGAAAAATCGAGAAACAGACAAAAATCGGTGTTATCGAAAAATCGGGAATACAATCCGAAGAGGGGCATTTTGGTCATTTGACATCGAGAGTTGCCTTTTGACCTCAAGGTCCATTAAAGACAAATGATATTACACTTTAGAAATGTCATAAAAAATTTAATTGTTATACATTATGTAAATAGTGAAAAAAAGGAGATAAATGTGCAAATAAAGGAAAACTTGTATAATTAAACATTAAATTATTGTTTAGTGCTCCACTAACTACATTATGAAAGACATAAAATAAGTCTTAGTGGGCAGAAATTGGTCATCTTCAACCTTCACAAGAACCAACCGAAACTCTCACCATTGAAAGAACTCCATAGCCGGCCATGGAAGGACCTCCATGCAACCTTGATCAAGTCATCTTTTTCACTAGGTTCCTTCACTAAACCTTGTCTACACACCTTGGGCAGCATACTTGGAGCAAAAAGAAGGAAGTTTAGTGAGGTTTGAGTAAGCTACAAAAATAAGTAAGTGTCCACTTCTCTTTCTTTCTTTAGTAAAAGTGATGCTTGAGTTAAGGGATGTTGTTTGGTGAAGAAAATTTGATGAATTGTTGAGTATTGGAATTGAGCCATTTTCTGCAGCCATGAAGGTTTGTAGTGTTTGAGTTTTTCTTACCTCTAATGGATGGAAATTAAGGTTGATTAACTCAAATGAAAGATGTAGTAAGTTAATATCCAAGGATGTGCATGTTAGTGCTTGAATTAAAGGTTTGAAAATGGGTCTTGATACTTTGGTAAACTGCCATATTTGGCAGCCTATAATACTGTAAAATTGTATGGGAGTTTATGTGAATTATTGATGAAATGTGATGGTGTTAAATAGTGGGCAGCATGGGTAGTTTTCATGGATGTGTATGTGAAACATTAGTGTTGAGGTATGTTGTATTTCGGTGGAATTGAATGTTGGACTTTAATGGTGAATTGTGTGCATTGAGCACTTGAATGTTCTACCCAATATGCTTGCTGGAATTGTGTTTAGTATTTGTAGAAGTGCTATGAATAAATAATGAAGTCATGAGGAGGAGGAGGAATGTCAAAATGGAAGTGCAATTGTCTTGTGCAGGTTGTATATTGTTGGCAGTAGTTAAATTAGGTTATAAGTGCAAAACAGTGAACCCAATTGGTATGAGGCTAATGGGGGGTGAAACTAGACACCAAATAGGCCAACTTTCATGTAGAATTGTTGCCAAAATTCTACCTAGAAACTGACCTTAAAAATGACCAAATCTGGAATGACAACCTTGCAAACCCAGATTTTTGATCATATGAACAGTAATCATTAGGATGACCATAACTCACTCAAAACAGGTCCAATTGGCCTAAAATTTTTACCATGGATAGCTTAGACATAGAGATACAATTCTTATGGAGACAACAAAGACTAGAAATGGCCAGAACTAAGTCAAATAGCTTGCACAAGTTCGGGTACCAAAACTGCCAGAACTAAAAGTGACCTAAAATTGATCAAATTTTGCACTAAAGGTGCAATCTGTCCAGCTTTAGTAAATTGACTATATCTTGGTCTATACAACTCAGAATGACCTGAAATTTTGCCCAGAGTGCAATAAGACATAGAGCTACAATTTTGCTTCTGTGACCAGAAGCTAAAGACTAAGAGAAATAGGACTTTAAAATAGACCAATCTAGCACACAAAAATTGAGAATTTGACATTTATATATAATGATGCTTGAGGTAATTTGGCAATGAATGCCAACTTGTAAAAAGAGTCAATTGCATTATATTGACAGCATATTGAATTGTAAATTGTGACATGTTGGTGCTAGAATCAACTTATCCATATTTCCTAAAAAGGTCAATATATGCATTGCCTTATGAAATTACATAATAGCTAGTAAACTCTAGAAATTGAAGAATTAAACAATTAAATTATAAAATGCCCTAGCTTGCCTAGTTGACTAGTTTGGATAGTTTGGCATGCCAATAGGATTCGGACAGCATTTCTATAAATGGCTTTACGCCATACTGTGTTTTTACAGCTTATTATGCCGCACTGTAACTTTAATAGCCTACGGCTATATGTATTGTGTTATTATACTTGGCTTATCGCCAGATTGACTATATGGCTTTTTAGCCGCACTATTTGCACATCGGTAGACACTTTGTGACCGATGGTGTGATGGCCCGAGGTACTAGGTACCCAGTGCCAGTATATCCGTTTACCTAGTCTGGCCAGTAGATAGGCTACACGGGCAGTTAATTTAAGCACTATTAAATTCAAATGGCTAAATCCAGTTTTCTGACATACAGCACCACCAAAATTAGCACAAATTGAAATGTTAGTAAATAAAAGTAGAATCAACAACTGTAAATAATAACGATGTCATAAATTCATAAACAATTCATGTACTTTATTTTAGTGTATATTTCTCTATATTTGGCACCACTAAGCAAAATTGCTTAACGCGTTGCTTTTGTAACGCGTAGGTATTGGAGACACAGCTGGGGAGCCCAGCAAACCTACGACCGGGTGAGACATTAGATCTGCACAGAAGTCTAGAGTCATCTGCACTGCATTGCATACATGGTAGGACTTAGGATATCTTGTATTTTGTACTTCTGTTGTATATTTTGAAATTCGGCCCTTTATTTTGTAATATTATGAAAGCTCTAAAGTTTATAATATTTCGTATATATTAAATAACATGGAGATTTTTTGGATATATTTAAATTATTATGGACTGTATTATGAAACTGTTTAATGACTATAAAAGTCTATTGACATTACTGAGAAATTGAAACTGTGAAATAGTTGAGATTTTGATATTATCATATTGAACTATTTTTAACAGGTTTGAAAGGATAGTTTGTCCGAAATACAGATGACACCTTGTCAAAATTTTATTACCATTTTTAAAACACTGATTTTATTAAAGTATGATAATTGTATCAACATGATATGAATATTACATAAAAGACTTCTTAAAAATCAATTGAGTTTAGGAAATGAGTTGATTACAGACTAGGTGCTCTGGCATGCCGTGTAGCACGCACTGCTCGACTATACTGTAGGCGGGCGAGGGTTGTTATATTTAGTGGTATCAGAGCACGGTTTAGGCGTTTCTGGACCTAGATAGATTGCATATCATGCATTGCATTGTAAGCGTCAAGATGACTCTAATGCAGATCTTTTGATTTGTTTTGTTAGTTTGATCAGAATATGGACTCCACATTGCAGAGAGTGGTCGATGAAGAGGTGGAGAGTCATGCTCTATCTATGACTGAACCAGGAGACAGGAGGAACCTGCTCCACCAGTACCAGATGCACCAGCCACATTTTAGCAAGTGGCTGAGTTCTTTAGATAGATGGCAGGAGTTATGCCACCAACACCACCACCTCCACATCAAAAATCTCATATGGAGAGACTTAGGAAGTTCGGAGCAGTGGATTTTCTGGGCAAAAGGGAAGATGATTCTGTCACAACTGAAAACTGGTTGGACAGAACTCGAAGAGTCTTGAAACAACTTCATTATACTCTAGAGCAGAATTTGGAAGCTGTTGTATCACTACTGGAAGATGATGCATACCAATGGTGGGATACAGTAACTAGTGAGGTGCCACTAGAACAAATAACTTGAGATTTCTTTCTCACTGAGTTCAGAAAGAAGTATGTGGGCAGTGTATACCTGGAAGAGAAGAGAAGGGAATTTATTACCCTACGCCAGAGACAGCTGACAGTGGCTGAATATGAAAGAGAATTTGTCAGACTAAGCTGCTATGGGTGGGAAATAGTCCCTAATGAGGCCGAGAGATGCAAGAGATTTGAGGAAGGACTCAATGATAACATTAAAGTAATGATTACAGCCTTAGGGATTACAAAGTTTTCCAAGTTAATGGAAGCCGCACTGAAGGTTGAAAAAGTTAGAATGAATGAGCAAAACAGAAGGGATAGACAGCAGAAAAGAGGTCAGGGTCAGACCAATACATCTTCTGCCCCTAGTAAGAAATTCAGAGGTTCGCCTACTCAGAGTTTCAATAGAGCACCAAGTCAGGGTTAGTCACAGAGGCCCAAATCTTAGTTTGCACCAAGGAGAGGCCAGTCCACACCTTTAGTGGCTAGCTCTCCAAGGACAGGGTTTAGAGAACCTGCCCCAACAGTATCTGTTGCTTGCCCATATTGCCAAAAATGGCATAAGGGTGAATGTTGGAGGATGATAGGTGCTTGTTTACGGTGTGGATCTACAGACCACATAGTCTGAGATTGTCCTCGCAGAACTACTACATCCACTCCGGTATCAATTGTTAGGCCTGCCCCTCCAGCTCCAAGGGGTAGAAAGCCAGGTAAGGCTGAGGCAGCCGGTACTTCACAGAAACCTATATCAAAGTCAGTGGAGAGAGCAGAAGGTAGAAAACTAGCCAGAGCCTATGCTATAAGGGCACAGGAGGAACAGGATGCTCCAGATGTCATCAAGGGTACGTTCCTCCTCTATAATACTTTTGTGCATGCATTAGTGGATCCTGGATCTACTCATTCATATATTTGTATCAAGCTGCCCGTAGAAAGGGGAATACCAATAGAGGAAAGTTACCAAGACATCCTGGTTATAAATCCGCTAGGCCACAGTGTAGTAGTAAATAAAATGTATAAGGGCTGTCCATTAAAGATTCAAGGGAAAGAGTTCTCAGCAGACTTAATCGAACTGCCTTTCCATGAGTTTGATGTGATTTTGGGAATGGATTGGTTATATCCCATCATCAAGCAATAGTAGATTGTAAATTGAAGAGAATCTCTCTAAAAACTACTGAGAACGAAAAAATAACAGTTGTGGGTGAAAGGACAGATTTCTTGCCCAATGTTATCTCAGCTATAGTTGCAAGGAGATGGTTGAGAAAAGGGTGTGAAGCCTATCTGGCACACATGGTTGACACTAGGCAGGGTAAACTTGACTTATCTAACATACCCACAGTAAGGGATTTCTCTGAGGTATTTTCTGAGGAATTGCCTAGTTTGCCACCAGAAAGGGAAGTTGAATTTGCTATTGAGATTATGCTGGATACAGCTCTGATTTCAATTGCTCCATATAAGATGGCACCTGCTGAATTGAAAGAGTTAAAAATCCAGCTGCAAGAATTACTAGACAAGGGGTTCTACGCCCTAGTGTGTCACTGTGGGGAGCTTCGGTAGTGTTTGTAAAGAAGAAAGATGGGACACTGAGGTTATGTGTTGACTACCGACAGTTAAACAGAGTAACAGTGAAGAACAAGTATCCGTTGCCTAGAATTGACAATCTGTTCAATCAGTTGAAGGGAGCCGGTGTGTTTTCTAAGATTGATCTCAGATCAGGGTATCATCAGCTAAGGGTTAAGGATGCAGATGTGCCTAAGACTGCATTCAGAACCCGGTATGGGCATTATGAATTCCTAGTAATTCCATTTGGATTAATAAATGCTCCAGCAGCATTCATGAACCTTATGAACCTTATCTTCCATCCATACTTAGATCAATTTGTAGTGGTCTTCATTGATGACATCTTGGTGTATTCCAAGGATAAAGCAAAATATGATGAACATTTGAGAATTATTCTGCAGACTCTAAAAGAGAAGAAACTGTATGCCAAATTGTCCAAGTGTGAGTTCTGGTTGAATGAGATTGCATTCCTTGGACATGTAGTATCAGCTGGAGGGATTAGAGTGGATCCCAAGAAGATTGAAGCAGTGATGGAATGGAAGCCTCTAAGAAATACAACTGAGATCAGAAGTTTCTTGGGGTTAGCTGGATATTATAGAAGATTTGTAAAGGGATTTTCCCTAATAGCTGATCCAATGACCAAATTACTACACGAGAATATGAAATTTGACTAGAATGACAAGTGTCAAGCTATTTTTGAGAGGCTGAAGGCTATGTTGACAAAGGCACTAGTGTTAACACAACCAGTGTCGAGAAAAGACTTTATAGTCTATAGTGATGCCTCACATAAAGGGTTAGGGTGTGTACTCATGTAAGAAGGGAAAGTGGTCACATATGCTTCCAGGCAGTTAAGGCCACATGAAAAGAATTACCCTACTCATGATTTGGAGTTAACAGCAATTATCTTCGCATTGAAGATATGGAGACGTTACTTGTATGGAGAAAAATGCTACATATACACAGACCATAAGAGTCTAAAGTATCTGCCAAACCAAAAGGAACTTAATTTGAGATAGAGGCGATAGATTGAATTCCTGAAAGATTATGATTATGTGATTAACTCTCACCCTAGGAAGGCAAATGTAGTCGCTAATGCCTTAAGCAGAAAATCTATTATAGCATTAAGATCTCTGAATGCCCAACTATCCTTAACTCATAATGGAGTTATTTTGGCTGAGTTACAAGTGAAGCCAAATCTGTTACAACAGATACAAGATGGGCAGAAGAAAGATGAGAAATTAATGGCTATTACGGGCAAAATCACTGAGGGGAAGGAAACTAAAAATGAAGTGAAAAAAAATGGGTGCCTGTACTATAAAGAAAGAGTATGTGTACCAGATGATAAAGAGTTGAAAACCAGTATTCTGAAAGAAGCACATAACAGTGTGCATGCTATGCATCCAGGAAGCACAAAAATGTACCATGACCTGAAACTTCGATACTGGTGGCTGGGTATAAAGAAGGACATAGCTGACTATGTAACTAGATGCTTGACATGTCAACAAGTCAAAGCAGAATATCAAGTTCCATCAGGTTTGTTACAGCCGATAAACATACATGAATGGAAATGAGACCGTGTCACTATGGACTTTGTCAGTAGTCTGCCTCTCACTCAGAAGAAGCATGATGCAGCATGGGTGATTGTGGATAGGTTGACCAAATCAGCACATTTTCTGCCAGTCAGAACTGACTACTCACTGGAAAAGCTAGCATAATTGTACATCAGTGAGATAGTTAGATTACATAGAATTCCACTTTCCATCATATCTGATAGAGACCCTAGGTTTACATCTAGATTTTGAAAGAAATTACAAGAATCCTTGGGAACACAACTCCATTTTAGTACAACTTTTCATCCTCAGACGGATGGACAGTCAGAAAGAATAATCCAGGTAAATTTTGAAACTCATTGAGTTATTGTAAACAATAATTGAACTGATAATGATAATAATAACCGAACATATGTGATAGGTCCTCAAGGATATGCTGAGAAGTTGTGTTATTGAGTTTGAGGGAAGTTGGGACAGATATCTTCCACTGGCAGAATTTGCATACAACAATAGCTATCAAGCTAGCATATAAATGGCACCCTATGAAGCACTGTATGGGAGAAAATGCAAAACACCTGTATGTTGGACTGAATTGGGTTAAAATAAGCTAGTGGGGCCAGACCTGGTAAAATAGACAGAGGAAAAGGTGAAACTGATAAAGGCTATAGCATCCTCATTTTAGCTAGTCTGTACAGTTTACTGTTTCGGTGACCAGTGTCGGTCCAGACAGCTAGAACGTTTGGAAAAATATTTAAACTAAAGTAAGTAACCAAAAAAAAAATTAACTCAAATATTAATAAGAAAAGAAAATTTAGGAAATATTATAAAATCATTTTTGGGACTCCAGAGAAGGGTCATTGAGGTTCTTATGGCATTAGAATGCCAAGAAAATACTTAGAAAAATTTTTCAATCGGTACAGATAATTTTGGCCCGTTAAGCCAAACGGAGGGCATTTTGGTCATTTCATCTTCAGAGATGATTTTTGGGCCAACTTGTCCAGTTAAATAAATAATTTATATAACATAAAATATGATTAAACGTTGTTAAAAATTTAATTGAAATTAATTGGACAAGAAAAGGATGGAAAAATGAAAGAAATTGAAATTATGACATCATAAGGATGTCATTAAAAGTCTTCAACCCAATCAAGTGTTGACACATGTCACCAAGGTATTTAAAAAGACTTAATTAGCAGAAAAAGAAAGAAAAAGAAGTCCAAAATTCGGGAAGCTCCTCTCTCCTTCTTCTTCATGCCGCCCCCTTTGCCCTCCATAACCAAAGCTTTACCAAGCTTGATTTCTTGGGCTTCCATCCATTAAAACTTAAACTTCTCAACACAAAAACTTACTCTTACACCTTGGTAATTCTTTTGGGAGCAAAAAGAAGAGGAAAACAAGAGCTTTAGTAAGTGGGAAAATCTCACTTCTTTGAGGTTAGTGACCTAACCATGAATTTTTCTTTAAATTCATATTAAGGACTTTGAATGAGTGTAAATTACAAAGAAAAAAATTGTTAAATATCATTTGTATGTAAATCCTAGATTTTTCGTAGCCATGGTTAGGGTTTGATTGTGTTGAGTTTAATGAAATTAAAAGACAATCATGGCTGCCCACAACATGTATTTACTAAGTGGATTGATGAAACGAAGTGAAAATGCATATGGGGTAATGTTTGAGTTAGGGTTTGGGGTGGAAAATGGGACTTTGACCATGTGATGATAGAAGTAGGTTTTAATGATCAAATAGTGACCATTTGGTTTGGTTTAAATAAAAAATGAAGTGTGTTTAGTGATGGGATTTGGGTTTAGTGTGGCTACCCTAGGTGATCTGCAGAATTGGACATGAGTCCAACAGGTTTGGGCAGCCAAAACTTGAATTGTAGAGGTTCAATTAGTGCAAGGCTAATTGGACATGAAACTAGACACATAATGGCACAACTTTGGTGAAGAAACCATGCCCATAAAACCAAACCAAGTGGCCCAAAAGCTTGCCCTAATCCGGGTGACTTGCAGTCTGTTTCTGCAGAATGACCAAATGAACAGTGTGGCCATAACTTAATGTAGAAAGGTCCAATTAACCTGAAATTTTACCAGCAACAAGTTGAGATATAGACCAACAACTGTCATGAAGGAATCTAATCCAAATTATGACCAGAACCTATCCAACAAGTGAGTTGCAGTCACTATTCATTGCAATGTAGATATGGTCAGTCCAGAAAAATTTCAATCTGGCTAGTTGTGGTCTTTGGACCATAACTTGAGCTACAAAACTCCAAATAGAGTGATTCAAAAGAAGAAATTCAACTAGACATAAAAATGAACAACTTTCATGTTGATCATTTTGCCAAATTCCTACTGCAAAAAATGACCAATGGAACAGTAAAGATGAAGCATGAAAACTGAAAATTCTGCTTAATTAACATTAAGCTTATAAATGGTATTGGCAACCAATACCAACAAATTTTAAATACAAAATGTGGTATGTTGGGAGCATTAAAACCAATGTACCTATTGTCTATGCAAAAGTCAACATTTTGGTTGACTAATGAAGTGAATAGTAACACCAAAACTTGAAATTCAAAAATTATAAAACTCGAAAATGTAAAATGCCCTAGTATGCCTAACAAGATTGGTTTGGATAGCTTGGCATGCCAATAGGGTTCTGTTAGTAGTACTGCATATGGCTTCATGCCATTCTGTGTTTCATGGCTTTCCCATGCCATTCTGTAAAATGATAGCCTTTGGCTATGTTATTTGAGTTGATATACTTGGGTTTTAACCCTGATCATTATTACAGCTTATTAGCTGTTCTGTTGCACACCGGGAGACACAATGTGACCGATGGTGTGATGGTCCGAGGTACTTAGTACCCAGTGCCAGTTTACCCATTTATCCAGTCCAGTCAACTAGTATGGGTTACTCGGGCAATGATAATAAACCTTACCAAAGTTTAATCAAATAATAATGAAATTAATATCAGAAGTTAAGTCTACTAAAAAAAGTAAACACACATTCTGCATATTCGTTTCATTTTATGTTATTTTATATTATTTTATATTGTCACCACTGAGCAGAATTTCTTAGCGCGTCGCTTTTGCCATGCGCAGGTACTGGAGACCTAGCTGAGGAGCCCAGCAGACATCAGACGGGGTGAGCCTTCAGAGCTGCATCCGGGGTCCAGAGTCACCTCACATCTGCACTGCATATGGTAGGACATTAGGACTATAGGTGGCCCTTTTGTATTTTGTATTAGTTTGGATTGTAACTATAAACTCTTATAATTATGTATTAATGTAAATATATGAAATTTCATATTATTGAGGTTTTCTGCATTATGTATGTTGAAAAATGAAATGTTGAGACTTTGAGATTGACTTGAATGTGTATAATGGAGTTTGGATTTGGAAATTATTTTAGAAGTGTTTTTAAACAGGTTCAGAAGAACTGTTTTTCCAATTTACAGCCGGCACTCTGCCGGATTTTCTATAAAATTTGCGGATAAATTCAGATTTATCAAATTGAAAATAAATGAATTATAAAGGGATAAATTGTAATAGAAACATAAATTGGTGCTCCGGCACACTGAGTGGCATAACTTGCTCGGCTACACTGTAGACGGGTAAGGGGTGTCACAAAAGCCAATTTGAAAGTTACCTCAGACTGACAGAAATCTTATGCTGACTTGAAAAGAAAGGACATTGAGTATGAAGTTGGCGAGAAGGTATTTCTCAAAGTATCACCGTGGAAGAAAGTGTTGAGATTCAGGAAAAAGGGAAAGTTAAGCCCTAGGTTTATTGGCCCATATGAAGTTATTGAACGTGTGGGACTAGTAACCTACAGATTAGCCTTACCACCTGAGTTGGACAAGATACATAATGTGTTCCATGTCTCGATGCTCAGAAGATACAGATCAGATCCTTCACATGTCATCTCAGCAGAATAAATTGTGGTACAACCTAACCTGACATATGAAGAAGAACCGATTAAAATCTTGGCACGAGAGGTAAAAGAGCTTAGAAACAAAACAATTCCACTAGTGAAAATCCTATGGAGGCACCACAACAGGGAAGAGGCAACATGGGAGAGCAAGGAGACAATGAGACAACAGTTTCCTCAGCTCTTCACATTAGGTAAATTTCGAGGACAAATTTTTTATTTAGAGGGGAAGAGTTGTAACATCCCCACTGTACGTGTTCTGTATGTTCTGTTGCTCCGGTGACCTAATGTCAGTCCAGGCAAGTTAGGATATCTGGAAATACACTTCGGTGATAGTGAATAGACATATATTGATTAAATAAATAAAAAGAAAATACAAGAAAAATCAAAGAAAAATGAAAGAGAGAAAATAAAACTAAGTTAAACAAGCCGGCACCACAGCGATGGGTGACCGCACCTGGAAAGCCGTTGCCAACCCTAGGACCGCGAGGAACCGTCGGAATTAAATTTCGGGATGTAAGTAAAGGTTTATTGAAATGTAATTGACACTAGAAATATCAAAGAAAAATTAATAAATTAGTACAAAGAAAAACAAAAAATCGAGAAACAGACAAAAATCAGTTTTACCGAAAAATCAGGAATATAATCCGAAGAGGGGCATTTTGGTCATTTGACACCTAGAGTTGTCTTTTCTTGACCTCAAGGTCCATTAAAAATAAATGATATTACACTTTAGAAATGTCATGAAAATTTAATTGTGATACATTATGTAAATAGTGAAAAAAAGGAGATAAATGTGCAAATAAAGGAAACCTTGTATAATTAAACATTAAATTATTGTTTAGTGCTCCACTAACTACATTATGAGAGACATAAAATAAGTCTTAGTGGGTAAAAATTGGTCATCTTCAACCTTCACAAGAACCAGCTGAAACTCTCACCATTGAAAGAACTCCATAGCCGGCCATGGAAGGACCTCCATGCAACCTTGATCAAGTCATCTTTTTCACTAGGTTCCTTCACTAAACCTTGTCTACACACCTTGGGCAGCATACTTGGAGCAAAAAGAAGGAAGTTTAGTGAGGTTTGAGCAAGTTACAAAAATAAGTAAGTGTCCAATTCTCTTCCTTTCTTTAGTAAAAGTGATGCTTGAGTTAAAGGATGTTGTTTGGTAAAGAAAATTTGACGAATTGTTAAGTATTGGAATTGACCCATTTTCGGCAGCCATGAAGGTTGTAGTGTTTGAGTTTTTCTTACCTCTAATGGATGGAAATTAAGATTGATTAACTCAAATGGAAGATGTAGTAAGTTAATATCCAAGAATGTGCATGTTAGTGCTTGAATTAAAGGTTTGAAAATGGGTCTTGATACTTTGGTAAACTGCCATGTTTGGCAGCCTATAATACTGTGAAATTGTAATTGTATGTGAGTTTATGTGAATTATTGATGAAATGTGATGGTGTTAAATAGTGGGCAGCATAGGTAGTTTTCATGGATGTGTATGTGAAAAATTAGTGTTGAGGTATGTTGTATTTCGGTGGAATTGAATGTTAGACTTTAATAGTGAATTGTGTGCATTGAGCACTTGAGTGTTCTGCCCAATATGCTTGCTGGAACTGTGTTGAGTATTTTTAGAAGTGCTATGAATAAATAAAAGAAGTCATGAGGAGGAGGAGGAATGTCAAATTAGAAGTGTAATTGTCTTGTGCAGGTTGTGTATTGTTGGCAGTACCTAAATTAGGTTATAAGTGCAAAACAGTGAACCCAATTGGTATGAGGCCAATGGGGGGTGAAACTAGACACCAAATAGGCCAACTTTCATGTAGAAATGTTGCCAAAATTTTGCCTAGAAACTGACCTTAAAAATGACCAAATTCAGAATGGCAACCTTGCAAACCCAGATTTTTGACCATATGAACAGTAATAATTAGGATGACCATAACTCACTCAAAACAGGTCCAATTGACCTAAAATTTTTACCATGGATAGCTTAGACATAGAGCTACAATTCTTATGAAGATACCAAAGCCCAGAAATGGCCAGAACCAAGTCAAATAACTTGCACAAGTTCGGGTACCAAAACTGCCAGAACTAAAAGTGACCTAAAATTGACCAAATTTTGCACTAAAGGTGCAATCTATCTAGCTTTAGTAAATTGACTATATCTTGGTCTATACAACTCAGAATGACCTGAAATTTTGCCCAGAGTGCAATAAGACATAGAGCTACAATTTTGCTTCTTTGACCAGAAGCTAAAGGCCAAGAGAAATAGGACTTTAAACTAGACCAATCTAGCATACAAAAATTGAGAATTTGACATTTACATACAATGATGCTTGAGGTAATTTGGCAATGAATGCCAACTTGTAAAAAGGGTCAATTGCATTATATTGACAGCATATTGAATTGTAAATTGTGACATGTTGATACTAGAATCAACTTATCCATATTACCTAAAAAGGTCAACATATGCATTGACTTATGAAATTACATAATAGCTAGTAAACTCTAGAAATTGAAGAATTAAATAATTAAATTATAAAATGCTCTAGTTTGCCTAGTTGACTAGTTTGGATAGTTTGGAATGCCAATAGGATTCTGACAGCTATTCTGTAAATGGTTTTATACCATACTGTGTTTTTACAGCTTATTATGCCGCACTTTGACTTTAATAACCTACGGCTATACGTATTGTGTTATTATACTTGGCTTATCGCCAGATTGACTCTATGGCTTTTTAGCTAAACTATTTGCACACCGGGAGACACTTTGTGATGGATGGTGTGACGGCCCGAGGTACTAGATACCTAGTACCAGTATATCCGTTTATCCAGTCTGGTCAGTATATAGGCTACACGGGCAGTTAATTTAAGCACTATTAAATTTAAATAGCTAAATCTAGTCTTCTGACATACAACACCACCAAAATTAGCACAAATTGAAATGTTAGTAAATAAAAGTAGAATCAACAACTGTAAAGAATATCGATGTCATAAATTCATAAACAATTTATGTACTTTATTTTAGTGTATATTTTTTTATATTTGGCACCACTAAGCAAAATTGGTTAGCGCATTTCTTTTGTAATGCGTAGGTATTGGAGACACAGCTGGGGAGCCCAGCAGACCTACGACCAAGTGAGACATCAGATCTGCATAGGAGTCCAGAGTCATCTGCACTGCATTGCATATATGGTAGGACTTAGGATATCTTGTATTTTGTACTTCTGTTGTATATTTTGAAATTCGACCCTGTATTTTGTAATATTATGAATGCTCTAAAGTTTATAATATTTTGTACATATTAAATAACCTGGAGATTTTCTGGATATATTTAAATTATTATGGATTGTGTTATGGAACTGTTTAATGACTGTAAAAGTTTATTGACTTTACTGATAAATCGAGATTGTAAAACAGTTGAGATTTTGATACTATCATATTGAACTATTTTTAACAGGTTTGAAAGGACAGATTGTCCGAAACACAGAATATACCTTGCCAAAATTTTATTACCATTTTTGAAACACTGATTTTATTAAAGTATGAAAATAGTATCAGCATGATATGAACATTACATAAAAGACTTCTTAAAAATCAAATTGAGTTCAGGAAATGAGTTGATTACAGACTAGGTGCTCTGGCACGCTGTGTAGCTTGCCTTGCTCGACTATACTGTAAACGGGCGAGGGGTGTTGCAATTATTTTATTTTATTATTGTATTTTTCTTCCACTTTAATTTTAAATTTTCTAGCTTACTTAATCTCAATTATTTTATTTTATTATTGGATTTTTATTCCACTTTAATTTTAACTCTAATTTTTAATTTAATTTTAGTTTCTTTAAAAAAATGAATGAAAAAATTTTTAATCTTGACAATCAATTTTATGGAGATTTAATTTCAACCATTAGATTTAGAATTTTTATTTTTAGAAAAATTGAAAAAAAATAGTAAAATTGTTTCAATTAATCACCAACATTGATTTTCTTTTTAAATTTGTTTTTTCACTATTAGATTTAGAAGAATAAAACAAAATGGTATATTTAAATTTCATCCATCAAAATTTGTTGGAGTTTTTTTAACCATTAGATTAAAATTAGTTAAATTAATTTGTACCTTTTAATCTTGACCCTTTAATTTTTTAAGATAAATTTAGACCTTAGGATCAAAAAGTGATAAAATAAATTTGTCCTAATTAATCCTAACTATTAAATATTTTGGGAATTAATTTTGAACCATTAGATTAGGAGTTTGTTAAATAAATAAAGACTAATGTTTGTACTATTAAATCCTAACCCTTAATTTTTTTTTAGATATTAAATTTCCACCGTTGGATTAAAATTCGTTAAAGTAAAAAAGAAAACAAATTTAGTACTTTTTTATCTCAACCTTTGATTCATTTTGTAAAGGGTAATTATTGATCCTTGGATTAAAAAGAAATAAAACAAAATAATCCTCTATTTGATCTAAATCCTTAATCCTTTTTCTATTTGATTTTAGATCCTTAGATTAAAAGTAAAAATAAAATAAAATTATCGATTTTAATCTCTACCTTTCTTTTTTTTCTCTATAAATCACATCCCTCTATTCTGAGGTTTAACTCTGTGATAAATAATCTCCTTTCTACTGTTTAGTAGAGTCTTTTAGTATAGTGTAATCAAAGTTATAATATAATCGCGATTATATTACGTATTTGATTACGTTATTTGGTAACACAAAAAAAGCTGACGTGATGGAATGACAATTACGTAATGAATTAATTATACTTAAAGTAACGTAACGGTTAGTACATACAAAAAAATGATATAATTATGATTACTTATTTTGATTTTTTTAATTTATTGTCAATACTATCACCATCACCACTACTAAGCCACCGCTGCTATTAACACTAATACTCCTATTCTATCAACACTACTGTAACACCCCTTACCCGCAGACAGTATAGCCGAGTAAGGCATGTCACATTCGGTGCCGGAGCACCCTATCTTATCTTACTTTATTCCTAAATAATTTTAATCTCATTAAATATTCTAAGGAGAAATTAACGGAGTTTCCCCTATTATATTACCATTTGACGTGTTTCACTGGTTACCTGTTTAAGAATCTCAACAATATTTTCTATACAATAACTCATCCATACTCATATCATCATTTCAAAAATCATTATATAATTCAATTTCATACTCATTTGTACAAATTCATTCATGCTTATTACATATATCAAAATTCTCAATTTCATGAGTTCATATAATTTGCAAACTAATTATATAAATTCATAATTTACATCAAGTGCATATTAAATACAATTTCCTAATTTACATAATAACATAAAAAAAAATTATAATACACAAAATACATAATATCACTAATGTGAGCCCTATCTACATGCATTGCTGGAGAGGTGATAACCTTGAACACTTCTGATACTTCTGCAGATTTAGACTCCAAAAATCTCAGTCCAATGTCTACTAGATTTTATATTCAGTACCTGCGCTAGGAAACAAATCCATCGCGCTAAGCATTGCTACTTAGTGATGTAATAATATAATAAGAGAATAATATACAAATAAAAATAGAAATAAAATCTAATTTGGGTAATCCATAATTTCTTTAATCTCGTACAAAATTTCTAATATTAACTATCTTTTACCCTAATTTGTTCATTTCTCATTGGAGGTGCTTAGTTCATAAATTATAATAATAATATACAATATAAAAATATTCTAAAAATATTAAATTTTTGCTTATATTATTATGTATGGCACATTTGCAATTATAATTACTTTGAAAATCTTTTCATCACTTTCTCAGTATTACCTAGGTTGTCTTAGATCATTTCATAATAATTAAAATTGTAACACCCTCCCTACAGCAACTCCGTACATTCTACTGTTCCGGTGACCAATGTCGGTCCAGACAGCTAGAACATCCGAAAAAATATTTAAACTAAAGTGAGAAACCATAATTAACTCAAATATTAATAAGAAAAATTTGAAAAAAATTTTAGAAATAAAATACAACTAAGTTAAATGAGCCGATGCCCTAGCGATGGGTAACCTAGTGAGAAGTTGCGGTTCTCATAACTAGGAGCCCTAGACCTGAGGAAAATTTCATAAAATAATTATTGGGACTCCAGAGAAGGGTCATTGAGGTTCCTATGGCATTAGAATGTCAAGAAAATGCTTAAAAAAATTTTTTGATCGGTACAGACAATTTTGGCTCAATAAGCCAAACGGAAGGCATTTTGGTCATTTCGTCTTCGAAGATGATTTTTGGCCGACTTGTCCAGTTAAGTAAATAATTATTATGACATAAAATATGAATAAATATTGCTAAAAATTAAATTAAAATTGAGTAGAAAAGAAAAAAAAAAGAAAATAGAATCAAATACCCAATTATGACATCATGCATATGCAAGCATGATGCAATAAAATTTATGGGCCAATCAGAATTCAACAAGCACACATTAAAACAATTAAAAGGAGATAAATTTGAAAAAAATCAGTTGTCTTCCTCCCTCGTTTCAGCCAGTCGAGACCCTTCCCTAAACCTTTTCTACCATTAAAGCTTTATCAAAGCTTACATCCCATATAATTCTACCATAAAAACATTAGTCTTCTTCACAAAAAATTAACCTAGCACCTTGAGGAAGCTTTAAGCAGCAAAAATTTGAGGAAAAATTGAAGTTGTAACAAGCGCAAAGAGTATCCAATTCAAAGTTAGTGCACCAAACAATTTCTTTTCTTTCTTTAATCTTGTAAGCATGCTAAATCAAGTAGAAATTGTGTGAAATTAAAAGAAAAACTTGAGTAAATGAAATCTCTAAATTTGACAGCCATGAGAAAGTTTAAGGATTATTGGTTTTTGATGAAATTAAGTGGCTTAATTATGTTATTGATGAGTATAGATGATGGATAAAGTGATTTGGTATGAGTTTGGTGTGTGTATGCCATGAATTGGAAATTGGAGTTAGGGTTTGAGCATGAAATTGAGACTTTGATCATGCAATAGTGAAAGTAAGTTTTAATGGTCAATTAATGACCATTTGGGTATGTGTGAATGAGAAATGAAGTGGTTTGTGTAGTGAGAATTGAAGTTAGTGTTGCTGCCTTGGCTGACCTGCAGGACTAACCATGAGTCCAGTAGGTTTGGGCAGCAATAACTAGAGTTGTAGAGGTTTAATTGGTACAAGGATAATTGGACATGAAACTAGACACATAATGGCACAATTTTGGTGAAGAAACCTTTCCTAGAAAACCAAATCAAGTTAACCTAAAAATTGCCCTAATCAGAGTGACCTGCATTCTGCCTGGGCAAAATGACCAAATAAATAGTATTTATTCATTTGGTCAAAACTCAGTGTAGAAAGGTCCAATTGACCTGAAATTTGACCAGAAGAAAGCTGAGACATACACCTAAAACTCTCATGAAGAACACAAATCCAAATTCTGACCATAACCTAGTCAAATTTCTAACCAAACTTAGGTTACCAAATCTGGCAGAACCAGTTTTGCCCGGAATTTTGGATTCTATCCAATCCGGCCAGTTATGGTGTTTAGGCCATAACTTGAGTTACAAAACTCCAAATGGAGTGATTCAAAAAAGGAAATGTAACTAGACAAAATAAGGAACAACTTTCATAAAGATAATTTTGTCAAATTCCTACTGTAAAAATGACCAATGGAACAGTAGACACAAGGTTTGAAATCTGAAAATTTTGAACAACTAGCACTAAGCTTAAAAAATGGTATTGGCAACCAATACCAACAACTTTAGAATGTAAAATGTGGTATGTTGGGAGTATTAGAACCAATGTACCTATTCTCTACGCAAAAGTCAATATTTCAGTTGACTAATGAAACGAATAGTAACACCTAAACTTAAATTTCAAGAATTGTACAATTTAAAAGTGTAACATGCCCTAGTACACCTAGCAAGATTAGTTTGGATAGGTTTGCATGCCAATAGGGTTCAGTTAGCAGTACTGCACATAGCATTATGCCATTTTGTGATTTCATGGCTTTTAGCCATTCTGACATTGTGTTGATACTTGGCCTTATGCCTAATGTTATTACAGCTTATTAGCAGTTCTGTTGCACACCAGGAGACACATATGTGATCGATGGTGTGACAGCCCAAGGTACTTGATATCCAGTGCCAGTTTACCCGTTTGTCCAGTCTAGTTATCCAGTATAGGTTACTTGGGCAACCAAAAATGAAAGTTGATAAATTTGATGAAATAATGAATATAACAAGTATAAAATAAATAAGATTACCAGTAATGATCGAAAAATTGTCTGCATAAGATATCAAAACATGCACTGCATATTTATTTTCTGTTATTTCTTTTTATTTTATTATTGGCACCACTAAGCATTATTGCTTAGCGCGTTGCTTTTTGCCATGCGTAGGTTCTGGAGAGACCGACCGAGAGCCCAGTAGACCACAGACTGGGTGAGACCTTCTGCAGCTCTGTATAGTGTCCGTGTCACCTCACCGATATCAGTGCATTGGTAGGATACTAGGTTGTGTTTTGATATTTTGTAATTAACTTTTACTTTCTCATGTGAAATTGAGACCCATGTAATGTATTTTGTTATCAATATAAATAGTGAAAATTATGTTTATTAATGAAAAAGTAAATATTTATTGATGACTTTTACATGAATATCATATGAAATGAATGTTTGAGAAATGGAAATGTTGTTGAAAAATATTGAGATTTTGTTGATGAAATGGAGTTTGGGATTGATTGAAAATTTTGAAAATGTTTTTCACAGGTTCCGAAGAACTGTTTTATCTATTTTTAGCTGGCACTCTACCGGATTTTCTATAAATTTGCGAAACCTCAAATAAATTATAAGTTCAATAAATGACTTAAATGAATGATATTTCATGAATTTTACTTCATAACTATGAAATAAATAAAGTAGGAAGAATAAAAATAATTGAATTAAAATAAGGTGTTCCGGTATACTGCGTGGCATATCTTGCTCGGCTACACTGTAGACGGGTAAGGGGTATCACAAAAATTCTTAGAGTTATTTCATAACAGATAAATTTTAATATTAATCTAGTTCATTTCAGTTCTTTCAAATAAATAATTTCTCAGAGCTAGTCTAATTTATTTCGGATCTTTCTAACTCGTTTATTTAATTTCTAATATTTTTAATTTTTAATATTCTTAATTTATTTCACTGCCCAAGTAACCTATGATAGGCTGACTAAACTGGATAAGCGGGTCACTGAGCACTAGACACTGTGGTGTCTCGGGTCGTCATACCATGGGATGTGAAATACGGAAACCACGTATGCAGTCAGTATGGCTAAAAAGCCATGGTAACAGATAATCAGATAGTCGGGCATATAAGCCATGCATGCGGGCATAAAGCCAGAAATACAGGCATAAAGCCTTACGCAGTACTGCTCAAACAATACCATATTGGCATGCCAATCTATCCAATCTAACACATGTGTCTAGGCAATACATGGGCACATTAGTACCATTAAATGTTCCTAAGTTTTACTATTTTATTTTATTTTTCGATTATAATTTAAAGCATTTAAATTTTATCCATAGCAAAAGCATAAATATCTAATCTCATTTTTACATAACTTTGTACATTCATCCTAATTTATACATTTATTATATTATATATATTGATCACAATTCATAAAAATTATTCTTATATATAACTGTACTCAAAGCAGTTTTTCCTTTCTCCAATAAAGAGAACTAATGTCTCATGCTTATATTCATTTGATTCATTTATTCATTATACCATTTATATAAATTATCATTCAGATTCCAAATAATCCATGAACATTTCATGGATTTCATATTAACTTAAATTTCTCTTTTTAATCATTTATTTTGAAGTAGTATAACTCTAATTTTAAAGAAATAAGTAATGACTGTCCATGGTGCTAAACCTTGTAAGTCTATTTATTTCCAGATTTTCTATTTTTATTGGTCATACAATTCTAAGCACTCAGGCTTAGAATTGGCTCTAGGTTCCAAAAATAAAATCCTAAGTCTTCATCTTATTTATTCATATTAATTTGAATTATGCCAATTAAAGTTTTAGGGGTCCAGTTATGGTCAAATAACAATAACTAGTGCATTGTTTTCTTCAAAATCCAGAACCAGGCAGATTCTGGAATCCCAATCTTGTCCAAATAGTTGAACATATTACAGTCATAATTTTTGCCTAAGGTAAGCCTTTGGCAATCGAAGTCCAAGATTTCAGCAGCTGCAGTAACTACTACCCGAAGAGGGGCAGCTAATATTCAAGGTTTTAGTAGCTGAAGTCCAAGACTTCGATAACTGAACCTAGTTCTGTCAGCCTTATTTTTCCTTTAGTTCTAAGGCTCTAAAACATGATTTTATTACCCAAAAGAACCTAGATGATGTATATTAAAGGTCCATTATATGTTTTCAGGAAGTCTAGAATATATATAGAATTGATATATTTGTTGTTTCGCCATTTGATCAGAGTGGGTGATCAAGGTTCAAGGAAGCCAGGCCCTTAATTGGTTTGATGTTAGAGCATCCTAAGAACTACACACAAAATCAAGTCTACCTTCCAAATTTATGGGGTAAGAGTAAATAAATAAGTATTACAAGACGTAAGTATAAACTGCTTAAATTAATTTCAAATGCTTTTTAGCTACTTTAATTACTACTTTAAGCATAATCATGCATCACGAAATGCATTGATATTTTGGTGTAATGCATTAGAACCATACTAGATGTAATTGCATATGTGTTTATGATGTGAGGTAGATTATGAATGACCCACTGACTTCCCCCATGATTATGACTATGTTATGTTATGTATGTTATGGATCCATAAAATCCAAGGAGAGATCTTTACGATGCCCCTAGTGCATGATGCATGTCATGCTTTAAGTGAAAGTTCTAAGGAGCCTCTGTATGAGCCGGACACATTAGATATATTAAGCGAAAGTTCTGAGGAACTTCTATATGAGCATGGTACATTGGATTATAGGGAAGTCACTGATAACATGACTACCATGTTTGCATATGTTTGATGATTGATGCATTCATATGTTTGACAAACCATGTGTATGTAATTACTTTAAGAAATTTATACTTACTGAGCCTCCCAGCTTACCCCCTCAACCAAATAGTCTTTGCAGGTAGTAAGAGCACAGGAATATAGGAGTAGTTCTGGCATGTTAGAAGAACAGAGGTTGTAATAGTGTTAGCAGTCAGCATGTTATGTACAAATGTATTAATAGAATAGAAGTATGTAATTATGTCATGTCATGGTGTCATGTAAGTAAATGTATTTTATGTATTATGATTGTATATTTTATATCTGTGGTGTGGGCATGTGTGTCTAATGTATGATGGCATCATAAAAATGCGCTTGCCAGTAGGTTGTTTAGATGTATGTGTAGTGAGTTGTTCCAATGAAAGAGCATGACAAAATTTGAATGCATAATTATATAATGAAGATAGAGTAAAGTATTGTTCTATTAGTCATACTAATTTAAGAAAGTTAGAAGAAGTCCTCTGGGGTAATCAATGACCCTTATGAGTGTCTTGATGCCACGGGTAGATCAAATGTTCATAAAGAAATAAAGAGAGTGTGATTAATAGCATGTAGTTAAAGTTAAAAATACTTTGTCTAAGTAAAAGAGGTCCTTTTCAGGGGACATTTCCATAGTTTTATGTATGAAAATGATAAATAGCCATAATAGAGATAAGAAAGTAAAGGTTCATAGCTTACTCTTCTTGGGGAAATAATTTAAAGGAAGTTATGTGGTTTATAGCAGACATGTAAAGGTTACAGAGAGAGCTTAGTTTTATACAAATAAAGTTTAACACAATAATGATGATAATGAAAAACAGAAATATAAGAAGGAATTTCTACATAATGCATGTCACACCTTACCCCTCTGTAAGGCATAACATGATCCCGTAGAATACCTAATGAACTATCGCACTTCACCTACCGATAACTCATTAAGTACCCTACAAGGGATTTTGAAATAATTTTCTTACTTTTGTTAAGTGGTGAGCATTTTCTAATAGGTATTTAAAACATTTAATTGAAATTAAAAACTAGTTAAAACTATTGGCCCATTTTAATTTTCCATAAATTTTATAAAAATTTTGACAGAGTTCCGTTTGTATTTTGAGAAAATAGTTCTTTAAATACCTGTAAAAAGCACTTCTAAAAATTTTTCTCAACCACTACTTCAAACTCTCAATCAATCTCAAATCTCAAGATTTCACAATCAACATTTCTCAATTTCCAAAATTCAATAATCCTCAAAATACTAGCAATTCATCTCATTAAAATTAAATAAAATAGTTCCACTCATATTTCATTAGAGATAAAATAATTTATATATACATCATTACAAAATTTACATCAAAGGAAATTCAAACTAAATTTTTATTACAAACTTCATACAAACTTTGTACAAGCTGCTCAAGACCCATTTTACATGTCCATACATTTATGTGCAATACATACATCAAAAGAAATATTTACAGTTAGGGTATAAATTATACCCAATGACTTCAAGCTGATAAATCCTCAATCCTCAGCAGCTCAGTCTGCTGCGCCTCTAGTCTCATATCTGTGACAGCAATAACAGTTATCGCTGAGTACTAGGACTCAGTGATGCACAACATACTAAAATAATCTTTATGCAAAACTTAAATCATATTTATTCAAAAATTTGACTTAACATGAGAATTAAATACAAATCATGCATTATGAGATTTTAATCTCAAACAATTTCGTTTTGAAGTATCAAATCACATTTCATAAAACCCACAGTTAGATCATGCCATTCGAAACAAATAGAATCTCAATAGCCAGAGGCTAAAGAGAAATCACATCACAAGGCTAGCTAGCTCAAATATATGGATACCCATTCACATCCTCTTCTACTGGCACACCTCAACACTTCTCCAGAGAAGGAATCAAAATTCGAAACTAATTACCCCCACTAGTCGTGCTAGTGAGGTATTCAAATATATGGTCATGACACTGTGGTTTCAAAACTTATCTTAACAATTTGCTAAATATTGTCATTTCAAATATACACAATAACTTTCACAATTTAAATCAAAACATCATAAATAAGGTCACAATAAACTTTCAACAATTCAAAGTAAAAGTAAAATGCATATTTCATTCACTGTATCAATAAATTTTAAAGCATAGTGATGTTGTGCACAAACCTCAAGTGAGTTGCCTCTTGGCCTTGACTCGGTTCCTCGGGTTCTTTTCCGGTATTCTTTTCAACTGAAACACACAGTTTTACAGTGTTTCAGTATCATAACTTAGCATAAATCCAAAAATAAATTTAACTTCACTTTTACCTAGCTCTAACGTGTTAAACTCGAAGTTCTTGAAATTTTGTGTTTCGGGGTTACTATTCATTATACTATTCAGTCAAAATTGTTGACTTTCTAAGGCTTAATAGGTATGGGAATTCCAACTTCACCCACATACCACATTTTGATCACTAAATTTGTTGGTTTTGGTTGTTTATTCAAATTCTAAGTCTTTTAGGCAAATTTGATAAATTTTCAGTTTTGGTGTCTAAGGTTGCACTATTCTATTGGTCACTTTACTATTGAAATTTGGCAAAGCTTTCTACATAGAAAATGTTTCCTATTGTCTTAAGTTTATTCTCCTTTTTGAATCACTCCAATTAGAGTTTTGTAGCTCAAGTTATGTCCAAAATACAGTTACTGTTCATGCTGCAGATTTTAGTTCTGGCAGATTTATTGATTCAACTTCGTTCAGTAATTTGATCAAGTTAAGTCCATAATTTGGTCTAATTTTCTTCATATGAAATGTTCTACTATGTCTTAGGTATCCATCGATTCAAGAATCACTTAAATCAGAGTTTTCTAGAGAGAATTATAGCCATTGAAACTTTACTATTCATATGGTAAATTTGCAGTCCTGCAGATTCAGTGATTCAAATTTGCTCAGTGATTTGATTGAGTTAATGGCATAATTTGGGTTGGTGTTCTTCATGAAAGTTTTAGGTCTATATCCCATCTAACCACTGGTAAAATTTCAGGTCATTTTACCTAGCTCAAGTTATGACCAAATGAACAAACACTATTTATTTGGTCAGTTTGTACAGGGCAGCCTGCAATTTCTCAACTTTAGTCAATTTGTTTATTAGGTTTTGGTCACTTTTTGGGCATGCTTCCTAAATGAAAATTGTGTCATTTAGTGTCTATTTTCATCCCCAATTGGTCCCATACCAATTGGACTTGTAAAATTTCATTTTTGGTCTCTCAAAGGAAATTTGGTCATGCTGCATACTCCATCCGAATTTGGCTTTGATTCAACTACTTCTAACACACTTAATTAGGTCACAAACGACCATTTCTCACTTCATATTAGGTCAAAAACACCATTTACCACTTCCTCACATTTTTTGTCTCTAAACCCTAACGTTCAAAACCCTAATTCACCAACCTCATGCATTTAACTACCTTCAAAGCTTTTAATCCTAACCATTCAACTAACTAAAGTTCCTAAACCCATTCAAATCATGCAAATCACCTTTCCCTTCATGCTGGCTGAATTTCAGTTTGGTCCCTCAATAAATTTTCTTTTCATTTTAAGTTTATTTCTATGTTCTTGATGCTATACATACACTAATTAAACTAAAAATTTGAAGTTTGCATTACTAACCTTAGGTGAAGTCTTTGATCTTCACTTCCTCTAAATTTTCTTCAATTCTTTGAGGACAAATCTTCCTCTCAAGTGACTAAATCAAGTTTTTGTGAAGCAAGTATGGAAGAAGTTGAGATTTAGTGAGGGTTTCAAAGCTTGAGTGCAAGCTTTAATGGAGTTAGCAATGGTGAGGGAGAGAGAGATGGGAGGCGGCAAGGGATAAGAAGAAGAAGGCTTTTTTTATTTTTTTTTTATTTTCCTTTTGTTTTTATGTCTTTAGGAAGACAAAAAATCTAATTAATTAAATTCACAATTTCTTATTTTTATGGCATCATGCATGATATCATGCATGATGTCATCACCTGTTTAACTTTTTTATTTTCTTTTTTTTATTTATTTTTCTATTAATTCTTTAATTTAATTCTCGATTCTGAAATTTTCTTTTCCCCGATTTTATTTGACAGTTAGGTCAGGAGTCAGCTCTCGGGGTCAATTGACCAAATTGCCCCTCGCCGGTTCATCCCGGTTTGCAATTAATTCAATATTTCTTCCGGCTCCCTAACATAATTATTTAACTGACTTAACAGTTCTTTTTCGTGATTTTCTCTTTTCCACATTGTTCGTAAAGGTCCTAAGGACCGCAGCGTCACATTTTACGGTTCGAAATTTGAGTTTAAATTGATTTCGCAGTCGTTCCTGAGAAGGTCGGCTCGTTTAACTTCTTAAGTTCCATTTTTCTTATTTATACTTAACTAATTGAACATTAATAATTATTTGTGTTTATGACTTCTCTAGTTGTCTTAAGTGTGGTTCTAATCCTCTTAATTATCTGGACCGACATCGGTCACCGGAACAGTGAAATATACCAGGCTATGCAATTAGGGGTGTTACAATGCATTTAAAGTTTTAAACTCTTTCTGATGAGTTTAAGTCTTAAGGAGAAAAGAACATTCCTTAGACTTCGAGGAAAAGTTTCAAAGTAATTATGTGGGCCCTTAAAAGGTCAAATTCTATAATTTTGGGCTTGCTATGAGTTCTGGTAGCCTTAAGTTGACCCATTCCCTAGCTCTGGTTACGACCCCCTTCCCATGGGAAAACCTGCCTCAACCCCAACCTCTTGTGAAGCGGGGACGAGAAGAGCGATCTCTACCCTCGACCTGCCCCGATGCCATTCCTAAGAAGGCTTGGACTAATTATGTAACATCCTCCCTGTAGCAACTCCGTATATTCTACTGTTCCGGTAACAAGTGTCGGTCCGGACAGTTAGAACGTCCTGAAAAATATTTAAACTAAAGTGAGGAACTATAATGAACTCAAATATTAATAAGAAAAATTTAGGAAAACTGTTAGAAATAAAATACAACTAAGTTGAATAAGCCGGTGCCCTAGCGATGGGTAACCCAGTGGGAAGTTGCGGTTCTCGCAACTAGGAGACCTAGACCTAGAGGAAAATTCATAAAATAATTTTTGGGACTCCAGAGAAGAGTCATTGAGGTTTTCATGGCATTAGAATGCCAAGAAAAAACTTAGAAAATTTTTTCAATCGGTACAAACAATTTTGGCCCATTAAGCCAAACGGAGGCCATTTTGGTCATTTCATCTTCAGAGATGATTTTTGGCTGACTTGTCTAGTTAAGCAAATAATTATTATAATCTAAAATATGAATAAATATAGCTAAAAATTAAATTGGAAATGAGTAGTGAAGAGAAGAAAAGAAAATGAAAGAAAATACCTAATTATGACATCATATGATGTCATTAAAAACCTATCTACCAATCACAATTAAGCACCACTTAAATTAGCCTATTAAAGAGGATAATTGAGACAAAAAAATAAAATAAAAGCCATCTGCTCTTCCCCACCCAAACCAGGCGTCACTTTCTCTCCCAAAGCCATTCCACCATGAAAGCTCACTAAAGCTCCCAAACCTCACCTTATTTCACCTTGAAACCACAAACTTGCTTCACAAAAAATTAACCTAGCAACTTGAACATCCTCTAGGCAGCCAAAAGAGGAAGAAAAAAAGAAGTTTGGGTAGCTTGAAATTCTGCTCCATTCAAGGTTAGTGCCATAAACAATTTCTTTTCTTTCTTTAATCTTGTAAGCATGCTAAATCAAGTAGAAATTGTGTGAAATTAAAAGGAAAACTTGAGTAAATGAAATCTCTAAATTTGGCAGCCATGAGAAAGTTTAAGGATTGTTGGTTTTTGATGAAATTAAGTGGCTTAATTATGTTATTGATGAGTATAGATGACGGATAAAGTGATTTGGTATGAGTTTGGTGTGTGTATGCCATGAATTGGAAATTGGAATTAGGGTTTGAGCATGAAATTGAGACTTTGATCATGTAATGATGAAAGTGAGTTTTAATAATCAATTAGTGACCATTTGGTCATGGGTAAACAAGAAATGAAGTGTGTTTAGTGATGGGATTTGGGTTTATTGTGGCTGCCCTAGGTGACCTGCAGAATTGGACATGAGTCCAGCAGGTTTGGGCAGCCATAACTTGAATTGTAGAGGTTCAATTAGTACAAAGCCAATTGGACATAAAACTAGAAACATAATGGCACAACTTTGGTGAAGAAACCATGCCCATATGACCAAACCAAGTGGACCAAAAGCTTGCCCCAATCCCGGTAACCTGCAGTCTGTTTCTGCAAAATGACCAAATGAACAGTGATTGCTCATTTGGCCATAACTCAGTGTAGAATGGTCCAATTGACCTGAAATTTTACCAGCAACAAGTTGAGATATAGACCAACAACTTTCATGGAGAAACCTAACTCAAATTATGACCAGAACCTATCCAACAAGTGAGTTGCAATCACTGTTCACTGCACTGTAGATATGGTCAGTCCAGAAAAATTCCAATCCAGCCAGTTGTGGTTTTTGGACCATAACTTGAGCTACAAAACTCCAAATGGAGTGATTCAAAAAAGGAAATTCAACTAGACAAAATAAGAAACAACTTTCATGTTGATCATTTTTCCAAATTTCCACTGCAAAAATGACTAATGGAACAGTAAAAATAAGGTATGAAAACTGAAAATTCTGCTCAATTAACTTTAAGGTTAGAAATGATATTGGCAACCAATACCAACAAATTTTGAATGCAAAATGTGGTATGTTGGGAGTATTAAAACCAATATACCTATTGTCTATGCAAAAGTCAACATTTTGATTGACTAATGAAGTGAATAGTAGCATCAAAACTTGAAATTCAAAAAAAAAAAATTGTAAAACTCAAAAGTGTAAAATGCCCTAGTATACCTAACAAGATTTGTTTGGATAATTTGGCATGCCAATAGGGTTCAGTTAGCAGTACTGCACATGGTATTATGCCATTCTGTGATTTCATGGCTTTTAGCCATTCTGACATTATGTTGATACTTGGCCTTGTGCCTAATGTTATTACAGCTTATTAGCTGTTCTGTTGCACACCGGGAGACACATATATGGCCGATGGTGTGACGGCTCGAGGTACTTGATACCCAGTGCCAGTTTACCCATTTATCCAGTCCAGTATAGGTTACTTGGGCAACCAAAAATGAAAGTGGATAAATTTAATGAAATAATGAATATAAACAGTACAAAATAAGTACTACTACAAATACTCATCGAAAAATTATTTGCAATGAGACATCAATACATTCACTGCATATTTATTTTCTGTTATTTCTTTTTATTTTATTATTGGCACTACTAAGCATTATTACTTAGCGCGTTGCTTTTGCCACGCATAGGTTCTGAAGATACTGACCGAGAGCCCAGTAGACCATAGACTGGGTGAGACCTATTGCAGTTCTGCATAGTATCCGTGTCACCTCACCATCTTCAGTGCATTGGTAGGACACTAGGTTTCATTTTGGTATTTTGTAACTAACTTTTATTTTCTCTTGTGTAATTGTGACTTATGTAATGTATTTTGATGTTAATGTAAATAGTGAAAATTGTGTTTATGAATGGAAAATTGAGTATTTATTTATTGCTTATATACAAATACCATGAGAAATAAACGATTGAGAAATGGAAATGTTGTTGAAAAATATTGAGATTTTGATGATTATTGGAGTTTGAGAATGATTGGAAATGATTATTGGAAGTGTTTTTAACAGGTTCCAAAGAACTGTTTTCTCCATTTTTAGCCGATACACTGACGAATTTTTTATAAAATTTTCGGAACCTTAAATAAATTATAATTTCAATAAATGACTTAAATGAATTATATTTCACAAATTATATTCAAAACTATGATAAAAATAAATTATGGAAGAATAAAAATGATTGAAATAAAATAGAGTGTTCCGATACACTGTGTGATATAGTTTACTCGGATATACTGTAGATGGGTAAGGAGTGTCACAAATTAGGCTAAGCAAACATGAGTGAGAGCTATGGATGCTCGCCTAATAAACCGAGTATCAACTTGACCGAGCATCAGCAGTTCCAATCAATGATCAGGGTAGATGTATAAGAGGGAATCTTGGAACAATAGCTGAGTATCCAAGATTCTCACAGTTAGTCACAACAGCTCTTTAACCCATAGTTTATAAATATAAGAACCAAGTATTAATCAAGTACGCTCATTTTGTCAAAATTATTATTGAAGCTTTCCATTATTCAGCATTTTTAATTTCAATAAAATTTCTAACTTGAGCGTTGGAGTGGCTGACCAATAAGCTATCGACCTCACCTTATTCCTCCTTATGTTTCCAAGCTGATTTGGCAATATAACTGGATTTTGGAGACTCAGGGCATCATCAATATTTAGACCCTATTTATTATAAATTGTAACATTCATTAAATAAAATATACATATTAACTAAATTAAATTATATATACAACACACATTCTATTTAATTGATGCTACTATTTATATGTGATATATTTTTTTAATTATATATTCTATTCAAAATTGCTTTATAAAAATATATAAATTTATTTTTACATTTTATATATTTAAATATATAAATTTATTTGACTTGATTTAAAAAATAATTATATTAATTAAAATTAATAAAAATATTTTTTAACATAAAATTTTAATTAAAAATAATATAAAATAAATTTATTAAATTTTAATCAATGAATTATAAATATTAAATATTAATATTAAATCACAATTATTTTCAAAATTTTTATATATTAATTAAATAAAATTTTAAATATTATATTATAATTACTATTAATTTTTTAAATTTAATTTTATTTATTTAAAATAATAATAATAAATACTATTTTACATAGAAATATAAATATAAATATAAATATAAATATAAATGTGAATTGCCATGGACATTTAGCATTTACAGTTTAACTGGCCCCTCCAAAATAATTATTAGAATTTAGAGAAACAAAATAATTAATAATGGCAAACAGAGGACAAGCTGATCGCCCGTGTTTTCTTTCCCCGACCCGAAATCAGTTTCGTTCTTCTGCTCTTCTAACATTTATTAAATACCGAAATTGCCCCTTCAATCGAAGGGAACTCCTCCCATTTGCCATCAGTGTGGCAGAGTTCCTTTTCTTACTTCTTCCTCTCTCACCCTCAAATTTCTACATTGTAGCTTTCTTCGATTCCTCGATCGGACGGCCACTGTTGCCATCCATGACTTTGATGGCTCCTCCACCATTAGATGTAATCGGCATAAACTCTTACTCCTTTCTTTGATCACTCTCGCTGAACACATCCCTCTTTCTTTCGTTTACTTCAATTGAATCCAGTTTTGATTTGGAAGTGATTAGTTTTTACTATTTCGATGGTTATTTAAGTAACTTAAAAAATTCTCCATTTCTGGCTGACTGTGCTTAGCTCTTAGGGTTTCGATAGGCAGATCCAAGCTCTCGCATTTGACTGTTTTTTTTTCTTTTTTGTTCTCTTTTTCTTTTTTTCCCCAAATTTGAATTTTTTTTAGCAGCAAGAGGACGATGAGATGCTGGTCCCCCACAACGACTTGGCTGATGGTCCTCAGCCTATGGAAGGTACATTCCGTTCCTGTCCTAATGATTACTGATTGACTGTGGAAGCAATTGGAAAATCCTAAATGAGTTCAAAAAATGTGTTCTTCCTCGAGAAAAATTATAAATGCTGAAATTAGTTTTATATGTTAGTTTGAATTTGGTGGTTAGTATTGCTCTGCTAGGCTCAGTTGAGCGTAGTCTGGGTTTTCTCTAGGAGTGAATGTCCCATTGCGGGGAGTTTAGAATTGTAGTGGATAATTTCTTAATTTGAAGGAACTGGAAAGAGGGCTTTTTTTTTTTTTTTTTTTGTTTTTTGGTAAGTTGCAGTTCTGTGATTTCTTTTGACGTGAAAGTTAAAATTTTATCTATTTCTTGCTTTTATGCTTTATTTTTTTGAACATTTAACGCTTGGTTCTGAAAAAAAAAAAAATCATTTTGATATATTTGGTTTACAATTTTTAGTAGCACCAGCAGAAACAGCAAGTGCAGTTGATGCGCAGTCAGTGGATGATCCACCATCAGCAAGGTTCACGTGGACAATTGATAATTTTTCTAGGCTCAATACCAAGAAGCTCTATTCTGATATTTTCATTGTTGGAGGCTACAAATGGTATTTTGATCTCTTATCATTGCAGCTGACTTTGATACTGTTTTTGGTTGCTTGATTTAGTTAAGTTTTTCGTTGACCATTTGAATTTGCATTGTTAGGCGGATCCTGATTTTCCCAAAAGGGAACAATGTGGATCATTTGTCCATGTATTTGGATGTTGCAGATTCTGCAACTTTGCCATATGGGTGGAGTAGATATGCTCAGTTCAGTTTGTCTGTTGTCAATCAAATTCATAAAAAATACTCAATTCGAAAAGGTATTGTCTCTCTACTGGTGGCATGGAATAATCTATCTTATCTTTTCTTTCTAAATCTCCCTATTAATGTCCATCTGTTGAAAATTTGCCTGAATGTTTGTTCTTAACTTTGCTGGATTTGTTCGTGTAAGTTATAATTTGACGCAACGTGAAGCTTAAATAGAAACACTCCATGCACGAGTGAAAATAGAGAGAAATTACTCTGCTGGATTTTATTTTTATTAATAGAAATCTGTACAGAAATACACAGATTATAGAGATTTTGGACTCCTAATCCTAATAGGAATATGAAGCTATTGATTAAGAAGTTTAGATAATCCTAAATATAATAGTAAGATATAAATAAAATTGGAATTAATCTAATCCTAGATGGAATGGGAAAATATAATTGAATCCTAAATAGAGTTGGAGAGTTACTAAATTAATTCTCATCAATTTTCATAGCTGCTGGGAGTCTTTTCATGAAGTCCTAAGTAAAATAGGACTGCTGGAGATTAAAAAAAAACAACAAAAAACGTGGCTGCTCTTGCTGGGACAGAAAACACATCACCACAAGCTGCCACAGAGGGAAGCACGAGTTTCTGACTCTGTTATGCCCTGTGGAACACACTCTGGGTATGTTCTGGACTGCTGGAACACATCAAGGGTGTGTTCTTTGCTGTTTGGCACTGTGTCATACTCCCCCACTTGGAAAAAACTCATCATCAAGTTGCAATTTTTTGCAACAAACCCAAACAAGACCACAACAACTTCCACGCCATTCTCCTCCACTTGGAATAAATCCTCCCTCAAACTTTGAAGCGGAAGAGAATGAAAATCTTCATTGGAGAAGCTACTTTGCCTTCTTTGATGAGGTAGTCCATGAAGAATTGAGCAAGATTGAGCTAATCAATTTCACCTTCGTCTTGTCTCCATAAAAGCACTTGGCAAACAAAATCAACGGAAACAATAGAGGGTAAAGAGTTAGAAAATTCTTCAATCTCCATCATCTCCAAGACTTTCTCCAATTTCTAATACTGTCTCCATGGATTGCTTTTCCTCCACTTTTATTGAAACCTCCATGATGTGATTTTTTTTATTCCCTAGGACACATTCTTCAAGTTCTTCATCTTCAATTATAGCAAAGGAAAATTCAATCAAAGCGTCTATTTTCGATCCTTTGACATTAGTCTCCTTAACTTCGAGTTGAGTTTCGGATTCAAGTTGCTTTTGCCTTTCTTCCCTTTCCACTAATAGATATTTGGGTTGGGTGTCCTTGCACACCTTGCACTTGGCTATAAATCTAGATTGGGTTTGAGTTATGGCTAGAAAAACCTTCCCATCATATTCATTCACACCTCTTTTCTGATAGTCACTATTCCGTTGATGCCTATGGTACTTGATTCGTTCCAATTCATCCTCCTCTGAATCTTTGTCATAAACATATTGTTGGCGTAAAAGAATTGGTTGATATGCACATCCTCTATTCTTTCTGCGTGGATGTCTGTAGAACCTGTTTGGTTTATAGTCATCTTCCTCCTCTGAGTCTTCCTCGTATTTACATTGCCTACGTGCAAAAAAGGTTTGTTGATAGGGTCACCATGAGCTAACTTTACCCTTGGCCTTCTATCATCATGTTGATCCCTGTTTGTATTGATTATCAAACATAGTTGTCAAAGGCGCGTCTCATGTGCAAGGCGCACCGAGCTCAAAAGGGATCGCCTCAGGCACCAAAAGGCGGGCTATCTCTCCAAGGTGCAGCGAGGCGCAAGGCACGCTTGGGTGAGGTGGGGGAAGAAAAAGACCAAAAAGATGAAAAAAGGAGGAGGAGAAGAAGCAGCCTACCCAACAAAGACAACCTCAACTCAACTCAACTCCACCTTTATTCCAAAAATTTATTGGGGTTGGCTATATGGATTCTCTTTCTCCACTCTAAACGATTTTATGTTAAATCATTGAAAATGTGTAATGCTTCTAGATCATGTTGTGTTACTCTCTTCCAAGTTAGTTTAGGTCTACTCCTTCTTTTCTTTCCATCCTCTAACCCAATGTGCTTTACTTGTCTAATTGGAGCCTCCGTATGTCTACTCTCAACTTATCCTCAATTGACACCTCAATCTACATGACCAAACCATCTCAATCTCCCTTTTCTCAACTTATCTTTAATTGACACCACTCCTACTTTTTCTCTAATATTCTCATTACGTACTTTATCTAGTTAAGTATGGCCATTCATCCACCTTAACATTCTTATCTCCGCAACTCTCATCTTAGACATATACGGCTCCTTCATTGTCCAACACTCACTGCCATATAACATGGCTGATCGTATGGCTGTACGGTAAAATTTTCCTTTCAACTTATTGGGAATCTTGCGATCACATAAAACTCCCGTGGTACGTTTGCACTTCAACCATCTGGCTTTAATCCTATAACTAACATCCTCCTCATATCCCCAATCTACTTAAAGGATTGAGCCGAGATATTTAAAGTGATTACTTTGGGGTAATATCACTCTATCCAAACTAATTCCTTTTCTATCACCAGTTCAGCCTTCACTGAACTTGCAATGCATGTATACTGTTTTCGTTCTATTTAACTTAAAGCTCTTTGACTGTAGAATATTTCTTCAAAACTCTAGCTTTCTATTGACTATTTCTTGCGTCTTATCTATCAGAACTATATCATCCGCAAATATCATGCACCAAGGGATACTCTCTTGTATATGTTTTGTCAATTCATCTAGAACTAATGTAAAAAGGTAAGGGCTCACAGCCAAAACTTGGTGTAATCCAACTGAGATAGATAAATTTCTTGTGTCCTCTCCCACTGTGTGCACAATAGTAGTTGCTCCTTCATACATATCTTTCAATACTTGTTTGTACCTAATAGATACCCTCTTTTGTTCTAACACTCTCAATAAGACATCTCTTGGAACACTATCATAAGTGTTTTTTAAATCAATAAAAAATTATATGTAGATATTTTTTCACTTCTTTATATTTCTCTATCAAGCTTCTAATGAGAAAGATCACTTTCATAGTTGAATGATCGGGCATGAAGCTAAATTGATTGGAGGAGATAGAAGTGTCATGACGTAGTCGATGTTCCATAACTCTCTCTCACAACTTCATAGTATGGCTCATGAGTTTAATTCCCCTATAGTTTGAGCAACTCTGTATGTCTTCCTTATTTTTAAAAATAGGTATTAAAATATTCCTCTTTCATTCATTAAGCATTTTCTTTGAGTTTAAAATCTTATTAAACAATTTTGTTAACCATGCCACTCCTATATCTCTCAAAACACTTTCACACTTCAATTGGTATTCCATCGAGTCCACAGGATTTATCCACTTTCATTCTCTTAAGTGCTTCCTTTACTTCTGAAGATATAGTCCTTCTAGTGTAATTCACTTTCTTTTCTATTGCTCTGTAGTCTATATTGACGCTATTACAACTTTGACTATTATTAAAGAGGTCATCAAATAATTTCTCCATCTTTCTTTAATGTTCTCATTTTTCACCAATACTTTTCCTTCTTTATCCTTAATGCATCTAACTTGATTGAGATCTTGATATTTCTTTTCTCTCCTCCTTGCTACTTTATAAATATCTTTCTTCCCGTCTTTAGTTCTAAGTTTCTCATATAGCTTTTCAAAGGCCTGCGCTCTTACTTGACAAACCGCCCTTTTTGCCTCTTTCTTTGCTATCTTGTATTGTTTATAAGCCTCATTATTATCACACTTAGGTAATTTCTTATACTATTTTCTCTTTCTCTTCATTGCCTTTTACACTTCCTTATTTTACCACCATCTCCCTTTTGAGGGTGGTCCATGTCCTTTAGACTCCCCAAGTACTTTTCTAGCTACTTCTCTAATCTTTGATGCCATCTGTATCCACATACCATTGGTCTCCATATCTAGCTTCCATGCTTCGGACTCAAGAAGCTCATTTTTGAACTTCACTTGCTTTACTCCTTTGAACTCTCACCCCTTTGTTTGAGTTACAATATTTCTCCTAGCTTTACTTGAATTATTTTTAAACTTGACATCCAAGACCACTAACCGATGTTGACTTGTTAAAGCCTCTCCCGGAATAACCTTGCAATTCTTGTATAGAGCTCTATTTGTCTTCTTGGTTAAGAGGAAGTCAATTTAACTTGTATGTTATCCACTTTTGAAAGTCGCTAAATGAAACTCTCTTTTTATAAAGTAGGTATTTGTTAGTATTAGGTCGTACACTATGGCAAAATCCATGATACTTTTCTCCTCCTCATTCCGGCTACCAAAATCAAAACCTCCATGAACATTCTCATAACCTTGCTTATCACTTCCTACATGTCCATTCAAATCTCTACCGATGAAAACATTCTCTTCATTCGGTATGCTTTGTATTAGATCATCCATATCTTCTCAAAACCTTAGTTTACTCTTACTATTTAGTCCTATTTGTGAGGCATAAGCACTAACTATATTTATTATTTCTCTTTTTAGTACTAGCTTTACTAGTATAATTCTATCTCCTACTATTTTCATAGCTATTACGGCATCATCCTGTCTATGATCATGCCCACTCCGTTCTTGTTCCTCTCCTTTCCGGTAAATCACAGTTTGTATCTTGAATTACTTACTTTCTTGCTTTTATCTCTTACCCATTTAGTCTCCTGAATGCAAGCAATATTCACTATTCTCCTTTCAAAGGTATCCACAAGTTCCATTAATTTTCCTGTAAGTGATACAACATTCCAATTACCAATTTTGATTCTCCTTCTATTCTATTCTTTCATAATTGATCTCCTTCTATGATATCTTCTATTGTTCTTTATGCCTATCTTGTGTTCTGTTCCACTATCTGTTCTATGGACTAACTTCTTTAGCCACACTAGTCCATGATGTAGGAATCCTTGCTCATTTAACACCACAGCCGAGTGCCGGTATGGCGCGTCGCTTTCGGTGAATGCCCTATATCCTTGCATATTTCTCACTACACCCGGGCTTTGATGTAGCGTGTCGTATGTAGAGGACGCCTCAACGTTTATATCATAAGAATTCATATCATGAGGTGTGACGAAATTTTTACGCTGGTTATTACCTACCGCAACTCTTCTCCTTCAACCGGGTTTGAGACCGGCCAAGCACAACCTACTTAGGCAGAGTTGACCCTACAAAGACAACCACTAAAAAAAAAGAAATAAAATGGAAGAAGAAGAAAAAGAGGAAGGAGAGAAGACACAAAGTAGATTTACTTGGCTGGCTCTGGCTGTCTTTGCTCTCAATGATAAAACGTGGCTATGTCTGTGTATTGGCTATGTATTCCAATGTGGCTAGTGGATATTGCTTAAAATGGGCTAGTGGTTAATGGGCTTAAATATAATTTAGAGTTTTTTTAGTGCTCTTTTGCATTTGCATTTTTTTATTTTTTAAAATCCTATTTTAAATAAGTTAAAAATAAATGTAACATAGTTATTCTTAATGAGTTTATAAAATTCAATTTAGATTATTTTATATGATGATTAATAAGGTATTATTAAATTAAAATTTTTAATTGCATTTCATTTTGAGACATTAAAATGAAAGTCAATATATGTGTGTGTGTGTGTGTGTGTGTGTGAGACATTAAAATGAAAGTCAACATATGTGTGTGTGTGTGTGTGTTAGTTTCTTAAACTATGACTATGAGTAGTTTATTTTCATTTTATTTGGGTTGCAAACTTATTATTACTTGAATGCTAGTTATTATTATGTTTAATTTTATGTTATTTTAAGTTCTCTCATTTACTTGATTTTTATGATTTTTTTTTTTAATTTTTTGCGCATCTCCTCGCTTTGCTCAGGCTCGCGCCTTGCGCCTAGGCCCTAGGACCCTTGGGGCCTTGGTTTAACAACTATGTTATCAAAGCATCAAGACTATTTACAATTTCTTTGAAGCGCCTCTCGATACGCTCGGATATGAGATTCATTTGTTGCTTCGGACGTCACTTCCATCATTTTAACATTTTGTCCCTATGGTAAAGGGCTCTAGTTCCCTGATCATTGTCACAAGAACCACTACAATTGCCACCTCCATCAAGGTGAGCCATTTTGATTGGGACGATTTCCTTGTTCTGATATTACCTGACGCAACATGAAGCTCAAATAGAAACCTGAAGCAGCGTGAAGCTCAAATAGAAACACACTCCATACACAAGTGAAAATAAAGAGAAATTACTCCGCTGGATTTTTTTATTAATAGAAATCTGAACTGAAACCCAAATTTTTGGGATAAAGGTTTAGTTGAGTTGAGTTGAGTTGAGTTGAGTAGAAATCTAAACTGAAATACACAGATTATAGAGATTTTGGACTCCTAAACCTAATAGGAATATAAAGCTATTGATTAGGAAGTTTAGATAAACCTATAATAGGAAGATATAAATAAAATCGGAATTAATCTAATCCTAGATTGAATAGGAAATATAATTGAATCCTAAATAGAGTTGGATAGTTACTAAATTAATTCTAATCAATTTTCATAGCTGCTGGGAGTCTTTTCATGAAGTCCTAAGTAAAATAGGACTGCTGGTGATTAAAAAGAAATAACAAAAAACGTGGCTGCTCTTGCTGGGACAGAAAACACCTCCACCAGCTGCCACAAAGGGAAGCACGAGTTTCTGACTGCATTGTGCACTGTGGAACACACTCTGGGTATGTTCTGGACTGCTGGAACACACCAGGGGTGTGTTCTTTGCTGTTTGGCCCTGGGTCATAATTGGTATTTCTTTTTCTTTTTATCTTTATAAACTTCTTATTGGGCAATCTGTTAAATTGAGCAAAGCTTGTTGTCAGTATTACCTCAGCTTGCTCTGAACCCATTTCTGTATCAGCTGTGGTTTTATTTATGTTTAATTTTCACACTGAAGTTCATTGTGTTTTTTTTCCCCTTTCATTTTTGCCTTTTGGTGTATGGGCTCAACTTGTATCATTGAATCTTGAAATTTCTCTTGGACTTCTGAAAGTTGATGCTAGCTTTACTTCGGTAGGCTGTAAAGAGTCTGTGGGTTGGAAGATGGTTCGCTGTTTGATGGTGGTGATAGGGTGGAGAATGATAATGATGATTTGGATTTCCTTGATCTCTGATTAGAGTGGCAATCCTGGTGTTGTTGCCTCTGTTATCGTAGTGACTATTTGTAGTTGGTGAAACGGATCTCAGTGATGGTAAATTAACTTACCTGCAAAAGTGGCTGAGTTAACTCAGTTTTACATCTTGTATTTTCACATAACTTCTCATGTCTGCACTCTGGAGAGGTATTTCTGTACTGAGAGCTATGTTACTGGTATATGTGGAGGCCTAGAACCTCCCTACTTCTTTCCGTTGTTTTGAACTGTCAAAAGTGTCATTCATATTTGGGTAATTTTCATCCTGTATGGGTCAAGCTCAACTAAAGAGTTTAACTTTGATTTAGACGTGTTACTAGAAATTGCTGCTCTCCTATCAATTTCTGAGATGAGCTCATGGATCATAACAATATGGATTGTTGAAATATTTAAACACACGAACAACCATGGGGCAGGGAAATAATATAACTTAATCACACTAACTTTAGGCTTCATTTGGATGGGTTTGAATTTCTAACGATTAAGTATTTGAATTTGAAATTGTCTTTAAATTTTATAAAATTTTCGATTGAAACACAAATCTAAATTCTCTCATTTCAAATGCACATATATTTAAATGGAGCCTTAGATTATTTTGATATTGGGGATTTGCATGATTTTTGATAGTATTGAGGTAGTTAACGTAGTGTTCAAAATTTAGACTAAGTATCATGCTCATATGTTCTTAGAAAATCTGAGATTATTTTTTATTTCATTATAATTAGGTGTTTGGCATGTGTGATATTTACATATGCAACAAAACGTGTTTGGCTTGTATGCTATTTACAAGCAAAAATAGTGCACTGGTCTCTCACATTCATGTATGATCCACTCATGAATTTAGCTTTGTAAGTCCTATATGGATGTAAGAGCTTGATGCACTATCCATGTGTGTTGAATGCACTGAATAATTCCTCCCTCTAATTAGTCCTGTCCTTCTTTCCGTTCTCCTTTATTCTTCAGTTAGGCGCTTAGTTTTTTGCTTTTCCTTTCTTCCAATCTCCTTTATTTCACATCCTTTTTATTATTGTTATTCTTTTTCCTCCCCCTCCTCTCCCCCAATCCTTTCTCTCTCCTTCCTCAATTCTTCTCTTGTGTCATCTGTTTTTTTTTCCCCCTTTGTTCATCTATTGCTTCTGTTTTTCTTCCCTATTTTTCCAACTGAATTCTATGAAACCTAGAATATTGTTGCCCCTTTCTCTTAAGAAGATAGGCATTGACGTTCATTGTGTCTCAATCTCAAAAATGGATTCTAATGTTTATCGTCCTCTATTTTTTGTACCCCTTTGCATTGATTTAGAATATGATTTTCAGTAATTCTAGCATTAATAATTCCATAAGGGATCATGTATGGAAGTATGGAATTCACTCTTATTTTCATTAGGAGTATTGACTATAGATTAGCTGTCTTATTAATGTATTATGTCTATTTCTAGTTCTTCAGCAAAGATTTTATTTCATTTTGGGCATCACCTCTCAAAGGTATGTGCACGTGCCTTGAACATTGCACTTGGGCTTTAGGATCCTGTTAGGGTGGAAACCCTAACTGAGGTAGACCGAAGAGAAAATAGAATAGGAACAGAGCAGAAAGAGAATAAGAAGATAGAGATAGGAAATAAGGAGACAAGATAGATTGTATTATTGATTCATGAATATCCAGAATGGATTGCAGGTAACTGAACTACATTCTTTATACAACTTCTCTGTAACTGACTCTAACAAATCCGACAGCTATAACCTATAACCAACTCCTACCAATTCTCCCATTCAGTTATCAACCACTAACAACTTTACAACCGCTAAACAGATTTTCCCTCCAACTAACTTCTTCACACATTCCTATTCCTGAACCTTCTTCTCCCATATGGAACAATACCCCCTCCATGAGAGCATGCTTGTCCACAAGGATGCTGAAATTCTGGAATCCATTCATTCCCAATTTATCAACTGTTGCTGAATCAGAATTCCATTCCAAAGGTGCCACACAGAAGAGTGGAGATTGAAAATCGTTCCCTTCCTTAGCAAATAGCCTGTTAAGGCTAAAGCATTCCTGTAATGAACGAGATTTCCCTCCATCTTTAGTGCCATACAGTGTAATTTTGTTCCCATCCTTTGGGAATGAAATCTGCAAGCCCTCAAAATCAGATAAAATGGGATTAACACTCTTCATGCAGTCTACTTACAAAATTTTATCAAACCCTCCTAAATCCAATGTATTCTCATTGGAAAAAAGAATTGATGCTGCTGCACCTGCCAGTGGAATGCAGGACACATAGTTCAAGTAACTATGGTTCTTTCATCTGCCACTTTAACTATTGCAGGAGGTACTTGCACTAAAGGCACCTTCAATACATTAGCCACTCTTTCATCTAGAAAAGTATTAGTGCTTCCACTATCCACTAGAATTACCAATTGCCTATCCTTATACCTCCCAAGCACTCTAATTGTATACATGCTTTGGCTATCCTTATTGGCATGTACTGAGAGTGTCATCTCAGGCTGCTCCAGTGGTAGATCCCCTTCTGATATTGCCATCATTCCTTCTTCCACATCATCCTCTGTTCCTTCCTTCCCTTGCTCCTCCATTTGTATTGCTAATGCTGTTTTTGGCTTACATTGATGGCCAGGAAAGAATCTGTCACCACATCTGTAACAGGTCCTCCCTTTTCTAGGGTTAGAAGTAGGGTTAGTTTGGTTGGACTTGGTTGAATTCTGGTTGACAGAACTAGTGCTTACTGCAGGAATTGATTTGGTGGAATTAGTAGAAGTGTTTTTGGCTTGGGTAACATTATTTGGTGGTTTTGGTGAATAGGAAAAATTTTGACTCAATTGTGATGCCTTATAGGTTAAGGATGGAGTAGTATTGGAATTTGCGGAGTTGGTATTTGAAGTTGATGGTTTATAGTAACTGAAAGCGGGTTTGGAGGACACAATGGGCCTGCCACTGTATTGTAAGTTGTAACAGCTGTTCCTGCAATTTGGCTATCTCAAAAGCATAAGTAAGGCTGGTTGGCTTAAACATCCTCACCATAGGCCTAATTTCATACCTGATACCCCTGATAAACCCTGACAAAAAATAATTTTCATCCAAAGCAGGCAAAACCCTCTCCATTCTAATTCTTAAGTCTTCAAATTTATCTTGGTTATCCTCAACAGACCCTTCTTGCCTTATTTTCATAAATTCCTCTGCAATGTCCTCTAATCCCTGTTCACCAAATCTCCTACACAGATCTGCTTCAAATTCCTCCCTAGAATGGCTAATTCTTCCCCTAATCCAATTGTGATACCAAGCATCAGCTTTGTCAGCTAGTATAAACTTGCTATTCCAACCCTCTTTTCCTTAGGTACTTCATAAACCTCAAAGTATTTGCAGCACTTCCTAATCCAAACTTGCAGATCCCCTCCTTCAAAGCCACTAACTCAATTTTAGGATGCATTTTCTGAAATTTTTCTGAGTCAATTGCAGGACTGGAACTACTAGATACCCCCTTCTGTCCATTAGCCAATTCATTTGGACTGAGTAATAATCCTTTCCCAGTTGCCCAATCAGAATCTTTTGCCCCAAAATTATCTTTCCCAGTCTCCACATTCGAATCTTTTCTCTCAAGATCTACTTCTTTACCTTTACTTTTGAGCAATTTACTCACAGCAGCAGCTAACACTCCTATAGTTGTTACCAAACCCTCAATTGCTTTCTTACAATCCATAGCATTTCAATTAGATTCCTAAGTATTTCTAATAATTTCTTCCCTTATCTGTTTTACATCCACTCTGAGTTTCTCCACATCTTTCCTTGTATCTCGAGAATCTCCATGGGAACCCTAACTTGTTCCTCAAGATCTGCAAGTTTCACACCCTCTGGACCTACTACAGAAAACCTGGTCAGGCCTTGTGACTCGCAATCACCAATTTCCGAGCCAAGCCCACCAACTGAGAAGCTTTGATGCCAAATGTTAGGGTGGAAACCCTAACTCAGGTAGACAGAAGAGAAAATAGAATAGGAACAGAGCAGAAAGAGAGAGAATAAGAAGATAGAGATTGGAAATAGGAAGAAGAGAAGATAGATTGTATTATTGATTCAAGAATATCCAGAATGGATTACAAGTAACTGAACTAGGCTCTTTATACAATGTTATGGAAAGTTAATCACTATATTATTTCTCTGTATATTCTATTTTTTGTATTCCTATTTAGGATTTCTTATTTAGGATTTCTTTCTTAATTAGTAGAACACAATTATAGGAATCAATTGTATATATATACCAATGTACAAATTAATTGAAATTAAGGAGAATCATCTCTTTCTACATGGTATCAGAGCCATGGTACAATCAGTATGTGAGGTAATGTGGATACTACAATTACTAGATGAGACAGGTTTTAAGATCTTCCTGCCTGCGAAATTGTGATGTGATAATTAAGCTGCTCTCCATATTGCTTTTAATCCGGCGTTTCATGAGCGGACCAAACATATTGAGATTGATTGTCACTTTGTTCGTGAAAAGATTCAACAACAGATCATCTCAATAGAACACATTAAAACTGGAGAGCAGTTAGGAGATATTTTCACAAAAGCTCTGAATGGAGCTAGGATTACATTTGTAACAAGTTGGGTATGATTAACATCTATACTCCAACTTGAGGAGGAGTGTTGTGAAAAGTCAATCACTATATTATTTCTCTGTATATTCTGTATTCTGTATTCCTATTTAGGATTTCTTATTTAGGATTTCTTCTTAATTAGTAGAACACAATTATAGGAATCAATTGTATATATATACCCATGTACAGATTAATTGAAATTAAGAGATATACCCATGTACAGATTAATTGAAATTAAGAGAATCATCTCTTTCTACATACAACTTCTCTGTAACTGACTCTAACAAATCCGACAACTATAACCAACTCCTACCGATTCTCCCATTCAGTTATCAACTACTAACAACTTTACAACCACTTAACAGATTTTCCCTCCAACTAACTTCATCACACATTCCTATTCCTGAACCTTCTTCTCCTATACGTGATAGATCCCTTTGAATCTTTATGTACCTTGCACCTTTTTTAACTACAGTGGGAACTGGGAATGGGAAGCGTGGGGTCCATAGTCCATTGTACGAGAGTACATTGACTACATGGGAGATGCATGGGTTTTGAAGCTAAGAGGGACAGGGAGATGATACTGACTTTGGAAATAAGAGCCCCAAGTGTGACTAGCTTGTATTCTTGAGTTGGTTTTTTATGGTTGCTCTAAAGGTTTTTAAGGAGCATCTGAAATAACAATGGCACATCTATCAGCAGATTTGCATCAGATAAAACACTGAAAATGGGTGACAGAGCAGTAACATATGTGACAAGATGGATGAGCCATGAGATGAGGTGTCTTTGGTGCCTCTGATGAGTTATGTTGACATACTGATTTTGACTAAAATTAAGACAAGGTTGAATATTATTGTGCCATATCTATAGTGTTTTCTTGGTGGGCTAAGTTGTGCATTATTTGTGCAATAATTATTTTTATAATATGTTGAGAGAAAAGGTCATTTAGTACAACAGGAGGCTTGGCTTGTTTGAAATAAATTGCTTATCTAAAAAAATTATTTAGGCTTCATATGTTCCACAACATATTTTCCTAGAAAACACCTTTCTTCTTTTTGCATTTTTTGATATTTGTATGCTTAGAAAAATTGGTCCATAGAAGACACACACACACACACACACACACACACACACACACACACACACACACACATTCAAAGGGAATGCTAAACATTTTTCCAGGAAAATGACGCTTTGTTTTCAAAATAGGAAAGATTTCCAGGAAAATGACTTTTTTTTTTCAAAATAGGAAATTATTTTTCCAGATATTTTCAAACTCATTAAAAAGAAAGTAATCTATAAGGGAACCATAGTTACATATCTACTAGTCCGCCTACCTTTGCAGATCATCTCTAGCAATGGCTAGCTACCAGTGACAACCACAGTTTTTCTGTGTAATTTTTGTGTTATTCAATTGCATATATAAGAATACAAACACCTTGTAGGTCCAAACATTTCATCATTTTATTTATTGGAAAAAATAATTCCAACTGATTTTCAGTGTTGCTACTTAATAGCAGAAAGTGAATTTTTTTTTTTTTAAGTTTTTGGTGAAATGCTTTTCCTTATACATACATATATATATATATATATATATATATATATATATTTTTTTTTTTTTTTTTTCTATAGACAGATTTTTGTGAAACAAATGGAGCCTAAATGAAAAGTATTTAGTTATATTCCTGAACAAGGCAGTTGATCATATATCTTGTATATGCCCTTAATCTTTGGCCTAGGTAAAAAGGAAGGAGTTGGTTTATTCCCATTCAAATCCCAGCATTTAGAAAAATTTGAGATGTACTTTCTTATGGATACTTTACGATATAGAGAAAACCATGATTATCATTGATTACTTGTTCCAAAAGAAATAAAATTTATCCATATTGCACATATGTTGGTAAAATTCTTTAAATTGTTGGTGCTGATTATATTTTTTTGCTGTCCACAGACACTCAGCACCAATTCAATGCGCGTGAGAGTGATTGGGGCTTCACTTCATTCATGCCTTTAGGGGAATTGTATGACCCTGGTAGAGGATATCTTGTTAATGACACATGCATCATTGAAGCTGATGTTACTGTCCGTAGGGTCATTGATTATTGGTCGCATGATTCCAAAAAGGAGACTGGTTATGTTGGACTGAAGAACCAAGGAGCTACCTGTTACATGAACTCTCTCCTTCAGACATTGTACCATATTCCTTATTTCAGAAAGGTTAGTGTATTTGGTCTTTATGGTTTGAATGAAGGAAATTATTTGCAATTGAAATGTTATTTGCAGGCTGTGTATCATATGCCAACAACTGAGAATGATATGCCATCGGGGAGCATTCCTCTGGCTTTACAGAGTTTGTTTTATAAGCTTCAATACAGTGACACTGGTGTAGCAACAAAAGAGTTGACAAAGTCTTTTGGCTGGGACACATATGATTCTTTCATGCAGCATGATGTGCAAGAACTTAATAGGGTTCTGTGTGAGAAGCTTGAAGATAAAATGAAGGTATAGAGCTTTCATGGTTTCATGGTTTCACTGGTCATTGCTGAAGTTTATAAGGGATCAGTAAATATATACCTTTGTTTTACTGTTTCAGAGAACGGTTGTAGAGGGTACAATACAACAATTATTTGAAGGGCACCATATGAATTATATTGAATGCATCAATGTGGACTATAAGTCGACGAGAAAGGAATCATTTTATGGTACACATTTGGGTTACGTTGTGTAACTAAATTATCGAGATTCATCTTGTGGGCCTCACGGGATTTTATATATAATTGTAGATCTTCAGCTTGATGTTAAAGGGTGTCAGGATGTTTATGCTTCTTTTGATAAATATGTGGAGGTGGAACGTCTTGAGGGTGATAATAAATATCATGCTGAGCAACATGGGTTACAGGTGAGGTGATTTTGGGACGTGGGCACTTTAAGCTTTTGCACATTTATACTTGCTTCTGGATCACTCAACTATTAAATATTTGTTTTCAGACGCTTAAGGTTTTAAACAGATTGATTTATTTGCATTTGTGCCGCTTGTCTTATTCTCAGGGATTTCATTCATGTCTCGAATCTTATTTACTTGTTTAATTTTTGAAATCATTAACCATTAATGAAGTGCGATAATTTATGGTTCTCTTTCTATTTTTGCTTCTTTCTTTCTATTCTAAAAGATTGTTTGGTAAATGCTTGCTAATGTTAGCTTATTTTATTCTTCTGGAAATTGTTATCTAATATGCCTAATATATTTTTTTCAGGATGCTAGGAAGGGTGTCCTATTTATTGACTTTCCTCCTGTTCTTCAACTTCAGTTGAAACGATTTGAGTATGATTTTATGCGGGATACCATGGTAAAGGTTAGTCGTTGGCCACATTGTTTTCTTTCTAAAGTTGTTTGTATTTTTTGCATTTGGCCCATTGAATGAGCTATATAATGGGGGTAGCTCTTCGCATTCCTGTAAACCTGCTTCCCCAACCTAGTGGGATTCAAATTTGAGCCTCTCAAGAGAGATGTCAAACTTTTTCCAATAGAATGTCTTCTTGGGGATTCTAGTTTGTATTTATCATTTAAGATGACTGCTTATTTATTGCTTGGATTTTTTGTATTTTCATTTTCTGTTTGGTTGTGGTAAAGTTTTATTTAATAGCAGTTGTATGGAAAACAAATAGGGTTCTATAATTTCAATGCTTCTTATTTTCTTTCCCCTCTCTTGATCCGCCTCTCCTAATTGTACTTGAATTCATGCTGATGAAACTTATTTAATGAAATTGACTTAGTTGTGAATTTTAACCTGTAAATAAGTAAAGATGAACATGTCATGCTTGGTGTCATTTGTTACATTAATACAAGGATAGAAAGCTCTCCATGCTTCATTTTTTTTGTGGGTGGTTGGTTCCTCCCTTACGCAATGTTTGGGTAGGATTTTGATGTCATGGCTTTATCAAGGTTTTTTAGGCTTAACATCATGCTTTGTCCTGTGGAAATAAAAACTCAAACATGGATAACACGACTGGCTAAGTGGAATTAGTGCTTATTGCTTATGTAAATTCATTTTGTTTTTCCATGCTTCATCCTTTGTGTTGATAACTAAGCCTTCACTTATGTATCCTAGATTATGTTCTGTTGATATAGTTAATCTTAGGGATTGCAGTTTCTCTTGCCCTGAATAAATGTGGCAGAGGTAGGTTTTGATTTTAGAATGGGGTTGGAAAATGGAAGAACCCTATCCATTTATATGTAATATGTTTTTCAAAATTATTTTGAATAATAAATATTTCAATTTTTTTAAATTTCTTTCATTTCATATTCATACATTGTATGGAAAGATGAAAGATAAAAGGCGAAAAAGTGTGGAAGTATGTGTAAATGCGGAAATGAAACTGAAAAAATATCTTATGACCTATGGTAGGGCGGGTGGGTAATGATATTCAATAGTGGGTTGAGTATGGGTTTGGAAAAGCTGCCTTATACCTGACTCGTATCAATCCTAATTGATACTCACTACTATTGCTTCTTTATATACTGCAAAAAATGTTTGGATGTGTTGCAGAATGCTGCTATTATGTGTTTGATTAGAAAGGTATAGAAGTTAGTGTCAGCGTATGTTTTGTGACAACTTTTTTGAGTACACTAATTCAAAAGGTTGGTTGGGCTGACATTTTGAAGTTTGGCCTAGAATTGACTTGACTTTTCAGGCTTATGTATTGACCAAGCCTGGCCCAATATAATGGAAAAGGGTAAATATTGTTGATCAGAGAGGAAAAAGACACTCTCATTGAATTTCAATTGAGTATACACACAGTTATTTATATATGATGCTATTCTATACTAACTAGGAAACCCTCACTATTAGTAATCCTTATAAACCTGGGAAAAACAACTATATAGGACTTTACAAGGGTTGACTTTCATAACACACCCCCCCTCTAGTTGGAGCATAGATGTTAATTAAGCCAAACTTGTTACAAATATAGTTAATATGAGCTCCATTCAGAGCTTTTGTAAATATATCTCCTAACTGCTCTCTAGTTTTGACATGACCTGTTGAGATGATCTTTTATTAAATTTTTTTATGAACAAAGTGACAATCAATTTCAATATGTTTGGTTTGTTCATTAAAAATACAGGACTAGAAGCAATATGGAAAGCAGCTTGATTATCACACCATAATTGTGCAGGCAATAAGATCTTAAGACCCACTTCTTCTAATAATTGATGTATCTACATTATTTCACACACTAATTGTGCTATAGCTCTATATTTTGATTCAGCATTTGATTGAGAGACCATGTTCTGTTTCTTAGTTCTCCAAGATACTGAATTGCCTCCCAAAAAGACAATACCCATTAGTTGCCCTTCTGTTGGCCTTAGATCTTTTCAAGTCTGTATCTGAAAACATTCAACATTCAAATGCCTGTGATTACCATATAACAAGTTTCGCCCTGAAGCACCCTTCAAATGGCGTAGGATTTGTCACAAAGCTTCCCAATGGGCAACAGTGGGGGAAGTTGTAAATTGACTTACCAGACTGATTGATTATGCAATACTAGGGGGAGTTATTGTGAGGTAGTTCATTTTACCCACTAGTAACTTGTACTTTTTTGCATCTTCAAACAATTCACCATCCTTTGTCATAAGTTGCAAATGTGGTGTCATTGGTGCAATATAAGGCTTAGCACCCAATTTTCCTATTTTTGATAATAAGTCAATGATATACTTTCTTTGGGACAAGAAGATACCTTTTTTATTTCTCAAAATTTCAATAACCCAAGAAATACTTTAATAGGCCCAAATTTTTTGTCTGAAATTGGGTTTGAAGGAAGGATGTAGGGGATGAAATACTTGTAGAGTCACTTCCTATGATAACAATATCATTCACATAAACCACTAGCAAATTTAAACCAACTTCAGATTGCCTATAGAAAATTGAATGATTACACCTACTCTTTTGCATTCACTATATCTCCTAAACCAAGCTCGAGGACTTTATTTCAGGCCATAAAGAGACTTCTGAAGGCTGCAAACTTTACTCAACTCTCCCTGGGCAACAAATCTAGGAGGTTGCTCCATATACATCTCCTCCTGTAGATCACCATGACGGAAAGAATTATTGATATCTAACTGATACAAAGGCTAATCATATGTACTTGCTAGAGAGAGACATTTGAACAGAAGCAAGTTTAGCCGTAGGAGAAAAAGTGTCAGAGTAACCAACCCCATACGTTCGTGCATGTCCTTTGGCTACAAGGGAGGCTTTTAATCTAGTTACAGAATCATTAGGATTCACCTTCACTGAAAACACTCATTTGCAGCCAATAGTTTTCTATCCAAAATGTAAAGGCATTAGTTCCCATGTACCATTAGTATCTAAAGCTACCATTTCCTCTTCCATTGCAGCACGCTAGCTTGGATGAGACAAAGCTTCAGCAACAGTTTTAGGAGTGGAAATAGAGTTTAAAGAAGTAAGAACAACGAGAAGAAGTAGACAATTGATCATAAGAGACAAGAAGAGATAGGATAAGTACATGTATGCTTACCTTTGCCAAGAGCTATGGGAAGATCTAGGTCAAACTGAGGATCAATGAGGGGGACTGGATCTTTTGACGAAGAAGTTAGTGGAGGTTTTGAGTCAAGAGTCTCTAATCTCTTGGAATATACATAAACAATGGGGGAGGAATAGGTGCTGAGGTCGGTGAAGCTAGAGGATTTTGAGGACTATCCAACTGTTGGATAGTGTAAACCAATAGATCATCTTCCTCCCCCTAATATTCATAAATAGATGGAGGAGGAAAGAATGTAATATCAACAGACATAAGATAACGATTGAGAGTTGAAAAAAAAATCAGTATCCTGTTTGAAGCCGAGAATAACTGAGGAAGACACATTTAAGAGATTTGGGATTCAATTTAGTGGCTTGTGGAGAACATATCGCACAAAACAAGTACTACTAAATATACGTGGTTCAAGGGGAAAGAAAGCATTAGGGGGAAACAAAACATTATGAGGAATTTCACGATTTAGGACAAAAGAAGACATACGATTGATAAAAAAGCAAGCAGTAGAAACTGTATCAACTCAAAAATATTTAGATATCTTCATTTGAAAGAGAATTGTTCTAGCAACCTCAAGAAGATGGTAGTTCTTTTTTTTGGCAACCTCATTTTGGGACGGAGTATCAACACAAGATGACTGACGAAGAATACCATTCTATGACGTATAAGTTTGGAAGTTTCCAAAAAGATATACTTTTGCTTTATCACTTCGCAAGATATTCATAGAAACGTTAAATTACATTTTTAATCTCAGCACAAAAGGCACAAAAAATAAAAAATAACTCAGAACATTTTGTCATTAACAATAACCAAGTAACATGAGAATAATCGTCAACAAATATAACAAAACACTTGAATCCAGCTTTAGAAGAAGCAGGACACGGACCCCAAATGTTAGAATGGACTAATTTAAAAGGGGATGAAACTCATTTATTGACTCTAGGAACTTAATGTAAATGATAATCTTTAGCAAATTGACATGACTCACATTCTAAAACTGACAACGACTGAAAATGAGGACACTATTTTTTCAAAATAGATAAGGATTGATCTCTAAGATCTTGGCATCTGTTTGTTGAGGATGTAAAGACCTCTAGACTCATGACCTCTACTAATAATTTGTTTCATCGTAAGATCTTGTAATAGACGATTGTTAGGAAAAAATGAGATGAAATAATTCAAGTCTCGAGTGAGTCTACTCATAGAAATTAAGTTAAAAGAAAACTTAGGTAAACCTAGCACAGACGAAAAAGAGATTGATGAAGATAGATCAACAGTTTTAGAACTAAGGACACAAGAGGTGGGCCTATTTGCTAAAGTGACTTTAGAGGATGTTGTGTGTGATTGAAAGTAGAATGGAAATTTGAATACCTGTCGTATGATTTATAGCACCACAATTAATAATCCACGTAGATGATGAGGAAATAAGACACACTGAGGATTTACTTGACTCAACAATAATAGTTGTAGAGAAAGTAGTGGACTTCGATGATGCCTGATATTGGTGTTGTTAAAGGCTCTTCGAGGCGTCAAGCGAGGCGCTTCGAGGCGTCGAGCGAGGCGCTAGGCGAGGCGAGGCGAGGCAACCCTCTAGTGCCTCACCTGGATTGCATGAGGCGAGTGCCCCAGAGAGAAAAGCGTTAGGCTTGAGGCGACAGAGGTGACAAAGGCGACGGCTTTTTCATATAACGTTTACTTTTTTTTTTTTTAATTTGTTTTTTACACAGTAAGAGATTAGAAGGTAATTTCTTCATGTGATGCTTGTCATCATTCGGGATTACAACAAAGTAGGAACTAAATCTGCACTGATAGCTTAATACTCTCCTAAGACTTAGGAAATCACACTAATTTAGGCTAGTTGTACATAACAAAACTATACTTTTAATTTTTAATTTTAATTTTTTATTTTTTTAAGTTACACCAAGAAAACCTAACTAAACAAGGAAAAAAAAAATACTAATAAGGGATTACAACAAATTAGGAACTAAATCAGGGATTATACAACTAATAAGGGATTATAATAAATTAGGATCTAAATCAAGGATTGTATGGCCAAGTGATTATATAGCTAGTGAATTCTAAGTCAATTCTTCCTCATATAAGGAATAAAAATAAATAGGAAAGATTTTAGAGATTCTAACAGTACATATTTGATATTCTCCATTTTTGGTTATAATACAAGATTTGATTAAGTTAGAATATTACCTTTCACATGTGTAAATTTTCTTGTCCCATATAAATCTTATCTATTAAAAAGTTCTTAATGCCTTTTTTGGCAAACACTTGCTCTAAACCTTAATAAAGTGGAGTTAATTAATCTTTCTTTGAATTTCATTTCCTTTCTATAATCTTGTTATTTTTTGCTTTATATTTCTCTTATATTACATATAGTGCAGTGCAGATAATTTTTTTTTTTCTTTCAAGTTAAAAGTATGGTAGCTATGGTACCTCACTTCGCAAAGGCCATCGCCTCTTGCCTAAGGTCATAAGGTACCCTATTGCCTTAATGTCGCTTTTCGCCTTAATAACATTGCCTGATACCTAAAGAATTGGGCATATTCATCTACTGTCACTAAGACAGTCTTTCTTTCTGCCATTGTGATTAATGAATTATCAAATGCTACACGAGCGTAATCTAAAAGAGAGATCCAAACACTGAACAGGAATATTGGAATACTCACTAGATCCAAAGTACTTCAGCTTCATAAAATACTCCCAATAAAACACTTGTTAGAGAGTATTTCAATTCACATTAATATGCACAGCAAATACCTTAAAAGCAAAGCAACTTCAAGGTGTGGCTTAGCAAATACTCAACAAATAAGAAAAGAAACGATTTCAAGTTCCAAATGGTAACTCAAATAGGTTACCGAAGCCAAATCATAAGGAAAACCTCCAAGCAAGACCAAAGCGCTAAAACACAAGAAGACCCAAATACACCCTTTATTAATAGGTGCAGTAACCCAAAACAGTAGCTCACAGGGACTACTGAAGAACATGCAGAATAGGGTAATCCACAATACTCCCACAAAACACCTTTAAGAAACACTCAAACAAACCAAACTGTACTACCACAGTAGAGTTGATGTGGAGAATGGATCCGGAGCATAATCCGCTGCCAAATGAGTGCAAATTCACCAGCAGGTGAATTGGAGCTGGAAGAAAGGAACGGTGCGTGGAGGCCTCTCGCTGGGAATTTGATGGTCGAAGTTTGATGGTGGCCTGGTCGACGGCCAGTCTTCCTTCCTAGACTGGCAGTGAGGCATGTGGGTCACGCTAGAATGGTGACATTTGTAACAGTAGTTTCTCTTTCAATGCAGAGAAGTTTGAAAAAAAAAAAAAAATCCTTAAAGGAAGGTTCTGTTCTGATCTTGTGGGGTTTCTCAAACTGTAGCTCTGATACCATGTTGATCAGCTCATTGATTTCAATTGAGTATATACATAGGTATTTATATACAGAACTATTCTACACTAACTAGGAAACTTGCACTAATAGGAATCCTTATAAACCTAGGAAAACTAACTATACAGGGCTTTACTAGGTTGATTTTCATAACAAATATTAATATTTTGATGAGTGGACATGTTGGGAATAAACACAAATCGGAACCCTGGCTTTCCTTGGAAGTCTACCTCAATTCCAACTTCTAAGAGAGCTGCGCAACTTCCTGGCCCCATGAATAGATCTTCATTTGGGCATAGGAATTTTCTTCATGACAAACATAAAAGAATAAGTGGCGGTTTCTATTTGATACAAACAACAGGGGCTTAATTAAAATCATGGTAAGGGCCTTTTAATGTTGGAAGCACTTGAAGAGATGTAGGTGCTGATTAAAAAGTTGAATATCTAATTATGGTTGATTTTGTTTTGTAGTAGTTACTTAGTAGAATGATTTGTTATTGTGAGGTGGATAATATGTTAAGGAGTTGAATTATCTAGGGATAGCAGGTCAATCCTATGGATATGTCATGGAGAGTGGTAGTAGTAATTGGAAAAAGAAAACCCTTCTTTTTCCAATTTCGGTTTGCATATTATTTCCAATTGTCATTAGCCACGGAAATTGCACAAAGTGTTCATTTTTACCTCCATTTCTACTTTTTATTTTTTTTAGGTTTTAGTTGCACTGGAAAGTTTGTTATGTTAATTGTTATTATTATAAATACAGTAGCACAGCCTACAGTGAGGATGTGGTGGGGTGAAGGAGGTGATTGGTGATGGCAGCGGGATTGGAGATGACAGATTGTGATAGCAACAACATTAGCAAGTTGATGTCTTGGGTGGTATTATGATGCTGGTAGCCAAGTAGTGTTACTAATGATGGTAGTGTTAATAACTTGGCATCCATTTCTGTCATATAGATGCTTATGCTGTTGAGGAGTATTATGTAATGGTTGGTTGGGAGGTAGCATGCAAAAGACCATTGCACTACAGACAGTCTAAAATCCAAATATGAGAACAAATTTTCTTGATGGGACTCCTACTTTTGGCTGTCTATATGGAAGTGTAAGTTGGCTTGTAGGGCATCAAAGAAGTCAAGCAATGCCATGTCTTGGTGGTTTTAATTTTGTGTGCTTGAGCTCAAAACTAAGTTTGCTTTAGTTTCTTGATGTTATTTAGTATGATTTAATAATTTAAATACATGATACTAGATTTGTGTAAAACAGTGACCTTACATCTATAAATATGTATTTTTTGAGAAATGTGAAAAATGAAAAAAAAGACTCCTTTTTGTGAACGCAAAAACCCTATATATTTGAATTTTTATTTTATGTGAGAAGCTAATACAATCAAGATATTTGATGCATAAATTAGCTCATAAATGAGCCAGACATCTAGTTTATTTGCAAGGTTGTTTATCCTGTTGATGAATTTAAACAAGTTCAGAGTCAAGTTTGAGTTTTTCATTAATATTAACCAACAAACAAAAAATTTGGATCTGTAAGTAGCCAAGTTTAAATTGTTCATGAATGGCTTGCTTGGTCTTCTGTTCCAACAGCATAGTTTGAACCAATCACCTTAATTACTTTTAGTATGTTTCTTTATGATGGACAGCTGAAGAATTTTGTTCTAGATTTTCTAAACCATGAGAATCATCAAGTCAACATTGTCTTGTGGACTCAGAACCCATAGAATCTTTCTATTGAATTTTTGAGTTGTTTTAATTGGGTAATTGAATTGCCTAATTGAAAGCCTCTTCGAAGGAGTGGATGAATTGTATGGGTTAGAAAAAGTCGCATGATCTCATTTGGAAAAGTACGTTAGCTATATTTTGCCTCTTCTTTGGGCTTTTGGTTTTAGGGTGTAAAATATAATTGAAAAAGGCTATGATTGAACATCTTTTAGTTAATTGTTGACAGGACACAGCAGATCCTTGTATGGAAAATAAATGTCATTCAGTTCACTGACTAAGATATCAATGAAGAAAATTCATATTGTTGCTTATGTATTATTGTCCTTACTTGGTCTCCCTTCCTTTCCTTTTTTTTCCCTTCTTTCCTAATGCGATGCAATGTCATCACATTAGCCAGGCACACAGGCCATAAACAAATATACACAAATATTTGTTGTTTTCTTTCTCATTGAGGGACAATGATTCCTAAAGGGCTACAGATTGGTTTTTCTGAAAGGTTAAAAGTTTGTAATGTTTTCCTTTTCAGTGAAGGTGCTGTCTTTTTGTTGGAATACTTTTGTCATTCATTGATTTTCTTGTCTTTAGATATGTTGTCTTTTAGGTGCATGTACTTTTTCATGGTTTCCTCATTTTTCAGTTTTCTTCACCTATTTCACTGATGCCTTGCAGATAAATGATCGCTATGAGTTCCCTTTGCAACTTGATCTTGATAGAGAGGATGGTAAATATTTATCTCCTGAGGCAGAGAGAAGCGTCCGCAACCTGTACACTCTACACTCTTCACAGGTAAAAATTTGTGTTGTAAAAGAATCCGAGAACAAATTATAAGATCTTTTACTCGTTAAATTGATCTAAAGTGAGAATTAATTTGAAACTGAGTGCACTTTGAGGACATCCTTTGCGTGTGAGAAACTGATCAATTTTTCCCGATCTCACTTTGACACCGATATTGTGCGGGGTGGGGACAGACTTTTTCCTTGCCCTGAATCCACGTAAACTGCCTCGTACAATAACATATTATTAATTTTTATTAAAAAATAATTTATTTTTATGTCTTTATGTATTTAAATATTATAATTTTAGCTAAAAATATAAATATATTAATGAAATTATGTTTAAAACTCACATTTCTAACTTATATTTTATTTTTGATAAATAAAGTTGTATTATATAATAATAAATTAAAAGAAAAAAAAATGAAAGGAAAGACCTTACGGGGAAACCCACCTTGATCCTGAACTCCTGTGGGGCAGGGATAGGGGGAGCAATCCCCACCCGCAACCGACCAGTTGCCATTAGTAACCTGATGTGGTGCTTGGGTTTTTCTGTGGGAATAGGACAACCTGTGAGTAAGCTGCACTAGCTATTTGAAAGAGAAGTCATGATAACAGAAAGTAACTAATAATTGTCTGTTGAGGAGACATACAAGTGCAATGAGAGCTTAAAGGGGCCAGAAGCCATGCATGAGGATCACAGATGGACAATCTTAAATAGTTGCATAGGAAGCTTGACATTTTTAAACAACAGATTATTTTGCATTTGATCCAAAATCAGGCTTTAGATGTGTGGAATGCCTTAATTTTATCGAGTGCAAATATTCTGAATTTCTAATAGACCAATGTCCAGCATTGTAACTCAGTAAATGCTTTTTTTGTTTTCTCCTCTTTCACTTCTTTTTGCTTCATGCATATATGAATTGATTGCTTTCATATGTAGTCCTATATAGTTGGGTGAAATGTAGTCGTGCTCTGTGGTATCTGAAACCCCTTGCCTTTGACATTTTTTTGTTTCTTTGTTGTTAGTTTATCCTGTGATGGTTCGTTTTTGTGTTGATGTTGTAAATTTTCTTTTGATTCATTGGTATCCATAAAATGAGTATTTTGTTACTGATGTGCATATTGGGATGATAATTATGAGCTGTTGCTTGTTTTCAGTGTTTTAGTTCATAGTGGTGGTGTGCATGGTGGGCACTGTTATGGAAAGTCAATCACTATGTTATGGAAAGTCAATCACTATATTATTTCTCTGTATATTTTGTATTCTGTATTCCTAGTTAGGATTTCTTATTTAGGATTTCTTCCTAATTAGTAGAACACAATTATAGGAATCAATTGTATATATATACCCATGTACAGATTAATTGAAATCAATGAGAATCATCTCTTTCTACATGGCATCAGAGCAGGTCATCAATCTAGGGTGACTATTTGTTCTCACTACCCAGCTCAGGAGAGACCTTGGCCACCGACTGGCCGTTTCAACCCCGATCAACATCGCCGGCGTCGTCTCAACCCCCTCCATCGTGTGTCTTTGTTCGATCCAAGATAACCATTAAAGGACTTCTGAGGTTTGGCTCTCAGATCCTATTTTGGTATTTGCTTGATTTGTGATTTTGGGTTATTTTGCTGCTATAAGCACTTTGGATTAGCGTTTCGGTTAGTTTTTTTTGTCTCAACAAATGGCAGACAATAAGAATGTTATTTTTGATGTGATTCCGGTGATAACTAAGATCACGGAACACAAACTTAATGGTTCGAATTACCTAGAGTGGAGTAAGACTGTTAGGGTCTATTTGCGTAGCATTGATAAGGATGATCACCTTACTAAAGATCCACCCACTGATGATACACGACAAACTTGGCTAAGGGAGGATGCTCGGTTTTTTTTGCAGCTTCGGAACTCAATTCTTAGTGAGGTAATTAGTTTAATTAATCACTGTGAATTTGTTAAGGAATTGATGGATTACTTATATTTTCTGTATTCTGGTAAAGGAAATATCTCCCGTATTTATGATATTTGTAAGGCATTCTACCGTGCTGAGAAAGAGGATAAGTCTCTCACGGCTTATTTTATGAATTTTAAACGGGTATATGAGGAACTTAATGTATTGTTGCCTTTTAGTCCTGATGTGAAAGTTCAGCAGGCCCAACGGGAGCAACTGGCTGTTATGAGTTTTCTTGCAGGCATTCCTTCAGAGTATGAGACTGCTAAATCTCAGATCCTCTCCGATTGAGATTTCCTCTTTGCATGAAACGTTCACACGTCCTTCGCATGCAGAGTACTCAATCTTCACACCGCCAAGAGTGCTCTTATTAGCCGTAATCCAAATGGACAACAGGGTAATAGAAGAGAAAGTAGAGGAGGAATTACAGGCAACAGAAGTAATCAACGTAATGGAGAGGCTAGTTCTAATAAGGACTCAAGAGGAGTCATTTGTTATTATTGCCATGAGCCTGGTCATACAAAATATAATTGTCCGCAACTTCAGAGAAAAAATCAGCGATCACAGATGGCAAATATGGCGTGAAGAATTCTCTGATATCTTCCTCTGAAAACTATTTTGGTATCTGCAGAGGATTTTGCACAATTTTCCCAGTATCAGGCATCTCTAAAGCCTACCAGTTCCCCTGTCACTGCGATCGCTGAGTCAGGTAAATCCACTACATGCCTTGTGTCTTCTTCATCCAAATGGGTTATTGATTCTGGTGCGACAGATCACATGACAGGTAATTCTAGTCTTCTATCTGCTTTTCAGTCTAATCTCACTTCCTCTACTGTTACTTTAGCTGATGGTTCTACTTCTTGTGTCATGGGTTCTGGAACTGCGAACCCGACTTCGTCAATTTCTTTGTCTTTTATTTTGTGTCTACCAAAATTCTCTTTTAATCTACTTTTTGTTAGTAAACTTGCTCGTACCTTAAATTGTTCTGTTTCCTTTTTTCCTGACCAGTGTTTGTTTGTGATCTTACGGCGGATTATTGGTAGAGGACGCGAGTCAGGTGGTCTCTACATTCTGGAAAATCATGTACCGCGGTCGCTTGTTTGCTCCAGTACCTTAACACCTCTTGAAGCTCATTGTAGATTGGGTCATCCTTCTTTGTCTACCATGAAGAAGCTGTGTCCTCAATTTCAGTCTTTATCAGTACTAGAATGTGAGTCGTGTCAGTTTGCAAAACATCATCGTTTGCCTTCTGTGTCTAGAGTCAATAAACGGGCTTCATCTCCTTTTGAGTTAGTTCATTCTGATGTTTGGGGTCCTTGTTCTGTTACATCTAAAACTGGATTTCGTTATTTTGTTACTTTTGTTGATGATTACTCTCGTGTTACCTGGTTATATTTAATGAAGAATCGTTCTGAGTTGTTTTCTATCTTTTGTGCTTTTTGTAATGAAATCAAAACTCAATTTAATATTTCTGTGCGCATATTAAGAAGTGACAATGCCAAAGAATACTTTTCAGCACAATTTCAGCCTTATATGACACAAAATGGCATTCTTCATCAGTCTTCCTGTGTGGATACCCCATCCCAAAATGGCGTGGCCGAAAGAAAAAATCGTCATCTTCTTGAGGTAACTCGTGCTCTTCTTTTTCAGATGAAAGTACCTAAACACTTTTGGGCGGATGCAGTTTCTACGGCATGTTTTTTGATCAATCGTATGCCGTCTTCTGTCCTTAATGGGGATATTCCTTATACTACTTTGTTTCCTACAAAATCTTTGTTCCCTATTGAACTCCGTATTTTTGGTTGTACCTGTTTTGTGCGTGATGTTCGTCCACAGGTTACTAAATTGGATCCAAAATCTCTCAAATGTGTCTTCCTTGGGTACTCCCGACTCCAAAAAGGGTACCGTTGTTTCTCTCCTACTCTTAATCGTTATCTTGTTTCTGCAGATGTCACATTTTTTGAGTCCACTCCATTTTTTTCCTCCATCATCTGTGTATGAGAGTTAGGAGGTGGAGGATGATCTCTTAATATATACTGTTCAACCAATGTCTAGTCCTCTCCCACAGCCTGTTCCTTCTGTCTCTAGACCTACTCGACCTCCCGTTGTTCATGTTTATTCCAGGAGATTAGAGATTCCTGACTCAGATCCTCCACCAGCTACTTCGTTGGGAGATCCTGTACCTCATACTGATCATGATTCTGATCTAGACTTACCCATTGTTCTTCGTAAAGGTAAACGTTCATGTACTTACCCTATCTCTTCTTTTGTTTCTTATAATCAATTGTCTTCTTGTTCTCGGTGTTTTGTTACTTCTTTAGACTCTATTCCTATCCCTAATCATTAATGAGGCCTTTGTCTCATCTGGCCGTGTGATGCTATGAAAGAGGAAATGGAGGCTTTAGATGCTAATGGTACATGGGAACTATTGCCTTTGCCCACTGGTAAGAAAGCTATTGGTTGCAAATGGGTATATACAGTAAAGGTAAATCCTGATGGTTCTGTGGCTAGGTTAAAAGCACGCCTTGTAGCAAAAGGATATGCTCAGACATATGGGGTTGATTACTCTGATACTTTTTCTCCTGCAGCTAAACTTACTTCTATTCGCTTGTTTATCTCTTTAGCAGCTACATATGATTGGCCCCTGTATCAATTGGATATCAAGAATGCTTTCCTTCATGGTGATCTTCAGGAGGAGGTGCATATGGAGTAACCACCTGGGTTTGTTGCTCAGGGGGAGTTGGGTACAGTTTGTAGGCTTCGGAAGTCTCTTTATGGCTTGAAACAAAATCCTAGGGCATGGTTTGGGAGATTCAGTGAAGCAGTACATGAATTTGGTATGCAAAAGAGTAAGTATGATCACTCAGTATTTTATAGGCAATCTGAGGCTGGTCTAATTCTTTTAGTAGTCTATGTGAATGACATTGTCATCACTGGGAGTAACTCTGCAGGTATTTCATCTCTTAAAACCTTCCTCCAAACTCAGTTTCAGACAAAAGACTTGGGATTGTTAAAGTATTTCTTGGGTATCGAAGTTATGAGAAGTAAGAAAGGTATTTTCTTGTCTCAAAGAAAATATGTCCTCGATCTATTGACAGAGACAGGAAAATTAGGTGCTAAGCCTTGTAGTGCACCAATGACTCCAACTTTACAACTGTTAGCAGGGGATAGTGAGTTGTTTGAAGATCCAGAGAGATACAGGAGATTGGTAGGAAAATTGAACTACCTTACAGTCACTCGTCCTGACATTGCTTATGCCGTTAGTGTGGTAAGTCAGTTTATGTCTTCCCCAACTGTTGCTCATTGGGAAGCCTTGGAACAAATCTTGTGTTATCTGAAGGGCGCTCCAGGAAGAGGTTTGCTATATGGTAATCATGGGCATTTGAATGTTGAATGTTTTTCAGATGCCGACTGGGCTGGATCTAAGGTTGACAGGAGGTCAACTACTGGATATTGTGTTTTTATTGGAGGAAATTTGGTGTCTTGGAGAAGCAAGAAGCAGAGTGTAGTTTCTCGATCTAGTGCTGAATCCGAATACAGAGCCATGGCACAATCAGTATGTGAGGTAATGTGGATACTTCAATTACTAGATGAGACAGGTTTTAAGACCTCCCTGCCTGCGAAATTGTGGTGTGATAATCAAGCTGCTCTTCATATTGCTTCTAATCCGGTGTTTCATGAGCGGACCAAACATATTGAGATTGATTGTCACTTTATTCGTGAAAAGATTCAACAACAGATCATCTCAACAGGACACATCAAAACTGGAGAGCAGTTAGGAGATATTTTCACAAAAGCTCTGAATGGAGCTAGAATTGACTACATTTGTAACAAGTTGGGCATGATTAACATCTATGCTCCAACTTGAGGGGGAGTGTTATGGAAAGTCAATCACTATGTTATGGAAAGTCAATCACTATATTATTTCTCTGTATATTTTGTATTCTGTATTCCTATTTAGGATTTCTTATTTAGGATTTCTTCCTAATTAGTAGAACACAATTATAGGAATCAATTGTATATATATACCCATGTACAGATTAATTGAAATCAATGAGAATCATCTCTTTCTACATGCATTATTATGCTTATATTCGGCCAACTCTCTCGGATCAATGGTATGCTTTGTCTTCCCCCGAGTTTTTCTAGTTTCAATGATGCATTATTATTTTTTAATTTTTGTTTTATTTGAAGCATTTATGTTAAACTATTTATCTAATTCTGTTTTTTCAGTTGAAAAAAAAAAAAAATCTAATTCTGTTGTTGAAATGAGCATTTATAAGCTATTCCAATATCTTTTATAGCATTCTCGATTTGTTTTGTTCAGTGTTGTTGGATGACTGTTATGTTACTGTTTGTCATTGCCCTCTTCCCTTCATGTTTTTCAGACAGTCAATTACTCATTCATGTTACTAACTTACTAGTGTTCTTGAACTTGAATTTTTGGGCATTCTCTTGAGTACCTGTCTCAAGTAGCTCTTGCTTATTCTTGTTTGGAAGCTCTTTTAATTTAACTTTTGTATTCATGATATGTCTTGGCTGCATCTCTTTTTTGTAATTTGCTGTTCATTTGGATTTGTGCATGTAGGTTTAAGTTTGATGATGAGCGGGTAACAAAGGAAGATATGAAAAGGGCGCTAGAGGAGCAGTATGGTGGTGAGGAAGAGGTAAGATATTTAAGCATTACTTGTTAGCTTTTATTTGATTTTAAATGTGTTTTAATTTAGCTTTTGTATGGCAGTTACCACAAGCAAATCCCGGCTTCAACAACTCTCCCTTTAAGTTTACAAAATATTCAAATGCCTACATGCTTGTATATATATGTGAAAGTGACAAGGAAAAGATAATCTGTAATGTCGATGAGAAGGACATTGCAGAACACCTCCGGGTGAGATTATGATGATGATGATTTTAATCAATTTGTATTTTCAATATTCTATTGTTTAGCAATGTTTCACTTTTCATTTCTAATATCCATTTTCAGATAAGGTTGAAGAAAGAGCAGGAAGAAAAAGAACAAAAGAGAAAGGAAAAAGCTGAGGCCCACTTGTATACTATCATAAAGGTAACAACTTTCAAAATTTTATCCTTATACCCCTCTTGCCCCACCCAATACTCATGCACAGAGGGGGAGAAAAGCAGTTGCAACCTATTGCCACCTGTGTATGTACACTCATTCACATGAACTGGCACATCATTGTTTGTCATTGGCATGATAATAAAATGTCTCTCATGGAACTTCAATCGATTATTTATTTATTTATCATGTGCTTTTAGGTTGCCTGCAGTGAGGATCTATTTGAACAGATTGGGAAAGATATATATTTTGATCTTGTGGATCATGCCAAAGTTCGTAGTTTCCATATCCAGAAACAGATGCCCTTTAATCTTTTCAAGGTATCTCTTTTCTTTCTCTTTCCTTCCATGCTGGTGCTCTTCGTTCCATAATTTGGAGATGCCTTGCTTTTTCTAATTGGATCAAGCTCTTTCACTTCTTGGACATTACTAAGCCAACATTTATGCCTTACAAAACAATATCTAATACAAGACTAACTAATATATCCAACATTTAATCCTAATTGGGAAGATTTATAAGTGCATTACTAAATTTTCATTTACCTAGTCGCTTACAATTGATTTGCAATAAAGTGGATTGAAATCCTGTAGTTTGATTTTTTTTGTCATTAATACAGCCAATATTGTTTATTACTTCATTATTGCCTTGTTGCACTCCTAATTGTCAATAAATATGCATCTTATTTGCACAATCAGATGCAATCAAATGCTTGTGTGATTTTATAAAACATGTTAGTGTAATTTAATATTCTTTGGCAGATAACCTAGTTGTGTGAGTTAAATTTTGAAGAAAGTCATCTAATATAAATTTTTAAAGATTAGGACCTTTTGTGGGTCATATGGTGTAACATGTTGGTCAGCAACAAGACTAATACTGAATCACTACTGATAATGGTAGGCTTTGATTTTATACCGTTACAATCTTCTCATGTGTGTGTATATATATGAATATATTCTTCAAGTTACTTTTGTGAAAAACTATATTTTTGAAATTTTCAATACTTGAAATTGTTAAATATATGAGATCATTAGATATTTGGTTATGTTCTTCATTTAATGTTGGTTTGAGTTATTTTCTATTTTTGCAAAAACATTTTCCCCCTGTTTGGGAACTAGAATTTTATAAGAATTCTATTCAATTGTTTTCTTTTTTGTCAATTCTCATGTTTGGAAATCTAATAGGTGAAAGAATTAATTCTTTTTAACTTAAAAAAAAATTTCATTTTAAAAAAATAGAAATCATGCAGAAAAAAAATACGATCGTGTGAGAATTAAATTGAATTATTTTCTTGCGAAAGAAATATATATATATTTTTTTTTCCAAATGAAGCGTTTACAATAGCTGCAGCTGATTTGGCTACATTCAGTTTACTTCTTTCCAATTCCATGGCCCCATTTTGTGTTATGCTATTTCAAACCTGATTCTTGCCCTGTTGCCATCCCTAGCATGACATCTTACGAAAGCATAGTATAGGCCTTTTTGCATTCAATTACATGCCATGTGAGGAAGGGCGGAGGAAGGGGAGACAAGGTGGAGCCTTGATCCCCTTTACCCTAAAATTGTTAAATGTATATATGCAGTTGTAAAGAAATTATTTTATTTTAGATATTGGCTTTGCCAAAAATAATTACATTGTTTCATTATGTTATATTTGATTTGAAATATTCAAACCACTTATTTCCCATCATTTTAGTAAAAAAAATCAATTAATAAAAATTTTATTTTTAAAAGATTAAATATACATTACATTGAATGACACTGATATTTGAGAGAATTTTATGTGTATTTCTTGATGATAAAAAATGATATATAAGGCTTCTATTTATGTTCAAAGACCTAGACCTAAATAGGAAGCTAATTACAAGGAGCTAATTATAATAGGAAGATACAATTAATGCCTAATAAACCGTATTCCTAAAATCATGGAATTCCAACACTCTCCCACAAGCTAGTTCATGAATATTACACGTGCCAACTTACAAATTAAAGTGAATATTTTTTTGTATATTTTATTGAATGAGATACAGGGTATTTATATACAAAGGATCCTATAATTAAGTATTCTAATTGGGGTGATATCCTACTAATTATGCTAACTAATTAGCTAACTAATTAAGAAAGAATATTATTTATATAATTATAGGATTGAATTCCTATAATACTCCCTCTCAAGTTGGAGCATAGATATTAATTATGTCCAACTTATCACAAATGTAGTCAACCCGAGCCCTATTCAAAGCCTTTGTGAAGATATCTCCTAACTGCTCCTCCAGTTTTGACATGCCTTGTTGAGATGATCTTCTGTTGAATCTTTTCTCGAAGAAAGTGAATCAATTTCAACATGCTTAGTACACTCATGAAACACTAGATTTGAGGCAATATGGAGAGCGGCTTAATTCTCACACCATAGTTTGGCAGGAGATGAGGCCTCAAAACCCACTTCTTCCAATAACTGACGTGTCCACATTATTTCACACACAGCTTGGGCCATAGCTCGATATTCTGATTTAGCACTCGAACGAGAAACTACAGTCTGTTGCTTACTTCTCCAAGACACTAAGTTTCCTCCAACAAAGATACAATATTCTATAATAGATCTCCTATCAATCTTTGAACCTACCCAATCTGCATCTGAAAAACACTCAATATTTAAATGCCCATGGTTGCTATATAAGAGACCACGACCTGGAGCACCCGTCAAGTAACATAAAATTTGCCGTAAAGCTTCCCAATGGTTAACAGTAGGAGAGGACATAAATTAACTTATAACAGTAACTGCATATGCAATATTTAGACAGTCACTGTGAGATAATTAAGCTTGCGAACTAATCTCCTATACATCTTAGGGTCCTCAAATAGTTCACCATCTCCTACTGTGAGTTGATGATTTAGAGTCATTGGTGCACTGCATGGTTTGGCTCCTATTTTTCTTGTTTTCGCTAATAAATCAAGGACATCCTTCCTCTGAGATAAGAAGATGCCTTTCTTACACCTTGAAACTTCAATGCCTAAGAAATATTTCAACAAACTCAAATCTTTGGTTTGAAACTGAGTTTGAAGGAATGACGTAAGTGATGAAATGCCTGCAGAGTCATTTTCAGTAATAACAATATCATCAACATATACTATAAGTAAGATTAGTCCAGCTTTAGAATGTCTATGAAACACCGAATGATCGAACTTGCTCTTTTTTATATCAAATTGTTGAACTACCTCACTGAATCTGCCAAACCAAACTCTAGGACTCTGTTTCAAGCCATAAAAGGATTTTCAGAGCTTGCAAACTTTGCCTAACTCCCCTTGTGCAACAAAACTTGGGGTTGCTCCATATAAACTTCCTCTTGGAGATCATCATGAAGAAAAACATTTTTAATATCTAACGGATGTAAAGACCAATCATATCTAGCTGTCAAAGAAATAAACAAGCGAACAGAAGCTAGTTTAGCAACAGGAGAGAGTGGTAGTAATCAGTTTTATAAGTTTGAGCATATCCTTTAGCAACAAGGCGAGCCTTGAGACGAGCCACAGTACCATCGGGATTCACTTTGACTGTAAAAACCCATTTACATCCAATGGCTTTCTTATCCGGGGGCAGATTCACCAATTCTCAAGTACCATTAGTATCTAAAGCCACCATTTCTTCTTTCATTGCAACACACCAGTCAGGATGGGACAATGCCTCAGCAACAATTTTAAATAGAAATAGTATCTAGAGAACTGATAAAACAACAAGATGAAGGAGACAAGTGATCATAACATACAAAGGAAGAGATAGGATAAGTACATTAATGTTTATCTTTGCGAAGAGCAATGGGAAGATCTAAGTCAGATTGAGGAGCAGTGGATGGAACTAGATCTTCTGAAGAAGAAGCTGGTGGAGGATCTGCGTCAAGAGTCTCCAATCTCCTAGAATAAACATGAACAACAGATGGACGAGGGGGTTGAGCTGATTCTGGTGCAGGAGAATTCTGAGGACCTGGCTGAGGACTTGACACTGGATGGACAGAATAGACTAAGAGATCATCTTCCTCCCCCGGACTCTCATAAATAGGGGAAGGAGGAAAGAATGGAGTAGATTCAAAAAAGGTAACATCAACAGACACAATATAACGATTAAGGGTTGGAGAAAAACATCTGTACCCTTTTTGAAGTCGAGAATATCCAAGGAAGAGACACCTAAGAGACTTGGGATCTAGTTTAGTAACCTGTGGACGAACATCTCACACAAAACAAGTACTATCAAATATACGAGGTTCAATAGGAAATAAAGATTTAGAAGGAAACAAAATGGTGCAAGGAATGTCACCGTTAAGGATAGATGATGGCATATGATTAATCAGGAAACAAGTTGTAGAAACTGCATCAGCCCAAAACTGTTTATGAACCTTTATTTGAAAAAGGTGTGCTCGTGCTACCTCAAGGAGATGTCTATTTTTTCTTTCAGCAACCCTATTATGGGATGGAGTATCAACACAAGATGTCTGATGAAGAATACCTTTTTGTGACATATAGGTTTGAAAATTGGCAGAAAGATATTCCTTAACATTATCACTTCTCAATATACGCATAGACGTATTAAATTGATTTTGAATCTCAGTACAAAAAGCACAAAAAATAGAAAACAATTTCGAACGTTTCTTCATTAAAAATAACCAAGTAACACGAGAATAATCATCAACAAATGTAACAAAATACTTGAATCCAGAGTTTGAAATAACAGGACATGGACCTCATACATCAAAATGAACTAACTCAAAAGGGGACGAAGTCTGTTTATTGACTCGAGACACTTTAGGCAAACGATGATGTTTGGGAAATTGACAGGACTTACAATCTAAAATTGACAAAGACTGAAACTGTGGACATAACTTTTTTAAGACAGATAAAGATGGATATCCCAATCGACAATGGACTTCAATGGGTGTTAAAATAATGGAACACAAGAGATCTTGGCACCTGTTTGTCAAGAACGTAGAGGCCTTCAAACTCATATCCTCTACCAATAATCTGCTTCGTCGTAAGATCCTATAACAAACAATAATCAGAAAAAAAATGAGACTACAATTTAAGACTCGAGTACGTTTACTAATAGAAAGTAAATTAAAGGCGAATTTGAGTAGACACAAAACAGATGATACAGAAATGGATGGTGTGAGATTTGCAATGCCAGAACCAATGACACAAGACGTGGACCCATCGGCTAAAACAACAGATGATGACGGATGATGAGGTTGAAATGTAGACAAAATGTTAGAATTACTTGTCATGTAGTCTGTAGCACCATAATCAATGACCCATTTGGAGGAGACAAGGCATGCAGTAGATTAACCTCACTCAGCTATTGCAATGACTGGGGAACTAGAGGACTTTAGAGAGGCCTGATACTGTGAGAATTGTGCATATTCTTCAGCGGATGCTAAAATTGCTTTCTCAGAAGGAGCTACTGAAGAGTCATTAACTACTATATTGGCCATCTGAGATCGTGGATTCTTATTCTAAAGTTTCGGACAATACCTTTTTGTATGACTTGGCTCATGGCAATAGTAACATTCAATTCCTCCTGAGTGACGATTAGGGGCAACCTCCCCATTACGTTGGTTACCCCTATTGTCACTATACCCTCCTTTACTGCCTCCTTTATGAGTTTGCCTGCCACTGTGAGTACGACTTACAAGAGCACTATTAACAGATTGGGAGAATTGGGGAGCTTCAGTACAAAGTACTCTTGAGAAAGTATCATGCAGAGATGAAATTTTAGAATCAGAAAGAATTTGGGATTTAGCAGTCTCAAACTCTGGGGGAAGACCTGCCAAAAAACTCACGACAGCCATTTGTTCTCGTTGAGCTTGCTGAACTTTCACATCTGGACTAAACGGCATTAAAACATTAAGTTCCTTATAGATCCTTTTAAAATCCATAAAATAGGCTGTGAGGGACTTATCTTGTTTCTCTGCACAATAAACTACCTTACATACCTCATAAATATGAAAGATATTTCCTTTACCCGAATATAAGAATTCTAAATAATCCATTAATTCTTTAATAAACTCACAGTGATTAATTAAGCTAATTACCTCACTGTTAATGGAATTTTGAATTTGCTAGAACAAATGAGCATCCTCCGTCATCCAAGTTTGCTTTGTATCATCAGTAGGTGGATTTTGGGTGAGATGATAATCCTTATTGATACTCCGCAAATAGACCCGAACCGTCTTACTCCAATCCAGATAATTAGAACTATTAAGTTTGTGTTTCGTGATTTAAGTCATCACAGGAATCACATCAGCTATTACACTTCTACTTTGCGCCATTAAAAGAAAAAAATTCACAGCAACAAATCACAGAAATCTCCTTTCTCAAACCAATAAACACAGAGCAAACACGCCTCAAGACACAATTTTAAAGTAGCTCAGTGTAACAGAAGTCAGAAATATACCTAACAGTAGGTGGACCAAGACAAATCACCTCCACAAAGGCAACCTATGGCAAAACAACTAATAGGGATGCAATATACACCCAAGGCAATGCCGTCAAGAGCAATTGGAGTGGCAGAGGACGTCGGATGCGCCTCCATGTGCTGGCGAGTGGGACGGCAGCAGGAGCTTGTACCAGCGCACGAGCCTCACTCGTCGGTCTTCTGGTGACTGGATTTTCTAGGTGAGGTCGCCGACAAGGGATCTTCCTTCCTGGGTTGGCGGTGAGACTTAAATGTCACCTTGAGATGGTGACCTAACTCCACGGTAAAGATTCTGATAGTTTTCTCAAAAAAATTTTTTTTTCCAACAAAGCTTTGATACCATGAAGTGAATATTTTTCTGTGTATTTTATTAAATGAGATACAAGGTATTTATATACAAAGGATCCTATAATTAAGTATTCTAATTGGAGTGATATCCCACTAATTATGCTAACTAATTAGCTAACTAATTAAGAAAGAATATTATTTACATAATTATATAATTGACTTCCTTTAACACAAATTAAAGTGTGGAATACTTTGCTGCTTAGACCCTTTGTAAATACGTTAGCCAATTTCTCCTTTGAAGTCACATAAGTCACAGTCAATGAACCATCTACAATGTTCTCCTTTATTAAGTGCTGATCAATCTCTATGTGCTTGGTTCTATCATGTTGAACTGGAATGTGGACAATATTAATAGCAGCTTTGTTGTCACAAAAATAAAGATAAACTATTAGTCTCTGACAAACTCAACTCGTCCATCAACTTCCACAACCACAATAGCTCATAGATGTCTTGTGCCATAGCCCTATATTTTGTTTTTGCACTTGATCTAGTTGTCACATTTTTTTTTTTGCTTCTTCAAGTAACTAGGTTACTACTAACGAAGGTGCAATAACATGATGTTGACCTCCTATCATCAAGAGATTTAACCTAATATGCATTTGTAAAGGCTTTTATCTGGAGATTACCATGCTTTGGAAAAAGAAGTCTTTTGTTTGGAGTAGATGTAGATACCTCAAAATGTGGAAAACAGCTTCTAAGTGAGGTGCTCGAGGATCATGCATGGATATTTCATGTACAAATTTAATTTTTCTGTTTTATATGTCTCAATATCATTTCACTTTTATAATTTTTAAAATTTAATTTTAATTTATTTGGATCGATTTAAAACTGAATTAACCAAATGCTCGCACTTAAAATTAATTAATGAAAATAATATCACATTTAAACTTTTATATTCTTTCACATTCTATATACAGGACAGCAATAATAAACTAAAAAATATAGTTTTACATTTTGTTTCCTCTTAAAGAATTCCTAAGTTTTTAGCTTTCATTAGGTAAAATTTAAGAGATATAAATTTGATCTCCAAGATTGTTTTAACATCAATTGTTTAAGATAAGGTTATTATTATTTTTTTAAATTTATTCACATAATTATGATTATTGACACAGCTTGAAGCTCAAGATACACACTCACACAACGCACAATGCGTTTGAGAGAATAATTCTGCAGAATTTTATTAATCAAAACTCAAAATCTGAAAATACTTGGAATATATGGGCTATTTATAGAGTTTTGATCTCCTAAACCTAATCAGAAAATTAATCATACTATTTAGGAAGTTTAGATAAACTAAAATACAATACGAAAACTAGATAAAATGAGAAAATAACTAATCCTAGTAGGAGTAGGAAACTTAATCAACTAATCCTAATTGAATTTGAAAAATCAAACAAGCTAATTTTGGCAACTAAAACTCGTCCAAAACAAGTAGAAACTTTCCTGAAACAAGTAGGAACTACTTAGGATTGCTTAGGACTGCTGAAAATACACTTCAAAACACATCTCGACATGCTGCCACAGAGGGAAACTCGAATTTCTGCCTCTGTTGTGCCCTGTGGAATGCACCCTTGGTGTGTTTTGGACTGCTGGAAGTCTGAAGCACGCCATGGGTGTGTTCTTTGCCTTTTGGAACTCCAAACCCAAAGTCAATTAGTGATCACTATTATCTTTTACTATTATATGATGTAATTTATTAAATGAAATTACATATTTAATTGATCATCATATACTTAAATAAATACTAAATGATTAATTATATATATAAGATTAATAATGAGTTCATTAATGATTAATTTATAATTTCTTTTAATGAGTTTAACATGTTTAAATGATGAGTTTTAACATATTTAAGTTTGATTTACGTTTTTTGGTCTAAAAAAACCGCTTCTCACAATTTAGCAAATTAATCATTGGATATATAATTTTATTTTAAAAATAATATTATGTTTGAATTCCTCAAGCAAAATTTTCTGGCTTTGCCCTTGCATGTTAGAGAGACTAGGTGCAAGGTAGGATTTTAAGCAATGGTTTTGGTCATTGTGGCAAGTCACAAAAAGAACGATGAACAAATCTTCAATCAAAATTTTTTTGTAAAGCATTATGAAAATTTAAGAAAATAATTTTTAAATAATTTGGAGCTAAAATCATGATTGTATAGAAATGGTTAGATCCCCGCTTAATGAATGAGCTGCTAGTGTTAAACTAAGTAAAAACCTAAAAAAAAAAAAAATCTAGCAGACATTAGGGTTAAAGAAATTGAAGATCCATTCGGCACTAGGACAATGTACATCTGTACCTCTGTTGCCTACCCCCTTTCTTCTCTCTCTCTCTCTCTCTCTCTCTCTCTCTTTTTCAGTCCAGGCTGTTATGCTGATTTCATGTACTTTTTTATGGTGCAATATGTCTGCTGCAATTGTTACTTATGATAGTATGAATTCCAACTCAAAGTAAAATATCTGTGAAAAAAGGCATTGAAAGCCTTAAAATCTGTTGACCTCTCTGTCTCTATACCCTCCTTTTGTCTTACTACCTTGTAATCTGACCATCAATATTCACGTAGAAGAAAAATATGACAAAGCTTATTAACATGAGACTTCGTTTAAAAAAGTCTTTGATTTTTGTACTGTACTGATAATGGGTATGTATGCATTTTATTAAATTTTGCAGGTCCTGCTAAATTGCCAAACTCTAGAACGTTAGAATTTGTGCCTCCATTTGCTCGGTTGATCCTCCTCTTTTTTTTTTTTTTTATATATATATGCCTCAAGTGTACGTGCAATAAGAGGATCCATTGCCTTGAGTGCGCATTTTGCTTTTGACTGCCTTGCCTGCTAAGCACATGCAATATACAAATATTATGAATAAAATATTTGGTTTTATACAATGAGTTTTTTTACACCACATAGATTCTATGTAACTATAATTTTAACAATAGTAGTGAAAATGATACTAGTGATAATGATGGATATGTCATCTACAAAAAGGATAGATATAATCACAATCCCTCAAAATGGAAAAGAACTAAAACTATGAAGGCATGTTTCTACATTTGCTGTTATGTCTTCTATTTTATTTTGTTTTTATATATGTGTATTTTGCATGCATCTTTTTGGGCCTTTGTTATCTATGATATTTTCTAATCACCAAGTTCTTTGCAGGAGGAAGTTGCTAAAGAGTTTGGTATACCAGTGCAATTTCAACGGTTTTGGTTGTGGGCGAAGCGCCAAAACCATACATATCGCCCAAATCGACCGTTGACTCCTCAGGAGGAAGCACAATCTGTTAGTACATATTTATTGTCCGTCTTTTTGCTGTGGCATTTTGTGTGGTATAACACATTATTGTACTATCTTGGTTGGAATTGGGTATGGGCATCCAATACAAGTGTCTGCATGCTAGGCTTACCTATTTTTCAAGTTCATATTAGATTTTTCACAACTAATTGCAGGGTGAAAGTGCTTTACCCATGTTAGGATATCTTTTATCAAACATGGATATTTTAGTGTAAAGTGAATTCTTGTAGTCAGTTGGTAGAAGATATCCAATTTTAAAGAGTTGTTTAGATGAAAAACTTAGAAATATCTAGTGACTATATATTATTTTGCATGAGTGATGTATTTTAAGATATCCTCAAGTGATGTATTTAAGAGCAGTGGAGTTGTTATTGCACTTGAAAATTAATTAAAAAACATTATGCTATTAAACGAATTATTATTTTTTAGAAAGTACTGAAAATTAGGATACTGTTGTACATTATTAGTATTAAAATTGATATTTCACAGATCAAAAGAAGAAAAATTATGAAAGAAATAATAAAGTGTTCACAAAGCAAAGTAAAAAAAAATGTATATATTCAATCTATAAGGGGATTTTTTTTTATCAAATTAAAAACTTTTAAAACTTAAAAAAATAACCAACAAAATGATAGTTTAAAAAATTAAAATAAAATAATATAATACAACCAACTTTTTAATTAATGGTTTTAGTTAGTTTTAACTTTAATTTTATTGTTTAACTAATTTCTATTTATTTATCATTATTTTGTTATTTTTACTTTTTTTTTTTAAAAAGATATTTTTGATGAATGAATGACTATAAGTCTTATTTGCTGTGTTAAGTTACTATAAATTTTTTTAAAAAGTGTTAAAAATTAAAATATGAATTGTTATTTTCTTTAATATAAGACTAATTTTTTTAGTATTGGGAGAGGAGAATTTTTAATATTGGCGTTTTTAGAATAATTTTAAAAGGTAAACAATATATTATGGTTAATTTTATAATTATTTTAATGAATGTATATGTTATGATAGATTTTTTTTACTTATTTTTCTGCAACTGGGATGGAATTTAAATATAGTTGTGCAACTCGCAATTTTCAGGCTTGTTTATTGTGAAATGCTTTCCAACATTTTTGCATGCAGGGATTTATTTTTTTTTTTATTTTTTTTTTTGATGTGCTTTGTACTGGTCTAAATATAGGCATTATACGCTTTATGCCTATGTGTGAAGATGTGCTGGTTGTAGCTGTCTTGCGCGTCTATGTTTGTTTGCCTATTTTCTTGTTTGTAACAGTAAAAATCCATTGCAGGTTGGACAATTAAGGGAGGTTTCCAACAAAGCGAATAATGCTGAGCTGAAGTTGTTTTTGGAAGTAGAAATTGGACAGGTATTGTTGATTATGTATACCATAGTCATCTTTTCCTATGGCTTTCCAGATGGACATTGATGGATTTTATTTGGCACATCCTTTATATCTTTTCACCATGATAATCCAGGATTTGAGGCCAATCCCTCCACCAGAGAAGACTAAAGATGACATTCTTCTTTTCTTTAAACTTTATGACCCTTTTAAAGAGGAACTACGGTAATCTTAATTTACAGGTTCTCTTACTTTATGAGAATGTAGTTAGCTGACCTTCTGTGATGACAGGTGTGTTGGGTGGCTGTTTGTGAAGGGGAGTGGCAAGCCATTGGAGATATTGACAAGGCTAAATGAAATAGCTGGCTTTAGTTCTGATCAAGAGATTGAACTTTACGAGGTCTGTCATCCAGATTTAGTTTGAATTACAATTATGTTGTAGATGACTAGAGGTGTTACCTCGTTACAACATCAATTATATGGCCAACAAATATCTTAGGCCAAATACATTATTTCACCCCAAAACCTGTTTGCTTTAATCCATCATACCCTTGAACTTTTCGAGAAACCTATTAAACTCCTGAACTTGCAAATTTCATAACAATTGAGCACAATTTTGCTTTATCAGCATGGAGCACGAATACATGCCCATTTGTGTGAGTGAACAGTAAATAATTCAAATTTAGTCCAATTATAACAAGACAAATGGCACACTTATAGAAGAAAATACATTAGCTAACCCTCTCTTTCATTTCCTCTCGCTTTTTGCAAAAAATGACACCAACTCTCCCTATCTTTTTTCGCGAACAAAAAACTTGTTTTTAGAAATTTGAACTCACAAATTTCCACTTTGGAATGGTCATTAAGCAAAATGAATCTCATTCAAGCATAAAATGCAAACACCTAGAGAGCAATATAATTTGCAGAAAGAAACAGAGAGAGGGAGAGCAAAGAGGACAGTTTCTTGATTGCGCTGATCATGCCTTTTCAAATGAAGATCCTGCCAATCGATTCTTCACATACCCTTGAAGAGCCATTAGGTTGGAGGCAGTATAGCCAGTGGTGAAATTGCATCTTAAGCGGCCCTTTAAGCTCCAATGCATTTCCACAAGGACAATGCTAATGGCTCAACCGAGCTTGAGTTGAGCTCCCTGTGCTTGGCCATGATGGTACTGAACCTCATCAAGGAGAGCAATCGTTCGCTGCAGTAAGTCGTGGCCAGAATTGCTGCATCTACTCTGAAAGGAATTGTAATTACTGCTTGGAAGACAAATTCGAATCATTTGGTGGTTAACTTTAGATTGTTTTCTCCTTTCCTTTTTTTTTTTTTTTTTTTTTTTTTTTTTTTTTTATGAAGCTTCAATTTGCATGTCTTGTTGGGAAAAATCTCCTACACATAACGCTGGTACTTTATCTCGCTTAAGCTGCGTCTCTCTCTCTCTCTCTCTCTCTCTCTCAAATTGCAAAAATATGTCTGCTTGTTTGGTTGCTGGAAGCTATCCAGGTCATGGAAAAAGAAGAGGTGGAGCATGTAGTGAGACTTAAGGACACAAAAGTTGGGGTTTTGCTAGGTCTTGAGGCCTTAGAGGAGAGACTCCTTGGAGAGGAATAAGAAGCTGAGAAGGGATGGCATGTGATGTGATTAATGGCATTGCTAGAGCTTGAGATTGAGAGAATTTTTGTAGTTTCTTGGAGGAGAGAATTTTCTTTTTCTTTCTTGAACTGTGAGAACTCCACCTAAATAGTTTGTGCTTAGCCGGTTCCAAGCCTCGATAAAGGAGGAGGGTTGCGGTAGGTGACAACCAGCATAAAAATTTTGTCGCACCTTATGATATGGATTCTTACGATATAAACGTTGGGGCGTCCTCTACTTACGACACGCTACATCGGAGCCCGGGTGTAGTGAGAAATATGCAAGGGTGTAGAGCGCTTACTGAAAGCCTTGATGTAGTGTTAAATGAGCAAGGATTCTCACATCCTGAACGGGTGTGGGTAAAGAAGTTAGTCTATAGAACAAATAGTAGAATAGTCAGTGGAACAGAACATAAGATAGGCATAGAGAATAATAGAAGATATCATAGGAGGAGATCAATTAGGAAGGAACATGATAGGAGAAGAATCATGGTTGGTACTTGGAATGTTAGATCACTTACAGGAAAATTAATGGAGCTTGTGGATATCTTAGAAAAGAGAAGGGTGAATATTGCTTGCATTCATGAGACTAAATGGGTAGGAGAGAAAAGTAAAGAAGTGGGTAATTCAGGATACAAATTGTAGTTTACCGGAAATGAGAGGAGCAAAAACGAAGTGAGCATGATCATAGACAGGATATTGAAAGATGCCGTAATAGCTGTGAAAAGAGTAGGAGATAGAATTATAATAGTAAAGCTAGTACTAGAAGGAAAAACAATAAATGTAGTTAGTGCTTATGTCCCACAAATAGCACTAGATAGTGAAAGTAAATAAAGGTTTTGGGAAGATATGGATGATCTAATGCAAAACATACCGAATGAGGAGAATGTTCTTATCGATGGAGATTTGATTGAACATATAGGAAGTGATAGGCAAGTTATGAGAATGTTCATTGAGGTTCTAGTTTTGGTAGCTGAAATGAGGTGGGGAAAAGCATCATAGATTTTGCCATAGTGTACGACCTAATACTAGCAAACAGCTACTTTATAAAAAAGAATTCGCATTTAGTAACTTTCAAAAGTAGACAACATAAAAGCCAAATTAACTTCCTCTTAACCAAGAAGACAAATAGAGCTATATGCAAGAATTGCAAGGTTATTCTGGGAGAGGCTTTAACAAGTCAACATTGGTTAGTGGTCTTGGATGTCAAGTTTAGGAACAATTCAAGTAAGGCTAGAAGAAATATTGTAGCTTGAACAAAGTGGTGAGAGTTTAAAGGAGTAAAGCAAGTGAAGTTCAAAAATGAGTTTTTCGAGTTTGAAGCATGAAAGCTGGATGTGGAGGCCAATGGTATGTGGATACAGATGGCATCAAAGATTAGAGAATTAGCTAGAAAAGTACTTGGAGAGTCTAGAGGATGTAGACCACCCTCAAAACAGAGATGGTGGTAGAATGAGGAAGTACAAAAGGAAGTGAAGAGAAAGAGGGAATGGTATAAGAAATTACCTAAGTGTGATAATAATGAGGCTTATGAACAGTACAAGATGGTAAAGAAAGAGGCGAAAAAGGCTGTTAGTCAAGCAAGAGCACAGGCCTTTGAAAAGTTATATGAGAAACTTGAAATTAAAGAAGTGGAGAAAGATATTTATAGATTAGCAAGGAGGAGAGAAAAGAAATGTCATTCAGAAGTAAAGGAAGCACTTAAGAGAATGAAAGTGGCTAAAGCCTGTGGACCCAATGGAATACCAATTGAAGTGTGGAAGTGTTTGGGAGATGTGGAGTGGCATGGTTAACTAAATTATTTAATAAGATTCTTAACTCAAAGAAAATGCCTGATGAATGGAGGAGGAGTATTTTAGTATCTATTTTTAAAAATAAGGAAGACATATAGAGTTGCTCAAACTATAGGGGAATTAAACTTATGAGCCATACTATGAAGTTGTGGGAGAGATTTGTGGAACATCGACTACGTCATGACACTTTCTATCTCTCTCGATCAATTTGGCTTCATGCCTAATCATTTGACTATGGAAGCGATCTTTCTCATTAGAAGTTTGATGGAGAAGTATAGAGATGTAAAGAAAGATCTACATATGGTTTTTATCGATTTAGAGAAGGCTTATGATTTTGTTTCAAGAGATGTCTTATGGAGAGTGTTAGAACAAAAGAGAATATCTATTAGGTACATACAAGTGTTGAAAGATATGTATGAAGGAGCAACTACTATTATGCGTACAGTGGAAGGGCACACAAGAGATTTTCCTATATCAGTTGGATTACACCAAGGTTCAGCTGTGAGCCCTTATCTTTTTATATTAGTTATAGATGAATTGACGAAACATATACAAGAGAGTATTTCTTGGTGCATGATATTTGCGGATGATGTAGTTCTAATAGATGAGACGCGAGGAGTCAATAAAAAGCTAGAGCTTTGGAAAAGTACACTAGAGTCAAAGGGTTTTAAGTTAAGTAGAACAAAAACAGAATACATGCATTACAAGTTCAGTGAAGGCTGAACTGGTGATAGGGAAGGAGTTAGTTTGGATGGAGTGAGTTTGGATGGAGTGGTATTACCCCAAAGTAATCACTTTAAATATCTCGGCTCAATCCTTCTAGTAGATGGGGGATGTGAGGAGGATGTTAGTCATAGGATTAAAGCTGGATGATTGAAGTGGATACGTGCTACGGGAGTTTTATGTGATTGCAAGATTCCCAATAAGTTGAAAGGAAAATTTTACCGTATAGCCATACGACCAGCCATGTTATATGTTAGTGAGTGTTGGGCAATGAAGGAGCCGTATGTGTCTAAGATGAGAGTTGTGGAGATGAGAATGTTAAGGTGGATGAGTGGTTATACTAAACTAGATAAAGTCCGTAATGAGAGTATTAGGGAAAATGTAGGAGTGGTGCCAATTGAGGATAAGTTGAGAGAAGGGAGATTGAGGAGGGTTTGGTCATGTGAAGCGTAGACATACGGAGGCTCCAGTTAGACAAGTAGAACACATTGGGTGAGAGGATAGAAAGAAAAGAAGGGGTAGACCTAAATTGACTTAGAGGAACGCAGTACAACATGACCTAGAAGCATTACACAGTTCCGAGGATTTAACTCAAAATCGTTTAGAGTTGTGAGAAAATAGAATAGAAGAAGAATATTGAGAATGATTGAAGAGTTTGATTATTCCTTCAAGCCAATGGTGTCAATTTATAATATGTACAGGACAATTAAATAGGAAATACAATCCTAATCAAATACGTAATTATAGCTACGATTCTAGCACCTAAATATATTCACACAATCACTACAGATACACATATCCTAGCTATATATGGTACATATCTTAACACTCCCTCTCAAGCTGGAGCATACAAATCATATGCTCCAAGCTTGTTACAAATATATTCAATCCGAGAGCCTTTGAGAGATTTTGTTAGGATATCTGCTAATTGGTTGTAGAAAGAGATGATTCTCCTTAATATCAATTAATCTGTACATGGGTATATATATACAATTGATTCCTATAATTGTGTTCTACTAATTAGGAAGAAATCCTAAATAATAAATCCTAAATAGGAATACAGAATACAGAATATACAGAGTAATAATATAGTGATTGACTTTCTATAACACTCCCCCTCAAGTTGGAGCATAGATGTTAATCATGCCCAACTTATTACAAATGTAGTCAATTCTAGCTCCATTCAGAGCTTTTGTGAAAATATCTCCTAACTGCTCTCCAGTTTTGATGTGTCCTGTTGAGATTATCTGTTGTTGAATCTTTTCACGAATAAAGTGACAATCAATCTCAATATGTTTGGTCCGCTCATGAAACACCGGATTAGAAGCAATATGGAGAGCAGCTTGATTATCACACCACAATTTCGCAGGCAGGGAGGTCTTAAAACCTGTCTCATCTAGTAATTGAAGTATCCACGTTACCTCACATATTGATTGTGCCATGGCTCTGTATTCGGATTCAGTACTAGATTGAGAAACTACACTCTGCTTCTTACTTCTCCAAGACACCAAATTTCCTCCAACAAAAACGCAATATCCAGTAGTTGACCTCCTGTCAACCTTAGATCCAGCCCAGTCGGCATCTGAAAAACATTCAATATTCAAATGCCCATGATTACCATATAGCAAACCTCTTCCTGGAGCGCCCTTCAGATAACACAAGATTTGTTCCAAGGCTTCTCAATGAGCAACAGTTGGGGAAGACATAAACTGACTTACCACACTAACGGCATAAGTAATGTCAGGATGAGTGACTGTAAGGTAGTTCAATTTTCCTATCAATCTCCTGTATTTCTCTGGATCTTCAAACAACTCACTATCCCCTGCTAACAGTTGTAAAGTTGGAGTCATTGGTGCACTAAAAGGCTTAGCACCTAATTTTCCTGTCTCTGTCAATAGATCGAGGATATATTTTCTTTGAGACAAGAAAATACCCTTCTTACTTCTCATAACTTCGATACCCAAGAAATACTTTAACAATCCCAAGTCTTTGGTCTGAAACTGGGTTTGGAGGAAGGTTTTAAGAGATGAAATACCTGCAGAGTCACTCCCAGTGATGACAATGTCATCCACATAGACTACCAGGAGGATTAGACCAGCCTCAGATTGCCTATAAAATACTGAGTGATCACACTTACTCTTTTGCATACCAAATTCCTGTACTGCTTCACTGAATCTCCCAAACCATGCCCTAGGACTTTGTTTCAAGCCATAAAAAGACTTCCGAAGCCTACAAACTTTACCCAACTTCCCCTGAGCAACAAACCCAGGTGGTTGCTCCATATACACCTCCTCCTGAAGATCACCATGAACGAAAGCATTCTTGATATCCAATTGATGCAGGGGCCAATTATATGTAGCTGCTAAAGAGATAAACAAGCGAATAAAAGTAAGTTTAGCTAAAGGAGAAAAAGTGTCAGAGTAATCAACCCCATATGTCTGAGCATATCCTTTTGCTACAAGGCGTGCTTTTAACCTAGCCACATAACCATCAGGATTTACCTTTACTGTAAATACCCATTTGCAACCAATAGTTTTCTTACCAGTGGGCAAAGGCAACAGTTCCCATGTACCATTAGCATCTAAAGCCTTCATTTTCTCTTTCATGGCATCACACCAGCCAGGATGAGACAGTGCCTCACCAACAGTATTAGGGATAGGAATAGAGTCTAAAGAAGTAACAAAATACCGAGAACAAGAAGACAATTGATTATAAGAAACAAAAGAAGAGATAGGGTAAGTACATGAATGTTTACCTTTACGAAGAGCAATTGGTAAGTCTAGATCAGAATCATGATCAGTATGAGGTACTGGATTTCGCAAAGAAGTAGCTGGTGGAGGATCTAGGTCAGGAATCTCCAATTTCCTGGAATAAACATGAACAACGGGAGGTCAAGTAGGTCTAGAGACAGAAGGAACAGGCTGTGAGAAAGGACTAGACATTGGTTGGACAGTATATATTAAGAGATCATCCTCCTCCCCCTGACTCTCATATACAGATGATTGAGGAAAAAATGGAGTGGACTAAAAAAATGTGACATCTGCAGAAACAAGATAACGATTAAGAGTAGGAGAGAAATAACGGTACCCTTTTTGTAGCCGAGAGTACCCAAGGAAGACACATTTGAGAGACTTTGGATCCAATTTAGTAACCTGTGGATGAACATAACGCACAAAGCAGGTACAACAAAAAATACAGGGTTCAACAGGGAACAAAGATTTTGTAGGAAACAAAGCAGTATAAGGAATATCCCCATTAAGGACAGAAGACGGCATACGATTGATAAAAAAACATGCCGTAGAAACTGCATCCGCCTAAAAGTGTTTAGGAGCTTTCATCTGAAAAAGAAGAGCATGAGTTATCTCAAGAAGATGCCGATTTTTCTTTCGACCACGCCATTTTGGGATGGGGTATCCACACAGGAAGATTGATGAAGAATGCTATTTTGTGTCATATAAGACTGAAATTGTGCTGAAAAGTATTCTTTGGCATTTGTCACTTCTTAATATGCGCACAGAAATATTAAATTGAGTTTTGATTTCATTACAAAAGGCACAAAAGATAGAAAACAACTCAGAACGATTTTTCATTAAATATAACCAAGTAACATGAGAGTAATCATCAACAAAAGTAACAAAATAACGAAATCCAGTTTTAGAAGTAATAGAACAAGGACCCTAAACATCAGAATGAACTAACTCAAAAGAGGATGAAGCCCGTTTATTGACTCTAGACACAGAAGGCAAACGATGATGTTTTGCAAACTGACACGACTCACATTCTAGTACTGATAAAGACTGAAAATGAGGACATAGCTTCTTCATGGTAGACAAAGAAGGATGACCAAATCTACAATGAGCTTCAGGAGGTGTTAAGGTACTGGAGCAAACAAGCGATCGCAGTGCATGATTTTCTAGAATGTAGAGACCACCTGACTCACATCCTCTACCAATAATCTGCTTCGTCGTAAGATCCTGAAATAAATACTGGTCAGGAAAAAAGGAAACAGAACAATTTAAGGTACGAGTGAGTTTACTAACAGAAAGTAGATTAGAAGAGAATTTTGGTAGACACAAAACAGATGACAAAGAAATTGACGAAGTCGGATTCGCAGTTCTACAACCCTTGACACAAGAAGTAGAACCATCAGCTAAAGTAACAGTAGAGGAATTGAGATTAGACTGAAAAGTAGATAGAGGACTAGAATTACCTGTCATGTGATCTGTCGCACCAGAATCAATAACCCATTTGGATGAGGAAGACACAAGACATGTAGTGGATTTACCTGACTCAGCGATTGCAGTGACAGGGGAACTGGTAGGCTTTAGAGATGCCTGATACTGGGAAAACTGTGCAAAATCTTCTGCAGATACCAAAATAGTTTTCTCAGAGGAAGATATTGTAGAATCCTCTGCTGCCATATTTGCCAACTGTGATCGTTGATTTTTCCTTCGAAGTTGCGGACAATTATATTTTGTATGGCCAGGCTCATGGCAATAATAACAGATGACTCCTCTCGAGTCCTGATTAGAACTAGCCTCTCCATTACGCTGATTACTTCTGTTGCCTGTAATTCCTCCTTTACTTCCTCTTCTATTACCCTGTTGTCCATTTGGATTACGGCTAATAAGAGCACTACTTGCAGGCTGTGAAGATTGGGTACTCTCTGTACGAAGGATCCGTGTAAAAGTTTCATGCAAAGAGAAAATCTCAGAACTGGAGAGAATCTGAGATTTAGTAGTCTCATACTCTGAAGGAAGGTCTGCAAGAAAACTCATAACAGCCAGTTGCTCCCGTTGGGTTTGTTGAACTTTCACATCAGGATTAAAGGGCAACAATACATTAAGTTTCTCATATACCCGTTTAAAATCCATAAAATAAGCCGTGAGAGACTTATCCTCTTTCTCAGCACGGTAGAATGCCTTACAAACATCATAAATACGGGAGATATTCCCTTTACCAAAATACAAAAAATCTAAGTAATCCATCAATTCCTTAACAAATTCACAGTGATTAATTAAACTAATTACCTCACTGTGAATCGAGTTTCGAAGCTGCAAAAACAATCGAGCATCCTCCCTTAGCCAAGTTTGTCATGTATCATCCGTAGGTGGATCTTTAGTAAGGTGATAATCTTTATCAATGCTACGCAAATAGACTCTAACAGTCTTACTCCACTCCAGGTAATTCAAACCATTAAGTTTGTGTTCCGTGATCTTAGTCATCACCGGAATCACATCAGAAATAACATTCTTATTGTCTGCCATTTGTTGAGACAGAGAAAACTAACCGAAAAGCTAATCCAAAGTGCTTACAGCAGCAAAATAACTCAAAATCACAAATCAAGCAAATACCGAAATAAGATCTGAGAGCCAAACCTCAGGAGGGTTGTGGCGACGCTGGCGATGTTGATCGGAGTCGAAACGGCCGGTCGACGGCTAAGGTCTCTCCTGAGCTGGGTGGTGAGAACAAATAGTCACCCTAGATAGATGACCTGCTCTGATACCATGTAGAAAGAGATGATTCTCCTTAATATCAATTAATCTGTACATGGGTATATATATACAATTGATTTCTATAATTGTGTTCTACTAATTAGGAAGAAATCCTAAATAATAAATCCTAAATAGGAATACAAAATGCAGAATATACAGAGTAATAATATAGTGATTGACTTTCCATAACATTGGTCATTTGAGCTAACAAAGCTAGTGGCAATATACCAAGATTCAATTTTTTGTCTGATGAAATGACAATCCACCTTGATATATTTCGTTCTCCAATGAAACACTGGATTAGAGGCAATGTGAAGTGCAGCTTGATTGTCACAGATTAGCTGCATTTGTTTAAGTTCGCCATACGTCAACTCTTGGAGAAGTTGTTTCAACCATATAAGTTCTCAAGTTGCCAAAGCCATAGCTCGATATTCTGCTTTTGCACTTGACCTAGCACCACATCTTGCTTCTTATTTTTCCAAGGAATCAAATTACCTCCAATCATAATGCAATATCCTGAAGTAGACCGTCTGTCTGAAGGAGAACCTGCCCAATCTGCATCTGAGTAACCAATAATCTGTGAATGACTTGTCTTCATATAATAGGTCTTGTCTTGTAGCTCCTTTAATATATCTGAGTATCCGAATAACTGCATCCCATTGACTACTGCATGGTGCTTGAAGGAACTGATTGACCACACTTACAGCAAATGAGATGTTTGGGCGTGTGATTGTAAGATAATCGAGTTTTCCAACCAATCTCCGGTATCTATCAGGATCCTCCAATGGCTCCCCCTGTCCAGGAACAAGTTTGACATTTGGATCCATAGGAGTATCTGCGTGTCTACAGTCTAACATGCCTGTCTCTGTCAGTATATCGAAAGCATATTTCCTTTGAGAAATGGCGATACCTGTCTTGGATTGTGCCACTTCAATCCCTAAGAAATACTTTAGCTTCTCAAAATCCTTAGTCTGAAAATGACTGGACAAGTGTTGTTTGAGTTTTGGGATCCCAACATGATCATTTCCTGTAATAACAATGTCATCAACATAAACAACGAGATAAATGCACTTATCATGGCCATTATGGTGGAAAAATATTGAATGGTCAGCTTCACTCCGAAACGTTCCAAATTGTTGGACTACAGTACTGAACCATCCAAACCATGCTCTCGGAGATTGTTTTAAGTCATATAAAGAACGCCGTAGTCGACACACCAAACCAGACTCCACCTGAACAACAAACCCTGGTGTATGATCCATATAAACTTCCTTAGCTTGCTTGCCATGTAAAAAGGCATTTTTGATATTCGGTTAATGAAGCGGCCAGTGATGGATGGCAGCTAAGGAAATAAGAAGGCGAACCGAGGCAATCTTAGCCACAGGAGAGAAGGTATCATTGTAATCGAGGCCAAAGATTTGAGTATAGCCCTTTGCAACAATGTGAGCTTTAAGTCTATCAATTTGGCCATCAGGCCCCACCTTGACTGTATAAACCCATCGATAGCCAACAATAGATTTGCCCTTCGATAGTGGCACCAAATACCAAGTGCCATTGTTATGGAGAGTTGTCATCTCTTCAACCATTGCATTTGACCATCCTGGATGTTCCAAAGCTTCTCTAACAGTCTTAGGTACAGATATATTAGACAAAGTGGTGATAAAAGCATAGTAGGAAGGAGACAAATGATGATAACTCACAAAATTATAAATAGGATGAGGATTTTGAGATGAACGAATACCTTTTCGGATGGCAATGGGAGGAGTAGCATCGTCTGTTGAAGGCGAGACCGGAATAGATGAAGATGAAGAAGGGCAAGAGTCACCAGGAGCCGGTGTTGTACTTGTATCAAGCAAAGGAGCGTCAATGATGTTAGTGGGAGGATGAGGATGACGTGAGTAGACGTGCAGAGGTGGTGGACTGATTGGTGGTAGAGGAAGAGTAGGAACTGGTAAGGCGGTGGGAATAAAAACCTTGGATGCGGTGTTGGAGGAAAAATAGGGAGATGTTTCAAAGAAGGTTATATCAGCTGACACAAAGTATTTATTTGTAAGTGGATTGTAGCATTTGTAACCTTTTTTAAGTCTAGAATATCCCAAAAAGACACATTTTATTGATTTGGGCTGAAGTTTGTCTTTGCCAGAAGTGTGATCATGAATAAAACAAATACAACAAAATATACGCAAGGGACAACTGATGGGCATCTTGGTCGGGAAACAAAATGGAATGAGGACTTTAATTCTGCAAAACAGAAGAAGGCATTCGGTTAATTAAGTAACAAGCAGTAAGAATAGCTTCTCCCTAAAAACGAAGAGGAATATTATGGTGAAGGAGTAAAGTGCGGGCATTCTCAACTAGATGCCTATTCTTTCGTTTGGCAATCCCATTTTGTTGAGGGGTATAAGCACATGAAGTTTGGTGAGTAATACCCTGAGAAGATAAGAAATGAATAAAGAGAGTAGACAAATATTCTTTTGCACTGTCACTACGAAGTATTTTAATAGAAACACCAAATTGATTATGTATTTCAGTAGAGAATTTTTGAAGTATAGAGAATACTTCAGAACACTTCTTCATTAAAAATAACCATGTGCAACGAGAATAATCATCAATAAAAGTAATAAAATAATGAAATCCCAAAGTTGTACTGACACGACTTGGACCCAAATGTCTGAATGGACAATTTCAAACATGGACTTAGCCCTATTATTGAATCGCTTGGGAAAGGAAACACGACTTTGTTTCCCAAGTTGTCAGGACTCACATTTAAAAGAAGATAAACTAGAAAGACTAGGAACTAATTTTTGCAATTTGGCAAGACTCGGATGACCTAGACGATTGTGAAGAAGATCAACGAAAGTGGTAGAGGCAAGAGCAACTAGAGAATTTGAAGTAGAAAGATGGTACGACCCTTGTGACTCATATCCTACTCCAATCATCTTTCCCGTACTCCAGTCCTGCACAACAACAGAGTCAGCTGTAAAGGTGACAGAACAATTGAGATTTTAGTCAATTTACTAATGGAGATTAAATTATATGGGCATTTTGGAGTGAACAAAACTGTGGTTCAAGAAATAGATGGAAATATTTTTACTTCTCCTATGCCTTTAACTAAAGTTTGTGAACCATTAGTCAAAGTAACTTTAGACAAAATCGGAGGAGAAACTAGAGATGAGAAAAGACTTTTGTTACTAGATATATGATTAGAAGCACCAGAGTTTAGGATCCATGGACCAGTGAGCGAAGACTGTGTTAGACAAGCAAAGGAATTACCAGAATAAGCACTGCTAGAAGATTGCTGTTTGGCTGTTTGATATTGTAAATACTCCTTGTAATACTCTAGTTAATAGGATAGAATCTGACACTTGATCCTTTCCATCAGGTAATGGACGAATACCATTTTCACCGGATTGAGCCATATGAGCAGTTGATTGGAAAAAGAGGGAAAGTTCTTCCCTATGAGGACTTTGTTTCAGATTTCAAATCAGACCCACCGAGGGCTCTGATACCATGTGAGAAAATAGAACAGAAGAAGAATATTGAGAATGATTGAAGAGCTTGATTATTCCCTAAAGCCAATAGTGTTAATTTATAATCTGTACAGGACAACTAAATAGGAAATACAAGCCTAATTAAATACGTAATTATAGCCACGATTCTAGCACCTAAATATATTTACACAATCACTACAGATACACATATTCTAGCTATTTATGGTATACATATTTTAACAAGAGTGGAGAAAGAGAATCCATATAACCGACCCCAATAAATTTTTAGAATAAAGGCTTAGTTGAGTTGATTGAAAGTGAGAGGGAGGAGAGAGAGCCAGAGATGTGTTGATTGACGAGTGGATGGCTGTGATTGTGCGTGGATGGGACGCGCATTACCTAGTTGGGGACAAGGCAAAATTGTCCTCAAGTGTTATGAAATTCGTAAGGTTAGGAGTTTAATTGGTTTTTGAGAAGTTCAAGGGTGTGATAGGTTAAATTGAACAAGTTTATGGGTAAAAGCATGTATTTGATTTTGGCCAATATCTTACTATCCTCATTTGTATCTAGGAAATAAAATTTGAACCTAATGTCATGTGTGAACACATTGACAAGAAGCTCACGTTTCGTGCTAGTCAGGTATGTAAAATCAATTTATGTTTGCAGCGTTCTTTTTTTTTTCCCCCCAAATTGCTCTGTAGCAATTAATTTTTTTTGTTTCATCTTTGTTTTCATTCTCATGAGTTCTTTATGCAGCTTGAAGATGGAGATATAATTTGCTTTCATAAATCCCCTCCAGTTGGAAGTGGTGAACAATGCCGCTGCCCTGATGTACCTTCATTTCTTGAATATGTGCATAACCGCCAAGTATACCATGGATTATTCTGACAAGCATTGTAGTTTTCAATATTATTTTCTCGCTTGCTGCTTTCCAAAGTTTATTTTTATGGTTTAATAGTGTAGAAAGAGATGATTCTCCTTAATTTCAATTAATTTGTACATGGGTATATATATACAATTGATTTCTATAATTATGTTCTACTAATTAGGAAGAAATCCTAAATAGAAATAAAGAATGCAAAATATACAGAGAAATAATATAGTGATTGACTTTCCATAGCACTCCCCCTCAAGTTGGAGTATAGATGTTAATCATGCCCAATTGTTACAAATGTAGTCAATCCTAGCTCTATTTAGAGTTTTTATGAAAATATCTCCTAATTGCTCTCCAGTTTTGATGTGTCCTTTTGAGATGATCTGTTGTTGAATCTTTTCACGAACAAAGTGACAATCAATCTCAATATGTTTGGTCCGCTTATGAAACACTAGATTAGAAGCAATATGAAGAGCAGCTTGATTATCACACTACAATTTCGCAGGCAGGGAGGCCTTAAAACCTATCTCATTTAGTAATTGAAGTATCCATATTACTAATTGTGCCATGGCTCTGTATTCGGATTCAGCATTAGATCGAGAAACTACACTCTGCTTCTTGCTTCTCTAAGACACTAAATTTTCTCCAACAAAAACGCAATATCCAGTAGTTGACCTCCTGTTAACCTTAGGTCCAGTCTAGTCAGCATCTGAAAAACATTCAACATTCAAATACCCATGATTACCATATAACAAACCTCTTTCTGGAGCGCACTTCTGATAACACAAGATTTGTCTCAAGGCTTCCCAATGAGCAATAGTTGAGGAAGACATAAATTGACTTACCACACTAACGGTATAAGCAATGTCAGGACGAGTGACTGTAAGGTAGTTCAATTTTCCTACCAATCTCCTGTATCTCTCTGAATCTTCAAACAACTCACTATCCTCTGCTAACAATTGTAAATTTGGAGTCATTGGTGCACTACAAGGCTTAGCACCTAATTTTCCTGTCTCTGTCAATAGATCGAGGACATATTTTCTTTGAGATAAGAAAATACCCTTCTTACTTCTCATAACTTCAATACCCAAGAAATACTTTAACAATCCCAAGTCTTTGGTCTGAAACTGGGTTTGGAGGAAGATTTTAAGAGATGAAATACCTGCAGAGTCACTCTCAGTGATGACAATGTCATCCACATAGACTACCAGGAGAATTAGACCAGCCTCAGATTGCCTATAAAATACTGAGTGATCACATTTACTCTTTTGCATACCAAATTCCTGTACTGCTTAACTGAATCTCCCAAACTAGGCCCTAGGACTTTGTTTCAAGCCATAAAGAGACTTCCGAAGCCTACAAATTTTACCCAACCCGCCCTGAGCAAAAAACCCAGGTGGTTGCTCCATATACACCTCCTGAAGATCACCATGAGGGAAAGCATTCTTGATATCCAATTGGTGCAGGGGCCAATCATATGTAGTTGCTAAAGAGATAAACAAGCGAACAGAAAGTAAGTTTAGCTACAGGAGAAAAATTATCTGAGTAATCAACCCCATATATCTGAGCATATCCTTTTGCTACAAGGCGTGCTTTTAACCTAGCCACAGAACCATCAGGATTTACCTTTACTATAAATATCCATTTGCAACCAATAGCTTTCTTACCAGTGGGCAAAGGCAACAGTTCTCATGTACCATTAGCATCTAAAGCCTCCATTTCCTCTTTCATAGCAAAGACACCACCGGTGATGAGACAAAGGCCTCACCAATGATTAGGGATAGAAACAGAGTCTAAAGAAGTAACAAAACACCGAGAACAAGAAGACAATTGATTATAAAAAATAAAAGAAGAGATAGGGTAAGTACATGAACGTTTACCTTTATGAAGAGCAATTGGTAAGTCTAGATCAGAATCATGATCAGTATGAGGTACAGGATCTCCCAACGAAGTAGCTGGTGGAGGATCAGAGTCAGAAATCTCCAATCTCCTGAAATAAACATGAACAACGGGAGGTCGAGTAGGTCTAGAGACAGAAGGAAAAGGCTGTGGGAGAGGACTAGACATTGGTTGGACAATATATATTAAGAGATCATCCTCCTCCCCCTGACTCTCATACACAGATGATTGAAGAAAAAATGGAGTGGACTCAAAAAATGTGACGTCTGTAGAAACAAGATAACGATTAAGAGTAGGAGAGAAACAGCGGCACCCTTTTTGGAGCCGGGAGTACCCAAGGAAGACACATTTAAGAGACTTTGGATCTAATTTAATAACCTGTGGACGAACATCACGTACAAAACAGGTACAATAAAAAATACGGGGTTCAACAGGGAACAAAGATCTTTTAGGAAACAAAGCAGTATAAGGAATATCCCCATTAAGGACAGAAGACGGCATATGATTGATAAAAAAACATGCCGTAGAAACTGCATCCGCCCAAAAGTGTTTAGGAACTTTCATCTGAAAAAGAAGAGCACGAGATACCTCAAGAAGATGTTGATTTTTTCTTTCGGCCACGCCATTTTGGGATGGGGTATCCACACAGTAAGACTGATGAAGAATGTCATTTTGTATCATATAAGATTGAATTGTGCTGAAAAGTATTCTTTGGCATTGTCACTTCTTAATATGCACACATAAATATTAAATTGAGTTTTGATTTCATTACAAAAGGCACAAAAGATAGAAAATAACTCAGAACGATTTTTCATTAAATATAACCAAGTAACACGAGAGTAATCATCAACAAAAGTAACAAAATAACGAAATTCAGTTTTATAAGTAACAGAACAAGGACCCCAAATATCAGAATGAATTAACTCAAAAGGGGATGAAACCCGTTTATTGACTCTAGACACAGAAGGCAAATGATGACACGACATACATTCTAGTACTGATAAAGACTGAAACTGAGGACACAGCTTCTTCATGGTAGACAAAGAAGGATGGCCCAATCTACAATGAGCTTCAAGAGGTGTTAAGGTACTGGAGCAAACAAGCGACCGCGGTATATGATTTTTCGAAATGTAGAGACCACCTGACTTACGTCCTCTACCAATAATCTGCTTCGTCGTAAGATCCTGAAACAAACACTGGTCAGGAAAAAAGGAGACAGAACAATTTAAGGTACGAGTAAGTTTACAAACAGAAAGTAGATTAAAAGAGAATTTTGGTAGACACAAAACAGATGACAAAGAAATTGACGAAGTCGGGTTCGCAGTTCCAGAACCCATGACACAAGAAGTAGAATCATCAGCTAAAGTAACAGTAGAGGAAGTGAGATTAGACTGAAAAGCAGATAAAAGACTAGAATTACCTGTCATGTGATCTGTCGCACCAGAATCAATAACCCATTTGGATGAGGAAGACACAGGGCATGTAGTGGATTTACCTGACTTAGCGATCGCTGTGACAGGGGAATTGGTAGGCTTTAGAGATGCCTGATATTGGGAAAGCTGTGCAAAATCCTCCGCAGATACCAAAATAGTTTTCTCAGAGGAAGATACTGTAGAATCCTCTGCTGCCATATTTGCCATCTGTGATCGTTGATTTTTCCTCTGAAGTTGTGGACAATTATATTTTGTATGGCCAGGCTCATGACAATAATAACAAATGACTCCTCTCGAGTCCTGATTAGAACTAGCCTCTCCATTACGCTGATTACTTTGCCTGTAATTCCTCCTCTACTTCCTCTTTTATTACCCTATTGTCTATTTGGATTACGGCTAATAAGAGCACTACTGGCAGGCTGTGAAGATTGGGTACTCTCTGTACAAAGGACCCGTGTGAACGTTTCATGCAAAGAGGAAATCTCAGAATTGGAGAGAATCTGAGATTTAGTTGTCTCATACACTGAAGGAAGGTCTGCAAGAAAACTCATAACAGCCAGTTACTCCCGTTGGGCCTGCTGAACTTTCACATCAGGACTAAAAGACAATAATACATTAAGTTCCTCATATACCCGTTTAAAATCCATAAAATAAGTTGTGAGAGACTTATCCTCTTTTTCGGCACGGTAGAATGCCTTACTCCATCATAAATACGGGAGATATTTCCTTTACCAGAATACAGAAAATCTAAGTAATCCATCAATTTCTTAACAAATTCACAGTGATTGATTAAACTAATTACCTCACTGTGAATCGAGTTCCGAAGCTGCAAAAACAATCGAGCATCCTCCCTTAGCCAAGTTTGTCGTGTATCATCAGTAGGTGGATCTTTAGTAAGGTGATCATCCTTATCAATGCTACGCAAATAGAACCTAACAGTCTTACTCCATTCCAGGTAATTTGAATAATTGAGTTTGTGTTTCGTGATTTTAGTCATAACCAGAATCACATCAGAAATAATATTCTTATTGTCTGTCATTTGTTGAGACAGAGAAAATTAACTGAAACGCTAATCCAAAGTGCTTGCAGCAGCAAAATAACCCAAAATCACAAATTAAGCAAATACCAAAATAGGATCTGAGAGCCAAACCTCAGAAGTCCTTTAATGGTGTACTGGATCAGGCAACAGCACACTGTGGTGGAGTGAGGGGGTTGAGGCGACGCCGGCGATGTTGATCGGAGTCGAAACGGTCGGTCGGCGGCCAAGGTCTCTCCTGAGCTGGGTGGTGAGAACAAATAGTCACCCTAGATAGATGACCTGTTCTGATACCATGTAGAAAGAGATGATTCTCCTTAATTTCAATTAATCTGTACATGGGTATATGTATATAATTGATTCCTATAATTGTGTTCTACTAATTAGAAAGAAATCCTAAATAAGAAATCCTAAATAGGAATACAAAATACAGAATATACAGAGAAATAATATAGTGATTGACTTTCCATAAAAAATAGTTGCTTTCATGTTGCGAACTTTGCATTCACCATAGTTTTACAATTTTTGAAGCTTGTATGGGTGCAACTACTTTGCTTAAAAAAAAAAAAATCAATATCCTAGGTCTTAAGCTTGTTGTTAACAGAATTGGAATGAATTGGTCGCTCCTATTGTCACGTCGCTTCCTTGCGCAACTTGTCATACTCCCTCGCACATAGGAGCCCACACACCATTTGTTGCGCTCACCCAACGCAAACACTTGAGCAGCAAGTTGGCCACCAACTAGCCAAAGCACTCGCCCACTGCTGCACGTAGACATTCTCAGAAATGCCTTGCGAAGATTCTTCACATTGCTCGCCAGACACTAATATGCTGCATGACAGACCACACTTGTCCCTTGGATCGACCCCTTTCTTGTCCGATGTGGGGTTGAGAAGCCATTGTTTATCTCTGTCCCATTGAGGCCTGACACTCTCCTCCACCCGATTCCCACAACACCCTTGTCGCTATCGGCACCCTGACTACCCCTGTCTCGTTGGGGCGCTTGGCGTGATTTAGAAGCATTATACATTTCCGAGGACTTAATCCAAAATCGTTTAGAGTGGAGAAAGAGAATCCATGTAGCCGACCCTAAATTTTTGGGATAAAGGCTTAGTTGAGTTGAGTTGAGTTGAGTTTAATATTTTTCAGTAAAAAGGAAAAAAGAAAAGAAATAATTTATTACAAAAATGGGTGTAAATTGATATATGAAACTAATAAATGTTCTGAATTAAATGTTCTAAGAAATAGATTTTCAAATTGTATAAAACAAATCCCTGAGGTTAGGCAAAAAACACAACTTATTCTTGTTGTTTGAAAGCCTAACGATTACATCCCCAATGTTTAATTCCTTTATTTTGGAGGGAGAAGGAGAGACAATGGCATGGGCAATTTTAGAATTCAAATTTATTTTAGGGTTTGACTTATTCTTTTGTTTTTTACTAACAATGATTTGGATTGATTTTGGATGGAGGGACCAATTTGTTGACGGAATTAGGAAGAAAAACAGGGACTTAATTTTTTTATTTTTGTTTTTTTTGGCAAACTCGGATTTTTCTGCAAAATATCTTTAAAATTATGATATTTAACTGTGAATCTGAATAGAAACCTATTACACATTAGAGTTCTAAAATTATAAAAACACCATTGCACATTGGGGCTAAAAATCAAAATTAAAAAAAAAAAAACACATTAGAGTTCTAAAATGATAAAATCAGTGCATCAAAATTTGAAAGGGGAAAAAAAAAAAAGAACAGAAGATGAAGACAATGGTTAGATGTTAGGGCTAAAATCGAAATTAGAAGGGACAGAAAAATGAGAGAGAAGCAATATAACATTGTATACAACAGGTGATGCTCCCTCTTATTTCGTTTTCTTTGGGATCTTCAAATGGTCTTACCCTCCTTTCTATCCAGATCCCTAAGATTTCAGGTACTCTCCCTTTTCTGCATCTCTTCTTTTCACTGCCTCCTTACAGAATCAGAGCTATCGTTGGGTCAAATGAGGAAAGGAGAGGACCTGCTGCTTGGGAATAAAGACTGCCTGTAGCCTGCTACCTGACATAAAAAAAATAAAATAAAAAAACTTCCTTTTCTGAAGTGAAGTGGTTGTTTTAGTGCTCTTTTGTTCAAGTTCCAACTCACAGTAGACGTAACAATCAATATCTTAAAACTGGAAGTAAATAGATAAATTGAACCAATGGATGATGGGTAAGTGAATTTATATCTAACTTTTAATTGGAGACAATGAATGATGGCACTAGGGTGTTGACTATTTAGAGATTCCATTATGTCCCATGTTTGACATTCTGCTAGATGGTTAGCATTGGCTTTACTTTTCCTGATGCTTTGTAGGTTGTTCGTTTTCGATATTTAGAGAAGCCAAAGGAAGATGAATTTTGTCTTGAGCTGTAAGTCAAACCTGTAATATCTATACATTTTGGGCTCAAAATCAATTTATTGTTCTTTCTTTTTACGTTGTCCAATAAATTTCAGGTTGAAGCTTCACAATTATGATGATGTTGTGGAAAGAGTAGCTCGCCATCTTGGCTTGGATGATCCATCTAAAATTAGGCTTACATCCCATAACTGTTATTCCCAGCAACCCAAACCCCAACCTATCAAGTACCGAGGAGTGGATCATTTGTCTGACATGCTGGTCCACTACAACCAGGTAAACCAGTCACAGTGTAGATCTATATCATTATTGTTTCTTTGTTTGCTTGATTGATGGTTGGAATAAACTGGTTTCTTTTGTTGCTCGATAGATATCTGATATTCTGTACTATGAGGTACTGGATATCCCTCTTCCAGAATTGCAAGGCTTGAAAACATTGAAAGTTGCTTTTCATCATGCGGCCAAGGATGAGGTTGGTTTGGATCATTAAAATTAGATTTTCAAATATCATATTATGTATGTTTCAATTTTTTTTAATTCATTGTACCAACTTGATTTTCTCAGGTGGTGATTCATACTATTAGATTGCCAAAACAGAGCACTGTAGGTGATGTTATCAATGACCTTAAAGCAAAGGTAGCTACCGTAACTTTGCAGTTCAGTTTATTTATTTATTTCTTCCTTCCTAACATATTTGGTAATTGAAGTATGAGTTGCCTTGATTGGTGTGCATTGCCATTGACCTGCTTCCTATTAAGGGTTAGGGCATCTTAATTTTGAGTAGGGTGTAAATGAATCAATTCAAGTTTTGAATTGCTCAGGCTTGACTCAATATATTTTTTTTAGACTCGAGCTCCGCTTGTCTTAGGCTCATTTATATTATATACGAACTAAGTTTGAGCTCGTTAATATTATTATATTAAATTAAATTAAAATGTAATTTAAAATTAAAATATAATTTAAATTTTAATTCAAATGCACAAACGGGCTCCACATTATGGCTTGTGCCAAAATGCCCCCCCCCCCCAAAAAAAAAAAAACTGGTAACATAATATAATGTATAGTTAAAATTGTCATATTTATTATAATATATATAATTTTTTAAGTTTATATTTGATTAAAAATATTTCAAAAATATGTTAGCATATATATAATCAATACAAATTGAAATTACCAAAATACTTGGTAGTTTGGCGGTAGAAATGCTCTTCATATAATTTTATGTTAATTTATATTTTTTCTTTTAGAGGTAATTTTTTGAGTTTTTTCGTAGAAAAATATTTAATTTTAAAAACTCTATCATAAGTTATTATATGATAGAAATATATTAATTATTTGATGTGTTATTTGGAAAAATACTTTTAAGGTTTTAAAATTTATTATTATGTATGTGATTAACTGCAACTTTTAATCATTAACATTTTTTAGCTCAATAATTAAGAGCAATATATTAATTAGAATCTTTAATCATGTATAAAATAGATTGAAAGAAAAAAACTCATTATTTTAATACGTAGAAACAAAATACAATAGAAGTATGTATGTGTGTGTGTGTATATATATATATATATGTATTACGTGTTTAATTTATAAAAAAAAGCACTTAAAAGTGTTTAAATCTTTGTAATTTACGCATACTTAAACTCCATGTGCAATTTATTCCTACATAGTTTAGTTTGTTATTAAGGTCTATAAAATTGAGATTTAGAATTTATATTACATAATTCATATCTTAATTGAGAGAGAGAGAGAGAGAAAGATAGAGAGAAAGAGAGAGAGTAATAGTTAGATAATTTATTAGTAAACTTGGACTTCAAATCTTTTAAAGGTTAAAAGTTTAAAGAGAGAGAAAAGAGTAATAGTAATAAAAATAGTTAAATTATTTATTGTTACATTTGAATTTTAAACCTTCTAATGGTTAAATGTTTAGAGAGAGAGAGAGAAGGAGAGAAGTGTGTGTTTAAAGGTAGACTTAGCCAAGGCCGGTTCTGGGTTGAAACTGCCAGTCCGGTTCGAAATGGTTTCTGTTCTGTATGAATTTTAATTCAACATTCTTGAAAAAATATAAATTTAATAAAATTACAAATAAAAGATTGACATTCATTTTTGATTAAATAATGTCATATTCGGACCTCTTATAATGATTAAACTGACCATCCATTAATTAGTACAAATCAAGATCTATAAAATAATTTCATTTACAAAAAATTTAAATCATTTTTCATATCTCAATTCACATCAATTATATTCTAATTGTAGAAAGAGATGATTCTTATTGATTTCAATTAATCTGTACATGGGTATATATATACAATTGATTCCTATAATTGTATTCTACTAATTAGGAAGAAATCCTAAATAAGAAATCCTAAATAAGAAATCCTAAATAAGAATACAGAATACAAAATATACAGAGAAATAATATAGTGATTGACTTTCCGTAACATAGTGATTGACTTTCCATAACACTCCCCCTCAAGTTGGAGCATAGATGTTAATCATGCCCAACTTGTTACAAATGTAGTCAATCCTAGCTCCATTCAGAGCTTTTGTGAAAATATCTCCTAACTGCTCTTCAGTTTTGATGTGTCCTGTTGAGATAATCTGTTGTTGAATCTTTTCACGAATAAAGTGACAATCAATCTCAATATGTTTGGTCCGCTCATGAAACACCGGATTAGAAGTAATATGAAGAGCAGTTTGATTATCACACCACAATTTCGCAGGCAGGGAGGTCTTAAAACCTGTCTCATCTAGTAATTGAAGTATCCACATTACCTCACATACTGATTGTGCCATGGCTTTGTATTCGGATTCAGCACTAGATCGAGAAACTATACTCTGCTTCTTGCTTCTCCAAGACACCAAATTTCCTCCAATAAAAACGCAATATCCAGTAGTTGACCTCCTGTCAACCTTAGATCCAGCCCAGTCGGCATCTGAAAAACATTCAACATTCAAATGCCCATGATTACCATATAGCAAACCTCTTCCTGGATCGCCCTTCAGATAACACAATATTTGTTCCAAGGCTTCCCAATGAGCAACAGTTGGGGAAGACATAAACTGACTTACCACACTAACGGCATAAGCAATGTCAGGACGAGTGACTGTAAGGTAGTTCAATTTTCCTACCAATCTCCTGTATCTCTCTGGATCTTCAAACAACTCACTATCCCCTGCTAACAGTTGTAAAGTTGGAGTCATTCGTGCGCTACAAGGCTTAGCACCTAATTTTCCTGTCTCTGTCAATAGATCGAGGACATATTTTCTTTGAGACAAGAAAATACCCTTCTTACTTCTTATAACTTCGATACCCAAGAAATACTTTAACAATCCCAAGTCTTTGGTCTGAAACTGAGTTTGGAGGAAGGTTTTAAGAGATGAAATATCTGCAGAGTTACTCCCAGTGATGACAATGTTATCCACATAGACTACTAAGAGAATTAGACCAGCCTTAGATTGCCTATAAAATACTGAGTGATCACACTTACTCTTTTGCATACTAAATTCCTGTACTGCTTCACTGAATCTCCCAAACCATGCCCTAGGACTTTGTTTCAAGCCATAAAGAGACTTTCGAAGTCTACAAAATTTACCCAACTCCCCCTGAGCAACAAACCCAGGTGGTTGCTCCATATACACTTTCTCCTGAAGATCACCATGAAGGAAAGCATTCTTGATATCCAATTGATGCAGGGGCCAATTATATATAGCTGCTAAAGAGATAAACAAGCGAATAGAAGTAAGTTTAGCTACAGGAGAAAAAGTATCAGAGTAATCAACCTCATATGTCTGAGCATATCCTTTTGCTACAAGGCGTGCTTTTAACCTAGCCACAGAACCATCAGGATTTACCTTTACTTTATATATCCATTTGCAACCAATAGCTTTCTTACCAATGGGCAAAGGCAATAGTTCCCATGTACCATTAGCATCTAAAGCCTCCATTTCCTCTTTCATAGCATCACACCAGCCAGGATGAGACAGTGCCTCATCAACAGTATTAGGGATAGGAACAGAGTCTAAAGAAGTAACAAAACACCGAGAATAAGAAGACAATTGATTATAAGAAACAAAAGAAGAGATAGGGTAAGTACATGAACGTTTACCTTTACGAAGAGCAATGGGTAAGTCTAGATCAGAATCATAATCAGTATGAGGTACAGGATCTCCCAACGAAATAGCTGGTGGAGGATCTGAGTCAGGAATCTCCAATCTCCTAGAATAAACATGAACAACGGGAGGTCGAGTAGGTCTAGAGACGGTAAGAACAGTGTGGGAGAGGACTAGACATTGGTTGGACAGTATATATTAAGAGATCATCCTCCTCCCCCTGACTCTCATACACAGATGATGGAGGAAAAAATGGAGTGGACTCAAAAAATGTGATATCTGCAGAAACAAGATAACGATTAAGAGTATGAGAGAAATAACGGTACCCTTTTTGTAGTCGGGAGTACCCAAGGAAGACACATTTGAGAGATTTTGGATCCAATTTAGTAACCTGTGGATGAACATCACGCACAAAACGGGTACAACAAAAAATACGGGGTTCAATAGGGAACAAAGATTTTGTAGAAAACAAAGTAGTATAAGGAATATCCCCATTAAGGACAGAAGACGGCATACGATTGATCAAAAAACATGCTGTAGAAACTGCATCCGCCCAAAAGTGTTAGGTACTTTCATCTGAAAAAGAAGAGCACGAGTTATCTCAAGAAGATGACGATTTTTTCATTCGGTCACGCCATTTTGGGATGGGGTATCCACACAGGAAGACTGATGAAGAATGCCATTTTGTGTCATATAAGGCTGAAATTGTGCTGAAAAGTATTCTTTGGCATTGTCACTTCTTAATATGCACACAGAAATATTAAATTGAGTTTTGATTTCATTACAAAAGGCACAAAAGATAGAAAACAACTCAGAACGATTCTTCATTAAATATAACTAGGTAACACGAGAGTAATCATCAACAAAAGTAACAAAATAACGAAATCCAGTTTTAGATGTAACAGAACAAGGACCCCAAACATCAGAATGAACTAACTCAAAAGGAGATGAAGCTCGTTTATTGTCTCTAGACACAGAAGGAAAACGATGATGTTTTGCAAACTGACACGACTCACATTCTAGTACTGATAAAGACTGAAATTGAGGACAACTTTTTCATGGTAGACAAAGAAGGATGACCCAATCTACAATGAGCTTCAAGAGATGTTAAGTTACTGGAGCAAACAAGCGACCGCGGTACATGATTTTCTAGAATGTAGAGACCACCTGACTCGCATCCTCTACCAATAATCTGCTTCGTCGTAAGATCCTGAAACAAACACTGGTCAGGAAAAAAGAAAACAGAACAATTTAAGGTACGAGTAAGTTTACTAACAGAAAGTAGATTAAAAGAGAATTTTGGTAGACACAAAACAGAAGACAAAGAAATTGACGAAGTCAGGTTTGCAGTTCCAGAACCCATGACACAAGAAGTAGAACCATCAGCTAAAGTAACAGTAGAGGAAGTGAGATTAGACTGAAAAACAGATAGAAGACTAGAATTACCTGTCATGTGATCTGTCGCACCAGAATCAATAACCCATTTGGATGAAGAAGACACAAGGCATGTAGTGGATTTACCTGACTCAGCGATCGCAGTGATGTGGAACCGTAGGCTTTAGAGATGCACGATCTTTGGGAAAATTGTGCAAAATCCTCTGCAGATACCAAAATAGTTTTCTCAGAGGAAGATACTATAGAATTCTCTGCTGCCATAGTTGCCATCTGTAATCGCTGATTTTTTCTCTGAAGTTGCGGACAATTATATTTTGTATGGCCAGGCTCATGGCAATAACAACAAATGACTCCTCTAGAGTCCTGATTAGAACTAGCCTTTCCATTACGCTGATTACTTCTGTTGCCTGTAATTCCTCCTCTACTTCCTCTTCTACTACCCTGTTGTCCATTTGGGTAGGCTGTGAAGATTGAGTACTCTCTGTACGAAGGACTCGGGTGAACATTTCATGCAAAGAGGAAATCTCAGAACTGGAGAAAATATGAGATTTAGCAGTCTCATACTCTGAAGGAAGGCCTGCAAGAAAACTCATAACAGTCAGTTGCTCCCGTTGGGCCTGCTGAACTTTCACATCATGACTAAAAGGCAACAATACATTAAGTTCCTCATATACCCGTTTAAAATCCATAAAATAAGCCGTGAGAGACTTATCCTCTTTCTCAGCACAGTAGAATGCCTTACAAACATCATAAATAAGGGAGATATTCCCTTTACCAGAATACAAAAAATCTAAGTAATCCATCAATTCCTTAACAAATTCACAGTGATTAATTAAACTAATTATCTCACTATGAATCGGGTTTCGAAACTGCAAAAACAACCGATCATCCTCCCTTAGCCAAGTTTGTCTTGTATCATAAGTGGGTGGATCTTTAGTAAGGTGATCATCCTTATCAATGCTACGCAAATAGACTCTAACAGTCTTACTCCACTCCAGGTAATTCGAACTATTAAGTTTGTGTTTCGTGATCTTAGTCATCACCAGAATCACATCAGAAATAACATTCTTATTGTCTGCCATTTGTTGAGACAAAGAAAACTAACCGAAACGCTAATCCAAAGTGCTTATAGCTGCAAAATAACCCAAAATCACAAATCAAGCAAATATCGAAATAGGATCTGAGAGTCAAACCTCAGAAGTCCTTTAATGGTTATACTGGATCAGGCAATAGCACACAGTGGTGGAATGAGGGGGTTGAGACGACGCCGGCGATGTTGATCGGGGTTGAAACGGCCGGTCGGCGGCCAAGGTCTCTCCTGAGCTGGGTAGTGAGAACAAATAGTCACCCTAGATTGATGACCTGGTCTGATAACATGTAGCAAGAGATGATTCTCATTGATTTCAATTAATCTGTACATGGGTATATATATACAATTGATTCCTATAATTGTGTTCTACTAATTAGGAAGAAATTTTAAATAAGAAATCCTAAATAGGAATACAGAATACAAAATATACAGAGAAATAATATAGTGATTGACTTTCCGTAACATAGTGATTGACTTTTCATAACACTAATTAAATTCTAACAGTATCCATTTTAAACAAAAAAAATTCTCTTATTTAGTTCTAATGTTCTTCCATCTTAGTCCCCAATTTCATTTAATTGAAAATACAAATAATTCCTCATAAATAATTTAAAAATCTATAAAAATTTCAATTTCCATGCCAACATATCTTACATAATATGCATGCATCAATATAGCATTTTAACTAATAATAAACTCATTTCTTTCAAGGGAAAAAAAAAACTCATTCTTATATAAATCATTTTCTCAAATAATAATTTATAAAATTTATAAAAATTCATAAAAAAAAAAGAAATTCGTTTTTAAGTATTTCTACACCTTAAGCACACCAGAGTATATTTTTGAATCCATTAACCTTTAATAACCTTTAATAACCTGTAATAAAACTAAAAATCTAAAATATGCTAATTAATTTCAAAAATTCATTGAAATTATTGTGTTCTTTATTTGAGAATTGTCCAAGAAATAAAGATGCTCACAATTATCTACAAAATCTAGAAAAATATTAGAAAAAAAAAAGAATCCTTAAAAATTTCAAATTGAACCTAAAAATCTAAATATGCTATGTAACTTAAACAATTCATAAAATTATTATTTACCTTATTTGAGAATGGTGCACAAATTAAAGATGCTCACAATCATATACATAATCTAGGAAAAATGTTAAAAAAAAACACAATTTTAAAAATTTTAAAAATTTAAAATATGCTAATTAAATTCGAAAATTCATAGAAAATAATTGTGTAGCTGATTTGAGAATGGTCCAAGAATTAAAGGTGCTCAAAATAATCTATATAATCACATAAAATATTGAAAAAAGAAACTGAAAAATTTTAAATTGAACTAGAACCGGACCTAACTGCAGGCTTTAGTTGTAGTTCACAGCAGGGGGAACCGTAACTGGCCCGTCCCTCCTACGGTCCCAGTCCAGTTCAAGGACCGGAACTGTTGACCTAGGCCAGTCCTGGCTCGATTCACGGTTTAAACCGAACCATGTGTGAGCCTTTTTAAAGGTTCAATGTTCAAATCTCAGTACATTAAGAAGTACATAGTTTTGATTTATTTAGTAACTTAAAAATGGATAAAATGATTATTATTAATTTTTTTATGTAAATTTTAATTTAATTATTATATATTATTTTATACACTTACTATATTAGTTCATTAATATATTCATATATAATTATAAGTTTATTGTTTATAATAAACGACATAATCCTTTTAGTTGTGAGTTATGCTATAATCAACCATTAAACATTAAACTTAAATGTATGTTGTGTCACTTTATGGTTTTATATATATATACGGAGAGAGAGAGAGAGAGAGAGAAGTTGATTTTCATTTGACATTAAATTTAAGTTATAAATAACTATATTTTATATAATTTAATCAAAAAATAATTTAAAATGATTTCAAATAATAGGTATTAATATATTATTTTATAAAATAATCATAAATAAAGTTAATATATTTACAACATTAGGAAATGCAATAATTAATATAAATGAATTTCACGAGCCTATTTAATGAGAACTTGCGGATATATTAAACAATCTTGTTCATGAGTTAGCTTGCGAGCTTGTTTACGAGTTGGATCACGAGCCTTTACAAGCTTGTTCACGAGCTGGTCCTGAGCCTTAATGATTCGAATGTTGCTGATCTCGAGCTTGGCTCGCTTAGAAAACGAGTAGAATCAAGTCGAGCTCTTATGAAGCTGAGCCTGGAGAAGCTCGTCTCATTGACAACTCTAATTTTGAATTTGGAAACTATAGAAATCAATCTTAGATTCTACAATTTTTTGTTTGAAATACCTAATTGTTTTTTGTGATTGCTTTTAATTATCTTTTCTCTTGTTGCCATTGTGCTTGGAACAGGTTGAGTTATCTCATCCCAGTGCAGAACTTAGATTGCTTGAGGTTTTCTATCACAAGATTTACAAGGTATAAAGTATTATTATTATTTTTTTTTCCAATAATAGTGTTCTATTCTTAAATAGGATATCCTGTTGTGAAGATTTTAACTACATGACAGGTGGGCCCATTTGGGTTTCCATGTGGTGTTTTGTTATTCTTGTCCAATATTTAAAAAAAAAAAAGAATTTTATTTTGTTATTGTTGTCCAATATTTTACCGTACAGCCATACGACCGGCTATGTTATATGGTAGTGAGTGTTGGGCACTGAAAGAGTCGTATGCATCTAAGATAAGAGTTGCGAGATGAGAATGTTAAGGTGGATGAGTGGCCATACTAGACTAGATAAAATCCGTAATGAAAGTATTAGAGAAAAGGTAAGAGTAGTGCCAATTAAAGATAAGTTGAGAGAAGGGAGATTAAGGTGGTTTGGTCATGTGAAGCGTAGACATACGGAGGCTCCAGTTAGACAAGTAGAGTACATTAGGTTAGAGGATAGAAAGAAAAAAAGGGGTAGATCTAAATTGACTTGGAGGAGAGTAGTACAACATGACTTAGAAGAATTACACATTTCTGAGGATATAACCCAAAATCGTTCAGAGTGGAAAAAGCGAATCCATATAGCCGACCCCAAATTTTTGGGATAAAGGCTTAGTTGAGTTGAGTTGAGTATAGTATTGTTGTCCAATATTTAATAAAAAATTGAGAACAAATAAATCTTGTTTCTAAGCTTCTGTTCATTTTCAGATTTTTCCACAATGAAAAAATTGAGAATATTAATGACCAGTACTGGACATTGCGTGCAGAGGAGGTGACTCTCTCTCTCTATTTATCCATCCATTTGTGTTTGTTTGCACTATGCAGTTTGAAATTGCATATATTAGTTAACTGCATCCATTAATGGATAGGTGGATGATAAAAATTAACCAAGCACACCTCTGCCTTTCTTGTTTGACATTAATATCCAGAACATTGTCTGCATTGATACTCTATTCACCATATTAACTTTTCCACGCTTTGCATTGGTCCATAAATTTTAAAAGGATAACATTCTAATATTAAACTGCTTGAGTTTCAGATAATCATGGAAAGGTGTTCCTTTTTTTTCGGTTCATCCCTTGTTCATTCTTTTTAAGACTTTTTAAGAGTTCTCCTATTGAGTGTCTGAACATAGTTTGATAGCTAGTGCTGCTTTTTTTTCCCCCTCATAAATTGCATAGAATACACCTCACTTTCTTTAAATTTTGTTGAAACATCCTTCCAATTGCTGGGAACTAAGAAGAGAGATTGGCAAGGCAGACATGGGACACCTATGGGATGGATTTGCAAATAATTTTTTGAAGTACTTTTTTTATTCTCATTATTAACCTAATTTTCTCCATCTTTTATCTATTTATTTATTTCCTCCTATGTCTGCTTGTGACTTCTGAAATATTACCTTGTTGCCTCAGATTCTAGACGAGGAGAAAAACCTTGCTCCTAATGATCGCTTGATTCATGTTTATCATTTTATGAAAGACCCAGCTCAAAATCAGGTGGCATGATTTAATTTAATTTCCCTTTTGATTTTATATGGAAGAAATTGATCTATATAGCCAATCCTATTTAGTTTTGGATTAAGGCTTACTTGTGTTTTGGTGCTTTTCTTTCTTTTTTTTTTTTTTTTAAATTTCCTTGTGCCTGTGGCTCAGTTTTAGTTGAGGTTTAGTGGGTTATTATTGAGCCATAACTAGTCATCCTGCTACTTCTAACTAATGAATATTTTCTTAAAAAATTTAACAGCAGGTTCAGAATTTTGGGGAGCCCTTTTTCTTGGTTATTCATGAGGGCGACACAGTAGCTGAAGCTAAAGTGCGGATACAGAAAAAATTACAGGTTCCTGATGAGGAGTTTGCCAAGGTATTTATCTATGGGGCATTCTTTTGTTATTCAGTGGAAGTTCACTTTTTTGTCACTGGGCCGTCCCGAGTACCTTCAAGACTCTGATATTGTATCCAGTCGATTTCAGGTCTCTCTCTCTCTCTCTCTCTCTCTCTCTCACGCACACACATTACACAGAAGCAGCTCTCCACTTAAACCACCTGTCAATTTCTGTCTACTGACACTGAATTTTCTTTTTGGTTCAGAGAAGGGATATCTATGGTGCTTGGGAGCAATATCTTGGACTGGAGCACTCTGACAATGCTCCGAAAAGATCAAATGCAGCTAATCAGGTATTTAGTTTTCTTTTCGAACTGAAGATAACTTTCTTAGACATACATGTATGAGTTAATCTATGAGCAAGATAGTGGGGTAGAAAAACGGTAATTTAGATTAATGATGGTGTAATCTTGAGTGCGCACATGCACTGATTACGATGATAATGTTCATTTAGGAAGTTTTTTACTGACATTTTATTAATTTTGCAGAATCGCCACACATTTGAGAAGCCAGTGAAAATCTATAATTAGGAAAGAATGATAAGTTGGAACCAGTCCAGCTTTATCCAGTATCCCAATGGGATTTGCACTGTTGCAAAATGGGAGAAGCTTGCAGTCAAGAGAGAATTATTAGTTGGTACAATTCTTTTCTGTAGGGCAGAGAGGACTTCGGAAAAGACCTCAATAGTTTTGACCTCTCTTGTGCCTGTTTCAGGTGAAATAGGTGCAATTCGATTGTAATTTAGTTGTGGGGGATGTATAGAGGGTATAGGTGTATGTACTAGATTATTTCTTTTTATTATTTTATTTTTTGTCTTTTCCAATCATCCCTTTTGTGGATTTGCATTAGTTGTATTAGAGACTGGTTAAATGTTGTCTGTATAATGTGTTACTGATTCTGGGGCTTCCTGGATTTGTGCAAATACAAAATCAAATTGATATTTATGTTCAGCTTCTCCAACCAACACAACACGCCACCTCCCTCCCCCTCCTCCTCTTTCCTTTGTTTTCTCTATATTCATCATTTTGTATTTTATAATGCAAGTTTGTGATCAATGGAGATGAAATTTCAACTCCAGGATTGTAGAGACAAACATATACCTTCAACTAGTAGGTCACATATTCTATACCTGTTAAGTTTAGTGTAAAAAATAAAAATTAGGTAAATCAAGTAATTATCTTTAAAAATATCTAAAACTTTCAGAGTTCTTTCAATCATTTGCATGGTTTTTTTAAAGAAAAAATTATATAAAAATGAATGCGAAGTTGGATAATAAAAAAGTTTTTTAATTGTATCATTAAAAGCTTGTAGCACGTGTATACTGCAAATATTTTAATTATTAGGATCAAACATAAATGATGAATAACTTGATTTAGCAAATGCATAAGTTTGATTTAGCATTTTATAGGTGTGATTTCACCTTGTGGAGATTTGGGAATTTTTTTTATAGGCGTACTGTTTTCTCCACAAAAATGTCCTTTCTTTCATAACATTTAATGCAATAAAACTGGAATTTTTTTTTGGTGGAACAATTTATTGCACTAAATATACTTCATTTATGTGTTTAGGCATGAAATTGTAGAGTTCAAATTGCTGTGGGTATTTTGAGTGGTATGATAATTTAGAAGCCATCTACAAGCCACATTTAACATTATGAGGGAAGTTATTGCCCCCTACTACTACTTTTAACTCCCCACTTCCTTAAACTGGTTAAACATCCATATCTGCTAACTTCTTCTAACGACGCAAATTTATCCTTAGGCCTTTACTAATTAAATTAATGGAATAAAACTAATTAAATTAATTTTATAAAAATTTAATTTAATTAATCATAGGCCTAAATATAATTAATGTGCTAAAAATTATTATTTTTGTGTAAATAATAGCCATCTACACATTGATTGGCCAATTAGGCTATTCTAACGTGGAGATTAATTTTTTCCTTAGCACCTAAATTCTTTTTCTTCCTTGCTCTGTTATATGTGGGACTCGGTGCAATGTCTGCCTAGGCACTTCTCCTCCATCAGTTGGCTCGGCCCCCAACGAGGCACTCATACTAGGGGAAGGTCTAGCTTTGATATTACAAATGTAATAGCCTAATCCACTGGATAGTATCGTCCGCTTGGCCCGAAGACCTCACGGATTTGTTCCTTGGGCTTTCACTCAAAAGCGCGCTACCCAGTGTTGGAGACCGCCCAATTATGAGCACCCTAACCTCACCTTCCCATTCCGATGTGGGACTCGGTGCGATGTCTACCTAGGCAAAAGGCAGACGTCGCACCAAGTCCCACATCGGAATGGGAAGGCGAGGTTAGGGTGCTCATAATTGGGCGGTCTCTAACACTGGATAGCGCGCTTTTGGGTGAAAGCCCAAGGGACAAATCTGTGAGTGTGTATTGCATTTTGTTAAGTTTTCTATAGGGGGTTTGGTCCAGTTATAAGGGAGACTTTGTTAAAATTTCGGCAAGACCTTAGAATTTATTCTTGCTTCTGTAGATTAAATTAATTGGTTAATTCTATCAATCAATTAATAGAGGTCAGTATGTTTGCATAGGTAACCGAGGCAGGTCGTCTTCGTCCTTCTAGCCAGACCAGCTGCAGTCAAGTCAATCAGTCTGTGAGTTAGATACTGATTATTTTTATAACTTCAACATTAGTTATATTTTTATAATTTATATTTGTTGGCATGCTCATGCATTTATTTATCCATATGTAATTAGTTATATTATTAGGAGCATCCCCTATTTGTTACATTAAAATTTTTTATGTTGTGCTATCTTGGGGATAAGTTGGAACTTATATATGTATATATTATGGATGTGAAGGGTGGTAGCCAAAGGTTGGACTTTTGGCAAATGAAGTCTCTTTTTACTATTCAAATGTCCTTTTGAACAGAAAGGACTCCGATAGCCAAAAGCTAGTCTTTAGGTAGCCGAAAGTCCCCTTGACAGTAGGAGTATAAATTGCTTGTCTTTTTTTTTTTTTTTTTTTTTTTTTTTTTTTTTTTTTAAGAATAATCAGTTTCTCTCCCTCTCTAATTACTGTTACATGTAAGGAGGATCCACTTTGGAATTTCCTTGGCTAATTAGGTGATTAGTGTGCTTAGATGCTTGGATTATCTTTGGAGACTCAAGAATCCTAAGATAAATAAAGTTCCCTTCTCTCTCTAGCCCTTTTTAAAGGAGAAAGGTACCCCTTGCTCCTTTTCTCACCTTTAAATGCATGTTTGAGTATGTTTTTAGGGATATGAGAAGTAGTTTGTATTGCATACAAATTTTGGGTAGTTTTGAACCTTTGGGAAGATTGGGTGAGTTAATGCATGTATGAGTTGTTAAAGGTTTTGTATTTGTGTGTCTCGGGGAGAATTTTCTTATTGAGCTTGTCACACCTTACCACTATGTAAGATATGACATGATCCCGTAGTATATCTAATGAATTACTGAACTCCGCCTACCGATAACCCATTAAATATACTACAAGGGATTTTAAACAAACCAATTTCACTTTTTAATTAAATTATTGCTAAAAAGATAAGAAAATATTATGAAATCTTTTAGGACTCAAAGAATTTATTTTATTTTATTTTACGAAAAATTCGCGTGGTGATTGCTATAATTTTGATAGACCAAGTTTTTAAGCCTGTGAGAAATAGTATATGCTTCAAGTAGTTCACTCAACTGCTTTATCTTTTCATTTACCTGCGACAGCATACAGATGCTATTGTGAGTATTTCACTTAGTGGTGCATAACTAAAAATTTTAAGAAAAACTCACTATAAAACATAATTATCACATCATAACAAAAAGGGTTTACAATATTTAAATTTTTCATAAGTCATGACATCAGTATCACAAATCATTGATTTCAATCACATTTTATCAAAACATTCACAAAGCAAAGGTGTTGCTAACAATCACACAATCTAGGACATGATACAAAATTTCACGATCAATGCCGTGTTATACACTACGACAAAGTAATCTCAACCCCATTAATTGTTATTAATGAGAGAGCAGGCTAGCTAGCAAAATAAGTACTAATCTGATCTCAACCTCAATCGGCAAGCCAGAGAGGGAGGTAACATAATCAATCTCAACTCAAATAATGAGGGACACAAATCAAATTGCCATGCCAACTGTGGTTTCAAAATAAATTTAAAATAATTTCCACTCAATAATCACATTGCAAATCAAATAATCATATTTTATTTATAAAAAGTCCCCATGTAGGGTTGGCAACACATCAATACTCAGAACTCTTCTAAAAGCATTCAAACCGGCTCACCCCATTGCTACAATAATTTCAAATAGCCAACATCTGCCATTCTACAATTATAAATTCATTTCACAATTTAAAATCCTCAAAACAATGCAAATAATTCTTAAATGCTTAAGAAAAATCATATTTGAATCATACAAAGTTTATTCAGTACATTTACAATGTTAAAATAAAGTCTAGTTGTGCACAAACCTTCAATGAATCTCCTTTTCTTTAACTTACTTCTCCTTGTCTTTCAAGGTCTCTTTTTCTACTAAAACACACAAGTACAATGTCTAAATATGCATCCCAATTATCACCAATAACTAGTCAAATAAATATCTAATGAATCCCTAAGCTAACTTTGCAATTTCAATGAATTCTGGGTTTAAGACAGTTTTGGACCCTAACTTTAGAACCAAAATTTAACCTAGTTTCAGTCATAATTTGGTAAGGTGATCTTCATGAAAGTTGTTCCTCTATGTCTTAGTTTCATTTTCCTTTTTGAATCATTCAATTTGGAGTTTTGAATCTCAAGTTATGGCCAAATTACTAGATACTATTCTGGGTGTCATATCATGAATTTCTAGGTTTTTCATATTTGTACCTTAATTTTGCAGTCTATATCTGAGCACCTTATGCACAGTATTTTGTCACACCTTATCCTTACATAAAACATAACATGATTTCGTAGTATACCTAATGAATTATCGAACTTCGCCTACTGATAACTCATTAAATATACTACTAGGGATTTTAAATCAATTTGTTATCATTTTAAAGTGGTGGGTAAGATTTAATGATTATTAAAATCCTTTAATTGGAGTTTAGATCATAAATTAAAATTTTAATTAACTTGAAATCTCCGAAAATTTTATAGAAATTTCAGCAGAGTGTCGTCTATAATTTGAAAAAACAGTTCTTCAAAAATATGTGAAAACACTCCCAATATACATTTAAATCTCAAACTCCAATATTCTCATCACAGTCCAATCTCAATTCAACACCATTTCAAGCAATTCATAAAAAAAACTATGTCAAAAATAAAAGGAAGCATTTTATTAAATAAAATAATAGATTTACATTACAACCATTTACACAGATAAAAAACAGATTGTAACACCCCTAAGTTCGGTAGTGCGTTCTACTGCTCTAGTGACCAGTGTTGTCCGGACAGCTAGGATGCCTAGAACCGTACCTTGATATGAGAGAGGAGACATAAATATTGAAATACAAGAAAAGAAAGTACAAGAAAAACAAAGGAAAAAATCATAGCAAAGAAATGTAACCGAGTAAGTGAGCCGGGAAACCTAGCGATGGGTGACCGCACCGGGAAGTCACGGCGTGGACCGTTGACTGGCCTTGGACTGCGGGGAACCCTGGAAAACATTTTTAGGACATAAATAGAACCTTATTGAAGAATAAATATCATTAGAAAGATCAAAGAAAAATTAAATAATTAGTACAAAGAAAAGTGAGAAATCGAAAAACAGACAAAACCCGGTAATACCGAAAAATCGGGAATGCCACCCGAACAGGGGCATTATGGTCATTTGACATCCCGAAGTGTCTTTTGACCTAAATATCCATTAAAAATAAATAATATTACACTTAAAAAATGAAATGAAAAATTAAATTGGTGGTACCTAAAGTAAATAGTAGAAATTAAAGGTTAAATGTGGAATAAGTGAAAGTTAACTTATAATATGATTTAATTTTAGTTAGTGGACCACTATAGGATTAATTAAACATGAAATATGGCTGATGTAGGTCCACTAACCGCCTGAAATCTCATCTTCCTCAAGTCCTCTCAAAATTGCCGAAATGAAGAACCTTGAAACCTCCATTGCCGTTTGGTTTTAAGCTTGATTTCCTCTCTCCATTTCAACTCCAATCCCTTAAGTAGCTTTATGAAAAATGGTCTACACATCACAAGGAAGATATTGATACCAATTTTGAGAAGTTTGGTGAAGGTTTAGCAAGTTACAATTAAAGGTAAGTTTGCATTTTTGAGAATTTCTTTGTTAAAGTTTATGTTCATGTTATGGGTGTTGGTTTGGTGAAGGAAAATTTTGAGTTTGAAGGGTTATTGTTGTTTTCATTTTGGACAGCCATGAGTCACGTTTTTGATGAGATATTTGTGCATATAATTGATGAGAAATGGTGTTGATCATGATGAATTAGTAACCTAGTGAATTATTTCATGTTTATATGGTGATTTATGCACTTGGATGGGAATTGGTAAATTGGATGGCGCTTTGATGTTGAAGATGGTTTGCAGCAGCTTGGGGACACTTGAGTAATTGTATATATTGAAGGAAGTGTGGGCAGAATATTGACCTAGAAGGTTGATGAGATGTATATAGATTGATATTGTAAAGTGTATGTAAAATTTGTAATGGTTAGGTGTGTTTGTAATGGTAATTAGAAATTGTAATTGTGAATGATATTTGGTGTGTTGAGGGTAATGGTAATCTGCCCAAAATAATGTTAATGTAAAGTAGATAATGCTTTTGGTAATGTACCAAAACAGATTGGTAGGGTATGGAAGTAAACTTTGCAAGTTAAATGTGTGTTTGAAGTGGGGTGTGAAAGGCATAGTGAGGGCAGTGTACAATTTAGCCTATAACCTTAAATGTGTAACCTCAATTGGTATGAGACCAATTTGAGGTGAAACTAGGCACAAAATGTGCCAACTTTCATTGAGAAACCATACCAAAATTCTGCTTGCAAGGTGACCTAAGAAAATGACCAATTCGGATTAGGTGCAATTAGGACCTGAAAAATGACCAATTGGGCAGCAGTGAGTTTTTAGGCCATAACTCACTCAAACCAGGTCCAATTGACCTGAAATTTTGACCAAGAATAGTTAAGACCCATACCTACAAGTCTTATGAAGACACCAAAGCCCAGAAATGACCATAAGAAAGTCAAACAACTTGCACAAGTTCGGGTCCAAAAACTGGCCGAACCAGAATTGACCAATTTGACCTAAAATTGACCTAAAATGGTACCATTTGACCAGCAATAGTATAATGACCATAACTCGGTCTACTTAACTCGGATTGATCTGAAATTTTGCACCGCGGTCCGTAAGACCTAGATCTACAAGTTTGTAGTTTCGATCGAGACCCGAAAACCGAGGGAACTAGATCGTCCGGTTAGGTCAAACCAAAGGTCCCTGAATCCAAAGAATTTGCATTAAAATGCACTAAACAAGGAAATGACTTTGGTAAAATGTACCAAACCTAAAACCCTATCGAATGTGACATATTAACGACACTAAAACCTAATTTACCTAAAACGCAACGAGGGTCGGTATATTAGGTGATTAAGTGAATAATTGAGTTCAGTGCATTATTTACCAAACACCATCGTTAGAGGCAAATTAAATTAGCACTGAAACACTTCAAATTTTATTTCTCAGTTACTAAAGACTCAGGGAAAGGGAAGGAAATACTGAGTCAGACCAGGGAGACAGTCATCAGAGGTTTGTGCACAACGGCTATTTCTTTTGAATTTTTCAATTGAAATGAATTATGACTATTGTACATTATTGTTTTAAATTGTGTTTGTGCACAACAACTATTTCTTTTGAATTTTTCAATTGAAATAAATATTGACTATTTGTACATTATTGTTTTAAATTGTGGAAATGTGTTTGAATGGATATTTATTGCTTGAAAAGCATTGTAAATGATTTGAAACTGTGAGAAATTGTTTGAATGATATTGATGGATACTCATTGCTTAAAAAGCATTGTAAATGGTTTGAAATTGTGGAAAAATCGGTTTAGTGTGATTTGTGAAAATTGAAGTTAATTATGAATTGTGTTGCCATTTTGTGAATGAAATTATGACTTGGGAAATTTATTGGATTCTCACGAATCATTTGAATAAAATGTTTGGAATTGATTTTGTGTTCACACTTAGCATGACAGTATCGTATCATTCCTTCTCCATTTATGGGGTTGTGATCGTTTATTTCCTTCTCCATTTATGGAGTCGTGATCGTTTATTTTTCCCTCTCTGGTTTACCAGTTGAGGTGATCGGATGAGTACTCATTATATAGCTAGCTCCCCTTCCTCATTGATTTCGATTAGTGAGGTTGTGATTGCTTTGTCGTGGTGTACAACACGACATTGATCGGAAATTTGTGTCATGACTTAAGTTGTGAATGAATTGGCAACACTGTATTCTTAAATTATTCGACTAAATTGCGTTATTATGTATTGTGAGATTGTGAAATTGATTTAAACTCTTGTTGACATATACTGTCTATTGAATTCAACCATGATCTGACTTATTGAAAATTATTGTGATATTGACAAATGGAGTTTAAATTCTTGTTGACATTTATTGTCTTGAATTTAACTATTATTTTAAGTATCCACTATTTACATGACTTATGAATTGTGATTTGAAATTGTATTTGGTTAATGTTGTGCACCACTGAGACATTGTCTCAGCGATAGCTTTTTATTGCTGTCGCAGGTAGAGAGACAGACAGGGCAGCAGACTAGGCTGCATATACCTCCAGCGAGAGATTTTTCGGGTATAATGAGTATACCAATATTTTGCATTTTGTACTGTAATGTATGACACTGTATGTACATATTGTTTTTGGTTTTGAGCAGTTGTAAATTAAATAGTACATTGAAGTTGTAAATTAATTATGAGTGTTTTGGATTGTAAAAGTTGTATTATATTTCCTTATCTCAGCTTTTGAAAAATCACTATGGAATTGAGTTGATAAATTATTGTGTTGAGAAATGCGTTGGAATTGAGATTTGAAAATATATTGAAGTGCATTTTTACAGGTTTTCTGAAGAACTGTTTTATCCAAAATACAGATGGCACTCTGCCAAAATTTTTACAGAAATTCCAAGTAAACCAAATGAGTTAGTTATTTCACTCAGTTCACCAAAGTCTTTAACACCTGTAAATAGTGCTCACCACTGTAAAAGAAGTAAGAAAAGTTTTTAAAATCCCTTGTAGTGTATTTAATGGGTTATCAGTAGACGGAGTTAGTAATTCATTAGGTATACTACGGGATCATGTTATGCCTTACTGAGGGGTAAGGTGTAACACAGATCCCTAAATTTATTGCATAACTGCTCAAGTCTAATGTACATACATACAATTACATATACATCAAAATAAAAATTTACAAGGGTATAATCTATATATCCGGTAATGTCTCCAAAATAAGGATCACTGCACGTCACTACCAGCCTACTCTGCTGCTTTATCTGTCTCCTTACCTGCAACAGCAATAAGAAGCTATCGCTGAGCCAAAGACTCAGTGGTGCACAACTTAAAGTAAATACTAAATTACGCAACAATCAATTTATCCTTTTTCCAAACTAAATCAATTGAATTTTTAACACATAATAAATCATGCTTTATTTCAAAGGCTAGAAAATCACTTAATAAAAACATTTTTCATTCCATTAATCATAGAATAAATTCAGTAAAAGACACACAGTGTTGATCATGACACGATTTTCAATTCATCCCAATAACCATAGGTTAATGGGGAATACCAAGGCTAGCTAACACAAATATATGACTACTCATTCAATTCGTCCTCAACTAGCATACACCTCAACACTTCATCCAGAGAGGGAACACAAATCCAATTCATCCCACTAAGCATGCTAGTGAGGAATTCAAACATATAGTTATGACACTGTGGTTTCAAACCACTTTAATAATTTTCCAAGTGTCAAATATCAAATATTCACATTCAAACTTGTTTTCCAAAATTTGGGCTAATAACACAAAATTTTGTCAATCAAGGAATTCATTATAATTTTGGCCATAAAATTTATTTCAACAAATTTTCAATTCCAAATTCAATTTGAAAATCAAAAGAAATTTAGTTGTTGTGCACAAACCTCTAATGAATCGCCTCTTTCCCTTAACCCATTGTTTCCTTATTCTTCCCAGCGTCTTCTTTTACTGAAACACACAATTTAAAGTACTTTTATCACACCTTACCCCACTGTAAGGCATAACATGATCCCATAGAATATCAAATGAACTACCGAACATCACCTACCGATAACTCATTAAGTACCCTACAAGGGATTTTAAAACAATTTTCTTATTTTTGACAAGTGGTGAGCATTTTCCAATAGGTATTTAAAACATTTGATTGAAATTAAAAACTAGTTAAAACTTTTGGCCCATTTTATTTTTTCGCAAATTTTATAAAAATTTCGATAGAGTTCTTTCTGTATTTTGAGAAACCAGTTCTTTAAATACCTGTAAAAAGCACTTCTAAAATTTTTTCTCAACAACTACTTCAATTTCACAATCAAACTCAATCCATTTCAATCAATTTCTCAAGTTCAAAATTTAATAATCCTCAAAATACTAGCAATACATTTCACTCATATTTCATTAGAGACAAAACAAATTATATACATCCTTACAAAATTTACATCAAAAGAATTACAAACTAAACTTTATTACAGACTTCATACGAATTTTTTACAAGCTGCTCAAGACTCATTTACATGTCCATATATTTATATGCAATACATACATCAAAAGAAATATTTACAATTAGGGTATAAATTATACCCGGTGACTTCAAGCTGATAGCTCCTCACACCTCAGTAGCTCAGTCTGCTGCTCCTCTAGTCTCTCAGATTCTGCAATGAATAGAAGCTATCGCTGAGTACTAGAACTCAGTGGTGCACAACATACTAAAATAATCTTTATGCAAAACTTAAATCACATTTATTCAAAAATTTGGCTGAACAAGAGAATTAAGTACAAATCATGCATTACGAGATTTTAATCCCGAACAATTCCATTTTGAAGTATCAAATCACATTTCATAAAACCCACAATTAGATCATGCCATTCGAAACAAATAGAATCTCAATAGCTAGAGGCTAAAGAGAAATCACATCACAAGGCTAGCTAGCTCAAATATATGGATATCCATTCACATCCTCTTCTACTGGCACACCTCAACACTTTTCCAGAGAAGGAATCAAAATTCGAAACTAATTACCCCCACTAGTTGTGCTAGTGAGGTGTTCAAATATATGGTCATGACACTGTGGTTTCAAAACTTATCTTAACAATTTGCTAAACATTGTCATTTCAAATATACGCAATAACTTTCACAATTTAAATCAAACATCATAAGAATGCCATAATTCAATATTTCACATTATTCAAAACAGTATGCAGAAGATAATTATAAAAAGTATACGTTATGCACAAACCTCAAATGAGTCGCCTGTTGGCCTTGACTCGACTCCTCGGGTTCTGTCCCGGTATTCTTTTCCACTGAAACACACAATTTCATAGTGTTTCAGTACCATAACTTAGCATAAATCCAAAAATAAATTTAACTTCACTTTTACCTAGCTCTTACGTGCTAAATTCGACATTCTTGAAATTTTGTGTTTCGGGTTCCTATTCACTGCACTATTCAAGTCAAATTATTGACTTTCTAAGGCTTAATAGGTATGGGAATTCCAACTTTACCCACATACCACATTTTGGTCACCAAACTTGTTAGTTTTGGTCATTTTCTCAACACTTAAGTCTTTTAGGCAAAATTGTCAAAATTTCAGTTTTGGAGTTCTAAGTTGCACTGTTCCATTGGTCATTTTACTATTGGAATTTGGTAAAACTTTCTTCATAGAAAATGTTCCCTATTGTCTTAAGTTTATTCTCCATTTTGAATCACTCCAATTGGAGTTTTATAGCTCAAGTTATACTCAAATTACGGTTACTGTTCATGCTGCAAAATTAGGTTCTGCAGATTTGTTGATCCAACTTCGTTCAGAAATTTGATCAAGTTAAGTCCATAATTTGGTCTAATTGTCTTCATATGAAATGTTCTAATATGTCTTAGGTTTCCATCGGTTCAAGAATCACCTAAATCGGAGTTTTCTAGAGAGAGTTATAGCCATTGAAACTTTACTGTTCAAATGGCAAATCTGCATTCTGCAGATTCAGTGACCCAACTTTGCTCAGTATTGTGATTTGGTTAATGGCATAATTTGGGTTTGTGTTCTTCATGAAAGTTTTAGATCTATACCTCATCTAACCACTAGCAAAATTTCAGGTCATTTTGATCTGTCTAGCTCGAGTTATGACCAAATGAACAAACACTGTTCATTTGGTCAGGTTGTGTAGAGGCAGACTGTGATTTCTCAACTTTGGTCAATTTGTTCACTAGGTTTTAGTCACTTTTTGGGTATGCTTTCTAAATGAAAATTGTGTCATTTAGGGCCTATTTTCATCCCCAATTGCTCCGATATCCATTGGACTTGTAAAATTTCATTTTTGGTCCCTCAAAAGAGATTTTGGTCATGCTGCCAGCACATGACCTTATCCAATCCGAATTGGCTTTTAATTCCAACACTTCTAATACATCTCATTTGGTCACAAATGACCATTTTTCACTCCACATTAGGTCAAAGACACCATTTACAAGTTTCTCACATTTTTGTCTCCCAAACCCTAGCTCCAAAACCCTAACTCACAATTTTTGTTACATTTTACTAATTCAACACATATAAACTTACTTACTCAACTCATTCAAGCTCATGTTTACTTTTAATTCAATCAAATACATGCAATTCTCACCCCTACATAGGCTGGACGAATTTCCCATATGGTCCCTCAACAATAATTCTCTTTTCATTTTAAATTAAAATTCTAAGCTAAAGTAACTCAAATCATATTAATTTAAACATTAAATTTCAATCTAATGCTTACCTCAACTTGGAGTTTCCTCTTCCTCAATTCCTTCCTTTTCCTCTCTTATTTCCTTGCTCAAACTTCTTTTCAAGTTGCCTAGACAAGATTTAACTATGGTGGCTTACTTTTCTATGGTGAAATCTTATAATATGCAAGCTCAAAATTGAGCTTTAATGGAGGTTTTGGTGTGGGAGAGGGAGAGTGAGATGGTTCACGTTTTTGGGAGAAGATGAAGATGACTTTATTTCTTTTTTTCTTTTCTTTTCTTTTCTTTTATGTCTTAAGAAGACCAAAAATCAATTTAAGTAAATTTATTAATTATATTCTTTATGGCATCATGCATGATGTCATGCATGATGTCATCTCCCTACACCTTTTTCATTTTCTCTTCTTTTTTTTTAATTTTTCTATTAGTTCTTTAATTTAATTCTCGATTACAAAATTTTCTTTTCTCTGATTTTATTTGACAATTAGGTCAGGAGTCAATTCTCGGGGTCAATTGACTAAATTGCCCCTCACCAGTTCAACATGGTTTGTAAATAATTCTATATTTTTTCCGGCTCCCTGACCTAATTATTTGACTGGCTTAACAGTTCTTTTTCATGATTTTCTCTTTTTCACTGTGTTTATAAGGGTCCTAATGACCGCAGCGTCACATTTTACGGTTCGAAATTTGGGTTTAAATCGACTTCGCTGTCGTTCCTGAGAAGGTCACCCATCGTTGTGACTCTCGGCTCGTTTAACTTCTTCTGTTCTGTTTTTCTTGTTTATACTTAACTAATTGGACATTACTAATTATTTGTGTTTATGGCTTCTCTAGTTGTCTTAAGTGTGGTTCTAATCTCCTTAATTGTCTGGACCGACTCTGATCACCGGAACAGTGAAATATACCAGGCTATACAAATGGGGGTGTTGCAATTCTCCCCCCCTTAAATAAATTTCGTCTCGAAATTTTACCTGGTATCAATTTCTGAACAGCTGTGGGTGCTGTCTCCTCATGTCCTCCTCTCGTTCCCAAGTAGCCTCCTGGCCCGAATGATGGTTCCACAAAGACTTTTACCAACGATGGCGCTTGTTGCGTAGCTGCTTCACCTCATAAGCCAGAATCTCTATGTGTTCTTCTTCATATGTGAGGTCTAGATTCACTTCAATTTCCTCTACTGGTAGTACATGAGATGGGTCTGATCGATACCTCCTCAACATCGATATATGGAAGACATTATGTATCTTCTCCAACTTTGGAGGTAGTGCCAAACGATATGCCAAAGGACCCACTCTTTCCAGAACCTCATAAGGCCCAATGAAATGAGGACTCAGTTTCCCCTTTCTGCCGAATCTCATAATTCTCTTCCAAGGAGAAACTTTGAGGAAAGCTTTCTCACCCACTGCATACTCAATATCCCTTCTTTTCAAATCAATGTAGGACTTCTGACGGTCTGATGCCGTCTTAAGTCGATCTCGGATCACCCTGATTTTCTCTTTAGTTTGCTGAACAATTTCGGGTCCAATCATCTTTCTTTCACCCACGTCATTCCAACACAACGGGGTTCTACATTTTTTGCCATACAAAGCTTCATATGGAGACATCCCAATGCTTGAATGGTAGCTGTTGTTGTAAGCAAACTCAATCAAAGGCAAGTGTGTATCCCAACTACCCTCAAATTCAATCACACAAGCTCGTAGCATGTCCTTCAAGATCTGAATTACCCTCTCAGACTGGCCATCCATCTGTGGGTGGCATGCCGTACTGAAGTTCAATCTAGTTCCTAGGGCTCTCTGAAGACTACCCCAGAATCTAGAAGTGAACCTAGGATCTCTGTCTAACACGATGGATACTGGCACTCCATGCAGTCTCACAATCTCATCGATGTATAACTTGGCCAATCTTTCTAAACTGTAGTCCATCCGGACTGGAAGAAAGTGAGCAGACTTAGTTAGTCTGTCGACAATGACCCATACTGCATCATGACTCTTCTGTGTACTCGAAAGTCCCATCACAAAATCCATCGTTATTCTTTCCCATTTCCATTCTGGTATTGGTAGTGGATGTAACAACCCAGTGGGTACTTGATGCTCTGCCTTCACTTGCTGACAAGTTAGGCATTTGGATACAAACTCTGCCACATCTCTTTTCATACCCATCCACCAGTAATGCTCCTTTAGCCCCCTATACATTTTTGTGCCACCAGGGTGCATGGCAAAAGGAGACTCATGTGCTTCCTTCAAAATGATCTACCTCAAATTAACATCATTAGGAACACACATTCTGCCCTGGTGTAGCAATAGACCATCATCTTTGATTGAGAATTCTGGTTTCTTGCCCTTTCAGACTTCTTCCATCAGCTTCTGATACTTCTGATCATTCTGAGTAGCCATTCTAATCTGATCAATCAACACTGGCTGTACATGCCATGATCATCATTAATCTCTAAGCTGTCATATAATGATCTCAACTCATGTACCAAAGACAAAGGAGTAACCTGTAGACTTGCCATAGTCTTGCGACTTAAGGCGTCAGCCACAACATTAGCTTTCCCTGGCTAATAGTCTATCAGACAATCATAGTCTTTTATCAACTCTAACCATCTCCTCTGTCTCAAATTAAGCTCTTTCTAAGTGCTCAAATACTTTAAACTCTTATGATCTGTGTAGATGTAACACTTTTCCCCATATAAATAGTGTCTTCAGATCTTAAGAGCAAACACTATAGTTGCAAGCTCCAAATCATGTGTCGAATAATTCCTCTCATGCGGTTTTAGTTGGCGTGATGCATAGGCAATGACATTTCGATCTTGCATCAGTACACAGCCTAACCCACTGTGAGAAGCATCACTATAAACTGTGTATTCTTTACCCGGAGTAGGTAAAGTCAGGACTGGAGCTTCAGTCAAACATCTTTTCAATTCATCAAAACTCTGTTGGCATTTATCCGTCCACTGAAATTTTACATCTTTTCTAAGCAGCTTGGTCAATGGAGATGCCAACATGGAGAATCCCTTCACAAATCTACTGTAGTATCCAGGTAAACCTAGAAAACTGTGAATTTCTGTGACATTTCTGGGTGGCCTCCAGTTAAGGACAGCTTCAATCTTACTTGGATCTACCTTAATGCCCTCTTCTGATACTACATGCCCCAAAAAGGATATCTCCTTCAGCCAAAATTCACACTTCGACAATTTGGCATATAGCTGTTTCTCTCTCAAAGTCTGCAATACAATCCGCAGATGTCTATCATGCTCTTCTGCATTTCTCGAATAGACCAATATGTCATCTATGAATACCACAACAAACTGGTTGAGGTATGGTATGAAGATAGTGTTCATCAGATCCATAAAAGCAGCCGGAGCATTAGTTAACCCGAATGGCATGACCAAGAACTCATAATGGCCATAGCGGGTTCTGAAGGCAGTTTTAGAAATACTCTGCTCTTGTACTTTTAGCTGATAATAACCTGATCTCAGGTCAATTTTGGAGAACACAGCTGCACCCCTCAACTGATCAAACAAGTCATCAATGCGGGGCAATGGATATCTGTTCTTTATTGTCACCTTATTCAACTGCCGATAATCAATACACAACCGGAGAGTGCCATCCTTCTTCTTTACAAACAACACTGGCGCTCCCCAAGGTGACACACTAGGGCGGATAAAGCCCTTGTCAAGCAATTCTTGCAACTGTATTTTCAACTCTTTCAATTTTGCAGGTGCCATTCTATATGGTGTTATGGAGATTGGGTCCACACCAGGCATAACATCAATCTTAAATTGCACCTCTCTTTCTAGAGGTAATCCTGGCAATTCATCAGGAAACACATCCGAAAAGTCACATACAGTAGGGATGTCCCTCAGTGTTGGACTCCCCACTTGGGTGTCCATCACATGTGCCAAGTATGCTTCGCACCCCTTTCTGATCATTCTTCTGGCTAGTGCAGCCGAAATGATGTTCGATGGTAGTAAATGCCTCTCCCCATGTATTACCACATTACCATACAGAGGGAGACCAAAAGTGACTGTCTTCAGTCTACAGTCAATCATGGCGTGATGCCTGGCTAACCAATCCATGCCCAAGATGATATCATACTCTCTGAAGGGCATTTCAATCAAATCTGACAGGAAAACATGTCCTTGGATCACCAAAGGATAGTCTCTATAAATTCTGTTGACACGGACCTCTTGTCCTAACGGACTAGTTACTAGCACTTCAAAACCCATTTGCACATATGGAACAGCAAGTGAACTGACTATGCTAGCACTAACATATGAATGGGTTGAACCCGGATCAAATAATACAAATACTTCTTGATCAGAGATAGAGAATGTACTAGCTACCACATCGGAAGTCTCAGCCTCTTCTCGCTGTCTCATTGTGTAGACTCTGGCTGAAGCACTTCCTTGTCTTTGATTGACCAATCGTGCTCTCATTGCTGAAGCGGTGCATCCGCCTCTGCCTCTTCCTCGCCAACCGATGTGAACCTCGGGAGCGGGACTGCAATAGATCCTCGGCAGTAGTAGGAGCTGGACCATATCTCGAAGACGGAGCATTAGTGCAGTCTCTTGCTAAATAACCCTTGCCTCCGTAGTTAAAGCAGGCTCCAGTGGCCCAATAGTATTCCCCCCCATGAATCTTGCCACAAGTCTCACAGGGGCGGGTAGAATGTGAACCCTGCTTGACTGTTGACCAGACCTAGGGGGTCTCTGTCAAGAAAATCTGCCCCTACCAAATCTTCCAACTCGACCCCTGCTGGGTCCACTAAACTTCTTTTTCTTTCCAGAGGTACCACCAGAACTCGGCTCTACTGACTTTTCCCCTTTGTCTTTCTCTGATTTCTCAGCTTTCTCTGATTTTTCTTTCACTGGGGTCGCTTCTGATTCTATTCTCTCCAACTCAAGTGCTTGAGACATAAGCTCTGAGAAATTGCTGTGTTGAAATCCCACAACTTGCATCCTTATGTTGGGCTTCAAACCCGTCTCAAATCTCTTGCACCTTGCCTTGCTGGTAGTAAGGAGACTCCCCGCATAGTGACTCAGGCGAGAGAACTCTCTCTCATACTCTGCCACTGATTGATTTCCTTGTTTCAAACTCAAAAATTCTTGCAACTTCTGATCAACATATGCATTTGGGATGTATTTCTGTCTGAACTCTCTAATGAAGTCATCCCAGATCAGCACTGGTGGTTCAGCCAAGCTGTGGGGGATGGTCTTCCACCAATCATACGCATCCCCTTGCAGTAGAGACACAGAATACTCAAACTTCAGTTCATCTTGGTAATGTAGCTTCTTAAATACTCTATCCATTCTTTAAAGCCATTGCTCTGCCTCTAAAGGGTCCACTGTACCCTTAAATTCTGCAGCCCCATACTTTAGTAATTTATCATACTGTCTGGCTGGAGGCAGTGGTTGTGTCATAGGTGTCTGGGGTGGAGCTTGAGCAGGCATACCCTCAGCCATTTGTTGAAACATCGCAGCCATCTGCTGTGCAAACTGTGCAGGAAACTACGGCATTTGCGGGGCTGGTGCTACTGACCCACTGACATTCGGTAAAGCTGGGGCTTCCCCTTGTGCCTCAGCCTCAACAGACTGCTCAATAGAGCGATCCCCTTCTTCCATTCCAGGCTGAAGTTAGGGTATCTCCTGAACAAGTAACACATGGAGATTTCCCTCCGTTAGTTCATATTTATGATGTAATGCACTGTATGTAAAAATTATGGACATTGAGCAGTTGTACTTAACAAGAAAGACACAAATTCATAAGTTAAAACATACTTCAAAAATTTTGCTCTGATACCTCTAAAACATGTCACACCTTACCCCTCTATAAGGCATAACATGATCCCGTAGAATACCTAATCAGCTACCGAACTTCACTTACCGATAACTCATTAAGTACCCTACAAGGGATTTTAAAATAATTTTCTTATTTTTGACAAGTGGTGAGCATTTTCCAATAGGTATTTAAAATATTTAATTGAAATTAAAAACTAGTTAAAACTTTTGGCCCATTTTATTTTTCCGCAAATTTTATAAAAATTTTGACAGAGTTCTGTCTGTATTTTGAGAAACCAGTTCTTCAAATACCTGTAAAAAGCACTTCTAAAATTTTTTCTCAACAACTACTTCAATTTCACAATCAAACTCAATCCATTTCAATCAATTTCTCAAGTTCAAAATTTAATAATCCTCAAAATACTAGCAATACATTTCACTCATATTTCATTAGAGACAAAACAATTTATATACATCCTTACAAAATTTACATCAAAAGAATTACAAACTAAACTTTATTACAAACTTCATACGAATTTTGCATAAGCTGCTCAAGACCCATTTACATGTCCATATATTTATATGTAATACATACATCAAAAGAAATATTTACAATTAGGGTATAAATTATACCCGGTGACTTCAAGTTGATAGCTCCTCACACCTCAGCAGTTCAGTCTGCTACTCCTCTAGTCTCTGTATCTGCGACAGTAATAGAAGCTATCGCTGAGTACTAGGACTCATTGGTGCACAACATACTAAAATAATCTTTATGCAAAACTTAAATCACATTTATTCAAAAATTTGGCTGAACATGAGAATTAAGTACAAATCATGCATTACGAGATTTTAATCCCGAACAATTCCATTTTGAAGTATCAAATCACATTTCATAAAACCCACAGTTAGATCATGCCATTCGAAACAAATAGAATCTCAATAGCTAGAGGCTAAAGAGAAATCACATCACAAGGCTAGCTAGCTCAAATATATGGATATCCATTCACATCCTCTTCTACTGGCACATCTCAACACTTCTCCAGAGAAGGAATCAAAATTTGAAACTAATTAGCCCCACTAGTCGTGCTAGTGAGGTGTTCAAATATATGGTCATGACACTGTGGTTTTAAAACTTATCTTAACAATTTGCTAAACATTGTCATTTTAAATATACACAATAACTTTCACAATTTAAATCAAACATCATAAGAATGCCATAATTCAATATTTCACATTATTCAAAATAGTATGCAGAAGATAATTATAAAAAGTATACGTTGTGCACAAACCTCAAATGAGTCGCCTGTTGGCCTTGACTCGACTCCTCGGGTTTTGTCCCGGTATTCTTTTCCACTGAAACACACAATTTCACAGTGTTTCAGCACCATAACTTAGCATAAATCCAAAAATAAATTTAACTTCACTTTTACCTAGCTCTAACATGCTAAATTCGACGTTCTTAAAATTTTGTGTTTCGGGTTACTATTCACTGCACTATTCAAGTCAAATTATTGACTTTCTAAGGCTTAATAGGTATGGGAATTCCAACGTTACCCACATACCACATTTTGGTCACCAAACTTGTTGGTTTTGGTCATTTTCTCAACACTTAAGTCTTTTAGGCAAAATTGTCAAATTTTTAGTTTTGGAGTCCTAAGTTGCACTGTTCCATTGGTCATTTTACTGTTGGAATTTGGCAAAACTTTCTTCATAGAAAATGTTCCCTATTGTCTTAAGTTTATTCTCCTTTTTGAATCACTCCAATTGGAGTTTTGTAACTCAAGTTATACTCAAATTACAGTTACTGTTCATGCTGCAGAATTTGGTTCTGCAGATTTATTGATCCAACTTCGTTCAGCAATTTGATCAAGTTAAGTCCATAATTTGGTCTAATTTTCTTCATATGAAATGTTCTACTATGTCTTAGGTTTCCATCGGTTCAAGAATCACCAAAACTGGAGTTTTCTAGAGAGAGTTATAGCCATTGAAACTTTACTGTTCAAATGGAAAATCTGCAGTCTGCAGATTTTGTGACTCAAATTTGCTTTTGGGTTTGTGTTCTTCATGAAAGTTTTAGATCTATATCTCATCTAACTACTGGTAAAATTTCAGGTCATTTTGACCTGCCTAACTCGAGTTATGACCAAATGAACAAATACTGTTCATTTAGTCAAGTTGTGCAGAGGCAGACTGTGATTTTTCAACTTTGGTCAATTTGTTCACTAGGTTTTAGTCACTTTTTGGGCATGCTTTCTAAATGAAAATTGTGTCATTTAGGGCCTATTTTCATCCCCAATTGCTCCCATATCCATTGGACTTATAAAATTTCATTTTTGGTCCCTCAAAGGAGATTTTGGTCATGCTGCCAGTACATGACCTTATCCAATCCGAATTGGCTTTTAATTCCAACACTTCTAACACACTCATTTGGTCACAAATGACCATTTTTCACTTCACATTAGGTCAAAGACACCATTTACAAGTTTCTCACATTTTTTTCTCTCAAACCCTAGGTCCAAAACCCTAACTCACAATTTTTGTTACATTTTATTAATTCAACACATATAAACTTACTTACTCTACTCATTCAAGCTCATGTCTACTTTTAATTCAATCAAATACATGGAATTCTCACCCCTACATAGGCTGGACGAATTTCCCATATGTCCCTCAACAATAATTCTCTTTTCATTTTAAATTAAAATTCTAAGCTAAAGTAACTCAAATCATATAAATTTAAACATTAAATTTCAATCTAATGCTTACCTCAACTTGGAGTTTCCTCTTCCTCAATTCCTTCCTTTTCCTCTCTTATTTCCTTGCTCAAACTTCTTTTCAAGTTGCCTAGACAAGCTTTAACTATGGTGGCTTACTTTTCTATGGTGAAATCTTATAATATGCAAGCTCAAAATTGAGCTTTAATGGAGGTTTTGGTGTGGGAGAGGGAGAGTGAGATGGTTCACGTTTTTGGGAGAAGATGAAGATGACTTTATTTATTTTTTTTTCTTTTCTTTTCGTTTCTTTTATGTCTTAAGAAGACCAAAAATCAATTTAAGTAAATTTATTAATTATATTCTTTATGGCATCATGCATGATGTCATGCATGATGTCATCTCCCTACACCTTTTTCATTTTCTCTTCTTTTTTTTTTTAATTTTTCTATTAGTTCTTTAATTTAATTCTCGATTACGAAATTTTCTTTTCACCGATTTTATTTGACAATTAGGTCAGGAGTCAATTCTCGGGGTCAATTGACTAAATTGCCCCTCACCGGTTCAACGTGGTTTGTAAATAATTCTATATTTCTTCCGGCTCCCTGACCTAATTATTTGACTGGCTTAACAGTTCTTTTTCATGATTTTCTCTTTTTCACTATGTTTATAAGGGTCCTAATGACCGCAGCGTCACATTTTACGGTTTGAAATTTGGGTTTAAATCGACTTCGCTATCGTTCCCGAGAAGGTCACCCATCGCTATGACTCTCGGCTCGTTTAACTTCTTATGTTCTGTTTTTCTTGTTTATACTTAACTAATTGGACATTACTAATTATTTGTGTTTATGGCTTCTCTAGTTGTCTTAAGTGTGGTTCTAATCCCCTTAATTGTCTGGACCGACTCTGGTCACCGGAACAGTGAAATATACCAGGCTATACAAATGGGGGTGTTACAATTTTAATACTCATTCAACTTATTTCTAATAAGTAATTCAATATTTAAATTTTGTAGACTTAATCTACCCCAATAAGATCTACAAATTTGAATCCTTTGCATTGGGTGCATTTGTGGTTACTATTCATTTGACCAGTTGGCTAAAATGTTGACTTTTTCATACTTAATAGGTATGTTAGTTCTAATTATTCTCACATAACACATTTTGAGTTACAATTGTGTGGGCATTAATTGCCAATTGAAATTCCAAACTCCCTAAGTGAAATTCTAAAATTTCAGTTTTGGGTCACTTGGTTCTACTGTTCCATTGGACCTTCTACAGTGGAAATTTAGCTCACTTTCCTTCATCAAAGTTGTTCCTTAATGTGTATAGTTTAATTCTCTTTTTGAATCATTCCATTTGGAATTTTGTAGCTCAAGTTATGGCCATTTAACCATAACTGGCCAGATTGGTCAATTACAGAATTCTGGGCAAATTTTAGGTTCTTGCTGATTTGGTGATCCAACTTTGGTTGGCAAATTGATTTGGTTATGGTGAGAATTTGGGATTGTGTTCTTTATCAAAGTTGTTCTACTATGTCCTATATTTCTAATGGTTCAAAAATCAGGTCATTTGGTCCTTTCTACACAAAGTTATGACCATTTGAATATGTACTGTTCATATGGTCAGTTTTGCCCAGTAACAGGGTACCAAATCCGGATTTAACCAAATTTTACACTAACTTGTGGTCAGTTTTAGGGCAAGGTTTCTCCATAAAAATTGTTGCTTTCGGTCTTAATTTTCATCTCCAATTGACCTCACACCAATTGGAGCAGCAGAATTCAACTTATGGCCATTTGAGTGGACCATGGTCAGGCTATCCAGAATTGGACATTACCATTCACAATTCAATTTCAATTTCAATGATTCAATCACACTCCAAATCACACCAATTGACCAATTTAAACATCAATTAGGTCAATTGGCATCAATTCACCAAATCCCCCAAATTTTTCCCAAATTTCCAATTGTCAAGAACCCTAATTCACCAATTAGCACAATTCATGTCAATTCCTCTTCATTAATCATGTCTAACACCTCACACAACACCATAAAATATCTTTAATTAAATTTATCTCATTAACCCCTAACCCTAGCAAGCTGGCCAAATTTCATAACTCCCTAAACATGCATGATTTTTCATGTTTTTAAGTAATTTTCTACTTGCCTACATCATTTTCCTAAGCATAACTTAATTTAAATGAGAAGAGAGAGACTTACCTCAATTGTGCTAATGAATCATCAATTCTTCTCCCAAATCCTTCAAATTTTCTCCCAATTCTTTCTTTAATTCTCTTCTCCTAGGGTAAATTATGAGTTTTCTATGATTTTGGGTAGGGTTTATGGTAACAATTCAAGGTTTTAGAAGCTTGAATTGGTTGTTAATGGAGGAAGGCGAGAGAGAGTAAGTGAGAGAGGTGGGGTGGCAAGAAGAAGATGATGAAGACCAATTTTTTTTTTTTTAATTGCTAATTATTCTTTTATATACTTATAAAAAATATTTAATTAAATTATAATTATTTATGATATCATGCTTGCATCACTATGATGATATCATAAAACTTTTAATTTTTTATTTCTTTCTTTTCTTTTTCATTTTCTTTCTCTCACCTCTTCAATTTAAATCTATCTTTTAAAATTTTAATTTTCTAGTTTTTAATGGAAAATTAGGCCAAAAGTCACCTCTAAGGGTGAATTGACAAAATTGCCCCTTACCGGTCTGATCCGTTTTTCAAGTAACATTTAATTGTTTCCGAAACTCTAGTTCAATTTTTCGAACTGGTTCTCTATTCTTTTCTACAGTTTTCACATTACCATTAGCTTCGCAATAATTCTTAGGCCTGGGGTGCCATAAGGTCCCATTCAAAAATAGGGCAGCGACTGACCTTGCAGTCACTTCCCAGTTCGGTCACCCATCGCTGTGGTCTCGGCTCATTTAAGCCATTATGCCTTGTTTTCTTAATTTCTATTTTACCTTCATGTGATTATTATAAATTTTGTTTGTGGCTTTTCTAGATGACTTAAATATGGTTCTAAGCTCCTTGACTGTCCGGACTAATACTGGTCACCGAAACAATGGATTATATAGACTACTTAGTATAGGGGTGTTACAATTCTCCCCCCCCCCCCCTTAAATAAATTTCATTCCGAAATTTTACCTGATATTAGTCTCTGAACAGCTGTGGGTGCTGCCTCCTCATATCCTCCTCGTGCTCCCAAGTAGCCTTCTAGCCTGAGTATGGTTACACAGCACCTTAACCAATGATATCTGCTTGTTCCTTAGCTGCTTCACCTCATGTGCTAGAATCTCTATGGGTTCTTCCTCATACGTGAGGTCTGGATTCACCTCAATCTCCTCAACAGGTAGAACATGAGGTGGGTCTGATATATACCTCCTCAACTTAGACACATGGAAGACATTATGTATCTTTTCTAGCTCTGGAGGTAATGCCAATCTTTACGCCAAAGGACCCACTCTTTCTAGAACCTCATACGGTCCAATAAAGCAAGGACTCAGTTTCCCCTTTCTACCAAATCTCATAATCTTCTTCCAAGGAGAAACCTTGAGGAATCACTTATCACCCACTGTATACTTAATATCTATTCTTTTTATATTGATGTAGGACTTTTGAAGATCTGATGCAGTCTTGAGTCTGTCTCTAATAAGCCTGATCTTCTCCTCTGTTTGTTGAAAAATTTCTAGGCCAATCAATTTCCTTTCACCCACTTCATCCCAACACAAAGGAGTTCTGCACTTCCTGCCAACAGAGCTTCATATGGAGGCATCCCTATGCTAGATTGATAGCTGTTGTTATAAGCAAACTTGATCAAAGGTAAGTGTGTGTCCCAACTACCTTCAAATTCAATCACACAAGCCCATAGCATATCCTCCAATATCTGAATCACCCTCTCAGACTGGCAGTCTGTTTGTGGATGGAATGTCGTACTGAAGTTCAATCTAATTCCTAGGGCTTTTTGCAAACTATCCCAGAATCTAGAAGTGAACCTTGGATCTCTGTCTGACAAAATTGATACTGACACCCCATGAAGTCTCACTATCTCATCCAGGTATAGTTTAGCCAATCTATCCAAGCTATAATCCATTCTCACAGGCAAAAAATGTGCAGACTTGGTTAATCTGTCCACAATGATCGGAAGTCCTATCATAAAGTCCATCGTGATTCTTTCCCATTTCCACTTAGGTACAGACAATGGATGTAGCAAACCAACTGGCACTTGATGTGCTGCCTTCACTTGCTGACAAGTTAGGCATTTGGCTACAAACTCTGCTATATCTTTCTTCATCCCATTCCACTAATAATGCTCTTTCATGGTTCTATACATCTTGGTTCTACCAGGGTGCATAACAAAAGGAGACTCATGTGCTTCCTTCATAATGATTTGTCACAATTCTACATCATTTGGAACACACATTCTACCCTGGTGTAGCCAAAAGCCATCATCATTTACCGAAAGTCCAGGTTTCTTGCCATCCCGAGCTTCCTCCATCAATTTTTGATACTTTTCATCATTTTGTGTAGCTATTTTTATCTAATCAATCAGCACTGGCTTCACTTACCATGTAGCTCTCATTTGTCCCTCATCATCTATCTCCAAACTAGCATGCAGTGCTCTCAACTCATGTACCATAGACAAAGGAGAAACTCTTAAATTAGCCATAGTCTTGCGACTTAAGGCATCTGCTACCACATTTGCTTTTCCTGGCTGATAATCTATCAACCAGTCATAATCTTTAATCAATTCTAACCACCTCCTCTGCCTCAAATTCAGTTCCTTCTGGGTGCCCAAATACTTCAAGCTCTTGTGATCTATATAGATGTAGCATTTCTCCCCATATAAATAATATCTTCAGATCTTCAAAGCAAATACAATAGCTGCAAGCTCCAAGTCATGTGTAGGGTAGTTTCGCTCATGTGGTTTCAGCTGACATGATGCATAAACAATGACATTTCAGTCTTGCATCAGTACAGCCTAACCCATTGTGAGAAGCATCACTATAAACAGTGTATTCTTTACCCGGAGTAGGTAAGGTTAGGACTGGAGCTTTAGTTACACACCTTTTTAATTCATCAAAACTCTGCTAACATTTATCAGTCCACTGAAATTTTATATCTTTCCGAAGTAGCTTGGTTAGTGGAGATGCCAACATAGAAAATCCTTTAACAAAACGACGATAGTATCCAGCTAAACCCAGAAAATTGCAAACTTCTATAACATTCCTGGGCTGCTTCTAATTGAGGATAGCTTTGACTTTGCTAGGATCTACCTTAATGCATTCAGCTGACACAATGTGCCCCAAGAAAGAGATTTCTTCTAGCCAAAATTCACACTTCGAAAACTTGGCACACAACTATTTCCCCCTTAAAGTTTGTAGCACAATCCACAGATGTTTATCATGCTCCTCTACCCTCTTCGAATATACCAATATGTCATCAATAAACACAATAACAAATTGATCTAAATATGGCCTGAAGATAGTGTTCATCAGGTTCATAAAAGCAGCTGGAGCATTAGTTAACCCGAATGGCATAACCAAAAACTCATAATGGCCATTTCGAGTTCCAAAAGCAGTTTTTGGAATACTCTGCTCTTGCACCCTCAACTGATAATACCCCAATCTCAAGTCAATTTTAGAGAACATAGCTGCACCATTCAACTAATCAAACAAATCATCTATGCGGGGCAACGGATATCTGTTCTTTATTGTCACCTCATTCAACTATCTATAGTCAATACACAGATGGAGAGTACCATCTTTCTTCTTAACAAACAACACTAGTTATCCCCAAGGTGACACACTAGGGTGGATGAAGCCCTTATCAAGCAACTCTTACAACTGCACCTTCAACTCTTTCAATTCAGCAGGTGCCATTCTGTACGAAGTAATAGAGATTGGGTCCACACCAGGTATAACCTCTATTTCGAACTGCATCTCTCTTTCCGGAGGTAATCTTGGCAATTCTTCAGGAAATACATTCAAAAAGCTTCACACCCTTTTCAGATCATTTTTTTGGCAAGTATAGCAGAAATATGGTTTGATGGTAGTAACTGTCTCTCCCCATATATCACTACATCACCATACTGAGGGAGACCAAAAGTGACTATCTTCAGTCTACAGTCAATCATGGTATGACGCTTGGCTAACCAATTCATGCCCAAGATAATATCATAATCTCTGAAGGGCATTTCAATTAAATCAGATAAGAAGGTGTGTCCTTGGATCACCAAAGGACAATCCTTATACATTTTGTTGACCCTAACCTCTTGTCCTAACAGACTAGTCACTAACACCTCAAAATTCATGTTTTCATAAGGGACAACAGTCAAGTAAGCAATGCTGGCACTAATATATGAGTGAGTAGAACCCAGGTCAAATAAGACATATACATCTTGATCAAAGATTAAGAAAGTACTAGCAACAATGTCAGTAGTCTTAGCCTCTTCTCTCTGCCGCATAGTGTATACTCTGGCTGGAGCAGTACCCTGCTCTGACTGATTAGTAGTGCCCTGACTGCCTAAGGTACTGCCCCTACCTCTGCCTCTGCCTTTACTAGCTGGTTCTGAACAGATCCTTTTGCTGTGGTAGTAGGTGGCCTAAATCTATGGGGACTGGTGCAATCCTTTTGCAAAATGTTCTGTACCACCGCAGTTATAACAAGCACCGATAGCCTTATAGCATACCCCACCATGGTTCCTACCACAAGTCTCACAGAGACAGGGAGGAAAGGAACTTCTAGTCGTTTGCTGACTAGATCAAGGGGGTCTTTGTCCTGAAAATCTTCCCCGACCAGACTTTTTGCTACTTTATCCTCCAAAATTTTCCATCTTACCCGTATTACCATTGGAACTCCGATCCACTGGCTGTGCACTCCTTTTTTTCTCTGTCTTTTCTTTCTCAGGTGCCCCTTCTGATTCTATCCTCTGTAGCTCCAGTGCTTGAGATATGCGTTCAGAGAAGTTATCATGCCGGAATCCAACCACTTGCATTCTTAAACTAAACTTCAAACTAAACTTCAAACCAGACTCAAACCACTTACACCGGTCTCTGCTGGTGGTGAGTAGACCCCCAGCATAGTGGCTAAGACAGGAGAATTCCCTTTCATACTCTGTCACTATTCTATTCCCCTATTTCAAACTTAAAAATTCCTCCAGCTTCATATCCACATACGCATCTGGAACATATTTTTGTTTGAATTCTCGAAGAAAATCATCCCATGTCAATACTAGAGGTTCCACCAAACTATGGGAGATAGTCTTCGACCAATTATATGCATCCTCTTGTAGTAATGAGACTGAATATTCAAATTTCAACTCCTCCATGCAATGTAGCTTCTTGAACACTCTTTCCATTCTTTCTAACCACTGCTCTACTTCCAATGGTTCCACTGTACCTTTGAATTTAGTAGCACCATACTTGATCAACGTATCATACTATCAGGCTGGAGATTGTGGTTGCACTATCAGTGCTTGAATTGGGGCTTGAATAGGCATGTTCCCAGCCATTTGTTGGATCAATGCATCCATCTGCTAAGCGAACTGAGCAGGAATACGGCATAGGTGGAGCTGATGCAATTGACCCACTCACATTCTGAAGAGCTGGGGCTTCCCCTTATGCCTCAGCTTCAACTAATTGCTCAACTGAGCGATCCCTTTCTTCCATCGTCAGTTAGAGGGTATTCTATCTCTTGAACAAACAACACAAGCAGATTTTCCTCCGTCAGTTCATATTCATAATGTAATGTACTGTATGTATCAAACAATGACATTGAGCAGTTGTACTTAATGTAACACTCATATATTCGGTAGTGCGTTTTATTATTTCAGTGACCAGTGTCTATTCGGACAGCTAGGATGCTTAGAATTATACATAAATATTAGTGAGGAGATATAAAATAATGAAAAACAACAGAGGAAAATACAAGAGAAACAAAGGAAAAATAAGAGCAATGAAATGTGATTAAGTTAAACGAGCCAAAAACCGTAGCGATGGGTGACCACACCAAGAAGTTGCGGCGATAACCGTTGACTAGCCCTGGACCACGGGGAACCCTGAAAAATATTTTTGGGACCTAATTAAACATCTATTGAGGTATAAATGACATTAGAAATGTCAAAAAAAAAAAAAATTAGTATAAAGAAAAATGAAAAATCAAGAAACAAACAAAAATCGGTGTTACCAAAAAATCAGGAATACAAATCGAATAGGGGCATTTTGGTCAATTGACACCTAGAGTTGCCTTTTGACCTCAATGTCCATTAAAAATGAGTGATAGCACACTTTGAAATGTCATGAAAATTAAAAATGTGGTACATGAAATAAATGATGAAAGTTTGGGGCATAATTACAGTTAAGGGAGAATTTGGATTATTAAACATTTAATCCACCTTAGTGGAGAACTATGGATTTGTATATTGATTAAGTGGACAGCATATCCCACTTCAGCCACTTCTTTTTCTTCATTTCATCTTCAAGCAGAATCCAATCCTCCCAAAAACTCCATGGATGGCAAAAGCTTCAAGCTCTCATCCACCAAGATCAATCCATAATATCTTCTAGGTTCTTTCATTAAACTTTATCCTCATAACTTGGGTAGCATATTGGGAGCAAAAAGAAGGAGTTTTGTTAAGGTTTAAGCAATCTCTAAAAAGAGGTAAGGGTCCAATTCACTTCCTTTCTTAAGTAAAGTTTATGTTGAGCTTGAAATGAGTTGATCAGTGATGAAAATTGATGGAATTGTTGAGTTATTGGACTGCCCAATTTTAGGCAGTCATGGGAGCCTATATTACTTGAGTATTCTGCCCAATTTACTTTGTTGGAATTGTGTTGAATAAATATAGAAGTGCCAAGAATGAATATTGAAGTATTGGGAGGAGGAGGATTGCCAAATTGGGTGTGTAAATTCTCTTATGTAGGTTGTGATTGTTGGCAGTATATAAATTAGGTTATAAGTGCAAAGTTGTGACTCCAATTGGCATGAGGCTAATTGGAGGTGAAACTAGCCACAAAATAGGCCAACTTTCATGTAGAAGTGTTGCCCAAATTCTGCCTAGAAGTGACCTAAAAGAATGACCAAATCCGGATTGCCTAAAATGTGAACCCAGAATTTAACTATATGAACAGTAATCAGTCTTTTGGCCATAACTCACTAAAAAAGGTCCAAATGACCTGAAATTTTTACCATGGATAGCTTAGACATAGAGCTACAACTCTTATGAAGACACCAAAGCCCAGAAATGACCATAACTGAGTCAAAATGCTTGCATAAGTTGGGTTAAAAAAACTGGCCGAATTGACTTTGACCGAAAAATGACCTAAACTTTGCAATTTAAGTGCAACTTGACCAGCAATAGTAAAATGACCATAACAAGGGTCCATAGAACTCCAAATGACATGAATCAGTCCCAAAATTTCAATAAGACATAAATCTACAGTATTGGTAATTTGACCAAAACCCAAAAATTAAGGGAACTAGGTCAATTAACTTGATTAAGTTGGCACACTAAATCTTGAATTGGTACAATTGACCATTAAGTCCAGAAAATTAAAATAAGCACATCTCTCACCAAAAGTGTCCAACTTAAATGAGCCATACCAATCTAGAAAGCTAAGAAAGAGACCCAAAACATTGTTTTAGACAACATCCTCAAATTATAAATGTATAAGGTCAGAATTTAAGGTCAAGCCATTGACCTAATTGAGGACCATCCAATATAGGACCTTTGAGTCCAAGTTCACAATTTGTCTATAAAGAATTCTATAAGACTTGAAAAATGGTAAGCAAAATTTCTAGTTATCCCTAAGACATAGGGCAACAATACTTATGAAGAATACTAGACCTCAATGTGATTATAAAATGTCCAAATAAATTAGTAAAATCAGAACCGAAAATGCCTAAAAAGGAAACTAAAACTATAGATTTAACCTAGTTATGGTTAATTGACCATAACTTGAGCTATACAACTCCAAATGGAGTGATTCAAAAAGGAAATTAAAGAAAACACAATGAGAAACAATTTAATGAAGAGAAATCTATTAAATTTACACTGTAGCCTTGTCCAATAGACAGTAAACATTGGCCATGAAGTCTAGAAAATGGCAATAAGCTTTAAAATGAAACTGATAACATATAACAACACTTAGAGACTATAAAATGTGACAAATTGGGAACATTAAAACTGACTCGCTTAGAGTGCATCAAAGGTCAACATTATAGGTTGACTAATGAAATGAATTGAAGGGAATAGTGCCAAGAAAATTTAGATATTGGATTTTATTGTCAGAAATAATTTAACTAAGTACTGAAACACTTTAAATTGTGTATTTCAGTTGAAAAGGATATTGAAAAGCATAAGGAACATTGAGTCAAGGCCAAGAGGCGACTCATCAGAGGTTTGTGCACAACTAGCTTTTAATTGATTTTATTCTGAATATTTCATATGATTAAATGATATTATTTTCCTTATGTATTATGTTTATCAAGTATTGGATTTAATTCAATGATTATTGAAATTGTTATAGTATGTATGAATTTAGCTTTGTGAAATGGTATTTCAACAAGTATTAAGCATTTTTGTGGATTGAATAAATTATATTTTGGAAAATTGTGATAGAATATGTTTTGAATTGTGATGAGCATAAAAATTATTGGATATTGGAATTGACATTGAATTGAATTGTGTTGTGATTTATGCTCACAAAAGGGACAAAGAGATTCACGATATTATTTTATATCTCACTATAGATGCTTGACTAGGTTATTACCCGTCTCTCTCATTTGTTGGGAGACAATGGAGTTAGCTTTGTTTTGATTACTATGGTACGTGCACAGGCTTAGATTCTCTTCTTATTAGAGGTTAGATCTAAGTTTTTATGTTATGGCCCTTTCGGAAGTTTCATTATTGTGATGTGTACTGTGCACGATGATTCGACCTCCCCGACCATAGGGAATTAGAATCCGATTCGACCTCCTCGACCATAGGGAGTTAGAATCACTCCGAAGATGGCCCTTGGGAATTAGTCTTGTATAGTTAGAGAGATAAAGAATGATTTTTGAATAGTAAATAATTTTGATTTCAAATGGGATTTATGCATAATTGATTTTGTTGGAATTAATATTTATTTCCATGATTGCTGAAATTACTTTAAATGTCCAGTTGTGATTTGATAAATTAAATTTCTTGCTCAAAGTCATTTTAACTAATGATTTATATTATTGGCAACGAAGATTTTGACTTTTGGAATTTTGTTGAATTTCGAGACTTTCAAATTAATTGTTATAATTTTGTTAATGTATATTATACTATGTTTTAAATTATAGTTGTTCACCACTGAGTTAACCACTCAGCGATAGCTTTGTATGCTGTCGCAAGTGAAAAGAGCATAGAGCAGTTGAGTAAGCTTCTTTGAAGACACATGTAGATCAGCTCCAGGTATATCATAGGTATACCCATGTACATAGGTTTTGATGTATGCATGTAATAATATGTATGTAAATTATTTGAGCAGTTGTATAAAAGCTCTTGTAAAATTTTTTGGCATGTAATTAAGTGCAAATTATTGTAATGTAAATTTGAGATTTCATTTACCTGTATAGTTTTGTAATATTAATTTTTGAGTCTTGTAATCAATGAAATGTTTCTTTTATGATAAGGTTGATTTGATTATTGAGATTTGAATTGCGAGATGAAATGAAGTTTATTGGGGTTGTATTTGAGAAATCATATTGGGAGTGTTTTCCTTTTTCAGGTTTGAAGAACTGTTTTCTCAAAATACAGCCGGCACTCTGCCAAAATTTTGAAAAATTTTTATAACATCAGATTTTAATCGATGATTTAAATTTCACGAGAATTGTTTTAAAATCCCTTGTAGCATATTTGATAGGTTACCGGTAGGCGAAGTACGGTAATTCATTAGGTGTACTACTGGATCATGTTACATCTTACGGAGGGGTAGGGTGTGACACATTTAGTGGTATTAGAGCAATAGTTTTAAAGTAAATTTTGAATTGTGAAATTGAATTAATTTTGTTGGTAAATACAACTGCTCAAATGTTTGATACATATAGTTCATTTACATCATAAATATGAACTAATAGAGAGAAATCTCCTTGTGTTGGTTGTACAGGGAATAGAAAATCCTGTGAAAAGATATGGAAGAGAAGAATGAGACAATAGAGCAGTTTGTAATGGCGGAAGTGCAAGGTGAAGCCCCAGCCCCTCAAAGAGTCAGAAGCTCAACTTTACCAGCCCTACCTGTACAAATTACTACACAAATGGCCTAGCAAATGTCCACTTTCTTTCAATAAATAGCTGATACACTGTCAGCTCAAGCTGAAGCACAAACCCAACCCCCATGAGGGCAGTGTGAAATAGAGAAGAGGGAGAAACCTATGGGTCAGAGCTCGAGCAATAATTTAGGGAAGAGAAAAGAATTTGAGGAGCTCCGAGCTTAGGGATATGACAGAGGCAGATCATCAGGGCAGAAACTGCCGAGACCTAGTCATCGAACAACCAGAAGTGCCTATTCTGCCCATATCTGCCTTGTTTGTGGCAAGTTACATGGGGGTATTTGTTGTAAGACCACTAAAGCCTACTACAATTATGGAAAGCATGGACATTTTGTTAGAGATTGTACTAGAGCATCTCGATCTGCTCTCCGAAGTTCATAAACAGTCGGTCAGAGTCGAGATAGAAATAGAGTTGGTACTCCTCACAACCATAACATAGTGAATCAACTCGAATATAGTAGCGCACTAGTCAGAGTGTCCACTATGCGCTAAGGAGAAAGAGCAGAAACTTTGGATGTAATTACTGGTAAGTTCTTAATTTTGGAGGAAATAATTAGTTAATATTTGATCCCAACACTACTTATGTGACACCCCTTACCCGTCTACAGTGTAGCCGAGCAAGATATGCCACGCAGTGTACCGGAACACCCTATTTTAATTTAATCATTTTTTTATTCTTCCTAATTTATTTTTTTCATAGTTATGAAGTACAATTTATGAAATATAATTCATTTAAGTCATTTATTGAAATTATAATTTATTTGAAGTTCCGCAAATTTTATAGAAAATTCGGCAGTGTACCGGCTTAAAATGGAGAAAACAGTTCTTCGAAACTTGTGAAAAATACTTCCAATATTTTCAATCAATCCCAAACTCCATTTCATCAACAAAATCTCAATATTTTTTTCAACAACATTTCCATTTCTCAATAATTCATCTCATATGATAATCATGTAAAAGTCATAAATAAATATTCACTTTTTCATTCATAAACACAATTTCCACTATTTACATTAATACCAAAATACATTACATAAGTTTCAATTACATATGAGAAAATAAAAGTTAATTACAAAATGCCCAAAATGAAACCTAGTGTCCTACCAATGCACTGACGTCGGTGAGGTGACACGGACACTATGCAGAGCTGCAGAAGGTCTCACCCAGTCTGTGGTCTACTGGGCTCTCGGTCGGTCTCTCCAGAACCTACGCGTAGCAAAAGCAACGCGCTAAGCAATAATGCTTAGTGGTGCTAATAATAAAATAAAAAGAAATAATAGAAAATAAATATGCAGTGCATGTTTAGATGTCTTATGCAAACAATTTTTTTTATCATTATTGGTAATCTTATTTATTTTGTATTTGTTATATTCATAATTTCATTAAATTTATCCATTTCCAATTTTTAGTTGCCTAAGTAACCTATACTGGATGACTGGACTGGATAAACGGGTAAACTGGCACTGGGTATCAAGTACCTCGGGCCGTCACACCATCGGTCACATATGTGTCTCTCGATGTGCAACAGAACAACTAATAAGCTGTAATAACATTAGGCATAAGGCCAAGTCTCAACACAATGTCAGAATGGCTAAAAGCCATGAAATTACAGAATGGCATAATGCTATGTGCAGTACTGCTAACTGAACCCTATTGGCATGCCAACCTATTCAAACCAATCTTGCTAGGTGTACTAGCGCATGTTACACTTTTAAACTTTACAATTCTTGAAATTTAAGTTTAGGTGTTACTATTCATTTCATTAGTCAACTAAAATGTTGACTTTTGCATAGACAATAGGTAAATTGGTTCTAATACTCCGAACATACCACATTTTGCATTCTAAAATTGTTGGTATTGGTTGCCAATACCATTTCTAAGCTTAGTGCTAGTTATTAAAAATTTTCAGATTTCAAGCCTTGTGTTTACTATTCCATTGGTCATTTTACAATAGGAATTTGGCAAAATTGTCTCCATGAAAGTTGTTCCTTATTTTGTATAGTTACATTTCCTTTTTTGAATCACTCCATTTGGAGTTTTGTAGCTCAAGTTATGGCCTAAACACCATAACTGGCCGGATTGGATAGAATCCAAAATTCTGGGCAAAACTGGTTCTGCCAGATTTGGTAGCCTAAGTTTGGTTGGCAATTTGACTAGGTTATGGTCAGAATTTGGATTTGTGTTCTTCATGAAAGTTTTAGGTCTATGTCTCAGCTTTTTTCTGGTAAAATTTTGGGTCAATTACACCTTTCTACACTGAGTTATGACCAAATGAATAAGCACTATTCATTTGGTCATTTTGCTCAGGCAGAATGTAAGTCACTCGGATTAGGGCAATTTTTAGGTTAACTTAGTTTAGTTTTCTGGGCAGGGTTTCTTCACCAAAGTTGTGCCATTATGTGTCTAGTTTCATGTCCAATTGGTCTTGCAGCAATTGAACCTCTACAACTCCATTTATAGCTACCCAAACCTGCTGGACTCATGCTCAGTCTTGCAGGTCAGCCAAGGCAGCTCACCCATACACAAAGGCCAAGCCTCAACTCACTTCAATTCCTCATCATACACAGCCAAATGGTCACTAATTGACCATTTAAAATTTCATTCACCAACACATGAACAAAATCCAAGTTTTGTGCCTCAAACCCTAACTCCAACAACTAAAATTTTTATACACATACAATCCATGAATTTCAACACCAAAATCATGTTCAATGGTAGCCATACACAAAATTTTTAGAAGAAATTGGCACTAAACTTGACTTAGGCACTTTCCAAAGCTTCAAAACTTCACTTTCTTCCCTTCTTTTAGCTGTCCAAAGCTTGTTCTAGGTGTGAGGATGAGTTCTTGTGAAGGGAGGCTAGGGTTTTGAGGTAGTTTGATGGGTGAACCAAAGCTTGGAAAAGCTTTAATGGAGTTTTCCTTCCTCTCTCTCTCTCTCTCTCTCTCCATGTTTTTGGCTGCCCCAAAGGTTGAAGAAGCAACTTATTTTTCTTTCTTTTTTTTTCTGCCCATTAAGTCATTTTAAATAAGTTAATGCCATGTGTTAAAGTTTGATTGGGTGGGAGGATTTTTAATGACATCATAATGATGTCATAATTCTAATTCTTTAATTTTCCTTCCTTTTCTTGTCTACTAAATTTTAATTTAATTTTTAGCAATATTTATTCACATTTTATGTCATAATAATTATTTACTTAACTGGACAAGTCGGCCAAAAATCATCTCTGAAGACGAAATGACCAAAATGCCCTCCGTTTAGCTTAACAGACTAAAATTGTCTGTACCGATTTAAAAATTTTTCTAAACTTTTTCTTGGCATTCTAATGCCATGGAAACCTCAATGACCCTTCTCTGGAGTCTCAAAAATTATTTTATGAATTTTCTCCTGGGTCTAGGGCTCCTAGTTGCGAGAACCGCAACTTCCCACTGGTTTACCCATCGCTAGGGCACCGGCTCATTTAACTTGGTTGTATTTTATTTCTCAAATTTTTCCTAAATTTTTATTATTAATATTTGAGTTAATTATGGTTCCTCACTTTAGTTTAAATATTTTTTTGGACGTTCTAGCTGTCCGGACCGACACTGGTCACCGGAACAGCAGAATGTATGGAGTTGCTACAAGGAGGGTGTTACAACTTATTTGTATGTTAGTGTTAGAATTATATATTTTGTTGCTATTCCTTTATAGGGAAATAAATTTTAATGCATCAGTGACTAGTCCTTTAGGATAAAAACTATATTAACAAGTATGATTAACGTTAATTTTGGAAGAATTGTTAGCTAAAAGTATTTTCTAATACACCATAAATTATAAAGCTAATTGGCGAGCCTACTTAATGTAAGGCAAGAGGACCTAAAAGTAAGTTGTTGTAATAGAATTGCTCTAGATGAGGGCAAAGATGTTACGGTTAGTAATTATTAATGGATATTATAATCAGAATAAGTTTAAGATATAAGTGAACTCAAGAAGGATAAGATATAAGAAAATTTGATCTATTGGAATGTATCGTAGTAACTATGCAATGTTCTTCATGTTTGTATTGTAAGCTGCAGATTACAGTACTGACTTGAGATTATTGTGTAGAGCTACGTACTACTCGATAGTACACCAAGATGAGAATAGTAGCCAACGGCATCTGTTTTGGTATAGTTATGCCATGACAGATTTTTATTGTTGGAAATGAGTTTGGAAATCCTACTTAGGGATTTAAAACTCAAAAGTTAGAATATCGAAAGGTTATAGTTCAGTACAAAAGGAAGTAATTTATAGAATATTGGTAGATAAACGAATTGTGGAAGTAAAAATTTGAATAGTTGATTTAAATGAAATAAGAAATGTTACGAATATGAGTAAGATTGTTGACTAGAATGGTCAGAGGACCAATGATTAGATAAATAATTCTAACATGACCACAATGGTCATTCGATAAGGAAACATGAATTGAAATATTAGACAGAATGATAGTAAGAGAACATTAGTGCTATACAAACAAATTAAATGTTGTATTAGATTGTTAAAAGTCTTACACAAACTTAAAGGAAAGAAGATTATATGATTGTATAGAAAAGAGAAAAACTAAGTTCTCACTCCATAGAACCACACAAGGTCCTAGAAAGAGTGGATTCGTTAGCACACAAAATTGCTTACCTCTAAAAAGGTGAGATGAATTTAAATTCAACGTATGATGGGGAAACTCATAAAGATCTTAGTACATGAGGTGAAGCAGCTGAGAAATAAATGTATACATTTGGTTAAGGTGTTATGGACCATCATTTAGGCCAGGAAGTTACTTAAGAACGAGAAGAGGATATGAGCAGGCAGCACCCACAGTTGTTCAGAGACTAAAATCAGAAAAATTTTGAGACGAAATTTATTTTAAGGGGGAGAGAATTGTAACACCCTTATATTCGGTAGTGCGTTCTATTATTCCGGTGACTAGTGTCTGTCCGGACAGCTAGGATGCTTAGAATTATACTTAATTGTTAGTGAGGAGACATAAAATAATGAAATACAATAGAGGAAAATACAAGAAAAATAAAGGAAAAATAAGAGAAATGAAATGTGATTAAGTTAAACGAGCCAAAAATCGTAGTGATGGGTGACCGCACTGGGAAGTTGCAGCGAGGACCGTTGACTAGCCCTGGACCGCGAGGAACCCTGGAAAATATTTTTGGGACCTAATTAAACATCTATTGAGGTATAAATGACATTAGAAATGTAAAAAAAAAAAAATTAATAAATTAGTACAAAGAAAAACAAAAAATCAAGAAACAAACAAAAATCGGTGTTACCGAAAAATCGGAAATACAAATCGAATAGGGGAATTTTGGTCAATTGACACCTAGAGTTTCCTTTTGACCTCAATTTCCATTAAAAATGAGTGATAGCACACTTTGAAAATGTCATGAAAATTAAAAATGTGGTACATAAAATAAATGATGGAAGTTTGGGGCATAATTACAATTAAGGAAAAATTTGGATTATTAAACATTTAATCCACCTTAGTGGAGCACTATGGATTTGTATATTGATTAAGTGGATAGCATATCCCACTTCAGCCACTTCTTCTTCTTCATTTCATCTTCAAGCATAATCCAATCCTCCCAAAAACTCCATGGATGGCCAAAGCTTTAAGCTCTCATCAACCAAGATTAAGCCATGAAATCTTCAAGGTTCTTTATTAAACTTTATCCTCATACCTTGGGCAGCATATTGGGAGCAAAAAGTGAGAGTTTTGTTAAGGTTTGAGCAAGCTCCAAAAAGAGGTAAGGGTCCAATTTACTTCCTTTCTTAAGTAAAGTTTATGTTGAGCTTGAGATGAGTTGATTAGTGATGAAAATTGATGGAATTTTTGAGTTATTGGACTGCCCAATTTTAGGCAACCATGGGAGCCTATATTACTTGAGTATTTTTCCCAATTTACTTTGCTGGAATTGTGTTAAATAAATATAGAAGTGCCAAGAATGAATATTGAAGTATTGGGAGGAGGAGGATTGCCAAATTGGGAGTGTAAATTCTCTTATGCAGGTTGTGATTGTTGGCAGTGTATAAATTAGGCTATAAGTGCAAAGTTGTGACTCCAATTGGCATGAGGCCAATTGGAGGTGAAACTAGACATAAAATAGTCCAACTTTCATGGAGAAGTGTTGCCCAAATTCTGCCAAGAAGTGACCTAAAAGAATGACCAAATCCGGATTGCCTAAAATGTGAACCCAGAATTTGACCATATGAATAATAATCAGTCTTTTGGCCATAACTCACTCAAAACAGGTCTAAATAACCTGAACTTTATACCATGGAAAGCTTAGACATAGAGCTACAAATCTTATGAAGAAACCAAAGCCCAAAAATGACCGAAACTAAGTCAAAACGCTTGCACAAATTGGGTTACAAAAACTGGCTGAATTGACTTTGACCTAAAAATGACCTAAACTTTACAATATAAGTTCAACTTGACTAGCAATAGTAAAATGACCATAACTTGGTCTATAGAACTCCAAATGACATGAAATTAGTCCCAAAATTTCAATAAGACATAAATCTACAATATTGGTAATTTGACCAAAACCCAAAAATCAAGAGAACTAGCTCAATTAACTTGATTAATTTAGCACACTAAATCTTGAATTGGTATAATTGACCATTAAGTCCAGAAAATTCAAATAAGTATATCTCCCACCAAAAGTGTCCAATTTAAATGAGCCATACCAATCTGGAGAGCTAAGAAAGAGACCTAAAACATTGTTTTAGACAACTTCCTTAAATTATAAATGTATAAGGTTAGAATTTAAGGTCAAGCCATTGACCTAATTAAGGACCATGCCAATATAGGACCTTTGAGTCCAAGTTAACAATTTATCTATAAAGAATTCTATAAGACTTGAAAAATGGTAAGCAAAATTTCTGGTTGTCCCTAAGACATAGGGAAACAATACTTATGAAGAATGCTAGACCTCAATATGATTACAAAAAGTCCAAATAAATTAGTAAATTCAAAACCGAAAATGCCTAAAAAGGAAACTAAAACTTAGATTTGACCTAGTTATGGTTAATTGACCATAACTTGAGCTATACAACTCCAAATGGAGTAATTCAAAAAGGAAATTAAAGAAGACACAATGAAAAACAATTTAATGAAGAGAAATCTATTAAATTTACACTGTAGCCTTGTCCACTAGACAGTAAACATTGGCTATGAAGTCTAGAAAATGGCAATAAGTTTTAAAATGAAACTGGTAACATATACCAATACTTAGAGACTATAAAATGTGACAAATTAGGAACATTAAAATTGACTCACTTATAGTGCATCAAAGGTCAATATTATAGGTTGACTAATGAAATGAATTGAAGGGAATAGTACTAAGAAAACTTAGATATTGGATTTTATTGTCAGAAACAATTTAACTGAGTACTGAAATACTTTAAATTGTGTGTTTTAGTTGAAAAGGATATTGAAAAGCATAAGGAACATTGAGTCAAGGCCAAGAGGTGACTCATCAGAGGTTTGTGCACAACTAGTTTTTAATTGATTTTGTTATGAATATTTCATATGATTAAATGACGTTATTTTCCTTATGCATTATGTTTATCAAGTATTGGATTTAATTCATTGATTATTGAAATTGTTATAGTATGTATGAATTTAGCTTTGTGAAATGGTATTTCAATAAGTATTAAACATTGTTGTGGATTGAATAAATTATGTTTTGGAAAATTGTGATAGAATATGTTTTGAATTGTGATGAGCATAAAAATTATTGGATATTGGAATTGACATTGAATTGAATTGTGTTGTGATTTATGCTCACAAAAAGGACAAAGAGATTCACGATATTATTTTATATCTCACTTTAGATGCTTGACTAGGTTATTACCCGTCTCTCTCATTTGTTGAGGAGACAATGGAGTTAGCTTTGTTTTGATTACCATGGTACGTGCACAGGCTTAGATTCTCCTTTTATTAGAGGTTAGATCTAAGTTTTTATGTTATGGCTCTTTCGAAAGTTTCATTATTGTGATGTGTATTGTGCACGATGATTCGACCTCCCTGACCTTAGGGAGTTAGAATCCGATTCGATCTCCTCGACCATAGGGAGTTAGAATCACCTCAAAAATGGCCCTTGCAGATTAGTCTTGCATAGTTAGTGAGATAAAGAATGATTTTTGAATAGTAAAGAATTTCGATTTCAAATGGGATTTATGCATAATTGATTTTGTTGGAATTAATCTTTATTTCCATGATTGCTGGAATTACTTTAAATGTCCAGTTGTGATTTGATAAATTGAATTTCTTGCTCAAAGTCATTTTAACTAATGATTTATATTATTGGCAAAAAAGATTTTGACTTTTGGAATTTTGTTGAATTTCGAGACTTTCAAATTAATTGTTATAATTTTGTCAATGTATGTTGTTCTATGTTTTAAATTATAGTTGTGCACCACTGAGTTCACCACTCAGCGATAGCTTTGTATGCTGTTGCAGGTGAAAAGAGCATAGAGCAGTTGAGTAAGCTTCTTTGAAGACACATTCAGATCAGCTCCAGGTATATTATAGGTATACCCATATACATAGGTTTTGATGTATGCATGTAATAATATGTAGGTAAATTATTTGAGTAGTTGTATAAAAGCTCTTGTAAAATATTTTGGTATGTAATTAAGTGCAAATTATTGTAATGTAAATTTGAGATTTCATTTACCTATATAGTTTTGTAATATTAATTTTTGAGTCTTGTAATCAATGAAATATTTCTTTTATGATGAGGTTGGTTTGAAAATGAATTGATTTGATTATTGAGATTTGAATTGTGAGATGAAATGAAGTTTATTGGGGTTGTATTTGAGAAATCATATTGGGAGTGTTTTCCCTTTCAGGTTTGAAGAACTGTTTTCTCAAAATATAGCCGGCACTCTGCCGAAATTTTGAAAAATTTTTATAACACCAGATTTTAATCGATGATTTAAATTTCACGAGTATTGTTTTAAAATCCCTTGTAGCTTATTTAATGGGTTACCGGTAGGCAATGTACAATAATTCATTAGGTGTACTACGGGATTATGTTACGTCTTACGGAGGGGTAGGGTGTGACACTTATCAAAGAAAATATTCAAATTCACAGTTCAAAACTCATTAAAAAACAATGCTCTGATACAACTAAAACATGTCACACCTCATCCTTACATAAGGCATAACATGATCCCGTAGTATACCTAATGAATTATCGAACTTCGCCTACTGATAACTCATTAAATATACTACTAGGGATTTTAAATCAATTTGTTATCATTTTAAAGTGGTGGGTAAGATTTAATGATTATTAAAACCCCTTAATTGAAGTTTAGATCATAAATTAAAATTTTAATTAATTTGAAATCTCCGAAAATTTTACAGAAATTTCGACAGAGTGCCGTCTATAATTTGAGTAAACAGTTCTTCAAAAACCTGTGAAAACACTCCCAATATACATTTAAATCTCAAACTCCAATATTCTCATCACAGTCCAATCTCAATTCAACACCATTTCAAGCAATTCATAAAAAAAAACTATGTCAAAAATAAAAGGAAGCATTTCATTAAATAAAATAATAGATTTACATTACAACCATTTACAAAGATAAAAAACAAATACCAAAATTTATTACACAACTACTTAAGTCTAATGTACATACATACAATTATATATACATCAAAATAAAAATTTATAAGGGTATAATCTATATACCCAGTGATGTCTCCAAAATAAGGATCACTGCACATCACTAGCAGCCTACTTTGCTGCTTTATCTGTCTCCTTACCTGCGACAACAATAAGAAGCTATCGTTGTGTCACACCCTGCGCCTCTGTAAGATATAACATGATCTCGTAGAACACTTAATGAATTACAGTACTTCGCCTACTGGTAACCCATTAAATATACTACAAGGGATTTTAAACAATTTCTTACTTCTATTTAAAGTGGTAAGCACTTTTGACAGGTGTAAAAACTTTTTAATCGATGTTGAATCACACATTAAGTCTGAAATAGCCACAACTTTTATAAAAATTTTAGCGGAGTGCCGTCTATATTTTGAGCAAAATAGTTCTTCAAAAACCTGTAGAAAACACTTCCAATATATTTGTTTTAGTCCCAAACTCCAATATGGCTCAACACAAATCAATTTTCTCAAACATAAGTCAAACTCAATTCAACATCACTTTCAGTAGTTTTAAAAATAGAATGCAAAATGACTAAGTATTTCAAAGCTGAGATAAGAAAATTATAGTACAACATTTTTATAGGCCAAAATAATTTACAACTTTATTTTATAACTGCTCAAGACCAAGTACAATATATACAAACAGTTCACATACATTACAATAATATTTACAAGGAAGTGGTATGCTCAATATACCTGGAAAAATCCCAAAGCGAAGTTACAAGCAGCCTACTCTGCTGCTTTATCTGTCTGTCTACCTACGACAGCAATAAAAAAGTTATCGCTGAGTAAAATTTACTCAATGGTGCATAATAACAATTTAAAATGTGATATATAAAACTTTTATTGACAATTTACAATTCAAATAATTCACAATTTCAAGTCACAATTTTCAAAGCTCATATAATACAAATTTGATCAAACAATTTAATAAACATAGTGTTGCCAATCAATAACACAACTTAGGTCATGACACAAACTTTTTCGAACATGCTGTATTGTACACCATGACAAGACAAACTCACCCCACTAATCGAAATCAATGAGGGAGGTGGCTAGCTAGCTAATGAGTACTCATCCAAACTCACCTCAGACTGGCAAGCTAGAGAGGGAGGAAAGTGATCAAATATCAAACTCAACCCCAAAAGTGGAGGAGGAACATAGTAAGGGACTACCATGCTATTGTGAATCAAAACAATTCCAAATCACAATATTTAAATATTTCATACAAATCACAAATCACATTTTATCTCAAAATTTCCATTTACAAAGTAGGCAACACAATAATTTCCAAATAAAATTTCCAAAGCCAAAACAATAAAAAAAAATTATTTATAACTCATTTCTTCAAATAAATTTTCTAGTAAAAGCAGTGAATATAAAAAGTATTGTGCACAGACCTGGTTTAAGTCGCCTCTAGGCCTTGACTCAATGTTCCTTATGCTTTTCAATATCTTTTTCAACTGAAATACACAATTTAAAGTATTTCAGTACTCAGTTAAATTGTTTCTAACAATAAAATCCAATATCTAAATTTTCTTAGTACTATTCCCTTCAATTCATTTCATTAATCAACCTATAATGTTGACCTTTGATGCACTCTAAGTGATTCAATTTTAATATTCCCAATTTGTCACATTTTATAGTCTTTAAGTGTTGGTATATGTTACCAATTTCATTATAAAGCTTATTGCATTTTATTGCCATTTTCCAAATTTCATGGCCAATGTTTACTGTCTATTGGACCAGGCTATAGTGTAAATTTAATAGATTTCTCTTCATTAAATTGTTTCTCATTGTGTCTTCTTTAATTTGCTTTTTGAATCACTCTATTTGGAGTTGTATAGCTCAAGTTATGGTCAATTAACCATAACTAGGTCAAATCTAAATTTTAGTTTTCTTTTTAGACATTTTCGGTTCTGATTTTACTAATTTATTTTGACTGTTTGTAATCACATTGAGGTCAAGAATTCTTCATAAGTATTGTTGCCCTATGTCTTAGGGACAACTAGAAATTTTGCTTACCGTTTTTCAAGTCTTATAGAATTCTTTATAGATAAATTGTTAACTTGGACTTAAAGGTCCTATATTGGCATGGTCCTCAATTAGGTCAATGGCTTTGACCTTAAATTCTAACCTTATACATTTATAATCAGAGGAAGTTGTCTAAAACAATGTTTTAGGTCTCTTTTTTAGCTTTCCACATTGGTATGGCTCATTTAAATTGGACACTTCTAGTGGGAGATATGCTTATTTGAATTTTCTGGATTTTATGGTCAAATGTGCTAATTTTAGATTTAGTGTACCAACTTAATCAAGTTAATTGACCTAGTTCCCTTGATTTTCGGATTTTAGTCAAATTACCAATATTGTAGATCTATTTCTTATTGAAATTTTGGGACTGATTTCATGTCATTTGGAGTTCTATGGACCAAGTTATGGTCAATTTACTAATGCTGGTCAAGTTGCACTTATATTGCAAAGTTTAGGTCATTTTTTTTGTCAAAGTTAATTCAGCCAGTTTTTGTAACCCAAATTGTGCAAGCATTTTGACTTGGTTCTGGTCATTTCTAGGCTTTGGTGTCTTCATAAGAGTTGTAGATCTATGTCTAAGCTTTCCATGGTATAAATTTTAGGTCATTTGGAGTTGTTTTGAGTGAGTTATGGCTAAAATACTGACTGCTGTTCAAATAGTCAATTTTCAGGTTTGCAAAGCAGCCAATTCGGATTTGGTCAATCCGTTAATAGTATGCCCTAGAGCATATCATTTAGTATGTATCTTGTACATGTTTTATTAATAAAAGGCATTTCCACTTTTCCATTTACATAAGATATTTATGTGTAATAGAAAAGGTCCATTGATATTTTGTTAGAAATTCTATTCTTAAGTTGTTAAGAATATGAGTGACAGTATTTCTAGTACAAAGTATCATAAATAAATTCACAATAGAGGATACTTCATAATAAGGACATGACTTATCCAGAAAGATTGTATTCATATTTGTTCCCAAGTTATTTATATGAGATATAAATAAGATGGAATGGTGAGTCTCATGCCATATGACGAACATGATAGGCACTTTATAAATGATAAGTAGGCCGAACCAGTGACACTTATGACAAGCACATGGAGTTTACTCTTGTCAATGTTTTGTCATAAATCATATCAGTGCATATAATCTTTAGACCTGAGATAGCATAGTTATCTTGTATATAGGTAGTTTGAGTTTGATACTGCTTTCATACTTGTACTGTGTATGGGTATATGGGCATGTGTTGGCTCCTACTAGTTATATATGGAGGTAGGTGTTGATCAAGATGGAATCTGTTCCTCTAAGTAAATAGAGATAAAATCCTATGTTCATTTAATTGTTCTTGATGTTTCAAGTTCCTGGCTAGGACAGATAGATTTAACCAGAAAAGAGTTTCTGATGAGAAAATCTTTTTAATCAACAACTGAAATTAAAAGAGAACATAATATTTATAGCAAATGGAGTTTGACATAAACCATTACTCCAGCTTGAGTTGGGATTTTGTAACAGAGAGATTCTAGTGAATGGTAACATATGATTATAGGTTCATTTAAGGTAAACCTGATTACTAATTGGGTGGCCATGGCATGCAATGCTAGGTGTTAACCATGGTCTATGAGGTGCATAAAATGATTTAGAGAAATAATTTATGGTAAGAAAGAATTCCGATGATATTAAGAGTTGATATCATATCTCATTGCCAATTAGTGATGAGCCTAGTAAGTAATACACATACATAAGTTATCACCTAATTAAATATGATTTAATTAATTAATTAAAGAGTTTAATTGATTAATTAAATAGGTTTGGTTTGCAATTAGATTGCAAAGTCCCTAGCATGACTTGAAACCAAATCTAGATTATTGGATGTAAAGTATAAGTTAAATTTATATTTAAAGTGTTTAAATATGAATTTAATTAATGAGAAATTAATTAATAGAGATTAATTAATTAATTTATATTTGATATAAATTGATTAGAAAAAGAGAAATAATTATTTTGGGTTAAGAACACAAAATTAAGACACAGAGGCATTTTGGTCATTTCACAGGGTGACATGTGGCATCATGAGATGGTGACACATGGCATTACAAATAAGCTTGCCAAATGTCTTTTAATCATGTAAGATGATTGAAATTAAGATTAAATATAGGTTTGACACTTGGCACAATGTGATTGGGTCAATTAAACCTAGAACCAATCAAAGGGTGACATGTGGTAAGGGTTTAAGCGGTGACCTAGCTATATAAGTGTTGTTATGAAAAATTAAAACACACAAGCTGCTGCTCCCAAAGGTGCCGCCACCCCTTGGATGCCTCTTCCTTCTTTTCTTCTTCATCTCTCATTCATTCCAAGCGATTAGCAAACAATTTCTTGAATTAAAAATACTAGAAATTGTTTCTAGTGTCCTGTTTACATCTTTAATCTCTTAAAAGGCAGAACATAATTTTCTAAATAATAGAAAAAGCTTTAGAAGCTATTCAAGGGCTGCCATAGGTGTTCTTGGTGTGGACAAGCTAGAGGGACAACATCTGGTGTCCTGAAGACAAATCTCAAAGGCACAAATACACTGCAGTGCATCAAGAGGTTAGTGTGTTTGTTCTTGATTTAATCTAGGGTTCTAAAATTAATCTGATTAATTTAAAAATCTTAAATGGCAAATACAGATCCAAAAACATATTAAAAGAGTTTTAATATGTTGTTTATCATTGAAATCAAATAGATAAAAATAAATCTTGCATGATGCATGTGACCCTAGGTAAAAAATTTTGAATTCAATGGTATAAACTTGTGTTTTTCACGCTTTTGTTCCTTCAATTGGTATCAGAGCCACTATATTTGCCATTTAGATTGCTGATTATATGATTTAATTGTGTGTTTTGATCATGAGATGATTTATCCATTGCTAGTTGCAATGAATATGTGGCGGTATGCAAGAGAACACCTAATGGTGCGCAAGGTTGTGGTTCCATGGGTGGCTCAAGGTTTGGCTTTTTAATTTGCAATTGTTGTATGATCTAAAAGCTTATCCTATGTCTAATTAAATTTTTTAATTAGAATTTTAATCACATAATTAAATTTTGATTCAAATCAGAATTTTAAAAATTGTTTGAATGTGATTCAAATATGAATTTTAAAAGTTGTTTGAATGTGATTCAAATCTAAATTTTTAAAGTTGTTTGAATCATATTTAAATCTGATTTTTTAAAGTTGTTTGAATAATATTTAGATATGAATTTTTAAATATTGTTTGAATGTGATTCAAATCTAATTTTTTAAAAATTGTTTGAATGTGATTCAAATCTGAATTTTTAAATTTGTTTGAATGAGATTCAAATCTGAATTTTTAAATTTATTTGAATCATATTCAAATCTAAATTTTTAAGTTGAATATGAGATATTCAATTTAATTTAAGCATGTATGTTTTATTTAATTGTTAAATAGTGATATGCATGATGGATGATCATGGACTATAAAAGACCAATATGATTGGATTTATTTCTTTTATGTTTCTTTGGGATTGTAAATTAATTAATTTATTTTAATTTATTTTGGGCATGTATTATTAAGTTTGTAATAATTTTGGGTTGTAATTTCATTTATTTAAGTTCTTGTAAATTCACCTTGGTATGCCAAGGATTACTATGTAATATTGGATTGCAAGAAGTTCAAGGAGGTCAAGAGCATTGGTGGGACCAGTGAGAGGAATTCAAGATCAAGTGTTGATTATGTACTCCTTCAGCAACTCTTGTAAAATGAATGAATGAAATGCACCTAGGAATGCCCTGATTCAATTCTTGGTCGCTCAGAATTGAATCCCTTAGAAAGTCCATGATCATACCATATTTACTGCTTATCCATGAATGCATGAGATGTATGGGAATGTATGCAATTATATGATATATGCATGCTAAATGGATAATGTGCAAAGTGAGACCTTAATAGTAATTAGGATGACCATAAAATCTTCCAAATAAATAATTAAGTTGGAAATGCTATAATTAAAGTAATTATAACATGGGCCCTCCATTGGGGCAATTATTTTAAGAAATTTTAAATAGTTGCATAAGATGCAATTAATTTAAGAGATTTTCTTAAGAATAATTGTTAAGCATGAGATGTTGTAAATATGTAAATAGTTTGGTGGCCAATATTGGATGTACCTGAGGACATTAAAATTATTTGCATAATTACTGGCTCAATGGGATCAACTTAACTAATGCAAGATAAGTCAATAATGGATGTACCTAACATATTGAGCATTAAGGGCTAGGTAAAGGATTGAACCTCACATGAGATGTGATGGGCAAGGAGTTGCACACTTATAGTTTATTGTAATTCTAATAACGGATGTACCTGAGGATGATCAATAGAATTATAAGAATTCAATCACCCACTAGAAATCCATCCAATTAGGATTTTCATTTTCTACTTTGGAAGTGTAGGATTCGCTAAGTTAGTGGGAGGACCAATTTTATTAAAAGACCATAATCATTTTGGTTAATTACTTGATACATTTACTAATTAATTTGGTTATTTTCTGCAATTAATTTTCTGATAATAATGAGCACAGAACAACCACCACCATCCAATATCCTTGCAAGCATACTTGATCGCAATAGGTTGACAAGACCTAATCTCTCTAATTGACTAAGAAATTTGAAACTTGTCCTAAACCTTGAACATATAGGACATGTTCTACATTCAAATGTTCCTGGTCCCTTACCTCCAGAGGCCACTTCAGAGGAACATGAAACTTTGGACAAGTGGAAGGAGCATGATATGAGAGCTAAGTGTTACATGCTTGCTTCCATGAGTAATGAGTTACAGAAGCAGCATGAGAACATGCAGAGTGCGGGTGAGATCCTCCTTCACCTACAAGAGTTGTATGGTGAGCATAGTAGGAATGCTAAGTATGAGATATCTAGGCAGTTGTTCCACATGAGGATGTCTGAGGGGCAAAATGTTGGGGATCATGTCCATAAGATGATTCGGCTGATTGAGCAGTTGGAACATCTTGATTTCAACATGGATTTCCAACTACAGACGGATTTGATCCTTCAGTTCTTTCCTGAGTCTTTTGGGAATTTTGTGACAAATTTCCATATGACTAAACAGGAATACACCTTAGCTGGTATACTCAACATGCTGGTTATTGCCCAAAAGGATATGCTGGGCAATAAAGGAAAAGAGGTAGCTTTGCTTGCATCTTCTTCTACTGGGAAGTCCAATAAGAAGAAGGGCAATAAGAAAAAGAAACCTCAGATTCCTAGTCCATCTAAGAAAATAGCTAAACAGAAAGGGAAGACTAAAGCTGATGGAGGCAAAGGAAAGTGTTTCCACTGCCAGAAGGATGGGCACTGGAAAAGGAACTGCCTAGAGTATAGCAATCTAAAAGAATGCAATGCCATGGTGAAAACCAACTCAAGTTCAAAATACATTTGACACTTAAGGTTATGCCATGTTGCAAAAGATAGGATTGCAAAATTGGAGAAAATAGGGATTCTATCCTCATTGGGCTTTGAGCCTACTCCAACTTGTGAATCTTGCCTTCAGGGCAAAATGACTAGATCACCCTTTGTTGGATAAGGGTAAGAGCTAAAAATATTTTGAAGCTAACACATAGTGATGTATGTGGTCCATTTAAAGAAATGGCTAGAGGTGGCTTTCATTATTTTATTACCCTTACTGATGATAAATCAAGGTTTGGGTATTTATATTTGATGAAATACAAACATGAATCCTTTGAAAAGTTCAAAGAATTTAAATATGAAGTAGAAAATCAAACAGGAAAGAGTATTAAAGCTCTTCGATAAGATCGTGGAGGTGAATATTTGAGTACTGAATTTGATGAATACTTGAGAGAGCATGGCATTGTTTCCCAGCTGACTCCTCCAGGAACGCCATAGCTGAATGGTGTATCTGAAAGGAGAAATCGTACCCTATTGGATATGGTACGTAGTATGATGAGCTATACTGATATGCTAATCTCCTTTTGGGGATTTACATTAGAATCAGCTTTGTATATTCTGAATATGATTCCATCAAAATCAGTTTCTTCCACACCTTATGAGATATGGCATGGAAGAAAACCAAGTCTTAAGCATGTTAAGATTTGGGGCTGTCAAGCTTATATCAAAAAGCTGAACACTGATAAATTGGAAACCAGATAAGAAAAGGGTCGATTTGTTGGATATCCAAAAGATAGTTTTGAATATTATTTTTATTTGCCTACATCACAAAAGGTTGTGATGAGTAGAGATGCCACATTTCTTGAACAACAGTTTGTTCAAGAAGGAGGCGAAGGAAGGCAAATAGAGTTGGAATTGGAGAATTCTGACCAACCAACAGATCAGATGGATATAGATCCATCTAGTCAACCTACACCCATTGATGAAACATCTACAGCTGTTCCTCGTAGAACAACCAGGGTATCTCACCCACCAGTGGGATATGGTTTCCTTTATGAAGAAGAATAAGAGTTGTCTACTCATGAAGAAGTAGATCATGGAGATGATCCACTTACCTATGAAGAAGCTATATCAGATAACGATTCTTCAAAATGGATTGATGCTATGAAATCTGAAATTGATTCCATGTATAAGAATCAAGTTTGGGATCTTGTTGACCCACCTGCAGGTATTGTACCTATAGGGAACAAATGGGTTTTCAAGAAGAAAATTGGTTCTAATGGAAAGGTTGAGACCTATAAGGCAAGGCTAGTAGCGAAAGGGTTTCGCCAATGGCAAGGAATCGACTATGAGGATACTTTCTCGCCTGTTGCCATGCTTAAATCAATTAGGATTTTATTAGCAATAGTTGCATACTATGATTATGAGATTTGGCAGGTGGATGTCAAAACAGCTTTTCTCAATGGATACATTGAAGAAAACATTTTCATGGAACAACCTAGGGGTTTTGAATCCCAAGATGGTTCCAAGGTATGCAAGCTAAAGCGATCCATTTATGGGTTAAAGCAAGATTCGAGGAGTTGGAACATCCATTTTGATGAAGCCATTAAATCCTTTGGTTTTATAAAAAATGAGGATGAGCCATGTGTATATAAGAAGGTTAGTGACAGTACTATCACTTTCCTTCTCTTATATGTGGATGACATACTATTGATGGGTAATGACACAGGTATGTTGACAACTATAAAGGTATGGTTGTCAAATACATTCTCCATGAAAGACTTAGGGGAGGCAACCTATATTCTTGGAATTTGTATCTATAGAGATAGAGCGAAAAGAATAATTGGTTTATCCCAAAGTCTATACTTGGAAAAGGTGTTAAAGAGGTTTAACATGCTTGATTCCAAGAGAGGATTGTTACCAGTGAGACATGGTATCCACCTTTCTAAAAAGATGTCCCCAAAGACACCTGAAGAAAGAGATAAGATGGCCAGGATTCCATATGCTTCAGCTATTGGAAAATTAATGTATGCAATGTTGTGTACTAGGTCGGATATTGTAACAGCCCGATCCTTCTCCAGTTAGTATTGTCCGCTTTGGCCCATGGGCCTCACGGGTTTGTCCCTTGGGAGGTTTCATTCCCAAAAGCGCGCTGACCAGGTGAGGAAGGCTCTCACATATATGGCCCAAATCTTTTCTTCCCGTTTCCGATGTGGGACACAAAGTTTCCACCCCAGTGCGTAGCTGGTTGAACAAGCACGTCCCAACCCCATCCCTGGGTCGTGACAAGCCCACCAGCTTCCGCCTGGTGCGTCCTCGCACCACACACCGTACTAGAGGGAACCTGGCTCTGATACCAAATAAATGTAACACCCCTCACCCGACTACAGTATAGCCGAGCAAAGTGTGCTACATTCGGTGCCGGAGCACCCTATCTTATTTTACTTTATTCCTTTCATAATTTGATCTCATTATATTTTAATATTAATTATTTTTCGACGGAGAAACCAGCGGAGTTTCCCCTATTTTATTACGATTAGCGTATTTTACTATTTACCTGTTTGAAAATTTCAATAATATTTTACAAATAAAATCTCATCAATTATTTTCATAACCATCTCATTCATATATCTCAATTTCATATTCATTTCCATGCATTATCTATATATTTCAAATCTGTCTTCGAATCCATACAATCTCATTCATGCTCAAATCACATAAGTAAAATTTTCAAATTTCTTTAATTTACATAATTTCATAATTTACATGATATATAAATTAATTACATATGAAAAAGCTAATTTATTGAATTACATTACATTTCTATTAATTACCTGCTCATGATCTACATTATAATACAATATCTAGCATTTTATACTAAATACAAAATATGATCTATATGGGCCCTATCTACATGCATTACTGAAGAGGTGACAACCTTGAATACTTCAGGCACTTCTGCAGATCTGGACTCCAAAAATCTTAGTCAAAGTACCTGCACGAGGAAACAAATCCATCGCGCTAAGCATTGCTGCTTAGTGGTGCAATAATAGAACAAGAAAATAAAATATACAAATAAAGAAAGAACGAAACATAATTTGAATATTTAAAAATCAATTTAATTTAATATAATGTGTCTAATATTAATTATCTTTTATTCTCATTTGTTTCGCTTTGAAAGCGTTTAATTCCGAAATTCACAGGGATAATGTACAACATAAAGAATTAATAAAAATACTCAGTTTACATTTATATGGCAATAGAAGGTACATTTAAAATATTTAGTTAAGTTATACCTATTTTTGCAACTCTTTTATCATTTTACTTAACAATTTTTATGTCGTTTGGATCATTTCATAATTGTAACTAATTCTTTTGAAGTCTTATTAACTCATTTATTTGATTTCGAATATTTTTAATTACTAATAGTCTTAATTTATTTTAATAAATTACACTGCCCAAGTAACCTATGACAGGCTGACTAAACTGGATAACGGGTCGTTGGCTCTGGACACCGCGGTGCCTCGGGCCGTCATACCATGGAACGCAGAACGTCAACCACGTATGCAGTCAGTATGGCTAAAAAGCCATGATATCACATAATCGGGCATAAAAGCCATGAATACGGGCATAAGAGCCATGAATACGGGCATAGAGCTATGAATATAGGCATAAAGCCTTTTGCGATCTTGCTAAAACAATACCCTATTAGCATGCCAAACTATCCAATCTGACACACATGTCTAGGCAATACAAGGGCACATAATATCATTAAATATTAATATATTGTATTTTATGACTTCATTATTTCATGATAAATTTCGATTATAATTCATACATTCATTTGATCATTTATATGATTACAATTCACATCAATTATCCTTTTATACCATTGTACTCAAAACATTTTTCTTTTCTCATTTATACATTCAAGAATCTACTCATGTAATTACAATTTTTATATTTCAAGTTGAGTTATTAATATGTTATGAATTCCATTTGTGATGGGCATATAAGCCCTAACTAATTATTCACATCAATTTGGTGACTTATTTTTCATGTTTCGAGTAATCCATAAATATTTCATGGATTTCAAATTTATGGCCTTAATTTCTTTTTAACAATTTTGACTAGGATGCATAGTCCACATTTGTCATACAATTCTAAGTAATTAAGCTTAGAATTGGTTCTAGGTCTTCATCTTAATTTACTAATCATTTTGATTACTATTCACCTTACTAGTCAACCCAAAATGTTGACCTTTTTATACCTAATGGATATATTAATTCTAATTACACCAAGATCCAACATTTTTAGTTTTACATTTGCTAGTGTTAATTGCCAATTGCAATTTAAAGTCCCCTAGATGCATTTCTAATTTCAAATTTTGAATTTTCAAGTTTTGGTGTCATTATTGGTGACCAATAAGGTGAATAGTGACACCAAAACTTGAAAATTCAAAATTTGAAATTAGAAATGCATCTAGGGGACTTTAAATTGCAATTGGCAATTAACACTAGCAAATGTAAAACTAAAAATGTTGGATCTTGGTGTAATTAGAATTAATATATCCATTAGGTATAAAAAGGTCAACATTTTGGGTTGACTAGTAAGGTGAATAGTAATCAAAATGATTAGTAAATTAAGATGAAGACCTAGAACCAATTCTAAGCTTAATTACTTAGAATTGTATGACAAATGTGGACTATGCATCCTAGTCAAAATTGTTAAAAAGAAATTAAGGCCATAAATTTGAAATCCATGAAATATTTATGGATTACTTGAAACATGAAAAATAAGTCACCAAATTGATGTGAATAATTAGTTAGGGCTTATATGCCCATCACAAATGGAATTCATAACATATTAATAACTCAACTTGAAATATAAAAATTGTAATTACATGAGTAGATTCTTGAATGTATAAATGAGAAAAGAAAAATGTTTTGAGTACAATAGTATAAAAGGATAATTGATGTGAATTGTGATCATATAAATGATCAAATGAATGTATGAATTATAATCGAAATTTATCATGAAATAATGAAGTCATAAAATACAATTTATTAATATTTAATGATATTATGTGCCCTTGTATTGCCTAGACATGTGTGTCAGATTGGATAGTTTGGCATGCCAATAGGGTATTGTTTTAGCAGTACTGCAAAAGGCTTTATGCCTATATTCATAGCTCTATACCCGTATTCATGGCTCTTATGCCCGTGTTCATGGCTTTTATGCCCGATTATGTGATATCATGGCTTTTTAGCCATACTGACTGCATACGTGGTTGACGTTATGCGTCCCATGGTATGACGGCTCGAGGCACCGCGGTGTCTAGAGCCAATGACCCGTTATCCAATTTAGTCAGCCTGTCGTAGGTTACTTGGGCAGTGTAATTTATTAAAATAAATTAAGACTATTAGTAATTAAAAATATTCGAAATCAAATAAATGAGTTAATAAGACTTCAAAAGAATTAGTTACAATTATGAAATGATCCAAACCACATAAAAATTGTTAAGTAAAATGATAAAAGAGTTGCAAAAATAGGTATAACTTAACTAAATATTTAAATGTACCTTCTATTGCCATATAAATATAAACTGAGTATTTTTATTAATTCTGTATGTTGTACATTATCCCTGTGAATTTCGGAATTAAACGCTTTCAAAGCGAAACAAATGAGAACAAAAGATAATTAATATTAGACACATTATATTAAATTAAATTGATTCTTAAATATTCAAATTATGCTTCGTTCTTTCTTTATTTGTATATTTTACTTTCTTGTTCTATTATTGCACCACTAAGCAAAGAATGCTTAGCGATGGATTTGTTTCTCGCAGTACTTTGACTAAGATTTTGGAGTCCAAATCTGCGTATGCTCAAGTATTCAAGGTTGTCACCTCTTCAGTAATGCATGTAGATAGGGCCCATATAGATCATATTTTGTATTTAGTATAAAATGCTAGATATTGTATTATAATGTAGATCATGAGCAGGTAATTAATAGAAATGTAATGTAATTTAATAAATTAGCTTTTTCATATGTAATTAATTTATATATCATGTAAATTATGAAATTATGTAAATTAAAGAAATTTGAAAATTTTACTTATGTGATTTGAGCATGAATGAGATTGTATGGATTCGAAGACAGATTTGAAATATATAGATAATGCATGGAAATGAATATGAAATTGAGATATATGAATGAGATGGTTATGAAAATAATTGATGAGATTTTATTTGTAAAATATTATTGAAATTTTCAAATGTAAATAGTAAAATACGTCAACCGGTAATAAAATAGGGAAACTCCACTGGTTTCTCCGTCGAAAAATAATTAATATTAAAATATAATGAGATCAAATTATGAAAGGAATAAAGTAAGATAAGATAGGGTGCTCCGGCACCGAATGTAGCACACTTTGCTCGGCTATACTGTAGTCGGGTGAGGGGTGTTACTGATATCGCATATGCTGTTAGTTTGACTAGTAGGTATCAATCCAATCCAGGTTTGGAACACTGGATAGCTTGAGAAGAACTAAGGAATTATTTTTTATATATAGAGGTGGAGACTTGCAATTGGATGGTTATACAGATTCTGATTTTCAATCAGATATCAACGATAGAAAGTCTACCTCTAGGTTTGTGTTCATTTGTAAAGGAAGTGCAGTTAGTTGGAAGAGTTCCAAACAGAGTACGACTGCAGATTCCACTATAGAGGCCGAGTATATTACTGCATAAAATGCTGCAAAAGAAGATGTTTAGATATAAGAAACCCCGGTCTCACTAGAAATCCAAACACATAGAAAGGCACTACCATATTATCAGAAATATAGTTGGGCAAAGCGATATAGCCATGTAGAAAAATAACAACAGCTGAAAAATCCAGCTGATCCATTCACTAAGCCTTTGTCACAAGCTCAGTTAGACTGACATCTTGAGAAGATGGGTCTAACGTATTGTAATGAATGGCTCTAGTGCTAGTGGGAGATTGTTAGTAGTATGCCCTAGAGCATATCATTTAGTATGTATCTTGTACATGTTCTATTAATAAAAGGCATTTCCACTTTTCCGTTTACATAGGATATTTATGTGTAATAGAAAAGGTCCATTGATATTTTGTTAGAAATTCTATTCTTAAGTTGTTAAGAATATGAGTGACAGTATTTCTAGTACAAAGTATCATAAATAGGTTCACAATCGAGGATACTTCATAATAAAGACATGACTTATCCAGAAAGATTGTATTCATGTTTGTTCCCAAGTTATTTATATGAGATATAAATAAGATGGAATGGTGAGTCTCATGCCATATGACAAACATGATAGTCACTTATAAATGATAAGTAGGCCGAACCAGTGACACTTATGACAAGCATAGGGAGTTTACTTTTGTCAATGTTTTGTCATAAATCATATCAGTGCACATAGAGATAGCACAGTTATCTTGTATATAGGTAGTTTGAGTTTGATACTGCTTTCATATTTGTACTGTGTATGGGTATATGGGCATGTGTTGGCTCCTACTAGTTATATGTGGAGGTAGGTGTTGATCAAGATGGAATCTGTTCCTCTAAGTAAATAGAGATAAAATCCTATGTTCATTTAATTGTTCTTGATGTTTCAAGTTTCTGGCCAGGACAAATAGATTTAATCAGAAGAGAGTTTCTGATGAGAAAATCTTTTTAACCAATAACTGGAATTAAAAGGGAACATAATATTCATAGCAAATGGAGTTTGACATAAAGCATGACTCCAGCTTGAGTTGGGATTTTGTAACAGAGAGATTCTAGTGCATGGTAACATATGATTATAGGTTCATTTAAGGTAAACCTTATTACTAATTGGGTGGCCATAGCATGCTATGCTAGGTGTTAACGATGGTCTATGAGGTGCATAAAATGATTTAGAGAAATAATTTATGGTAAGAAAGAGTTCTGATGATATTAAGAGTTGATATCATATCTCATTGCCAATTAGTGATGAGCCTAGTAAGTCACACACACACACAAGTTATCACCTAATTAAATATGATTTAATTAATTAATTAAAGAGTTTAATTGATTAATTAAATAGGTTTGGTTTGCAATTAGATTGCAAAGTCTCTGGCATGACTTGAAACCAAATCTAGATTATTGGATGTAAAGTATAAGTTAAATTTATATTTAAAGTGTTTAAATATGAGTTTAATTAATGAGAAATTAATTAATAGAGATTAATTAATTAATTTATATTTGATATAAATTGATTAGAAAAAGAGAAATAATTATTTTGGGTTAAGAACTCAAAATTAAGACACAGGGGCATTTTGGTCATTTCACAGGGTGACATGTGGCACCATGAGATTGTGACACATGGCATTACACATGAGCTTGTCAAATGTCTTTTAATCATGTAAGATGATTAAAATTAAGATTAAATATAGGTTTGACACTTGGCACAATGTGATTGGGTCAATTAAACCTAGAACCAATCAAAGAGTAACATGTGGCAAGGGTTTAAGTAGTGACTTAGCTATATAAGTGTTGTTATGAAAAATTAAAACACACAAGCTGCTGCTCCCAAAGGTGCCGCCACCCCTTGGATGCCTCTCCCTTCTTTTCTTCTTCATCTCTCATTCATTCCAAGAGATTAGCAAACAATCTCTTGAATTAAAAATACTAGAAATTATTTCTAGTGTCCTGTTTACATTTTTAATCTATTAAAAGGCAGAACTTGATTTTCTAAATAATAGAAAAAGCTTTAGAAGCTATTCAAGGGCTGCCATAGGTGTTCTTGGTGTGGACAAGCTAGAGGGACAACATCTGGTGTCCTGAAGACGAATCTCAAAGGCGCAAATACACTGCAGTGCATCAAGAGGTTAGTGTGTTTATTCTTGATTTAATCTAGCTTTCTAAAATTAATCTGATTAATTTAAAAATCTTAAATGGAAAATACCGATAAAAAAAACATACTAAAAGAGTTTTAATATGTTGTTTATCATTGAAATCAAATAGATAAAAATAAATCTTGCATGATGCATGTGACCCTAGGTAAAAATTTTTGAATTCAATGGTATAAACTTGTGTTTTTCATGCTTCCGTTCCTTCACAACCTTCATGTCACTTTTCGGACAGAATTTAGGTAGGCTTCCAACATGAAAGTTGGCACATCTTGTGCCTAGTTTCACCTCCAATTGGTCTCATACCAATTGGAGTCACACAAGTCCATTTATAGACTAAAACACATACTGCCCTTTTACATGTCTCTCAAACACCAATCCACATACACATTAACCTTGTTATAAGTCCACTTCTCTACTAAATTCTGAATTGGTACTAAACCATAACCACTCAACACATCACATTTAGGTCAACTTGGGCAGAATATAACAATTCACAATACATCAATTACAACTCAGAATTTTAAAGTTCAATTTCAATAATACCTACACATGAATACCTCCCATTAACACATCTAATTTCCCACCAATATTTACATATACATTTTGCTACCCTTGGTACCATAATTCACTAAACTATTTCATGAATTTAAACACTCTACCATGCATCACAAGGCTGCCCAATTTACACATATACTTCAATCTCCCATATTGACTTCCTAACCTCACTTTTAATGCATAATTCACACATACACATGGTAATCAAGCTCTTATACATTTAAGCACTTTAATTAACCTCATTACCCATCAAATACAAGTGAAAATACATCAAGTTTCTTCAACAATCATGGCTGCCAAAATGGAACATCCCATAACTCAACCATTTTTTCAAATTTCTTCACCCAAAATACTCCTCATAACCTCAACACAAACTTTAATGAAGCAAGTTAAGAAAATAAGCACATATTGTAACACCCCTATGTTCGGTAGTGCGTTCTATTGTTCCGGTGATCAGTGTTGTCCGGACAGCTAGGATGCCTAGAACTACACTTCGATATGAGTGAGGAGACAAAAAATAATGAAATACAAGAAAAAGAAAGGAAAAATAATAGCAAAGAAATGTAACCAAGTTAAGCGAGTCGAGAACCCTAGCGATGGGTGACCGCATCGGGAAGTCACGGCGTGGACCATTGACTAGCCCTGGACTGCGGGAAACCCTGAAAAACATTTTTAGGACTTAAAGAGACACCTACTGAAATACAAATACTATTAGAAATACTAAATAAAAATTAAATAATTAGTACAAAGAAAAGTGAGAAATCAAAAAACGGACATGACCCGGTGTTACCGAAAAATTGATAGTGCAACCCGAACAGGGGCATTGTGGTCATTTGACACCCCGAGTTGTCTTTTGACCTAAATGTCCATTAAAAATAAATAATATTACACTTGGAAAATATAATGAAAAATTAATTTAGTGGTACCTAATGTAAATAGCAAAAATGGAGTGTAAATGGAGTAATTATCACTTAAAACTTATTAAATTATTATCCTAGCATGAGTGGAGCACTATGGGATTGAATAACCATTAATTGGGTAGGTGTATCTCCACTAACATCTTCATTTTCTTCAATTTACCCACCATGCCGAAATCAAAAGCTTGAGAACCCTCCCATGGCGGCCCAAATGCATGGCTCATTATACCCATTTTCAAGCTAAATTTTGTTTACTTGTCTCCATTAATTTTGATCCCCACCTCACAAGGAAGAAGTAGATACCAAAATCAAGGGAGTTTAGTGAAGATTTAACAAGTCCCAACAATCGGTAAGTGTTTAAATTGATCTAGTTCTTATGTAAAGTTTGTGGGAAGCTTGAGTTGAATGAAGTGATGAAGAAATTTTGAGGTTTTGGTGAATTGTTATTATGCACTAGTTTAGGCAGCCATGGTAATTAAAGAATTTGAATTATTTTCACATGAAATTTATGGGTATTGATGTTGATTAAAGTGAATAGAAGTTTAGTAGGTTAATTGTTAGTGTATGTTAAAGTTGTGCACTTGAATTGGAAATTATATTAAGTTTGAATTCTAGGCATAAATGATTAAATGGACAGCCATGAAATTGTACACTAAATGAAATATTATTACATGTATTGTGAAGAATTAATGATTGACTAATGTGAATTAAAGTTTTGGTAAGTTAACTTCAAGTATATGTGATGTTGAACCAAATGGAGAATTGAGCTTGAAAACAATTATTGAGACTTTACAATGCGGCAGCTTGTTAACTCCTTGAAGGATGCTGGAATTCATGAAGATGTTTGATGAATTATGGTGCTAAAATTTGCCAAATGTGTATGTAAGTTAGTGGTGAAGTTGTATGTTAGGATAGTGGAGAAGTTATGTGTTATGGTTAGGTGATTAAGTTGTTGTAAATGAGTTTGACAAATTCTGCACTTTATGGTGTATGTTGAATGTGATTGTAAGCTGCCAAAATGACCAATAATATGTTGTAAATTATGTTTAGGTCATGGTACAACCAGAATTGGCTTGAATGTTAAGTTTGGTAAGTGTTAAAAGTGATCCTTGATGTGTATGAAGGAAATGCAATAAGGCAATTTCTGTTTTGGGCCTAGAATTTTAAGTGTGTGGCTCCAATTGGTATGAGACCAATTGGAGGTGAAACTAGGCACAAAATGTGCCAACTTTCATGAAGGAAGCTTGCCTAAATTCTGCTTGCAAGGTAGCTTGAAAAATGACCAAATCCGGATTAAGTGCAAATAAGGCCTGAAAATTTAGCATTTGGGCAGCAATTAGTTTTTAGGCCATAACTCACTCAAAACAGGTCCAATTGACCTGAAATTTTGACCATGAATAGTTAATACCCATATCTACAAGTCTTATGAAGACACCAAAACCCAGAAATGACCATAAGCAAGTCAAACAGCTTGCACAAGTTCGGGTCCAAAAACTGGCCGAACTAAAATTGACCTAAAAAGACCTAAAGTGACCAATTTTGATGCATTTTGACCAACAATAGTAAAATGACCATAACTTGGTCTAGTAAACTCAGAATGACCTGAAATTTTGCCCCGCATGCAATAAGAAATAGATCTACAAGTTTATAGTTTTGACCGAAACCTGAAAACTGAGGGAACTAGGTCGTCCGGCTAGGTCAAACTAGTATCCCCAAATCTAGTAAGTGGCAATAAAGCGCAAGATACATGGAAATGAATTTGGTAACATGTACCAACCCTAAAAGACTATTGAATGTGACATATTGGTGACATTAAAACCTAATTCACCTAGAATGCATCGAGGGTAGACATCTTAGGTTGACTAAGGAAATAATAGAACTCAATGAATTAATTATCAAGCATTATCATTAGAGACAGTTTAAATGAGTACTGAAACACTTCAAATTGTGTTTCTCAGTTAGCAAAGACTCAGGGAAAGGGAAGGAAACACTGAGTCAAGGCCAGGAGACAGTTATTAGAGGTTTGTGCACAATAAGTATTTCTTTTGAATTTTTCAATTGAAATAAATTATGATTATTCGTATGTTATTGTTTTAAAAAATGTCCGTGCATAATACTTTTATATTCACTGCTTTTACTAGCAAATTTATTTGGAGAAATGAGTTATGAATAATTTTTGATTGCTTTGGGTTTTGGGAATATTTTTTGGAACTTATTGTGTTGCCAACTTTGCAAATGGAAATTTTGAGATAAAATGTGATTTATGGTTTGTATGAAATATTGTGATTTGAAATTGCTTTGATTCACACTTGGCATGATACTGTTATTATATTCCTCCCTCTTTGACTTATCAGTCTGGGGTGAGTGTGATTATGTTCCTCCCTCTTTGACTTCCCAGTCTGAGGTGAGTGTGGATGAGTACTCATTATTTAGCTAGCTTCCTCCCTCATTGATTTCGATTATTGGGGTGAGTATGTCTTGTCGTGGTGTACAACACAGCATGTGCGGAAAAATTGTGTCATGGACTAAATTGTGATATTGATTGGCGACACTGTATTCTTCAGTTATTTGATCAAATGGTGTTATTGATTGGTAAAACTGTATTATTCAGTTATTTGATCAAATTGTATTATGGATTGGCAAAACCGTGTTATTCAGTTATTTGATCAAATTGTGTTATTGATTGGCAAAGCTGTGTTACTCAGTTATTTGATCAAATTTATGTTATATGAACTTTGTAAATTGTGAAATGGAATTGTGAACTATTTGATTTGTGAATTGTCAACAAAAGATTTATGTATTGCATTTCAAATTGTTATTGTGCACCACTGAGTAAATTTTACTCAGCGATAGCTTTTCATTGCTGTCGCAGGTAGACAGACTGACAAGGCAGCAGACTAGGTTGCTAGTACTACACTAAGAGATCATCGGGTATATTGAGTATAACATAGTTTGCATTTTTTATTGTAATGTATGTTCACTGTATGTATATAGTGTCCTTGGTTTTGAGCAGTTGTAAATTAAAATTGTACATTGAAGTTGTAAAGTAAATTATGAGTTATTTTGGCTTGTAAAATTTGTACTGTATTTCTTTTATCTCAGTCTTTGGAAAATTATTGTGGATTTGAGTTGAAAAACACATTGTGTTGAATTATGTTGGAGTTTGAGATTGAGAAAAATATTGAAGTGCTTTTTACAGGTTTTTGAGGAACTGTTTTGTCCAAAATATAGATGGCACTCTGCCAAAATTTTTACAGAAATTATTAATAGTCCAAATGTATTAGCTATTTCACTTCAGTTCAAAAAGGTTTTTAACACCTGTAAATAGTGCTCACCACTATAAAAAGAAGTAAGCAAAGTTTTAAAATCCCTTGTAGTGTATTTAATGGGTTATCAGTAGACGAAGTTGGTAATTCATTAGGTATACTATGGGATCATGTTATGCCTTACAGGGGGGTAGGGTGTGACATGTTTAAGTGATATCAGAGCAAAGTTTTTAAATTCTGTTTTCACCTGTTACTTGAATATTCTTTCTTCATAGTACAACTGCTCAATATCATTCTTTGATACATACATTACATTACATTATAAATATGCACTAACGGGAGGAAATCTCATTGTGTTATTTGTTCGGGAGTTCTAAGATCCTCGCATTGACTATGGAAGAGGGTGATCGTTCAGTCGATCAATCTATAGAGGCTGAGGTGCAAGGGGATGCCCCAGCCCTACATAATGTTAGTGGTTCAGCAGCACCAGCCCCTGCAGTACCGCAGTTTCCTACTCAGTTCGCTCAGCAGATGGCTGCAATGTTCCAACAAATGGCTGGTAATATGCCTACTCAAGTCCCAATACAGACACCAGTGGTACAACTGAAGGAACAGAAGGGTGAAAAACACAAGTTTATACCATTGAATTCAAAAATTTTCACCTAGGGTCACATCCATCATGTGAGATTTATTTTTATCTATTTGATTTCAATGATAAACAACATATTAAAACTCTTTTAATATGTTTTTGGATCTGTATTTGCCATTTAAGATTTTAAAATTAATCAGATTAATTTTAGAACCCTAGATTAAAACAAGAACGATTACACTAACCTCTTGATGCACTGCAGCGTGCTCGCGCTTTGAGATTCGTCTTCAGGACACCAGATGTTGTCCCTCTAGCTTGTCCACACCAAGAACACCTATGGCAGCCCTTGAACAGCTTCTAAAGCTTTTTCTATTAATTAGAAATTCAAGTTCTGCCTTTTAAGAGATTAGAGATGTAAACAGGACACTAGAAACAATTTCTAGTGTTCTTAATTCAAGAGATTGATGGCTAATCTCTTTGAATTGATGAGAGATGAAGAAGAATAGATGAAAAGCCTCAAAGTGGCGTGACAAAGGAGAGGAGTGGCTGTTGGTTGCTTTTCTTTTCATAACAACACTTAAATAGCTAGGTTGACACATTAAACCCTTGCCACATGTCACCCTTTGATTAGCTCTAGGTTTAAGTGACCCAATCACATTGTGCCAAGTGTCAAACCTATATTTAATCTTGATTTTAATCATCTTACATGATTAAAAAACATTTGGGAAGCTTATGTGTAATCCCATATGTCACCATCTCATAATGCCACGTGTCACACTGTGAAATAACCAAAATGCCCCTGTGTCTTAATTTTGGGTTCTTAACCCAAAATAATTATTTTTCTTCTTCTAATCAATTTATATCAAATATAAATTAATTAATTAATCTCTATTAATTAATTTTTCATTAATTAAATTCATATTTAAACACTTTAAATATAAATTTAACTTATATTATACATCCAATAATCTAGATTTTGTTTCAAGTTATGCTAGGGACTTTGCAATTTAATTGCAAACCAAACCTATTTAATTAATTAATTAAACTCTTTAATTAAATAATTAAATCATATTTAGATAGGTGATAACTTGTGTATGTGTGTGACTTACTAGGCTCATCACTAATTGGCAATGAGACATGATATCAACTCTTAATATCATCAGAACTCTTTCTTACCATAAATGATTTCTCTAAATCATTTTATGCACCTTATAGACTATGGTTAACACCTAGCATAGCATGCCATGGCTACCCAATTAGTAATAAGGTTTACCTTAAATGAACCTATAATCATATGTTACCATGCACTAGAATCTCTCTGTTATAAAATCCCAACTCAAGCTGGAGTCATGGTTTATGTCAAACTCCATTTGCTATGAATATTATGTTCTCTTTTCCAGTTCTTGATTAAAAAGATTTTCTCATCAGAAACTCTTTTCTGAATAAATTTATCTGTCCTGGCCAGGAACTTGAAACATCAAGAACAATTAAATTAGCATAGGATTTTATCTCTATTTACTTACAGGAACAGATTCCATCTTGATCAAAACCTACCTCCATATATAACTAGTAGGAGCCAACACATGCCCATATACCCATACATAGTACAAGTATGAAAGCAGTATCAAACTCAAACTACCTATATACAAGATAACTATGCTATCTCAGGTCTAAGATTATATGCACTGATATGATTTATGACAAAACATTGACAAGAGTAAACTCCATGTGCTTGTCATAAGTGTCACTGGTTCGGCCTACTTATCATTTATAAGTGCCTATCATGTTTTTCATATGGCATGAGACTCACCATTCCATCTTATTTATATCTCATATAAATAACTTGGTAACAAACATGAATACAATCTTTCTGGATAAGTCATGTCCTTATTATGAAGTATCCTCGATTGTGAACCTATTTATGATACTTTGTGCTAGAAATATTGTCACTCATATTCTTAACAACTTAAGAATAATATTTCTAACAAAATATCAATGGACCTTTTCTATTACACATAAATATATTATGTAAACGGAAAAGTGAAAATGCCTTTTATTAATAAAAATATGTACAAGATACATACTAAATGATATGCTCTAGGGCATACTACTAACAATCTCCCACTAGCACTAGAGCCATTCATTACAATATCTTAGACCTATCTTCTCAAGATGTCGGTCTAACTGAGTCTGTAACATAGGCTTAGTTAATGGATCAGCTGGATTTTCAGTTGATGCTATTTTCTGCATGGCTATATCGCCTTGCCCAACTATATCTCTGATAATGTGGTAGTGCCTTTCTATGTGTTTGGATTTTGGGTGAGACCTTAGTTCCTTAGCTCAGATGATCGCTCCATTGTTGTCACAGGTAGTGGAACCGCCGACTCAATGGAAGGAACTACTGTAAGTTCTCACACAAACTTCTTTATCCAAACAGCTTCCTTTGTAGCATCCGATGCGAATAAACTCACCTCTATAGTGGAATCTGTAGTCGTGCTCGCTTGGAACTCTTCCAACCGATCGCACCTCCATTACAAATGAACACATATCCAAAGGTAGACTTTCTATCATCGATATCTGATTGGAAATCAGAATCAGTATAACCATCCAATTGCAAGTCTCCACCTCCATAAATCAAGAATAAATCCTTAGTTCTTCTCAAGTACTTAAGGATGTTCTTGATAGCTATCCAGTGTTCCAAACCTGGATTGGATTGATACCTGCTAGTCAAACTAACAGCATATGCAATATCCGGCCTAGTACACAACATTACATACATTAAACTTCCAATAGCCGAAGCATATGGAATCCTGGCCATCTTATCTCTTTCTTCAGGTGTCTTTGGAGACATCTCTTTAGAAAGATGGATACCATGTCTCACTAGTAACAATCCTCTCTTGGAATCAAGCATGTTAAACCTCTTTAACACCTTTTCCAAGTATAGACTTTGAGATAAACCAATTATTCTTTTCGCTCTATCTCTATAGATGCGAATCCCAAGAATATAGGTTGCCTCCCCTAAGTCTTTCATGGAGAATGTATTTGACAACCATACCTTTATAGTTGTCAACATACCTGTGTCATTACCCATCAAGAGTATGTCATCCACATATAAGACAAGGAAAGTGATAGCACTGTCACTAACCTTCTTATATACACATGGCTCATCCTTATTTTTTATAAAACCAAAGGATTTAATGGCTTCATCAAAACGGATGTTCCAACTCCTCGAAGCTTGTTTCAACCCACAAATGGATCGCTTTAGCTTGCATACCTTGGAACCATCTTAGGATTCAAAACCCCTAGGTTGTTCCATGAAAATGTTTTCTTCAATGTATCTATTGAGAAAAGCTGTTTTGACATCCATTTGCCAAATCTCATAATCATAGTATGCAGCTATTGCTAATAAAATCCTAATTGATTTAAGCATGGCAACAGGCGAGAAAGTCTCCTCATAGTCGATTCCTTGCCTTTGGCGAAACCCTTTCGCTACTAGCCTTGCCTTATAGGTCTCTACCTTCCCATCAGAACCAATTTTCTTCTTGAAAACCCATTTGTTCCCTATAGGTACAATACCTTCAGGTGGGTCAACAAGATCCCAAACTTGATTCTTATGCATGGAATCAATCTCGGATTTCATAGCATCAATCCATTTTGAAGAGTCTATATCTGATATAACTTCTTCATAAGTAAGTGGATCATCTCCATGATCTACTTCTTCATGAGTAGACAACTCTTGTTCTTCTTCATGAAGAAAACCATATCTCACTGGTGGGTGAGATACCTTGGTTGTTCTACGAGGAACAACTATAGATGTTTCATCAACGGGTATAGGTTGACTAGATGGATCTATATCCATCTGATCTATTGGTTGGTCAGAATTCTCCAATTCTAACTCTATTTGCCTTCCTTTGCCTCCTTCTTGAACAAACTGTTGTTCAAGAAATGTGGCATCTTTACTTATCACAACCTTTTGTGAAGTAGGCAAATAAAAATAATATCCAAAACTATCTTTTGGATATCCAACAAATCGACCTTTTTCTGATCTGGTCTCCAATTTATCAGTGTTCAGCTTTTTAATATAAGCTGGACAACCCTAAATCTTAACATGCTTAAGACTTGGTTTTCTTCCATGCCATATCTCATAAGGTGTGGAAGAAACTAATTTTGATGGAATACTATTCAGAATATACAAAGCTGATTCTAATGCAAATCCCCAAAAGAAGATTGGCATATCAGTATAGCTCATCATACTACGTACCATATCCAATAGGGTACGATTTCTCCTTTCAGATACACCATTCAGTTGTGGCTTTCCTGGAGGAGTCAGCTGAGAAACAATGCCATGCTCTCTCAAGTATTCATCAAATTCAGTACTCAAATATTCACCTCCACGATCTGATCAAAGAGCTTTAATACGCTTTCCTGTTTGATTTTTTACTTCAGATTTAAATTCCTTAAACTTTTTAAAAGATTCATGTTTGTATTTCATCAAATACAAATACCCAAATCTTGATTTATCATCAGTAAAGGTAATAAAATAATGAAAGCCCCCTCTAGCCATTTCCTTAAATGGACCACATACATCACTATGTATTAGCTCTAAAATATTTTCAGCTCTTAGCCCTTGTCCAACAAAGGGTGATCTAGTCATTTTGCCCTGAAGGCAAGATTCACAAGTTGGAGTAGGCTCAGAGCCCAATGAGGATAGAATCCCCATTTTCTCCAGTTTTGCAATCCTATCTTCTGTAACATGACATAACCTTAAGTGCCAAATATATTTTGAACTTGAGTTGGTTTTCACCATGGCATTGCATTCTTTTAGATTTCTATACTCTGGCCAGTGGAAACACTTTCTTACTGGCAATGGAAACACTTTCCTATTGGCAATGGAAACACTTTCCTGTTGGTGGTGGAAACACTTTCCTTTGCCTTTGTCAGCTTTGGTCTTCCTTTTCTGTTTAGCTATTTTCTTAGAAGGACTAAGAATTTGAGATTTCTTTTTCTTATTGCCCTTCTTCTTGTTGGACTTTCCAGCAGAAGAAGATGCAACCAAAGCTACCTCTTTTCTTTTATTGCCTGGCATATTCTTTTGGGCAATAACCAGCATGTTGAGTAAACCAGCTAAGGTGCATTCCTGTTTAGTCATATGGAAATTTGTCACAAAATTCCCAAAAGACTCAGGAAGGGACTGAAGGATCAATTCCTTTTGTAGTTGGAAATCTATGTTGAAGTCAAGATGTTCCAACTGCTCAATGAGCCGAATCATCTTGTGGACATGATCCCCAACATTTTGTCCCTCAGACATCCTCATACGGAATAGCTGTCTAGATATCTCATACCTAGCATTCTCACGTGCTCACCATACAACTCTTGTAGGTGAAGGAGGATCTCACTCGCACTCTGCATATTCTCATGTTGCTTCTGTAACTCGTTACTCATGGAAGCAAGCATGTAACACTTAGCTCTCATATCATGCTCCTTCCACTTGTCCAAAGTTTCATGTTCCTCTTGTGTGGCCTCTGGAGGTAAGGGACCAGAAACATTTGAATCTAGAATATATCCTGTATGTTCAAGGTTCAGGACAATTTTCAAATTTCTTAGCCAATCAGACAGATTAGGTCCTGTCAACCTATTGTGATCAAGTATGCTTGCAAGGATATTGGATGGTGGTGGTTGTTTTGTGCTCATTTTTATCAGAAAAATAATTGCAGAAAATAACCAGATTAATTAGTAAATGTATCATGTAATTAACCAAAATGATTATGGTCTTTTAATCAAATTGGTCCTCCCACTAACTTAGCAAATCCTACACTTTCAAAGTAGAAAACGGAAATCCTAGTTAGATGGATTTCTAGTGGGTGATTGAATTCTTATAATTCTATTGATCATCCTCAGATACATCCATTATTGGAATTACAATAAACTATAAGTGAGCAACTCCTTGCCCATCACATCTCATGTGAGGTTCAATCCTTTACCTAGCCCCTAATGCTCAAAATCTCAGGTACATCCATTATTGACTTATCTTGCATTAGTTAAGTTGATCCCATTAAGCCAGTAATTATGCAAATAATTTTAATGTCCTCAGGTACATCCAATATTGGCCACCAAACCATTTACATATTTACAACATCTCATGCTTAACAATTATTCTTAAGAAAATCTCTTAAATTAATTACATCTTATGTAACTATTTAAAATTTCTTAAAATAATTGCCCCAATGGAGGGCCTATGTTATAATTACTTTAATTATAGCATTTCCAACTTAATCATTTGTTTGGAAGATTTTATGGTCATTCTAATTACTATTAAGGTCTCACTTTGCACATTATCCAATTAGCATGCATATATCATATAATAGCATACATTCCCATACATCTCATGCATTCATGGATAAGCAATAAATATGGTATGATCATGGACTTTCTAAGGGATTCAATTCTGAGCCACCAAGAATTGAATCAAGGCATTCCTAGGTGCATTTCATTCATTCATTTTACAAGAGTTGCTGAAGGAGTACATAATCAACACTTGATCTTGAATTCCTCCCACTGGTCCCACCAATGCTCTTGACCTCCTTAAACTTCTTGCAATCCAATTACATAGTAATCCTTGGCATACCAAGGCGAATTTACAAGAACTTAAATAAATGAAATTACAATCCAAAAATTATTATAAACTTAATAATACATGCCCAAAATAAATTAAAATAAATTAATTAATTTACAATCCCAAAGAAACATAAAAGAAATAAATCCAATCACATTGGTCTTTTATAGTCCATGATCATCCATCATGCATATCACTTTTTAACAATTAAATAAAACATACATATTTAAATTAAATTGAATATCTCATATTCAACTTAAAAATCCAGATTTGAATATGATTCAAATAAATTTAAAAATTCAGATTTGAATCTCATTCAAACAAATTTAAAAATTCAGATTTGAATCACATTCAAACAACTTTAAAAATTCAGATTTGAATCACATTCAAACATTTTTTAAAAAATCAGATTTGAATCACATTCAAACATTTTTTAAAAAATCAGATCTGAATTTTATTCAATGAATTTTAAAAAATCAGATTTAAATATGATTCAAACAACTTTAAAAATTCAGATTTGAATCACATTCAAACAACTTTTAAAATTCTGATTTGAATCATAATTTAATTGTGTGATTAAAATTCTAATTAAACAATTTAATTAGACATAGGATGAGCTTTTAGATCATACAACAATTGTAAATTAAAAAGCAATCCTTGCGCCACCTTGAAGAACCTTTGTTGCCGCCACCAATGGTGGCTTCACCATGTGTGCCGCCACACATCCATTGCAACCAGCAATGGATCAATCATCTCATGATCAAATCACATAATTAAATCATATAATCAACAATCTAAATGGCAAATATAGTGGCTTTAATACCAATTGAAGGAATGGAAGCGTGAAAAATACAAGTTTATACCATTGAATTCAAAAATTTTCACCTAGGGTCACATGCATCATGCAAGATTTATTTTTATCTATTTGATTTCAATGATAAACAACATATTAAAACTCTTTTAATATGTTTTTGGATCTGTATTTGCCATTTAAGATTTTAAAATTAATCAGATTAATTTTAGAACCCTAGATTAAATCAAGAACGATTACACTAACCTCTTGATGCACTGCAGCGTGTCTGCGCCTTTGAGATTCGTCTTCAGGATACTAGATGTTGTCCCTCTAGCTTGTCCACACCAAGAACACCTATGGCAGCCATTGAACATCTTTTAAAGCTTTTTCTATTAATTAGAAATTCAAGTTCTGCCTTTTAAGAGATTAGAGATGTAAACAGGACACTAGAAACAATTTCTAGTGTTCTCAATTCAAGAGATTGATTGCTAATCTCTTTGAATTGATGAGAGATGACGAAGAATAGATGAAAAGCCTCAAAGTGGCGTGACAAAGGAGAGGAGTGGCTGCTGGTTGCTTTTCTTTTCATAACAACACTTAAATAGCTAGGTTAACACATTAAACCCTTGCCACATGTCACCATTTGATTAGCTCTAGGTTTAAGTGACCCAATCACATTGTGCCAAGTGTCAAACCTATATTTAATCTTGATTTTAATCATCTTTCATGATTAAAAAACATTTGGCAAGCTTATGTGTAATCTTATATGTCACCATCTCATGATGTCACGTGTCACACTGTGAAATGACCAAAATACCCCTGTGTCTTAATTTTGAGTTCTTAACCCAAAATAATTATTTTTCTTCTTCTAATCAATTTATATCAAATATAAATTAATTAATTAATCTCTATTAATTAATTCCTCATTAATTAAATTCATATTTAAACACTTTAAATATAAATTTAACTTATATTATACATCCAATAATCTAGATTTGGTTTCAAGTCATGCTAGGGACTTTGCAATTTAATTGCAAACCAAACCTATTTAATTAATAAATTAAACTCTTTAATTAATTAATTAAATCATATTTAAATAGGTGATAACTTGTGTATGTGTGTGACTTGCTAGGCTCATCACTAATTGGCAATGAGACATGATATCAACTCTTAATATCATCAGAACTCTTTCTTACCATAAATGATTTCTCTAAATCATTTTATGCACCTCATAGACCATGGTTAACACCTAGCATAGCATGCCACGGCCACCCAATTAGTAATAAGGTTTACCTTAAATGAACCTATAATCATATGTTACCATGCATTAGAATCTCTCTATTACAAAATCCCAACTCAAGCTGGAGTCATGGTTTATGTCAAACTCCATTTGCTATGAATATTATGTTCTCTTTTAATTCCAGTTCTTGATTAAAAAGATTTTCTCATCAGAAACTCTTTTCTGAATAAATCTATATGTCCTGGCCAGAAACTTGAAACATCAAGAACAATTAAATGAATATAGGATTTTATCTCTATTTACTTAGAGGAACAGATTCCATCTTGATCAACACCTGCCTCCATATATAACTAGTAGGAGCCAACACATGCCCATATACGCATACATAGTACAAGTATGAAAGCAGTATCAAACTCAAACTACCTATATACAAGATAACTGTGCTATCTCAGGTCTAAAGATTATATGCACTGATATGATTTATGACAAAACATTGATAAGAGTAAACTCCATGTGCTTGTCATAAGTGTCACTGGTTCGGCCTACTTATCATTTATAAGTGCCTATCATGTTTGTCATATGGCATGAGACTCACCATTCCATGTTATTTATATCTCATATAAATAACTTGGTAACAAACATGAATACAATCTTTTTGGATAAGTCATATCCTTATTATGAAGTATCCTTGATTGTGAACCTATTTATGATACTTTGTGCTAGAAATATTGTCACTCATATTCTTAACAACTTAAGAATAATATTTCTAACAAAATATCAATGGAACTTTTTTATTACACATAAATATATTATGTAAACAGAAAAGTGGAAATGCCTTTTATTAATAAAAATATGTACAAGATACATACTAAATGATATACTCTAGGGCATACTACTAACAACAACCACAATCATCTGCAAGGCAGTGTGACAAATTAATGAAATATGGGGCTACAGAGTTCAAGGGGACAGTAGATCCTCTAGAGGCAGAACAGTGGTTAGAGAGGATGGATAGGGTATTCAAGAAACTGCATTGCACGGAGGAGCTCAGATTTGAATACTCAGTATCTCTACTATAGGGGGATGCTTATGACTGGTGGAAAACCATTCCCCACAATCTGGTAGAACCTGCAGTGCTAACATGGAATGACTTTCTCAGGGAATTCAGACAAAAATATGTCCCTGATACTTATGTAGACCAAAAGCTGCAAGAGTTCCTAAGTCTAAAATAGGGGAGTAGATCAGTGGCTGAGTATGAAAGAGAATTTTCCCGCCTGAGCCATTACGTAGTAAGTTTACTCGCTACGAGCAGGGAGAGATGCAAGAGGTTTGAAACTGGCTTGAAGCCCAGTATCAGATTACAAGTGGTCAGATTCAAACACACTAACTTCTTTGAACTTGTTTCTCAAGCCCTAGAGTTGGAAAGAATTGAGTCTGAAGCTGCTCCTGAGAAAAAGAAATCAGAGAAGACAAAAAAAGAGGGAAAGTTAGTAGAACAGAGTTCCAATGGTCCTACTGGAAAGAGGAAAAACTTAGGGAGACACAACAGAGGTGGTACGAAGTCTGGTAGAGATAGATCTTCTGGACAGAAACCACCCCGATTTGATCAGCAAACTCAGCAGAAACCCAGAAATGCGCTGTCAGATCGACTTTGTGAAACTTGTGGTAAACCACATAGTGGGGTATGTTATAGAACCGTACGAGCATGTTTTAATTGTGGAGAGACTGGTCATTTTTCTAGGGATTGTGTAAATCCATGTCGTTCTGGATCATTAGTTAGTAGAGGCAGAGGTAGAGGTAGGGGTAGTACACCTAGAAGTCAGAGTACTGTGAATCAGCCAGAACAAGGTGATGCTTCAGCTGGGGTATACGCTATACGGCAGAGAGAAGAGGCTTATACTTTTGACATTGTTGCTGGTACTTTCTCAATTGGTAATTAAGATATATATATATATATATATATATATATATATATATATATATATGTATTGTTTGACCTGAAGTTTGGATACTTTTATGTTAGTGTTAGAACTATATGTTCTATTGTTATTCCTTTACAGGGGGAATAAATTTTGATGCATTAGTGATTAGTCCTTTAAGATAAGGATTGTGATAATAAGTGAAATTAGTTTTGAAAGAGTTTATCAGTGAAAAGTATTTTCTAACACACCATAAATTATAAAGCTAATTGGCGAGCCTACTTAATGTAAGGCAAGAGGACGTAAAAGTAAGTTATAGTAATAGAATTGTTCTAGATGAGGGCAAGGATGTTCTGTTAGTAATTGTTAATGGATATTGTAATCAGAATAAGATTCGAATATCAGTAAATTCGAAAAGGATAAAATATCGAAAAAATTGATCTATTGTGATGTATCGTAGTAATTATGCAATGTTCTTGATGTTTGTACTGTAAGCTGTAGATTACAGTATTGACTTGAGATTATTGTGTAGAGCTACGGACTACTCGATAGTACACCAAGATGAGAATAGTTGCCAACGGCATATGTTTTGGTGTAGTTATGCCAGAACAAAATTTAATTGTTGGAAATAAGTTTGAAAATCCTACTTAGGGAGTTAAAACTCAAAAGTTAGAATATCGAAAGGTTATAGTTTAATACAAAAGGAAGTAAGTTATAGAATATTAATAGATAAAAAGAATTGGGGAAGTAAAAATTTGAACAGTTGGCTTAGATATAATAAAAAAATTTACCAATGTGAGTAAGACTATTGACTAGAATGGTCAGAGGACCAATAACTAGATAAATCATTCTAACATGACCTCAAGAGTCATTCAAGAAGGAACATGAACCGAAATATTAGACAGGACAATAGTAAGAGAAGATTGGTGTTATACAAAGAAATTAAATGTAGTATTAGGTTGTTAAAAGTCTTATACAAATTTGAGGGAAAGAAGATTATACGATCATATAGAAAGGAGAAAATAAACGTATGACTATTGTAGGATGGCTATTGGGTAAAATTTCGTGGACGAAATTTATTTAAGGGGGGGAGAATTGTAACACCCTTATGTTCGGTAGTGCGTTCTACTGTTCCGGTGACCAGTGTTGTCCGGACAGCTAGGATGCCTAGAACTACACTTCGATATGAGTGAGGAGACATAAAATAATGAAATACAAGAAAAACAAATGAAAAATAATAGCAAAGAAATATAACCAAGTTAAGCGAGCTGAGAACCCTAGCGATGGGTGATCGCACCGGGAAGTCACGGCGTGGACCGTTGACTAGCCCTGGACTGCGAGGAACCATGGAAAATATTTTTAGGACTTAAAGAGACACCTATTGAAATAAAAATACCATTAGAAATACTAAATAAAAATTAAATAATTAGTACAAAGAAAAGTGAGAAATCGAAAAACGGACATGACCCGGTGTTACCGAAAAATCGAGAGTGCAACCCGAACAGGGGCATTGTGGTCATTTGACACCCCGAGTTGTCTTTTGACCTAAATTTTCATTAAAAATAAATAATATTACACTTGGAAAATATAATGAAAAATTAATTTAGTGGTACCTAATGTAAATAGCAAAAATGGAGTGTAAATGGAGTAATTATCACTTAAAACTTATTAAATTATTATCCTAGCATGAGTGGAGCACTATGGGATTGAATAACCATTAATTGGGTAGGTGTATCTCCACTAACATCTTCATTTTCTTCAATTTACCCACCATGCCGAAATCAAAAGCTTGAGAACCCTCCCATGGCGGCCCAAATGGATGGCTCATTATACCCATTTTCAAGCTAAATTTTGTTTACTTGTCTCCATTAATTTTGATCCCCACCTCACAAGGAAGAAGTAGATACCAAAATCAAGGGAGTTTAGTGAAGATTTAACAAGTCCCAACAATTGGTAAGTGTTTAAATTGATCTAGTTCTTATGTAAAGTTTGTGGGAAGCTTGAGTTGAATGAATTGATGAAGAAATTTTGAGGTTTTGGTGAATTGTTATTATGCACTAGTTTAGGCAGCCATGGTAATTAAAGAATTTGAATTATTTTCACATGAAATTTATGGGTATTGATGTTGATTAAAGTGAATAGAAGTTTAGTAGGTTAATTGTTAGTGTATGTTAAAGTTGTGCACTTGAATTGGAAATTATATTAAGTTTGAATTCTATGTGTAAATGATTAAATGGACAGCCATGAAATTGTACACTAAATGAAATATTATTACATGTATTGTGAAGAATTAATGATTGACTAATGTGAATTAAAGTTTTGGTACGTTAACTTCAAGTATATGTGATGTTGAACCAAATGGAGAATTGAGCTTGAAAACAATTATGGAGACTTTACAATGCGGCAGCTTGTTAACTCCTTGAAGGATGCTAGAATTCATGAAGATGTTTGATGAATTATGGTCCTAAAATTTGCCAAATGTGTATGTAAGTTAGTGGTGAAGTTGTATGTTAGGATAGTGGAGAAGTTATGTGTTATGGTTAGGTGATTAAGTTGTTGTAAATGAGTTTGACAAATTCTGCACTTTATGGTATATGTTGAATGGGATTGTAAGCTGCCAAAATGACCAATAATATGTTGTGAATTATGTTTAGGTCATGGTACAACCAGAATTGGCTTGAATGTTAAGTTTGGTAAGTGTTAAAAGTGATCCTTGATGTGTATGAAGGAAATGCAATAAGGCAGTTTGTGTATTGGGCCTAAAATTTTAAGTGTGTGGCTCCAATTGGTATGAGACCAATTGGAGGTGAAACTAGGCACAAAATATGCCAACTTTCATGAAGGAAGCTTGCCTAAATTCTGCTTGCAAGGTAGCTTGAAAAATGACCAAATCCGGATTAAGTGCAAATAAGGCCTGAAAATTTACCATTTGGGCAGCAGTTAGTGTTTAGGCCATAACTCACTCAAAACAGGTCCAATTGACCTGAAATTTTGACCATTAATAGTTAAGACCCATATCTACAAGTCTTATGAAGACACCAAAACTCAGAAATGACCATAAGCAAGTCAAACAGCTTGCACAAGTTCGGGTCCAAAAACTGGCCGAACCAAAATTGACCTAAAATGACCTAAAGTGACCAATTTTGATGCATTTTGACCAACAATAGTAAAATGACCATAACTTGGTCTAGTAAACTCAGAATGACCTGAAATTTTACCCTGCGTGCAATAAGACATATATCTACAAGTTCATAGTTTTGACCAAAACCCGAAAACCGAGGGAACTAGGTCGTCCGGCTAGGTCAAACTAGTATCCCGGAATCCAGCAAGTGGCAATAAAACGTAAGATACATGGAAATGAATTTGGTAACATGTACCAACCCTAAAAGACTATTGAATGTGACATATTAGTGACATTAAAATCTAATTCACCTAGAATGCATCGAGGGTAGACATCTTAGGTTGACTAAGGAAATAATAGAACTCAATGAATTAATTATCAAGCATTATCGTTAGAGACAGTTTAAATGAGTACTGAAACACTTCAAATTGTGTTTCTCAGTTAGCAAAGACTCAGGGAAAGGGAAGGAAACACTGAGTCAAGGCCAGGAGACAGTTATCAGAGGTTTGTGCACAATAAGTATTTCTTTTGAATTTTTCAATTGAAATAAATTATGATTATTCGTATGTTATTGTTTTAAAAAATGTCCGTGCACAATACTTTTATATTCACTGCTTTTACTAGAAAATTTATTTGGAGAAATGAGTTATGAATAATTTTTGATTGCTTTGGGTTTTGGGAATATTATTTGGAACTTATTGTGTTGCCAACTTTGCAAATGGAAATTTTGAGATAAAATGTGATTTATGGTTTGTATGAAATATTGTGATTTGAAATTGCTTTGATTCACACTTGGCATGATACTGTTATTATATTCCTCCCTCTTTGACTTATCAGTCTGGGGTGAGTGTGATTATGTTCCTCCTTCTTTGACTTCCCAGTCTGAGGTGAGTGTGGATGAGTACTCATTATTCAGCTAGCTTCCTCCCTCATTGATTTCGATTATTGGGGTGAGTGTGTCTTGTCGTGGTGTACAACACGGCATGTGCGAAAAAATTGTGTCATGGACTAAATTGTGATATTGATTGGCCACACTGTATTCTTCAGTTATTTGATCAAATGGTGTTATTGATTGGCAAGATTGTATTATTCAGTTATTTGATCAAATTGTGTTATGGATTGGCAAAACCGTGTTATTCAGTTATTTGATCAAATTGTGTTATTGATTGGCAAAACTGTGTTACTCAGTTATTTGATCAAATTTATGTTATATGAACTTTGTAAATTGTGAAATGGAATTGTGAACTATTTGATTTGTGAATTGTCAATAAAAGATTTATGTATTGCATTTCAAATTGTTATGGTGCACCACTGAGTAAATTTTACTCAGCGATAGCTTTTCATTGCTGTCGCAGGTAGACAGACTGACAAGGCAGCAGACTAGGCTGCTAGTACTACACTAAGAGATCATCGGGTATATTGAGTATATCATAGTTTGCATTTTGTATTGTAATGTACGTTCACTGTATGTATATAGTGTCCTTGGTTTTGAGCAGTTGTAAATTAAAATTGTACATTGAAGTTGTAAAGTAAATTATGAGTTATTTTGGCTTGTAAAATTTGTACTGTATTTCTTTTATCTCAGTCTTTGAAAAATTATTGTGGATTTGAGTTGAAAAACACATTGTGTTGAATTATGTCGGAGTTTGAGATTGAGAAAAATATTGAAGTGCTTTTAACAGGTTTTTGAGGAACTGTTTTGTCCAAAATATAGATGGCACTCTGCCAAAATTTTTATAGAAATTATTAATAGTCCAAATGTGTTAGCTATTTCACTTCAGTTCAAAAAGGTTTTTAACACCTGTAAATAGTGCTCACCACTATAAAAAGAAGTAAGAAAAGTTTTAAAATCCCTTAAAGTGTATTTAATGGGTTATCAGTAGACGAAGTTGGTAATTCATTAAGTATACTACGGGATCATGTTATGCCTTACAGGGGGGTAGGGTGTGACATATACATCTTTTGGAGCTTGTGCAAATATTCACCAAAACCTTCCTTTCTTGTTCCCAATCTCTTCCCCAAATTTTTTGGACCAAGTTTAATGAAAACACTTGCAAGAACTATGGCTTGATCATGGTAGTTTAAAGCTCATGCATGAAATGGCTATGGAGGTTCTTTAGGGAGAATGAATTCGGCAAAGATGAAGAATGAAGAAGATGATGTTAGTGCTGCCCTCTTTGTCCACTAATGGCCTTAAATATGTCCACTAATTCCCCCACTAAGTATAATTAACATTTAAATAATCCAAGGTTTTTCTCTAATTGCAATTATGCCCTTATTTTTCACTATTTACATTGTGTAATATTTCTTATTTTCATGGCATTTTCAAAATTTAATACTACTTATTTTTAATAGACATTTAGGTCAAAAAGGCAACTCGGGGTGTCAATTGACCAAAATGTCCCTATTCGGTTTGTATTCCTGATTTTTCGGTAACACCAATTTTTATTTGTTTCTTGATTTTTCATTTTTCTTTGTACTAATTTATTAATTTTTTTTGACATTTCTAATGTCATTTATTGTCACACCCTACTCCTCATAAGATGTAACATGCTCTCATAGTACACCTAATGAATTACTGTACTTCGCCTACTAGTAACCCATTAAATATACTACAAGGGATTTTAAAACAATTTTCGTTCATTTTTAAATTGGTGGGTAAAATTTTTTTTTTTCAAATATTAAAAACTTTTATTTAAAGTCCAAACATAAATAAGATTTTTAGATATTTAAAATCTCCGTAATTTTTACAAAAATTTCGACAGGGTGCCGTCTGTATTTTAAGAAAACAGTTATTCAAAACCTGAAAATAAAGACACTCCCAATATTTTTCTCAATCAAAACTCCATTATTCAATCTCATTCCACAATTCAACGCAAGCAACTCAATACATAGTTTAAATTAAATCAAACATTAAAATATCTCATTAAGATAACAAAATGAATATTTACATTCATGGGAGTATTAAAAATTTAGTAGTGCAAAACTTTATAAATACATAAAATCTCAAGATAACCTTATAATAATTTGTATTTAATTACAATCCAAAAATATATTACAAAAGAGTTGGTACAACTGCTCAAAGTAAATTTCATACATATAATTACAGAATTACATCAAAATCTAAAGTACAAGGATATACCTATGATATACCCGAAGATAGTCTCACTATGCCTTTCAGTAATCTTGCTCAGCTGCTTTATATTTTCTTTTACCTGCGACAGCATATAAAGCTATCGCTGAGTGGTGAACTCAGTGGTGCACAAACTAATAATTTAAATCTTAATATAAGTTATGCTTGACAATTCATAACAAATAAAAATTTAAAATTTCTAAATTCTTCAAAATTCATAACATTCAGAAATCAATATTTTCATTTATGCAAATTATTCATTTGAATAACATTTTGATCAAATAGTAACTATTTATCTACATTTCTTTTAAATCCCGAAACAATATAAAAATGTTTTGAATCACTGACAAATTATTTATTTCAATCACAATTTATCAAACTATGCATAATTTAAAGGGCATTGCCAACAATTCACACAGTTGAACCCATGACCCAAAATTCAAATAGATGCTGTGTTGTACACCACGACATTTCACACTCTCCCAATAACCGAGGCTAAAAGGCAGGAACAAAGACTAGCTAGTATATATGAGTATGAAGGAACAGAAGCGTGAAAAACACAAGTTTATACAATTGAATTCAAAAATTTTCACCTAGGGTCACATGCATCATGCAAGATTTATTTTTATCTATTTGATTTCAATGATAAACAACATATTAAAACTCTTTTAATATGTTTTTGGATCTGTATTTGCCATTTAAGATTTTAAAATTAATCAGATTAATTTTAGAACCCTAGATTAAATCAAGAACGATTACACTAACCTCTTGATGCACTGCAGCGTATTTGCGCCTTTGAGATTTGTCTTCAGGACACCAGATGTTGTCCCTCTAGCTTGTCCACACCAAGAACACCTATGGCAGCCCTTGAACAGCTTCTAAAGCCTTTTAAGAGATTAGAGATGTAAACAGGACACTAGAAACAATTTCTAATGTTCTTAATTCAAGAGATTGATGGCTAATCTCTTTGAATTGATGAGAGATGAAGAAGAATAGATGGAGAGCCTCAAAATGGTGTGACAAAGGAGAGGAGTGGGTGCTGGTTGCTTTTCTTTTTCATAACAACACTTATATAGCTAGGGTAACACATTAAACCCTTGCCACATGTCACCCTTTGATTAGCTCTAGGTTTAAGTGACCCAATCACATTGTGCCAAGTGTCAAACCTATATTTAATCTTGATTTTAATCATCTTACATGATTAAAAAACATTTGGCAAGCTTATGTGTAATCCCATGTGTTACCATCTCATGGTGCCACGTGTCACACTGTGAAATGACCAAAATGCCCCTGTGTCTTAATTTTGAGTTCTTAACCCAAAATAATTATTTTTCTTCTTCTAATCAATTTATATCAAATATAAATTAATTAATTAATCTCTATTAATTAATTTTTCATTAATTAAATTCATATTTAAACACTTTAAATATAAATTTAACTTATACTATACATCCAATAAATCTAATTGCAAACCAAACCTATTTAATTAATCAATTAAACTCTTTAATTAATTAATTAAATCATATTTAAATAGGTGATAACTTGTGTAAGTGTGTGACTTACTAGGCTCATCACTAATTGTCAATGAGACATGATATCAACTCTTAATATCATTAGAACTCTTTCTTACCATAAATGATTTCTCTAAATCATTTTATGAACCTCATAGACCATGGTTAATACCTAGCATAGCATGCCATGGCCACCCAATTAGTAATAAGGTTTACCTTAAATGAACCTATAATCATATGTTACCATGCACTAGAATCTCTCTGTTACAAAATCCCAACTCAAGCTGGAGTCATGGTTTATGTCAAACTCCATTTGCTATGAATATTATATTCTCTTTTAATTCCAATTCTTGATTAAAAAGATTTTCTCATCAGAAACTCTTTTTTGAATAAATCTATCTGTCCTGGCCAGGAACTTGAAACATCAAGAACAATTAAATGAACATAAGAGCCAACGCATGCCCATATACCTATACACAGTACAAGTATGAAAGCAGTATCAAACTCAAACTACCTATATACAAGATAACTGTGCTATCTCAGGTCTAAAGATTATATGCACTGATATGATTTGTGACAAAACATTGACAGGAGTAAACTCCATGTGCTTGTCATAAGTGTCACTGGTTCGGCCTACTTATAATTTATAAGTGCCTATCATGTTTGTTATATGGCATGAGACTCCCCATTCCATCTTATTTATATCTCATATAAATAACTTGGGAACAAATATGAATACAATCTTGCTGGATAAGTCATGTCCTTATTATGAAGTATCCTCGATTGTGAACCTATTTATGATACTTTGTGCTAGAAATATTGTCACTTATATTCTTAACAACTTAAGAATAACATTTATAACAAAATATCAATGGACCTTTTCTATTACACATAAATATATTATGTAAACAGAAAAGTGGAAATGCCTTTTATTAATAAAAATATGCACAAGATACATACTAAATGATATGCTCTAGGGCATACTACTAATAGAGTACTCATTCAAACTCTTCCCCAACTGGTAAGCCAGAGAGGAAGGAACTCGCCCCATCTAGTGGAGGAGATATCTCACTAGACAAGCTAATGAGAATTCACAACATATTTTGCCATGTCAACTATGGTTTTAAATCATATTCAAAACAATTTCTATTTACAAAGTGTTTACAAATCATCAACATATTTAATCATCATAAATTCATGCTCAAGGTTGGCAACACATCAAACTTAAAATTTACAATCCTCAAAATCATTCAATAAATCCTTAAATGCATAAGAAAATTTACATTTAATTTATACAATTTCATTCAACAAATTAAAATCCTCAACACAATAAAATTATAAATCATAAAATAAACTTGTTCAAATCAATTTAGAAGTGAAAAGTAACAAAATAGTTAGTTGTGCACAAACCTTATACGAGTCGCCTCTCGGCCTTGACTCGATGTCTCGAGTTCTTTCCCGGTATTCTTTTCCACTAAAACACATAGTTTCATAGTGTTTCAATATCATCATTTATCATAACTCCAAAAATGAATTCAAATCCACTTATACCTAGCTTTAATATGCTAAACTTGACGTTCTTTAAAATTTGTATTTCGGGGTTACTATTCATGACACTATTCAAGTCAATTTGTTGACTTTCTAATGCTTAATAGGTATGGGAATTTTAATTTCACCCACATACCACATTTTGGTTACCTAATTTGTTGGTTTTGGTTGTTTTCTCAAATTTTAAGTCTTTTAGGCAAAATTGTAAATTTTTAGTTTTGGTGTCTTATGTTGCAATGTTCCATTGGTCATTTTTCTATTAGAATTTGGCAAAACCTTCTTTATAGAAAATGTTTCGTATTGTCTTAACTTTATTCTCCTTTTTGAATCACTCCATTTGGAGTTTTGTAGCTCAAGTTATAGCCATTTGAATCATGGCTGCCGGATTGGACTTAACCCAGATTTCTGGGCACCAAACTTGTTCTAGCAGTTTTAAGTCATCAAATTTGGGTAGCCAAATGACTTGGTTAAGGGCATAATTTGGGTTTGTGTTCTTCATGAAAGTTTTATGTCTATATCTCAGCTGTCCACTGGTAAAATTTTAGGTCATTTAGATCTACCTAGTCCAAGTTATGGCCAAATGAACAAACACTATTTATTTGGTGATTTTTGTACAGGTCAAACTGCATAAATCCAGATTTGATCAATTTGTTCACTAGGTTTGGGTCACTTTTGGGGCATGATTCCTAAATGAAAATTGTGTCATTTTGTGTCTATTTTCATTCCCAATTAGCCTCACACCAATTGGACTTGTAAATTTTCAGTTTTGATCCCTCAAAGGGACCTTGGTCCTGCTGCCTGCAGCATGACGCTAAGCAATCCGAATTTGCATTTGGTTCCAATATTTCTAACATACTCCAATTGGTCATAAATGACCATTTCTCACCTCAAACCAACTCCAACACACCATTTAACATATTTTCACATTTTTGTCTTCTAAACCCAAGGTGCCAAACCCTAATTCACCAATATGTTGCATTTAACTACTACAATGCATCCCAACTTTACTTCCATACTCATACCCACTTAGCTACGCTTTGAATTGAATCAAATTCATGCACATACACATCAAAACCCTAGCTGGCCAAATTTTCCTCTTGTCCTCCAACAATTATTTTCTTTTAATTTAAGTTAAAATCTAAGCTATTTGAACCAAAAACATAGAAATTAAACTAAGAAATAGAAGTTTGCTTACTAACCTTACTTTGAATTTTCACCTCTTTAAAACCTCTTCCTTTCTTCTTCTTTTTGTTGTCAAGTTTTCTATCAAAGCTTGAAATCAAGATTTAATGATGGAAATTTAACTTTCTATGGTGGGATTTAAGGTTTGATCAAGCTCAAAAAGAGCTTCCATGGAGTTTTGATGAGGGAGAGGTGAGAGAGAGATGGTTCATGTTTTTGAAGAAGATGAAGTCTTTTTTTTTTCTTTTCTTTTTCTTTTATGAATTTATCCTTTAGGAAGACTATAAATTAAATTAATTAAATTTTAATTATAATATTTATTGCATCATGCATGAGGTCATGCATGATGTCATCACTTTTTACTTTTTCTTTTTTTTTTTCTATTAGTTCTTTAATTTAATTCCCAATTCTGAAATTTTCTTTTCTCCGATTTTATTTGACAGTTAGATCAGGAGTCAGCTCTCGGGGTCAATTGACCAAATTGACCCTCCCCGGTTCAACCCGTTTTGCAAATAATTCAATATTTCTTCCGGCGCCTTGACCTAGTTATTTGACTAGCTTAACAATTCTTTTTTGTGATTTTCTCTTTTTCAATGTGTTCGTAATAGTCCTAAGGACCGCTGCATCACATTTTACGGTTCGAAATTTGAGTTTAAATCGAATTCGCAGTCCTTCCTGAGAAGGTCACCCATCGCTGTGACTCTCGGCTCGTTTAACTTCTTATGTTCTGTTTTTCTTATTTATACTTAACTAATTGACAATTACTAATTATTTGTGTTTATGACTTATCTAGTTGTATTAAGTGTGGTTCTAATCCCCTTAATTGTCTAGACCGACTCCGGTCACTGGAACAGTAACATATACCAGGTTATGCAAATAGGGGTGTTACAATTCTCCCCCCCTTAAAATAATTTCGTCCTCTAAATTTTACCTTGTATCAGTCTCTGAACACTTGTGGGTGCTATATCCTCTTGTCCTATTCACGCTCCTAAGTAGCTTCCTGGCCTGAATGATGGTTCCTTAGCACTTTAACCAATACTATTTACTCATCGATTGCTCACCTCGTGTGCTAAGTTTCTTATGAGCTTCTGTTATAAGTTAGATTCAAATTCATTTCAATTTTAGAGGTAAGTAAATCTGTGTGCTAGTGGATCCACTCTTTCTAGGACCTCGTATGATCCTATGGGTGAAAACTTAGTTTTACTCTTTTCTTATCAAATCTCTTGATCATTTGATGCAACCTTCAATTTAGTTCAGAATATTTTAGTCTTTTCTTACTGTTGTTTTAGCAATTATTTTCCTTTGTAGTCTCTTTTTTTAAATGACCTTGTTGATCATATATGAACTACTTATCTCTTTCTTGGCCATAGGTCCATAACCATTATCTTACCATCTCTATTTATGACCAAGGCCTATGTGCCATTTTGCACTATCTTGTTTGCTTTTGTTTAACTTATTTCCTTCTTGATAAAATAGTTCGGGATATCGTTACGCGTCTTAAGTAGGTTGTTTGCCCTATTGGCAATTCCTCATCTAGTGTTTTTCTCATTTCTTACTGTTCTATTTAGTTTTTTTTTTTTTTTCACAGCTTAACTTTAATTATTTTATTCCTCAATCTTATCTTCTTCCTTAACTTGACTGTTGAGTCATGATTTAACACCTCTGGCCACTATACTTTAATAAATCCACTATACTTCAATATTACTTTGATTTGGTCCTCTGGCCATTCTAGTCAACACTTTAACTAATATTCATAACGTTTCTTTATTACATTCGCACCAACTATTCTAATTTTTACTTCCACAACTCTTTTATCTATCAATATTCTATAGCTTATTTTTTGCTGGTTTGCGATCATTACATTTTTTTTCAACCATAATCAATTCTTTAATCTTAAGAAGGGAGTCAACCGGACTCTCCTATTTCCCATGCTATTCAAAAGTTTCACTTTAATTCTAATCTAATCCTTATGATTCGCACAATTAAATTGTGCTCTTCCTAAAGAATACCTGGCCAACTAGTTCCTATCGAATTATTGTTATCAGTAGAATATCATTTCTTAACTGTTTTATAAGTTATAATTGTCATCCATAGCATCATGTCTCTTCTAGGGAACAGAATTATATTTTGTGTCTTACTGCTACATAAATAGAATATTGTTCCTTACTAAACTTTGAGCAAAAGATCCATTGCAATACCAAAATAACTATAAACCACATATCAGAGACTGGATGACTTAGCCCTACAGGTGTTATTTTTAAATTTTTACCATGCTAAAATCTCTAGTCCCATAACAATTCTTGATGTACTGTAATTCATGCTAGGGTAACGAAGTCTTTAACTCTCACTACCTTGCAACCATGATCTTTTGATATTCTAATTATAGAGTTTTAAATCCCAAATTAGGATTTTCAAACTCAGTTCTAGTAATAAAACTCTATTCTGGTATATTTGTACCAGAGCGAAAGTCATTTATAACTATTCTTATCCTTATGTATAATTGGGTAATACGTAGCTCTACACAATAAATCTTAAGTCAGCACTGTAATATGCAGCTTACAGCACAAACATCAAGAATATTGCATAGTTACTACGATACATCCCAATAGATCAAACTTCCCTATGTCTTATTTCTTCCAAATCCACAATATCTTAAACTTATTTTAATTATAGTACTTACTGACATCTATCAACAGTAATACCTTTACTTCCATCTAGGGCAGATATATTGCTATAACTTACTTTTTAGTCCTCTTGCCTTACCTAAATAGGCTTACTAATTAACTTTATAATTTATCGTAGCATAAGAGATGTCTCTCACTAGAAACTTTTCCAAAATTAATTCCAATCATGCTTATTAACGCAATTCTTATCCTAAAAGACTAATTACTAACACATTAAAATTTATCTCCATGCAAGGGAATAGCAGTAGAACATACAATTTTAGCATTAGCATATAAATAAGTAGAGCCAGAATCAAATAGTACATAATTATTCCTTTCACAAGTTAAGAACATACCGACAACTACATCTGAAGTCTCTGCTTCTTCCCCTCAATGCATGGCGTTCCCTCTTTCTAATGTATTCCTCTGCTCGGGTTGGTCCATTGTGCGAGGATTACCCAAAGTGCTGTCTCTATTTCTACCTCTGCCCCTACTAACTATTAATGAGCCTCTAAAATTAGAATCTTGAACTGATTTCTGTGGTGTAGTATGTGGCATAAATTGACGTGCGTTAGTACAATCTCGGCTGAAATGTCCAGTTCCACCACAATTGAAGCAGGCTCCAGTGACCCTATGGCAAATACCCCCATGAAATTTTCCACAAACGTCACAGATACGGATAGAGTAGGAACTTCTGGTTCTTTGACAAATGATTCTTGATTGCTTCCTCCCTGAAGATCCGCCTCTGTCATACTTAGGAGCTCAGGTCCCTCAAAATCTTTTATCTTTTCCAAATTACTACTCGAACTTTGACCGATGGGTTTCCCACTTTTCTCTTTTTCATGCTGCTCTTGAGGGGGTTGGGTTTGTACTTGGGCCTGGGCTAACAGATTATCAGCGATTTACGGAAAGAACATGGCCATCTGCTGGGCCGTTTGTGCAGTAATTTGCATAGGAGGGACTAATGCAGTTGGACCTCCAACGCTCTGCGAAACTGGGGCCTCTCCTTGTACGTAAGCTGTATCAGACTACTCTACCGTTTTATCCCCCTTATCCATATCTATTCACAGGATTTTTTTTCTATTTCCTGTACAACCAACATAAGGAGATTTCTCCCCGTTAGTTCATGTTTATGATATAAATGTACTATATGTATCAAACATTCGAGCAGTTGTACTTATCGAAAAATATTTCAAATTCACAGTTAAAAATTTACTTTAAAACCTTTGCTCTGATACCACTAAAACATGTCACACTCTACTCCTCGTAAGATGTAACATGCTCCCGTAGTACACCTAATGAATCACCGTACTTCGCCTACCGGTAACTCATTAAATATACTACAAGGGATTTTAAAACAATTTTCGTTCATTTTTAAATTAGTGGGTAAAATTTTTTTTTTCAGATATTAAAAACCTTTATTTAAAGTCCAAACATAAATCAAATTTTTAGATATTTAAAATCTCCATAATTTTTACAAAAATTTCGGCAGAGTGCCGTCTGTATTTTAAGAAAACAGTTCTTCAAAACCTGAAAATAAAGACACTCCCAATATTTTTCTCAATCACAACTCCATTATTCAATCTCATTTCATAATTCAACACAAGCAACTCAATACGCAGTTTAAATTAAATCAAACATTGAAATATCTCATTAAGATAACAAAATGAATATTTACATTCATGGGAGTATTAAAAATTTAGTAGTGCAAAACTTTATAAATACATAAAATCTCAAGATAACCTTATGATAATTTGTATTTAATTACAATCCAGAAATATATTACAAAAGAGTTGGTACAACTGCTCAAAGTAAATTTCATACATATAATTACAGAATTACATCAAAATCTAAAGTACAAGGGTATACCTATGATATACCCGAAGATAGTCTCACTATGCCTTTCAGTAATCTTGCTCAGCTGCTTTACATTTTTTTTCACCTGCGACAGCATACAAAGCTATCGCTGAGTGGTGAACTCAGTGGTGCACAAACTAATAATTTAAATCTTACTACAAGTTATGCTTGATAATTCATAACAAATAAAAATTTAAAATTTCTAAATTCTTCAAAATTCATAAAATTCAGAAATCAATATTTTCATTCATGCAAATTATTCATTTGAATAACATTTTGATCAAATAGTAACTATTTATCTACATTTCTTTTAAATCCCGAAACAATACAAAAATATTTTGAATCACTGACAAATTATTTATTTCAACCACAATTTATCAAACTATGCATAATTTAAAGGGCGTTGCTAACAATTCACACAGTTAAACCCATGACCCAAAATTCAAATAGATGTCGTGTTGTACACCACGACATTTCACACTCTCCCAATAACCGAGGCTAAAAGGGAGGAACAAAGACTAGCTAGTATATATGAGTACTCATTCAAACTCTTCCCCAACTGGCAAGCCAGAGAGGAAGGAACTCGCCCCATCTAGTGGAGGAGATATCTCACTAGACAAGCTAATGAGAATTCACAACATATTTTGCCATGTCAACAGTGGTTTCAAATCATATTCAAAACAATTTCTATTTACAAAGTGTTTACAAATCATCAACATATTTAATTATCATAAATTCATGCTCAAGGTTGGTAACACATCAAACTTAAAATTTACAATCCTCAAAATCATGCAATAAATCCTTAAATGCATAAGAAAAGTTACATTTAATTTATACAATTTCATTCAACAAATTAAAATCCTCAACACAACAAAATTATAGATCATAAAATAAACTTGTTCAAATCAATTTAGAAGTGAAAAGTAACAAAATAGTTAGTTGTGCACAAACCTTACACGAGTCGCCTCTTGGCCTTGACTCGATGTCTCGAGTTCTTTTCCGGTATTCTTTTCCACTGAAATACACAGTTTCACAGTGTTTCAGTATCACCATTTATCATGACTCTCAAAATAAATTCAAATCTACTTATACCTAGCTTTAATATGCTAAACTTGACGTTCTTTATAATTTGTATTTCGGGGTTACTATTTATGATACTATTCAAGTCAATTTATTGACTTTCTAATGCTTAATAGGTATGGGAATTCTAATTTCACCCACATACCACATTTTGGTTACCTAATTTGTTGGTTTTGGTTGTTTTCTCAAATTTTAAGTCTTTTAGGCAAAATTGCAAATTTTTAGTTTTGGTGTCTTATGTTGCAGTGTTCCATTGGTCATTTTTCTGTTAGAATTTGGCAAAACCTTCTTCATAGAAAATGTTCCCTATTATCTTAAATTTATTCTCCTTTTTTATTCACTCCATTTGGAGTTTTGTAGCTCAAGTTATAACCATTTGAATCATGGCTGCCGGATTGGACTTAACCCAGATTTTGGGCACCAAATTGGTTCTAGCAGTTTTAAGTCACCGAATTTGGGTAGCCAAATGACTTGGTTAAGGGCATAATTTGGGTTTGTGTTCTTCATGAAAGTTTTATGTCTATATCTCAGCTATTCACTGGTAAAATTTCAGGTCATTTAGACCTACCTAGTCCAAGTTATGGGCAAATGAACAAATACTATTTATTTGGTCATTTTTGTATAGGTCTGACTGCATAAATCCGGATTTGATCAATTTGTTCACTAGGTTTTGGTCACTTTTTGGGCATGATTCCTAGATGAAAATTGTGTCATTTTGTGTCTATTTTCATTCCCAATTGGCCTCATACCAATTGGACTTGTAAATTTTCAGTTTTGATCCCTCAAAGGGACCTTGGTCCTGCTGCCTGCAGCATGACACTAAGCAATCCGAATTTGCATTTGGTTCCAATACTTCTAACATACGCCAATTGGTCACAAATGACCATTTCTCACCTCAAACCAAGTCCAACACACCATTTAACACATTCTTACATTTTTGTTTTCTAAACCATAGGTGCCAAACCCTAATTCACCAATATGTTGCATTTAACTACTACAATGCATCCCAACATCACTTCCATACTCATACCCACTTACCTACACTTTGAATTCAATCAAATTCATGCACATACACATCAAAACCCTAGCTGGCCAAATTTTCCTCTTGTCCTCCAACAATTATTTTCTTTTAATTTTAAGTTAAAATCTAAGCTACTTGAACCAAAAACATAGAAATTAAACTAAGAAATGGAAGTTTGCTTACTAACCTTACTTTGAATTTTCACCTCTTCAAAACCTCTTCCTTTCTTCTTCTTTTTGTTGTCAAGTTTTCTATCAAAGCTTGAAATCAAGATTTAATGATGGAAATTTAACTTTCTATGGTGGGATTTAAGGTTTGATCAAGCTCAAAATGAGCTTCCATGGAGTTTTGGTGAGGGAGAGGTGAGAGAGAGATGGTTCACGTTTTTGAAGAAGATGAAGTCTTTTTTTTTTCTTTTTTTTTTTTATGAATTTATCCTTTAGGAAGACCATAAATTAAATTAATTAAATTTTAATTATAATATTTATTGCATCATGCATGAGGTCATGCATAATGTCATCACTTTTTACTTTTTCTTTTTTTTTTCTTTTTTTTATTTTATTTTTGTATTAGTTTTTTAATTTAATTCCCGATTCTGAAATTTATTTTCTCCAATTTTATTTAACAGTTAGGTCAGGAGTCAGCTCTCGGGGTCAATTGACCAAATTGCCCCTCGCCGGTTTAACCCGGTTTGCAAATAATTCAATATTTCTTCCGGTGCCCTGACCTAATTATTTGACTGGCTTAACAATTCTTTTTCATGATTTTCTCTTTTCCAATGTGTTCATAATAATCCTAAGGACCGCAACATCACATTTTACGATTCAAAATTTGAGTTTAAATTGACTTCGCAGTCATTCTCGAGAAGGTCACCCATCGCTATGACTCTCTGCTCGTTTAACTTCTTATGTTCTGTTTTTCTTATTTATACTTAAGTAATTGACAATTACTAATTATTTGTGTTTATGACTTATCTAGTTGTTTTAAGTGTGGTTCTAATCCCCTTAATTATCAAGACCAACACTGATCACTGGAACAGTAACATATACCAGGTTATGAAAATAGGGGTGTTACATTTATACCTCAATAGATGTTTAATTAGGTCCTAAAAATATTTTTCAGGGTTCCCCGTGGTCCAGGGCTAGTCAACGGTCCTCGCCGCAACTTCCCGGTGCGATCACCCATCGCTACGATTTTTGGCTCGTTTAACTTAATCACATTTCATTGCTCTTATTTTTCCTTTGTTTTTCTTGTATTTTCCTCTATTGTATTTCATTATTTTATGTCTCCTCACTAACATTTAAGTATAATTCTAAGCATCCTAGCTGTCCGGACAGACACCGGTCTCCGGAACAGTAGAATGCACTATCGAATATAGGGGTGTTACACGTTGAGCCAAAAACTCAGTGGTGTACAACTTAAAGTAAATAGTAAATTACGCAACAATCAATTTATCCTTTTTACAAACTAAATCAATTGAATTTTTAATACATAATAAATCATGCTTTATTTTTAAGGCTAGAAAATCACTTAATAAAAGCAATTTTCATTCCATTAATCATAGAATAAATTCAATAAAAGACACACAGTGTTGATCATGACATGATTTCCAATTCATCCCAATAACCATAGGTTAATGGGGAATACCAAGGCTAGCTAGCACAAATATATGAGTACTCATTCAATTTTTCCTCAACTGGAACACACCTCAACACTTTATCCAGAGAGGGAATACAAATCCAATTCATCCCACTAGGCATGCTAGTGAGGAATTCAAACATATAGCCATGACACTATGGTTTCAAACCACTTCAACAATTTTCTAAGTATCAAATATCAAACAATTCACATTCAAACTAGTTTTCCAAAATTTGGGCTAACAACTTAAAATATTATCAATCAAGGGATGCATTATAATTTTGGCCATAAAATTTATTTCACCACATTTTCAATTCCAAATTCAATTTGAAAATCAAAAGAAATTTAGTTGTTGTGCACAAACCTCTAATGAGTTGCCTCTTTGCCTTGACTCACTATTTCCTTATTCTTCCTAGTGTTTTTTTTTACTAAAACACATAATTTAAAGTGTTTCAATGCTCATTCAACTTATTTCTAATAAGTAATTCAACATTTAAATTTTGTAGACTTAATCTACCCCAATAAGATTTATAAATTTGAATCCTTTGCATTAGGTGCATTTGTGGTAAATATTAATTTGAACAATTGGCTAAAATGTTTACTTTTTCATACTTAATAGGTATGTTAGTTCTAATTACTCCCACATACCACATTTTGGGTTACAATTGTGTGGGCATTAATTGCTAATTGAAATTCCAAACTCCCTAAGTGAAATTCCAAAATTTATGTTTTGGGTCACTTGGTTCTACTATTCCATTGGACCTCCTACAGTGAAAATTTGGCCAACTTTCCTTCATCAAAGTTGTTCCTTAATGTGTCTAGTTTAATTTCATTTTTGAATCACTCCATTTGGAGTTTTGTAGCTCAAGTTATGGCCATTTAACCATAACTGGTCGGATTGGTCAAATCCAGAACTCTGGGCAAATTTTAGGTTTTGGCAGATTTGGTGATCCAAGTTTGGTTAGCAATTTGATTTGGTTATGGTAAGAATTTGGGATTGTGTTCTCCATGAAAGTTGTTCTACTATGTCCTAGCTTTCCAATGGCTCAAAAATCAGGTCATTTGGACCTTTCTACACAAAGTTATGACCATTTGAACATGTACTGTTCATATGGTTAGTTTTGCCCAGTAACAGGGTACCAAATCCGGATTTAACCAAAATTTACACCAACTTGTGGTCAGTTTTAGGGCAAGGTTTCTGCATAAAAATTGTTTCTTTGGGTTTTGATTTTCATCTTCAATTAGCCTCACACCAATTGGAGCAATAGAATTCAACTTATGGCCATTTGAGTGGACCATGGTCAGGCTGTTCAAAATTGGACATTACCATTCACAATTCAATTTCAATTTCAATCATTCAATCACACTCCAAATCACACCAATTGACCAATTTAAACATCAATTAGGTCAATTGGCATCAATTCACCTAATCTCCAAAATTTTCCCCAAATTTCCAATTGTCAAGAACCCTAATTCACTAATTAGCACAATTCATGTCAATTCCTCTTCATTAATCATGTTAAACACCTCACACAACACCATAAAACATCTTTAATTAAATTTAACTCATCAACTCCCTAACCCTAGCAAGTTGGCCGAATTTCATAACTCCCCAAACATGCATGATTTTTCATGTTTTTAAATAATTTCCTACTTGCCCATATCATTTCCCTGAGCATAACTTAATTTAAGTGAGAAGAGCGGGACTTACCTCAATAGTGCTTATGAATCTTCAATTCTTCTCCCAAATCCTTCAAATTTTCCCCCAATTCTTTCTTCAATTCTCTTCTCCTAGGGTAAATTAGGAGTTTTCTATGATTTTTGGGTAGGGTTTACGGTAACAATTCAAGGTTTTGGTTGTTAAAGGAGGAAGGTGAGAGAGAGTAAGAGAGAGAGGTGGGGCGGTAAGAAGAAGATGATGATGACCAATTTTTTCTTTTTTAATTGCTAATTATTCTTTTATATACTTATCCAAAATATTTAATTAAATTATAATTATTTATGATGTCATGCTTGCATCACTATGATGATGTCATAAAACTTTTAATTTTTTATTTCTTTCTTTTCTTTTTCATTTTCTTTCTCTCACCTCTTCAATTTAAATCTATCTTTCAAAATTTTAATTTTCTAGTTTTTAATGGACAATTAGCCCAAAAGTTACCTCTAAGGGTGAATTGACCAAATTGCCCCTTACCGGTCTGATCTGTTTTTCTAGTAACATTTAATTGCTTTCGGAACTTTGGTTCAATTTTTTGAACGGGTTCTCTATTATTTTCTGTGGTTTTCACATTACCATTAGCTTCGCAATAATTCTTAGGCCTGGGTAAGGTCCCATTCGAAAATAGCGCAGCGACTAACCTCGCAGTCACTTCCCAGTTCGGTCACCCATCACTGTAGTCTCGGCTCATTTAACCCATTATGCCTTGTTTTCTTAATTTATATTTTACATTCATGAGATTATTATAAATTTTTGTTTGTGGCTTTTCTAAGTGGCTTAAATATGGTTCTAAGCCCCTTGACTTTCCGGACTGACACTGGTCACCAAAATAGTGGATTGTATAGACTACTTAGTATAGGGGTGTTGCATATTTGGTCTAGGTCCCTAAAACAATGTTTTAGGCCTTTGTCTTAGGTTTCTAAAACATTTTAAATCACTTAAATTGGAGTTTTTTAGAGGAAGTTATGGCCCTGATAACCATTCGGAGGTCACAAGGTAATTTGCCTAAGGTGCAGGAATTCCAGGTTTGGTATTCCTCACTTACCTTAACAATTCCCCTACTTTACCCTAAGAACTGAGTTCAGATGAAAAGATAAAATTTGTAGTCCTATGTCTTATGAGAATTTTGGCTTTGGAATCAATGAATTTGCAGTTAGGTAGCTTGAGTTATGGCAATTTTGCCACAACTGGTCAGATGCCTTATTCCTCACATTTTCCAGGTTCAGTCCAGAATCAGGGCAGATTTGCTGGACTAACTTTGTCTAGTAATTTAGTTAAGTTAGGGTCATAATTTGACTTTATGATCTGCATAGGAATAGTTCTCCTATGTCTCAGGGTTCCATAGGTTCCAGAATTACCCAAATTGGAGTTTTCTAGAGTGAGTTATGCTTAATTTACTAAGTACTGTTCAGTTGATCACTTTCTCCAGGTCCAGAATTGGCAACCCGGATTCAAGCTCCAATTAAGGTAACTTATGGTCATTTTCTGGGCAGACGCTCTTCTTGAAAGTTTTAGCATTATGTTTCATTTTCAATTGGTTTCACACTAATTGGAGTTGTGTAGCTCAACTTATTAGGCTTCTAAACACACTGGACTCAAGTGTACAAATTCTAGCACATTAACCACACTACCATTGTAACACCCTTATGTTAAGTAGTCTGTATATTCTACTATTCTGGTGACTAGTGCTTGTTTGGATAGCTAGAATGTTTAGAACTATACATAAATCACATAAAGAAACCATAAATAAAATTGATAAAAATCAAAAGAAGTTGGATAAAAATAAGAGAAACAAAGCAGAAATCGGTTAAACGAGCCGAAGGTCCCAGCGATGGGTGACCGACCTGGGAAGTGACTGCGAGCTCAGTTGCTATCCTAAATTCTTGTGGGACCCCATGACATCCTTAGTTGAGGATTAATTATGAAACAACTTGGAATTAGAAAATCCAAGAAATAAAAAGGGAACAATCACAAATAAGTGAATCAAAATCTTAGGATTCATCGAGCATTATGGAAAAAGACACAATATAACCCGATGAGGGGCATTGTGGTCAATTCACTCCAAGAGGTGACTTTTGACCTAAATTTCCATTAAATTGTAAGAGATTAAAATATTGAAAAGGAATAAAAAATATAGAGATGTGTATGGAAAAGAAAAAAAAAAGAAATGAAAATTTCTATTTTTAAAGTGCTTTATGACATAAGCATTACACAAGCATGACACAATTAAAAATTATAATTTAAAGTAATTAAATTTGGGGATAATTATCTAATTAAAAGATCAAAAATCAAACCAAAACAATTATCTTCTTCCTTGGGCAGCCGGCTCACTTCTCTCTCTCCCTTCTTTCATTTTCCTCCATTGATGCACATACCAAGCTTGAAATTCTTGAGTTTTCTTCCATAAATTACCTAGCTACATAAATAGAAACTTGAAATTTGACCTTGATTAAGAGATTGGGAGCAAGGAAAATCAAAGAAAGTGAAGATTTTGAAGATATAAAATCTGCTCAACAAGGTAAGCCACCTTTCCCACTTAAATTGATGTTTACTCATAGAATTAAGGTTGAATAAGAGGAAATTACATGAGAAATTGAAAAAATCATTCAAGTATGGGGAAGGATGAATTTCGGCCAATGATTGAAAATTAGGGTTTTGATGTGTTTTAAATGAATTAAGCATGGAATTGAGCTTATATGAAGTGGTATTCATGATTTGGGTGTTAAGCTTGCATGACTTTGCATGAATTAGTAAGAGGGAAAAATTAGGGTTTTCATGGTAGGTTACTAAATTGATAGTAGTAATGGTAAATTAAGATTATATGATGTGCCATGAATGTGTATTGATGCTGAATAGATGAAAGGAATTGATGGAATTTTAGTGTGTCATTGTACTGAATTCTGGACCCTTGAGTCCAACATGTTTGAATGGGTATAGTTTAAGCTACATAGCTCCAATTGATGTGAGGCTAATTGAAGATGAAACTTAAGACATAATGCTAGAAATTTCATGAAGACATGTTATCCAGAAACTGACCATAGGTTGCCCTAAATTTGGCTTAAATCTGAATTGCAATTCTGAACTTGGAAAAAAATGACCAAATGAACAGTATTTAGTAAATTAGGCATAACTCACTCTAGAAAACTCCAAATTAGGTGATCCTTGAATCAATGGAAACCTGAGACATAGGAGAACAACTCTTATGAAGAACATAGAGCCAAATGATGACTCTAAGTTAATCAAATTACTAGACAAATTTGGTCCAGCAAATCTGTCCTAATTATTAACTAACCTGAAAATTCTGGACAATTACCTATCCAACCAGTTTTGGAAAAATTGCCATAACTTGGGCTGCAAAAATGAAAATGAGGTGATTCTAAAACCAAAATTCTCATAAGACATAGAACTAAAAATTTTATGATTTGGCCAGAACCCAGTTCTTAGGGCAATGTAGAGGAATTGTTGGGATAATTCAGGAATCTTAAATCTGGAATACCTGCTCCTTGGCAAATTAGTCCTGTGACCTCTGAATGGTTATTAGGTCACAACTTCCTTTAAAAAACTCCAATTTAAGTGATTCAAAATAATTTGGAAACATAAGACAAAGACCTAAAACATTGTTTCAGGACTAGGGTTAAATTATGAGCTTAAGATGCCCGAATATAAAATGCAAAGTTAAGGTACAAATCTAGAAACCTGAAATCTCAGGATATGGCACCTGGAATAGTATTTAGTAAATTGGCCATAACTTGAGATCCAGAACTCTAGATTGAGTGATTTAAATTGGAAAATAAAACTAAGATATATAGGAACAATTTTCATGAAGAACACCTCATCAAATTATGACTAGAACTAAGTTGAAATTGGATTCAAAAGTCAGGCTATAAAACTATCCAGAACCCAAACTCCTTGAATTTGCATAAATAACTTAGGCATTCATCAGGCATTCATTTGATTAATTATTGGAGATAATTGGGATAAGTATTAAGACATTTCCATTGCATATTTTCAGTGGAAAAGGGGCCTCCTAAAGAGGGAAAAAGTTGAACTAAGTAAGAGGAGTATAAAAAGGTTTGTACACACCTAAATCCTTTCTTTGTTTCTAAATTTGTAAATGGTTTGAATGAGTTATGATCTTTCTTTGCTTTTGAGAAATTGTGTGTTGCTAATTCCATATGGATTTTATGATGAATTGAATAAGGATGTTGAAATGTAAATGTGATTATTTGATTAGAACATCTTTGAAATTTGTTTTAAAACCATAGTTAGCATGATAATCCCATTCAGAATTCCCCAGTAGTAACGGCTATTTGGATTTTGATAATTGATTGTGACTATGTCCGCCATTAATAACGGTTAGTGGGGTGAGACTATATGAGTATTCATTAGCTAGCTGGCCCTTCCCACATTAATAATGGTTAGTGAGGTTGATTTGCTTTGTCGTGGTGTACAACACGACATTGATCGCGAAACTTTGTGTCATGGTTTAAACTATGTGTTCTTGGCAATGCCTATGCTTTGTGAATTGTGAATTGAAATTTCTTAAATGAAATATGATTTTAAATAAATGATTATGATTGATTTGGAATTATGGAATGTTTCTTTAGACATGGAAACCATGATTTGTTATGTTTTGATACTTTATGTTTATACCGAATTTTAAATTTTTAGTTGTATACCACTGAGTAAATTACTCAGTGATGACTTGTTAATGCTATTGCAAGTAAAGAGATAGACAAAGCAGCAGAGTGAGCTGCTTGTAGTAGTGATTAGAGCTATATTTGGACTATTCTTGAGTATATTAGTTATACCCATGTAAATTTCCTTTTGATGTAAATTAATCTCTATGTACATAAAGACCAATGAGCAGTTGTACAAATGAACTTGTAATAATATTTTGTTATTCCATTTGAGTTGTAGATTTGTAAATAAATACCCATTTTGATTTGTGTATGAGACAATCACTATTGCTTGGTGTTGGTTGAATGAAATGAGTTTGATTGAGTTTCAATTGAGTATGCTATACTTTATAAATTACTTTTCAATAGGTTTGGAAGAACTGTTTTATTGTATTTTTAGCCGGCACCATGCAAAATTTTTGCAAAATTTTAAAAATGCTAAATTATTTCTAAAAAATTTATGTGGCTTTTATTGAAATTAGAAACACCTTAATAACTATTTAAGCATCACGCTACATTTAAAAATTAAATGGAATTGTTTAAAATCCCTTGTAGTATATTTAATGGGTTATCGATAGGCGAAGCTTGATAATTCATTAGGTATACTACGGGATCATGTTATACCTTACAGAAGGGTAACGTGTGATATGTTTTAGTGGTATCAGAGCTTTGGTTTTGAATTGTGATTTCAAAATATTTTTTATTAGTGCAACTGTTCAATTGTCTTTGGTTGATACATATAGTACATTTGTGACGCCCCTCACCCATCTACAGTGTAGCTAAGCGAGAAGTGCCACATTCGGTGCCGGAGCACCCTATCTTATCCTGTCATGTCCATTGTTAATTTTAAACTTTATAGAAAACATGTGGAATTTTTTTTTATATCACAATTTATTTATGTGGAAACCTAGGTAGAGTCTCTTCTGTTTTATTAACATCTGGCGGGTTCCACTAGCTACCTGTTAAAAACAATTTCATATCTGTTCATCTTTTCATATAACATATCTTTTCTTACTCATACAATTTCAAGTGAATATACTTTTCATTCATCCATTCATATGGGAATTTATATATATACATTCACTGTCTCAAAATATAATTACAATTTATTCCAGAGTTCAAACTTAACATATATTAGACTGTACATGATAAAAAATGTAAAATCCTAATTACATGGGCCCTACCAAAATAAAACACTGCTAAGGTGGACACTGAGCTGTAGCTATAACAGATCTGGTCAGCATGTAGTCAATACACTACTGTGGCAGCTGCTATTGTGTCTGGTGGGTCTGGTCTCCAGTACCTACGCGATGGAAAATCCAACGTGCTAAGCAAATTGCTTAGTAGTGCATAATCTTAAAGCAGAATAACTAAATGATTTAAAATGGCAATAATATGTGTAATTTTACAATTCTAGGTCAATTGCATATTTTATAGCACTTTGGAATCAATATATTTATTAGGATCTTATCTATGCATATATTTCATTTTCAATCTCCTTAAACTCATATAAATGAATTTGTCATCAATTCTAAGACATTTATAAAATTCCTACACTTTGGGAACAGTTAAATTTAATAGTATCTTTTCTGTTCATTTCTTATATAGTCTAAGTCATTTATGACTTTTCTGTACTTTGGATATAAATTAATTATCAATATCCTTTCTATTCATTTCTTATATAGTTTAAGTCATTTATGACTTTTTTGTACTTTGAAAATAAATTAATTATCAGTATCTTTTCTGTTCATTTCTTATATAGTCTAAGTCATTTATGACTTTCTATACTTTGGAAATAAAATAATTATTAGTATCTTTTCTGGGTATTAATTTCATTCTCTGGCTTTTTAAACTCATATTAGAGTCTTTGGAATCGTATCGGTGTATTTTATGTCATATCGGTATATTTCATGTCATATATGTATATTTGTGCCCAAGTAACCTATAAAAAACTATAATGCTAGATACACCGAAGAATACGGGTTAGACAACCATATGTCTACCCTGTATACATCTGTCAGGCACGAGGCCAGCTGTCAGGCATGAGGCCAGCTGTCAGGCACGAGACCTGCTGTCAGGCATGAGGCCTACTGTCAGGCGCGAGGCCTGCTGTCAGGCTTGTAAAGCCAGAAATAAGATTAGGCACAATGGCCAATGGGTAGGCATATAGTCTGTAGAACAATCATATCAGACATATATTGTCAGTTCATGATTTACACTGTAAGCAGCACTACTATCTGTGGTCCATAATTGGTATGCCAATCGATCCAACTATATAAATATAAGCCTAGGTTTACTATGGGCAATTTAGTACAATTAAGTACTTGTAGTTTTATTTTTTTTTCATGCTATGTACTATTAAGGGTTCATAACATTTTGTTATTTCACTTCATGTACTATCTATGCTTTATACCATTTTCATGTCATTATAATGGGAACATAGGTCCCAAGTACATATTCATATTTCTTATGTATTTATCACTCTCATCATTTTATGTCATGTACTATACATAGTCATAGTATTATTATTTCATATATGATAGAAACATAGGTTCCAAGTGTATTTTCCTATGTCTTATGTATTTAGCAAACTGTTTAAGTAAATTTATATTTTATATATCAACTGATTTCATGTCACCTTATAGTGGGAAGGTAGGTCCCACATATCTATTTCATGTAATTTAGTATGTAGTGACTTGTTAGGGATAAGTCCTTACTAAAAACAATTTAATTCAAGAACCTTTCTTTAGGTTCAGTTTCACTGTTTTGACTTTACATATAAAATTGAGCAATTACATATTATTACTTATTTCTTTGAAATGTACATATCACTTTATAGTGGGAAAATAGGTCCCACATACCCCTTTCATGTGGTTTAGTGTTTAATGGGTTGTTAGGGTTAAATTCTTACCATAAGATAATTTATCTCATGGACCTTTCTTTGGTTTCAGTTTTTATGTCTTACTTTTACCTATCCATATGATCAGTTTGTAGCCACTGTTTGGCCACACTTCCTTCATGGAAGTTGTTCCTCTATGTCCTATCTTTATTTTCCCATTTGAATCATGTCAATTTGATATTTAGAACTCAAGTTATGGTCAGATAGCCATAACTGACTCATGTTCATATTCTAGTTCCATAACTGGGCAGCTTTTGGACTTAGAGTTTACCTAATTAATGGAACATGTTATAGTCACTTTTAGGCTTAGTGATCTTCATAGAAATTGTTTTTCTATGTCTTATGATCATTGAGAAACTCAAATCACAATTTTTTTTGAGTTTTTTGGAATTATTTATGGCCAATTACCTGACCTAGACTCATATACCCTGTGCCAACAGGTGTTCAGTCAGGTCAGTGATTACAGGTCAATTTTTAAGGTTCTTATAGGCATAATTTGAAAAAGGTTTCTAAAAAAAAGTTGGAGCCCTATTTCTTAGGTTTCTAGAAAGGTATTGCTCATCTCAATTGGATTTTTCTAGTGGGAGTTATGACTAAAAGACTGTTCTAGGTTCAAGTAAAGTCTGGTCAGATTCCAGGTTTTGATGCAGTGAATTTTTCTAACTATTTGACCTAGTTCTCTTGATTTTTGGGTTTTGCTCAAAATACAAATTTTGTAGGTCTGTGTCTTGTGGACATTTTTCCACTGATTTCATTACATTTGAGGTCTTGCAGACCAAGTTATGGCCATTTTGCCAAAACTAGTCGGGTAAGTTTATGTCCAGGAGTTTTTGGGCAACCTAATTCTGGGCAGTTTTGTAACCCAACTTAGGCCAGCAATTTGGTTTGGTTTTCCAATGGTACCAAATTCAGGTCATTTGGACCAGTATAGAGGGAGTCATGACCAAATGATTATGTACTGTTCATTTGGTCATTTTCTGGGTTTTGTGCAGGGTCATCCAGATTTGGGCAGTGTTTAGGTTAAGATTTGGATAGAATTTGGGCATGGTTTCTTCATAGAAAATGGGCTATTTTGGGTCTAGTTTCACCTCTAATTGGTCTCATACCAATTGGAGTCACACACAATCAGTTATGGTTCAACAAACACACTGGACTCATTGAGTCTCAACTTGCAGAAAAATGACACTCCCAAAATTCAATCTCCTCCATCTTCCTTACTTCAATTTGCATGCATAACACTTCTATGAGTAATAATCTCAACTCAATAGGTCAATTTCAAGCATTTACATAAAGTCCTCAAATCATGTACACAAACCCTAGTTTCAAAGTTCCAATTTACACAAACACTAAACAATCAAACTCCCAAACATATAAACTTATCAAATATTCTCATGGAACCATTTTTCATCACTTATAAGCATCAAACCTCAAGGTTCCATGGCTTTTGAAAATCATGTCTCCCTTTTCTCAAGTTTTTCTTTTGATTTTCATGAATTTTATACTTAGCTTAGCATGCTTCTTATACTTATAGAAGAAAGAATGGTAGTTAGAGCACTAACCTTTTTGGGTGTCTTGTTAAACTTTAATTTTCTTGCTTCTTATGGGTATCTATAGCTTCCTTATGGAGTAGGGAGGAATTTTTGTGAAGTGAGCTATGGGTTTTGTGTGGAAGAAGCTTGGGAAATCAAGCTTTCAAGAAAGAAAAAATGGAGAGAGAGAGAGCTCCCATGGGGGCCGGCTCAAAGAAAGGGAGAGAGAGAATAGGGAGGAAGAAGATGAAGGCTTGGGGTTGGTGGGATTTTGTCTTTTATCTCATATATATATATATATATATATATATATATATATATATATATATATATATATATATATATATATATATTTTTTTTTTTTGTGTACTTAATTTTTTAAATGTCATTAGCTTTTCTTTTCCTTTCTTTCTCTTCTCATTTTCCTAATTAATTTCATAAATTTTAATTAATGTTAATTATTTTATTCTCTCAATTTTTTTATTTGACAATTAGGTCAAAATTCACCTCTAGGGGTGAAATGACCTAAATGCCCTTTGGGGTGCATATCGAGTTATTTTTATTATTTTGGACCAATTAATAAATTTTCTAAATTTTCTTTAACATCTTTGATGTCATCATTTTTTTTTATATATAAACCTTTAATTAGATCCCAAAATTATTTCCTATATTTTGTTAAATTTTCTTAACATTTATTCCATTAATTTATGCCTCCTCACTATAGTTTAAGTATAGTTCCAGACATTCTGACTATCCAAACAGAGATTAGTCATCGGAACAGCAAAATACACGGACTACCTACGGTGAGGGCGTTACAACATTTAAATCTTGAATATAGACTAATGGAGAGAAATCTCCTTTTTTTTGGTTGTCAGGAAGTAGAAATCCCTATGAATTGAAATGGAAGAAGGGGATCGCTCAGTAGAGCAGTCATTTGCAGTTGAGGCACAGGTGGAGGCCCAACTCCACAAAATGCTAGTGGGTCGATTGCACCGATTCTCCCTCTGTAGTTTCCTGCTCAGTTCACTCAGCAGATGGCTGCGTTATTCCAATAAGCGGCTAGCAATGTACCAGTCTAAGCCCCAGTGCAAGCACCGCCAGCGTAACCCCAACCCTTAGTACGACAGTATGATAAATTAATAAAGTATGGGGCAATAAAATTCAAAGGCGCAGTGGATCCTTTGGAAGCAGAACAGTGGCTTGAGAGGATGGAAAGAGTATTCAAAAAGCTGCATTGCACTGATGAATTAAAATTTGAGTACTCAGTTTTCCTACTGCATGGGGATGCATATGAATGGTGGAAGACCATTCCCCACAGTCTAGCAGAGACACTAGTCTTGACTTGGGAAGATTTTCTGAGGGAATTTAAACAGAAATACATATGAAGCTATAGGAGTTTCTCAGTTTGAAGCAGGGGGATAAGACTATACCTGAGTATGAGAGAGAATTCTTTCGCTTAAGCTGCTATGCGAGGAACTTGCTTACCACCAGCAGAAACCGATGCAAGCGGTTTGAAACTAGTTTGATGCCCAGCTTGAGGTTGCAAGTGGTTGGGTTCTGATATGAGAACTTCTCTAAATTGATACTCAAGCCCTGGAGTTAAAGAGAATAGAATCAGAAGAGGCACCTGAGAGGAACAACTAAAAAAGAGAAAAGTGGAAAGATCACAGGTCAGAGTTCAAGTAGTAATTCAGGTAAGAAAAAGAACTTTGGGGGACCAAGTAGCAAAAAATCTAGTAGAGGGAGATCTTCAGGACAGAGGCCACCTAAATCCAGTCAACAGACACCTAGGAGTTCCTTTGCTATCCGTACCTATGAAACCTGTGGCAAAACACATGGAGGAGTATGTTATAAGGCCACAGAAGCTTGCTACAACTGTGGTGGAACTGGACATTTTGCCAGGGATTGCACTAGTATCTGCAAATCTGGGCCACCTACCACCACTGAGGGATCTATTCAAGGTTCTGCCACTAGAGGTTCATAGTCAGCCAGTAGAGACAGAGGCAAAGGTAGCGGCAGCCAGGGCATAATAAACCAGCCAGAGCAAACTGGAGCACTAGCTAGAGTGTATACAATGCGTCAGAGAGAAGAGGCTGAGACATTAGATGTAGTGGCTGGTATATTCTCCATCTTTGATAAAAATGTTTATGTGTTGTTTGATCCTGGCTCCATAAACTCATATGTTAGTATTAGTATTGTTTACTTTGCTACTATGCATTGCTCGAAAATGGACTTTGATGTGCTAGTGACTAGTCCTTTGGGATAAGAGGTTAGGGTGAATAGATTGTATAAGGATTGTCCATTGGAGATCTAAGGACATACTTTCCTATTTGATTTGATTAAAATGCCCTTTAGAGATTATGATATCATCTTGAGCATGGATTGGCTAGTCAGGCATCATGCTATGATTGACTGTAGACTGAAGACAATCACCTTTGATTTTCCCCAGTATGAAGATGTAGTAATATATGGGGAGAGGCAGTTATTGCCATCAAATCTCATTTTAGCTGCACTTGCTAGAAAAATGATTCGGAAGGAGTGTGAAGCATATTTGGCTCATGTGATAGACACCCAAGTAGGGAGTCCAGAATTGAGGGATATTCCTACTGTATGTGATTTTTCGGACATCTTTCCTGAGGAATTGCCCGGATTACCTGCAAAAAGAGAGGTGCAGTTTGAAATTGAGGTTATGCCTGGTGTGGAACAAATATCTGTAACTCCATATAGAATGGCACCTACTGAGTTAAAGGAGTTGAAGGTTCAGTTGCAAGAATTACTTGATAAGAGTTTCATCCGCCCTAGTGTGTAATGCCCTCACCGTAAGTAGTCTGTACATCCTACTATTTCGATGACTAACGCCTATTCAGATAGCTAGAATGTCTAGAACTACACTTAAACTAGGGTGAGGAGACATAAATTAATGAAATAAAGTCCAAGAAAAATTAAGGGAAAATAAAAGAGATGAGATGTAACTAGGTCAAAGGAGTCGAAACCACGGCGATGGGTGACCGTACCGGGAAGTCACTGCATAGATAGTTGCCGACCCTAGACCGCGGAGAACCCTAGGAAATAATTTTTGGGACTTAATTAAAGGTTTAATGAGGTACAAATAACATTGAAAATGTCAAAGAAATTTTAGTTAATTGGTACAGATAAAAATAAAAATGGAATAGACAGTATAAAAATTAAAGGAACCATCGGATCAAGAATGTAGTCGGTATTACCGAAAAAGGTTGACTATAACCCAAAGAGGGGCATTTTGGTCATTTGGCACCTAGAGTCGACTTTTGACCTAAATTTCCATTAAAATGAGTGATATTTAAATTTTGAAAATCCCTTGAAAACATGAAAATTATATACAATGTAATTAAAGGAAACATAAGGAGGAATAATTAAAAATTTAAAACTTTAATTATTATAATTAATAATCAAATTTATAGTGGTGTATATATAGGCATAAAATGACAACATTTCAGCCACTAAGTGCCATCTTCTTCCTCACTTCATCAATTGGCCAAAACTTAGCTCCCATTTTCCTCCATGGATGTTCTTCATGCAAGCTTCAATTCCTTCCATTCTCACCATGATCCTCACAAGTCCCTTCATAAAAATTAGTCCCCACATCCTAAGGAAACTAGTGATAGTAATTAAAAGAGGTAGAATTGAAGTTTGGCAAGACAAGAATTCTCACAAATTGAGGTAAGTGCATGTTTCCTTTTCCTTCCATAGTTACATCTTGAATTAAGGTTGAATTGAGTTGGTATGATGAGAAATTTGAAAAAAATGATGAGTAATTATAAACCCTAGAATTCGGCAGCCTTTGAAAACATAAGAGTTTAATGTTTTCATGCATTAAATGGTGTTTAGTGCTGTTAATGGTTAAGTAGATAAAGTTGTATATGCTAGAAATGTGATTGCATGTGTATATTGTGAATGATAAATTGGAGTTAGGATTTTGAGCTAATTGTTAGAGACTTGTGTTGTTGCTGGAATTTGATTGTGTTGAGATAAATTAATGGCATTAGAAGTACCATGAATGTTGAATTGTAGTTTGGGAGTTGGAGGAAATGAAATTGGAAGTGTAAATTTCTTTGCAGGTTGAGAATTGTTGAATCCAGTGAATAATTTGAGCCATAACTGAATTTTCGTTGCTCCAATTGGTATAAGGCCAATTGGAGATGAAACTAGACCTAAAATGCTTCATTTTTCATGAAGAGACCAAGCCCAAATTCTGCCTAGAAATTGACCAAATTGTTGTCCCAATCTGGATGACCAAATGATGAACCCAGAAAATTGACCAAATGAACAGTACACATTCATTTGGCCATAACTCCCACTAGACAGGTCCAAATGACCTGAATTTTATACCATTGACATAGGGCTTCAACTTTCATGGAGATCACAAAGCCCAGAAATCCCTCTAACCAAATCAAATTGTTGGCCCAAGTTAGGTAACAAAACTGCCCAAAACCACATTGCCCAGAAATTGCTTGAAATAGGCATACTTGACCAGTTTTGGAAAAGAGGCTATAACTTGGTCTACAGAAATCCAAATGCAATGAAACAGTGGCAAAATGTCTACACGACATCAATCTACAATATTGGTGTTTTGACCAAAACCCAGAAATTAAGGGAACTAGGTCAATTGGCTAGATCAATTTAGTATGCAAATTCTGGAAATTGCTTAAGTGACCATTTGACTCCAGAATAGTCTTTTAGTCATATCTCTCACTAGGAAACTCCAATTGGGATGAGCCATATTATTTTGGAAACCTGAGAAATAGAGCTCCAACTTTGTTTTAGACACTTTCCTCAAATTATAAATGTAAGAATCCCAAAAGTTGAGTCAAATCTACTAACCTGAACTAGGATCCTGTTGGCACAGGGTACTTGAGTTCAGGCTAGTGATTTGGCTATAAGTAATTCTAAAAAACTTGAAAAATTGCAATTCAAAATTTTGAGTGACCATAAGACATAGGGAAACAAATTCTATGAAGAACACAGAGACTAAAAGTGACCGCAATATGTCCAATTAAATTAGTAAAGTATAATTTGAAAATATACCTAGTTAAAGAGCCAGAATTAGGAAATGAACTAGTTATGGTTAATTGACCATAACTTGAGCTCTAGCATTCCAAATGACATGATTCAAAGAGGGAAAACAAAGACAAGACATAGAGGAACAACTTCCATGAAGGAAGTATGGCCAAATAGTGGCCACAAAGTGATCAAATTGATAGGTAAAGTTATGACATTAAAATTGAACCTAAAGAAAGGTTCATAAGACAACTTATCTTATGGTAGGGTTTTAACTCTTACTAAGCACTAAATTACATGAAATAGGTATGTGGGACCCACTTTTCCAGTACAAAGTGACATGAAATTTCCAATAAGAAATTAATAATACTTAATTGCCTAAAGTAAACCTAGGCTTATGTATATAGCTTGGATTGATTAGTATACCAATTAGGGACTATAGATAGCAGTACTACCTACATGGATAATCATTGATTGAAAAAATATGTATGATATGATTGATCTAAGGCTTTATGCCTGCCCATTGGCCATTGTGCCTAATTTTATTTCTGGCTTTAAAAGGCTGCCCGTTGGCCTTGTGCCTGACATGACAGATGTATATTGGATAGACATACAACTGTCTAACCAGTATACTCCCGTGTATCCAGCCTTATAGTCTGTTATAGGTTACTTGGGCATTAATATGATTTTAAAAGACTGAGAATGAAACAAATGAATCGATAAGATACTGATAATTAATTTATTTTCAAAGTGCAATAAAAATACAGTTGACCTAGAGTTATGAAATTCCACCTAGAATTATTATTTTTAATTATCCAGTTATTTTTCATTAAAGTTATGCACCACTAAGCAATTCGCTTAGTGTGTTAGTTTTTCTATCGCATAGGTACTAGAGACCAGCAGCAGCCACAGCAGCCGCTGCCGCATCCTTAGTGCTTCCACAGAAGCTAATCAGCTCTACCAGAGTCTATTGGTCACCTCAGCAGTGTTTTATTTTGGTAGGGCCCATGTAATTAGGTTTGCATTTTGTTTCATGTATAATGAAATGTATATTAATTTTGAACATTATAAATAAATTTGTAATCATATTTTGATTGTAAAAAAGCTTGTAAGCTTTTGTATATAAATTTCCATATGAATGAGTTGTATTATTTTCTTGAAATTACAGGAAAAATTGTGAATGACATAATGTATATGGATATATGAGATACATATGAAATTGCTTTTAATAGTAAATATTGAAACTCGCCAGATGCTAATAAAATAGAAGAGGCTCTGCCCGGGTATCCACAGAAATAATTTGTGATAAAAAGAAAATTTACCACATGTTTTCTCTGAAGTTTAAAATTAACAACAGACAAGAGAAGATAAGATAGGGTGCTCCGGCAACTAATGTGCACTCCTTGCTCAGCTACATTGTAGATGGGTAAGCGGTATCACACAGTATGTCACCTTGGGGAGCACCAGTTCTGTTTGTCAAGAAAAAAGATGGTACACTTCGTCTGTGCATCGATTACAGACAGTTGAATAAGATGACCATGAAGAACAAATATCCGCTGCTAAGAATTGATGACCTGCTTGATAAGTTGAAAGATGTAGCTGTGTTCTCCAAAATTGACTTGAGATCGTGTTATTATCAATTGAGGGTGCAGGAGTAGAGTATATCTAAAACTGCCTTCAGGACTCGCTATGGCCACTATGAGTTCTTAGTAATGCCATTTGGGTTAACTAATGCTCCAGCTGCCTTTATGGACTTGATGAATACTATCTTCCGGCCATATCTAGATCAATTTGTTGTGGTGTTCATTAATGACATTCTGGTGTATTCGAAGAATGTAGAGGAGCATGATAAGCACTTGAATTGGAAGCCGCCTAGAAATGTCACAGAAGTTTGGAGTTTCCTTGGTTTGGCAAGTTATTATCGCAGATTTGTGAACGAACTCTCCATGTTAGCATCTCCACTAACCAAGTTGCTTCAGAAAGATATGAAATTCCAGTGGACTGAGTACTGCTAGAAAAATTTTGATGAGCTGAAACGGTATTTGACTGAAGCTCCAATCCTGACTTTACTTACTCCAGGTAAAGAATACGTTATATACAGTGACGCTTCTCACAATGGTTTAGGCTGTGTGCTGATGCAAGATAGAAATGTCATTGCCTATGCTTCATGCCAGCTTAAACCACATGAGAGGAATTCTCCTGTGACATCTTCACTTTAGATAATCCGTACGTTCTACTGTTCTGGTGACCAATGTCTGTCTGGACAGTCAGAATGTCTGGAACTATATTTAAATTAGAGTGAGGAGTCATAAATAACCTAAATAATAATAAGAAAAATTAAGGAAAAATGTAAGAAAAGAAATGCAATGAGGTTAAATGAGCCGGAGCTCCAGCGATGGGTGACCTAACAGGAAGCAACTGTGAAAGACAGTTGTCGACCCTATACCTGGGGGGAAACCCTATGAAATAATTTCTGGGACTCCAGTGAAGAGTCATAGAGGTTCGATGGCACTAGAATGCCAAGAAAATGTTTAGAGAATTTTCTAAATCGGTATAGACAATTTTAGCTCGTTAAGCTAAACGAAGGGCATTTTGGTCATTTCGCCTTCAGAGACGATTTTTGACTAACTTGTCCATTCAAGTAAGTGATATTTATGACATAAAATATGAATTAATATTGATGAAAAATTTATTTAAAAATGAATAAAAGAAAGAAGAAAGAAACATGAAAGAAAAAGGAAATTATGTTGAATTATTACAAAAGCATGACATTAGAATGACATCATTAAAAATCTTAAACGAATTAAAAATGGAAAAGCTCATATAAAAAGGATAAAATGAAAGAAAATAAATTAAAAACACATCATCTTCTTCATTTTCCCTAAGTTGGCCGAACCATAAGTCCCACCTCCTTCCACCATTGTTGATTTTTAAAAGCTTTAATTCCCATCTTAAATCACAATAATACCCCTAGTTCTCTTCACAAAAACTTGTCAACTCTTCTTGGGAAAGTGTTTGGTTGCCAAGAATTGAGGAGAAATTAAAGTTTAAAGCTTGGGAAATTCTGCTCACAAGGTTAGTGTTATTTTCTTCCATCACTCTACTTGTAAACTTGAAATTGAGCATGAATATGGAAAGAAATTCAAGGAAAATTGAGAAATTATTCATGTTTATTTTAAGAGGAATTTTGGCCAGCTTAAGTAGTTAAGGGAATGGATGAATTTAAGTGAAATGAATTTTGTTTATTGGAGTTGTTTAGTGTGCATATATGATTAGATTGTTAGTTTTGCATGGGTTGTATGAAATGGACATTTGAGAATTAGGGTTTGAGGCATGAAGTTAGGGTTTTGCTCATGTGTTGTGGAATTGGAGTCCTAATGGTCAATTAGTCACCATTTGATGAATTTTGATCTTAAATTGGAAACCATTGTGGCATTGGAATTGGAAATGGTATGCTGCCTCATTGTTTGGATTTTGGACCCTTGGAGTTCAGTGTGTTTGAATAGATCTAGTTAGAGTTGGGTAGCCCCAATTGGTGCAAGTCCAATTAGAGGTGAAATTAGACATGAAATGCAACATTTTTGGTGAAGAAACCATGCCCAGAAAACCAACTTAGGTTGACTTAAAAATTGCCTCAATCCGGATAACACACAAGTTATCCCTAGAAAATGACTAAATAAATAGTATTTGTTCAAATGGTCATAACTCAGTGTAGAAATGTCTAATTGACCTGAGTTTTATATCAATGGAAAGCTTAGACAATTTAGAACAACTTTCATGAAGAACACAAGCCCAAATTCTGATAATAACCTATCCAAAATGCTAACCAAATTCAGGACACAAAAACTATCAGAACCAAATTCTGCCCAGAAATTCTGGATAAGACCAATCTAGCCAGTTACGGTAATTTAGCCATAACTTGAGCTACGAAACTCCAAATGGAGTGATTTAAAAAGAGAATTAAAGAAGACACAATAAGGAACAACTTTGATGAAGAGAGTCTTGCCAAATTTTTGATGTAGCAATGTCCAATGGAATAGTAAACACAAGCCATGAAATCTGAAAATTTGAATTAACATTTAATTAGCTTTGAAATGGAATTTGCAACAAATTCCAACAATTGTAGAATTCAAAATGTGGTATGTTGGGGTTATTAGAACTAACATACCTATTGTTTATGAAAAATTCAATATTTTGGTTGACTAGTAAGGTGAATAGTAATCAAAATGATATGGCAAATTAAGATGAAGACTTAGAACCAATTCTAAGCCTAAATGCTTAGAATTGTATGACAAATGTGGACTATGCATCTTAGTCAAAATTGTTAGAGGGAAATTAAGGCTATAAATTTGAAATCCATGAAATGTTCATGGATTGCTTGAAACATGAAAAGTAAGTCACCTAATTCATGTGAATAGGTAGTTAGGGCTTATATGCCCATCACAAATAGAATTCATAAAATATTAGTAATTCAACTTGAAATATAAAATTTGTAATTACATAAGTAGATTTTCAAATGTATAAATGAGAAAGGAAAAATGTTTTGAGTACAATGGTACATAAGAACCATTATTTTGAATTGTGATCAACATGGATAATATAATGAATATATAAATTATGATGAATGCATAAATTATGTAAATATTAGACTTGGAGATTTATGTTTCTATTATGAAAAAGATTAAAATATTAGACATTATAATTAGAACATATAATGAAATAATGAAACTTATGAACACTTAATGGTACTTATGTGCCCATGTATTGCCTAGACACGTGTGTCAGATTGGATAGATTAGCATGCCAATAGGGTATTATTTGAGTAGTATTGCGTAAGGCTTTATACCTGTATTTATGGCTTTATGCTCACCTTCATGGCTTATATGTCCGATTATCTATTACTATGGCTTTTTAGCCATATTGATTGCATACGTGGTTGACGTTCCGTATTTTACGTCCCATTGTATGACGGCCTGAGACACCACAGTGTCCAGTGCCCAGTGACCCACTTATCCAGTTTAGTCATCCTGTTATAGGTTACTTAGGCAGTGAAATAAATTAAGAATATTAGAAATTAAAAATATTAGAAATTAAATAAATGAGTTAGAAAGACTTGAAAAGAATTAGTTAGAATTAAGAATATTAGTTATTATGAAATGATCCAAATCACATAAAAATTATTAAGTGATGAAGGATTAGCAAAAAAAAAAAAAAAAAAGGTATAACATAAAATAAATATTATAAATGTACCTTCTATAACCATATGAATATAAACTTAGTATTTTTATTAATTTTGTATTTTGTATATTATTACTGTGAATTTAGGATCTAAGCGCTTCCAAAGATGAATAAATTAGAACAAAAGATAGTTAATACTAGAAATATCATATTAAATTAAATTAAATTCTTGAGTATCCAGATGATGTTTTATTTCTTTCTTTATTTGTATATATTATTTTCTTGTTATATTATCACACCACTAAGCAGCAATGCTTAGCGCGATGGATTGTTTCCTTCGCACAGGTACTGAAGATAAAATCCAGTGGACATTAGACTAGGATTTTAGAGTTTAGATATGCAGAAGTGTCAGAAGTGTTCAAGGTTGTCACCTCCTCAGCAATGCATGTAGATAGGGCCCATATAGGTCATAGCATGTATTGTACATTATAATTATTTATTATGTTATAATATAAATTATGGAATTATAATTAATATTTATGTGATGTAAATTAATAAATTGGCTATTAAATATGTAATTAATTTATATATCATGCAAACTATGAATTTATGTAATTAGTGTGTAAATCATGTATCTTAATGAAGTTTGAAAATTTTCATATATAAATTAAGCATGAATGGATTTGTACAAATGAGTATGGAATTGAATTTCATAATGATGTTTGAAATAATGAGATGATTATAGTGAATATGAATTGAAATATTGTTGAGATTTTTAAACAGGTAAATAGCGAGACATACCAAATAGTCATAAATTAGGGGAAACTCTGTCTGTGACATCCCTTACCCATCTATAGTGTAGCCGAGCAAGATATGCCACGCAGTGTGCCGGAACACCATATCTTATCTCATTTATACATTTCTCATTTCTTAATTTATTTATTTAGGATCACTATGTGAAATTTATGAAATTGATATCATTTATATCATTTAATGAAATTTTAAATTTATTGGAGGTTCCAAAAATTTTTCAGAAAATCCAGCAAAGTGCCGGCTAAAAATGGAGAAAATAGTTCTTCAGAACTTATAGAAAACACTCCCAATAATTGTTCAAATCCACAACTCCAAATATCACATCAATTGTCAACAATTTCTCAATAATTTCTCAATTTGTCATTCATTCAATTCATATCATAATCATACTCAAATCATAAATAAATACTCAAATTTTCATTTATAAACACAAATTTACAAGTAATTACATTAATACAAAATTACAGTATAGAAATTTCAAATATACATGATAATAAAAGTTTAATTACAAAGTTTGCAAAATTACAAAATACAAATATAACCTAGAGTCCTACCAATACACTGTAGCTGTGAGGTGACACAGGACACACGCAGGTTTGATCCTCACTCGGACTAGGGTCTACTGGAATCACATTCTGTATCTCCAGTACCTACGCGTGGCAAAAGTAACGCGCCAAGAAATACTACTTAGTGGTGTCAATAAGAAAGAAAAAGAGCTAAAAAGAAATAAACATGCAGTGTATATGTTGATTTCTCATACGGACAAATTTTTGGTAATTATTTATAGTATTATTTATTTGGTACTTTTTATATCAATAATTGATTAAAATTTATTAATATTTACTTTTTGGTTACCCAAGTAACCTATACCAAATAACTGGACTGGATAACGGATAAACTAGCACTGGGTACCAAGTACCTTAGGCCATCACACCATTAATCACAATGTGTCTCCCAGTGTGCAACAGAACAGCTAATAAGTTGTAATAAATATTAGGCACAAGGCCAAGTATCACAATAGTGTCAGAAGAGCTAAAAGCCATAAAATCACAGAATGGCCATTTAAGCCATGAATCACAGAATAGCATGATGCCATATGCAGTACTGCTACCAGAACCCTATTGGCATACCAACCTATCCAAACCAATCACACTAGGCCTAATAGGGCATTTAACATTTTTAATTATGCAATTCTTTGAAATTGGAATTTAATTATTACTATTCATTCCATTAATCAACTAAAATGTTGACTTTTCCATAGACAATAGGTATATTGGTTCTAATATCCCCAACATACCACATTTTGCATTCTAAAATTGTTGGCATTGGTTGCCAATACCATTATAAAGCTTAGTGTTGGTTATTTTACAATTTTCAGATTTCAAGTACTAAGTTTACTATTCAATTGTTCATTTGTACAGTAGGAATTTGATAAAATTCTCTTCATGAAAGTTATTCCTTTATGTGTCTTATTTAATTTCCTTTTTGAATTACTCCATTTGGAGTTTTCTAGCTCAAGATATGCTAATTTGAATAAGGCTGGCCGGATTGGTATCTACCCAGAATTTCTGGGAAGAATCCCATTCTGCCAGATTTGGTAGTTCAAATTTGGCTAACAATTTCCTTTGGTTAAGTCCAGAATTAGAGTTTGTGTTCTACATGAAAGTTGTTACAAATTGTCTAGGCTTTTCATTGATATAAATTTCAGGTCAATTGGACCTTTCTACACTGAGTTATGACCAAATGAATTAACACTATTTATTTGGTCATTTTGCCCAAGCAGAATGTATACCACCCGGATTAGATCAATTTTTAGGGCTACTTAGTTTGGTTTTTTGGGACAAGTTCCTTCATCAATGTTGTTCCATTTTGTGTCTAATTTAACTTCCAATTGGCCTTGCACTAATTGGAGTTACCTAGCTTGAGTTATAACCCCAAGAGTACACTGGACTCATAGGGTCTAGAATGCACACTTAGGGCAGTCCACTTCTTTACCTTACTTAAGGTCACAATTCACTCAATTTCCTATTCAAACTACAACAAATGGTCATTAATTGACCAATCAAACATCAATGGAGTATCAATTCAAACAAAACCTACTTAGCTCAAAACCCTAAATTCCCAATTTTGAATTCTTGCATTTCTACCAATAAATCAAATTCTAACCTTGAAATTCATATCAAGGGCAGCCTATGTAACGATCGGGCTCCAATCCATTAGAAGTTGAGTCCCAAAAGGGGGGGAGAAAGGTCCCTTAGGCAAATCCCACATCGGCAAAGCACGGAGATGGTCTTAGATTCAAAAAGTAATGATATATAAAATGGGGAAAGTAATCACTAGAGGCGCATTTTGGTGGAATGGCCTAGAGAGTTGGAAGAACTCCAGGGTTAAGCGTGCTCGCTTGAGAGAAATCCTAGGATGGGTAACCTCCTGAAAAGTTTTCCATTCCATCTGTGGGACAAAACCGTGAAGCTTATGGCCAAAGCGGACAATTCCTCTAGTGGTTGGAGCCCGATCATTACAGCCTAAATACCACATTTATTCAAAGGAAACAATCAAAACTCTACCCCTCACATGGCTGCCGAAAATTGAAGGACATCAATCATGCACAATTTATTTAATTTCTCTCAAATTCACACTCAATTTACACTCCTAATGATGCATACATAAAATTTTAAAGGTTTAATTGGCACTAACCTTGTTGTGTGCCAACCCAAGCTTGACAAACTCCTTTGTTTTCACTTCTTTTTGCTACCCAAGTCTTGCTCTAATAGTGATGACCAATTTTTGTGAAGGAAAGATGGGGTTTTGTAGGTGGAATCAAGCTCAATCAAAGCTTTCATGGATGTTTCTCTCCTCTCTCTCTCTCTCACTCTCAAGCATTTCGGCTGCCCAAGGTTGAAGATGGCTGCTATTTTTTTTTTCTTTTTGTTTTTATCTTATTTTTTTTCATTTTTATCCCTTTAGTCATTTTGTTAAGTTGTGATTGGGTGGAAATTTTTAATTACATAGGCATGAGGTCATAATTTCCAATTTAACTCATTTTCTCTTCTTTTTTTTCTACTCAATTTCAATTTAATTTTTAGCAATATTTATTCATATTTTGTGTCATAATAATTATTTATTTAACTAGACAAGTTGGCCAAAAATCATCTCTAAAGATGAAATGATCAAAATGCCCTCCGTTTGGCTTATTAAGCCAAAATCGTCTGTACCAATCTAAAATTTTTTTTAAGCATTTTCTTGGCATTCTAATGCCATCTAAACCTCAATAACTCTTCTCTAGAGTCCCAAAAATTATTTTACAAAATTTTCCTCTGGGTTTACGACTTCTAGCTGTGAAAATAGTAACTTCCCATCAGGTTACCCATCGCTAGGGCACCGGCTCATTTAACTTAGTTGTATTTTATTTCTAAAATTTTTCTTAGATTTTTTTTACTATTATTTGAGTTATTTATGTCTCCTCACTCTAGTCTAGATATAGTTCCAAACATTCTGGCTGTCCGAACTGACACCGGTCACCGAAACAGTAGAATGTACGGAATGGCTACAGTGAGGGTGTTACAACTCTTCCCCTCTAATTTAAATTTCATCCTCGAAATTTACTTGATGCAAACAGTTGAGGGAATTGTTGACTCATCATCTCTTCGCTTTCCCAAGTTGCCTCCTCAGTGTTGTGGTGCCTCCAAAGTATTTTCACCAATGGAATTTGCTTATTCCTCAGTTCTTTCACTTCCCAAGCCAGGATCCGTATAAGTTCTTTTTCATATGTCAAGTCCGGTTGAATTTCAATCTCTTCCATGGAGATGACATGAGAAGGGTCTGATCTATATTTTCTCAGCATAGATACATGAAACACATTATGGATCTTGTCCAGCTCTAGTGGTAAAGCTAGCTTATAGGCCACTGGTCTCACACATTCAATGACTTCATATGGGCTAATGAACCTAGGGCTTAACTTACTCTTTCTTCCAAACCTCGGTACTTTGAGGAATACGTTGTCACCAATTGCATATTCTATCTCTTTTCTCTTCAAGTTGGCATAGGATTTCTGTCTGTCTGAGGCAACCTTCAAATTAGCTTTTATTAGTTGTCGCAAGGACTTTGAGGTCGCTGGACGATTCTCACCGAAGTGGGAAAAGTGAGGAGTCACCACTTTCATTTTGAGGGAAATTAAAGAAAACCATTTGTAAATTAAAATTTTAAAATTTATGAAACCACTTTTAAACAAAGATTCTAGGTTCGGGATCCGTATACGGGTGGGGAAGGTGTTAGGCACCCCACCTTGTCCCTCGACGAGGGTAAGCAGATTTAATGTTGTGCTCTTTAGAAATTAAAATTGATAATTTGGGGGTTAGAATGATGATGTTAATCCTTTGTACGGATGAAAGGAATGTTTGATATTACACTATTACGGGTTGCCCAAGAACACGAGTACATGAGATGACCCATTTAGTGAATAGGTGTTGTGTAATGGGTATTTAGGGGGGGAGGGGGGGTGTTAATATGAATACTGAAGTTGTGATATTCTCAAGTGAGATTTTTGTCCTAAAAATATGAGTGCCTCGAGGAGGACTCTCCATGGGGCCTCAACCTAATATTCAAGATACTTTTGGAAGAACTCTCCTGCCAATCCCTTGGTGTATTAAGAATTTAATTCGAGAGCTCGGGTAAGAACTCTCCCCCAATCTCTTAGTATATTTTAGTTTGTTAAGCTAAGAGAATTCGGGTAAGAACTCTCTCTCGATCTCTTAATGTATTCTGTTAAAATTTAAGCGAAGAATTTCGGATAAGAACTCTCTCCTGATCTCCATATATTCTATTAAGATTTTGACCGAGAATTTGGGTAAGAACTCTCCCCCGATCTCTATATACTTTATTAAGATTTTGGCTGAGAATTCGGGTAAGGACTCTCCCCCGATTGCGTTAAAAATTAAGTTGAGTTTAGGTAAGAAGTCTCCCCCGATCTCTTAATATATTGCGTTAAAAAATTAGGTTGAGTTCGGGTAAGAACTCTCCCCCGACCTCTTAATATATTGCAATAAAAAATTAGGTTGAGTTCGGGTATGAACTCCCCCCGATCTCTTAATATATTGCGTTAAAAAATTAGGTTGAGTTCGGGTAAGAACTCTCCCCTGATCTCTTAATATATTGTGTTAAAAATTAGGCTGAGAATTCGGGTAAGAACTCTTCCCCGACCCCTTAATACATTGCGCTAAAAAAATTAGGCTGAGTTCGGGTAAGAACTCTCCCTCGATCTCTTAATATATTTTATAAGAATGGCGTTTTATAAGAATTTTGAACTAAGGATTCAGGTAAAGGGGCCTTCTTAACCCCTTTTATATGGGAATGAAGTACCGAAGACACAGGAAACCCCTGTGTAAAGCTTCTCCTAGCCTACGGGACCTTATAACTAGATGGCGGACGATAGGCCAAACTCCTTGCCGATCTTCTGCATGATCGCTTTATCAGAACTCTTTGACTTGCGACATCCGATTTCTTTTAGCTGCTTGCCTGGGATCCGAACTTGTCTTGATTCCCGATCTATTATCTTATCGTTTAGCCTCATTCTAAGGCCCGACCTCATAACTTATTTGTTTAACCTAATCCTATTCGACCTTTGCTACACCTATCTTCCTTTATCATTTTTCATTTATTCAGACCAAAAACTATCATGTTAAAATACTCCTGCCTATATTCTTTAGATTATTTACGAGTCGCCGATGACTCGAACAACTACTTTGGAAAGGAATGAAAACTAGGTGATGATAAATGGAGTTTATGAATGAATAAAAAGAAGACACAGGAAATAACTACGGGCCAAGATAACTTATTCTGAGATTTTATGTAACTGGATATAAAAGAAACTTTAAAAGAAAACTGGAGAAAATAGACCAAGTATATTCAACAAAATGACAGTTTAGACGCTTACCTGTGGAGAGTTGGGGAGATAGGCGAGATGACTCGGGTATCCATAAATCTTGGAGAGGTGAAAGCTGACGGCCGAAGGACTTGAGCTTACTCGAGGTAATGGGAGTAGAGCGGAACAAAGTTGAGCTCGAGGGGTAATGCACATATACTAGGGCAATGGGAATGAGGCGGAGTGAAGATGGCTTCACAGGGTAGTGCACGGGTACTAAAAATGAAAATCGTAGGATTTAGAGCTTTTTTAGATGAAATACTTCAGAAAACTGGTTTTAGAAGTTTCTCACAACTTTGAGAGCTTCGAATGGCAATGCAGTAATACTGAATCAGAGTTTAGAGTCTTTCCATGATAATCCCCTCCTCCTTCCTATAGTATTTCATGCAGGTATTTATAGGGAACGGGTGTTCAAAATGAAGGGTCAGGATCTTATCAAGGGGAGACAGAAGGCTTAGATTCAAAAGGACATAATCTGATGTTTGAGAATTAAAGAGAATCAAAATGGAGGGTCAAGATTCCATTTAGAATATCTGTCCTTTATTCCCTTAATCCAACAGTCAAGGGTCTCGCCTTACGAAATGGATCCAAAGGCTGGGAATAAAAGATGCCAAATCTGTCATCTACTTTTGATTTAAGGGCTCCAGATCCATCCTTACAATTATAATCAATGGTGTAGATCGGGATGTATAGGGTTGCTTTAACCGTTTTGGCATCTGGCGGCTAGGAGGGTGTCCTTGCAAATGAGATGTGTGGTGAGGATCTGATCATGCCTGCAATGCTTTAACTAACTCGAATCTAACGGTGGGGGAAGCTAATTAAAGGCAATGATTGGTAGTCATTCAACTCTCTGAGTTCTCTGATCATACGGGTCGTTCCTTACTTTTTCTATCTTCCCATTATGACGGTCCCCTTTTAGGGTCATTATTCCGATCTCTATCTCTTGCATCGGGTTCCCTCTTATTTTTTGATCTCTCTAATTCCTGATCTTTCCTCTCTATCTAACTTGTATTGGTCAAAATAATAAATTCTTCAGTTACCGATGCGTCCGCTTCAGGTTCTGTATGAAATAAATGCTTGGGCCCTATATATATGCCGAAGGATTTTCCTTTGCATATTCACAACTTTCTCTGGTGAACCTTCAATGTTTCATTCTTTAGTTTTGGCTTTTCCAGCAAGAATACTTCCCATGACAACCACTTTAATCTTTTTTTGAATGCTTTCTTTGTCCATTTCCTTAAAATGAGCAACTCCAGTGATCAGAGGTTCATAAGGGTGTCATCCGTTGAGGTCGAAACTAACTACCGCACCGATCTTGGGTCAGTCGATCGGCATGGCTCGAAGACCGATCTCTGATAAGAGGATCGCTAATTTCAATCTTAATATCAGTGATCGCCTCTTGAAATTCACTTGGTTCCTTATCATCTCGAGGGTCCTGATTGCAACTCGATTCTGGTCGATGACATTAACAATGACGCCGCTCAATATCATAAGAGTCATAGTCACCCCACCTGAGTTGTACATCTGCCCAGTATTTATTGCTGGCTTTTTGATTAAACACATCTTTTGATTCAGCCACAAGACTAGGCTTTGACATAGTCCAGCATTCTAGGCTTCGGAGTAGTTTTAAGCTAGGTAGAATGTAGTGCTGATTTTGAGAGATCGCACAAATGATGTAATCTGATCTTTTGAGATCACCCAAATGATGTAATATGATCTTTTAGAAATGAAATGAAATTTTACTTGAATGTTTTTGTTTTATTATTGCATTATTTTTTGATCCCTTTTAATTGTGTCTGATCTAATCCGCTAAACGAACTCATAAATAGATCTTCTTTATCCGATCTCCTTTTCGTGCTTCTGGAATTTTCTTAGGGCACTGACAAATTCTAGTTTTTTCAGGCAAAGCCGAACTACAGGCTTTTAACCGATCTCCCTTCTTCACTGAAGAACTGGAAGGATCGATTTTTCATCCTTAGGAGCAAGGATCAAAACGGCTTTGAGGGGATCCCATGTAATTGGAATTATTTGGTCCCCCAAGTACCTAAGAAGCTTACTTTAAATAAAGACGAAGACACCATGGTGAAAGAATTAAAAACTCAGGCGGCCACCCATAAATATTCTTACTTAGATGCGGTCATGGCCAAACTGAAATGGTGGATGATGCGACTGATCTCCCATGAAGATTACGAGCTTCAGCTTTTCTAACCTCGGTCCTGCTACCGGTATAATGGAATTTTCTCTAGTCTCTCAATCTTAGCGAACTCACTAACTTCTTCTTTGTGTAGGTATGGCGGGTGGTGACGCTTCCAAAGAGAACCGCAAGTGAAAGAGGGAGGTCTCCCGAAAGGTACGAGCGATGAAAGAGGCTACTGCCACCACTGCTTAGACACCTCGACGAGACTTGGTAAAAGTACCGAGCTCCCCTCCTTAACCTCAGGAGTAGCCAGCCTCGGAAGTAGAGGTTTTCATCTCTCCACCTCAGCAGATTGTGTTAGTAGTATGCCCTAAAGCATATCATTTAGTATGTATCTTGTACATATTTTTATTAATAAAAGGCATTTCCACTTTTCTGTTTATATAATATATTTATGTGTAATAGAAAAGGTCCATTGATATTTTGTTAGAAATATTATTCTTAAGTTGTTAAGAATATGAGTGACAATATTTCTAGCACAAAGTATCATAAATAGGTTCACAATCGAGGATACTTCATAATAAGGACATGACTTATCCAGAAAGATTGTATTCATGTTTGTTCCCAAGTTATTTATATGAGATATAAATAAGATGGAATGGTGAGTCTCATGCCATATAACAAACATGATAGGCACTTATAAATGATAAGTAGGCCGAACCAGTGACACTTATGACAAGCACATGGAGTTTACTCTTGTCAATGTTTTGTCATAAATCATATTAGTGCATATAATCTTTAGACCTGAGATAGCACAGTTATCTTGTATATAGGTAGTTTGAGTTTGATGATGCTTTCATACTTGTACTGTGTATGGGTATATGGGCATGTGTTGGCTCCTACTAGTTATATATGGAGGTAGGTGTTGATCAAGATGGAATCTGTTCCTCTAAGTAAATAGAGATAAAATCCTATGTTCATTTAATTGTTCTTGATGTTTCAAGTTCCTGGCCAGGATAGATAGATTTATTCAGAAAAGAGTTTCTGATGAGAAAATCTTTTTAATCAAGAACTGGAATTAAAAGAGAACATAATATTCATAGCAAATGGAGTTTGACATAAACCATGACTCCAGCTTGAGTTGGGATTTTATAACAGAGAGATTCTAGTGCATGGTAACATATGATTATAGGTTCATTTAAGGTAAACCTTATTACTAATTGGGTGGCTATGGCATGCTATGCTAGGTGTTAACCATGGTCTATGAGGTTCATAAAATGACTTAGAGAAATCATTTATGGTAAGAAAGAGTTCTGATGATATTAAGAGTTGATATCATGTCTCATTGCCAATTAGTGATGAGCCTAGTAAGTCACACACATACACAAGTTATCACCTAATTAAATATGATTTAATTAATTAATTAAAGAGTTTAAATTGATTAATTAAATAGGTTTGGTTTGCAATTAGATTGCAAAGTCCCTAGCATGACTTGAAACCAAATCTAGATTATTGGATGTATAATATAAGTTAAATTTATATTTAAAGTGTTTAAATATGAATTTAATTAATGAGAAATTAATTAATAGAGATTAATTAATTAATTTATATTTGATATAAATTAATTAGAAGAAGAAAATAATTATTTTGGGTTAAGAACTCAAAATTAAGACACAGGGGCATTTTGGTCATTTTGCAGTGTGACACGTGGCACCATGAGATGGTGACACATGGCATAACACATAAGCTTGCCAAATGTTTTTTAATCATGTAAAATGATTAAAATCAAGATTAAATATAGGTTTGACACTTGGCACAATGTGATTGGGTCACTTAAACCTAGAGCTAATCAAAGGGTGACATGTGGCAAGGGTTTAATGTGTTAACCTAGCTATTTAAGTGTTGTTATGAGAAAATAAAACACAACCAGCAGCCACACTCCTTTGTCATGCCACTTTGAGGGTTTTTATCTCTTCTTCTTCATCTCTTATTAATTCAAAGAGATTAGCCATCAATCTCTTGAATTAAGAACACTAGGAATTGTTTGTAGTGTCCTGTTTACATCTCTAAACTCTTAAAAGGCAGAACTTGAATTTCTAATTAATAGAAAAGGCTTTAGAAGCTGTTCAAGGGCTGCCATAGGTGTTCTTGGTGTGGACAAGCTAGAGGGACAACATCTAGTGTCCTGAAGACGAATCTCAAAGGCGCAGACACACTGCAGTGCATCAAGAGGTTAGTGTAATCGTTCTTGATTTAATCTAGGGTTCTAAAATTAATCTGATTAATTTTAAAATCTTAAATGGCAAATACAGATCCAAAAACATATTAAAAGAGTTTTAATATGTTGTTTATCATTGAAATCAAATAGATAAAAATAAATCTTGCATGATGCATGTGACCCTAGGTGAAAATTTTTGAATTCAATGGTATAAACTTGTGTTTTTCACGCTTCCGTTCCTTCATATTGAATGTCCTCCTCCTCCGATCTCTTCCAATGTAGAAGGGGAGTATTCTGGCCCTTCTATTAGGACGCTCTCCCGAGGAGCTCAACTCCTTATCCAATCGCTGGAAAGAAACCGCTCCACCCGAGGGAATCTTGGTCTAGCCAAGGTCATGGGTGCTTTCATATGCTTCCAAGAAGATCGGAACCATTTGGCTGAGGAGAGTAATGACAATATTCTAACTCAGACAATGAGTTTGGGCTTGGAGGCTATTGCAAACCAACACGTGATCAAAGAAAAAGCCCACGTCTTAAGGAAGGAGATTCTTAAGGCAGTCCAGGATGCATCAACTGCAAAGGTTCAGCTCTCCACTGCCAATGATTACATCATCAAACTAGAAGATCGGATGAAGTATTGCGAAGAGAGGATAACTGAAGTGGAGCAAGAACTTGAAGTCTCTCGGGCTGGTCAATCTGCCAATCTTGCTCATTTTTCTAAGGAACTTCAGCAAAGGATGAGGAGCTCCAAGCAAAGGAGGACGAGAGCACTACAAAAGAGGCTGGGCATATGTGAACGCCCATAACATCTTCCTATGCGAACTAAAGAAGCATTATCCTGAGGAGGACTTTTCCTGAATGGATAAGCTCATCCTAGTGGCCAAAGAGGATAGCGGTGAGGAGCACGAGGGTGAGGAGAGAGAGTGTAACACTCTCACTTTAGGTAGTCCGTACATTCTATTGTTCCGGCAACTAACATCTGTTTGGACAGCCAGGATGACTGGAACTACACTTCAACTAGAGTGAGGAGGTATAAATTGATTGAATCAAGACCAAATAAAATTAAGGTAAAATATAAGAAATAAATTGCATATGAGTTAAATGAGCCGGAGTCATAGCGATAATCGGGGTGACCTCACAGGAAAGCGACTACGAAGACAGTTGTCGACCCCAGACCCGCGAGGAACCCTATGAAATAAATTTTGGGACTCCAGTGAATAGATATTGAGGTTTAAAAGACATTAAAAATATCAAAGAAAATTTAGAAAAATTTATTTATCGGCATAGACTAAAAATAACCCGGTGAGCCTAATGAAGGGCATTTTGGTCATTTCAACCTCAGAGTTGAATTTTGACCTAAATATTAATTAAAAATGAGAGAGAATAAATTAATTAAAATGAATTAAAACATGAAATTATGTAATGGAGAATGGAAAATAAAAAGGGAAAAGAAAGAATTAAAAATACAAATATTAATTATGACATCATAAAAGTGGTAACCAATCAAAGGTTGACAAACAAATTAAAGGGATAAGAGAGATCATAAAAGACAAAATTTGACTAAAAATTTTAGCTCATCTTCTCACTTTCTTTCCCTCAAGTGGCCGGCCATCCATGACAGCCTAACTCCTCCATTTTCATCAAGCTTTAAGCTTGATTTCCACGCTTTCTTCACCTCAAAACCCTAGTTTGCCTTTACTAAAGTTAGTCCCCATACCAAGAGGAAGCTTTTGATTGTTATAAAGTGAAGAAATTTTAAGGTTTACAAAAGTCAAGAATTGAATTACAAGAGGTTAGTGCCTAATATCATTATCTCTTTTGTTTAAAGTTTGATTTAGACTTAAGAAGAGTTGAAATTACTTAAAATAAAAAGAAAATGATAACTTTGTGTAGAATTAAATTTTCAGCAGCTATGAGAATTGATAGGATTTTGATGATATGAAGGTTATACTTGTGGTTATAAGTGTTGATTAATAAGTAATTGTGATTAACATGTTGATTTACATGTGATGTGCATAAATTGAGACCTTGAGTTAGGGTTTGAATAAATTTTGTTACCTTGGTGATATGGCTTGAAGGTGATCTTGTTGAGACTGTTTGTTGATCATTTGAAGTGTTATGAGTGAGAAATTATAGTTGGGAGTAAGGAGGATGGCTTATTAGAAGTGATGTTTCATGTGCAGGAATTCTGGACCAATGAGTCCTGCAAGATTAAATAGTCATAAGTAGAGTTATGTTGCTCCAATTGGTGTGAGACCAATTGGAGATGACACCTAGGATAATTTGTCACATTTTTCATGAAGGAATGATGCCTAAAAACTGTCCTTAACCTGGCCAAATATTGGCTTGAATCTGGGTAACCTTATTTTAGACATGGAAAAATGACCAAATGAACAGTAAATGTTCAAATGGCCATAACTTCCACTAGACAGTCCAAATGACCTGAATTTTATACCATTGGAAAGATTAGACCTAGGACTACAACTTTCATTGAGAGCACCAAGCCCAGAAACGCCTCCAACAAAATGAAATTATTGACTCAAGTTAGGATACCAAACTGACCTGCACCACTCTGCCCAGAATTTCCTGGACTAAAGCTTATCCAACCAGTTTTGGCCAAATATCCATAACTTGGTCTACAAAAACCCAAATTCAATGAAACTAGTGGCAAAATTTCTATAAGACATAGATCTACAAAATTGGTTTCTTGACCCAACCCCAAAAACCAATGGAAATAGGTCAATTGACTAGGTTAAGTTAACATATAAATTCTGGAAATTTTCAAAAGAACCATTTGACCCCAGAACACTCATTTAGCTATATCTCCTGCTAGAAAACTCCAATTAGGTTGAGACATACTGATCTGGAACCCTAAGAAATAGGGCTCTAACTTTGTTTTAGACTTGGTTCTCAAATTATGAACATAAGAACCCTAAAATGGGAATCAAATTTTCTGATCTAAACATAAGTCTTAGTAGAATAGGGTACATGAGTCCAGGCCAATGATTTGGCCATAATTAATTCTACAAAACTTGAAAAATTGTAATAAAAATTTTTGAGTGACTATAAGACATAGAGTAATAACTTTTACGAAGAACCTTAGGCCTAAAAATGACTATAACATGATCAATTAATTAGACAAAAACAGACTCTATAATTTGCCAAATTCTGGACCTTGAGAAAGGTTCATAAAATAACTTAGCCTATGATATGAAACAAAATGGAATAAGTTGTTAAGCATAAAAATAACTTGAATTAATGAAACTATAAGTATGAAATAACATTATTATGCCCAAAGTACACCTAGACTTATTTATATAGCTTGGATCGATTGGTATACCAATTAGGGATTACATATTGCAGTACTGCCCACAGGAATAATCATTGACAGACAACATATGTCTAAGATGATTGTTCTACTAGCTTTATGCTTGCTCGATGGCCATAGTGCCAATTTTCATTATTACTGGCTTATGCTTGCCCGCTGGCCTTGTGCCTAACATGACCATTGTATACATGTTAGACATACGGCTGTCTAACTAGTATACTCCCGTGTATCTAGTCTTTATAGTCTGTCATAGGTTACTTGGGCACATATAAACATAATAGGTCTGAGAATGGAACAAATGAACTAAAAAGACCCTAATTAAGTAATTGCTCCCAAAGTTTTAGAAATATGTAAAAGATTTTAATTTCATGAAATCCTACACATCTTTATAAGATTATGTATGAGATAATTATTTCAATTCTTAGTTATTTTATTACAAATTATTGTACCACTAAGCAGAAATGCTTAGCGCGTTGGTTTTTCCATCGCTTAGGTACAGGAGAACACCAGCAGCAGCAGCAGTAGTACAAGAGGATCAGATCTGCTACAAGGTCGGTGTCACCTCACCAGTTCATTTTTGGTAGGGCTCATGTACATACTAGATTTTGTATTTTGGTATTGTATGTAATTAAAGGATGTAGATATTTTTGAATTGTATATAAATTGTAAATTATTGTATATGTAAACTTTATATAAATGAAATGTAATTTATTTTCTTGAAATTGATATGAGCATGAGAAATGATATGATGAATGATTAGATCAAATGGATATGAATTGTTTTAACAGGTAACATGAAACCCACCATGCACTAATAGAACAGATGGGACTCTGTATGGGTCTCCATAAGAATGAAATGGGATAAAAAAAAATTTCTACAAGTGAGATAATAAAATTAAATGGATATTAAATTAATATTGTAAACGATAAGACAGGATAGGGTGCTTTGGCACTGAATGTAGCACGCTTTACTCAGCTACACTGTAGACGGGAGAGGAGTGTTATAGAGAGAGGAATGTAACTGGGGCGCAGGGCGGAGAAGACCCCCCTTGCTTGTAACACCCTCATTGTATCCATTCCGTACATTCTACTATTCCGGTGATCAGTGTCGATCTAGACAGCTAGAACGTCTGGAAAAATATTTAAACTAAAGTGAGGAACCATAATTAACTCAAATATTAATAAGAAAAATTTAGGAAAAATTTTAGAAATAAAATACAACCAAGTTAAATGAGCCGGTGCCCTAGCGATAGGTAACCCAGAGAGAAGTTGCGGTCTTCTCAACTAGGAGCCTTAAACCTGAGAGAAAATTCATAAAATAATTTTTGGGACACTAGAGAAGAGTCATTGAGGTTTCTATGGCATTATAATGCCAAGAAAATGCTTAGAAAAATTTTTCAATCGGTCCAGACAATTTTAGTATGTTAAGCCAAACAGAGGGCATTTTGGTCATTTCGCTTACAGAGGTGATTTTTGGCCGACTTGTCCAGTTAAGTAAATAATTATTATAATCTAAAATATGAATAAATATTGCTAAAAATTTAATTGAAATTGAGTAGAAAAGAAAAGGAAAGAAAAATGATAGAAATTAGGAATTATGACATCACATGATGTCATTAAAGCACTCCCACCCAATCACATTGTGACACCTATCTATAAACATAATTAAAAGCCTAAAATGGGCAGAAAAATTGAAGAAACAATCTGCCTTCTTCTTCTTCCCAAAACTAGCCGTAACCCGCTTCCCACACCCTTCCACCTTTGAAGCTTCACCCAGGCTTCCAAACCTCTACCAAAACCACCTCAAAACCTCATCTTTCGTTCACAAAAATTTGTCTCTATCACTAGAGCTAGACTTGGGCAGCCATTAGAAGAGGAGAAAGTGGAAGAAAGTGAGGTGTGAATAAGCTTAGAAAATCACCAAAGAGGTTAGTGCCATATTCTTTGCTTTTACATCTTTCTAAACATGAATTTAAGCTAAGTTAAGTTGAGAATTTGATAAAAATTGAATTAATGAGGCATGATTATGTTCCATGAAATTTTGGCAACCTTGACATGAGTTAGGGTTAGGAGAATTCTTTGATTTAAAGTGACATATTAACTGCCCCTAGTATAAATTATATGATTAGTATAGCAAATTAGGGGTAAGATGCATGAATTGGAGGCTTGGTCAATTAGGGTTAGGGTTTTGAAATTTAATTTTAGTGGTGGATGAAAATGGACATAAACTAAAGTTGTAATGGTCAATTAGTGACCATTTGTCTATGTTTGATTAGGAAATGAAGTGATTTGTGCCATGGGAATTAAAGTTAGGTATGCTGTCCTTGAGTGCCCTGCAGGTCTGGATGTGAGTCTAGCATGTTTGGGCAGCTATAAATGGAGTTGTAGAGGTTCAATTGGTGCAAGGCTAATTGGAAATGAAACTACACACATAATGACACAACTTTGGTGAAGAAACCTTGCCCAGAATGTAACACCCCAAAGTTCGGTAGTGCGTTCTACTGCTCCGGTGACCAGTGTTGTCCGGACAGCTAGGATGCCTAGAACTACACTTCAATATGAGTGAGGAGACATAAAATAATGAAATACAAGAAAAGAAAATACAAGAAAAACAAAGGAAAAATAATAGCAAAGAAATGTGATCAAGTTAAGCGTAGGAAACCTAGCGATGATGGGGATCAGCCTTTGGGAAGTCACGGCGTGGACCGTTGACTAGCCCTGGACTGCGGGGAACCCTGGAAAACATTTTTTGGACTTAAAAAGACATCAATTGAAGTATAAATATCATTAGAAATAACAAAGAAAAATTAAATAATTAGTACAAAGAAAAGTGAGAAATCAAAAAACAGACAAAACTCGGTGTTACCGAAAAATCAGGAATGCAACCCGAACAAGGGTATTATGGTCATTTGACATCCCGAATTGTCTTTTGACCTAAATTTCCATTAAAAATAAATAGTATTACACTTAGAAAATAAAATGAAAAATTAATTTGGTGGTACCTAAAGTAAATAGCAAAAATCATGGGTTAATGTGGGATAAATGAATAATTAACTTATAATATGAATTAATTAAGTAAGTGGTCCACTAATGAATAAAATAAACATGAAGTGGGACATGTGTACACCTAATATGCAGCTGAATACTTCATCTTCTCCATTTCCATAAAACCAGCCGAATTGAAGGTGAGAGGAAACCTCCATTGGCGTTTTCATGCAAGCTCTCTTAACTCCTCCATTTCAACCCCAATCACTTAAGTAGCTTCATGAAAAATTGTCTACACATCACAAGGAAGGGTTTGATACTAAAATCAAGAAGTTTGGTGAAGGTTTAGCAAGTTCCAACCATAAGGTAAGTTAGCATTTTTGAAGATAGCTTTGTTAAACCTTGTGTGCATGTTATGGGTGTTGAATTTGTGAAGAAAATTTTTAAGTTGAAGAGTTATTGAGATATCCATTTTTGGGCAGCCATGTAGTCATGTATTTGATGAGATAATTGTGCATATATTTGATGGGAAATGATGTTGGTTATGGTGATTTAATAACTTAGTGAATTACTTCGTATGTATATGGTGATTTTGCATTTAGAATGGAAATTGATGAATTGTAGGACACTTTGGTGTTGAGAGACATTTTCGGCAGCGTTGGAACTCTTGGATAAGTGTATGTGTTCATGAAGATATGGGCATAATTGTGGCATTAAGGATAGATGGATATGTATATGAAATTGTTGTGTAAAGTGTATGTAAAAACTAGTAATGTTTTTGTGTATGTGTAATTGTATTTGGACTTTGGAAATTAGAATTATATTTGGTGTGTTGAGGATAATTGTAATCTGCCCAAAGTAATGTTAATGTAAAGTGGAATATGTTTTTGGTAATGTACCAAAACAGATTTGGTAGGGAAGTAAACATATTGCAAGGTAAGTGTGTGATTGATGTGTGTTTAAGCAAGGTAACTAAGGGCAGTGTACATTTTAGCCAATAAGTTTAAATGTGTAACCTCAATTGGTATGAGACCAATTGGAGGTGGAACTAGGCACAAAATGTGCCAACTTTCATTGAGAAAGCATACCAAAATTCTGCTTGCAAGGTGACCTAAGAAAATGACCAATTCGGATTAGGTACAATTAGGACCTGAAAAATGACCAATTGGGCAGCAGTGAGTGTTTAGGCCATAACTCACTCAAAACAGGTCCAATTGACCTGAAATTTTAACCATGAATAGTTAAGACCCATACCTACAAGTCTTATGAAGACACCAAAACCCAGAAATGACCATAAGCAAGTCAAACAACTTGCACAAGTTCGGGTCCAAAAACTGGCCGAACCAGAGTTGACCAAATTGACCTAAAATTGACCTAATTTGATACCATTTGACCAGCAATAGTATAATGACCATAACTCGGTCTACTTAACTTGGAATGACCTAAAATTTTGCACCGCGGTCCATAAGACATAGATCTACAAGTTTGTAGTTTTGACCGAAACCCGAAAACCTAGGGAACTAGATCGTCCGGCTAGGTCAAACTAGTATCCCGAAATCCAGCAATTTGCAATGAAATGCAAGAAAACGCAATATACATAGAATTGAGTTTGGTAACACGTACCAACCCTAAAACCCTATCGAATGTGACATATAAAGGACACTAAAACCTAATTTACCTAGAAAACATCGAGGGTCGGTATATTAGGTGATTAAGCTAATAAAGGTATTCAGTGAATTGTTTATCGAACATTATCGTTAGAGGCAAATTAATTTAGCACTGAAACACTTCAAATTGTGTTTCTCAGTTAACAAGGACTCAGCAAAAGGGAAAGAAATACTGAGTCAAGACCAGGAGACAAATATCAGAGGTTTGTGCACAACAACTATTTCTTTTGAATTTTTCAATTGAAATGAATTATGACTATTTGTACATTATTGTTTTAAATTGTGGAAATGTGTTTGAATGGATATTTATTGATTGAAAAGCATTGGAAATGGTTTGAAACCACAGCTATCATGTATATTGATTGTATTCCTCGCTAGCTTGTCTAGTGGGACGAATTGAATTCCCTCTCTGGTTGAAGTGTTGAGGTGTGTGCCTGTTGAGGACGAATTGGATGAGTACTCATATTTTTGCTAGCTAGCTATGTTATTCCTCATTAGTCATTGAATTTTGGGATGAATTGAATGCCTCATTAGCCATCGGCTTTTGGGATGAATTGAACCTTGGAACATGATTAAGCTGTGTGTGATTTATTGATATGTATTGTGAGATTGTGAAATGAATTTAAACTCTTATTGACATATATTGTCTTTTGAATTCAACCATGATCTGACTTATTGAAATTTATTGTGATATTGAGAAAGGGAGTTTAAATTCTTGTTGACAATTACTGTCTTGAAATTAACTATGGTTTTAAGTATCCACTATTTATATGATTTATGAATTGTGATTTAAATTGTATTTGGTTAATGTTGTGCACCACTGAGACATTGTCTCAAATGATAGCTTTATTATTGTCGCAGTAGACAGATAGACAGGCGTGATTAAGTTAGGTGCTAGTACCTCCAGCGAGAGACTACCGGGTATAATGAGTATACCAGTATTTTGTATTTTGTAATGTAATGTATGTTCACTGTATGTACATATTATTGTTGGTTTTGAGCAGTTGTAAATTAAAATTATACATTGGAGTTGTAAAGTAAATTATGAGATATTTTGACTTGTAAAAATTGTATTATATTTTCTCTATCTCAGTCCTTGAAAAATTACTGTGAATTTGACTTGAGAAATGTGTTGTGTTGAGAAAGATGTTGAAGTTGAGATTTGGAAAAATATATTGAAGTGTCTTTTTACAGGTTTTCTGAAGAACTGTTTTATCCAAAATACAGATGGTACTCTGCCAAAATTTTTACAGAAATTCCAAATAAATCAAATGAGTTAATTGTTTCACTTCAGTTCACCAAAGTCTTTAAGACCTATAAATAGTGCTCACCACTGTAAAAGAAGTAAGAAAAGTTTTTAAAATCCCTTGTAGTGTATTTAATGGGTTATCAGTAGACGGAGTTGGTAATTCATTAAGTATACTACGGGATCATGTTATGCCTTACAGAGGGGTAGGGTGTGACATGTTTTAGTTGTATCAGAGCAAAGTTTTTAAATTCTGTTTTCGCCTATTACTTGAATATTCTTTCTTCATAGTACAACTGCTCAACATCATTGTTTGATACATACAGTATATTACATTATAAATATGCATTAACAGGAGGAAATCTCCTTGTGTTATTTGTTCAGGAGATCTAAAATCCTCGCATTGAATATGGAAGAGGGTGATCGTTCAGTCGATCAATCTATTGAGGCTGAGGTGCAAGGGGATGCCCCAGGCCTACAAAATTTTAGTGGTTCAAAGACACCGGCCCTTGCAAGATCTGCAGTTTCTGCTCAGTTCGCTCAGCAGATGGCTGCAATGTTCCAACAAATGGCTGGCAATGTACCTACTCAAGTCCCAATACAGACACCAGTGGTACAACCACAGTCTCCTACTAGGCAGTATGATAAATTGATGAAATATGGGGTTACAGAGTTTAAGGGGACAGTAGATCCTCTAGAAGCTGAACAATGGTTAGAGAGGATGGATAGGGTGTTCAAGAAGCTACATTGTACAGAAGAGCTTAGATTTGAATACTCAGTGTCCTTACTACAGGGGGATGCTTATGACTGGTGGAAAACCATTCCCCACAGTCTGGTAGAACCTGCAGTGCTAACATGGAATGACTTCCTCAGGGAATTCAGGCAGAAATATGTCCTTGATGCTTATATAGACCAGAAGCTGCAAGAGTTCCTAAGTTTGAAACAGGGGGGCAGATCAGTGGCTGAGTATGAAAGGGAATTTTCCCTCCTGAGCCATTACGCAGTAAGTTTGCTTACTACCAGCAGGGAGAGATGCAAGAGGTTTGAAACTGGCTTGAAGCCCAGTATCAGAGTATAAGTGGTTGGCTTTAAACACACTAACTTCTCTGAACTTGTTTCTCAAGCCCTAAAGTTGGAAAGAATTGAGATTGAGACTGCTCCTGAGAGAAAGAAATTAGAGAAGACAGAGAAAGAGGGAAAGTCAGTAGAACAGAGTTCCAGTGGTCATACTGGAAAGAGGAAGAACTATGGGGGACATGGCAGAGGTGGCAAGAAGTCTGGTAGGGGAAGATATTCAGGACAGAGACCTCCCCTATCTGGTCAGCAGAGTACCAGAGGTTCCTATCCTCCCCGCCAATGTGAAACTTGTGGAAAAAATCATGGTGGGATATGCTATAAGGCTATTGGAGCCTGTTATAACTGTGGAGGCACCGGACACTTTGCCAAGGACTGCACCAGTAGTCGCAGAGTTGGACCACCTCCTACTACTGCAGAAGGGTCAGTTCAGAGCCCTGTCACCAGAAGTTCACAACCACCCAAAGAGGTAGAGGCGGGGTAGAGGTAGCCCAGTGACAGCCAAGGCACGGTGCAACAATCGAGCAAGACAGGTGCTCCAATCGGAATGTATGCAATGAGACAGAGGAAGAGGCGAGACATCTGATGTTGTGGCTGGTACCTTCTCAACTTTTAACCAAAATGTGTTTGTGTTATTTGATCCGGGCTCTACCCATTCTTATGTGAGTGCTAGCATCATTGATTGCATTGCTGTTCCATGTACAAAAATGGACTTTGAGGTGCTAGTAACAAGTCCACTAGGACAGGAAGTTAGGGTTAATAGGATGTATAGAGATTGTCCTTTGGTGATCCAAGGACACACTTTTCTGTCCGATATCATTGAAATGCCCTTCAGAGATTATGATATCATCTTGGGCATGGATTGGTTAGCTAGGCATCATGCCATGATTGACTGTAGGCTGAAGACAGTCACTTTTGGCCTTCCTCAGTATAGTGATGTGGTAATACAAGGGGAGAGGCAGTTATTGCCATCAAACATCATTTCGGCTGCACTAGCCAGAAAAATGATCAGAAAGGGGTGTGAAGCCTACTTGGCACATGTGGTAGTCACCCAAGTGGGGAGTCTAGCATTGAAGGACATCCCTATAGTACATGACTTTCCAGATGTGTTTCCTGATGAATTGCCAAGATTACCTCCGGAAAGAGAAGTGCAGTTTGAAATTAATGTTATGCCTGGTGTGGATCCAATCTCCATAACGCCATACAGAATGGCACCAGCAGAGTTGAAGGAGTTGAAGATACAGTTGCAAGAACTACTTGAAAAGGGCTTCATCCGCCCTAGTGTGTCACCTTGGGGAGCACCAGTGTTGTTTGTTAAGAAGAAGGATGGTACTCTCCGCTTATGCATTGACTACCGGCAGTTGAATAAGGTGACAATAAAGAATAGATATCCATTGCCTCGCATTGATGATCTGTTTGATCAATTGAAAGGTGCAACTGTATTCTCCAAAATTGATTTGCGATCTGGTTATTATCAGTTGAAGGTGCAAGAGCAGAGTATTCCAAAAACTGCCTTCAGAACTCGATATGGCCACTATGAGTTTCTAGTAATGCCATTCGGGTTAACAAATGCTCCAGCTGCTTTTATGGATCTGATGAACACTATCTTCAGACCATATCTCGATAAATTTGTGGTGGTGTTTATTGATGACATTTTGATTTATTCAAGGAATGCAGAGGAGCATGACAGACATCTGCGGATTGTACTGCAGACTTTAAGGGAGAAACAACTATACGCCAAATTGTCGAAGTGTGAATTTTGGCTGAAAGAAATCTCCTTTTTGGGACATGTTGTGTCAGCTGAAGGGATCAAGGTAGATTCCAGCAAGGTAGAAGCTATCCTTAATTGGAAGCCGCCCAGGAACATCACAGAAATTCACAGTTTTCTGGGTTTAGCAGGATATTACCGTCGGTTTGTGAAGGGGTTCTCTATGTTATCTTCTCCACTGACCAAACTGCTTCGGAAAGATGTAAAATTTCAGTAGACAGATAAATGCCAGCAAAGTTTTGATGAGTTAAAGAGGTGTTTGACTGAAGCTCCAGTCCTCACTTTACCTACTCCGGGTAAAGAATACACAGTTTATAGTGATGCTTCTCACAATGGGTTAGGCTGTGTACTGATGCAAGATCGGAATGTCATTGCTTATGCATCACGCCAGCTGAAACCGCATGAGATGAATTACCCAACACATGATCTGGAGCTAGCAGCTATTATTTTTGCTCTGAAGATCTGGAGACACTATTTGTATGGGGAGAAATGCTACATTTACACAGATCACAAGAGCTTGAAGTACTTAGGTACCCAGAAGGAATTGAATTTGAGGCAGAGGAGATGGTTAGAACTCATCAAAGATTATGATTGCTTAATAGACTATCAGCCGGAGAAAGCAAATGTGGTGGCTGACGCCTTAAGTCGTAAGACTATGGCAAGTCTCAGAGTTTCTCCTTTGTCCATGGTATATGAATTGAAAGCACAGCATGCCAGTTTAGAGATTGATGATGAGGGACAGACAGTAGTTGCATGGCATGTACAGCCAGTGTTGATTGATCAGATCAGAATGGCTGCTCAGAGTGATGAAAAGTATCAGAAGCTACTTGGGAACGTGAAGAGGATATGAGGAGAAAATACCCACAGCTATTCAGAGACTAATGCCAGGTAAAATTTCGAGACGAAATTTATTTAAGGGGGGGGAGAGTTGTAACACCCCAAAGTTCGGTAGTGCGTTCTACAGCTCCGGTGACCAGTGTTGTCCGGACAGCTAAGATGCCTAGAACTACACTTCAATATGAGTGAGGAGACATAAAATAATGAAATACAAGAAAAGAAAATACAAGAAAAACAAAGGAAAAATAATAGCAAAGAAATGTGATCAAGTTAAGCGAGCCGGGAAACCTAGCGATGGGGGACCGCACCGGGAAGTCACGGCGTGGACCGTTGACTAGCCCTAGACTGCGGGGAACCCTGGAAAACATTTTTTGGACTTAAAGAGACATCAATTGAAGTATAAATATCATTAGAAATAACAAAGAAAAATTAAATAATTAGTACAAAGAAAAGTGAGAAATTGAAAAACAGACAAAACTCGGTGTTACCGAAAAATCAGGAATGCAACCCGAACAAGGGCATTATGGTCATTTGACATCTCGAATTGTCTTTTGACCTAAATGTCCATTAAAAATAAATAGTATTACACTTAGAAAATAAAATGAAAAATTAATTTGGTGGTACCTAAAGGAAATAGCTAAAATCATGGGTTAATGTGGGATAAATGAACAATTAACTTATAATATGAATTAATTAAGTAAGTGGTCCACTAATGAATAAAATAAACATGAAGTGGGACATGTGTACACCTAATATGCAGCTGAATACTTCATCTTCTCCATTTCCATAAAACCAGCCGAATTGAACGTGAGAGGAAACCTCCATTGGCGTTTTCATGTAAGCTCTCTTAACTCCTCCATTTCAACCCCAATCACTTAAGTAGCTTCATGAAAAATTGTCTACACATCACAAGGAAGGGTTTGATACTAAAATCAAGAAGTTTGGTGAAGGTTTAGCAAGTTTCAACCATAAGGTAAGTTAGCATTTTTGAAGATAGCTTTGTTAAACCTTGTGTGCATGTTATGGGTGTTGAATTTGTGAAGAAAATTTTTAAGTTGAAGAGTTATTGAGATATCCATTTTTGGGCAGCCATGTAGTCATGTATTTGATGAGATAATTGTGCATATATTTGATGGGAAATGATGTTGGTTATGGTAATTTAATAACTTAGTGAATTACTTCATATGTATATGGTGATTTTGCATTTAGAATGGAAATTGATGAATTGTAGGACACTTTGGTGTTGAGAGACATTTTCGGCAGCCTTGGAACTCTTGGATAAGTGTATGTGTTCATGAAGATATGGGCAGAATTGTGGCATTAAGGATAGATGGATATGTATATGAAATTGTTGTGTAAAGTGTATGTAAAAACTAGTAATGTTTATGTGTATGTGTAATTGTATTTGGACTTTGGAAATTAGAATTATATTTGGTGTGTTGAGGATAATTGTAATCTGCCCAAAGTAATGTTAATGTAAAGTGGAATATGTTTTTGGTAATGTACCAAAACAGATTTGGTAGGAAAGTAAACATATTGCAAGGTAAGTGTGTGATTGATGTGTGTTTAAGCAAGGTAACAAAGGGCAGTGTACATTTTAGCCAATAAGTTTAAATGTGTAACCTCAATTGGTATGAGACCAATTAGAGGTGGAACTAGGCACAAAATGTGCCAACTTTCATTGAGAAAGCATACCAAAATTCTGCTTGCAAGGTGACCTAAGAAAATGACCAATTCGGATTAGGTACAATTAGGACCTGAAAAATGACCAATTGGGCAGCAGTGAGTTTTTAGGCCATAACTCACTCAAAACAGGTCCAATTGACCTGAAATTTTAACCATGAATAGTTAAGACCCATACCTACAAGTCTTATGAAGACACCAAAACCCAGAAATGACCATAAGCAAGTCAAACAACTTGCACAAGTTCGGGTTCAAAAACTGGCCGAACCAGAGTTGACCAAATTGACCTAAAATTGACCTAATTTGATACCATTTGACCAGCAATAGTATAATGACCATAACTCGGTCTACTTATCTCGGAATGACCTAAAATTTTGCACCGTGGTCCATAAGACATAGATCTACAAGTTTGTAGTTTTGACCGAAACCCGAAAACCTAGGGAACTAGATCGTCCGGCTAGGTCAAACTAGTATCCCGAAATCCAGCAATTTGCAATGAAATGCAAGAAAACGCAATATACATAGAATTGAGTTTGGTAACACGTACCAACCCTAAAACCCTATCGAATGTGACATATAAAGGACACTAAAACCTAATTTACCTAGAAAACATCGAGGGTCGGTATATTAGGTGATTAAGCTAATAAAGGTATTCAGTGAATTGTTTATCGAACATTATCGTTAGAGGCAAATTAATTTAGCACTGAAACACTTCAAATTGTGTTTCTCAGTTAACAAGGACTCAGCAAAAGGGAAAGAAATACTGAGTCAAGACCAGGAGACAAATATCAGAGGTTTGTGCACAACAACTATTTCTTTTGAATTTTTCAATTGAAATGAATTATGACTATTTGTACATTATTGTTTTAAATTGTGGAAATGTGTTTGAATGGATATTTATTGATTGAAAAGCATTGGAAATGGTTTGAAACCACAGCTATCATGTATATTGATTGTATTCCTCGCTAGCTTGTCTAGTGGGACGAATTGAATTCCCTCTCTGGTTGAAGTGTTGAGGTGTGTGCCTGTTGAGGACGAATTGGATGAGTACTCATATTTTTGCTAGCTAGCTATGTTATTCCTCATTAGTCATTGAATTTTGGGATGAATTGAATGCCTCATTAGCCATCGGCTTTTGGGATGAATTGAACCTTGGAACATGATTAAGCTGTGTGTGATTTATTGATATGTATTGTGAGATTGTGAAATGAATTTAAACTCTTATTGACATATATTGTCTTTTGAATTCAACCATGATCTGAATTATTGAAATTTATTGTGATATTGAGAAAGGGAGTTTAAATTCTTGTTGACAATTACTGTCTTGAAATTAACTATGGTTTTAAGTATCCACTATTTATATGATTTATGAATTGTGATTTAAATTGTATTTGGTTAATGTTGTGCACCACTGAGACATTGTCTCAGCGATAGCTTTATTCTTTATCGCAGTAGACAGATAGACAGTAGGCAGATTAGGCTGCTAGTACCTCCAGCGAGAGACTACCGGGTATAATGAGTATACCAGTATTTTGTAATGTAATGTATGTTCACTGTATGTACATATTGTTGTTGGCTTTGAGCAGTTGTAAATTAAAATTATACATTGGAGTTGTAAAGTAAATTATGAGATATTTTGACTTGTAAAAATTGTATTATATTTTCTCTATCCTAGTCCTTGAAAAATTACTGTGAATTTGACTTGAGAAATGTGTTGTGTTGAGAAAAATGTTGAAGTTGAGATTTGGAAAAATATATTGAAGTGTCTTTTTACAGGTTTTCTGAAGAACTGTTTTATCCAAAATACAGATGGCACTCTGCCAAAATTTTTACAAAAATTCCAGATAAATCAAATGAGTTAATTGTTTCACTTTAGTTCACCAAAGTCTTTAACACCTGTAAATAGTGCTCACCACTGTAAAAGAAGTAAGAAAAGTTTTTAAAATCCCTTGTAGTGTATTTAATGGGTTATCAGTAGACGGAGTTGGTAATTCATTAAGTATACTACGGGATCATGTTATGCCTTACAGAGGGGTAGGGTGTGACACAGAAAACCAAACCAAGTTGACCTAAAAATTGCCCTAATCCGAGTGACTTGCATTCTGCCTGGGCAAAATGACCAAATGAACAGTATTTATTCATTTGGTCATAACTCAGTGTAGAAAGCTCCAATTGACCTGAAAGTTTACCAGACCAAAGATGAGACATAGATCTACAACTTTCATGAAGAACACAAATCCAAATTCTGACCATAACCTAGTCAAATTGCCAACCAAACTTAGGTTACCAAATCTGGCAGAACCAGTTTTGCCCAGAATTTTGGATTCTGTCTAATCTGGCCAGTTATGGTTTTAGGCCATAACTTGAGCTACAAAACTCCAAATGGAGTGATTCAAAAAAGAAAATGTAACTAGACACAATAAGGAACAACTTTCATGCCGACAATTTTGCCAAATTCCTACTGTACAAATGACCAATGGAACAGTAAATATGAGGCTTGAAATCTAAAAATTGTGAATAACTAACACAAAGCTTTAAAATGGAATTGGCAACCAAAGCCAACAACTTTAGAATGCAAAATGTGGTATGTTGGTGATATTTGAGCCAATATACCTATTATCTATGAAAAAGTCAACATTTTAGTTGACTAATGAAATGAATAGTGTGAAGGAACAGAAGCGTGAAAAACACAAGTTTATACCATTGAATTCAAAAATTTTCACCTAGGGTCACATGCATCATGCAAGATTTATTTTTATCTATTTTATTTCGATGATAAACAACATATTAAAACTCTTTTAATATGTTTTTGGATCTGTATTTGCCATTTAAGATTTTAAAATTAATCAGATTAATTTTAGAACCGTAGATTAAATCAAGAATGATTACACTAACCTCTTGATGCACTGCAGCGTGTCTGCGCCTTTGAGATTCGTCTTCAGGACACCAGATGTTGTCCCTCTAGCTTGTCCACACCAAAAACACCTATGGCAGCCCTTGAACAGCTTCTGAAGCTTTTTCTATTAATTAGAAATTCAAGTTCTGCCTTTTAAGAGATTAGAGATGTAAACAGGACAATAGAAACAATTTCTAGTGTTCTTAATTCAAGAGATTGATGGCTAATCTCTTTGAATTGATGAGAGATGAAGAAGAATAGATGAAAAGCCTCAAAGTGGTGTGAAAAAGGAGAGGAGTGGCTGCCGGTTGCTTTTCTTTTTCATAACAACACTTAAATAGCTAGGTTAACACATTAAACCCTTGCCACATGTCACCCTTTGATTAGCTCTAGGTTTAAGTGACCCAATCACATTGTGCCAAGTGTCAAACCTATATTTAATCTTGATTTTAATCATCTTACATGATTAAAAAACATTTGGCAAGCTTATGTGTAATTCCATGCGTCACTATCTCATGGTGCCACGTGCCACACTGTGAAATGACCAAAATGCCCCTGTGTCTTAATTTTGAGTTCTCAACCCAAAATAATTATTTCTCTTCTTCTAATTAATTTATATCAAATATAAATTAATTAATTAATCTCTATTAATTAATTTCTCATTAATTAAATTCATATTTAAACACTTTAAATATAAATTTAACTTATATTATACATCCAATAATCTAGATTTGTTTTCAAGTCATGCTAGGGACTTTGCAATTTAATTGCAAACCAAACCTATTTAATTAATCAATTAAACTCTTTAATTAATTAATTAAATCATATTTAAATAGGTGATAACTTGTGTATGTGTGTGACTTACTAGGCTCATCACTAATTGACAATGAGACATGATATCAACTCTTAATATCATCAGAACTCTTTGTTACCATAAATGATTTCTCTAAATCATTTTATGAACCTCATAGACCATGGTTAACACCTAGCATAGCATGCCATGGCCACCCAATTAGTAATAAGGTTAACCTTAAATGAACCTATAATCATATGTTACCATGGACTAGAATCTCTCTGTTACAAAATCCCAACTCAAGCTGGAGTCATGATTTATGTCAAACTCCATTTGCTATGAATATTATGTTCTCTTTTAATTCCAGTTCTTGATTAAAAAGATTTTCTCATCAGAAACTCTTTTCTGAATAAATCTATCTATCCTGGCCAGGAACTTGAAACATCAAGAACAATTAAATGAACATAGGATTTTATCTCTATTTACTTAGAGGAACAGATTCCATCTTGATCAACACCTACCTCCATATATAACTAGTAGGAGCCAATACATGCCCATACACCCATACATAGTACAAGTATGAAAGCAGTATCAAACTCAAACTACCTATATACAAGATAACTGTGCTATCTCAGGTTTAAAGATTATATGCACTGATATGATTTATGATAAAATATTGACAAGAGTAAACTCCATGTGCTTCTCATAAGTGTCACTGGTTCGGCCTACTTATCATTTATAAGTGCCTATCATGTTTGTCATATGGCATGAGACTCACCATTCCATCTTATTTATATCTCATATAAATAACTTGGTAACAAACATAAATACAATCTTTCTGGATAAGTCATGTACTTATTATGAAGTATCCTCGATTGTGAACCTATTTATGATACTTTGTGCTAGAAATATTGTCACTCATATTCTTAACAACTTAAGAATAATATTTCTAACAAAATATCAATGGACCTTTTCTATTACACATAAATATATTATGTAAACGGAAAAGTGGAAATGCCTTTTATTAATAAAAATATGTACAAGATACATACTAAATGATATGCTCTAGGGCATACTACTAACAATCTCCCACTAGCACTAGAGCCATTCATTACAATATCTTAGACCTATCTTCTAAGATGTCGATCTAACTGAGTCTATGACATAGGCTTAGTTAATGGATCAGCTAGATTTTCAGCTGATGCTTTTTTCTGCATGGCTACATTGCCTCGCCCAACTATTTCTCTGATAATGTGGTAGCGCCTTTCTATGTATTTGGATTTCCGGTGAGACCTTGGTTCCTTAGCCTGTATGACTGCTCCATTGTTGTCACAGTGTAATGGAACTGCTGACTCAATGGAAGGAACTACTGTAAGTTCTGTCACGAACTTCTTTATCCAAACAGCTTCCTTTGCAGCATCTGATGCAGTAATACACTCAGCCTCTATAGTGGAATCTACAGTCGTGCTCTGTTTGGAACTCTTCCAACTGACTGTACCTCCATTACAAATGAACACATATCCAGAGGTAGACTTTCTATCATCGATATCTGATTGGAAATCAGAATCAGTATAACCATCCAATTGCAAGTCTCCACCTCTATAAATCAAGAATAAATCCTTAGTTCTTCTCAAGTACTTAAGGATATTCTTGACAGCTATCCAGTGTTCCAAACCTGGATTGGATTGATACTTGCTAGTCAAACTAACAGCATATGCGATATCCGGCCTAGTACACAACATTGCATGCATTAAACTTCCAATAGCCAAAGCATATGGAATTCTGGCCATCTTATCTCTTTCTTCAGGTATCTTTGGAGACATCTCTTTAGAAAGATGGATACCATGTCTCACTGGTAACAATCCTCTCTTGGAATCAAGCATGTTAAACCTCTTTAACACCTTTTCCAAGTATAGACTTTGGGATAAACCAATTATTCTTTTCACTCTATCTCTATAGATGCGAATCCCAAAAATATAGGTTGCCTCCCCTAAGTCCTTCATGGAGAATGTATTTGACAACCATACCTTTATAGTTGTCAACATACCTGTGTCATTACCCATCAACAATATGTCATCCACATATCAGACAAGGAAAGTGATAGCACTGTCACTAACCTTCTTATATACACATGGCTCATCCTCATTTTTGATAAAACCAAAGGATTTAATGGCTTCATCAAAACGGATGTTCCAACTCCTCGAAGCTTGTTTCAACCCATAAATGGATTGCTTTAGCTTGCATACCTTGGAACCATCTTGGGATTCAAATCCCCTAGGTTGTTCCATGAAAATGTTTTCTTCAATGTATCCATTGAGAAAAGCTGTTTTGACATCCATCTGCCAAATCTCATAATCATAGTATGTAGCTATTGCTAATAAAATCCTAATTGATTTAAGCATGGAAACAGGCGAGAAAGTCTCCTCATAGTCGATTCCTTGCCTTTGGTAAAACCCTTTCGCTACTAGCCTTGCCTTATAGGTCTCTATCTTTCCATCAGAACCAATTTTCTTCTTGAAAACCCATTTGTTCCCTATATGTACAATACCTTCAGGTGGGTCAACAAGATCCCAAACTTGATTCTTATACATGGAATCAATCTCGGATTTCATAGCATCAATCCATTTTGAAGAGTCTATATCTGATACAGCTTCTTCATAGGTAAGTGGATTACTTCTTCATGAGTAGACAACTCTTGTTCTTCTTCATGAAGAAAACCATATCTCACTAGTGGGTGAGATACCCTGGTTGTTCTACGAGGAACAGCTGTAGATGTTTCATCAACAGGTATAGGTTGACTAGATGGATCTATATCCATCTGATCTGTTGGTTGGTCAGAATTCTCCAATTCTAACTCTATTTTCCTTCCTTTGCCTCCTTCTTGAACAAACTGTTGTTCAAGAAATGTGGCATCTTTACTTATCACAACCTTTTGTGAAGTAGGCAAATAAAAATAATATACAAAACTATCTTTTGGATATCCAACAAATCGACCTTTTTCTGATCTGGTCTCCAATTTATCAGTGTCCAGCTTTTTGATATAAGCTGGACAACCCCAAATCTTAACATGCTTAAGACTTGGTTTTCTTCCATGCCATATCTCATAAGGTGTGGAAGAAACTGATTTTGATGGAATCCTATTCAGAATATACAAAGCTGATTCTAATGCAAATCCCCAAAAGATGATTGGCATATCAGTATAGCTCATCATACTACGTACCATATCCAATAGGGTACGATTTCTCCTTTCAGATACAGCATTCAGCTGTGGCGTTCCTGGAGGAGTTAGCTGAGAAACAATGCCATGCTCTCTCAAGTATTCATCAAATTCAGTACTCAAATATTCACCTCTACGATCTGATCGAAGAGCTTTAATACTCTTTTCTATTTGATTTTCTACTTCAGATTTAAATTCCTTAAACTTTTCAAAGGATTCATGTTTGTATTTCATCAAATACAAATACCCAAATCTTGATTTATCATCAGTAAAGGTAATAAAATAATGAAAGCCCCCTCTAGCCATTTCTTTAAATGGACCACATACATCACTATGTATTAGCTCCAAAATATTTTCAGCTCTTAGCCATTGTCCAACAAAGGGTGATCTAGTCATTTTGCCCTGAACGCAAGATTCACAAGTTGGAGTAGGCTCAGAGCCCAATGAGGATAAAATCCCCACAATGAGGATAAAATCTCCATTTTCTCCAGTTTTGTAATCCTATCTTCTGCAACATGACATAACCTTAAGTGCCAAATATATTTTGAACTTGAGTTGGTTTTCACCATGGCATTGCATTCTTTTATATCCCTTGCATTCAATTTGTGTTTGTCATTATTATTCAAATAATAAAGACCATCATTCATATAACCCGAACCAACATATTTATTTCCAAATTAAATATTGCAAACATCATCTGTGAACTGAAATTCATAGCCATTTCTAGCCAAACTAGATATAGAAATGATGTTCTTAAAAGCATCAGGTACATATAAAATATTATCCAAACACAAAACATGTCCAAACATGTAAAAAGATTTAGATCCTATGGCTAAAGCTTCAACAGTTGAGCCATTGCCAATCCGGACTCTAATATCTTGAGAACGCAAGTCGCCATCGTTTGCTAGTTCCTGCATATCATTAGAAATGTGAGAACCGCACCAAGATCTAATACCCAAGTCGTAGATGAACTATGAGTATCATCGAATCTAAATAACAAGATATGGACATACTTTCCAAGGTGTATCCTTCTTGTCCTTCAGAGAAGCAAGATACTCAGGCGGTTCCTTTTCCAAAGGCCCATCGTTTTGTGATGGAAACACTTTCTTTTGCCTCCATCAGCTTTAGTCTTCCTTTTCTGTTTAGCTATTTTCTTGGAAGGACCAGGAATCTGAGGTTTCTTTTTCTTATTGCCCTTCTTCTTATTGAACTTTCCAACAGAAGAAGATGCAACCAAAGCTACCTCTTTTCCTTTATTGCCTGGCATATTCTTTTGGGCAATAACTAGCATGTTGAGTAAACTAGCTAAGGTGCATTCCTGTTTAGTCATATGAAAATTTGTCACAAAATTCCCAAAAGACTCAGGAAGGGACTGAATGTCACACCCTACCCCTCTGTAAGGCATAACATGATCCCGTAGTATACCTAATGAATTACCAACTCCGTCTACTGATAATCCATTAAATACACTATAAGGGATTTTAAAAATTTTTCTTACTTCTTTTACAGTGGTGAGCACTATTTACAGGTGTGAAAGACTTTGGTGAACTGAAGTGAAACAACTAACTCATTTGATTTATTTGGAATATCTGTAAAAATTTTGGCAAGGTGCCATTTGTATTTTGGACAAAACAGTTCTTCAGAAAACCTGTAAAAAGCACTTCAATATATTTTCAAATCTCAACTCCAACATTTTTATCAACACAACACATTTCTCTAGTCAAATCCACAGTGATTTTCAAAGACTAAGATACAAAAATATAACACAATTTTTAAAAGTCAAATAACTCATAATTATTTTACAACTTTACTGTACAACTTAAATTTACAACTGCTCAAAACCAAGAACAAAATATACATACAGTGAATATACATTACAGTACAAAATGCCACATGTGGTATACTCACTATACCCAAAATCTCTCGCTGGCGGTACTAGCAGCCTAGTCTGCTGTCCTGTCTGTCTCTCTACCTGCGACAGCAATAAAAAGCTATCGCTGAGACAATGTCTCAGTGGTGCACAACATTAACCAAATACAATTTTTAAATCACAATTCATAAATCATATCAATAGTGGATACTTAAAACCATAGTTAAATTCCAGACAATGAATGTCATAAGGAATTTAACTCCAATTCACAAATTATCAAAATTCATAATAACACAATTCGATCAAATAACTGAATAATATCGTTTTGCAAATCAATAACACAATTCGATCAAATAACTGAATAATATCGTTTTGCAAATCAATAACACAATTCGATCAAATAACTAAAGAATATCGTGTTGCCAATCAATATCACAATTCGATCAAATAACTACAGAATACAGTGTTGCCAATCAATATCACAATTTAAGCCATGACACAATTTTCCGTACACGCCGTGTTGTACACCACGACAAGACATACTCACCCCAATAATCGAAATCAATGAGGGAGGAAGCTAGCTATATAATGAGTACTCATCCACACTCACCTCAGACTGGGAAGTCAAAGAGGGAGGAACATAATCATACTCACCCCAGACTGATAAGTCAAAGAGGGAGGAATAATCACACTCACCCCATTAATGGAGGAGGAACATAGTATCAGTGTCATGCCAATTGTGAGTCAAAACAATTCCAAACATTTTATTCAAATGATCCGTAAGAATCCAATAAATTTCCAAAGTTATAATTTCATTCACAAAATGGTAACACAATTCGTAATTCACTTCAATTTCCACAAAAACCATTTACAGTGCTTTTCAATCAATAAGTATCCATCAATATCATTCAAACAATTTTTCACAGTTTCAAACCATTCACAATGTTTTTCAATCAATAAGTGTCCATCAAACACATTTCCACAATTTAAAACAATAATATACAAATAGTCAATATTTATTTCAATTGAAAAATTCAAGAGAAATAGTTGTTGTGCACAAACACAATTTAAAACAATAATATACAAATAGTCAATATTTATTTCAATTGAAAATTTCAAAAGAAATAGCCGTTGTGCACAAACCTCTGATATTTGTCTCCTGGTCCTGACTCAGTATTTCTTTCCCTTTTGCTGAGTCCTTGTTAACTGAGAAACACAATTTGAAGTGTTTCAGTACCAAATTAAACTGTCTCTAATGATGGTGTTTGGTAAATAATGCACTGAACTCAATTATTCACTTAATCACCTAATATACCGACCCTCGTTGCGTTTTAGGTAAATTAGGTTTTAGTGTCGTTAATATGTCACATTCGATAGGGTTTTAGGTTTGGTACGTTTTACCAAAGTCATTTTCTTGTTTAGTGCATTTTAATGCAAATTGCTGGATTCCGGGACACTGGTTTGACCTAGCCGGACGATCTAGTTCCCTCAGTTTTCGGGTCTCGATCAAAACTACAAACTTGTAGATTTAGGTCTTATGGACCGCGGTGCAAAATTTTAGGTCAATCCGAGTTAAGTAGACCAAGTTATGGTCATTACACTATTGCTGGTCAAATGGCATCAATTAGGTCATTTTTTTTGGTCAATTTGGTCAACTTTGGTTCGGCCAGTTTTTGGACCCGAACTTGTGCAAGCTTTTTGACTTGCTTATGGTCATTTCTGGGCTTTGGTGTCTTCCTAAGACTTGTAGGTATGGGTCTTAACTATTCATGGTTAAAATTTCAGGTCAATTGGACCTGTTTTGAGTGAGTTATGGCCTAAACACTCACTGCTGCCCAATTGGTCATTTTTCAGGTCCTAATTGCACCTAATCCGAATTGGTCATTTTCTTAGGTCACCTTGCAAGCAGAATTTTGGTATGGTTTCTCAATGAAAGTTGGCACATTTTGTGCCTAGTTTCACCTCAAATTGGTCTCATACCAATTGAGGTTACACATTTAAGGTTATAGGCTAAAATATACACTGCCCTCAATATGCCTTTCACACCCCACTTCAAACACACATTTACCTTTGCAATTTGTTTACTTACCTACCAATCTGTTTTGGTACATTACCAAAAGCATTTTCTACATTACATCAACATTACTTTGGGCAGATTACCATTACCCTCAACACACCAAGTATAATTCACATTTACAATTTCTAAGTACCATTACATACACACCTAACCATTACAAATCTTACATACACTTTTCAATACCAATCTACATACATATCATCAATCCTTCTAGGTCAATATTCTGCCCACACTTCCTTCAATACATACAATTACTCAAGTGTTCCCAAGCTGCCGCAAACCTTCTTCAACATCAAAGTGCCGTCCAATTTACCAATTCCCATCCAAGTGTATAAATCACCATATAAACATGAAATAATTCACTAGGTTACTAAATCACCATGATCAACATTATTTCTCATCAATTATATGCACAACTATCTCATCAAAAACGTGACTCATGGCTGTCCAAAATGAAAACAACAATAACTCTTCAAACTCAAAATTTTCCTTCACCAAACCAACACCCATAACATGCACACAAAACTTAACAAAGGAATTCTCAAAAAATGTAAACTTACCTTTGATTGTAACTTGCTAAACCTTCACCAAACTTCTCAAATTTGGTATCAATATCTTCCTTGTGATGTGTAGACTAACTTTGATGAAGGAACTTAGGAAGAAATTGGCTTGGAAGTGGATGGGTGGAGCTTGAACATGGGACGTCAATGGTGGAATTTGGGAGGTGGTTTCATTCGGCCAAGAAGAAAATCAATGAAGAAGAAGATGAAATGGACGTGCACTTGTCCACTTAAAGAATTTATATACCCCTCCCTAGTGCTCCACTAACTTAGGTTTTTTAATTTATTATAATTAAACTTTCCATTATCCCATTTTATATCCCTTTATGTTTTTAATTATACTACCCATGAAATTTCATTTTTTTATGGCATTTTCAAAGTTTAATACTATTTATTTTTAAAGGACATTTAGGTCAAAAGTTAACTCGGAGTGTGAATTGACCAAAATGCCCCTATTTGGGTTGTACTCCTGATTTTTCGGTAACACCGATTTTTGTCCGTTTTTCGATTTCTCACTTTTCTTTGTACTAATTATTTAATTTTTCTTTAATCTTTCTAATGAGATTAATTCTTCCATAAGGTTCTATTTATGTCCTAAAATGTTTTTCGGGGTTCCATGATCTAGGCGATCAACGGTCCACGCCGTGACTTCCCGGTGCGGTCACCCATCGCTAGGTTTCTCGGCTCACTTATTCGGTTACATTTCTTTGCTATGATTTTTCCTTTGTTTTTCTTGTATTTTCTTTTCTTGTATTTCATTATTTATGTCTCCTCTCTCATATCAAGGTGTGGTTCTAGGCATCCTAGCTGTCCGAACAGCACTGGTCACCGGAACAGCAGAACGCACTACCGAACTTAGGGGTGTTACACTGAAGGATCAAATCCGTCTGTATTTGGAAATCCATGTTAAAGTCAAGATGTTCCAACTGCTCAATCAGCCGAATCATCTTGTAGACATGATCCCCAACATTCTGTCCCTCAGACATCCTCATACGGAATAGCTGTCTAGATATCTCATACCTAGCATTCCTGCTGTGCTCACCCTATAACTCTTGTAGGTGAAGGAGGATCTCACTCGCACTCTGCATGTTCTTATGTTGCTTCTGTAACTCATTACTCATGGAAGCAAGCATGTAACACTTAGCTCTCATATCATGCTCCTTCCACTTGTCCAAAGTTTCATGTTCTTCTTGTGTGGCCTTTGAAGGTAAGGGACCAGGAACATTTGAATCTAGAATATATCCTATATGTTCAAGGTTCAGGACAAGTTTCAAATTTCTTAGCCAATCAGACAGATTAGGTCCTGTCAACCTATTGTGATCAAGTATGCTTGCAAGGATATTGGATGGTGGTGGTTGTTTTGTGCTCATTTTTATCAGAAAATTAACTGCAGAAAATAACCAGATTAATTAGTAAATATATCATGTAATTAACCAAAATGATTATGGTCTTTTAATCAAATTGGTCCTCCCACTAAATTAAAGAATCCTACACTTCCAAAGTAGAAAACGGAAATCCTAGTTGGATGGATTTCTAGTGGGTGATTGAATTCTTATAATTCTATTGATCATCCTCAGGTACATCCATTATTGGAATTACAATAAACTATAAGTGAGAAACTCCTTGCCCATCACATCTCATGTGAGATTCAATCCTTTACCTAGCCCCTAATGCTCAAAATCTCAGGTACATCCATAATTGACTTATCTTGCATTAGTTAAGTTGATCCCATTGAGCCAGTAATTATGCAAATAATTTTAATGTCCTCAGATACATCCAATATTGGCCACTAAACCATTTACATATTTACAACATCTCATGCGTAACAATTATTCTTAAGAAAATCTCTTAAATTAATTGCATCTTATGCAACTATTTAAAATTTCTTAAAATAATTGCCCCAATGGAGGGCCTATGTTATAATTACTTTAATTATAGCATTTCCAACTTAATCATTTATTTGGAAGATTTTATGGTCATTCTAATGATTATTAAGGTCTCACTTTGCACATTATCCAATTAGCATGCATATATCATATAATAGCATACATTCCCATACATCTCATGCATTCATGGATAAGCAATAAATATGGTATGATCATGGACTTTCTAAGGGATTCAATTCTGAGCCACCAAGAATTGAATCAGAGCATTCCTAGGTGCATTTCATTCATTCATTCATTTTACAAGAGTTGCTGAAGGAGTACATAATCAACACTTGATCTTGAATTCCTCCCACTGGTCCCACCAATGCTCTTGACCTCCTTGAACTTCTTGCAATCCAATATTACATAGTAATCCTTGGCATACTAAGGTGAATTTACAAGAACTTAAATAAATGAAATTACAACCCAAAAATTATTACAAACTTAATAATACATGCCCAAAATAAATTAAAATAAATTAATTAATTTACAATCCCAAAGAAACATAAAAGAAATAAATCCAATCACATTAGTCTTTTATAGTCCATGATCATCCATCATGCATATCACTATTTAACAATTAAATAAAACATACATTCTTAAATTAAATTGAATATCTCATATTCAACTTAAAAATCTAGATTTGAATATGATTCAAATAAATTTAAAAATTCAGATTTGAATCTCATTCAAACAAATTTAAAAATTCAGATTTGAATCACATTCAAACAACTTTAAAAATTCAGATTTGAATCACATTCAAACATTTTTTAAAAAATCAGATTTGAATCACATTCAAACATTTTTTAAAAAATCATATTTGAATTTTATTCAATCAATTTTAAAAAGTCAGATTTAAATATGATTCAAACAACTTTAAAAATTCAGATTTGAATCACATTCAAACAACTTTTAAAATTCAGATTTGAATCACATTCAAACAATTTTTAAAATTCTGATTTGAATCATAATTTAATTGTGTGATTAGAATTCTAATTAAACAATTTAATTAGACATAGGATGAGCTTTTAGATCATACAACAATTGTAAATTAAAAAGCAAACCTTGCGCCACCTTGAAGAACCTTTGTTGCCGCCACCAATGGTGGCTTCACCATGTGTGCCGCCACACATCCATTGCAACCAGCAATGGATCAATCATCTCATGATCAAATCACACAATTAAATCATATAATCAACAATCTAAATGGAAAATATAGTGGCTCTAATACCAATTGAAGGAACGGAAGCGTGAAAAACACAAGTTTATACCATTGAATTCAAAAATTTTCACCTAGGGTCACATGCATCATGCAAGATTTATTTTTATCTATTTGATTTCAATGATAAACAACATATTAAAACTCTTTTAATATGTTTTTGGATCTGTATTTGCCATTTAAGATTTTAAAATTAATCAGATTAATTTTAGAACCCTAGATTAAATCAAGAACGATTACACTAACCTCTTAATGCACTGCGTATGCATGCCTTTGAGATTCGTCTTCAGGACACCAGATGTTGTTCCTCTAGCTTGTCCACACCAAGAACACCTATGGCAGCCCTTGAACAGCTTCTAAAGCTTTTTCTATTAATTAGAAATTCAAGTTCTGCCTTTTAAGAGATTAGAGATGTAAACAGGACACTAGAAACAATTTCTAGTGTTCTTAATTCAAGAGATTGATGGCTAATCTCTTTGAATTGATGAGAGATGAAGAAGAATAGATGAAAAGCCTCAAAGTGGCGTGACAAAGGAGAGGAGTGGCTACTGGTTGCTTTTCTTTTTCATAATAACACTTAAATAGCTAGGTTAACACATTAAACCCTTGCCACATGTCACCCTTTGATTAGCTCTAGGTTTAAGTGACCCAATCACATTGTGCCAAGTGTCAAACCTATATTTAATATTGATTTTAATCATCTTACATGATTAAAAAACATTTGGCAAGCTTATGTGTAATTCCATGCGTCACTATCTCATGGTGCCACGTGTCATACTGTGAAATGACCAAAATGCCCCTGTGTCTTAATTTTGAGTTCTCAACCCAAAATAATTATTTCTCTTCTTCTAATTAATTTATATCAAATATAAATTAATTAATTAATCTCTATTAATTAATTTCTCATTAATTAAATTCATATTTAAACACTTTAAATATAAATTTAACTTATATTATACATCCAATAATCTAGATTTGGTTTCAAGTCATGCTAGGGACTTTGCAATTTAATTGCAAACCAAACCTATATAATTAATCAATTAAACTCTTTAATTAATTAATTAAATCATATTTAGATAGGTGATAACTTGTGTATGTGTGTGACTTACTAGGCTCATCACTAATTGACAATGAGACATGATATCAACTCTTAATATCATCAGAACTCTTTGTTACCATAAATGATTTCTCTAAATCATTTTATGAACCTCATAGACCATGGTTAACACCTAGCATAGCATGCCATGGCCACCCAATTAGTAATAAGGTTTACCTTAAATGAACCTATAATCATATGTTACCATGCACTAGAATCTCTCTGTTACAAAATCCTAACTCAAGCTGGAGTCATGGTTTATGTCAAACTCCATCTGCTATGAATATTATGTTCTCTTTTAATTCTAGTTCTTAATTAAAAAGATTTTCTCATTAGAAACTCTTTTCTGAATAAATCTATCTTTCCTGGCCAGGAACTTGAAACATCAAGAACAATAAAATGAACATAGGATTTTATCTCTATTTACTTAGAGGAACAGATTCCATCTTGATCAACACCTACCTCCATTTATAACTAGTAAGAGCCAACACATGCCCATATACCCATACATAGTACAAGTATGAAAGCAGTATCAAACTCAAACTACCTATATACAAGATAACTGTGCTATCTCAGTCTAAAGATTATATGCACTGATATGATTTATGACAAAATATTGACAAGAGTAAACTCCATGTGCTTGTCATAAGTGTCACTGGTTCGGCCTACTTATCATTCATAAGTGCCTATCATGTTTGTCATATGGCATTAGACTCACCATTCCATCTTATTTATATCTCATATAAATAACTTGGTAACGAACATGAATACAATCTTTCTGGATAAGTCATGTCCTTATTATGAAGTATCCTCGATTGTGAACCTATTTATGATACTTTGTGCTAGAAATATTATCACTCATATTCTTAACAACTTAAGAATAATATTTCTAACAAAATATCAATGGACCTTTTCTATTACACATAAATATATTATGTAAACGGAAAAGTGGAAATGCCTTTTATTAATAAAAATATGTACAAGATACATACTAAATGATATGCTCTAGGGCATACTACTAACATAGTAACCTTACATATAAAGTACAAATATTCAAGAAATGACTTTGTAATATGCCCTAGTAGGCCTAATGTGATTGGTTTGGATAGATTGGCATGCTAATAGGGTTCTGATAGCAGTACTGTGTATGATGTATGGCTTCATTGCCTTTCTGTGATGATAGCCTATGGCTATACTGATTATGATGTTATACTTGGCTTTATGCCTTATCGCTTTTATGGCTTATTAGCCATTCTGTTTGAACACTGGGAGACACATTGTAATCGATGGTGTGATGGCCCAAGGTACCTAGTACCCAGTGCTAGTTTACCCATTTATCCAGTCCAATCAATTTTTATAGGTTACTTGGGCATGGAAAAGTAAAATTGTAATTGAACTGATTATTAAAGAAAATACGAAAATTAAATATTAAGATAAAGATCAAGAATGATTACAATAAAATAAACAAGCTCAAAATCATCAAGAAAACGATTAACAAAATGCTAGAAGGAGTTAATATCATAAAATGTAATTAGCCCTCGACTAAACAATAAGTTAGTAATTTTTTTTTATGAACATAATAATTAGGAAATTGTATTTTTATTTGTATATTATATTTTCTTGTATTATTGGCACCACTAAGCTTTACGCTTAGCGCGTCGCTTTTGCAACGTGTAGGTACTGAAGATTTGGACAGAGGGCCCAGTAGACCACAGATTGGGTAAGGCCATTTACAATTCTGGATAGTGTCTGTGTCACCTCACAGACTACAGTGCATTGGTAGGACACTAGGTTCCATTTTGTATTTTGTGATTTTTGTAAGTTTTGTAATTAAACTCTTATTTATCATGTATATTTGAAACATATGTAATATAATTTTGTATTAATGTAAGTATTTGTAACTTTGTGTTTATAAATAACATATGTGAATTTATTTATGATTTGAGCATGATGATGATGTGAAATGAATGATTGACAAATGGAGGAATTGTTAAGAAATTGTCGTAAATTGATGTGATACAAATGGAGTTTGAGAATGATTGGAAATTATTGGAAGTGTTTTTCACAGGTTCCGAAAAACTGTTTTATCCATTTTTAGCCGGTACTCTGCTGAATTTTCTATAAAATTTTCAAAACCCCAAATGAATTTATAATTTTAATAAATGAATTAAATGAGTTAAATTTCACAAATTACACTTCATATCCATGAAGAAATAAATTAAGGAAGAATAAAAACGATTGAAATAAAATATGGCGTTTCGGTATACTGTGTGGCAAATCTTGCTCGGCTACACTGTAGACAAGTAAGGGGTGTCACATTGCTAATTGACTTGTACATATTTTTTGCTTTTGAAGTGAATTGAAGTCTTTTATGTTCAATTTCTTGATGAGATCGGAAAGCATCCAAACCAAATTGTTTGAGTACTTCATTGATTAAATGCAATTAAACATTAAACTTGAGAGTGACTATTAATCAAAAGATATCAAATTACTCCATGAGATTGAAAAAATGTTACACGCAAACATGAGATTAGATGGAGCCATGATCAAATATCGAATGGAACTTTAGAATATTAGAATTGCAAAGATTTGACACTGACTTGAACTTTTAAGGTCAGAACGATTATTAGACCAGATAAAAACCTTAACTTCATTTTGAGGAATATCTGGGCAATTCGAGCGAGAAGCCCGATCACAACATTAGTCAAATGGAATTTTGTGATATTTGCATATAGAGAGATCGGAGAACAACAGCAGGCAAGATTGGATGGTTCGGAGATCCAATATTGAATCGAACTCATCTGATAAAGACCAAGGGATCAGAAAGTAATCTAACTAGAGCGTGAGATCGATTTGTTCTAGAGACAAGCCATTGTTGAGTCCGAAAAAGCTACCTATGATCAGGACATCGATTGAGAACGGATAATAAAATTTTGATTTTAAAAGAACCTTGCCTTTGAAGGTCGGCTAAAATATGGTGTCTACAGCTGCGCCTCTTTACATAATTTCTATTAAAGAGAATGAAATTCTCTTGTATAGGAATCATATAAAGATTCAGAACCATATTTTGGGCGGCTAAGATATTAGAACCAAAGATCAATAAGAAATTAAATGATGAAAATTAAAATCAACTTTGGTATTGAAACCAGAGGTTGATGACGGGAAATTAAATGCTAAAAATTAAAATCAACTTGGATCTTGAACCCAGAGGTTGATAACAGGAAAATAAATGCTAAAAATTAAAATCAACTTGGACCTTGAATCCAGAGGTTGATAACAGGAAATTAAAATGCTGAAAATTAAAATCAACTTGGATCTTGAACCCAGAGGTTGATAAGAGGAAAATATATGCTGAAAATTAAAATCAACTTGGATCTTGAACCTAGAGGTTGATGACAGGAAATTAAAATGCTGAAAATTAAAATCAACTTGGATCTTGAATTCAGAGGTTGATAACAGAAAATTAAAATACTGAAAATCAAAATCAACTTGGATCTTGAACCCAGAGGTTGATAGCAGGAAAATAAATGCAGAAAATTAAAATCAACTTGGATCTTGAACCCAGAGGTTGATAACAGGAAGATAAATGCTGAAAGTTAAAGTCAACTTGGATCTTGAACCCAGAGATTAATTACAGGAAATTAAAATACTGAAAATTAAAATTAATTTGGATCTTGAACCCAGAGGTTGATAACAGTAAAATAAATGCTGAAAAATTAAAATCAACTTGGATCTTGAACCCAGAGGTTAATATTAGAAAATTAAAATGCTGAAAATCAAAATCAACTTGGATCTTGAACCCAAAGGTTGATAACCGGAAAATAATTATAGAAAATTAAAATCAACTTGGATCTTGAACCCAGAGGTTGATAACAGGAAGATAAATGCTGAAAGTTAAAGTCAACTTGGATCTTAATAGAAAATTAAAATGCTGAAAATCAAAATCAACTTGGATCTTGAACCCAGAGGTTGATAACAGAAAAATAAATGCAGAAAATTAAAATCAACTTGGATCTTGAACCCAGAGGTTGATAACAAGAAGATAAATGCTGAAAGTTAAAGTCAACTTGGATATTGAACCCAGAGGTTGATGACAGGAAATTAAAATGCTGAAAATTAAAATTAATTTGGATCTTCAACCTAGAGGTTGATAACAGTAAAATAAATGCTGAAAATTAAAATCAACTTGGATCTTGAATCCAGAGGTTGATAATTGTAAAATAAATGCTGAAAATTAAAATCAACTTAGATCTTGAACCCAGAGGTTGATAACAGGAAATTAAAATGTTGAAAATTGAAATCAACTTAGATCTTGAACCCAAAGGTTGGTAACAAAAAAATAAATGCTAAAAATTAAAATCAACTTGGATCTTGAACCCAGAGGTTGATAACAGGAATTAAATGCTAAAAATTAAAATCAACTTGGATCTTGAACCCAGAGGTTGATAATAGGAAATTAAAATGCTAAAAATTAAAATTAACTTGGATCTTGAACCCAGAGGTTGATAACGGTAAAATAAATGCTAAAAATTAAAATAAACTTGGATCTTGAACCCAAAGGTTGATAATAGGAAATTAAAATGCTGAAAATTAAAATCAACTTGGATCTTTAACCCAAAGGTTGATAACAGAAAATTAAAATCCTGAAAATTAAAATCAACTAAGAGGTTGAGGGTATGAAATGTTGTGTTTGTACCTTTAATGATCACAAAGCAAACCTGACACAAGATGTTCCTCCCATCAAAGTGTACTTAACAAGGTCCCGGAGATAGATGATTAATAGAGAGGGTCAAAACGAGTCCCAAGGCCTAGCCTAAAATTTTCTCCTTTTACTCACTTTTTCAGGATGCCCTTTCGGGTTTTCACCCCTTACTCATTTTGCAGAAAGTGCCCTTGAAAGTTTTTGCCCTTTTTCACACATTTTGCTAGGAGCGCCCTTTCGGGTTTTCACTCTTACATTTTTTTTTTATTTTACACCAATTGCCTGGCCATCATTGTAACACCCCTATGCTCGGTAGTGCGTTTTACTGTTCCTGTGGCCAGTGTTGTCTGGATAGCTAGGATGCCTAGAACTACACTTAGTTATGGGTGAGGAGACATAAACTAATGAAATACAAGAAAAGAAAAGCAAAGGAAAAATAATAGCAATGAAATGTAACCAAGTTAAACGAGCCGAGAACCCTAGCAATGGGTGACCGCACCGGGAAGTTGCGGTGTGGACCGTTTACTAGCCCTGGACCATGGAGAACCCTGGAATATATTTTTAAGACATAATTAAAGACCTATTGAAGCATAAATATCACTAGAAATATCAAAGAAAAATTAATTAATTAGTACAAAGAAAAACAGAAAATCGAGAAAACGATAAAACTCGGTGTTACCAAAAAATCGGGAATGCAACCCGAACAGGGGCATTGTGGTCATTTGACACCCCAAGTTGTCTTTTGACCTAAATTTCCATTAAAAATAAATGATGTTACACTTGGAAAATGTCATGAAAAATTAAATTGGTGGTACCTAATGTAAATAGCAAAAGATAGGAGTTAAATGTGGAATTTGGGAACCTTAGAATAAACAAATACTAAATCTTTACTTAGTGCTCCTGTTAGTAGTATGCCCTAGAGCATATCATTTAGTATGTATCTTGTACATATTTTATTAATAAATGGCATTTCCACTTTTCTATTTATATAATATATTTATGTGTAATAGAAAAGGTCCATTGATATTTTGTTAGAAATATTATTCTTAAGTTGTTAAGAATATGAGTGACAATATTTCTAGCACAAAGTATCATAAATAGGTTCACAATCGAGGATACTTCATAATAAGGACATGACTTATCCAGAAAGATTATATTCATGTTTGTTCCCAAGTTATTTATATGAGATATAAATAAGATGGAATGGTGAGTCTCATGCCATATAACAAACATGATAGGCACTTATACATGATAAGTAGGCCGAACCAGTGACACTTATGACAAGCACATGGAGTTTACTCTTGTCAATGTTTTGTCATAAATCATATCAGTGCATATAATCTTTAGACCTGAGATAGCACAGTTATCTTGTATATAGGTAGTTTGAGTTTGATACTGCTTTCATACTTGTACTGTGTATGGGTATATGGGCATGTGTTGGCTCCTACTAGTTATATATGGAGGTAGGTGTTGATCAAGATGGAATCTGTTCCTCTAAGTAAATAGAGATAAAATCCTATGTTCATTTAATTGTTCTTGATGTTTCAAGTTCCTGGCCAGGACAGATAGATTTATTCAGAAAAGAGTTTCTGATGAGAAAATCTTTTTAATCAAGAACTGGAATTAAAAGAGAACATAATATTCATAGCAAATGGAGTTTGACATAAACCATGACTCGGCTTGAGTTGGGATTTTGTAACAGAGAGGTTCTAGTGCATGGTAACATATGATTATAGGTTCATTTAAGGTAAACCTTATTACTAATTGGGTGGCCATGGCATGCTATGCTAGGTGTTAACCATGGTCTATGAGGTTCATAAAATGATTTAGAGAAATCATTTATGGTAAGAAAGAGTTCGATGATATTAAGAGTTGATATCATGTCTCATTGCCAATTAGTGATGAGCCTAGTAAGTCACACACATACACAAGTTATCACCTATTTAAATATGATTTAATTAATTAATTAAAGAGTTTAATTGATTAATTAAATAGGTTTGGTTTGCAATTAGATTGCAAAGTCCCTAGCATGACTTGAAACCAAATCTAGATTATTGGATGTGTAGTATAAATTAAATTTATATTTAAAGTGTTTAAATATGAATTTAATTGATGAGAAATTAATTAATAGAGATTAATTAATTAATTTATATTTGATATAAATTAATTAGAAGAAGAAAATAATTATTTTGGGTTAAGAACTCAAAATTAAGACACAGGGGCATTTTGGTCATTTTGCAGTGTGACACATGGCACCATGAGATGGTGACACATGGCATAACACATAAGCTTGCCAAATGTTTTTTTAATCATGTAAGATGATTAAAATCAAGATTAAATATAGGTTTGACACTTGGCACAATGTGATTGGGTCACTTAAACCTAGAGCTAATCAAAAGGTGACATGTGGCTAGGGTTTAATGTGTTAACCTAGCTATTTAAGTGTGGTTATGAAAAGAAAACACAACCAGCAGCCTCTCCTCTCAATTGTCACGCCACTTTGAGCCTCTCCAGCTATTTCTCTTCATCTCTCATCAATTCAAAGAGATTAGCCATCAATCTCTTGAATTAAGAACACTAGAAATTGTTTCTAGTGTCCTGTTTACATCTCTAATATCTTAAAAGGCAGAACTTGAATTTCTAATTAATAGAAAAGGCTTTAGAAGCTGTTCAAGGGCTGCCATAGGTGTTCTTGGTGTGGACAAGCTAGAGGGACAACATTTGGTGTCCTGAAGACGAATCTCAAAGGCGCAGACACGCTGCAGCACATCAAGAGGTTAGTGTAATCGTTCTTGATTTAATCTAGGGTTCTAAAATTAATCTGATTAATTTAAAAATCTTAAATGGCAAATACAGATCCAAAAACATATTAAAAGAGTTTTAATATGTTGTTTATCATTGAAATCAAATAGATAAAAATAAATCTTGCATGGTGCATGTGACCCTAGGTGAAAATTTTTGAATTCAATGGTATAATCTTGTGTTTTTCACGCTTCCGTTCCTTCAATTGGTATCAGAGCCACTATATTTGCCATTTAGATTGTTGATTATATAATTTAATTGTGTGTTTGATCATGAGATCAAGAGATTTATTGCTGGTTGGATCATGAGGTGTGGCGGCACACATGGTGAAGCCACCATTGGTGGTGGCATCAATGGTTCCTTGGGTGGTTCAAGGTTTGGCTTTTAATTCTGCAATTGTTGTATGATCTAAGGCCTATTCTTTGACTAATTAAAGTGTTTAATTAGTTGTTTTAATCACACAATTAAATTATGATTCAAATCAGAATTTTAAAAATTGTTTGAATGTAATTCAAATCTGAATTTTAAAAGTTGTTTGACTGTGATTCAAATCTGAATTTTTAAAGTTGTTTGAATCATATTTAAATCTGATTTTTTAAAATTGATTCAATAAAATTCAGATCTAAATTTTTAAAAAATATTTGAATGTGATTCAAATCTGATTTTTTAAAAAATGTTTGAATGTGATTCAAATCTGAATTTTTGAAGATGTTTGAATGTGATTCAAATCTGAATTTTTAAATTTTGTTTGAATGAGATTCAAATCTGAATTTTTAAATTTATTTGAATCATATTCAAATCTGGATTTTTAAGTTGAATATGAGATATTCAATTTAATTTAAGTATGTATGTTTTATTTAATTGTTAAATAGTGATATGCATGATGGATGATCATGGACTATAAAAGACCAATGTGATTGGATTTATTTCTTTTATATTTCTTTGGGATTGTAAATTAATTAATTTATTTTAATTTATTTTGGGCATGTATTATTAAGTTTGTAATATTTTTGGGTTGTAATTTCATTTATTTAAGTTCTTGTAAATTCGCCTTGGTAAGCCAAGGATTACTATGTAATATTGGATTGCAAGAAGTTCAAGGAGGTCAAGAGCATTGGTGGGACCAGTGGGAGGAATTCAATATCAAGTGTTGATTATGTACTCCTTCAGTAACTCTTGTAAAATGAATGAATGAAATGCACCTAGGAATGCCCAGATTCAATTCTTGGTGGCTCAGAATTGAATCCCTTAGAAAGTCCATGATCATACCATTTTTACTGCTTATCCATGAATGCATGAGATGTATGGGAATGTATGCAATTATATGATATATGCATGCTAAATGGATAATGTGCAAAGTGAGACCTTAATAGTAAATAGAATGACCATAAAATCTTCCAAACAAATGATTAAGTTGGAAATGCTATAATTAAAGTAATTATAACATAGGCCCTCCATTGGGGCAATTATTTTAAGAAATTTTAAATAGTTGCATGAGATGCAATTAATTTAAGAGATTTTCTTAAGAATAATTGTTAAGCATGAGATGTTGTAAATATGTAAATGGTTTGGTGGCCAATATTGGATGTACCTGAGGACATTAAAATTATTTGCATAATTACTGGCTCAATGGGATCAACTTAACTAATGCAAGATAAGTCAATAATGGATGTACCTGAGATTTTGAGTATTAGGGGCTAGGTAAAGGATTGAACCTCACATGAGATGTGATGGGCAAGGAGTTGCTCACTTATAGTTTATTGTAATTCCAATAATGGATGTACCTGAGGATGATCAATAGAATTATAAGAATTCAATCACCCACTAGAAATCCATCCAACTAGGATTTCCGTTTTTCTACTTTGGAAGTGTAGGATTCGCTAAGTTAGTGGGAGGACCAATTTGATTAAAAGACCATAATCATATTTGGTTAATTACATGATACATTTGCTAATTAATCTGGTTATTTCTGCAATTAATTTTACGATAATAATGAGCACGAACAACTACCACCATCCAATATCCTTGCAAGCATACTTGATCGCAATAGGTTGACAGACCTAATCTGCGATTAGCTAAGAAATTTGAAACTTGTCTTGAACCTTGAACATATAGGATATGTTCTAGATTCAAATGTTCCTAGTCCCTTACCTCCAGAGGCCACACAAGAGGAACATGAAACTTTGGACAAGTGGAAGGAGCATGATATGAGAGCTAAGTGTTACATGCTTGCTTCTATGAGTAATGAGTTACAGAAGCAACATGAGAACATGCAGAGTGCGAGTAGAGATCCTCCTTTACCTACAAGAGTTGTATGGTGAGCACAGCAGGAATGCTAGGTATGAGATATCTAGACAGCTATTCCGTATGAGGATGTCTGAGGGACAGAATGTTGGGGATCATGTCCACAAGATGATTCGGCTGATTGAGCAGTTGGAACATCTTGACTTCAACATGGATTTCCAACTACAAACGGATTTGATCCTTCAGTCCCTTCCTGAGTCTTTTGGGAATTTTGTGACAAATTTCCATATGACTAAACAGGAATGCACCTTAGCTGGTTTACTCAACATGTTGGTTATTGCTCAAAAGAATATGCCAGGCAATAAAGGAAAAGAGGAATCTTTGGTTGCATCTTCTTCTGCTGGAAAGTCCAACAAGAAGAAGGGCAATAAGAAAAAGAAACCTCAGATTCCTGGTCCTTCTAAGAAAATAGTTAAACAGAAAAGGAAGACTAAAGCTGATGAAGGTAAAGGAAAGTGTTTCCACTGCCAATAGGAAAGTGTTTCCATTGCCAATAGGAAAGTGTTTCCATTGCCAGTAAGAAAGTGTTTCCACTGGCCAGAGTATAGCAATCTAAAAGAATACAATGCCATGGTGAAAACCAACTCAAGTTCAAAATATATTTGGCACTTAAAGCTTATGTCATGTTGTAGAAGATAGGATTGCAAAATTGGAGAAAATGGGGATTTTATCCTCATTGGGCTCTGAGCCTACTCTAACTTGTGAATCTTGCCTTCAAGGCAAAATGACTAGATCACCCTTTATTGGACAAGGGCTAAGAGCTGAAAATATTTTGGAGCTAATACATAGTGATGTATGTGGTCCATTTAAAGAAATGGCTAGAGGGGGCTTTCATTATTTTATTACCTTTACTGATGATAAATCAAAATTTGGGTATTTGTATTTGATGAAATACAAACATGAATCCTTTGAAAAGTTCAAAGAATTTAAATCTGAAGTAGAAAATCAAACAGGAAAAAATATTAAAGCTCTTCGATCAGATCGTGGAGGTGAATATTTGAGTACTGAATTTGATGAATACTTGAGAGAGCATGGCATTGTTTCTCACCGACTCCTCCAGAACGCCACAATGAATGGTGTATCGAAGGAGAAATCGTACCCTATTGGATATGGTACGTAGTATGATGAGCTATCTTGATATGCCAATCTCTTTTTGGGGATTTGCATTAGAATCGACTTTGTATATTCGAATAGGATTCCATCAAAATCGCTTTCTTCCACACCTTATGAGATATGGCATGGAAGAAAACCAAGTCTTAAGCATGTTAAGATTTGGGGTTGTCCAAATTATATCAAAAGTGAACACCGATAAATTGGAGACCGATCGTAAAAGGTCGATTTGTTGGATATCCAAAAGATAGTTTTGGATATTATTTTTATTTGCCTACTTCACAAAAAGTTGTTATAAGTAGAGATGCCACATTTCTTGAACAACGATTTGTTCAAGAAGGAGGCAAAGGAAGGCAAATAGAGTTAGAATTGGAGAATTCTGACCAACCAACAGATCAGATGGATATAGATCCATCTAGTCAACCTATACCCATTGATAAAACATCTACAACTGTTCCTCGTAGAACAACCAGGGTATCTCACCCACCAGTGAGATATGGTTTTCTTCATGAAGAAGAACAAGAGTTGTCTACTCATAAAGAAGTAGATCATGGGGATGATCCACTTACCTATGAAGAAGCTATATCAGGTATAGACTCTTCAAAATGGATTGATGCTATGAAATCCGAGATTGATTCCATGTATAAGAATCAAGTTTGGGATCTTGTTGACCCACCTGAAGGTATTGTACCTATAGGAAACAAATGGGTTTTCAAGAAGAAAATTGGTTCTGATGGAAAGGTAGAGACCTATAAGGCAAGGCTAGTAGCGAAAGGGTTTCGCCAAAGGAAAGGAATCGATTATAAGGAGACTTTCTCGCCTGTTGCCATGCTTAAATCAATTAGGATTTTATTAGCAATAGCTGCATACTATGATTATGAGATTTGGCAGATGGATGTCAAAACAGCTTTTCTCAATGGATACATTGAAGAAAACATTTTCATGGAACAACCTAAGGGATTTGAATCCCAAGATGGTTCCAAGGTATGCAAGCTAAAGCGATCCATTTATGGGTTGAAACAAGCTTCGAGGAGTTGGAACATCCGTTTTGATGAAGCCATTAAATCTTTTGGTTTTATCAAAAATGAGGATGAGCCATGTGTATATAAGAAGGTTAGTGACAGTGCTATCACTTTCCTTGTCTTATATGTGGATGACATACTGTTGATGGGTAATGACACAGGTATTTTGACGACTATAAAGGTATGGTTATCAAATACATTCTCCATGAAAGACTTAAGGGAGGCAACCTATATTCTTGGGATTCGCATCTATAGAGATAGAGCGAAAAGAATAATTGGTTTATCCCAAAGTCTATACTTGGAAAAGGTGTTAAAGAGGTTTAACATGCTTGATTCCAAGAGAGGATTGTTACCAGTGAGCATGGTATCCACCTTTCTAAAGAGATGTCTCCAAAGACACCTGAAGAAAGAGATAAGATGGCCAGGATTCCATATGCTTCGGCTATTGGAAGTTTAATGTATGCAATGTTGTGTACTAGGCCGGATATCGCATATCTTTGTTAGTTTGACTAGCGGTATCAATCCAATCCAGGTTTGGAACATGGATAGTCACAAGAATATTCTTAAGTACTTAAGAAGAACTAAGGATTTATTCTTGATTTATGGAGGTGGAGACTTGCAATTGGATGGTTATACCTGATTCGATTTCCAATCGGATATCGATGATAGAAAGTCTACCTGGATATGTGTTCATTTGTAATGGAGGTGCGGTTGGAAGAGTTCCAAACAGAGCACGCATGCAGATTCCACTATAGAGGTGAGCATATTGTTGCATCGATGCCGCAAAGGAAGTCGTTTGGATAAAGAAGTTCGTGATGTAACTTACGAGTTCCTTCCATTGAGTCGAGGTTCCACTACACCGTGACAACAATGGAGCATCATCTGAGCTAAGGAACTAAGGTCTCACCCAAAATCCAAACACATAGAAAGGCACTATCACATTATCGGAGATATAGTTGGACAAGCGATATAGCCATGCAGAAATAGCATCGGTGAAAATCCGGTGATCCATTCACTAAGCCTATGTCACAGACTCGTTAGACCGACATCTTGAGAAGATAGGTCTAAGATATTGTAATGAATGGCTCTAGTGCTAGTGGGAGATTGTTAGTAGTATGCCCTAGAGCATATCATTTAGTATGTATCTTGTACATATTTTATTAATAAATGGCATTTCCACTTTTCTATTTATATAATATATTTATGTGTAATAGAAAAGGTCCATTGATATTTTGTTAGAAATATTATTCTTAAGTTGTTAAGAATATGAGTGACAATATTTCTAGCACAAAGTATCATAAATAGGTTCACAATCGAGGATACTTCATAATAAGGACATGACTTATCCAGAAAGATTGTATTCATGTTTGTTCCCAAGTTATTTATATGAGATATGAATAAGATGGAATGGTGAGTCTCATGCCATATAACAAACATGATAGGCACTTATACATGATAAGTAGGCCGAACCAGTGACACTTATGACAAGCACATGGAGTTTACTCTTGTCAATGTTTTGTCATAAATCATATCAGTGCATATAATCTTTAGACCTGAGATAGCACAGTTATCTTGTATATAGGTAGTTTGAGTTTGATACTGCTTTCATACTTGTACTATGTATGGGTATATGGGCATGTGTTGGCTCCTACTAGTTATATATGGAGGTAGGTGTTGATCAAGATGGAATCTGTTCCTCTAAGTAAATAGAGATAAAATCCTATGTTCATTTAATTGTTCTTGATGTTTCAAGTTCCTAGCCAGGACAGATAGATTTATTCAGAAAAGAGTTTCTAATGAGAAAAATCTTTTAATCAAGAACTGGAATTAAAAGAGAACATAATATTCATAGCAAATGGAGTTTGACATAAACCATGACTCCAGCTTGAGTTGGGATTTTGTAACAGAGAGGTTCTAGTGCATGGTAACATATGATTATAGGTTCATTTAAGGTAAACCTTATTACTAATTGGGTGGCCATGGCATGCTATGCTAGGTGTTAACCATGGTCTATGAGGTTCATAAAATGATTTAGAGAAATCATTTATGGTAAGAAAGAGTTCTGATGATATTAAGAGTTGATATCATGTCTCATTGCCAATTAGTGATGAGCCTAGTAAGTCACACACATACACAAGTTATCACCTATTTAAATATGATTTAATTAATTAATTAAAGAGTTTAATTGATTAATTAAATAGGTTTGGTTTGCAATTAGATTGCAAAGTCCCTAGCATGACTTGAAACCAAATCTAGATTATTGGATGTGTAGTATAAATTAAATTTATATTTAAAGTGTTTAAATATGAATTTAATTGATGAGAAATTAATTAATAGAGATTAATTAATTAATTTATATTTGATATAAATTAATTAGAAGAAGAAAATAATTATTTTGGGTTAAGAACTCAAAATTAAGACACGAGGGCATTTTGGTCATTTTGCGGTGTGACACATGGCACCAAGAGATGGTGACACATGGCATAACACATAAGCTTGCCAAATATTTTTACTCATGTAAGATGATTAAAATCAAGATTAAATATAGGTTTGACACTTGGCACAATGTGATTGGGTCACTTAAACCTAGAGCTAATCAAAAGGTGACATGTGGCTAGGGTTTAATGTGTTAACCTAGCTATTTAAGTGTGGTTATGAAAAGAAAACATAACCAGCAGCCTCTCCTCTCAATTGTCACGCCACTTTGAGCCTCTCCAGCTATTTCTCTTCATCTCTCATCAATTCAAAGAGATTAGCCATCAATCTCTTGAATTAAGAACACTAGAAATTGTTTCTAGTGTCCTGTTTACATCTCTAATATCTTAAAAGGCAGAACTTGAATTTCTAATTAATAGAAAAGGCTTTAGAAGCTGTTCAAGGGCTGCCATAGGTGTTCTTGGTGTGGACAAGCTAGAGGGACAACATCCGTGTCCTCAAGACGAATCTCAAAGGCGCAGACACGCAAAGACATCAAGAGGTTAGTGTAATCGTTCTTGATTTAATCTAGGGTTCTAAAATTAATCTGATTAATTTAAAAATCTTAAATGGCAAATACAGATCCAAAAACATATTAAAAGAGTTTTAATATGTTGTTTATCATTGAAATCAAATAGATAAAAATAAATCTTGCATGGTGCATGTGACCCTAGGTGAAAATTTTTGAATTCAATGGTATAATCTTGTGTTTTTCACGCTTCCGTTCCTTCAGCTCCACCCACTCCACTTAAGTGGACCACTAAACCTATTTTGGACAGAAAACTTCATCTTCTTCAACCTCCCAAAAACCAGCCGAAAATGGGTGAAAGAAAACCTCTATTGCCGTCCCACATTTGAGCTTCCATTTCCCATGATCAAGCCATGATCCTTCAATACTTCCTTCACTAAAATTGTTCTACACAACTTGGGTAGTAGATAGGTAGCAAGAAAATCAAGTTTTGGTGAGGTTTTGAAGAATTTCAAAAGTGGTAAGTATGTATTTTTTATTATTGTTTCATTAAACCTTGCATGGATGTTATGGGTAGTTGAATTGTGGAAGGATTTTTGAAGTTTGATGAGTTAAGGGAGAGGTAAATTTTTGGCAGCCATGGAACTTCAATAAGAGCAATTTATCCTTGCATGTAAATGGTAGATTAAAGTGTTGATGTAAGTATTTATGTGTGTAGGAATAAATTGGATAATGTATACTAGATGTATGTGATAGTACACTTGATTTTGGAAGCTTGGAAACTAATGGAAGGAAATGTACAAAGCGGCAACTTGAAGTGTAGATCAAAATATGTTGTTTCATGGTTTGGTTTATGGAATTATATTGTTGAATTATGGTGCTTGTTATGGCAGCATGTATATGTGTATAGAGGATTGAATATGGACATGTAAATGAGCTATGTCATGTGGTTAAATTGTTTATAATTGGAATTGGAAAATTTTGGACTATAATGTGCATATTGAGTGTGGTTATAAGCTGCCAAAATCACCAAAAATGAGTTGCTAAATGTGTTTATGTTATGGTACAAGATAGAAATGGCATGAAGGAAGTGACATGGTAAGTGTTGAATGTATCCTTTGGTATGTGATGAAGAGTATGTTGCAGGGCAGTGTATGTTTTGGCTTAGAACCTTAAGTTTGTGACTCCAATTGGTATGAGACCAATTGGAGGTGAAACTAGGCACAAAATGTGCCAACTTTCATGAAGCAAGCTTACCAAAATTCTGCTTGGAAGGTGACTTGAAAAATGACCAAATCCGGATTAGTACATTTAAAACCTGAAAATTGACCATTTGGGCAGCAGTTGATTTTTTGGCCATAACACACTCAAAACAGGTCCAATTGACTTGAAATTTTTACCATGAATATTTTAGACATATATCTACAATTCTTATGAAGACACCAAAGCCCAGAAATGAACATAAGTAAGCCAAATAGCTTGCACAAATTGAGGTCCAAAAAATGGCTGAACCAAAAGTGACCTAAAAATGACCTAAAGTGACCATTTTGATGCATTCTGACCAGCATTGGTAGATTGATCATAACTTGATCTACACAACTCAGAATGATCTGAAGTGCAATAAGACATAGACCTACAAGTTTGTAGTTTTGACCGAAACCCGAAATCCGAGGAAACTAGGTCATCCGGCTAGGTCAAATTAGTATACCGGAATCCGACAAATTTCAATAAAATACAATATATATGGAAATGAATTGGGTAACATGTACCAACACTAAAAGGCCATTAAATATGACACATTGGTAACATTAAAACCTAATTCACCTAGAGTGCATCGAGGGTCAACATCTTAGGTTGACTCAGGAAATAATAGAATTCAATAAGTTAATTATTAAGCTTTATTCTTAGAGACAGTTTAAATGAGTACTAAAACACTTCAAATTGTGTGTTTCAGTTAGCAAAGACTCAGGGAAAGAGAAAGAAACACTGAGTCAGGGCCAAGAGACAGTTATCAGAAGTTTGTGCACAACAATTATTTCTTTTGAATTTTTCAATTGAAATAAATTATGACTATTTGTATATTATTATTTTAAATTGTGAAAAATTGTTTGATTGATATTTGATGGATACTTATTTATTGAAAAGCATTGTAAATGGTTTGAAACCACAGCTATCATGTATATTGATTGAATTCCTCGCTAGCTTGTCTAGTGGGATGAATTGAATTCCCTTTCTGGCTGAAGTGTTGAGGTGTGTGCCTGTTGAGGACGAATAGAATGAGTACTCATATTATTGCTAGCTAGCTATGTTTTTCCTCATTAGCCATCGGCTTTTGGGATAAATTGAATTCCTCATTAGCCATCGGCTTTTGGGATGAATTGGACTTTGGAACATGCTTAAGCTGTGTGTGATTTATTGATATTCATTGTGATATTGTGAAATGGAGTTTAAATTCTTATTGACATTCACTGTCTTTTAAATTTGACTATGTTTTAAGTATCCACTATTTATATGACTTATGATTTGTGATTTAAAGTTGTATTTGGTTAATGTTGTGCACCACTGAGACATTAGCTCAGCGATAGCTTTTCATTGTTGTCGCAGGTAGACAAACTGATAGGGCAGTAGACTAGGCTGCTGGTACTACACTGAGAGATCATTGGGTATATTGAGTATATCGTATTTTGCATTTTGTATTGTAATGTATGTTCACTGTATGAATATAGTGTTCTTAGTTTTGAGCAGTTGTAAATTAAAATTGTACATTGAAGTTATAAAATAAATTGTAAATTATTTTGGTTTGTAAATATTGTGATATATTTCTTTTAGCTCAGCCTTTGAAAATACTGAAAAATTATTGTGGATTTGAGTTGACAAATATTGAGAAACATATTGTGTTGATTAAAGGTTGGAGTTTGAGATTGAGAAATATATTTGAAGTGCTTTTTACAGGTTTTTAAAGAACTGTTTTATTCAAAATACAGATGGCACTCCGCCAAAATTTTTACAGAAATTACTAATAATTCAAATGTGTTAGCTGTTTCACTTCAATTCAAAAATTTTTTTAACACTTGTAAATAGTGCTCACCACTGTAAAAAGAAGAAAAGTTTTAAAATCCCTTGTAGTGTATTTAATGGGTTATCAGTAGACGAAGTTGGTAATTTATTAGGTATACTACGGGATCATGTTATACCTTACAGAGGGGTAGGGTGTAACATGTTTTAGTGGTATCTAAGCTAGTTTTTAAATTCTGTTTTCACCTGTAATTTGAATATTCTTTCTTCATAGTATAACTGCTCAATGTCATTGTTTGATGCACACAGTACATTACATTATAAATATGCACTAACGGAAGGAAATCTCCTTGTGTTATTTGTTCAGGAGGTCTAAGATCCTCGAATTGAATTTGGAAGAGGGTGATCGTTCAGTCAATCAATCGATAGAGGCTGAGGTGTAAGGGGATGCCCTAGCCCTACACAATGTCAGTGGATCAGCAGCACCAGCCCCCTCAGTACCGCAGTTTCCTGCTCAGTTCGCTCAGCAGATGGCTGCAATATTTTAACAGATGGCTGGTAATGTGCCTACTCAAGTCCCACTACAGACACCAGTAGTACAACCACAGTCTTTTGCTAGGCAATATGACAAATTAATGAAATATGGGGCTACTGAGTTTAAGGGGACAGTAGATCCTCTAGAGGCAGAACAGTGGTTAGAGAGAATGGATAGGGTGTTCAACAAGCTACATTGTACAGAGGAGCTTAGGTTTGAATATTCAGTGTCTCTGCTACAGGGGGATGTATATGACTGGTGGAAAACCATTCCCCATAGTCTGGTAGAACCTTCAGTGCTAACATGGAATGACTTTCTATAGGAGTTCAGACAAAAATATGTCCTTGATGCTTATATGGACCAGAAGCTGCAAGAGTTCCTAAGTCTAAAACAGGGGAGTAGATCGGTGGCTGAATATGAAGGGAATTTTCCCGCCTAAACCATTATGCAGTAAGTATACTTGCTACCAGCAGAGAAAGATGTAAAAGGTTTGAAACTGGCTTGAAGCCTAGTATTAGATTACAAGTGGTCGGATTCAAACATAACAACTTCTCTGAACTTATTTCTCAAGCATTAGAGTTAGAAAGAATTGAATCTGAAGCAGCCTTAGAGAAAAAGAAATCAGAGAAGATAGAAAAAGAGGGAAAGTCGAGTACGAGTTCCAAAGTGGTCCCTCTTGGAAGAGGAAGAACCATGGGGGACACAGCAGAGGTGGTGAGAAGTCTGGTAGGGGAAGATATTCAGGACAGAAACCTCCTCTATCTGGTCAGCAGAGTACCAGAAGTTCCTACCCTCCCCGCTAATGTGAAACTTGTGGAAGAAATCATGGTGGGGTATGCTACAAGGCTATTGGAGCCTGTTATAACTGTGGAGGCACAGGGCACTTTGCCAAGGACTGCACCAGTACTTGCAGAGTTGGACCACCTCCTACTACTGCAGAAGGGTCAGTTCAGAGCCCTGTCACTAGAGGTTCACAACCACCTAGCAGAGGTAGAGGCAGGGGTAGAGGTAACCCAGCTGGCAGCCAAGGCACTGTGAATCAATCAAAGCAAGGCAGTGCTCCAGTCAGAGTCTATGCAATGAGACAGAGAGAAGAGGCCGAGACATCTGATGTTGTGGCTGGTACCTTCTCAACTTTTAATCAAGATGTGTTTGTGTTATTTGATCCGGGTTCTACCCATTCTTATGTGAGTGCTAGCATCATTGATTGCATTGCTGTTCCATGTACAAAAATGGACTTTGAGGTACTAGTAATAAGTCCGCTAGTACAAGAGGTAAGGGTTAATAGAATGTATAGGGATTATCCTTTGGTGATCCAAGGACATACTTTTCTGTCTGATCTCTTTGAAATGCCCTTTAGAGATTATGATATCATCTTGGGCATGGATTGGTTAGCTAGGCATCATGCCATGATTGGTATGGCGATCAAGATCACTTTTGGTCTCCTCGATGCTGATGATGTGGTAATTCATGGGGAGAGGCAGCTATTGCCATCAAACATCATTTTGGCTGCACTAGCCAGAAAAATGATCAGAAAGGGGTGTGAAGCATACTTGGCACATGTGGTAGACACCCAAGTGGGGAGTCCAGCATTAAGGGACATCCCTACAGTATATGACTTTCCAGATGTGTTTCCTGATGAATTTGCCAGGATTACGTCCAGAAAGAGAGGTGCAATTTGAGATTAATGTTATGCCTAGTGTGGATCCAATCTCCATAACACCATACAGAATGACACTAGCAGAGTTAAAGGAGTTGAAGATACAGTTGCAAGAACTACTTGAAAGGGGCTTCATCCGCCCTAGTGTGTCACCTTGGGGAGCGCCAGTATTGTTTGTTAAGAAGAAGGATGGCACTCTTCGCTTATGTATTGACTACCGGCAGTTGAATAAGGTGATTATAAAGAACAAATATCCATTGCCTCGCATTGATGATCTGTTTGATCAGTTAAAGGTTGCAATTGTATTCTCCAAAATTGATTTGCGATCTGGTTATTATCAGTTGAAAGTGCAAGAGAAAGTATTCCAAAGACTGCTTTCGGAACTCGATATGGCCACTATGAGTTTCTAGTAATGCCATTCGGGTTAACTAATGCTCCAGCTGCTTTTATGGATCTGATGAACACTATCTTCAGACCATATCTCGACCAATTTGTGGTGGTTTTTATTGATGATATTTTGATATATTCGAGGAATGCAGAGGAGCATGACAGACATCTGCAGATTGTACTACAGACTTTAAGAGAGAAACAGCTATATGCCAAATTATCGAAATGTGAATTTTGGCTGAAAGAAATCTCCTTTTTGGGACATATTGTGTCAGCTGAAGGGATCAAGGTAGATTCCAGCAAGGTAGAAGCTATTCTTAATTGGAAGCTGCCCAGGAATATCACAGAAATTCGTAGTTTTCTGGGCTTAGCTGGATATTATTGCCAGTTTGTGAAAGGGTTTTCTATGTTATCTTCTCCATTGACCAAGCTGCTTTGGAAAGATGTAAAATTTCAGTGGACAGATAAATGCCAGTAGAGTTTTGATGAGTTGAAGAGGTGTTTGATTGAAGCTCCAGTCCTTACTTTACCTACTCCAGGTAAAGAATACACAGTTTATAGTGATGCTTCTCAAAATGGGTTAGGCTATGTACTGATGCAAGATCGGAATGTCATTGCTTATGCATCATGTAACACCCTCACTGTAGCAATTACGTACATTCTACTGTTCCGGTGACCAGTGTCGGTCCGGACAACTAGAACGTTTGGAAAAATAATTAGACTAGAGTGAGGAGACATAAATAACTCAAATATTAATAAGAAAAATTTAGGAAAAATTTTAGAAATAAAATACAACCAAGTTAAACGAACAGGTGCCCTAGCGATGGGTAACCCAGTGGGAAGTCGCGGTTCTCGCAACTAGGAGCCCTAGACCCGGAAAAAAATTCATAAAATAATTTTTGGGACTCCAAAGAAGGGTCATTGAGGTTACTATGGCATTAGAATGCCAAGAAATACTTAGAAAAATTTTTCAATTGGTATAGATAATTTTAGTATGTTAAGCCAAACGGAGGGCATTTTGGTCATTTCGTCTTCGGAGATGATTTTTGACAAACTTGTCCAATTAAGTAAATAATTATTATGACATAAAATAAGAATAAATATTGATGAAAATTAAATTAAAAATGAGTAAAAGAAAGAAGAAAGAAAGATAAACCGACAACTCGATAAGAGCAAAATTTGGTCAATTAAATTTGAGGGTCCAATATTGACAAAAAATGATGATTATTAATTTAATGAAGCTAAATTAATTTAATTAATTGAAATTAAGAAAATTAAAAATAATTATTGAAAATTCAAATTATAATGATTATAAACTTCAAAATAATTTCAAATTTGCCATTCTACTTATTTACCATATTGCCACTAAATATTTAATTATTATATAGCTTAATTATTGAACAAAAATCTGCATTTTTTCCCTTCTTCTTCCCGTCACTTGCCTTCTTCTCTTCTTCTCTAAAATTCTCCATTTAAAACCCAAAATCCAAAGCTTAAAACCCTAAGTCACAACCAAATTTTTTCTTGGAAAAATTATAGCCCACCCTAAACTAAAGCTTAATTAGTAGAAAGCACTCAAGAAAACCAAAAAAAAAAAAATGAGTTTGGGGCAAGAGGAATTTCAGCCAAGGTGGACCAAGAAGGAGCTTCAAGTTTTTAATTGATTAGAAGGTTGAATTGAAGTTGAGTGAAGCTAAGGAATAAGGTTAGTTCTAGAAATTCTCTTGGAATTTAAAATTATTGCAAGTTGATTTAGGGTTTGCTCAAATATGGAATTTTGTGTTGTGACTTGAATTTGATGATGTTGAGGTTGATTATTGACTATTAGAAGTGCTATAAATGTGAATTGAAGTTTGGAAGTTGGGTGAAATTGAAAATTGTGAGTGCTTCTCTTATGCAGGAAATTTGGACCTATGAGTCCAGGGTATTGTTTGACCTATAACTGAGGTTGTGTGACTCCAATTGGTATGAGGTCTATTGGAGGTGAAACTAGACACATAATGGCACAACTTTGGTGAAGAAACCATGCCCAGAAAACCAAACCAACTTGACCAAAAGTTTGCCCTAATCCGGGTGACCTGCAATCTGCCTGGGCAAAATGACTAAATGAACAGTATTTGGTCAATTGGCCATAACTCAATGTAGCAAGGTCCAATTGACCTGAAATTTTACCAGCAACAAGTTGAGATATAGACCAACAACGTTCATGAAGAAACCTGACCCAAATTATGACCATAACCTAGTCAAATTGCCAACCAAACTTGAGTTACCAAATCTGGCAGAAACAAGTTTACCCAGAATTTTGGGTTCTGCCCAATCCGGCCAGTCATGGTTTTTAGGCCATAACTTGAGCTAAAAAACTCCAAATGGAGTGATTCAAAAAAGGAAATTCAACTAGAAAAATGAGGAACAACTTTCATGTTAATCAGTTTGCCAAATTTCCACTACAAAATTGACCAATGGAAAAGTAAAGACAAGGCATGAAAACTGAAAATTCTGCCCAATTAACATTAAGCTTGGAAATGGTATTGGCAACCAATACCAACAAATTTTGAATGCAAAATGTGGTATCTTGGAGAACTTAGGTTCAATAAATTTATTATGTATTAAAAAGTCAACAATTTGAGTGAATAGTATTGTGAATAGTAATATAAAGACACAAAGTATAATAACTAAATTGGTAGAGGAAATTAAAGTGTGAAATTTGGAATCCATGAAACATTCATGGATTACTTGGAATAGAAATAATAATTTACCTAAATGACTTAATAAACATTTAAGTTATGTGAGTATATGATTAAGATTTGTATTGCCCTTACTAGTAGGTCTAATAAAACATAAGTGATACCACTTGAATATGAAATGAAATTAAACTAGATGGATTGTTGAGTATAAATAGGATGAGGTTTTACATTAGGATTTATGTTGCCATTACAAATAAGATAATAACACCTTATATGAGTTATAAATTCATATAAATATTGTAATGAATAAATGAATCACATGAAAATATAAATGAAACATTAGTTCTATTTATAAGAGGAAGGAAGAATGTTTTGAGTACAATGGTATATGAACACCATTGTTGTGAATAGTGATCAATATGAATAACGTAAGAAATGTATAAATAGTATGATGAATGTATAAATTATGAAATTTATTATGAAATAATAAAGTCATAAAACACAACATGTTAATATTTAATGATATTATGTGCCCTTGTATTGCCTTGACAAGTGTGTCAGATTGGATAGATTGGCATGCCAATAGGGTATTGTTTTAGCAGTACTGCGAAAGGCTTTATGCCTGTATTCATGGCTTTGTGCCTGTATTCATGGCTTTATGCCCGCATTCATGGCTTTATGCCAACATTCATGGCTTTTATGCCCGATTATGTGTTATCATGGTTTTTTAGCCATACTGACTGCATACGTGGTTGACGTTCTGCGTCCCATTGTATGACGGCCCGAGGCACCGCGGTGTCCAGTGCTAACGACCTGTTATCCAGTTTAGTCAGCCTGTCATAGGTTACTTGGGCAGTGAAATTTATTGAAATAAGTTAAGAATATTAGTAATTAAAAATATTAGAAATTAAATAAATGAGTAAGATGATCTAAAATAAATTAGAATAGTTATTTATTAGAAAGAATCGAAATAAACTGGACCGATATTAAAATTTACTTATTATGAAATAAACTGAAACAACCTAGAAAGTATTGAGAAAATGCTAAAAGATTAGCAAAGAAAATTATAACATACATAAATATTGCAAATGTGACTTACATAATAATATAAGCATAAATTTATTATTTTTAGATCATTTTTCTATGTACATTATTACTGTACATTGGCGAAATAAACACTTCCAAAGAAGACTAAATTATGATAAAACTTATTAAATTTTAGAATCCGCATGTGAAGTATAAACAAATCTTAATTATTTGAATTATGTTTTATTTCTATCTTTATTTGTATATTATTTCCTTGTTATATTATTGCACCACTAAGCAGCAATGCTTAGCGCGATGGAATTGTTTCCTTTGCGCAGGTACTGAAGCTAGAACCCAATGGACGTTTGACTGGGAATTTTGGGAGTTTTGATCTGCAGAAGTGTCTGAAGTATTCAAGGTTGTCACCTCCTCAGCAATGCATGTAGATAGGGCCCATATAGATTATATTTTATATTTTGTATAAAATGCTTAGATGTTGTATTGTAATGTATATTATGAACAGGTAATTAATAGGAATGTGATGTAAATTAATAAATTAGCTTTTTCATATGTAATTAATTTATATATCATGTAAATTATGAAATTATGTAAATTAATGAAATTTAAAAATTTTACTTATGTGATTTGAGCATGAATGAGATTGCATGGATTTGAAGACATATTTGAAATATATAGATAATGCATGAAAATGAATATAAAATTGAGATATATGAATGAGATGTGAATTATGAGATGGTTATGAAAATAATTGATGAGATTTTTATTGTAAAATATTATTGAAATTTTCAAACAGGTGAATAGTAAAACACGTCAAACGATAATAAAATAGGGAAAAATCCGTTAGTTTCTCCATCGAAAAATAATCGATATTAAATATAACGAGAACAAAATTTTTAAAGAAATAAAGTAAGGTAAGTTAGGGTGCTCCAGCACCGAATGTAGCACGCCTTGCTCGGCTACACTATAGTCGGGTAAGGGGTGTTACATTTATTGGTATCAGAGCACGGTTTAGGCGTTCCTAGGCATAGATATATAGAATGAGAGAGTGTGCATAACATGCATTGCATTCATATGAGTTGAGGTGACACTAATGCAGATCTATTTTCTTGGTTATTTTAGGTTAAGGTATGGACTCAGAATCGCAGAGGGCAGTAGAAGAAGAAGTAGTAAGCCGTATCCCGATTGGGATTGATATTGGAAATCGAGGAGATCCTGCTCCACCAGTGCAAGAGGTGCCTGTACAACCCCAACAGACCTTGTTTGAGCAGATGACTGGATTCTTTCGACAGATGACTGGGGTTATTCCACCACTATCTCAGCAAAAATCACCTCTAGGAAAAATTAGGAAGTATGGAGCTGTAGATTTCAATGGTAAAAAGGAAGACGATTCTTCAGCGGCTGAGTATTGGTTAGAAAGGACTGAAAGAGTCCTGCAGCAGCTCCATTGCACACCAGAACAGAGTTTGGAGTGTGCAGTTTCATTATTACAAGAAGCTGCATATCGGTGGTGGGATGTCATAACCAAGGTAGTGCCACCAGCTGACGTAACTTGGGAATTCTTTCTGATAGAGTTTAGAAAGAAATATATTAGCTGTGTTCATAAAGAGGAACAAAAGAGGAGTGGTGATCAGCAAAAGAGGAAATTTGGACAGTCTAGTAATAAGAGGCCGAGAGAATAGTTAAGTCAAACATTTGATCAAAGTAGGAGATCCAGACCCAGGCCTATACCCAGAAGAGATCAATAAGAAACACTAGTAGTGAGTGCGCTAGGATTAGCAAGAAAATGTGGCCATTGTAACAAGTGGCATAAAGGTGAATGTAGGGGATTGACTGGAGCCTGTTATAGATGTGGGGCCATAGACCATCGTCTGAAAGATTGTCCTAAGAGGAATTTACCACGGACCCAGCCAGAGGTTGTGGAAGGACCAAGTACAACAGTAACACCACTTCCAAATGTCACCCAAGCTGGAGAGGAGCAAGAAGCCCCAAAAGTGAATTTGAGGTAAAGTATTTCCTTTATGATATGCCTAAGTGTATAATGATATATTCGAAAAGACTAAATAGTACCATACATATAAAAGAAGTAGACAGAGGGAGCAATAGAAAGGTAAAAGAATTATCTTAGAATCCAAAACACCTAGTAAATTTCGAGGACGAAATTTAAATTAGAGGGGAAGAATTGTAACACCCTCACTGTAGCAATTACGTATATTCTACTGTTCCGGTGACCGGTGTCGGTCCGGACAACTAGAACGTTTGAAAAAATAATTAGACTAGAGTGAGGAGTCATAAATAACTCAAATATTAATAAGAAAAATTTAGGAAAAATTTTAGAAATAAAATACAACCAAGTTAAACGAGTCGGTGTCCTAGCGATGGGTAACCCAGTGGGAAGTTGCGGTTCTCGCAACTAGGAGCCCTAGACCTGGGAAAAAATTTATAAAATAATTTTTGGGACTCCAAAGAAGGGTCATTGAGGTTCCTATGGCATTAGAATGCCAAGAAAATACTTAGAAAAATTTTTCAATTAGTATAGACAATTTTAGTCTGTTAAGCCAAACGGAGGGCATTTTGGTCATTTCGTCTTCGGAGATGATTTTTGACCAACTTGTCCAATTAAGTAAATAATTATTATGACATAAAATAGGAATAAATATTGATGAAAATTAAATTAAAAATGAGTAAAAGAAAGAAGAAAGAAAGATAAACCGACAACTCGGTAAGAGCAAAATTTGGTCAATTAAATTTGAAGGTCCAATATTGACAAAAAATGATGATTATTAATTTAATGAAGCTAAATTAATTTAATTAATTGAAATTATGAAAATTAAAAATAATTATTGAAAAGTCAAATTATAATGATTATAAACTTCAAAATAATTTCAAATTTGCCATTCTACTTATTTACCATATTGCCACTAAATATTTAATTATTATATAGCTTAATTATTGAACAAAAATCTGCATTTTTTCCCTTCTTCTTCCTGTCACTTGCCTTCTTCTCTTCTTCTCTAAAATTCTCCATTAAAAACCCAAAATCCAAAGCTTAAAACCCTAAGTCACAACCAAATTTTTTCTTGGAAAAATTATAGCCCACCCTAAACTAAAGCTTAATTAGTAGAAAGCACTTAAGAAAACCAAAAAAAAAAAATTGAGTTTAGGGCAAGAGGAATTTCAGCCAAGGTGGACCAAGAAGGAGCTTCAAGTTTTTGATTGATTAGAAGGTTGAATTGAAGTTGAGTGAAGCTAAGGAATAAGGTTAGTGCTAGAAATTCTCTTGGAATTTAAAATTATTGCAAGTTGATTTAGGGTTTGCTCAAATATGGAATTTTTTGTTGTGACTTGAATTTGATGATGTTGAGGTTGATTATTGACTATTAGAAGTGCTATAAATGTTAAATGAAGTTTGGAAGTTGGGTGAAATTGAAAATTGGGAGTGCTTCTCTTATGCAGGAAATTTGGACCTATGAGTCTAGGGTACATTTTGACCTATAACTGAGGTTGTGTGACTCCAATTGGTATGAGGCCAATTGGAGGTGAAACTAGACACATAATGGCACAACTTTGGTGAAGAAACCATGCCCAGAAAACCAAACCAACTTGACCAAAAGTTTGCCCTAATCCGGGTGACCTGCAATCTGTCTGGACAAAATGACCAAATGAACAGTATTTGATCATTTGGCCATAACTCAATGTAGCAAGGTCCAATTGACCTGAAAGTTTTCCAGCAACAAGTTGAGATATATACCAACAACTTTCATGAAGAAACCTGACCCAAATTATGACCATAACCTAGTCAAATTGCCAACCAAACTTGAGTTACCAAATCTGGCAGAAACAAGTTTACCCAGAATTTTGGGTTCTGCCCAATCCGGCCAGTCATGGTTTTTAGGCCATAACTTGAGCTACAAAACTCCAAATAGAGTGATTCAAAAAAGGAAATTCAACTAGACAAAATGAGGAACAACTTTCATGTTGATTATTTTGCCAAATTTCCACTGCAAAATTGACCAATGGAACAGTAAAGACAAGGCATGAAAACTGAAAATTCTGCCCAATTAACATTAAGCTTGGAAATGGTATTGGCAACCAATACCAACAAATTTTGAATGCAAAATGTGGTATCTTGGAGAACTTAGGTTCAATAAATTTATTATGTATTAAAAAGTCAACAATTTGAGTGAATAGTATTGTGAATAGTAATATAAAGACACAAAGTATAATAACTAAATTGGTAGAGGAAATTAAAGTGTGAAATTTGGAATCCATGAAACATTCATGGATTACTTGGAATAGAAATAGTAATTTACCTAAATGACTTAATAAACATTTAATTTTGTGAGTATATGATTAAGATTTGTATTCCCCTTACTAGTAGGTCTAATAAAACATAAGTAATACCACTTGAATATGAAATGAAATTAAACTAGATGGATTGTTGAGTCTAAATAGGATGAGGTTTATATTAGGATTTATGTTTCCATTACAAATAAGATAATAACACCTTGTATGAGTTATAAATTCATATAAATATTGTAATGAATAAATGAATCACATGAAAATATAAATGAAACATTAGTTCTATTTATAAGAGAAAGGAAGAATGTTTTGAGTACAATGGTATATTAACACCATTGTTGTGAATAGTGATCAATATGAATGACGTAAGAAATGTATGAATAGTATGATGAATGTATAAATTATGAAATTTATTATGAAATAATAAAGTCATAAAACACAACATATTAATATTTAATGATATTATGTGCCCTTGTATTGCCTAGACACGTGTGTCAGATTGGATAGATTGGCATGCTAATAGGGTATTGTTTTAGCAGTACTGCGAAAGGCTTTATGCCTGTATTCATGGCTTTGTGCCCGTATTCATGGCTTTATGTCCGCATTCATGGCTTTATGCCAACATTCATGGCTTTTATGCCTGATTATGTGTTATCATGGTTTTTTAGCCATACTGACTGCATACGTGGTTGACGTTCTGCGTCCCATTGTATGACGGCCCGAGGCACTGCGGTGTCCAGTGCCAACGACCCGTTATCCAGTTTAGTCAGCCTGTCATAGGTTACTTGGGCAGTGAAATTTATTGAAATAAGTTAAGAATATTAGTAATTAAAAATATTAGAAATTAAATAAATGAGTAAGATGACCTAAAATAAATTAGAATAGTTATTTATTAGAAAGAATCGAAATAAACTGGACCGATATTAAAATTTACTTATTATGAAATAAACTGAAACAACCTAGAAAGTATTGAGAAAATGCTAAAAGATTAGCAAAGAAAATTATAACATACATAAATATGGCAAATGTGACTTACATAATAATATAAGCATAAATTTATTATTTTTAGATCATTTTTCTATGTACATTATTACTGTACATTGGCGAAATAAACACTTCCAAAGAAGACTAAATTAGGATAAAACTTATTAATTTTAGAAACCGCATGTGAAGTATAAACAAATCTTAATTATTTGAATTATGTTTTATTTCTATCTTTATTTGTATATTATTTCCTTGTTATATTATTGCACCACTAAGCAGCAATGCTTAGCGCGATGGAATTGTTTCCTTCGCGCAGGTACTGAAGCTAGAACCCAATGGACGTTTGACTGGGAATGTTGGGAGTTCTGATCTACAGAAGTGTCTGAAGTATTCAAGGTTGTCACCTCCTCAGCAATGCATGTAGATAGGGCCCATATAGATTATATTTTATATTTTGTATAAAATGCTTAGATATTGTATTATAATGTATATTATGAACAGGTAATTAATAGGAATGTGATGTAAATTAATAAATTAGCTTTTTCATATGTAATTAATTTATATATCATGTAAATTATGAAATTATGTAAATTAATGAAATTTGAAAATTTTACTTATGTGATTTGAGCATGAATGAGATTGTATGGATTTGAAGACAGATTTGAAATATATAGATAATGCATGGAAATGAATATAAAATTGAGATATATGAATGAGATGTGAATTATGAGATGGTTATGAAAATAATTGATGAGATTTTTATTGTAAAATATTATTGAAATTTTCAAACAGGTGAATAGTAAAACACGTCAAACGATAATAAAATAGGGAAAACTCCGTTAGTTTCTCCGTCGAAATATAATCGATATTAAATATAATGAGAACAAAATTTTTAAAGAAATAAAGTAAGGTAAGTTAGGGTACTTCAGCACCGAATGTAGCACGCCTTGCTCGGCTACACTGTAGTCGGGTGAGGGGTGTTACACTTCACGCCAGTTGAAACCGCATGAGAGGAACTAGCCAACACATGATTTGGAGCTAGCAGCTATTGTTTTTGCTCTGAAGATCTGGAGACACTATTTGTATGGGGAGAAATGCTACATTTACACAGATCACAAGAGCTTGAAGTATTTGGGCACCCAGAAGGAATTGAATTTGAGGCAGAGAAGATTGTTAGAACTGATTAAAGACTATGATTGCTTAATAGACTATCAGCCAGGGAAAGCAAATGTGGTGGCTGACGCCTTAAGTCGCAAGAGATTGAGGCAAATCCAGACCTCTCATATGAGGAAGAACCCATAGAAATTCTGGCTTATAAGGTGAAGCAGCTGAGGAATAAATAGATACACCTGGTTAAAGTTCTATGGAACCATCATTCAGGCCAGGAAGCTACTTGGGAATGTGAAGAGGATATGAGGAGACAACACCTATAGCTGTTCAGTGACTGATGCCAGGTAAAATTTCGAGACGAAATTTATTTTAAGGGGGGGAGAATTATAACACCCCTATGCTCGGTAGTGCGTTCTACTGTTCCTGTAGCCAGTGTTGTCCGAACAGCTAGGATGCCTAGAACTACACTTAGTTATGAGTGAGGAGACATAAAATAATGAAATACAAGAAAAGAAAAACAAAGGAAAAATAATAGCAATGAAATGTAACCAAGTTAAACGAGCCGAGAACCCTAGTGATGGGTGACCGCACCAGGAAGTTGTGGCATGGACCGTTGACTAGCCCTAGACCACTGGGAACCCTGGAATATATTTTTAAGACATAATTAAAGACCTATTGAAGCATAAATATCATTAGAAATATCAAAGAAAAATTAATTAATTAGTATAAAGAAAAACAGGAAATCGAGAAAATGACAAAACTCGGTGTTACCGAAAAATCGGGAATGCTACCCGAACAGGGGCATTGTGCTCATTTGACACCCCGAGTTGTCTTTTGACCTAAATGTCCATTAAAAATAAATGATGTTACACTTGGAAAATGTCGTGAAAAATTAAATTGGTGGTACCTAATGTAAATAGCAAAAGATAGGAGTTAAATGTGGAATTTGGGAACCTTAGAATAAACAAATACTAAATCTTTACTTAGTGCTCCACCCACTCCACTTAAGTGGACCACTAAACCAATTTTGGACAGAAAACTTCATCTTCTTTAACCTCCCAAAAACCAGCCGAAAATGGGTGAAAGAAAACCTCCATTGCCGTCCCACATTTGAGCTTCCATTTCCCATGATCAAGCCATGATCCTTCAATACTTCCTTCACTAAAATTGTTCTACACAACTTGGGCAGTAGATATGCAGCAAGAAAATCAAGTTTTGGTGAGGTTTTGAAGAATTTCAAAAGTGGTAAGTATGTATTTTTTATTATTGTTTCATTAAACCTTGCATGGATGTTATGAGTAGTTGAATTGTGGAAGGATTTTTAAAGTTTGATGAGTTAAGGGAGAGGTACATTTTTTGCAGCCATGGAACTTCAATAAGAGTAATTTATCCTTACATGTAAATGGTAGATTAAAGTGTTGATGTAAGTATTTATGTGTGTAGGAATAAATTGGATAATGTATACTAGATGTATGTGATAGTACACTTGATTTTGGAAGCTTGGAAACTAATGGAAGGAAATGTACAAAGCAGCAACTTGAAGTATAGATCAAAATATGTTGTTTCATGGTTTGGTTTATGGAATTATATTGTTGAATTATGGTGCTTGTTATGGCAGCATGTATATGTGTATAGAGGATTGAATATGGACATGTAAATGAGCTATATCATATGGTTAAATTGTTTGTAATTGGACTTGGAAAATTCTGAACTATAATGTGCTTATTGAGTGTGGTTATAAGCTACCAAAATGACCAAAAATGAGTTTCTAAATATGTTTATGTTATGGTACAAAACAGAAATGGCATGAAGGAAGTGACTTGGTAAGTGTTGAATGTGTCCTTTGGTATGCGATGAAGAGTATGTTGCAGGGCAGTGTGTGTTTTGGCTTAGAACCTTAAGTGTGTGACTCCAATTAGAGGTGAAACTAGGCAAAAAATGTGCCAACTTTTATGATGGAAGCTTACCAAAATTCTGCTTGGAAGGTGACTTGAAAAATGACCAAATCTGGATTAGTACATTTAAAACCTGAAAATTGACCATTTTGGTAGCAGTTGATTTTTTGGCCATAACTCTCTGAGAACAGGTCCAATTGACCTGAAATTTTTACCATGAATAGTTTAGACATATATCTACAATTCTTATGAAGACACCAAAGCCCAAAAATGACCATAAGCAAGCCAAATAGCTTGCACAAGTTCAGGTCCAAAAACTGGCCGAACCAAAAGTGACCTAAAGTGATCATTTTTATGCATTCTGACCAGCAGTGGTAGATTGACCATAACTTGGTCTACACAACTCAGAATGACATGAAATTTTGCCCCACGTGCAATAAGACATAGACCTATAAGTTTATAGTTTTGACAGAAACCCAAAAACTGAGGGAACTAGGTCATCTGGCTAGGTCAAATTAGTATACCGAAATCCAACAAATTGCAATAAAATGCAATATACATGGAAATGAATTGGGTAATATGTACCAACACTAAAAGGCCATTAACTATGACACATTGGTAACATTAAAACCTAATTCACCTAGAGTGCATCGAGGGTCAACATCTTAGGTTGACTAAGGAAATAATAGAATTCAATAAGTTAATTATTAAGCTTTATTCTTAGAGACAATTTAAATGAGTACTGAAACACTTCAAATTTTGTGTTTCAGTTAGCAAAGACTTAGGGAAAGGGAAGGAAACACTGAGTCAGGGCCAAGAGACAGTTATCAGAGGTTTGTGCACCACAGTTATTTCTTTTGAATTTTTCAATTGAAATAAATTATGACTATTTGTATATTATTGTTTTAAATTGTGAAAAATTGTTTGATTGATATTTGATGGATACTTATTGATTAAAAAGCATTGTAAATGGTTTGAAACCACAGCTATCATGTATATTGATTGAATTCCTCGCTAGCTTGTCTAGTGGGATGAATTGAATTCCCTCTCTTGCTGAAGTGTTGAGGTGTGTGCCTGTTGAGGACAAATAGAATGAGTACTTATATTATTGCTAGCTAGCTATGTTATTCCTCATTAGCCATTGGCCTTTGGGACGAATTGAATTCCTCATTAGCCATTGGCTTTTGGGATGAATTGGACTTTGGAACATGCTTAAGCTGTGTGTGATTTATTGATATTCATTGTGATATAGTGAAATGGAGTTTAAATTCTTATTGACATTCACTGTCTTTTGAATTTAACTATGTTTTAAGTATCCACTATTTATATGACTTATGATTTGTGATTTAAAGTTGTATTTGGTTAATGTTGTGCACCACTGAGACATTAGCTTAGAGATAGCTTTTCATTGCTGTCGCAGGTAGAATGATGAGACAGCGTGACTAGGTCTTTGGTACTACACTGAGAGATCATCGGGTATATTGAGTATACTGTATTTTGCATTTTGTATTGTAATATATGTTCACTGTATGTATATAGTGTTCTTGGTTTTGAGCAGTTGTAAATTAAAATTATACATTGAAGTTGTAAAATAAATTGTAAATTATTTTGGTTTGTAAATATTGTGATATATTTCTTTTATCTCAGCCTTTGAAAATACTGAAAAATTATTGTGGATTTGAGTTGACAAATGTTGAGAAACATATTGTGTTGATTAAAGGTTGGAGTTTGAGATTGAGAAATATATTTGAAGTGCTTTTTACAGGTTTTTGAAGAACTGTTTTATTCAAAATACAGATAGCACTCCGCCAAAATTTTTACAGAAATTACTAATAATTCAAATGTGTTAGCTGTTTCACTTCAGTTAAAAAACTTTTTTAACACCTGTAAATAGTGCTCACCACTGTAAAAAAAAGTAAGAAAAGTTTTAAAATCCCTTGTAGTGTATTTAATGGGTTATCAGTAGACGAAGTTGGTAATTCATTATGTGTACTACGAGATCATGTTATGCCTTACAGAGGGGTAAGGTGTGACAATCATTTATCCCCTACAAATCTCATAGCAAAGTATATGAGGTTATCAAAATTCAAATCTTGATCTTATAATAAAGTTTTAACTAATTAATAGCACATAAATCAAGGTATATTAAAAAAAATAGATTAGAGTGAAGGAACAATTTTATTATGGCTTAAAAACAAAGGTACAATTTCAAAGGAAAAGGGTACAAGAATAGATCTCACAAATTCCTTTTAGCTAACTTTGAACTCCCTTAATTACCACCATTTCAAGTAATCCTCCGATAAACGTTTGTGTCGTGGTGACTTATTACCTCTTCTGGTCTCAGGCCCCCTTCTTTATTTCTCTGTTTTCTTGTCCTAGGAGCGCCCTTTCGGGTTTTCACCCCTAGAGGATGATCCTCTTTTTTTTTTTTTTTTGGCTTACCTTTTCAGGATGCCCTTTCGAGTTTTCACCCCCTACTCATTTTTCAGAAAGTGCCCTTGCAGGTTTTCGTCCTCTTTCACACATTTTGCTAGGAGCGCCCTTTCGAGTTTTCACTCCTACATTTTTTTTAGCCATAATATCTTTTTATAGTATATGCATTCACGGGTCTTTGGAATTCTTCCTCGTCCATATGAGTCAAGATCAGTGCACCGCCAGAAAATGCCTTTTTAACCATATAGGGTCCCTCATAAGTTGGTGACCATTTGCCCCAGGGATCATTTTGATTTAGGAGGATCTTTTTTAAAACCAGATCTCCCAATTGGAATTCGCGAGGGCGAACGTCTTTATTAAATGCTTTAGTCATTCTCCTTTGGTATAATTGCCCATGACATGATGCTGTTAGTCTTTTCTTGTCTATTAGATTCAGCTGATCTAATCTCGATTGAATCCATTCTGACCCGTCGATTCCCGACTCTTTTAAAATTCTCAGGGAGGGAGTTTCCACCTCTATAGGTAAAACAACTTCCATTCCATAGACCAATGAACATGGAGTTGCCCCAGTCGATGTCCTTATGGAGGTTTGATAAGCATGAAGGGCGAAGGGAACCATATAATGCCAATCTTTATAAGTGACGGTCATTTTCCTGATTATTCTCTTGAGATTTTTATTGGCGGCTTCCACCGCTTCATTCATTTGGGGACAGTATGGTGATGAATTAAGATGTCGGATTTTGTACTGGTCACATAAATTTTGGATCTTTGGGCCATTCAAATTCTTAGCCTTGTCGATGACAATCTCACTAGGAAGGCCATATCGGCAGATAACATTATTCTTGAAAATTTTGAGAAATTTATTTTGCGTGATATGAGCATATGACGTTGCCTTAACCCATTTGGAAAAGTAGTCAATAGCCACCCAGATGAACCTGTGCCCATTGGATGCTTTGGGATTAATAGGACCAATTACGTCGATGCCCCATATTGCAAAAGGCCAAGGTGAGACAAGATTAAAAAGCTGATGAGACAGGACATTTATCAGATCAGCATAAATTTGACATTTATGGCACTTCTGAAAGTACTCAATGTAGTCCTTTTCCAAAGTAGTCCAGAAGTATCCCCGTCTCATGATTTGCTTGGCCATCATATGCCCATTGGCATGAGTAGCGCAATTCTCCTCATGAGTTTCAAAAAGGATCCTCCTTGCTTCTTTTGCATCCACGCACCTCAACAACTTGCCCTTGGAGCTTCTTTTGTACAAAATTTCACCACTAGGGAAGTATCCTAGTGCTAATCTCCTAATCATTCTTCTTTCATTTCTATTTGCCTCGAGAGGGTATTCCCTGGTTTTGATATAGACCTAGATGTCATGATACCAGGGTTTACCATCTTTTTCTTCTTTGATCACAAAACAGAACGCCGACTCACTCCTTGCTTTAATCTGTAACACCTGTGTCGTCTGCCCCTCTTCCATCTGAGTCATGACAGCTAGAGTGGCTAAGACATTGGCTAATTGGTTCTTGTCATGATTGAGGTGAGTGAAGGAAATCTCTTTGAATTTCTTGATCAATTCTAGGAGATACTTTTGATATGGGATCAGTTTCGGGTTTTTAGTTTGCCATTCCCCTTTGACTTGGTAAATAATCAAGGCCCAATCTCCGTACACTTCTAATTTATTAATCTTTATTTCAATGGCAGCCTGTAAACCCATCACACAGGCTTCATACTCTGCAAGGTTGTTGGTGCAGTCGAACCTTAGCTTGATAGCTATTGGGAAGTGTTTTCCATCTGGGGATATAAAAACTGCTCCAATCCCATTACTGGACAAATTGACTGCTCCATCGAAATACATTTCCCATATGTCATTCAGTTCTTTGTCATCACTGCTAACTTCATTAACATAGTCATCGAGGAATTCGAAATCCAGGGCTTCATAATCCTGGATTGGGTTTTTTGCCAGGAGATCAACAATCACGCTTCCTTTCACTGCATTTCTGGTCATGTAGACAATGTCATATTGAGAAAGTATGACCTGCCATTTTGCTATCCTCCTTGGCATGAATGGGCTTGCAAATACATACTTGATTGGGTCCATTCTAGAGATGAGCCATGTTTTATGATTCAACATGTAGTGCTTGAGTCGATTTGCTGTCCATGCCAATGCGCAACAAGTTTTCTCTAGGAATGAGTATCTCGACTCGCATTCATTGAATTTTTTGCTTAGATAGTAAATGGCTCTTTCCTTTCTCCCTGTGTCATCATACTGTCCCAGAACATAACCCATCGAGCTCTGCTAAACTATCATATACAGAATCAATGGTCTTCCCATCACTGGAGGAACCAATATCGGCGGATTTGATAGGTACTGTTCAATTTTTTCAAAAGCCTTTTGATAAACTTGATCCCACTGGGCGGTGTTATTCTTCTTGAGTAGTTTAAAAATGGGCTCAGCTTTAGCAGTGAGATTGGAGATGAATCTCCAAATGTAGTTCAGTTTTCCTATGAAACTGCACACCTCTCTTTTTGTCTTTGGGGATGGCATTTCTTGAATAGCTCGAACTTTGTCTGGATCCACTTCTATTTCCTTCTCGCTTACTATGAATCCCAATAGCTTACCAAACCTGGCCCTAAACACACACTTAGCCGGGTTCAGCTTCAGTTGATACTTCCTGAGCCTTTTGAACACCTTTCTCAACACCTGTCTATGACTTTCTGCCCCTCTAGATTTGATGATCATATCATCCACATATACTTCTACTTCCTTGTGCATCATGTCATGGAATAATGTGATCATGGCGCATTGGTAGGTAACTCCGACATTCTTTAATCCAAAGGGCATCACCCGATAGCAAAAATACTCCCCACTAGGTGATAAAAGAAGTTTTGTCTTTGTCCCCCTCATCCATGGGAATTTGGTTATACCCTGACACCCTGTTGATACATGAACATCTTGCCAGCCCTGCAGCATTGTCTACCAGCACATCTATGTGTGGGAGAGGAAAATCATCCTTCAAGCTTGCCTTGTTGAGATCTCTGTAATCAACACATACCCTTACTCTTCCATCCTTCTTCATTACAGGGACAACATTAGCTATCCACTAGGAGTATTTCACCACTTCTAGGAATCCAGCATCATACTGCTTTTTGACTTCATCCCTAACTTTGAGCAGCATATCGAGGTTCATGCTTCTCAACTTTTGTTTCATTGGGATCGTCCCAGGAATCAGAGGGATTTTACGCATTACTATCTGAGGATCCAATCCTAGCATGTCATCATAGCTCCACGAGAATACATCAATGAATTCCTTGAGCAAACTGATCATACTCTCTAATTCTTCGTTATTCAAGACCTTAAGTTCCTTCTTTATTTCCTCAGTCCCTAGATTTATGGTGTGCATTTCATCCCCACAAGGCACCAGGGAAGGTTCATCTCTTTTGCCCTATTCTTCTATAGACTCTTCTTCGGAATCACTCGAACCAATGGCAGTTATGGGAGTTTCAAAGTTAACATAAGGAATTTCAGAGTCAATTGAATTATTAGGTCTAGATGGGTCAATGGTCCTAGAGAAATGAAAGTGGAGTATCTTAAAAAATAGATTTTAATGGGGAAAGGAAAAGAGAATTGGACACAAAATGCGCTATTAATTATTAATACTTCTATCATAAAAAAGGGTCCATTTACAGCGTTACACTTGTCACCATGGACAGAATGATCAAGTGTTGATAACGAAATGTACTTTACTTGAGATTAAGCACAAGGATATCTTTTATTTCCCAATTATCAAGCTCTTGCCCTTCAGCGATTGGTGAAATCAGCGCCTCGGACATGGAGTCTAGCTGTATGACATCGATGGATGGTTCTAAAGGAGACTTTTCACTTTCTTCTGGATTCTCGATGATTGGTTTAGTGAAAACATCTGTGATTTTTGGGACAACTTTCACTTTCCTGAATTTTCTGTCAAACCTTTGATCCCTGAGTATATTCTTCATCTAGAATCTTCCATCTACCAAAGCATCTTCTTCATATCCCAAAATGAAGCGACTGATCTTCTGAATAGCTGGTACAGGTTTGACAATCCCCTGTAATGCGGCACCCAATCCCTTGCCTTTTTCATAACCACTCTTCAACATCACCTTTGCAACCATTGCCGCAGCTCCTTCATCCTTCAGAGTAGTTCCTTGTAACTCCAGCGCTTAGAAAGAACTTTCCAAGGATCTTTCGATTGTTTCTACATAAGGAATTGATTGAGGTTTAGTGACTAGCATGGCTTCCCCCCCTCTTACTATGATGATTTTGCCGCTCATGATGTACTTGATCCTCTGATGTAAAGTTGAAGGTATCGCATTTGCCGGATGGATCCAGGCTCTCCCCAACAACATGGTGTATGCTGGCTCAATATCCATTATGTAACATCCTCCCTATACATGTTCTGTACGTTCTATTGCTCTAGTGGTCAAATAACAGTCTAGGCAAGTCAGGATGTCTAGAACTACACTTTGGTGATAGTGAACAGACATATAATGATGAAATAAATAAAAAGAAAATACAAAAAAAATCAAACAAAAATGAAAGAGAGAAAATGTGACTAAGTTAAACGAGCCAAACCCGTAGCGATAGGTGACCGCACCGGGAAGTTACGGCAAGGATCGTTGACTAACCCTGGACGCGGGGAAGCCCGAGAAATATTTTCGGGACATAATTAAAGGTTTACTGAGGTGTAATTGACATTGAAAATGTCTAAGAAAAATTAGAAAGTTAGTATAAATGAAAAATAAAAATTAAAGAAATCGGCGGTACAAGGAGTAAATCGGTGTTACCGAAAAAGTCCGAACTTGACCCGAAGAGGGGCATTTTGGTCAATTAACACCTAGAGTTGACTTTTGACTTAAATGTCCATAAAAAATAAGTGGTATTATATTTTGAAAATTTAATGAAAAATGAAATTTAATATGAAATGCAATTAAAGGAAAAGTGGGGGATGAATTTGCAAAGATTGAAACTTTGAATTATAATAATAATAAACCTAAGTTAGTGGGCATATAAAACACATAAGATGACAAGGAACAATCCACTAACTCACTTCATCTTCTCCAATTCTCTAAAAAGCCGAAATGGAGCTCTTCCTTTCCTCCATGGATGAGTTCCATGCAAGCTCACCAAACTTGTCATTTTCAACTTAAAACTCAAGACTCCCTTCATTAAAATTGGTCCTCACATCATGGGAAAGCTATAGGTAGCAAAAAGAAAGGAAACTTTTGAAGTTTCACAAGCTTAGAAAGTTCTTGAATTAAGGTTAGTGCTTAATCTCCCCATTTTCTTTCATTAGATCTTGTTTTGAGCTTTGGGTGAGTTGATTTGTGAAGAAATTGAATAAATTAATGTATATTTTGTGAGCACTTCATTTCGGCAGCCAAGAAATTCATGGGATTTTGATGTGTTTAAATGATGTAGATGAGTTTAAAGATGATGTTTGATATGGGTATATGTATGAGAAGTGATAGGACTTGAATTGATTGAAATTGAGAAATTTAAACTATGGTTTGAAACAATTATTGGAGATTTGTGTTGTTGCTTCATTTTTGGGCAGCCATGAACCTTTGTTGAGCTTGAGTTATTTTTACTTCTAATGAATGGAAATGAAGGTTGATTAATTCAAATGAAAGTTGTAGTAAGTTTGTTTCTAAGTATATGAATGTAGTGTTTGAATTAAGGGTGTGAAATGAAACTTTGATGCCTTGAGCAAACTGCCAAGTTTGGCAGCCCCTAATAGCATGAAATTGTGTGTGAACATGTAGTTATTAATGAGATATGCTAATGATAAATTGTGGGTAGCAAGTGTAAGTGATATTGAAGTATGATTATGTTGAAGTGTATGTGCAATATTGACATTGAGATATGTTGAATTTTGGTGGAAGTGAATGTTGAACTTAATGGTGAATTATGTGCATTGGGCACTTGAATATTCTGCCCAAAATTGTTGCTGGAATTGTGTACAATATATATATGGAAGTGTTATTGATTGAATATTGAAGTAATGAGGAGAAGAAGGAATATCAAATTGGAAGTGTATATGCTTTGTGCAGGTTGTGTATTGAAGGCAGTACCTAAATTAGGCCATAAGTGCCAAACTATGAACCCAATTGGTATGAGGCCAATATGGGGTGAAACTAGACACCAAATAGGCCAACTTTCATGTAGAAATGTTGCCAAAATTCTGCCTAGAAACTGACCTTAAAAAGTGACCAAATCCGGATTAGTGCATTTAAGGCCTGAAAACTGACCATTTGGGCAGCAGTTAGTGTTTAGGCCATAAATCACTCAAAACAGGTCCAATTGACCTGAAATTTTGACCATGAATAGTTAAGACCTATATCTACAAGTCTTATGAAGACACCCAAGCCCAAAAATGACCATAAGCAAGTAAAAAAGCTTGCACAATTTCCAGTCCAAAAACTGGCCGAACCTAAAATGACCTAAAATGACCAATTTTGATACATTTTGACCAGCAATAGTAAAATGACCATAACTTAGTCTACATAACTCAGAATGACCTGAAATTTTGCCCCGCGTGCTATAAGACATGGGCCTACAAGTTTGTAGTTTGGACCGAAACCCAAAAACCTAGGTAACTAGGTCGTCCGGCTAGGTCAAAATAGTACACCGAAATCCGGTAAATTGCAATAAAATGCAATACACTTGGAAATGAAATTGGTAACATATACCAACACTAAATGGCTATAAAATGTGACATATTGGTAACATTAGAATTGACTCACGTAGAGTGCATCAAGGGTCAACATTATAGGTTGACTAATAAAATAAACTAAAGGGAATAGTACCAAGAGAAATAGGACTTTAAGCTAGACAAATCTAGCACACAAAAATTGAGAAATTGACCAAATTTTGCACTAAAGGTGCAATCTGTCTAGTTTTAGTAAATTGACCATATCTTGGTCTATACAACTCAGAACGACCTAAAATTTTGCCCCAAGTGCAATAAGACATAGAGCTACAATTTTGCTTCTTTGACCAGAAGCTAAAAACAAAGGGAAATGGGACTTTAAGCTAGACCAATCTAGCATACTAAAATTGAAAATTGGTAATTACATAAAATGATGCTTGAAGTGCTTTGGCAATGAATGCTAACTTGTGAAAAGGGTAAATTGCATTATATTGACAACATATTGAATTGTAAATTGTGACATGTTGATGCTAGAATCAACCTATCCATGATGCATAAAAAGGTCAATAATTTTATTGACCAGTGAAAGGCATAAAGATGTATAAACCTATGAATAAAGAATTAAATATGTAATATTGTAATATGCCCTAATTTGCCTAGTTGACTAGTTTGGATAGGTTGGCATGCCAATAGGATTCTGACAGCTATTCTGTAAATGACTTTACGTCATATTATGGTTTATGGCTTATTATGCCATACTATGATTTTAATAGCCTATGGCTATACAGATTGTGTTATTATACTCGGCTTAATGCTTGATTGATTATATGGCTTTTTAGCCACACTATTTGCACACCGGGAGACACTTTGTGACTGATGGTGTGACGGCCCGAGGTACTAGGTACCCAGTGCTATTATATCCGTTTGTCCAGTCTGGTCAGTGTATAGGCTACACGGGCAGTCAACTGAAATATTATTCAATTCAAGCAATTAAGTTAAGTGAAGTATAATGAAATTTCAGTATAATTAAATTAAGTATTGAATGAATGAGTAAAAGAGATTAGCAAAAGAAACATAACAAAAATATAAATTGCAGAACCGTAGAGACTTGAAATACAATACAGTTAGAATAATTTATATACTGGCTAGTATTACTGAAAAGTTATAAATTAAGCACTTCCAAAAAGGAACAAACTAGTATATAAGATCGTTGATACTAGAAATACCATACCAAATTAAATTGATTCCTGGATATCCGAAATGATGATATATTTTTTCTTTACTTGTATATATTATTTCTTGTTATATTATTGCACCACTAAGCAGAAATGCTTAGCGTGATGGAATTGCTTCCTCGCAGTGCTTCAAGGTAAAACCAGATGGTATCGATCGAGATTTTTGGAGTCCAGATCTGCAGAAGTGTCAGAAGAGTTCAAGATTGTCACCTCCTCAGCAATGCATGTAGATAGGGCTCATTTTATACATGTTATGTATATTATTCATTTCTAGCACATTGTAAATTATTTGTATATCATGTACAAAATAAACTCATGTAATTAACCTATGAATTATGGAAGCTACTCAAGGTAAGTATTTTAATATGTGAATTGAATTTGAGTTATAATGAGATTGTACTTGCGAATATTGAGATGTTGAAAATCTGATGAGATTTCTAAGAAATCTGGATACTGTATTGAGATATATTATGTTCGAAAATTTTTTAGACTATTAAGTTTGAGAAATTGAGTATATATTCAAATTGTTTTTGGCAGGTTCAGAAGAACTGTTAGTCCAAAATTACAGTCGGCACGTTGCCGGATTATCGTTAAAATTTTTGAAATTTCCAAATTAGTTAGATTTTGATAAAAGTAAAAATAGCCTAAACCTTCAATAAAGGTTTTGAATAAATAAATTAAGAATTGTAATGAAATCAGATAAGATCAGGTGTTCCGGCACGCCGTGTAGCACGCCTTGCTCGGCTACACTGTAGACGGGTGAGGGGTGTTACACATTACTTGGAATGTGATGTTAAAAGTGCATGCCCCAATTTGAAGCGGCAAATCAATGTCCCCTAGTACCTCTCTCTTTGTACTGTTAAAGGCTTGTACTACCATGGCACTTTGGCGTACGGCTGATGGATCAATGGGTAGTTTTGCCAAGGTGGCATTAGGAAAGAAGTTGAGGGCAGATCTATTATCAATCAGAACTTTAGTGACTATGCACCCCTTACACTTAACTGTCATATGCAGAGCTTTGGTATGCTTTAAGCCAGTCGGGTCTACATCATCTTCTGAGAAAGTGACAAAATTGGACACCTAAATTTGCCCAACTATTTTCTCAAATTGCCCTGGTGTGATATCGGAGGTCACAAAGGCCTAGTCCAGGAATTTTTATAAGGCATGGTGATGCACTTTCGAGCTTAAGATCAATGACTGTAAGGAAATTCGAGCGGGTGTCTTTCTTAATTGCTCGATGACGTCATATTTACTTTGTTTCATGATCTGTAGTAGCAGTTCCTCTTCTTCTTTCTTTTCACTAGGTTCCCCTTTCTCAACCCTTACAGCCCCTTCCTTCATATTTTCTTGAGGCTCTCCCATTTTTACTTTCTCCTTCTTCTTTTTTGCTTCATCATTTCCGTAACATCTCCCACTCTTGGTTATAAATTCTACTTCCTGATCTTGTGGGAGCGGGTTACTAGTCATGAGAGGTTTTGGGTTTGGTTAAGGAGTAGTATTGTTGGAGGGTCTTATATAGGTCATCTTGAAATGCTCGTGTGGGGAGAAGCATGGCTTAGGAGAGGTGATGGGTCAAATGTAGGTATGGTTGAGGGTAGGAATTGAAGTGTTGCTGGATGCGTTCTGAGTAAATACTTGGAGATTGTAGTTTCAAGGCATTGCATGGGTATTAGTGACTAGGAGTTGAGGTAGAATTCGAATAATCATTATTGGTGGTATTGGTGTGTTAGGAGTAGAAAAGACTATTCTCGGATTGGGGGTAGAAGTATCTATGGCTGTGTTCACTTCATCCTCTATCCTTGACCTCCACTGACATCTCAGAATTCTGAGTGATAGCATTCTTCGAACTTCTTGCCTAAATTCATCATAGTTGTGCAACTCATGATCGGCCGCTCCTTCATGGTAGGTGCATCCTGAATTATGTTGATCACTTCCCAACCCAGATCCCTGAGGGCATACATATCCCTCTCTTACCGTGATTGCAAAAATCTCATTGAAATGCAGAATCAACTGATCTACCTCCAAAATTGATCTTTAATCCCAAGGTTCTATCACATTCACGCCATTGCCTGTACCATGATTAGGTAATGTGTTTGAAGTGACGTTGGGAAGAGAGCCATTTCCCTTATTTTTTAACCATCCATTTCTGATCAGAGCCTATACTCTTCCTCGAAGAGCTCCACAATTATAGGTTGAATGCCCCACTATCCCACCATGATATTCGCATCGGGCATTAGCATTATACCACTTAGGATATGGTAGCTGAACCGGGTCACGGGGGATGGGCACTATCTAATTTATACCAAATAGGTATCGATAGATTTCACTGAGTGGAAAAGGGAGAGGTGGATCAAGATTCCTTGGTGGTCTTGGCTTGGTTTATGGAGCAGTTAGTGTGACACCCCTTACCCGTCTACAGTGTAGCTGAGCAAGATATGCCATACAGTGTACCGGAACACCATATTTTATTTCAATCATTTTTATTCTTCCTTAATTTATTTCTTCATGGATATGAAGTGCAATTTGTGAAATTCAACTCATTTAATTCATTTATTGAAATTATAAATTCATTTGGGATTCCAAAAATTTTATAGAAAATTCGGTGGAGTACTGGCTAAAAATGGATAAAACAGTTCTTCGGAACCTGTGAAAATCACTTCCAATAATTTCCAATCATTCTCAAACTCCATTTGTATCACATCAATTTCTTAACAATTCCTCCATTTGTCATTCATTCATTTCACATCATCATCAGACTCAAATCATAAATAAATTGTCATATGTTCTTTATAAACACAAAGTTATAAATACTTACATTAATATAAAATTATATTACATAGGTTTCAAATATACATGATAAAATAAGAGTTTAATTACAAAACTTACAAAAATCACAAAACACAAAATGGGACCTAGTGTCCTACCAATGCATTGTAGTCTGTGAGGTGACACGGACACTATGCAGAACTATAAATGGCCTTACCCAATCTGTGGTCTACTGGGCCCTCTATCCAAATCTTCAGTACCTACGCGTTGCAAAAGCGATGCACTAAGCATAAAGCTTAGTGGTGCCAATAATACAAGAAAATATAATATGCAAATAAAAGTAATAATTTCCTAGTTATTGTGTTCATAGGAAATGAATTATTACTAACTTATTATTTAGTCGAGGGCTAATTACATTTTATGATATTAACTTCTTCATGCATTTTGTTAATTATTTCTTGATGATTTTGAGCTTCTTTGTATTTTATTGTAATCATTCTTGATATTTAATTTTCATATTTTCTTTAATAATCAGTTCAATTACAGTTATACTTTTCCATGACCAAGTAACCTATACAAGTTGACTGGACTAGATAAATGGGTAAACTAGTACTGGGTACCAGGTACCTCGGGCCGTCACACCATCGGTCACAATGTGTCTCCCGGTGTGCAAACAGAATGGGTAATAAGCCATAGAAGCAATAAGGCATAAAGCTAAGTAAAAAATCATAATCAATATAGCCATAGGCTATCACATCATAGAATGGCAATGAAGCCATACATCATATGCAGTACTACTATCAGAATCCTATTGGCATGTCAACCTATCCAAACCAATCACATTAGGCCTATTAGGGCATATTACAAAGTCATTTCTTGAATATTTGTACTTTATGTGTAAGTTTACTATTCATTTCATTAGTCAACTAAAATGTTGACTTTTTCATAGATAATAAGTATATTGGTTCAAATATCATCAACATACCACATTTTGCACTCTAAAGTTGTTGGCATTAGTTGCCAATTCCATTTCAAAGCTTAGTGTTAGTTATTCACAATTTTCAGATTTCAAGCCTCATGTTTACTGTTCCATTGGTCATTTGTACAGTAGGAATTTGGAAAAATTGTCTTCATGAAAGTTGTTCCTTATTATGTCTAGTTACATTTCCTTTTTTGAATCACTCCATTTGGAGTTTTTTAGCTCAAGTTATGGCCTAAAAGTCATAATTGGCCGGATTGGACAGAATCCAAAATTCTAGACAAAACTGGTTCTGCCAGATTTGATAACCTAAGTTTGGTTGGCAATTTGACTAGATTATGGTCAAAATTTGGATTTGTGCTCCTCATGAAAGTTGTAGATCTATATCTCAACTTTCTACTGGTAAAATGTGAGGTCAATTGGACCTTTCTATACTAAGTTATGACTAAATGAATAAACACTGTTCATTTGGTCATTTTGCCCAGGCTTCTTGCAAGTCACCCAGATTAGGGCAATTTTTAGGTCAACTTGGTTTGGTTTTATGGGCAGGTTTCTTCACCAAAGTTGTGCCATATGTGTCTAGTTTTATGTCCAATTGGCCTTGCACCAATTCAACCTCTACAACTCCATTTATAGCTGCCCAAACCTGCTGGACTCACACCCAGTCATGCAGGTCACCAAGGGCAGCATGCCTAAGTTCCACTCCAACATCATTACTCACTTCAATTCCTCCTCACACACATTCAAATGGTCACTAATTGACCATTACCAGGTTAACATACCATTACATGAGCAAACCATAATGTTATTCAATTGTCCAAGTTATCAAGTTCATTCATGCACTATACTTGCATTTCACTTACACAATCATGTTCAAGCACTCATCTCATGCTATGGGCAGCTAATATGTCACTTTAAATCAATGAATTCTCCTAACCCTAACTCATGTCAAGGCTGCCAAAATTTCATGGAACATAATCATGCCTTTTTAATTCAATTTTTATCAAATTCTTAACTTAACTTAGCTCAAATTCATGTTTAGAAAGATGTAAAAGCAAAGAATATGGCACTAACCTCTTTGGTGATTTTCTAAGCTTGTTCACACCTCACTTTCTTCCACTTTCTCTTATTCTAATTGCTGCCTAGGTCTTGCTCTAGTGGTAAGGGAAATTTTTAGTGAAGGGAGGATAAGGTTTTGAGGTGGTTTAGTAGAGATTTGGAAGCTTGGGTGAAGTTTTTTAATGGTGGAAGGGTGTGGGAAGTGAGTTACAGTTGGAAGAAGGAAGAAGAAGCATATTGTTTCTTCAATTTTTCTGTCCATTTTGCTCATTTTAAGTGGTTTATGGACATGTGTCACTGTAACACCCCTATTTGCATAGCCTGGTATATTTCACTGTTCCGATGACCAGTGTCGGTTCAGACAATGAAGGAGATTAGAACCACACTTAAGACAACTAGAGAAGCTATAAATACAAATAATTAGTAATGTTCAATTAGTTAAGTATAAACAAGAAAAATAGAACATAAGAAGTTAAACGAGCCGAGAGTCACAACGATGGGTGACCTTCTCGGGAACGACTGCAAAGTCGATTTAAACTCAAATTTCGAACCGTAAAATGTGACGCTGCAGTCCTTAGGGCCCTTACAAACACAGTGGAAAAGAGAAAATCATGAAAAAGAACTGTTAAGCCAGTCAAATAATTAGGCTAGGGAGCCGGAAGAAATATTGAATTATTTGTAAGCCGGGATGAACCGACGAGGGGCAATTTGGTCAATTGACCCCGAGAGCTGACTTCTGACCTAATTGTCAAATAAAATTGGAGAAAAGAAAATTTTAGAATTGAGAATTAAATTAAAGAACGGATAGAAAAAAATAAATAGAAAAAAAAAAGAAAATGGAAAAGTCAAAAGGTGATGACATCATGCATGACATAATGCATGATGCCATAAAGAATATAATTAATTTATTTACTTATTTAGATTTGTGGTCTTCCTAAAGAGATAAAGACAAAAAGAAAAGAAACAAAAAAAAAAATCAATTGGTCTTCTTCCTTCCTCCCATTGCCGCCCCATCACTCCCACCTCTCTCTTTCATCCCTTTTCCACCATTAACAACCAATTCAAAGCTTTTAAAAGCTTGATTTTATTCTATATATATATATATATACCCTCACTCCCTTAAGTAAATTTTGTTCTTGGATCTTGACAAGTATCTTGTGCATAGAAAGGAAGAAGAAAGTGGAAGAATTGAAGCTTTGGGAATACTTCCTTAAAGGTTAGTCAAGAATCCTCTCAATTCTCCTTATATTCATGAATTTGCACTTGAAGTGAACTAGTATTGATGAAAATAAAATAAAAACAACATATTTAGGAATATAATGAAATTCAGCCAGCTTAGAGGTAACTTGAAATTGATGGATTTTGATACAATTAAAAGGGTAGGCAAGCTTGATTGAAGGTGTAGTTGAGGTCTATATAGTTTAATTGCATGAAATGAGCTAAACATGGAAATTAGGGTTTTGGACATTAGGGTTTAGAGACCAAAAATGTGAAAAACTTGTAAATGGTGTCTTTGACCTAATTTGAAGTGAGAAATGGTTATTTGTGACCTAATTAAGTGTGTTAGAAGTGTTGGAATTAAAGTCAAATTCGGAGGGGGTGTGGTCATGCTGCTGTAGTATGACCAAGTCAACTTTGAAGGACAAAAAATGAAATTTTACAAGTCCAATGGATATGGGACCAATTGGGGATGAAAATAGGCACTAAATGACACAATTTTAATTTAGGAAGCATGCCCAAAAAGTGACTAAAACCTAGTGAACAAATTGACCAAAGTTGAAAAATTGCAGGCTGCCCTGCACAAACTGACCAAATGAACATTGTTTATTCATTTGGTCATAACTCGAGCTAGGCAGGTCAAAATGACCTGAAATTTTACCAAGAGTTAGATGAGATATAGATCTAAAACTTTCATGGAGAACACGAACCTAAATTATGGCATTAACCCAATCAAATTATTGAGCAAATTTGAAACACTGAACCTGCAGAACTGTAAATTTACCATATGAACAGTAAAGTTTCAATGGCTATAACTCTCTCTAGAAAACTCTAATCTAGGTGATTCTTGAACCGATGGAAACCTAAGACATAATAGAACATTTCATATGAATGAAATTAGACAAAATTATGGACTTAACTTGATCAAATTGCTGAATGAAATTGGATCAATAAATCTGCAGAACTAAATTCTGCAACATGAACAGTAACCGTAATTTAGATATAACTTGAGCTACAAAAATCCAATTGGAGTGATTCAAAAAGGAGAATAAACTTAAGACAATAGGAAACATTTTCTATGAAGGAAGTTTTGCCAAATTCCAACAGTAAAGTGACCAATGGAACAGTGCAACCTTAGACACCAAAACTGAAAATTTATCAAATTTGCCTAAAAGACTTAGAATTTGAATAAACAACCAAAACCAACAAATTTAGTGACCAAAATGTGGTATGTGGGTGAAGTTGAAATTCCCATACCTATTAAGCCTTAGAAAGTCAACAATTTGACTTGAATAGTGTAGTGAATAGTAACCTGAAACACAAAAATTTAATGAACGTCGAGTTTAACACGTTAGAGCTAGGAAAAAGTGAAGTTAAATTTATTTTTGGATTTATGCTAAGTTATGGTACTGAACACTGTAAAATTGTGTGTTTTAGTTGAAAAGAATACTGGGAAAGAACCCGAGGAACAGAGTCAAGGCCAAGAGGCTACTTGCTTGAGGTTTGTGCCAACATTACTATGCTTTAAAATTCATTAATAAAGTGAATGAAATATGCATTTTACTTTTGCTTTGAATTGTTGAAAGTTTATTGTGACCCTATTTATGATGTTTTGATTTAAATTGTGAAAGTTATTGTGTATATTTGAAATGACAATGTTTAGCAAATTGTTAAGATAAGTTTTGAAACCACAGTGTCATGACCATATATTTGAACACCTCACTAGCACGACTAGTGGGGGTAATTAGTTTCGAATTTTGATTCCTTCTCTGGAGAAGTGTTGAGGTGTGCCAGTAGAAGAGGATGTGAATGGATATCCATATATTTGTGCTAGCTAGCCTTGTGATGTGATTTCTCTTTAGCCTCTGGCTATTGAGATTCTATTTGTTTCGAATAGCATGATCTAACTGTGGGTTTTATGAAATGTGATTTGATACTTCAAAATGAAATTGTTTGGGATTAAAATCTCATAATGCATGATTTGTATTTAATTCTCATGTTCAGTCAAATTTTTAAATAAATGTGATTTAAGTTCTGCATAAAGATTATTTTAGTATGTTGTGCACTACTGAGTCCTAGTACTCAGCGATAGCTTTTATTACTGTCGCAGATATAGAGACTAGAGGAGCAGCAGAATGAGCTGTTGAGGATTGAGGATTTATTAGCTTGAAGTTATCGGGCATAATTTATACCCTGCCTGTAAATATTTATTTTGATGTATGTAATGCACAGAAATGTATGGACATGTGCAAATGGGTCTTGAGCAGCTTGTACAAAATCTGTATAAAATTCGTAATAAATTTTAGTTTGGATTTTCTTAATGAAAATTTTTGTATGATGTATATATAAATTATTTATCTTTAAAGAAATATGAATGTATGAAATTGATTGACAGTACCTTGAGGATTATTGAATTTTGAACTTGAGAAATTGATTGAAATGATTGTGGAGTTGTTGAAATTGATTGAGTTTGATTGTGAAATTGAAGTAGTGATTGAGAAAATTTTTGGAAGTGCTTTTATTTCAGGTACTTGAAGAACTGTTTTCTCAAAATACAAACGGAACTCTATCAAAATTTTTATAAAATTTGTGAAAAAATAAAATGGGCCAAAAGTTTTAACTAGTTTTTAATTTCAATTAAATGTTTTAAATACCTATTGGAAAATGCTCACCACTTATCAAAAATAAGAAAATGGTTTTAAAATCCCTTGTAGGGTACTTAATGAGTTATTGGTAGATGAAGTTCGGTAGTTCATTAGGTATTCTACGGGATCATGTTATACGTTACAGAGGGGTAAGGTGTGACATGTTTTAGTGGTATCAGAGCAAAATTTTTTGAAGTATATTTTAACCCATGAATTTGTGTCTTTCCTTGTTAAGTACAACTGCTCAATGTTCATATTTGTTACATATAGTGCATTACATCATGAATATGAACTAACAGAGGGAAATCTCCATGTGTTATTTGTTCAGGAGATACCCTAACGTCAGACTAAAATGGAAGAAGGGGATCGCTCAGTTGAGCAGTTTGTTAAAGCTGAGGCACAAGGGGAAGCCCCAGCTTTACCGAATGTCAGTGGGTCAGTGGCACCAACCCTGCAAATGCCGTAGTTTCCTGCACAATTTGCATAGCAGATGGCTGCGATGTTTCAACAAATGGCTGGGGGTATGCCTGCTCAAGCTCCATCTCAGACACCTGTGGCACAACCACTGTCTCCAGCTAGACAGTATGATAAATTATTAAAGTATGGGGCTGCAGAATTTAAGGGTACAGTAGACCCTTTAGAGGCAGAGCAATGGCTTGAAAGAATGGACAGAGTATTTAAGAAGCTGCACTGCCAAGATGAACTGAAGTTTGAGTATTCTGTCTCTACTACAAGGGGATGCGTATGATTGGTGGAAGACCATCCCCCACAGCTTGGCTGAACCACCAGTGCTGACCTGGGATGACTTCATTAGAGAGTTCAGACAGAAATACATCCCAGATGCATACGTTGATCAGAAATTGCAAGAATTTTTGAGTTTGAAACAAGGGAATAGATCAGTGGAAGAGTATGAGAGGGAGTTCTCCCGCTTAAGTCATTATGCTGGGAGTCTCCTTTCCACCAGCAAGGCAAGGTGCAAGAGATTTGAGATGGGTTTGAAGCCCAGCATAAGGATGCAAGTTGTGGGATTTCGACACAGCAACTTCTCAGAGCTCATGTCTTAAGCACTTGAGTTGGAAAGAATAGAATCAGAAGTAACCCCAGTGAAAGAAAAATCAGAGAAAGCTGAGAAATCAGAAAAAAGACAAGGGGGAAAAGTTAGTAGAATAGAGTTCTGGTGGGACTTCTGGGAAGAAGAAGAAATTTAGTTGCCCCAGCAGGGGTCGAGGTGGAAGATTTGGTAGGGGCAGATTTTCCGAACAGAGACCTCCTAGGTTTGGTCAGCAGTTAAGCAGGGGTTCACATTCTGCCCGCCCCTGTGAGACTTGTGGCAAGATTCATGGGGGAAATGCTATTGGGCCACTAGAGCCTGTTTTAACTGTGGAGGCAAGGGCCATATAGCTAAAAATTGCACTAGTGCTCCGTCTCCAAGATATGGTCCAGCTCTTACTACTGCTGAGGGATCTATTCAGAGTCCTGCTCCCAGAGGTTCACAGTCTGTTGGCAGAGGAAGAGGCAGAGGTAGAAACCGCTTTTGGCGATCGAGCACGATTGGTCAATCGGCTGAGGAAGTGCTTCAGCCAGAGTCTACACTATGAGACCGCGAGAAGAGGCTGAGACTTTTGATGTTGTAGCTAGTACATTCTCTATCTCTGATCAAGATTTACTTGTGTTGTTTGATCCGGGTTCAACCCATTCATATGTTAGTGCTAGCATAGTCAGTTCACTTGCTGTTCCATGTGTGCAAATGGGTTTTGAAGTGCTAGTAACTAGTCCATTAGGACAAGAGGTCCGGGTCAACAGAATCTATAGAGACTGTCCTTTAGTGATCCAAGGACATGTTTTCCTGTCAGACTTGATTGAAATGCCCTTTAGAGAGTATGATATCATCTTGGGCATGGATTAGTTAGCCAGGCATCATGCCATGATTGACTGTAGACTGAAGACAGTCACTTTTGGTCTCCCTTTGTACGGTGATGTGGTAATACTACCATCAAACATCATTTCGGCTGCACTAGCTAGAAGGATGATCAGAAAGGGGTGTGAAGCATACTTGGCACATGTAATAGACACCCAAGTGGGGAGTCCAGCACTGAGGGACGTCCCTACTGTATGTGACTTTTCAGGTGTATTTCCTGATGAATTACCAGGATTACCTCCAGAAAGAGAGGTGCAGTTTGAAATTGATGTTATGCCTGGCGTGGACCCAATCTCCATAACACCATATAGAATGGCACCTGCAGAATTGAAAGAGTTAAAAGTGCAGTTGCAAGAGCTGCTTGACAAGGGCTTTATCCGCCCTAGTGTGTCATCTTGGGGAGCACCAGTGTTGTTTGTAAAGAAGAAAGATGGCACTCTCCGCTTGTGTATTGATTATCGGCAGTTGAATAAGGTGACAATAAAGAATAGATATCCATTGCCCCGCATTGATGACTTGTTTGATCAATTGAGAGGTGCAGCTGTGTTCTCCAAAATTGACCTGAGATCAGGTTATTATCAGTTGAAAGTACAAGAGCATAGTATTTCTAAAACTGCTTTCAGAATCCGCTATGGCCATTTTGAGTTCTTGGTCATGCCATTCGGGTTAACTAATGCTCCGGCTGCTTTTATGGATCTGATGAACACTATCTTCAGACCATACCTCGACCAGTTTGTTGTGGTATTCATTGATGATATATTGGTCTATTCGAGGAGTGCAGAAGAGCATGATAGACATTTGCGAATTGTACTACAGACTTTGAGGGAGAAACAGCTATATGCCAAATTGTCAAAGTGTGAATTTTAGCTGAAGGAAATATCTTTCTTGGGGCATGTAGTATCAGAAGAGGGCATCAAGGTAGATCCAAGTAAGATAGAAGCTGTCCTTAATTGGAGGCCACCCAGAAATATCACAGAGATTCGCAGTTTTCTGGGTTTAGCTAGATACTACCGTAGATTTGTGAAGGGATTCTCCATGTTGGCATCTCCATTGACCAAGTTGCTTAGAAAAGATGTGAAATTTCAGTGGACAGATAAATGCCAACAGATTTTTGATGAATTGAAGAGATGATTGACTGAAGCTCCAGTCCTGACTTTACCTACTCCGGGTAAAGAATACGCAGTTTACAGCGATGCTTCTCACAATAGGTTAGGCTGTGTATTGATGCAAGATCGAAATGTCATTGCCTATGCATCACGCCAGCTGAAACCACATGAGAGGAACTATCCGACACGTGATTTGGAGCTTGCAGCTATTGTGTTTGCTCTTAAGATCTGGAGACATTATCTGTATGGGGAGAAATGTTACATCTATACAGATCATAAGAGTTTGAAGTATTTGGGCACCCAGAAAGAGTTAAATTTGAGACAGAGGAGATGGTTAGAGTTGATAAAAGACTATGATTGTCTGATAGACTATCAGCCAAAGAAAGCTAATGTTGTGGCTGATATCTTAAGTCGTAAGACTATGGCAAGTCTGTAACACCCCTATGTTCGGTAGTGCATTCTACTGTTCCGGTGACCAGTGTTGTCCGGACAGCTAGGATGCCTAGAACTACACTTCGATATGAGTGAGGAGACATAAAATAATGAAATACAAGAAAAGAAAATACAAGAAAAACAAAGGAAAAATAATAGCAAAGAAATGTAACCAAGTTAAGCGAGCTGAGAACCCTAGCGATTATGACAATTTGTATATTATTATTTTCAATTATGGATATGTGTTTGAATGGATACTTATTGCTTGAAAAGCATTGTAAATGGTTTGAAACTGTGGAAAAATTAATTTAGTGTGATTTGTGAAAATTGAAGTTAATTATGAATTGTGTTGTCATTTTGTGAATAAAATTATAACTTTGGAAATTTATTGGATTCTCATGAATCATTTGAATAAAATATTTGGAATTGATTTTGTGTTCACATTTAGCATGACAGTATCACATCATTCCTTCTCCATTTATGGGGTTGTGATCGTTTATTTTCCTCCCTCTCTGGTTTACCAGTTAAGGTTGTAGATCGGATGAGTACTCATTATATAGCTAGCTTCCTTTCTCATTGATTTCAATTAGTGGGGTCGTGATTGCTTTGTCGTGGTGTACAACGCAGCATTGATTGGAAATTTGTGTCATGGCTTAAGTTGTGAATGAATTGGCAACACTGTGTTCTTAAATTATTTGACTAAATTGTATTATTATGAGCTTTGATAATTTGTGAAATGGAGTTTAAATTCTTATTGAAATTCACTGTCTTTTGAATTTAACCATGTTTTGACTTATTGAGATTTATTGTGATATTGTGAAATGGAGTTCAAATTCTTTAAGACATTCATTGTCTTGAATTTAACTATGGTTTAAGTATCCACTATTTATATGACTTATGATTTGTGATTTAAAGTTGTATTTAGTTAATGTTGTGCACCACTGAGACATTGTCTCAGTGATAGCTTTTCATTGCTGTCGCAGGTAGACAGATTGACAGGGTAGCAGACTAGGCTGCTAGTACATTCAGCGAGAAATCATCGGGTATATTGAGTATACCATATTTTGCATTTTGTATTTTAAAGTATGTTCACTGTATGTATATAATGTTCTTGGTTTTGAGCAGTTGTAAATTAAAATTGTACATTGAAGTTGTAAAATAAATTATGAGTTATTTTAGCTTGTAAAATTTGTACTGTATTTCTTTTATCTCAGCTTTTGAAAAATTATTATGGATTTGAGTTGAAAAACATATTGTGTTGAATTATGTTGGAGTTTGAGATTGAAAATTATATTTGAAGTGCTTTTTACAGGTTTTCTGAAGAACTATTTTATTCAAAATACAGAGGCCACTCTGCTAAAATTTTTACAGAAATTTCTAATAATTCAAATGTGTTATCTCTTTCACTTAAGTTAAAAAAAATTTTTAACACCTGTAAATAGTGCTCACCACTGTAAAAAGAAGTAAAAAAAGTTTTAAAATCCCTTGTAGTGTATTTAATGGGTTATCAGTAGACGAAGTTGGTAATTCATTAGGTATACTACGGGATCATGTTATGCCTTACAGAGGGGTACGGTGTGACGTGTTTTAGTGGTATCAGAGCTAGTTTTTAAATTTTGTTTTCACCTATAATTTGAATATTCTTTCTTCATAGTACAACTGCTCAATGTCATTATTTGATACATACAGTACATTACATTATAAAAATGTATTAACGGGAGGAAATCTCCTTGTGTTAATTGTTCAGGAGGTCTAAGATCCTCGAATTGACTATGGAAGAGGGTGATCGTTTAGTCGATCATTCTATTGAGGCTGAGGTGCAAGGGGATGCCCCAGCCCTAAACAATGTCAGTGGTTCAAGAAGACCACTCACAAGATCTGCAGTTTCCTGCTCAGTTCGCTCAACAGATGGCTGCAATGTTCCAACAAATGGCTGGTAATGTGCCTACTCAAGTCCCAATATAGACACTAGTGGTACAACCATAGTCTCCTACTAGGCAATATGACAAATTGATGAAGTATGGGGCTACAGAGTTCAAGGGGACAGTAGATCCTCTAGAGGCTGAATAGTGGTTAGAGAGCATGGATAGGGTATTCAAGAAACTGCATTGCACGGAGGAGCTCTATCTTTGCTACAGGGGGATGCTTATGACTGGTGGAAAACCATTCCCCACAGTCTGGTAGAACCTGCAGTGTTAACCTAGAATGACTTTTTCAGGGAATTCAGACAAAAATATGTCCCTGATGCTTATGTAGATCAGAAGCTACAAGAGTTCCTAAGTCTGAAACAGGGGAGCAGAACAGTGGCTGAGTATGAAAGGGAATTTTCCCGCCTGAGCCATTATGCAGTAAGTCTACTTGCTACTAGCAGGGAGAGATGCAAGAGGTTTGAAACTAGCTTGAAGCCCAGTATCAGGTTACAAGTGGTCGGATTCAAACACACTAACTTCTCTGAACTTGTTTCTCAAGCCCTAGAGTTGGAAAGAATTGAGTCTGAAGCTGCTCCTGAGAAAAAGAAATCAGAGAAGACAGAGAAAGAGGGAAAATCAGTAGAACAGAGTTCCAGTGGTCCTACTAGAAAGAGGAAGAACTATGGGGGACACAGCAGAGGTGGCAAGAAGTCTGGTAGGGGAAGACATTCAGGACAGAAACCTCCTCTATCTGGTCAGCAGAGTACCAGAGGTTCCTACCCTCCCCGCCAATGTGAAACTTGTGGAAGATATCATGGTGGGATATGCTATAAGGCTATTGGAGCCTGTTATAACTGTGGAGGCACAGGACACTTTGCCAAGGACTGCACCAGTAGTCGCAGAGTTGGACCACCTCCTACTACTGCAGAAGGGTCAGTTCAGAGCCCTGTCACCAGAAGTTCACAACCACCCAGCAGAGGTAGAGGCAGGGGTAGAGGTAGCCCAGCAGGCAGCCAAGGCACAGTGAAACATTCAGAGCAAGACAGTGCTCCAGTCAGAATCTATGCACTGCGACAGAGAGAAGAGGCCGAGACATCTGATGTTGTGGCTGGTACCTTCTCAACTTTTAATCAAGATATGTTTGTGTTATTTGATCCGGGTTCTACCCATTCTTATGTGAGTGCTAGCATCATTGATTGCATTGCTGTTCCATGTACAAAAAGAGACTTTGAGGTGCTAGTAACAAGTCCATTAGGACAGGAGGTTAGGGTTAATAAAATGTATAGAGATTGTCCTTTGGTGATCCAAGGACACACTTTTCTATCTAATCTCATTGGAATGCCCTTCAGAGATTATAATATCATCTTGGGCATGGATTGGTTAGCCAAGCATCATGCCATGATTGACTGTAGGTTGAAGACAGTCACTTTTGGTCTCCCTCAGTACAGTGATGTGGTAATACATGGGGAGAGGCAGCTATTGCCATCAAACATCATTTCGGTTGCACTAGCCAGAAAAATGATCAGAAAGGGGTGTGAAGCATACTTGGCACATGTGGTAGACACCCAAGTGGGGAGTCCAACATTGAGGACATCCCTACAGTACATGACTTTCCAGATGTGTTTCCTGATGAATTGCCAGGATTACCTCCGGAAAGAGAAGTGCAGTTTGAAATTAATGTTATGCCTGGTATGGATCCAATCTCCATAACACCATACAGAATGGCACCAGCAGAGTTGAAGGAGTTGAAGATACAGTTACAAGAATTACTTGAAAAGGGCTTCATCCGCCCTAGTGTGTTACCATGGGGAGCGCCAGTATTGTTTATTAAGAAGAAGGATGACACTCTTCGTTTATGTATTGTTTAACCTGAAACCTGCATACTTTTATGTTAGTGTTAGAACTATATGTTTTATTATTATTCCTTTATAGAGGAATAAATTTTGATGCATTAGTGATTAGTCCTTTAAGATAAGGATTGTGATAATAAGTGAAATTAGTTTTGAAAGAGTTTATCGGCGAAAAGTATTTTCTAACACACCATGAAATTATAATGCTAAACGGCAAGCCTACTTAATGTAAGGCAAGAGGACGTAAAAGCAAGATGCGATAATAGAATTGTTCTAGATGAAGGCAGAGATGTTACTATTAGTAATTGTTAATGGATATTGTAATCAGAATAAGTTTCGGATATCAGTGAATTCGAAAAGGATAAAAGATAGGAAAGTTTGATCTATTAGGATGTATCATAGTAACTATGCAATGTTCTTGATGTTTATACTGTAAGCTGCAGATTACAGGACTAACTTGAGATTATTGTATAGAGCTACGTACTACCTGATAGTACACCTATATGAGAATAGTTGCCAACGGCATCTGTTTTGGTATAGTTATGCCAGGACAGAATTTAATTGTTAGAAATAAGTTTGAAAATCCTACTTAGGGATCTAAAACTCAAAAGTTAGAATATCGAAAGGCTATAGTCAGTACAAAATGAAGTAAGTTATAGAATATTGACAAATAAAAAGAGTTATGGACGTAAAAATTTGAACAGTTGGTTCAGATATAACAAAGAAATGTTACGAATGTGAGGAAGACTATGGCAAGTCTCAGAGTTTCTCCTTTGTCCATGGTATATGAATTGAAAGCACAGCATGCCAGTTTAGAGATTGATGATGAGGGACAGACAGTAGTTGCATGGCATGTACAGCCAGTATTGATTGATCAGATCAAAATGGCTGCTCTGTGACACCCCTTACCCGTCTACAGTATATCCGGGTAAGATATGTCACACGGTGTACCGGCACACTCTATTTTTCCTTAATTAATTTTTGTCATAGTTTTGAATAGAGTTTATGAAATATAGTTCATTTAAGTCATTTATTGAAATTATAATTTATTTGAGGTTCAGAAAATTTTAAAGAAAATCTGGCAGAGTACCGGCTAAAAATGGAGAAAACAGTTCTTCGGAACCTGTGAAAACACTTCCAATATTTGTATTCAATCATCTCAAACTCCAATATCCAAAATCTCAACAAATTTTCAATTTCGGTTCTCAACAACCTTTTCATTTCTCAAACATCCATTTCTCATAATACTCATATACAACAATAAATAATGCTCAAATTTTGCATTCATAACCATAACTTTCATTATTTACATGAACATCAAAATACATTACATAAGTTCAAATACATATGAGAAAATAAAAATTAGCTACAAAATATCAAAATGACACCTAGTGTCCTACCAATGTACTGCAGAAGTTGAGGTGACACGAACACTGAGCAGAACTGTAGGATGGACTTACCCAGTCTATGGTCTACTGGGCTCACGATCTGTATCTCCAGAACCTACGCATGGCAAAAGCAACGCGCTAAGCAATAATGCTTAGTGGTACAATAATATAATAAAAGAAAATAGCAGAAAATAAATATGTATAGAATGTGTATGAGTTGTTTGTTTGGTATTGGTATATCCATCATTTCATTAACTTTGTTCACTTTCATTCATTTGGTTGCCCAAGTAACCTACACTAGACGACTGGACTAGATAAACGGGTAAACTGGCACTGGGTATCTAGTACCTCGGGCTGTCACACCATCGGTCACATATGCATCTCCCGTGCAAATGTAACAGCCTAACAAGTCAGAATACATCAGGCACAAGGCCAAATCTCAATGCAAGGTCAGAATGGCTAAAAGCCATAAAATCACGGAATGGCATATTGCCATGTGCAGTACTACTAACTGGACCCTATTGGCATGCCAAACTATCCAAACCAATCTTGTTAGGTATACTAGGGCAGTTGATACTTTAAAATTCTTCAATCTTTGAATTTCAAGTTTCGGTGTCACTATTCACCTATTTGGTCAACTAAAATGTTGACTTTTAGGTAGAAATTAGGTACATTGGTTTTGGCACTCCCAACATACCACATTTTGCATTTAAAACTTGTTGGAATTGGTCACCATTACCATTTCTAACTTAAAACCAAGAGGGTAGAAAATTTCAGTTTTTGAAGGCTATGTTTACTGTTCCATTAAGCACTGTTACAGTGGGAATTTGAAGAAATGACAAACATGAAAGTTGTTCCTTATTTTGTCTAGTTGAATTTATTTTTTTGAATCACTCCATTTGGAGTTTTGTAGCTCCAGATATGGCCCAAAGACCACAGCTGGCCGGATTTCCATTCTGCAGAAATTACCATATCTACAGTAACATGAACAGTGACTATGATTGCATTTTTGAATAGGTTATGGCCATAATTTGGGGTAGGTTTTTTCATGAAAGTTGTTTGTCTATGTCTTAACTTGTTGCTGTAAAAATTTCAGGTCAATTGACCATATCTACAGTGAGTTATGGCCAAATGAACAGTTACTGTTCATTTAGTCATTTCTGCAGGTGCTGTTGCAGGGTATCCGGATTGGGGCCAACTTTTGGTCCTCTTGCTTTGGTCTTTTGGGCATGGTTTCTTTAGCAAAAATGTGCCATTATAAGCCTAGTTTCATGTCCAATTGGCCAAACACCAATTGGACCTACACAGCCAAAGTTATGGCTGTGTAATTGGGCTGGAATCTCAGTCATCATTCTGCACCCTCTAGGCAGCACACTCATTCCCTTTGCCATGCTTTATTTCAGTCCCAATTAAGGTCAAATTCCTTCAAATGATCACTAATTGACCATTAGGATGTTCTTTAACAATTTCATAAGCCAAGCCAATTTTCACTCCCCAAAACCCTAGCTTCACATTATAATTTCTACAAGATGCCTTAGTTAGCATACCAATTCATCATCCATATATATATATATATCCTAAACATCATTTCTAGTCCACTCTAAGACCAAAAAAACACTTATTCCTATACCTTCAATAGGGCTGCTGAATTCTATAATGGACATACACATGAGTTTGGTTCATTTCATTCACAAATACTTGTTGGTTTCAAGTCCCTAACATAGAAAATAAAAGTTCTAAGTAGATAGGTGCACTAACCTCTTGTAGGCAGATTTTTCCCAACTCAAAACTTCATTTTCCTTCACTTCCTAGGCTGCCAAACACTCTCCCAAGATGAGTGGACAACTTTTAATGAAAGGGGTTTAGGGTTTATGGTGAAAAGAAGAGAGAAAGTAAGCTTTGCTTGAAGTTGTCAATGGAGGTTGGCTATGGGCAAGGGTTTCGGCTGGAATGGGAAAGAGATGGCTGTTGGTTTTTTCTTTATTTCTTGGTCTCAATTATCTCTTTTATTAGTTAGTCAAATGGTTACTTAATTGTGATTGGTTATAGTTTTCTTAATGACATCACCATGATGTCATAAATAAACCTTTTCCTCATTTTCTTTTCTTTCCTCCACTACTCATTTTCACTTTAATTTTTGGTAATGTTTCTTCATATTTTATGTCATATTAATTATTTACTTAACTGGACAAGTCGGCCAAAAATCACCTCTGAAGGCGAAATGACCAAAATGCCCTCCGTTTGGCTTAACGGGTCAAAATTGTCTGTACCGATTGAAAAATTTTTCTAAATATTTTCTTGGAATTCTAATGCCATAGGAACCTCAGTAACCCTTCTCTGGAGTCCCAAAAATTATTTTATAATTTTTCCCTGGTCTAGGGCTCGCTCATGCAGAACCGCAACTTCCTCCAGTTACCCATCGCTAGGGCACCTACTGCTTAACTTGGTTGTATTTTATTTCTAAAATTTTTACCAAATTTTTCTTATTAATATTTGAGTTAATTATGGTCCCTCACTTTAGTTTAAATATTTTTCCGGACATTCTAGCTGTCCGGACCGACACTGGTCACCGGAACAGCAGGATGTACAGAGTTGCTACCGGGAGGGTGTTACATGCTCAGAATGATGATAAATATCCGAAGCTACTGAAAGAAGTCCAGCAAGGCAAGAAACCTGAATTTTCTGTGAAAGATGATGGTTTATTGCTACATCAGGGCAGAATGTGCGTTCCTAAAGATGTTGTAAACACTGTTTATTTGGTCATTTTGCCCAGGCAGAATGCAAGTCACACGGATTAGGGCAATTTTTAGGTCAACTTGGTTTGGTTTTCTGGGCAGGGTTTCTTCACCAAAGTTGTGCCATTATGTGTCTAGTTTTATGTCCAATTAGCCTAGCACCAATTGAACCTATACAACTCCATTTATAGCTACCCAAACCTACTGGACTCATAACCAGTCCTGCAGGTCACCAAGGGCACTCACTTCAATTCCTCCTCACACATATTCAAATGGTCAATAATTGACCATTACAATGTTAACATACCATTACATGAGCAAACCTTAATGTTGCTCAAATGTCCAAGTGTTCAAGTTCATTCATGCATTACACTTACATTTTACTTACTCTTACATGTTCAATCACTCATTTCATGCCAAGGGCAGCTCATAACCACTTTGTTTTAAGTAATTTCATCAAACCCTAACCACCCCTAGGCTGCCGAAATTATAGGGATGGACACACATAAGTTTTACTTTGTTTTTCTTACATTTTCTACTTATTTCATGGCATTAAGCATGAATTAAGTAAAAGTAGTAAGAGTTTGGACACTAACCTCTTTTGCTAACTATTCCAAGTCTCCAAAACTTCCTTCTTCTTCTTTTTGCTAGCTAAAGGATGTTCAAGATGCAAGATCACTTTTTTTGTGAAGCAAGGTAGTGGTTTCATGGTGATTTGGCGGGTGGTTTCAAGCTTACATGAAGCTTCCATGGAGGTTGGGATGGAAGAGGGTTTTTGGTTGGTTTGGTTTGGGGAAGAAAGCAGATTGTGTTTATTCATTTTTTTACCTCATTTTACCTCTTTTTAATTGGTTTTTAATTGCTTCTTCAATTGTGATTGGTGGGAGCACTTTTAACGACCTCATGGTGATGTCATAATTGACATTTTTCTCATTTTCTTTTCTTTTCTTCTCTACTCATTTTCAATTTATTTTTTAGCAATATTTATTAACATTTTATGTCATAATAATTATTTACTTAACTGGACAAGTCAGCCAAAAATCACCTCTGAAGGCGAAATGACCAAAATGCCCTATGTTTGGCTTAACAGACTAAAATTGTATGTACCAATTGAAAATTTTTTTAAGTATTTTTTTGGCATTCTAATGCCATAGAAATCTCAATGACTCTTCCTTGGAGTCCTAAAAATTATTTTATGAATTTTCTCCCGAATTTAGGGCTTCTAGTTGTGAACACTACAACTTCCCACTAGGTTACCCATCACTAGGGCACCGGCTCATTAACTTAGTTGTTTTTTATTTCTAAAATTTTTCCTTAATTTTTCTTATTAATATTTGAGTTAATTATGGTTCCTCACTTTAGTTTAAATATTTTTCCATACATTCTAGCTGTCCGGATCGACACTGGTTACTGGAACAGTAGAATGTATGGAATGGATATAGTGAGGGTGTTACAACTCTTCCCCTCTAATTTAAATGTCATCCTCGAAATTTACCTTACTTAAGTAATTTTGGAGTTGCTACCTCCTTGCTTCTTCACTTCCTTGTATCGCCTCATCAATGTCTGGGTTTGGCTCCTCCTGAGCTTCCATAGCATATACTTGTGGTGCCACCCTAACTTTGGGCCTTTCAACTGTCTCAAAAACAATTTTCTGTGAAATGTCAGCCGTCTCTGCTCTACCCAATCTTTTACCCCTTTGAAATGTAGGGGCAGGTCTATCAAATTGTACTGGAGCTATTGAACGACTCCTCTGAGGGCAATCTCTTGTGAAATGATCCATAGCCCCACACTTAAAACACTCTCCAGTTAACAGTCGAAACTCCCCTCTGTGTCTCCTACCATAGTGCATACATTTAGGCATTGGGGCTGATCCCCTTGTTATTGTGCCCAAGGAGCTAGCTATAGATATTCCAATCTGGCCTCTCTGGCCCTGTGTCTGATCTTGTGAACCAGAACCCTTAAACTTCTTACTATCAGTCAGTATACTTGACTGCCTTAGTCCAAATTCCCTCTTACGCTGCCTATCTTTCCTATTCTGCTCACTTACTCTGACCCTTTCCACTTTCAGTGCAGCTTCAACTAATTTCGTGAAGTTCGTAATCCCCAAGGTTGTAACACCCTTATTTGCATAGCCTAGTATATTTCACTGTTCCAGTGACTGGAGTCAGTCTGGACAATTAAGGGGATTAGAACCACACTTAAGACAACTAGATAAGCTATAAATACAAATAATTAGTAATTGTCAATTAGTTAAGTATAAATAAGAAAAACAGAACATAAAAAGTTAAACGAGCCGAGAGTCACAGCGATGGGTGACTTTCTCGGGAAGGATTGCGAAGTCAATTTAAACTCAAATTTCGAACCGTAAAATGTGACGCCGCAGTCCTTAAGACCATTACAAACACAGTGGAAAAGAGAAAATCACGAAAAAGAGTTGTTAAGCCAGTCAAATAATTAGGTCAGGGAGCCGGAAGAAATGTTGAATTATTTGCAAACCGGATTGAACCGGTGAGGGGCAATTTGGTCAATTGACCCCGAGAGCTGACTCCTAACCTAACTGTTAAATAAAATTTAAGAAAAGAAAAATTTGAAATACATAATTAAATTGAAGAAGTTATGGGAAAATAAAAGAAAAAGAAAACAAGTTTAATGAAAGGTTATTACATCATCATGGTGACATCACATATGAAGTCATAAATAATTTTTATTTACTTGATAATTTGACTAAGTTAATTAAATGATAAATATACAAAATAAAGAAATAAAATCCATTTCTCTTCTTCCCTTCCAAGCCGGCCGAAACCCCTCTCTCTCACTCCTCCATGAGTGTCCACCATTAAAGAGTTATTCAACCTTGAATAACTTGATGTTCTCCCACTAAAATTAACCCTAAAGCCTAGAAAGCTTCTTAAGAACCCTAGACAAGAAGTATAGAAGAAAGAAGGGGGAAGAAAAATAGAAAATTGGAGTTTTGGGAATCCAAAGCAAATGTTAGTATTTTAACTTTCAATTATCTAATCAAATGCATGTTTACTTATTTAAATGAACTTAGAAACTAAAGAAATGATATGAAATTAATTGTTGGAGGACCAAACCTAAATTTCAGTTAACTAGGGTTTTGATTTGTGTATGAATGAGTTTGATAGATTTAAAAGTTTATGTGATCTTGTTTGAGATGAAGAAACATGTATATAGGCATTGAATCAATCAAATGCAAAGAATTGGTAAACTACGGTTTGGACACTTAGGGTTTAGAGACAAAAATGTGAGAAATGGGTAAATGATGTGCTTGACCTAGTTTGAAGTGGGAAATGGTCAATGGTGACCAAATGAAGTGTGTTGGAAGTGTTGGAGTGGAGATCAAATTCGGATTGAGTGTGGTCATGCTGTTGGCAGCATGACTAAAGTCCCTTTAAGGGACCAAAACTGAAAATTTACAAGTCCAATTGGTATGAGACCAGCTAGGAATGAAAATAGACACTAAATGACACAATTTCTATTTAGGAACCATACCCAAAAAGTAACCAAAACCTACTGAACAAATTGACCAAATCTGGAAAATCTCAGTCTGCCTTGTACAAAATGACCAAATGAATAGTATTTGTTCATTTGGCCATAACTTGAGCTAAGCAGGTCTAAATGACCTGAAATTTTACCAATGGATAGTTGAGGTATAGACCTAAAACTTTCATGAAGAACACAAACCCAAATTATACCATTAACCAAGTCATTTGGTCACCCAAAATCGGTGACCTAAAACTGCTAGAACCAAAATTTGCCTAGAAAATCTGGGTTAAGTCCAATCCGGCAGCCATGGTTCAAATGGCTATAACTTGAGCTACAAAACTCCAATTGGAGTGATTCAAAAAGGAGAATAAACTTAATACAATAGGAAACATTTTCTATGAAGGAAGTTTTGCCAATTTCTAACAGAAAAATGACCAATGGAATAGTGCAACTTTAGACACCAAAACTGAAAATTGCAAAATTGTCTAAAAGACTTAGAATTTGAGTAAACAACCAAAACCAACAAATTTAGTGACCAAAATGTGGTATGTGGGTGAAGTTGGAATTCCGATACCTATTAAGCCTTAGAAAGTCAACAATTTGACTTGAATAGTATAGTAAATAGTAACCCCGAAACACAAAATTTAAAGAACGTCGAGTTTAACACATTAGAGCTAGGTAAAAGTGAAGTTAAATTTATTTTTGGATTTATGTTAAGTTATGGTACTGAAATACTGTAAAATTGTGTGTTTCAGTTGAAAAGAACACCAGGAAAGAACCCAAGGAATCGAGTCAAGGCCAAGAGGCTACTCGCTTGAGGTTTGTGCACAACGTGTAATTTTTGTAAATTATCTCTGCATATTGCTTTGAATGATTTGAAATAGTGAATTGTGACATTATTTATGATGCTTTGATTTAAATTGTTGAAAGTTATTGGTATATATTTGAAATGGCAATGTTTAGTAAATTGTTAAGATAAGTTTTGAAACCACAGTGTCATGACCATATATTTGAACACCTCACTAGCATGACTAGTGGGGGCAATCAGTTTCGAATTTTGATTCTTTCTCTGGCTGAAGTGTTGAGGTGTGTGCCAGTAGAAGAAGAAATTGAATGGATATCCATATATTTGAGCTAGCTAGCCTTGTGATGTGACTTCTCCTTAGCCTCTGGAGATTGAGATTATATTTGTTTCAAATGGCATGATATAACTGTGGGTTTTATGAAATGTGTTTTGGCACTTCGAAATGAACTTGTTTGGATTAAAATCTCATATTTTATGTTCAGTCAAATTTTTGAATAAATGTGATTTTAAATTCTGCATAAAGATTATTTTAGTATGTTGTGCACCACTGAGTCCTAGTACTCAGCGATGGCTGTTATTGCTGTCGCAGATTTAGAGACTAGAGGAGCAGCAGACTGAGTTGCTGAGGATTGAAGATCTATCAGCTTGAAGTTATCGGGTATAATTTATACCCTGACTGTAAATATTCATTTTGATGAATGTATTGCATGTAATTGTATGGACAAGTAAATTCGGTCTTGAGCAGCTTATACAAAGCTTATATTAAGTTTGTAATAAAATTTAGTTTGAATTTCTCTCAATGTAAATTTTTACAATGATGTATATAAATTATTTTGTCATTAATGAAACATGAATGGTAGTATTTTATTTTGAATTGAATGAAATTCATTAATGGAATTTGATGATTGTTGGATATTGAAAATGGTGGATTTGATGTTTGGAAGTTGATAAATGAGTTGAAATTGATTGAGATGATTGTGAATTTGAAGAAGTTGTTGAGAAAATTTATTGGAAGTGCTTTTTACAGGGATTTGAAGAACTATTTTCTCAAAATATAAACGGAACTCTGTCAAAATTTTTATAAAATTTGTGAAAAAATAAAATGGGCTAGAAATTTCAACTAGCTTTCAACTTTAATTAAGTGATTTGATATCAATTAGAAAATGCTCACCACATAACAAAAGTAAGAAAATTGTTTTAAAATTCCTTGTAGGGTACTTAATGAGTTATCGGTAGGTGAAGTTCGGTAATTCATTAGATATTCTTCGGGATTATGTTATGCCTTACAGAGGGGTAAGGTGTGACAAAGGCAGTGACCATTATTTTAATGTTGTCATTTAGCCCCTCTTCAAACCTTCTGCACCTCTCTGCTTCTGTGGGGACTATCTCTCTTCCATAGCGGCTTAGTCTGACAAAGTCCTTCTCATACTCAGCTACTAATAGTTGTCTCTGCCTCAGGTTAATGAATTCTCTCCTTATGTCTTCCAGGTACACACTTCCCACATACTTCTTAAATTCAGCGAGAAAGAAATCCCAAGTTATTAACTCTGGTCGGACCTCACTAGATACGGTGTCCCACCACTGATAGGCATCATCTTGAAGTAGGGACACAACACCCTCCAAGTTCTACTCCGGGGTGCAATGCAGTTGCTTCAATACCCTTATGGTACGATCTAGCCAACTCTCAGCCACCACCGAGTGATTTTCTTTCTTACCAATGAAGTCCACAACCCCAAATTTTCTTAGTTTTTCCAGATGGGATTTCTGCTGTGGAGGTGGTGGTGGTGGCATAACCCCAGCCATCTGTCTGAAGAATTCAGCCATTTGCTGAAACATAGTCGGCGGAGGCTGTGCAGGCACTATTGGTGCTGGTGGAGCAGGTTCTCCCTGGCCCCCAATCTCAGCTACAGGTGGAGTACAACTCTCCACTTCCTCATCTACTGCTCTCTGTGATGTGGGATCCATATCCTAATCAAAATAAGAAAGACAAACAGATCTGCATTAGTGTCACCTCGACTCTTACAAATGCAACGCATGGTATGGACTCTATATAGACCCAGAAACGCCTAAACTGAGCTCTGATACCAATAAATGTGACACCCCATACCCGTCTACAGTGTAGCCGAGCAAGATATGCCACACAGTGTACTGGAGCACTATATCTTATTTCATTACAATTTACTATTTCTTAATTTATTTATTTATTCATTTATTAGTCACTAAGTGAAATTTATGTCATTTAATTTATTTATTGAAATTATGAATTAATTTAAAGTTTTGAAAATTTTACAGAAAATACGGCAGAGTGCCGGCTAAAAATGGAGAAAACAATTCTTCGAAACCTGTGAAAAATACTTCCAATACATTTTCAATCATTCCCAACACTCCATTATATCAACAAAATATCAATATTTCTCAACAATTCTTCTATTTCTCATTCATTCATTTCACATCATCATCATGCTCAAATCATAAATAAATTCTCATATGTTATTTATAATCATAAGTTACAAATACTTACATTAATACAAAATTATATTACATTTGTTTCAAATATACATGATAAAATAAGAGTTTAATTACAAAACTTACAAAAATCACAAAATACAAAATGGGACCTAGTGTCCTACCAATGCACTTTAGTATGTGAGGTGACACGGACACTATGCAGAACTGTGAATGGCCTTACCCAATATGTGGTCTATCGGGCTCTCTGTCCAAATCTTCAATAACTATGCGTTGCAAAAGCGACTCGCTAAGCATAGAGCTTAGTGGTGCCAATAATACAAGAAAATATAATATACAAATAAAAGTAAAGATTTCCTAGTTATTGTGTTCATAAGAAATGAATATTTACTAACTTACTATTTAGTCGAAGGCTAATTACATTTTATGATATTAACTCCTTCATGCGTTTTGTTAGTCGTTTTCTTGATGATTTTGAGCTTCTTTATTTTATTGTAATCATTCTTGATCTTTATCTTGATATTTAATTTCCTTATTTTCTTTAATAATCAATTCAATTATAATTATACTTTTTCATGCCCAAGTAACCTATACAAATTGACCGGACTGGATAAACAGGTAAACTAGCACTAGGTACTAGGTACCTTGGGCCGTCACACCATCGATCACAATGTGTCTCCCGGTGTACAAACAGAATAGCTAATAAGCCATAAAAGCAATAAGGCATAAAGCCAAGTATAATATCATAATCAGTATAGCCATAGGCTATCATCACAGAATGGCATGGAGCCATGCATCATACGCAATACTGCTATCAGAACCCTATTGGCATGCCAACCTATCCAAACCAATCACATTAGGCCTACTAGGGCATATTACAAAGTCATTTCTTGGATATTTGTACTTTATATGTAAGGTTACTATTCATTTCATTAGTCAACTAAAATGTTGACTTTTTCATAGATAATAGGTATATTGGTAAATATCACCAACATACCACATTTTGCATTCCAAATTTGTTGGCATTGGTTGCCAATTCCATTTCAAAGCTTAGTGTTAGTTATTCACAATTTTCAGATTTCAAGCACTAAGTTTACTGTTCCATTGGTCATTTGTACAGTAGGAATTTGACAAAATTGTCTTCATAAAAGTTGTTCCTTATTGTGTCTAGTTACATTTCTTTTTTAGAATCACTCCTTTTGGAGTTTTTTAGCTCAAGTTATGGCCTAAACACCATAACTGGCCGGATTGCAAATTTTCTAGATTTTCTGGGCTGAACCAATTCTACAGTGTTTTGTACGCTGGATGTAGGTCAGTTTTTGAACATGTTATGATCAAAATTTGGGTTTGTTTTCTTTATGAAATTTGTAGGCCTATGTCTCAGCTTTCTGAGAGTAAAATGTCAGGTCAATTGGACCTTTCTACACTGATTTATGACCAAATGAATAAACACTATTCATTTGGTCATTTTGCCCAGGCAGAATGCAAGTCACCCGGATTAGGGTAATTTTTAGGTTAACTTGGTTTCGTTTTCTGGGCAGAGTTTCTTCACCAAAATTGTGCCATTATGTGTCTAGTTTCATGTCCAATTGGTCTTGCACCAATTGAACCTATACAACTCCATTTATAGCTACCCAAACCTGCTGGACTCATAACTAGTCCTGCAGGTCACCAAGGGCGGCATGCCTAAGTTCTACTCCAACATCCTTACTCACTTCAATTCCTCCTCACACACATTCAAATGGTCACTAATTGACCATTACAATGTTAACATACTATTACATGAGCAAACCCTAATGTTATTCAAATGTCCAAGTGTTCAAGTTCATTCAAGCATTACACTTGCATTTCACTTACTCTTACATGTTCAATCGCTCATTTCATGCCAAGAGTAGCTCATAACCACTTTGTTTCAAGTAATTTCACCAAACCCTAACCACTCCTAGGCTGCCGAAATTATAGGGATGGACACACATAAGTTTTACTTTGTTTTTCTTACATTTTCTACTTATTTCATGGCATTAAGCATGAATCAAGTAAAAGTAGTAAGAGTTTGGATACTAACCTCTTTTGCTAACTATTCCAAGTCTCCAAAACTTCCTTCTTCCTTCTTCTTTTTGGTAGCTAGAGGATGTTCAAGATGCAAGATCACTTTTTTGTGAAGCAAGGTGGTGGTTTCATGGTGATTTGGTGGGTGGTTTCAAGCTTACATGAAGCTTCCTTGGAGGTTGGGATGAAAGAGGGTTTTCGGCTGGTTTGGTTTTGGGAAGAAAGCAGATTGTGTTTGTTCATTTTTTATCTCAATTTACCTCTTTTTAATTGGTTTTTAATAGCTTGTTCAATTGTGATTGGTGGGAGCACTTTTATTGACCTCATGGTGATGTCATAATTGACATTTTTCTCATTTTCTTTTCTTTTCTTCTCTACTCATTTTCAATTTAATTTTTAGCATTATTTATTCATAGTTTATGTCATAATAATTATTTACTTAACTGGACAAGTCGGCTAAAAATACCTCTGAAGGTGAAATGACCAAAATACCCTCTATTTTGCTTAACAGACAAAAATTGTCTGTACTGATTGAAAAATTTTTTTAAGTATTTTCTTGGCATTCTAATGCCATAGAAACCTCAATGACTCTTCCCTGGAGTCCCAAAAATTATTTTATAAATTTTCTCCTGAGTTTAGGACTTCTAGTTGCGAATACCGTAACTTCCCACTAGGTTACCTATCGCTAGGGCACTGGCTCATTTAACTTAGTTGTATTTTATTTCTAAAATTTTTCCTTAATTTTTCTTATTAATATTTGAGTTAATTATGGTTGCTCACTTTAGTTTAAATATTTTTCCAGACGTTCTAACTGTTCGGACCGACACCGGTCACCGGAACAGTAGAATGTACGGAATGGATACAGTGAGGGTGTTAAACTTTAGCACCATAAAAATAGTAGCCAAAGTTTTTCAAGCAGGGTTTTACTGGCCACATCTGTTCAAGGATCTAAGATCCTTTGTGCTAGCTTGTGATCAATGCCAAAGAACGGGAAACATTTCAAGAAGGAATGAGATGCCACTGCATGGTATACTTGAAATTGAATTATTTGATGTGTGAGGAATAGACTTCATGGGTCCATTCCCACCTTCCTTTAGAAATAAGTATATCCTAGTTGGTGTTCACTATGTGTCAAAATGGGTAGAAGTAGTAGCCACACTAATAAATGATGCCAGAGTGGTAACAAAATTCCTCAAAAAGAACATCTTCACAAGATTTGGCACACCGAGAGCAATAATTAGCGATAGAGGAAGTCACTTCTACAATCAACAACTTGAAAATTCATTGAAGAAATATGGAGTGACTCACAAGGTGGCAACCCTTTACCATCCTCAGACCAGTGGCTAAGTAGAAGTTTCAAACTGGGAGCTGAAACATATCTTTGAGAAAATAGTCATTCGCTCAAGGAAAGACTGGTCCATTAAGTTAGATGATGAACTGTGGGCATACAACATTGCATATAAAACTCCCATTGGAATAACACCCTTTTGCTTGGTCTATGGAAATCTTGCTACCTACCCGTCGAACTTGAACACAAAGCCTATTGGGCTATCCAAACCCTAAACTTTGACCTAAAGGTTGCTGGAGAAAAAAGGCTTCAATAGCTCAATGAGCTAGAAAAAATCAGACAGGATACCTATGAGAATGCCAGGATCTTCAAGGATAAGACCAAAAGATGGCACGATAGGCACATATCGAGGAAAGAAATCAAAAAAGGGGATCTTGTCCTGTTGTTCAATTCCATATTAAAACTCTTTCTAGGGAAGTTGAGATTAAGATGGTCAAGACCCTTTAAGGTAATCCAAGTCTTCTAATATGGAGTGGTAGAAGTATGGAGTGAAACCTCAAGTGCATTCAAAGTCAATGGGCAGAGGCTGAAGCCTTACTTTTAGGGAGAACCCATAGTGAAGGGAGTCAACTGCACCTTCGACAATCCTCCAGAAAGACCGTGAATAACAAAAGCAAAGTCCAACTAAAGACTATAAACAAGCACTTTTTGGGAGGCAATCCAAAATTTCCAAATTTACTTTACTTTCTTTCTTATTTTATTTTTCATTTTATGTTTGTTTGTATTTTATTTCGTAGGAACCCCAAATCTTAATTCTGGAAAAGTAAGGAACTGAAGGCAAGAGAAGAGAGGAAACGTCAAGTCAAATCCACAGAAGAGGAAATTGAACAAAACTAGGGAAGTAACTATGTTGTTAATACTTGCATTCATCTCATTCATATAAATAGGAATACTCTTGCATGAATCAACCATATAAAAAAGAAAAATGAAAAGCCAGAAGATTACACGGGCCGTGTAAGAACTTTACACGCCCCGTGTAACATTCTGGAGCCCGAAACTATGACTCCATAGGCTACAGAAACTTACACGGGTTCACCCCATGTAGAGTTACATGCATTGTGCATCATAGAGGGAGAGAAAAGTTTTTGAAATTAAGTGAGACATAAGGTCACACGAGTCCCCGAGGTAATTTACATGGGCCGTGTAACCTATTCAGCGAGGCAACTTGAGGGACAGGAAGTTACATGGGTCTTTGAACGGAATTACACGGGCTGTGTAACTTAGCAGAAGTGAGAAATTCCAGACAAAAAGTTACATAGGCTTCCAGGTTGGGACCCGTGTAGCAACACATGACCCATGTATCACGTCGCAGATGCGATACCTAGGGCGAGAAACGCGGGAAACGAAGGGTCATAACGACCCTTTAAATTCACCTCTCTCCCTTAAACCGCCTCCCATTCCAAAACTCTTCCTCTCCATGCCTCCTAACCCTTAAAAACCTCTCAAATCTCCTCTCCCCTCACCAAACCCTAGTTTTTCCCTCTCCCAAAGTCACCAATGGCTCCTACTAAGAGACCAACAAGAAAAATGGGCTCTTCCTCAAGGCAAGGAGGCAACTCCTCACCCTCACCTCCTCAGCCATCACCTCATCCCCCAAGAACAAGGCCAGCCCCGCCTTTACCACCTCTACCACCTCCACCACAAGCCTCCCCACAACCTCAACTACCACAACCTCAACAGCCAGCACAACTAAAATTCTCCATCGCTTGGGAATTCAACGACAATGCCCACAGAGATCTATGTGCCTAGCTTAACAATCGAAAAATAATCTCCATGAAGTATATGGACTTTGGCCTACTGGAGCAAATAGGTCTACAAGACGAAATCATGGGCTCCTTAATAGCATTGGGTGGACTAGATTTGCCCAACTCCAATTCCCTGCCTACTGGGACACCACACTAGACTTCTTTGAGAGTTTCAAGGCCACCTTATGGCCCACTGACAGGGAGGACAGGGGCAGGGTTGAGTTTTAGCTCCTTAGTGTTGACTGGGTAATGAATATGGATGAGTTCAATGCCATCTTTGGATTCGACAGCACCGAGCACTAAGAGATCCCTCAAAACTGGATGGTCTATAACAGTGTTGACTTCTGCGTTCATAGCCCCAAACATGGAGGTTTACAACTCTAGCAAGTCAAAATCTACTGGTATCACTAGCCTTGCTTTGCGGTACATGCACCGGTTAGCCGCTTACACCATCATGGGCTGCGGTGACAGCTTAGGCGTGGTGAATGCCAATGAACTCTTCTTCCTTTAGTGTATGGTCACCGGGCATTATTGTAGCATGGGATTCTTCTTGTGCAACCACATTCGCCGCCTATCTCACCAGCAGACAGGGCATATAGTGCTTGGGGCCTCATCATAGCCATCGCACTCCACTTTGGATTTGTTCCAAGACATCATAGCTATGCTCCATCCTGGGCACCTCCAGGATTGACCAGACCATCTGCATATCCATGGGGATATGTAAGAAGGTCGGCAACACCTACTACCTAATCGATGCCGAAGGGAATGTCATCCCTAGGAGGGAAGAAGCATGAGAAGACCTCGGTGAACCTTCATGGGCCCAAGGGGAAGCCCAAGAGCCACTCTATCATGAGTCTCCTGCTCGAGTGCCTCCCTACACGCCACCACCGATGAAGCCCTTCATTGCATACCTTCAGTGCATGGAGACTACACTCAATAACAGAATACAAGCGCTCGAAGACAGCCTCCAGCAAGCCCATAACAAGCTGGACATAATTATTGAAAGGCTTAATGAAGAGGGACCATCATCACTATCAGAGACATTTTATAGTTAGGACTATAGAATAGGTTCTTTAATGTAAAAATTCATATACCTTAGTCCTAAATCGCACTCATAGGTCTCTTTTACTTGCTTTTTTGTCCAAACTTTCAATCCTTAATACATAATATGCCTTTTCATAATTTTTGTGCTACCTTTTAATTTTGCATATTGTGTTGACATTGAGGATAATGTCATATTTGAGTTTGGGAATACAAAAGCGTTTCATGCATTACATATCATTATATTGCTTAATTATATTTATATTATACTTGTGTATCAAAAATCTAGAAAATTTTGAAAATTTTGAACCTTGAACTTGTGAAACTTAGGATTATAACCACAATTACTAATAAGATAATAATTGAACTCCATGGGATCGAGAAATGAACGTATCTAGATAGGCAAAAAGGACTTTAATATGTTGTCTGTGAAAAGCCTAATCACCTTAGTGGAGCTAGACTAGTTAAACCCATTCATAACTATTAATTTGTCACATTAAACTTGTAAAGTTAGGAGAAATTTTTTGAAATGTAGACAAACCTAAAATGGCCTCACCAGCTCTAGAACATGTCTCTTGGACCTATCGAGGTAAAATCCTAGCATATACTTGATAAAGAGATGATTAAGGCATTCATTGATATAGCCTCATTAAGCCTCAACAACCCTAGTCAATATATATATATATATATATATATATATATATATATCCCTTGTAGCCAATTTGAGCCTGTACTTTACCTATATAAATTTCCTTGTTTACCCATAAAAATTCACCTAGCCCCTAGCCTAAACACTTGCCTTACCCTTTTTGAGGAAGCCTAGTGCGCAAAAGATAGTTATATCAAGTGTAAAAGAAGACATAGGAAGAGGGTGTGAAAAACCAAAAAGAGTGCGAGTGTACATCAACGAAAATCTTACCTTTCCAACCCAATAAAAGCTTGAGGGAAAGGAAAGATACACAAAAAAAAAAAAAAAGAAAGGGGTATGCTTAGCACTATAAAGAACCCCCTTTTTCCCATACAAAATTAGCAGAATAAACTTGGTATACTTAAAACTTTGTGCATAAAAGCTACCCTCATATTCGCATTCCTTAAGACCCTTCATTGGTAGCCAAATCATCACCCCTTAACCCTAATACAACCTCTCTAAAGCCCTCTTGAACTTTTGAAAGTGTGTGCTACATTAGTGGAGATAGGGAATTAAGATGTGCCTAAGGAGCTGGAATTGAGCACTTCATCACAATTATCTATAATAGAGGCAAATTTGGGAGAGTAAATGTTTCTCAAATCTATTCTGATAAAATAAGTTATTTGTAACTTATTAATAGCCTTGCATAGAGAAATAACTAGTTAAAACACCATGAAGGGGGGTAAAGTTCTAAGCAGGCAACTATTGGAACCCTTATGCCTTGAAAGAGGGTAATTGGTATGAAGGATTGGAGGAGTTCAATTATGTGCTTATCAAATTGTTGGTTGTGTTCCTAAGCTATCCCCTAAAATGTGTTCTAAAACAAGGTTTTGATTTTCTTGAGAATAAAAAAAAGTTTGAGTTTGGGGATATTTGATATACTTGTATTATATATAGATGTTTTTAAGCATATTTGTATATTATTTCACAGCATTTAGATAAGTAATCTCATGCTTAATCATTAATTTCATCAACTTTTGTAAATTTCATTGTCAAACTCTAAATTCCATATTTTCTGCATCATTTCAAGTGTTTGGATAAAGTTTTAAGGCATAGGAGTGTAGAAGGGAGCTTAGACAGACTAAAGGAAAGAGAAGTGCTGCTGATACACTTTACGCGGGTCATGTAATCAAAGCCACAGACCCGTGTAACCTATTGCCAGGGGAAAGCTAAAAGAGTCAAGGAAGAAATGTAGTACACGGGCTGTGTACACAGACCCGTGTAAATCATGGAGACCCATGTAAATCTTTGCCTAGCCAAGATTGAGGAACTCTCTGTAAAGCAAAAGAACACGGGTCGTGTACTTGAACCGTGTAACCAACAATGCCCTGTGTAATCTTCTATGCCAATACGAGATGCAGTCTTCAAAGCTATAGTAAGTTACACAACCCTGGGCCATGTAGTGACACACAGGCCGTGTATCAGTCGACAGCCACTTTCCTGATTTGGCTCCAGCTCCAGTTTTTGACAAAGATAAGAGACTTCTAATGCTTCGAGGACTCTAAAAACCTAACCCTAGGCACTAAATACAAATAGAAGTAGCAAAAAGCAAAAAAGGGGGATCCAGATCCAGAGAATAACACCTTCATCATTTTCTCACAGTCGCCTAGAAGAGTAGTGTATCAGTATCAAGGAGGAGTCTTCAGCTAAAGTTCCACAAGATCAAAGCTGCAGATTCTCTTTGGTTCTTTTATTCTATTTCTTTAAGTGGAATTTTATTGTTCTTTTATTTTATTTTTATTATGTTTGCTGAATTCACCATGAGTGAGTGATTTCCATATTCTGGAATTAGGAGAGAAACGCTTGTAATCATTATTATGGACAAATATTGAGTTTTATTTATTGGATTTGGGATTTGTTCTTTGATTTAATTTCTTACGATCTTAATATATGCTATGTGTTGGTAGCCACTTAAAATTGGTTATAGATATTAATTGAAGAACTGAAAGGTGAAGATTAATATTAGAAAATCAGGATTTTGAACCTAGGAAATCTGACGTAGAGATAGGCTGATAACCTTTGTGGAGTTCCATAATTAATCATAGGTTTTAAAGAGTCTTTATTAGAACCGATCACTTACGAAAGTAGGGTTTAGCTCTAATTGAGACATACCTTAGGTGCATTGAGAGAGGACCTAAGATACTTTAGGATTAATTTCCATTAAGGCAAATGATTCTCAATCCAAATGAATAGACAAGATTACATCCATAATAAGGTTAAAGTGTGAAATCTTAACTCTGGAATTATTTCAAAATAGATTATTCCATTTTAAATTCATTACTCTATTTATTCCTAGTATTCAAAATAGAAGAATTTCACTCCCCCTGTAACACCCTCCCGGTAACTACTCCGTACATCCTACTGTTCCGGTGACCGGTGTCGGTCCGGACAGCTAGAATGTCCGGAAAAATATTTAAATTAAAGTCAGGAACCAAAATTAACTCAAATATTAATAAGAAAAATTTAGTAAAAATTTTAGAAATAAAATACAACCAAGTTAAAGCAGTAGGTGCCCTAGCGATGGGTAACTGGAGGGAAGTTGCGGTTCTATAACGAGGAGCCCTAGACAGGGAAAAATTATAAAATAATTTTTGGGACTCCAGAGAAGGGTCATTGAGGTTCCTATGGCATTAGAATGCCAAGAAAATACCTAGAAAAATTTTCAATCAGATACCAATTTTGACCCGTTAAGCCAAACGGAGGGCATTTTGGTCATTTCGCCTTCAGAGGTGATTTTTGGCCGACTTGCCCAGTTGAGTAAATAATTAATATGACATAAAATATGAAGAAATATTACTAGAAATTAAATTGAAAATGAGTAGTGGAGGAAAGAAAAGAAATTGAGGAAAAAGGCTATTTATGACATCATGGTGATGTCATTTATAATTACCAACCAATCACAATTTAGCCATCCTTTGACTAACTAAATAAAAGACTAAATGAAGACTAAATTCACCAAAATTTGCAGCAGCCATCCTTCTCTCCTTAGTGCAGCCGAAACCTCTCCCATACACCCTCCATTGATGAACAATCCAAACCTTCAATCTTCTCTTCATTTTACCCTAAAACTCTAGAGACCTTTCACTAAACTTTGCCCTAGCACCTTGCTAAACCTTTTGGCAGCCAACAAGAGGAAAGAAAGTGAAGTTTAGGGCTTTGGAAATTCTGCCCAATCAAGGTTAGTGCTACACTTTTATTCTCACTCTTGTAATCTTAGTTAGAACATCATTTTGAGCTAAGAGATTTTAAGAAATTGAAGTAAATTACATGTGTTAAGGGTACCTTCAATTTTCGGCAGCCCTATGGAAGATTGAGTTTGATTGTTTAATAAACTTAGAGTGGCTGGAAATGAGGGTTAAGGTATTAATATGCATGGATATTGAACTAAGTATGTTAATTAAGGTTTATGAGTAAATTGATTTGGACATTAGGGTTTGGAAAGGTGAAAATGTGACTTGGCTTAGGAAATTGTTAGAGAACTTGTTAATGGTCAATTAGTGACTATTTTAGGTATGTTGAGCACAATTTGGACTGAAAAATGGGATTGCAAAGAGAAGGAGTAAGCTGCCCTAGGACAGCAGAAATGGACTGAAATTTCAGTCCAATTACACAGCCATAACTTTGGCTGTGTTAGTCCAATTGATGTTTGGCCAATTGGACATGAAACTAGGCTTATAATGGCACATTTTTGCTAAAGAAACCATGCCCAAAAGACCAAAGCAAGAGGACCAAAACTTGGCCCCAATCCGGATACCCTGCAAACAGCCCCTGCAGAATGACCAAATGAACAGTAACTGTTCATTTGGCCATAACTCACTGTAGATTTGGTCAATTGACCTGAAATGTTTACAGCAACAAGTTAAGACATAGACAAACAACTTTCATGAAGAAACCTACCCAAAATTATGACCAGAACCTAACCCAAATGGCAGTCACAGTCACTGTTCAAACCTGCAACTCTGCGGATTTTGATTTGAGCAGAAATGTTTGGATGACTATAACTCTCTCTAGAAAACTCGGATTTAGGCGATTCTTGAACCGATGGAAACCTAAGGCATAGTAGAACATTTCATATGAAGAAAGTTAGACCAAATTATGAACTTAACTTGATCAAATTACTGACCAAAGTTGGACCAAAAATCTGCGGACCAAAATCTCAAAGCATGAGCGATTGCGTGAACAGTAAACTTATTTTGGCCATAACTTGAGCTACAAAACTCCAAATGGAGTGATTCAAAAAAATAAATTCAACTAGACAAAATAAGGAACATTTTCTATGAAGGAAGTTTTGTCAAATTCCAACAGTAAATCGACCAATGAAACAGTGCAACTTCGGAGCACCAAAACCGAAAATTGGCAATTTTGCCAAAATGACCTAAGCTTTGAGAAAGTGACCAAAACCAACAAGTTTTAAATGAAAAATGTAGTATGTTTGAAGTGCCAAAGTCAATGTACATATTTTCTATGCAAAAGTCAACATTTTAGTTGACTAATGAAGTGAATAGTGACATGAAAACTTGAAATAAGCTTGGAAATGGATTTGGTAATTGATTCCAACAAGTTTTAAATGCAAAATGTGGTACATCGGGAGTGTTAAAACCAATGTACCTATTGTCTATGCAAAAGTCAACATTTTTGTTGACCAATGAGGTGAATAGTGACACCAAAACTTGAAATTCAAAATTTGAAATTAGAAATGCATCTAGGGGACTTTAAATTGCAATTGGCAATTAATACTAGTAAATGTAAAACTCAAAATGTGGGATCTTGGTGTAATTAGAATTAATATATCCATTAAGTATAAAAAGGTCAACATTTTGGTTGACTAGTATGGTGAATAGTAATCAAAATGATTAGTGAATTAAGATGAAGACCTAGAACCAATTCTAAGCTTAAATGCTTAGAATTGTATGACAAATATGGACTATGCATCCTAGTCAAAATTGTTAAAAAGAAATTAGGGCATAAATTTGAAATCCATGAAATATTCATGGATTACTTGAAACATGAAAAATAAGTCACCTAATTGATGTGAATTGTGATCATATAAATGATCAAATGAATGTATGAATTATGATTGAAATTTATCATGAAATAATGAAGTCATAAAGCACAATATATTAATATTTTAAAGTATCAAATGCCCTAGTATACCTAACAAGATTGGTTTGGATAGTTTGGCATGCCAATAGGGTATTGTTTTAGCAGTACTGCGAAAGGCTTTATGCCTGTATTCATGGCTTTATGCCGGTATTCATGGCTTTTATGCCCGTATTCATGGCTTTTATGCCGATTATGTGATATCATGGCCTTTTAGCCATACTGACTGCATACATGGTTGACGTTCTGCGTCCCATGGTATGACGGCCCGAGGCACCGCGGTGTCCAGTGCCAACGACCCGTTATCCAGTCCAGTCGTCTAGTATAGGTTACTTGGGCAGTCAATTAAAGTATTATTCAATTCAGGCAACTAAGTTAAGTTAAGTATAATGAAAATCCAGTACAATTAAATTAAGTATTGAATGAATAAGCAAAAGAGATTAGCAAAAGAAACATAACAAAAATAAATTGCAGAACCGTACAGACTTGAAATACAATACAGATAGAATAAATTATATACCTGCTAGTATTACTGAAAAGTTATAAACTAAGCACTTCCAAAGAGGAACAAACTAGTATATAAGATCGTTGATACTAGAAATACCATACCAAATTAAATTGATTCTTGAGTATCTGAATTATCATTTATTTCTTTCTTTACTTGTATATATTATTTCTGGTTATATTATTGCACCACTAAGCAGAAATGCTTAGCGCGATGGAATTGCTTTCTCGCAGTCTTGAAAGGTAAAACCAGAGATCTGTCGATCGAGATTTTTGGAGTCGGATCTGCAGAAGTGTCAGAAGAGTTCAAGATTGTCACCTCCTCAGCAATGCATGTAGATAGGGCTCATTTTATACATGTTATGTATATTGTTCATTCCTAGCACATTGTAAATTATTTGTATATCTTGTACAAAATAAACTCATGTAATTAACCTATGAATTATGGAAGCTATTCAAAGTAAGTATTTTAGTATGTGAATTGAATTCGAGTTATAATGAGATTATACTTGTGAATATTGAGATATTGAAAATCTAATGAGATTTCTGAGAAATCTGATCTTGCATTGAGATACATTATGTTTGAAAATTTTTGAGACTATTAAGTTTGAGAAATTGAGTATATATTGAAATTGTCTTTGGCAGGTTCAGAAGAACTGTTAGTCCAAATTACAGCCGACACTTTGTCGGATTATCGTTAAAATTTTTGAAATTTCCAACTTAGTTAGATTTTGATAAAAGTAAAAATAGCCTAAATTTTCAATAAAGTTTTTGAATAAATAAATCAAGGACTGTAATGAAATCAGATAAAATAGAGTGCTCCGGCACACTGAGTGGCATAACTTGCTCGGCTACACTGTAGTCGGGTAAGGGGTGTCACATTGAGTGGTATCAGAGCGCGGTTTAGGCGCTTCTGGACCTAGATAGATTGCATATCATGCATTGCATTCATAAGAGTCGAGGTGACACTATTGCAGATCTGTATTTCCTGTTTATTTTAGGTTAAGGTATGGAATAAGAGAGTGAAGAGACAATGAGATAGCGAATGGAGATGAGAAGGAGACTATATTTAGGATGAAAAAGGATGAGTACATAACTGTTTGAGGATAGGATTGAGACTAAGGAGAAAGTGAAGTAGGATAACACGGAAAGGTGAAGAAATAAAGAGGTATTAGCTCCTTGGCTATTTACATTGGGTAAATTTCGAGGACGAAATTTAAATTAGAGGGGAAGAGTTGTAACACCCTCCCGGTAACTACTCCGTACATCCTACTGTTCCGGTGACCGGTGTCGGTCCGGACAGCTAGAATGTCCGGAAAAATATTTAAATTAAAGTCAGGAACCAAAATTAACTCAAATATTAATAAGAAAAATTTAGTAAAAATTTTAGAAATAAAATACAACCAAGTTAAACGAGTAGATGCCCTAGCGATGGGTAACTGAGAGGAAGTTGCGGTTCTATAACGAGGAGCCCTAGACAGGGAAAAATTATAAAATAATTTTTGGGACTCCAGAGAAGGGTCATTGAGGTTCCTATGGCATTAGAATGCCAAGAAAATACCTAGAAAAATTTTTCAATCGGTACAGCCAATTTTGACCCGTTAAGCCAAACGGAGGGCATTTTGGTCATTTCGCCTTCAGAGGTGATTTTTGGCCGACTTGCCCAGTTGAGTAAATAATTAATATGACATAAAATATGAAGAAATATTACTAGAAATTAAATTGAAAATGAGTAGTGGAGGAAAGAAAAGAAATTGAGGAAAAAGGCTATTTATGACATCATGGTGATGTCATTTATAATTACCAACCAATCACAATTTAGCCATCCTTTGACTAACTAAATAAAAGACTAAATGAAGACTAAATTCACCAAAATTTACAGCAGCCATCCTTCTCTCCTTAGTGCAGCCGAAACCTCTCCCATACACCCTCCATTGATGAACAATCCAAACCTTCAATCATCTCTTCATTTTACCCTAAAACCCTAGAGACCTTTCACTAAACTTTGCCCTAGCACCTTGCTAAACCTTTTGGCAGCCAACAAGAGGAAAGAAAGTGAAGTTTAGGGCTTTGGAAATTCTGCCCAATCAAGGTTAGTGCTACACTTTTATTCTCACTCTTGTAATCTTAGTTAGAACATCATTTTGAGCTAAGAGATTTTAAGAAATTGAAGTAAATTACATGTGTTAAGGGTACCTTCAATTTTCGGCAGCCCTATGGAAGATTGAGTTTGATTGTTTAATAAACTTAGAGTGGCTGGAAATGAGGGTTAAGGTATTAATATGCATGGATATTGAACTAAGTATGTTAATTAAGGTTTATGAGTAAATTGATTTGGACATTAGGGTTTGGAAAGGTGAAAATGTGACTTGGCTTAGGAAATTGTTAGAGAACTTGTTAATGGTCAATTAGTGACTATTTTAGGTATGTTGAGCACAATTTGGACTGAAAAATGGGATTGCAAAGAGAAGGAGTAAGTGCCCTAGGGCAGAAATGGACTGAAATTTCAGTCCAATTACACAGCCATAACTTTGGCTGTGTTAGTCCAATTGATGTTTGGCCAATTGGACATGAAACTAGGCTTATAATGGCACATTTTTTCTAAAGAAACCATGCCCAAAAGACCAAAGCAAGAGGACCAAAACTTGGCCCCAATCCGGATACCACATAAGCGACCCTCAGAATGACCAAATGAACAGTAACTGTTTATTTGGCCATAACTCACTGTAGATTTGGTCAATTGACCTGAAATGTTTACAGCAACAAGTTAAGACATAGACAAACAACTTTCATGAAGAAACCTACCCAAAATTATGACCAGAACCTAACCCAAATGGCAGTCACGATCCTTTGTTCAAACCTGCAACTCTGCAGATTTTGATTTGAGCAGAAATGTTTGGATGACTATAACTCTCTCTAGAAAACTCGGATTTAGGCGATTCTTGAACCGATGGAAACCTAAGGCATAGTAGAACATTTCATATGAAGAAAGTTAGACCAAATTATGAACTTAACTTGATCAAATTACTGACCAAAGTTGGACCAAAAATGCGGACCCAAAATCTCGGCATGAGCGATTGCACGTGAACGATAAACTTATTTTGGCCATAACTTGAGCTACAGAACTCCAAATGGAGTGATTCAAAAAAATAAATTCAACTAGACAAAATAAGGAACATTTTCTATGAAGGAAGTTTTGTCAAATTCCAACAGTAAATCGACCAATGAAACAGTGCAACTTCGGAGCACCAAAACCGAAAATTGGCAATTTTACAAAAATGACCTAAGCTTTGAGAAAGTGACCAAAACCAACAAGTTTTAAATGAAAAATGTAGTATGTTTGAAGTGCCAAAGTCAATGTACATATTTTCTATGCAAAAGTCAACATTTTAGTTGACTAATGAAGTGAATAGTGACATGAAAACTTGAAATAAGCTTGGAAATGGATTTGGTAATTGATTCCAACAAGTTTTAAATGCAAAATGTGGTACATCGGGAGTGTTAAAACCAATGTACCTATTGTCTATGCAAAAGTCAACATTTTTGTTGACCAATGAGGTGAATAGTGACACCAAAACTTGAAATTCAAAATTTGAAATTAGAAATGCATCTAGGGGACTTTAAATTGCAATTGGCAATTAATACTAGTAAATGTAAAACTCAAAATGTGGGATCTTGGTGTAATTAGAATTAATATATCCATTAAGTATAAAAAGGTCAACATTTTGGTTGACTAGTATGGTGAATAGTAATCAAAATGATTAGTGAATTAAGATGAAGACTTAGAACCAATTCTAAGCTTAAATGCTTAGAATTGTATGACAAATATGGACTATGCATCCTAGTCAAAATTGTTAAAAAGAAATTAGGGCATAAATTTGAAATCCATGAAATATTCATGGATTACTTGAAACATGAAAAATAAGTCACCTAATTGATGTGAATTGTGATCATATAAATGATCAAATGAATGTATGAATTATGATTGAAATTTATCATGAAATAATGAAGTCATAAAGCACAATATATTAATATTTTAAAGTATCAAATGCCCTAGTATACCTAATAAGATTGGTTTGGATAGTTTGGCATGCCAATAGGGTATTGTTTTAGCAGTACTGCGAAAGGCTTTATGCCTGTATTCATGGCTTTATGCCGGTATTCATGGCTTTTATGCCGATTATGTGATATCATGGCCTTTTAGCCATACTGACTGCATACATGGTTGACGTTCTGCGTCCCATGGTATGATGGCCCGAGCGGTGTCGGTGCCAACGACCGTTATCGATCGATCGTCTAGTATAGGTTACTTGGGCGATCAATTAAAGTATTATTCAATTCAGCAACTAAGTTAAGTTAAGTATAATGAAAATCCGATACAATTGAATTAAGTATTGAATGAATAAGCAAAAGAGATTAGCAAAAGAAACATAACAAAAATAAATTGCGAGCAAATGCAGGACTTGAAATACAATACGGATAGAATAAATTATATACCGCTAGTATTCTTGAAAAGTTATAAACTAAGCACTTCCAAAGAGGAACAAACTAGTATATAAGATCGTTGATACTAGAAATACCATACCAAATTAAATTGATTCTTGAGTATCTGAATTATCATTTATTTCTTTCTTTACTTGTATATATTATTTCTAGTCATATTATTGCACCACTAAGCGAAATGCTTAGCGCGATGGAATTGCTTCCTCGCGCAGTCTTGAAGGTAAAACCAGATGGTCGATCGAGATTTTTGGAGTCCGGATCTGCGAAGTGTCGAGAAGAGTTCAAGATTGTCACCTCCTCGGAATGCATGTAGATAGGGCTCATTTTATACATGTTATGTATATTGTTCATTCCTAGCACATTGTAAATTATTTGTATATCTTGTACAAAATAAACTCATGTAATTAACCTATGAATTATGGAAGCTATTCAAAGTAAGTATTTTAGTATGTGAATTGAATTCGATTTATAATGAGATTATACTTGTGAATATTGAGATATTGAAAATCTAATGAGATTTCTGAGAAATCTGAATACTGTATTGAGATACATTATGTTTGAAAATTCTTGAGACTATTAAGTTTGAGAAATTGAGTATATATTGAAATTGTCTTTGGCGAGTTCGGAAGAATCGTTAGTCCAAATTACAGTAGACACTTTGTCGGATTATCGTTAAAATTTTGAAATTTCCAACTTAGTTAGATTTTGATAAAAGTAAAAATAGCCTAAATTTTCAATAAAGTTTTGAATAAATAAATCAAGGACTGTAATGAAATCAGATAAAATAGAGTGCTCAGCACCTTGAGTGGCATAACTTGCTCGGCTACACTGTAGTCGGGTAAAGTGTCACATTGAGTGGTATCGAGCGGTTTAGCGCTCTGGACCTAGATAGATTGCATATCATGCATTGCATTCATAAGAGTCGAGGTGACACTATTGCAGATCTGTATTTCCTGTTTATTTTAGGTTAAGGTATGGAATAAGAGAGTGAAGAGACAATGAGATAGCGAATGGAGATGAGAAGGAGACTATATTTAGGATGAAAAAGGATGAGTACATAACTGTTTGAGGATAGGATTGAGACTAAGGAGAAAGTGAAGTAGGATAACACGGAAAGGTGAAGAATAAAGAGGTATTAGCTCCTTGGCTATTTACATTGGGTAAATTTCGAGGACGAAATTTAAATTAGAGGGGAAGAGTTGTAACACCCTCCCGGTAACTACTCCGTACATCCTACTGTTCCGGTGACCGGTGTCGGTCCGGACAGCTAGAATGTCCGGAAAAATATTTAAATTAAAGTCAGGAACCAAAATTAACTCAAATATTAATAAGAAAAATTTAGTAAAAATTTTAGAAATAAAATACAACCAAGTTAAACGAGCCGATGCCCTAGCGATGGGTAACGGAGGAAGTTCCGGTTCTCGCAACGAGGAGCCCTAGACCGGGAGAAAAATTATAAAATAATTTTTGGGACTCCAGAGAAGGGTCATTGAGGTTCCTATGGCATTAGAATGCCAAGAAAATACCTAGAAAAATTTTTCAATCGGTACAGCCAATTTTGACCCGTTAAGCCAAACGGAGGGCATTTTGGTCATTTCGCCTTCAGAGGTGATTTTTGGCCGACTTGCCCAGTTGAGTAAATAATTAATATGAAATAAAATATGAAGAAATATTACTAGAAATTAAATTGAAAATGAGTAGTGGAGGAAAGAAAAGAAATTGAGGAAAAAGGCTATTTATGACATCATGGTGATGTCATTTATAATTACCAACCAATCACAATTTAGCCATCCTTTGACTAACTAAATAAAAGACTAAATGAAGACTAAATTCACCAAAATTTACAGCAGCCATTCTTCTCTCCTTAGTTCAGCCGAAACCTCTCCCATACACCCTCCATTGATGAACAATCCAAACCTTCAATCATCTCTTCATTTTACCCTAAAACCCTAGAGACCTTTCACTAAACTTTGCCCTAGCACCTTGCTAAACCTTTTGGCAGCCAACAAGAGGAAAGAAAGTGAAGTTTAGGGCTTTGGAAATTCTGCCCAATCAAGGTTAGTGCTACACTTTTATTCTCACTCTTGTAATCTTAGTTAGAACATCATTTTGAGCTAAGAGATTTTAAGAAATTGAAGTAAATTACATGTGTTAAGGGTACCTTCAATTTTCGGCAGCCCTATGGAAGATTGAGTTTGATTGTTTAATAAACTTAGAGTGGCTGGAAATGAGGGTTAAGGTATTAATATGCATGGATATTGAACTAAGTATGTTAATTAAGGTTTATGAGTAAATTGATTTGGACATTAGGGTTTGGAAAGGTGAAAATGTGACTTGGCTTAGGAAATTGTTAGAGAACTTGTTAATGGTCAATTAGTGACTATTTTAGGTATGTTGAGCACAATTTGGACTGAAAAATGGGATTGCAAAGAGAAGGAGTAAGCTGCCCTAGGACAGCAGAAACGGACTGAAATTTCAGTCCAATTACACAGCCATAACTTTGGCTGTGTTAGTCTAATTGATGTTTGGCCAATTGGAAATGAAACTAGGCTTATAATGGCACATTTTTGCTAAAGAAACCATGCCCAAAAGACCAAAGCAAGAGGACCAAAACTTGGCCCCAATCCGGATACCACAAAGCGGCCTGAGAATGACCAAATGAGCGATGGCTGTTCATTTGGCCATAACTCACTGTAGATTTGGTCAATTGACCTAAAATGTTTACAGAAACAAGTTAAGACATAGACAACAAAATTTCATGAAGAAACCTACCCAAAATTATGACCAGAACCTAACCCAAATGGCAGTCACAGTCACTGTTCAAACCTGCAACTCTGCAGATTTTAATTTGAGCAGAAATGTTTGGATGACTATAACTCTCTCTAGAAAACTCGGATTTAGGCGATTCTTGAACCGATGGAAACCTAAGGCATAGTAGAACATTTCATATGAAGAAAGTTAGACCAAATTATGAACTTAACTTGATCAAATTACTGACCAAAGTTGGACCAAAAATCTGCCAGACCCAAAATCTCAGCATGAATAGTGCACGTGAACAGTAAACTTATTTTGGCCATAACTTGAGCTAAAAAACTCCAAATGGAGTGATTCAAAAAAATAAATTCAACTAGACAAAATAAGGAACATTTTCTATGCAGGAAGTTTTGTCAAATTCCAACAGTAAATCGACCAATGAAACAGTGCAACTTCGGAGCACCAAAACAGAAAATTGGCAATTTTGCCAAAATGACCTAAGCTTTGAGAAAGTGACCAAAACCAACAAGTTTTAAATGAAAAATGTAGTATGTTTGAAGTGCCAAAGTCAATGTACATATTTTCTATGCAAAAGTCAACATTTTAGTTGACTAATGAAGTGAATAGTGACATGAAAACTTGAAATAAGCTTGGAAATGGATTTGGTAATTGATTCCAACAAGTTTTAAATGCAAAATGTGGTACATCGGGAGTGTTAAAACCAATGTACCTATTGTCTATGCAAAAGTCAACATTTTTGTTGACCAATGAGGTGAATAGTGACACCAAAACTTGAAATTCAAAATTTGAAATTAGAAATGCATCTAGGGGACTTTAAATTGTAATTGGCAATTAATACTAGTAAATGTAAAACTCAAAATGTGGGATCTTGGTGTAATTAGAATTAATATATCCATTAAGTATAAAAAGGTCAACATTTTGGTTGACTAGTATGGTGAATAGTAATCAAAATGATTAGTGAATTAAGATGAAGACTTAGAACCAATTCTAAGCTTAAATGCTTAGAATTGTATGACAAATATAGACTATGCATCCTAGTCAAAATTGTTAAAAAGAAATTAGGGCATAAATTTGAAATCCATAAAATATTCATGGATTACTTGAAACATGAAAAATAAGTCACCTAATTGATGTGAATTGTGATCATATAATTGATCAAATGAATGTATGAATTATGATTGAAATTTATCATGAAATAATGAAGTCATAAAGCACAATATATTAATATTTTAAAGTATCAAATGCCCTAGTATACCTAACAAGATTGGTTTGGATAGTTTGGCATGCCAATAGGGTATTGTTTTAGCAGTACTGCGAAAGGCTTTATGCCTGTATTCATGGCTTTATGCCGGTATTCATGGCTTTTATGCCCGTATTCATGGCTTTTATGCCGATTATGTGATATCATGGCCTTTTAGCCATACTGACTGCATACATGGTTGACGTTCTGCGTCCCATGGTATGACGGCCCGAGGCACCGCGGTGTCCAGTGCCAATGACCCGTTATCCAGTCCAGTCGTCTAGTATAGGTTACTTGGGCAGTCAATTAAAGTATTATTCAATTCAGGCAGTTAAGTTAAGTTAAGTATAATAAAAATCCAGTACAATTAAATTAAGTATTGAATGAATAAGCAAAAGAGATTAGCAAAAGAAACATAACAAAAATAAATTGCGTAATCTGGACTTGAAATACAATACAGATAGAATAAATTATATACCTGCTAGTATTACTGAAAAGTTATAAACTAAGCACTTCCAAAGAGGAATAAACTAGTATATAAGATCGTTGATACTAGAAATACCATACCAAATTAAATTGATTCTTGAGTATCTGAATTATCATTTATTTCTTTCTTTACTTGTATATATTATTTCTGGTTATATTATTGCACCACTAAGCAGAAATGCTTAGCGCGATGGAATTGCTTCCTCGCAGTCTTGAAGGTAAAACCAGATGGTATCATTGAGATTTTTGGAGTCGGATCTGCGAAGTGTCGGAAGAGTTCAAGATTGTCACCTCCTCGGAATGCATGTAGATAGGGCTCATTTTATACATGTTATGTATATTGTTCATTCCTAGCACATTGTAAATTATTTGTATATCTTGTACAAAATAAACTTATGTAATTAACCTATGAATTATGGAAGCTATTCAAAGTAAGTATTTTAGTATGTGAATTGAATTTGAGTTATAATGAGATTATACTTGTGAATATTGAGATATTGAAAATCTAATGAGATTTCTGAGAAATCTGGATACTGCATTGAGATACATTATGTTTGAAAATTTTTGAGACTATTAAGTTTGAGAAATTGAGTATATATTGAAATTGTCTTTGGCGGAGTTCGGAAGAAGCTGTTAGTCAAATTACAGTGACACTTTGTCGGATTATCGTTAAAATTTTTGAAATTTCCAACTTAGATAGATTTTGATAAAAGTAAAAATAGCCTAAATTTTCAATAAAGTTTTTGAATAAATAAATCAAGGACTGTAATGAAATCAGATAAAATAGAGTGCTCCGGCACACTGAGTGGCATAACTTGCTCGGCTACACTGTAATCGGGTAAGGGGTGTCACACCCCCATTTTATTCGATAGCCTAGATAGCCAAAGTTGTTGTGTAGTCTGGTACTTACTAGTTAAATTCCTTGTGGGACGATACTCTACTCAATACTTTATTACTTGTTCGTGATTCGTGCACTTGCAGGGTTGAGCGTAGCCTCACTTCTCTCTCTCTCTCCCTTCTTTCATTTTCCTCAACTGATGGACATACCAAGCTTGAAATTCTTGAGTTTTCTTCCATGAATTACCTAGCTACCTAAATAGAAACTTGAAATTTGACCTTGATTAAGAGATTGGGAACAAGGAAAATCAAAGAAAGTGAAGATTTTGAAGATATAAAATCGACTCAACAAGGTAAGCCACCCTTCCCACTTAAATAGATGTCTACTCATAGAATTAAGGTTGAATAAGAGGAAATTACATGAGAAATTGAAAAATCATTCAAGTATGGGGAAGGATGAATTTCAGCCAGCCATTGAAGATTAGGGTTTTTATGTGTTTTAAATGAATTAAGCATGGAATTGAGCTTATATGAAGTGGTATTCATGTTTTGGGTGTTAAGCTTGCATGACTTTGCATGAATTAGTAAGAGGGAAAAATTAGGGTTTATGGAAAATGGGGTTTTTATGGTAGGTTACTAAATTGATGGTAGTAATGGTGAATTAAGGTTATATTATGTGCCATGAATGTGTATTGATGTTGAATAGATGGAAGGAATTGATGGAATTGTAGTGTGTCATTGTACTGAATTATGGACCCTTGAATCCAGCATGTTTGAATGGGTATAGTTTTAGCTACATAGCTCCAATTGGTGTGAGATCAATTGGAGATGAAACTTAAGACATAATTCTAGAAATTTCATGAAGACATGTTGTCCAGAAACTGACCATAGGTTGTCGTAAATTTGGCTTAAATCCGTATTACAATTCTGAACCTGACCAAAAATGACTAAATGAACAGTATTTAGTAAATTAGGCATAACTTACTCTAGAAAACTCTAAATTGGGTGATTCTTGAACCAATGGAAACCTGAGAGATAGGAGAACAACTCCTATGAAGAACATAGATCCAAATGATGGCCCTGAGTTGATCAAATTACTAGACAAAATTGGTCTAGTAAATCTACCCTGATTCTTCAGTAACTATTGAAAATTCTGAACAATTACCTATTCGACCAGTTTTGGAAAAATTGCCATAACTTGGGCTACAAAAATGAAAATTAGGTGATTTCAAAACCAAAATTCACATAAGACATAGAACTAAAAATTTCATGTTTTGACCAGAACCCAGTTTGTGATGCCCCTCACCCATCTACAGTGTAGCCGAGCAAAGCATGCCATATTCGGTGCTGGAGCCCCCTATCTTATCTTGTCCTGTCCATTGTTAATTTTAAATATCATTTATTCATGTGTGGAAAATTTTTTTTTATCACAATTTATTTCTGTGGAGACCCAAGCAGAGCCTTCTCTATTTATTAGCATCTAGCGGGTTTCCAATGTTTACTTGTCAACATAATCATATTCCATTCATATTTTTCCATGTCATGTTATGTCATTAAATATTCATATAATTTACTCATAATCATTCATATAAATGTTTATACACAATAATTTACAATTTCATTTACAATCTCAAAATGTAATTACATGATGTTTATGTACAATAAACCAAAATACAAAATCTAATACATGGGCCCTACCAACAAAATATAAACTGCTGAGGTGACTAGCAGACACTGGCAAATCTGGTTAGAGCACTGTCAAAACACTACTGCTGCTGCTGTTGTGTCTGGTCTCCAGTACCTACGCGATGGAAAACCAACGCGCTAAGCAAATTGCTTAGTGGTGCATAATTTAAAATAAAATTAACTAAATAATTAAAATAATTATTATATGCTTAATTTCATAAAATCTAATTCATTTATGAATTTTCTGCACTTTGGGAATAATTAGATTTAACAGTATCTTTTCTATCTATTTCTCTTATTTTTAGTCTTAATTAATTTATAATAGTGCCTAAGTAACCTATAACAGACTATAAGTACTAGATACACAGGAGTATACTGGTTAGACAACCATATGTCTACCCTGTATACAACTGTCATGTCAGGCACAAGGCCAGCGGGCAGGCTTTTAAAGCCAAAAGTGAAATTAGGCACAATGGCCAATGGGCAAGCATATAGCCTGTAGAATAATCATATCAAACATATTTTGTCGATCAATGATTATTCATATAGGCGGTACTGCTATCTGTAGTTTCTAATTGATATACTAATCGATCCGAGCTATATAATTAAACCTAGGTTTACTTTGGGCAATTAATCATTATTAATTTCTTATTAGATTTTTCATATCATTTTGTAGTGAGAATGTAACACCCCTATGTTCGGTAGTGCGTTCTACTGTTCCGGTGACCAGTGTTGTCCGGACAGCTAGGATGCCTAGAACTACACTTTGTTATGAGTGAGGAGACATAAAATAGTGAAATACAAGAAAAGAAAATACAAGAAAAACAAAGGAAAAATAATAGCAAAGAAATGTAACCAAGTTAAGCGAGCCGAGAACCCTAGCGATGGATGACCGCACCGGGAAGTCACGGCATGGACCGTTGACTAGCCCTGGATTGCGGGGAACCTGGGAAATATTTTTAGGACTTAAAGAGACATCAATTGAAGTATAAATATCATTAGAAATGTCAAAGAAAAATTAATTAATTAGTACAAAGAAAAGTGAGAAATAGAAAAATGGACAAAACCCGGTGTTACCGAAAAATCGGGAATGCAACCCGAACAGGGGCATTATGGTCATTTGACATCCCGAATTGTCTTTTGACCTAAATGTCCATTAAAAATAAATAATATTACACTTGGAAAATATAAAGAAAAATTAAATTGGTGGCACCTAAAGTAAATAGCAAAAATGAAGGGTTTAATGTGGAATAAATGGGAGTTAAACTTATTATGTGATTTAAATTGTGTGAGTGGACCACTAGGGATTAAATTAAACACTAAATGGCAGGTGTAAGTCCATAATACAAGCTGAAATCTTCATCTTCTCCATTTCCCTCAACCTTGCCGAAATGAAGAAAGATAAAACCTCCATTGCCGTTACCATGAAGCTCCATTAATCTCCTCATTTCACTTCCAATCATCTAGGTTTCTTCATTAAAAATTATCCCCACTTCAAAAGGAAGAAGTAGATACCAAAATCAAGAAGTTTAGTGAAGGTTTAGCAAGTCCCAACAATAGGTAAGTTTGAGATTTTGAATATTGCTTTGTTAAACTTTGTATACATGTTATGGGTGTGTGTTTTGTGAAGGAATTTTTAAGTTTTGAGGAGTTCCTGATATGTCCAATTTTGGACAGCCATGGAGTTGTATATTTGATGATTTATTCTTATATTTATTTGATGGGAAATTATGTTGAGTAGGGTGATTAATGTCCTAGTAAGTTAATTCCATATGTATATGGTGATTGTGCACTTGAAATGGAAGTTGACGAATTGTGGGACACTTTGGCATTGTGGAACATTTCGGCAGCTTTGGGACTCCTTAATGAATGTTTGAATTCATGGAGATATTGGATAAATTATGATATTGAGGATTGATGAATATGTATGTAAATTGGTTGTGTAAAGTGTATGTAAGAATTAGAAATGTTTATGTGTATATGTGGTTGTATTTGGACTTTGTGAATTAGAGTTTCATTTGGTGTGTTGAGGACATTTGTATTCTGCCCAAAATGACTTTAAGGTAAGGTGGTATATGGTTTTGGTAATGTACCAAAACAGAATTGGTAAGAGAAGTGGACTTGTAGCAAGGCAAATGTGTAATTGATACATGTTTATGCAATGTATTTAAGGGCAGTATGCATTTTAGCCTATAACTTTAAATGTGTAACTCCAATTGGTATGAGACCAATTGGAGGTGAAACTAGGCACAAAATGTGCCAACTTTCATGAAGAAAGCATACCAAAATTCTGCTTGCAAGGTAGCATGAAAAATGACCAATTCGGATTAAGTGCAAATGAGACCTGAAAATTGACCAATTGGGCAGCAGTTAGTATTTAGGCCATAAATCACTCCAAACAGGTCCAATTGACCTGAAATTTTAACCATGAATAGTTAAGACCCATACCTACAAGTCTTATGAAGACACCAAAGCCCAGAAATGACCATAAGCAAGTCAAACAGCTTGCACAAGTTCGGGTTCAAAAACTGGCCGAACCAAAGTTGACCAAATTTGACCTAAAATGACCTAATTTGATGCCATTTGACCAGTAATAGTAAAATGACCATAACTTGGTCTACATAACTCAGAATGACCTAAAATTTTGCCCCGCGTTCCATAAGACATAGATCTACAAGTTTGTAGTTTTGACCAAAACCCGAAAAACCAAGGGAACTAGGTCTTCCAGCTAGGTTGAACTAGTATACCGGAATCCAGCAAGTTGCAATAAAATGCACTAAACAAGGAAATGAAATTGGTAACGTGTACCAACCCTAAAACACTATCGAATGTGACATATTAGTGACACTAAAACCTAATTTACCTAGAACGCATCAAGGGTCGGTATATTAGGTGATTAAGCAAATAATAGCTTTCAGTGAATTACTTATCAAGCATTATCGATAGAGACAATTTAATTTAGTACTAAAACACTTCAAATTGTGTTTCTCAGTTAGTAAAGACTCAGGAAAAGGGAAGGAAACACTGAGTCCAGACCAAGAGACAGTTATCAGAGGTTTGTGCACAACAACTATTTCATTTGAATTTTTCAATTAAAATGAATTATGATTATTTGTACATTATTGTTTTAAATTGTGGAAATGTATTTGAATGGATATTTATTGCTTGAAAAGCATTGTAAATGATTTGAAAACTGTGAGAAATTATTTGAATGATATTGATGGATACTTATTGATTGAAAAGTATTGGAAATGGTTTGAAACCACAGCTATCATGTATATTGATTGTATTCCTCACTAGCTTGTCTAATGGGACGAATTGAATTCCCTCTCTGGCTGAAGTGTTGAGGTGTGTGCCTGTTGAGGACGAATTGGATGAGTACTCATATTTTTGCTAGCTAGCTATGTTATTCCTCATTAGTCATTGACTTTTGGGACTAATTGAATGCCTCATTAGCCATCGGCTTTTGGGACGAATTGAACTTTGGAACATGATTAAGTTGTGTGTGATTTATTGATTTGTATTATGAGATTGTGAAATGGAGTTAAATCCTTATTGACATTTACTGTCTTTTGAAGTTAAATATGTTTTGATCTCTGAGATTTATTGTGATATTGTGTTAAATTCCTTCTGACACTCATTGTCTTGAATTTAACTATGATTTTACATATCCATCATTTAAATGATTTATGAATTGTGATTTAAGTTGTATTTGGTTAATGTTGTGCACCACTGAGACATTGTCTCGTGATAGCTTTATTCTTTGTCGCAGGTAGACAGACAGACAGGGCAGTAGACTAGGCTGCTAGTACCTCCAGCGAGAGATTACCGGGTATAATGAGTATACCAACATTTTGCATTTTGTACTATAATGTATGACCACTGTATGTACATATTGTTTTTGGTTTTGAGCAGTTGTAAATTAAAATTGTACATTGAAGTTGTAAAGTAAATTATGAGTTATTTTGACTTGTAAAAATTGTATTATATTTCTTTTATCTCAGTCTTTGAAAAATCACTGTGGATTCGAGTTGATAAATATGTTGTGTTGAGAAATATGTTGAAGTTGAGATTTGGAAATATATTGAAGTGCTTTTTACAGGTTTTTCTGAAGAACTGTTTTATCCAAAATACAGATGGCACTCTGCCAAAATTTTTACAGAAATTCCAAATAATTCAAATGTGTTGGTTCTATCACTTCAGTTCAAAAAGGTTTTTAACACCTGTAAATAGTGCTCACCACTGTAAAAGAAGTAAGAAAAGTTTTTAAAATCCCTTGTAGTGTATTTAATGGGTTATCAGTAGACGGAGTTGGTAATTCATTAGGTATACTACGGGATCATGTTATGCCTTACAGAGGGGTAGGGTGTGACAGAGAAGGTAAGTCCCACATACCTCTCTTATGTAATTTAGTGCTTAGCAACATATTAGGGTTAAAATCCTACCATAAAATAATTTGTCTCATGAACCTTTCTTTAGGTTCAGTTTTAATGTCTTAACTTTACCTATCAACTTGATCAATTTGTGGCCACTGTTTGGCTATACTTCGTTCGTAGAAGTTGTTCCTATATGTCTTGTCTTTATTTTCCCTTTTTGAATCATGTCATTTGGATTCATAGAACTCAAGTTATGGTCAAATAACCATAACTGGTTCATTTCTTAATTCTTGTTCCTTAACTAGGCAGATTTTAGAGTTACACTTTACCAATTTAATTGAACATGTTGTAGCTACTTTTAGTCTTAGTGTTCTCCATAGAATTTGTTTCCCTATGTCTTATGGTCACTCATAATTTTGAATTGCAATTTTTCAAGTTTTTTAGAATTAATTATAGGTGAATCATTGGCCTGGACTCATGTACCCTGTGCCAACAAGATTCCAGTTTAGGTCAGTGGTTTTGACTCAACTTTTAGGGTTCTTACATTCATAATTTGAGGAAAGTGTCTAAAACAAAGTTGGAGCCTTGTTCCTTAGGTTTCAAGAACAATATGGCTCATCCCAATCGGAGTTTGCTAGTGGGAGATATGACTAAAAGACTGTTCTGGGGTCAAGTGGTCACTTAGGCAATTTCCAAAATTTGCATACTAACTTGATCTAGCCAATTGACCTAGTTCCCTTGATTTCTGGATTTTGGTCAAAATACCAATATTGTATATTTATGTCTCGTAGAAAATTTTCCACTAGTTTCATTGCATTTGGATTTTTGTAGACCAAGTTATGGCCTTTTTGCCAAAACTGGTCGGGTAAGCCTATGTCCAGCAATTTCTGGGCAATATGGTTCTGGATAGTTTTGTAACTTAACTTGGGCCAGCAATTTGGTTTGGTTAAATGCATTTTTGGGCTCTGTGTTCCTCATGAAAGTTGTAATATTATGTCTAAGCTTTCCAATGGTATAAAATTCAGGTCATTTGGACCTGTCTAGAGGGAGTTATGACCAAATGAATGTGTACTGTTCATTTGGTCATTTTTTTGGGTTTATTGTATGGTCAGCCAGATTGGGATAGTAATTAGGTCAATTTTTGGACAGAATTTGGATATGATTTCCTCATAAAAAATGAGTATTTATGGTTTAGTTTCACCTCCAATTGGCTTTATACCAATTGGAGCAACACAAATTCAGTTATGGCTCAAAACACATAGTGGATTTATAAAGTCCCAAACTTGCAAAGAAATGTACACTTCCAATTTCATATACTCCAACTCCAAATCTACAAATTGGCATTCATGGCACTTATAAATATCATCAAATCATCTCAACAAATTCAAATTCCAACAATTATACAAAATCTACAATAGTTAGGTCAAAACCCTAACTCAAAGTGTCAAAGTTAAGCATACACATGCAATCCAATTTCTTGTACATGTAACTTCATCGCTCAACATACAACTGACATCTACTTATTCATCAACACCACTAATCACCATTTACATGCATGAATTTATCAAACCCCCATGTTTCCTAAGGCTGCCAAAATTAGTGACCTCACAAACCCATTGTTTTCTTAGTTTTTCATGCAACTTTAACTCATCTCAACCTTAATTCAAGATTTAATGAAGAAAGGAAGAGAAATTATGCACTAACCTTGAATGAACAATTCTTCAACTTGTGAAAATTCTAAAATTTCTACTCCTTGTGGCTGCCTAGAGCTTCCTTATGTTGTGGAGACAATTTTTATTGAAGGGATTTATGGAAAATATGGTGAGAAAGGGGAGGAAATGAAGCTCAAATGTTTGAAAATGGTGGGAGTTAGTGAGAGAAAGGTTCGGCCATGGGAGAGTTGAAGAAGAAAGAAGGTGCAAATGACCTTGAGTGGTTGGATTTATCTTCTTATGTCTATATATATATATATATATATATATATATATCCTATGGTAAATTGTCTAAAATATTAATGGTGTAATATTTGCATCATGCTTAAATAATAACTCACATATATTTGATTTTCTTTCTTTTTCCTTTTTCTTTTCTCATTTCCCATTGCATATTTTGTGATTTTTAATTCATTTTATTTATTTTTATCTCTCTTATTTTTAATTGACATTTAGGTCAAAACTCAACTCTGAGGTTGAAATGGCCAAAATGCCCTTCGTTATGCTTGTCGGGTTATTTTTGTCTGTACTAATTAATAAATTTCCCTAAATTTTCTTGACATTTTTAATGTCATTTATACCTCAGTAAACCTTTAATTAAGTCCTAAAAATTATTTTCTAGGGTTCCTCGTGGGTCTGGGGTCGATAATTGGCTTCTCAGTTACTTCTCAGTACGGTCACCCATCGCTGTGGTCCCGACTCCTTTAACCTAGTTACATTTCATTTCTTTTATTTTCCATTGATTTTTCTTGGTCTTTATTTCATCAATTTATGTCTCCTCACCCTAGTTTAAGTATAGTTCCAGACATTTTAGCTGTCCAAACAAACATTAGCCATTGGAACAGTAGGATGTATGGACTACCTAAGGTGAGGGTGTTACACAGTTCTTAGGGCAAGGTAGAGGAATTGTTAGAATAAGTCAGGAATCCTAAATCTGGAATTTCTACTCCTTGGCAAATTAGCCTTGTGACCTCTGAATGATTATCAGGCCATATCTTCCTCTACAAAACCCCAATTGAAGTGATTCAAAATGATTTGGAAACCTAAGACAAAGACCTAAAACATTGTTTTAGGGATTAGGGTTAAATTATGAGCTTAAGATGTCCGGATATAAAATGCAAAGTTAAGGTACAAATCTAGAAACCTAGAATCTCAGGATATGGCACCTGAAACAGTGTTTAGTAAATTGGCCATAACATGAGATTCAGAACTGTAAATTGAGTGATTGAAATTGGAAAATAAAACTAAGATATAGAGGAACAATTTTCATGAAGAAAACCTCACCAAATTATGACTAGAACTAAGTTGAAATTGGGTTCAAATGTCACGGCATAAAACTGTCCAGAACCCAAACTCCTTGAATTTGCATAAATAACTTAGGCATTCATCAAACATTCATTTGATTAATTATTTGAGATAATTGGGATAAGTATTGAGACATTTCTATTGCATATTTTTAGTGGAAAAGGAGCCTCCTAAAGAGGGAAAAAGTTGAACTAAGTAAGAGGAGTATAAAAAGGTTTGTACACAACTAAATCCTTTTTGTTTTTAAATTTGTAAATGGTTTGAAAGAGTTATGAACTTTCTTTGATTTTGAGAAATTGTGTGTTGCCAATTCCATATGAATTTTATGATGAATTGAACAAGGATGTTGAAATGTAAATGTGATTATTTGATTAGAACATCTTTGAAATTTGTTTTAAAACCACAGTTAGCATGATAGTCCCATTCGGAAATCCCCAGTAATAATGGCTATTTGGGGTTTGATAATTTATTATGACTATGTCCCCCATTAATAACGGTTAGTGAGGAGAGACTATATGAGTACTCATTAGATAGCTTGCCATTTCCTCATTAATAATGGTTAGTGAGGTTGATTTGCTTTGTCGTGGTGTACAACACGACATTGATCGCTAAATTTTGTGTCATGGTCTAAACTGTGTGTTCTTAGCAATGCCTATGCTTTGCGAATTGTGAATTGAAATCTCTTAAATGAAATATGATTTTAAATAAATGATTATGATTGATTTGGAATTATGGAATGTTTCTTTAGACATGGAAACCATGATTTGTTATGTTTTGATACTTTATGTTTATACTGAGTTTTAAATTTTTAATTATATAACACTGAGTAAATTACTCAGCGATGGATTGTTAATCTTTATCACGGGTAAAGGGATAGACAAAGCGAGTGAAAGTTGCTTGTAGCGGTGATTAAAGCTATATTTGGACTATTCTCGGGTATATTAGTTATACCCTTGTAAATTTCCTTTTGATGTAAATTAATCTGTATGTACATAAAGACCAATGAGCAGTTGTACAAATGAACTTGTAATAATATTTTGTTATTCCTTTTGAGTTGTAGATTTGTAAATAAATACCCATTTTGATTTGTGTATGAGACAATCACTATTTCTTGGTGTTGGTTGAATGAAATGAGTTTGATTGAGTTTTCAATTGAGTATGCTATACTTTATAAATTGCTTTTCAATAGGTTTGGAAGAACTGTTTTATTGTATTTTTAGCCGGTACTATGCAAAATTTTTACAAAATTTTAAAAATGCTAAATTATTTCTAAATAATTTATATGGCTTTTATTGAAATTAGAAACACTTTAATAACTATTTAAGTATCACGCTACATTTAAAAATAAAATGGAATTATTTAAAATCCCTTATAGTATATTTAATGGATTATCGGTAGGCGAAGCTCGATAATTCATTAGGTATACTACGGGATCTTGTTATACCTTACAGAAGGGTAAGGTGTGACAACCATTCCATTAATTCCTTTACCAAACCAATACCAATTCTCAACCAAGGCACATCAAATGACCATAATTTAGTATCAAAACTCTAATTGCACTTCATACCACAAAAACCCTAATTACTCAACTTCAATTTCAACAAATCCAATCAAATTCAATAACATAATTCTTACATACATCATCATGCAACACCAACAATTATGTTTAATCCCAACCAAATCACCAAAACTCTCTCCTACCAAGGCTGTCGATTTTCACTCCCCTTCTAACAACCGTTATTTCTTCATTTCTTATGTTATTTCTACAGAAATTAACTTCAATTCAATGATTAGATAACTAATTAAACTTGAAGAAAGCTTACCTCACTTTGTGATTTTCAATCTTCCAATTCTTCAAGTTTCCTGTAACACCCCTCACCCGTCTATAGTGTAGCCGAGCAAGATATGTCACACTCGGTGCCGGAGCGCCTTAACTTATCTTATTTTATTCCATATAAATTTTATCGCCATTTTAATTAATTGTTCAATTATTTTTTATGTGGAGAAACTAACAGAGTTTCCCCTATTTATTTAACATTTGACGTAATTCACTATTCACCTGTTTAAAAATCTCATGTCAATTTTCATCATTTCATAATATCAAATAATATCATCCATGTCCATTTCTATGAAAATTCCCATATTCATCCAAATCAAAATTTCAACTCATATTATACATGAAATTTACAAATTTATTTATTTACATTATGTACAAATTAATTTTACAAACTTACAATTCACATTACAACTCCATAATTAATTACAATGAACAAAAATAAAATACACTAATATGATACTTGCGAGCCCTACAAAAATGCATTGCAATGAGGAGGTGACACTGGACACAATCTGCAGATTCGTTCTCCCAAAATCCCAGTCGGAGGTCCATTGGGTTTTATCTTCAGTACCTACGCATGGACAAATCCAACGTGTTAAGCATTTCTGCTTAGTGGTGCAATAATATAATGGAAATACAATATACAAATAAAAGAAATAATTTCCATGATTGTAGTGCTTATAAGGAAAATAAATAATTAATAAATTATGGATTAGTTGAAGGATAATTAAAATTTATGATATTGACTCTTTCTAGCATCTTATTGATTGATCCTATAATGATCTTAAACATCATATATTCTTGTTATCATTTTATTGATCTTTGGGTACATTTATTTTTTTGGAATCTTTCTTGTTCTTTATTTTGATAGTCAATTTCCTTACTTGATTTTTAACTTGCATTTAATCTCATTAATATTTTTCACTGCCCAAGTAACCTATAATAGACTGATTGGACTAGATAAGTAGGTAAACTAGCACTGGACACACTTGTGCCATTGGCCGTCACACCATGGGACACATAATGTCAACCAGGTATGTAACAAAATGGCTAAAAATCCATAATAGCAATCAGGAATAAAGCCATAAACATGATCATGTAACAAAATGGCAAGAAGTCATAATAACAAAATGGCACGAAAGCCATGATAACAGAATGGCACAAGGCCATAAGCAGTACTGCAAAACAGAACCCTACTGGCATGCCAATCTATCCAACCCATACATAAAGTTTAGGCATACATGGGCACATTAGTACCTTAAGCATTTGTTCTTTACATTTTGTTATTGCATTTACTATTTATGTAACATCCCTCACCCGTCTACAGTGTAACCGAGCAAGGCATGTCACACTCGGTGCCGGAACACCCTGTCTTATCTTACTTGATCCCTTTAATAATTTTTGAACTCGTTATATTTTAAAAATAAATTATATTTCTAAAGGAGAAACCAACGGAGTTTCCCTTATTATATTATTGTTTGGCATCTTTCACTACTCACCTGCTTGGAATTTTCAATAATATTTTATAATAAAAATCTCATCCATGCTCATCATGACCATTTTACCTTCAATTCTTGCAACTCATTTCCATGCTCAATTTATATATCGAAATTCTCAAATTTTCATTAATTACATAATTTACAAACTAATTACATAAATTCACAGTTTACATGATATACAAATTAATTACAATTCCATAATTTACATTTCAACATAATAACTAATATTATGCACAAAATACATAATATGACTTTTGTAAACCCTATCTACATGCACTACTGAAGAGGTAACAACCATGAACACTTCTGACACTTCAGCAGATTCGGACTCTAAAAATCCTAGTCTAATATCCATCGAGTTTTAGCTTCAGTACCTGCTCGAAGGAAATAATCCATCACGCTAAGCATTTCTGCTTAGTGGTGCGATAATATAACAAAAAAATAATATATACAAATAAAGAAAGAAATGAAGCATCATTTGGATACTCAGGAATTTAATTTAATTTAATATGATATTTCTAGTATTAACTATATTTTGTCCTAATTTGTTCCTCTTTGAGAGCGCTTTATTCCTAAATTCACAGTAATAATGTATAAAATACAAAATTAATAAAAATACTAAGTTTAAATTCATATGGTTTGTAACACCCCTATTTGTATAACCAGGTATATTTCACTATTCCGGTGACCGGTGTCGGTCCGGACAATTAAGGGGATTAGAACCATACTTAAGACAACTAGAGAAACCATAAACACAAATAATTAGTAATATTCAATTAGTTAAGTATAAATAAGAAAAACAGAACGTAAGAAGTTAAACGAGTCGAGAGTCACAGCGATGGGTGACCTCATTGGGAATGACTGCGAAGTCGTTTTAAACTCAAATTTCGAACTGTAAAATGTGACGCTGCGGTCCTTACGACCCTTATGAACACAGTGGAAAAGAGAAAATCACGAAAAAGAACTGTTAAGCCAGTCAAATAATTAGGTCAGGGAGCCGAAAGAAATATGGAATTATTTGCAAACCGATGAGCCGCGAGGGCAATTTGGTCAATTGACCCCGAGAGCTGACTCTTGACCTAACTGTCAAATAAAATCGGAGAAAAGAAAATTTCAGAATCGAGAATTAAATTAAATAACTAATAAAAAAAAAGAGAGGAAAATGAAAAAAGTAAAAAGGTGATGACATCATGCATGACCTCATGCATGATGTCATAAAAGAATTAATTAAATAATTTATTAAATTAGATTTTGTGGTCTTCCATAACCTAAATAAATAAAGAAAAGAAAAGAAAAAAAAAAACAAAAATCTTTTTCTTCTTCCTCTCTTTGCCGCCCCATCTTCTCCATATTTCCTCCATTAAAACTTGCACTCAAGCTTTAATTTCTCCACTTAATCTTAATAACTTCCCTAAAAACCTTACTAGAGCTTGTAATCTCCACTTAAGAAGAAGATTGAAAGAAGAAAGGAGAACAAAAGATTGAGATTTGAGGATCTAAGCAAAGGTTAGTTTCTTAACTATCAATTAGTTAATTAAATACATTATTAGTTGTTGAAATGAGCTTAGAAATTAATGAAATGAAATAAAAAAAATGGGGTGAGGACCATTACTGAAATTTCGGCCTGTTGAAGGGGAGCATGATCTTGTATGGTTTGATGGATTTAAATGAGTTTATGGACCTCCATTAGTTGATTGATTATGGTTGAAAGCTTTGAATTTAGTTAATTGCAACAATTAAGTGAGTTAGGGTTTTGGGACTTAGGGTTTGTGAACCAAAAATGTAAGAAATGAGTAAATGGCATGTTTGACCTATTGTGAAGTGAAAAATGGTCAATTGTGACCAAATGAGTTGTGTTTGAATTGTTGGAATGGAAGCCAAATTCGGAGGGTATATGGTCATGCTGCTGGCAGCATGACCAAGTCAACTTTGAAGGACCAAAATTGAAATTTTACAAGTCCAATTGATATGGTATCAATTGGGGATGAAAATAGACATAAAATGACACAATTTTCATTTAGGAACCATGCCCAAAAACTGACCAAAACCTAGTGAACAAATTGACCAAAGTTGAATAAGAGCAGTCTGCCACTGTACAAACTGACCAAATAAATAGTGTTTGTTCATTTAGTCATAACTCAAGCTAGAAAGGTCAAATTGACCTGGAATTTTACCAGTGATTAGATGGGATATAGACCTAAAACTTTCATGAAGAACACAAGTCCAAATTCTGCCAGCAACCAAGCCATTTGGCCACCCCAAGTTGGTGACTCAAATCTGCCAGCACTAAAATTTGCCCAGAAAATCTGGGTTATTTTCCATCCGGTAGCCCTGATTCAAAGGGCCATAACTTGAGCTACAAAACTCCAATTGGGGCGATCCAAGAATGAGAATAAACTTAAGACAATAAGGAACATTTTCTATGAAGGAAGTTTTGCCAAATTCCAACAGTAGATTGACCAATGGAACAGTGCAACTTGGAGCACCAAAACTGAAAATTTGACAATTTGGCCAAAAGGATTTAAGCTTTGAGAAAATGACCAAAACCAACAAATTTAATGACCAAAATGTAGTATGTGGGTGAAGTTGGAGTTCCCATACCTATTAAGTCTTAAAAAGTCAACAATTTGACTTGAATAGTGTAGTGAATAGTAACCCGAAACACAAAAACTTCGAGAACGTCGAATTTAATGCAATAGAACTAGTAAAAATAAAGTTAAATTTATTTTCGGACTTATGCTAAGTTATGGTACTAAAACATTGTAAAACTGTGTGTTTCAGCTAAAAAAGATTTGGAAACTCGAAGAGACTGAGTCAAGGCTTAAAGGCGACTCATGTCAGGTCTGTGCACAATAATTCTTGTTTAAATATTTTATTCTAAAAAATTTGACTTCTGTGATTAATTATGTACTGTGTTGCCATTTTATAATCGCAAATATGACTTTGAAAATTGATTAGATTTTCATAAATTATTTGAATAAATTGTTTTGAATTGATTTTGTATTCACACTTAGCATGACAGTATCACATTATTCCTCCTCCATTTATGGGGTTGATATCGTTTATTTTCCTCCCTCTCTGGCTTGCCAGTTGAGGTTGAGATCGGATGAGTACTCATTAGCTAGCTAGCCACCTCCCTCATTGATTTCGATTAATGGGGTTGTAGATTGCTTTGTCGTGGTGTACAACACGGCGTTGATCGGAAATTTTGTGTCATGGCTTAAGTGTATATGATTTTGGCAATACTGTGTTTAATAAATTATTTGACTAAATAGTGTTATTATGAACTTTGATATTTGTGAAATGTGATTGAGAAGTATTCAAATTGTGTTTCATCAATGAACAATTTATGTATTGCATTTTAAATTTTTATTGTGCACCAATGAGTATTTTTATAGTCAGCGATAGCTTATTTCTTTGTCATGAGATAAGAGCAAGGAGAAAGCGTGAGTGAGTGCTATCGAATTGTGGACTACATCGATCATTTTGTACGGGTATTATTTTATACCCTTGTAGATAATTTTGATATAAATATAGAAATGTTGTATGTATCAATGTAAGTTGAGCAGTTGCAAATAAATTGTAATAATATTATTTTGGATTTCCTTCTATAAATTTAATATTTGTACATGTTCATGTTTTATGCCTTGTGAATGAAATATTAAATATTTTGAGATGATGAATTTTGATTTGTATTGTGAAATTACTTTGAAGTGATTTGAATTGAGTTGATTGAGATTTATTGGAGGTTGGGAGTTGTAAAAAATTTTTGGAAGTGTTTTTCTCAGGTATTTGAAGAACGGTTTTCTCCAATTATAAACGGAACTCTGTCAAAATTTTTATAAAAATTACGGCAAAATTTAAATGGAAAATTTTTTTTACTAATATTTAAACTCTGAATAAATGGTTTTTAATTCCTCCCAAAATGCTCACCACTTTCAAAATGTAAGAAAATTGTTTTAAAATCCCTTGTAGGGTACTTAATGAGTTATCGGTAGGTGAAGTTCGATAGTTCATTAAGTATTCTACGGGATCATGTTATGCCTTACAGAGGGGTAAGGTGTGACATGGTTATAGAAGGTACATTTGTAGTATTTATTTAAGTTATACCTATTTTTGCTAATCTTTTATCACTTTACTTAAAAAATTTTATGTGGTTTGGATCATTTCATAATAACTAATATTCTTAATTCTAACTAATTCTTTTCAAGTCTTTCTAACTTATTTATTTAATTTCTAATATTCTTTATGTATTTCACTGCCCAAGTAACTTATAACAGGCTGACTAAATTAGATAAGCGAGTCATTGGGCACTGGACACCGTGGTATCTCGGGCCGTCATACCGTGGGACGTGAAATATGGAATATCAACTACGTATGCAATCAATATGGCTAAAAAGTCATGGTAATAGATAATCGGGCATACAAGCCATGAATGGGGGCATAAAGCCATAAATACAGGTATAAAGCCTTACGCAGTACTGCTCAAACAATACCTTATTGGCATGCCAATCTATCCAATCTGACATACGTGTCTAGGTAATACATGGGCACATTAGTAATATTTAATGTTAATATATTTTATTATTTCATTATAAGTTCCAATTATAATTTTTATCATTTTAATTTTGTTCTCAATAGAAGCATAAATTTCTAAATCACAATTCTACATAGTTTATATATTTTTATATATTCATTATATTATCCATATTGATCATAATTTACAACAATGGTTCTCATGTATCATTATACTTAAAACATTCTTCCTTTCTCCAATAATGAGAACTAACATCCCATTCATGCATTCATATAATCCATTTAATCATCACAATATTTATGTAGATTATCATTCATATTCCAAGTAATCCATAAACCATTCATGGATTTCAGATTAACTTAAATTTCCCTTTTTACTTATTTACTTTGAACTAGTATAACTCTAGTTATAGTTGATTGATTAATGATTGTCCCATTCTCACATTTATATAATTCATTTATTTACTACAATATTTATATAAATTATCATTCATAATTCAAAAAATATTTTGCTTACTAAGTATCTATAATTCACCTTATTTCCTCTTATGTACCACTTATTAGGTAAGATATTATTCTTATTGTTCTAATTACAATGAAACGTAAATCGTCATGATGACTCCATCTCATTCATACATTTGACAATCTACTTATATTAATTATAATTTCATATTTTAAGTTGAATTACTAATATATTATGAATTTTATTAGTGATGGGCATATAAGCCCTAACTATCTATTCACATAATTTAGGTGAATTACCATTCATATATTCAAGTAATTCATGAATATTTCATGGATTTCAAATTTTTTGCCTTAATTTCCTTCTAAAAATTTTGCCAAGATGCATAGTCCATTAGCCATACTTCCTTCATGGAAGTTGTTGCTTTATGTGTTAATTTAATTCTTTTCTTTTAAATTATTTACCTTAAAATAGTATAATTCTAAGCATAATTAATTGAATAATGACCCTAGACAGTCTATAAATTTCAAAAATTTCTATCTCCTTTATCACATAATTCCAAGCACTTAGGCTCAGAATTGATTCCAGGTTCTTACAATAAAGTCCTAGTTCTTCATCTTAGTTATTCATATTATTTTGAATTATGTTAATTAAAGTTTTAGAACTCCAGTTATGGTCAAATAACCATAACTGGTTCATTGTCTCCCTCTAATTCCAGAACCAGGCAGATTCTAGAATCCCAACTTTGTCCAATCATTTGGACATGTTATAGTTACATGTTAGCCTAAGGTTCTTTATATGACTTATTCTCCTAGGTTTTAAAGTCATTCAAATTCAAATATCATAAGTTACTAATCACATCCTATCTAGACTCAGAGGTCCAGAATTCTAGCAACAAGGTAACTCATGCAAATCTCAATTCAATTCAATAATCCACTCCAAATTACCATTAATTCTCATCAAATGGTCAGTAGGTGACCTTTAACACTGCAATTATTCATTATACCACAAAACCCCCAATTGTCTCTAAACCCTAATTCACCTTCTCCCCTAATTCATGCAATTCATTCAATCTTCCCTTCTAATGCATATATAAGCATCCTTCATCATTCAAAAACATATATAAACTTATCAAACACATCAAAATAGCCACACACCAAGGCTGGCCGAAATTTTATGTTGTTCCTTCATGGACATTTTCTTTGGTTTTTCAAGTAATTTCCTTATAATTCTACTAGATTTCAAAGTTAGAAGGAGAAAGGTAAAATTGGCACTAACCTTGCTTGAGTCAATTTCCAAGCTCTCCAAATCTTCAATTTACTCTCTTATGTTTGCTTCCAAGCTCTTAAGCAAGGTTAAGTGACAAGTTTTAGTGAAGGTGGCTATGGGAAATATGGTGAGAATTTATGGAAGATGAAGCTTTGGATGAGGAAAAATGGTGGAAGGGAGCTTGGATGGTGTTTCGGCCAAGGCTTGAAGTGAGGGAGAAGATGGCTTTTGAATTTTTGTTTCTTTTCATCTTCTTTTATATCCTTTAATTAGGTTTGTCAAGATTTAATTGGTTGGAAATTTTAATTACATCAACCTTACCTAATGCTTATGTCATAATTAGGTTTCAAATTTTCATTTTATTTTGTTTTTCTTTCTTATTTCTTTTACTATTTTTAATTAAATTTTTAGCAATATTTATTTGCATTTTATGTCATATAACTCACTTACTTAAATGGACAAGTTGGTCAAAAATTATCTCTGAAGGTGAAATGACCAATATGCCATTCGTTTTGCTTAATGAGCTAAAATTGTCTGCACCGATTTAGAAAATTCTCTAAGAAATTTCTTAGCATTCTATTGCTATCTAAGGCTCAATAACTCTCCACTGGAGTCCTAAAAATTATTTTACAATGTTCCCCATGGGTCCAGGGTTGCTAACTGTCTTCACAGTCACTTCCCGTTAGGTCACCCATTGTTGGAGCTCTAGCTCATTTAATCTTAGTGCATTTTATTGCTTAAAATTTTCCTTAATTTTTCTTATCATTATTTGAGTTATTTATGACACCTCACTCTAGTTTAAATATAGTTCCAGATATTTTGACTATCCGGACAGACATTAGTCACCAGAACAGTAGAACGTATGAACTATCTAAAGTGAGGATGTCACAATTTACAATACTATTCATGCTACATTTTGATTATTCCATGAATAAAAGGTAAACAAGTTCTAAACACATGATCATATAACATTTTGGGTTATCAAGTTGTTGGCATTAATTGCTAACATCAACCTTACCTACCTAATGCTTATGTCATAATTAGGTTTCAAATTTTCATTTTATTTTGTTTTTCTTTCTTATTTCTTTTACTATTTTTAATTAAATTTTTAGCAATATTTATTTGCATTTTATGTCATATAACTCACTTACTTAAATGGACAAGTTGGTCAAAAATTATCTCTGAAGGTGAAATGACCAATATGCCATTCGTTTTGCTTAATGAGCTAAAATTGTCTGCATCGATTTAGAAAATTCTCTAAGAAATTTCTTAGCATTCTATTGCTATCTAAGGCTCAATAACTCTCCACTGGAGTCCTAAAAATTATTTTACAATGTTCCCCATGGGTCCAGGGTTGCTAACTGTCTTCACAGTCACTTCCCGTTAGGTCACCCATTGTTGGAGCTCTAGCTCATTTAATCTTAGTGCATTTTATTGCTTAAAATTTTCCTTAATTTTTCTTATCATTATTTGAGTTATTTATGACACCTCACTCTAGTTTAAATATAGTTCCAGATATTTTGACTATCCGGACAGACATTGGTCACCAGAACAGTAGAACGTATGAACTATCTAAAGTGAGGATGTCACAATTTACAATACTATTCATGCTACATTTTGATTATTCCATGAATAAAAGGTAAACAAGTTCTAAACACATGATCATATAACATTTTGGGTTATCAAGTTGTTGGCATTAATTGCCAACCGCAATTCAAATCTTCTTAGAAGCATTTTAAAATTTTCAGTTTTTGCAACTTAAGTTTACTATTCCATTGGACCAATCTACAGTGGGATTTTTGCTAACCTTTCTTCATAAAGTTGTTCCTTATTGTCTCTACTTTAATTCTCTTTTTAAATCACTCCATTTGGTGCTTTTTAGCTCAAGTTATGGCATTTTTTCCATAACTGGTCGGATTAGTCAATGTCTAAAATTTTCTAGGCAGTTTTGGTTCTAGCAGTTTTGATAAGTTATGTTTGGTTAGAAATTTGATTAGGTTGTGGTTAGAATTTGGGTTTTTGTTCTTCATGAAAGATGTTCTACTATGTCTAAGCTTTCATGGACTCAAGAATAAGGTCATTTGGACCTCTCTATACAAAGTTATGCCCATTTGAACAATCACTTTTCATATGATCATTTTTCCAGGTCTAGATTTTGGTTACTCGGATTCAAACTAATTTTATATCACTTGGTGTTAGTTTTCTGGGTAGGGTCTCTTCATGAAAAATGTGGCATTATGTCCCTAGTTTTACCTCCAATTGGCCTTATACCAATTAAAGCTACACAATTCTACTTATGGCTAGCCCAAACCTACTGAACTCAAAGTCCATAATTTCCAGCTCAAAGACAACTCATCCAATTCACAATTCAATTCCATAACCAATTCCATTTTAAGGTCAAACCACATCAAATGGTCATTTATTGACCTCAATAACACCAATTCATCAACAATTTGGCAAAACCCTAATTTTGGCTCAAAACCTTAATTCCCCATGTCTCAATTTCCTACCACATATGGAAATTGAAGTTCTATTCTATATATACTCATCAAGATCATCACTAAGCAACTTTAATTTAATTGAAAATCATTAGAACCTTCCCCTACTCATGGCTGCTGAATTTCATGTGTGCTCATATGTGACACCCTTTACCCGTCTATTGTATAGTCGAGCAAGGTGTACTATATTCGATGCCAGAGCACCCTGTTTTGTCTTGTCATATACATTATTAATTTAATGTCCATCTATTTATATTATCCCACGTGTAGAAATTTTTTTTATCACAATTTATTTTTGTGGAGACCTAGATAGAGCCTCCTCTGTTTTATTAGCATATGGCAGTTTTCATAATTTACCTGTTAAAAACTCATATCCATTTCACATTTTCATATGTCATATCATGTCATCATAATTCTCATCACGTCATTGTTCATAATCATTTCAAGTAAATAAAATACTTCATTTTATTCATATAAAATTTACATACAGTAATGTACAAATTATATACAATCCAAAAATTTAATTATATATTTTAAAATGATTTACAACATTTACTTATGTACAATGATCAAAATGAAACATCTAATATATACATGAGCCCTACCAAAATAACTGATAAGGTGACAACCTACACTGTAGCAGATCTGATCAAAATTCTGTCTAGGCTCTACAGCTACTGTTACTACTACTGCTGCTGGTGCTGATCTCCTGTACCTACGCGAGGAAACAATCCATCGCGCTAAGCATTTCTGCTTAGTAGTGCAATATTTGAAATAAAAATAACTAATAATTGAAATAATTATTCTATATAAAATTTCCTAAATTTTTGAATTAATTACATATTTATGAAACTTTGGGAGCAAATAATTTATCGGAATCTTTTTATTCATATATTTCATATTCAGTCTTATTAAATCCATAATAATGATCTCTTCATGTACTTATTTAAATTTAAAGTATATTACTCATATCTGTGCTCAAGTAACAGATGATAGACTATAAAGGCTGGATACACGGGAGTATACTAGTTAGACATCCGTATGTCTATCAAGTATACAACAGTCATCTCAGGCACAAGGCCAGCAGGCAAGCATAAAGCCAGAAATCATAATAGGCACAATGGCCAACGGTTAGGCATAAAACCTGTAGAACAATCATATCAGATATTGTCTATCAATGATTATTCCTGTGGATAGTACTGCAATTTGTAGTCCCTAATTGGTAAACCGATCCATCCATGCTATATAAATAAGTCTAGGTATACTTTGGGCAAAAATAATATTTTTAAGTATTTATAGTTTTATTATTATGTATTAATTGCATTTCATAGCATTTTCATGTCACTTGTAATGGGAAACATAAGTCCCACATGCATATTCATATTATTTTTATGTTTAACAAGTTATTTTAGTTCATTTCACATCGTATGCCAAGTTATTTTATGAACCTTTCTTAAGGTCCAGATTTGGTATCTTTACTTCACCTAGCATATTGTTCAAGATGTGGCAGCTATTTGGCCATACTTCCTTCATGAAAGTTGTTCCTCTATGTCTTACCTTTGTTTTCCTTTATGAATCATGTTATTTGGAGTTTTAGAACTCAAGTTATGGTCAAATCACTAAAACTGGTTCATTAACTCACTCTAGTTCTAGAACCAAGCAGATTCTGCAGTTAATCTTTCCCTGAATATTTGGACATGTTACAGCCACTTTTGAAGCCTAATGTTCTTCATAGAAGTTGTTACCCTATCTCTTAGGATCACTCAAATTTAAGAATTACAATTTTTCAAGTTTTGTAGAATTAATTATAGTAAATTAACTGGCCTGGACTCAGGTACCCTGTGTTTATAGTATTCCAAGTTCAAGTCAGTGGCTTTGACTCCTATTTTAGGGTTCTTACACTCAAAATTTTAGGCAAGTTTCTAAATAAAAGTTGGAGCCCTATCTTTTAGGTTTCCAGAACAGTTTTTCTCATCCCATTTGGGATTTTCTAGTGAAAGTTATGGTATAAACTCTGTTTTGGGGTCAGGTGGTGGTTATGGCAAATTCTTGGATTTGGTATACTAAATTGTTCTAACACTTTGACTTAGTTCCGTATGCTCGGGTTCTTGTCAAAACACCAATATTTAGATCTATGTCTTATAAAAATTTTGGCACTAGTTCCATTACATTTGTAATTTTGTAGACCAAGTTATGGCATTTTTGCCAAAACTGGTCGAGTATACCTAAGTCCAAAATTTATGGTAGTTTGGTTCTGCACAATTTTGTTGGCCTAAATTTTGCTAGCAAATTAGTTTAGTTAGAGGCAATTCTAGGCTCTGTGTTCTTCGTAAAAGTTGTGCTCCTATGTCTAACCTTTCCAATGGCATAAAAATCAGGTCATTCTGACCTTTTTGGAGGGAGTAATGCTAAATAAACATGTACTGTTCATTTGGTCATTTTCCTGGGTTTAGGTTATGGTTATCTGAATTCAAGTAGTTTTTAGGTAAATTTGGGGATAGTTTTTGGGCATGGTTTCTTCATGAAAAATGGGGCATTATAATCCTAGTTTCATCTCCAATTGGCCTCATACCAATTGGAGCATCACAACTCTGCTTATAGCTCAAAAACTACACTGGACTCATAGGTTCGAATTTCTCCATGAAAATTTAACACTCCCAAATTCAATTTCTCCAACTCCCAAACTTCAATTGGTATTCATAGAACTTCTAATAGGCAAAAAATCATGTCAACATTCTCAATTTCAAGCCATAATATAAAAACCCCAATTTTTGGTCAAAACCCTAACTCAACATCACAACTTTATGCAACTTAATGAAATTCAATTTCTAATACATATAACTTCGTCAATCAACATAACTAACCCAATTTATATCAATAAAAAACATCAAAGTCCCCTTCTCATTATGGCTGCTGAAATTCAATTCCTCATAAAATTATCAATTTCTTTTGATTTCATGCAATTTCTACTCATCTCAGCATCAATTCAATGTTTAATGAAAGAAGGAAGAAGGATTAGGCACTAACCTTATGTTGATCACTTCTTGACTTTGACAAAACTTCACTAATTCCAAATTTCTTAGCTGCCGCAATCTTTCTTATGGTGTGAGAATAATTTTTAATGAAGGAAGGTATGGGTTTTAGGGTGGAAAGCTGTGACACCCCTTACCCGTCTACAGTGTAGCCGAGCAAGATATGCCACACATTGTGTCGGAACACCATATCTTATCTCATTGATATTTCTCATTTCTTAATTTATTTACTTATGGTCACTAAGTGAAATTTATGAAAGTGGTATCATTTATATCATTTATTGAAATTTTAAATTAATTTGAGGTTCTAAAAAGTTTATAGAAGCATTGCCTCTACCTCTGCCTCTTTCTCTGCTAACCGATTGTGAACTTTCAGTAGCAAAACTTTGAATAGATCCCTCAATAGTAGTAGGAGATGGCCCAAATCTACGGGCATTGGTGTAGTCCTTAGCGAGATGGCCCGTACCTCCACAGTTAAAGTAAGCTCCTATTGCCCAATAGCATTCTCCCCCATAAGTCTTGCCACATATCTCACAGGGGCGGAGAGGATATGAACCCCTGGTTGACTACTGACCAGATCTAGGGGGTCTCTGTCTGGAGAATCTACCACTTCTGAACCTTCCACCTCTACCACTACTTGGTCCCCCAAATTTTTTCTTCTTTCCAGATGTACCACTGGGACTTTGCACTACTGATTTTTCCCTTTTATCTTTCTCTAATTTCTCAGTCTTCTCTGATTTCTCTTTCGCTGGTGTTGCTTCTAATTCAATCTTTTCTATCTCAAGTGCCTGAGAGATGAGCTTATAGAAGTTATTGTGTCTAAATCCCACTACTTGCATCCTCAGATTGGGCTTCAAATCGGTCTCAAATCTCTTGCACCTTTCTTTACTGGTAGACAGGAGACTCCCAGCATAGTGGCTTAAGCGGAAGAACTCCCTCTCATACTTTGCCACTGATCTGTTGCCTTGCTTCAGACTTAAAAATTCTTGTAGTTCATAATCCACATATGCATCTGGGACATATTTCTGTCTGAACTCTCTGATAAAGTCATCCCAGGTCAATACTGGCAGTTCTGCCAAGTTGTGGGGGATGGTCTTCCACCAGTCATACGCATCCCCTTGTAGTAGCGATACCGAATACTCAAATCTCAGTTTATTTGGGCAGTGCAGCTTCTTAAACACTCGATCCATTCTCTCCAGCCACTGCTCTGCCTATAAAGGGTCTACTGCACCCTTGAATTCTGTTGCCTCATATTTCAATAGCTTATCATACTGTCTGACTGGAGCCTGAGGTTGCACCACAGGATTTTGGGGTGGAGCTTGAGTAGGCGTACCCCTAGCCATCTATTGAAACATTGCAGCCATCTGTTGGGCAAATTGTATAGGAAACTGCGGCATTTATGTGGCCAGTGCCACTGACCTACTGACATTTTGGAGAGCTGGGGCTTCCCCTTAGGCCTCAACCTCTACCGACTACTTAACAGAGCGATCCCCTTCTTCCATTTCAGATTGGAGTTAGGATATCTCCTGAACAAATAACACAAGGAGATTTCCCTTCGTTAGTTCATATTTATGATGTAATGCACTGTATGTAACAAATAAGGACATTGAGTAGTTGTACTTATCAAAGAAAAGACATAAATTTACAAGTCAAAACTTACTTCAAAAATTTCGCTCGGATACCATTAAAACATGTCACACCTTACCTCTCTGTAAGGCATAACATGATCCCGTAAAATGCCTAATGAACTACCGAACTTCACCTACCGATAACCCATTAAGTACCCTACAAGGGATTTTAAAACCATTTTCTTACTTTTTAGAAGTGGTGAGCTTTTTCTTACATTTAATAGAAGTTTAAAAACTAGTTCAAATTTTTGTCATTTTATTTTTACACAAATTTTTGGAAAAATTTCGGTAGAGTGCCGTTTATATTTTAAGAAAATAGTTCTTCAAAAACCTGTAAAAACACTTCCAATATCTCATTTCATCAAATCAGACACTACCACAACAAAATGAACATCAAATTTTCCCAACGCCAAAATTCAAAATAATTCTCATATCAATTTTCTTCAAAATATAACACTAAATAACTTCATTCATTTTTTCCGTTAAAGTAAAATCAAATTACATTCATCATCTAAAATATACATGAGAAAATCCAAACTAATTTTATTACAAACTCTATACAACTACTCATGACCAGTTTATACATGTACATACAGTTACATACACAAATATAAACATTACAATTGGGGTATAAAATTATACCCGACAAAACCTTAGGGATGTAGCTCCAATATCCTCAGCAGTTCACTTTGCTACTCCTCTAGTCTCTCTATCTACAACAACAATAATAGCCATCGCTGAGTACTATGACTCAATGGTGCACAACATACTAAAATAACATTTTATACATAATTCAAATCACATTTATTCAAATATGATGCTGAACATGAAAAAAAGATACAAAACATGATTTATAAATTTTTAGTCCAAACAATCTCATTTAGGAAGTCTCAAAATGAATTTCATAAAAACACACAGTTATATCATGCCATTCAGAACAATATTCATCTTAATAGCCAGAGGCTTATGAGAAATTACAAGGCTAGCTAGCTCAAACTATGGGTACCCATTCAAATTTCTTCCTCTACTGGCACACACCTCAACACTTCAGCCAGAGAGGGAATCAGAATTCAAAACTATTTCCTCCCACTAGTCATGCTAGTGAGATATTCAAATATATGGTCATGACACTGTGGTTTCAAAACTGTCTTAGCAATTTATTAAACATTTATTGCCATTTCAAACACATAAAAGTAACCTTTCAACAATTTAAGTCAAAAGTATAATATACATTTCAATAATCATTTTGCAATATAAGTAAACCACAAATCATTTCATGCGCTTTGCAAAGAAATTTGAAAGAATGTTTATATTGTGCACAAACTTTATGCGAGTAGCCTCTTGGCCTTGACTTGATGCCTCGGGTTCTTTCCCGATATTCTTTTCAACTGAAACACACAGTTTTACAATGTTTCAGTATCATAATTTATCATAAGTCCGAAAATAAATTCAAATCTTTTTATATCTAGCTATAATATGCTTAACATGACGTTCTTTAAAATTTGTATTTCGGGGTTACTATTCACGATACTATTGAAGCCAATTTGTTGACTTTCTAATGCTTAATAGATATGGGAATTTCAATTTCACCCACATACCACATTTTAGTTACCTAATTTGTTGGTTTTGGTTGTTTTCTCAAACTTTAAGTTTATTAGGTGAAACTTCCAAATTTTCATATTTGATACCCTGCATTGCATTGTTCCATTGGTCAAGTTGCTGTAGTAATTTGGCTAAGTTTTCTTCATAGAAGTTATTCCTTATTGTCTTAACTTTATTTCCCTTTTTGAATCACTCCATTTGGGGTTTTTTAGCCCTAGTTATGGCCATTTGAACATGGCTGGCCGGATTTGGTGTTACCCAGAATTCTGGGCATTTCCTGGATTTTGGTAATTTTTGTGGGTTGACTGTAGGTGAGTTTTTGGATATGGTCAAAATTTGGGTTTCTTTTCTTCATGAAAGTTCTAAGGCTATGTCTCAGCTTTCTATCGGTATAAAATTCAGGCCATTTGGACCTTCCTAGGCCAAGTTATGGTCATTTACGTAACTACTGTTCATTTGATCATTTTTATACAGGTCAGTGTGCCCAATTCCGGATTTGGCCTTTTTGTTTACTAAGTTATGGTCACTTTCTGGGCATGATTCCTAAATGAAAAATGTGCCATTTTGTGTCTAGTTTCATTCCCAATTGGCCTCACACCAACTAGGTTGGTAAATTTTTAGTTCTGGTCCCTGAAAGGGACCTAGGTCAAGCTGCCTGCAGACTGACCCTAACCAATCCGAATTGAAACTTATTTCTAATAATTCATACACACCACAAATGGTCACAATTGACCATTTCTCAACTCAAGTAAGGTCAACTACATCATTTGACCAATTCTCAACTTTTTCTCCAATTTTTTCAAAATGCTCAAACCCTAATTACCTAAATTTCAACTCTAATGCAATTTAAAGTGTATATTCATGATCTATACACCTAATTCACTTCAAATAATCATTCAAAACCATCAAATTCATTCATTTCAAACCCTAACCCTAGCTGGCTAAAATTCTTGTTTGGTCCCACAATAATTGTTTTTGTTTGATTTTACACAATTTCTAAGTTAATTAAACTAGAACATAAACATTTAACTACAATTTCCAAGTTTAGATTACTAACCTTGTTTAGACAAAATTTCCTCTTCTCAACTCTTTGATTCCCTTCTTCATTTTGCTCCTAAGTTGCTTAGCAAGGTCTAAAGACAAGATTTAATGAGGAATTTATGGATTTAGTGAATGGGTTTAGGGTTTCTCAAGCTCAAAGTGGGGCTTCAATGGAGTTTGAGAGAGAGAACTGAAGGAGAGATGGGCCGGCTGGTTTAGTGAGGAAGAAGATGAAAATTTTCTTTTCTTTTTTTTTTAACTTTATTAAGACATAATTATCCCAAATTTCAATTTTTAAATATTAGATTTATTACATCATGCTTTTGTCATGCATGGTGTAAATAAACCTTTTTCTTTTTCCTTTTTCTTTTGTATTTATTTTTCCATTAGTTCTTTAATTTAATTCCTGATCTTGAAATTTTCTTTTCTCCAATTTTATTGGACATTTAGGTCAGGAGTCAGCTCTAGGGGTGAATTGAACAAATTGCCCCTCGCTGGTTCAATTCGGTTTGCAAGTTATTCGATATTTCTTCCAGATCCCTAACCTAATTATTTGACCTGCTAAAAATTCTTTTCTGTGATTTTCTCTTTTCCACTGTGTTCGCAATGGTCCTAAGGACCGCGGTGTCACATTTTCCGGTTTGAAATTTGAGTTTAGATAGACGTCGCAGTCACTTTCTAGGAAGGTCACCCATCGCTGTGACTCCCGGCTCATTTAACTTCTTTTGTTCTATTTTTCTTAATTATACTTAACTATTTGACAATTACTAATTATTTACGTTTAGGGCTTATCTAGGTTTCTTAGATGTGGTTCTAATTCTCTTAATTGTTTGGACCGACATCGGTCACCAGAACAGTAAAATGTACCAGGCTATGCAAATAGGGGTGTTACAATTCTCCCCCCCTTAAAATAAATTTCGTCTCGAAATTTTACTAAGTATCAGTCTCTAAACAGCTGTGGGTGCTGTCTCCTCATGTCCTCCTCTCGTTCCCAAGTAGCCTCCTAGCCTGAATGATGGTTCCACAGCACTTTCACTAACGGTATTTGCTTGTTCCGTAGCTACTTCACCTCATAAGCCAGAATCTCTATGGGTTATTCCTCATATGTGAGGTCTGGTTTCACTTTAATTTCTTCCACTGGTAGTACATGAGATGGGTCAGATCTATACCTCCTCAACATTGATACATGAAAGATGTTATGTATCTTCTCCAACTTTGGAGGTAGTGCCAAACAGTATGCCAAAGGACCCACTCTCTCCAGAATCTCATATGGCCTGATGAAACGAGGACTCAGTTTCCCCTTTCTGCCGAATCTCATAATTTTCTTCCAAGGGAAAACCTTGAGGAATACTTTCTCACCCACTGTATATTCAATATCCCTTCTCTTCAAATCAATATAGGACTTCTGATGGTCTAACGCAACTTTGAGTTGATCTCTAACCAATCTGATTTTCTCCTCAGTCTGCTGAATAATTTCAGGTCCAATCATTTTTCTTTCGCCTACATCATCCCAACACAATGGGATTCTACATTTTCTGCCATGCAAAGCTTCATATGGAGGCATTCCAATGCTTGATTGGTAGTTGTTGTTGTAAGCAAACTCAATCAAAGGCAAGTGTCTGTCCCAACTGCCCTCAAACTCAATCATACAAGCCCGTAGCATATCCTCGAAGATCTGAATTACTCTCTCAGACTGGCCATTTGTCTGTGGGTGGAATGTCTTACTATCTCATCAATGTACAACTTGGCCAATCTTTCTAAACTGTTGTCCATCCGGACAGGCAGAAAATGAGCAGACTTGGTCAGTCTGTCAATAATGACCCATACTGCATCATGGCTCTTCTGTGTCCTCGGAAGTCCCATCACAAAGTCCGTAGTTATTCTCTCCCATTTCCATTCTGGTATTGGTAGTGGATGTAACAAACCAATTGGTACTTGATGTTTTGCCTTCGCTTGCTGACAAGTTAGGCATTTAGAAATAAATTCTACTACATTTTTTTTCATACCCATCCACCAGTAGTGCTCTTTCAGCCCTCTATACATTTTTGTGCCACCAGGGTACATAGCAAAAGGATACTCATGTGCTTCCTTCAAAATGATTTGTTTCAAGTCAACATCATTACGAACACAAATTCTGCTCTAGTGTAGTAGTAGACCATCATCTCCTACTGAGAATTCTGGTTTCTTGCCCAGTTTGACTTCTTCTAACAGCTTCTGATACTTCTGATCGTTCTGAACAGCCATTCTAATCTGATCAATCAAAACTGGCTGTACATGCCATGCAACTGCTGTCTGCCCCTCATCATTAATCTCTAAGCTGGCATGCAATACTCTCAACTCATATACCATAGACAAAGGAGTAACCCGTAGACTTGCCATAGTCATACAACTTAAAGCGTCAGCCACCACATTAGCTTTCCCTGGCTGATAGTCTATTAGACAATCATAGTCTTTTATCAACTTTAACCATCTCTTCTGTCTCAAATTCAACTCTTTTTGAGTGCCCAGATACTTTAAACTCTTATGATCTGTGTGGATGTAACACTTCTCCCCATACAAATAGTGTCTCTAGATCTTAAGAGCGAACACAATAACTGCTAGCTCCAAGTCATGTGTCAGATAATTCCTCTCATGCGATTTCAGCTGGCGTGATGCATAGGCAATGACATTCCGCTCCTGCATCAGTACACAACCTAAGCCATTGTGAGAAGCATCACTGTAAACTGTGTATTCTTTACCCGGAGTAGGTAAAGTAAGGGCTGGCGCTTCAGCTAAATATTTCTTCAACTCATCAAAACTCTATTGGCATTTATCCGTCCATTGAAATTTCACATCTTTTCGAAGTAGCTTAGTCAATGGAGATGTCAACATGGAGAACCCTTTTACAAATCGGCGGTAGTATCTAGCTAAACCTAGAAAACTATGAATCTCTGTGATATTTCTAGGCGGTCTCCAATTAAGGACAACTTCTATCTTACTTGGATGTACCTTGATGCCCTCTGCCGATACTATGTGCCCCAAGAAGGATATTTCCTTCAGCCAAAATTCACACTTTGATAGTTTGGCGTATAGTTGTTTCTCCCTCAAAGTCTGCAGTATAATCCGCAGATATCTATCATGCTCTTCTGCACTCCTCAAGTAGGCCAATATATCATCTATGAATACCACAACTGTAACATCCTCATTTTCGTAGTCCATACGTCCCACTGTTCCGATAGCTAATGTCTGCCCTGAAAAGTCAGAATATTTGAAACTACACTGTAATGATAGTGAGGAAGTATAATGATAATGAAATATGTGATGAGAAAAATTAAGGAAAAATAAAAGAGATAAAATGTGACAAAGTTAAACGAGCCTAACCCGCAGCGATGGGTGACCGCACCAGGAAGTTACGGCAAGGACCATTGACTAGCCCTAAACCGTGGGGAACTCAGAGAAATATTTTCGGAACATAATTAAGGGTTTACTGAGGTGTAATTGACATTGAAAATGTCAAAGAAAAATTAGTAAGTTAGTATAAATGAAAAATGAAAATTAAAGAAATCGGCGGTACAAGGAGTTAATCGGTAGTATCAAAAAATCTGAAATATAAACCAAAGAGGGGCATTTTGGTCATTAACACCTAGAATGGACTTTTGACCTAAATGTCCATAAAAAATAAGTGGTATTAAATTTTTAGAACTCCATAAAAAATGAAATTAAAAATGAAATGTGATTAAAAGAGAAATGGGGGATTAGTTTGCAAATATTGAAACCTTGGATTAAACTAATATTTAATTATTATTAATGGACAATTAGTGGACCTTAGTGGGGGTATAAATACCCATAAGTGGACAGCAATGACCACTTCGACATTCATTTTCTTCATTTTGCACAACCATGGCCGAAACATATTCTCTCAAAATCTCCACGGAAGGTTTCAATCAAAGCTCTCAATCCTCACCATTTTTCCACATAAAACCACAAGGTGCCTTCACAAGAACTTGTCCTTACCTCGTGGGCAACACATAGGCAGCAAAAAGAAGAAGTTTTGGTGAGGTTTTATAAAGCTCAAAATAAGGTTAGTGCTAGTTTTTCATCCCTTGCTTCATTAAAGTTTGTATTAAGGTTGAGATGAGTTGAATGGTGAAGAAATTTGAAGGATTTGATGAGTTATTGATATATTCAATTTTGGACAGCCATGAAAGTTTGTTGTGGTTGAGTTTTTCTTACCTCTAATGGATGAGAATTAAGGTTGATTAACTCAAATGGAAGTTGTAGTAGGTTGATGTCCAAGTATATGTATGTTAGTGCTTGAATTAAGGTTTTAAAAGTAGACTTTGATGCTTTAGTGAATTGCCATGTTGGGCAGCCTTAAATATCATGAATTTGTGTGTAAGTTTATGAAATTTATTGATGAGATATGATGGTGTTGAATGGTGGGCAGTTTGTGTAATTGCCATGGAAGTGTATGTGTAATATAAGTGTTTATGCACATTGAATTTGGCGTGAAGTAAATGTTGAACTTGAATGGTGTATTGTGTGCATTGAGCACTTGAGTGTTCTACCCAAAATGCTTGCTGGAATTGTGTACAATATATATAGAAGTGCAATGATTAAATGTTGAAGTATTGGGAGGAGGATTGTCAAAATTGGAAGTGTAATGTTCAAATGCAGGTTGTGTATGTTAGCAGTACATAAATTAGGTCATAAGTGCAAAACTGTGAACCCAATTGGTATGAGGCCAATGGGGGGTGAAACTATACACCAAATAGGCCAACTTTCATGTAGAAATGTTGCCAAATTTCTGCCTAGAAACTGATCTTAAAAATGACCAAATCCAGAATGGCAACCATGCAAACCCAGATTTTTGACCATATGAACAGTAGTGATTAGGATGACCATAACTCACTCAAAACAGGTCCAATTGACCTGAAATTTTTACCATGGATAGCTTAGACATAGAGCTACAATTCTTATGAAGACACTAAAGCTCATAAATGGCCAGAACTAAGCAAAATAGCTTGCACAAGTTCGGGTACCAAAACTGCTAGACTAAAAGTGACCTAAAATTGACCAAATTTTGCACTAAAGGGGCAATCTGTCCATCTTTAGTAAATTGACCATATTTTGGTCTATACAACTCAGAATTACTTGAAATTTTGCCCAGAGTGAAAAAAGACATAGAGCTACAATTCTTATGAAGACACCAAGCCCAAAAATGGACAGAACCAAGTCAAACAGCTTGCATAAGTTCGGGTACCAAAACTGCCAGAACTAAAAGTGACCTAAAATTGATCAAATTTTGCACTAAAGGTGTAATCTGTCCAGTTTTAGTAAATTGACCATATCTTGGTCTATACAACTCAAATTGACCTGAAATTTTGCCCAGGGTGCAATAAGACATAGAGCTACAATTCTTATGAAGACACCAAAGCCCAAAAATGGCCAGAACCAAGTCAAATAGCCTGAATAAGTTTGGGTATCAAAACTACCAGAAGTCAGTGTGACCTAAAATTGATCAAATTTTGCACTAAAGGTGCAATCTGTCTAGCTTTAGTGAATTGACCATATATTAGTCTATACAGCTCAGAATGACCTGAAATTTTGCTCAGAGTGCAATAAGACATAGAGCTACAATTCTTATGGAGACACCAAAGCCCAGAAATGGCCAGAACCAAGTCAAATAGCTTGCATAAGTTTGGGTACGAAAACTGCCAGAACTAAAAGTGATCTAAAATTGACCAAATTTTGCACTAAAGGTGCAATTTATCTAGCTTTAGTAAATTGACCACATATTGGTCTATACAACTCAAAATGACTTGAAATTTTGCTCAGAGTGCAATAAAACACAGAACTACAATTATTATGAAGACACCAAAGCCCATAAATGGCCAGAACCAAGTCAAATCGCTTACAAAAGTTCGGGTACCAAAACTGCCAGAACTAAATGTGACCTAAAATTGACCAAATTTTGCACAAAAGGTGCAATATGTCTAGCTTTAGTAAATTGACCATATATTGGTCTATACAACTCAGAATGACCTGAAATTTTACTCAGAGTGCAATAAGACACAGAGCTACAATTCTTATGAAGACACCAAAGCCCATAATTGGCCAGAACCAAGTCAAATGGCTTGCGTAAGTTCAGGTACCAAAACTGCCAGAACTAAAAGTGACCTAAAATTGACCAAATTTTGCACTAAAGGTGCAATCTGTCCAGCTTTAGTAAATTAACCATATCTTGGTGTATACAACTTAGAATGACCTAAAAGTTTGCCCAAGGTGCAATAAGACATAGAGCTACAATTCTTATGAAGACACCAAAGCCCAAAAATTGCCAAAACCAAGTCAAATAGCTTGCACAAGTTTGGGTGCCAAAACTGCCAGAACTAAATGTGACCTAAAATTGACCAAATTTTGCACTAAAGGTGCAATCTGTCTAGCTTTAGCAAATTGACCATATCTTGGTCTATACAACTCAGAATGACCTGAAATTTTGCCCAGAGTGCAGTAAGACATAGAGCTACAATTTTGCTTGTTTGACCAGAAGCTTAAAACCAAGAGAAATAGGACTTTAAGCAAAACCAATCTAGCACACAAAAATTGAAAATTTGACATTTACATACAATGATGCTTGAGGTAATTTGGCAATGAATGCCAACTTGTAAAAAGGGTAAATTGCATTATTTTGATAGCATATTGAATTGTAAATTGTGGCATGTTGATACTAGAATCAACTTATCCATGATGTATAAAAAGGTTAACATTTTCATTGATCAGTGAATTGTATAATGACCAGTAAACCCTGAAAATAAAGAAATAAATATTTAATCTTGTAATATGCCCTAGTTTGCCTAATTGACTAGTTTGGATAGATTAGTATGCCAATAGGATTTTGACAGCTATTCTGTAAATGGCTCTACGACATATTGTGTTTTCTGTCTTATTATGCCATACTATGATTTTAATAGCCTATGGCTATACAGATTGTGTTATTTTACTCGGCTTAATGCCTGATTGATTATATGGCTTTTTAGCCACACTGTTTGCAAAAGGGGAGATACTTTATGACCGATAGTGTGATAGCCCGAGGTACTAGGTACCTAGTGCTAGTATAACGATTTATCCAGTCTGGTCAGTGTATAGGCTACACAGGCAGTCAATTAAAACATTATTCGATTCAGGCAGTTAAGTTAAGTATACGAAAATTTCAGTACAATTAAATTAAGCATTGAATGAAATGAATAAAAGAGATTAGCAATAGAAACATAAAAAAGATATAATTTGCAGAACCGTAGAGACTTAAAATACAATACAGTTACAATAATTGATTCCTGGATATTCGAATTATGATTTATTTCTTTCTTTATTTGTATATATTATTTCTTGTTATATTATTGCACCACTAAGCAGAAATGCTTAGCGCGATGGAATTGCTTCCTCGCGCAGGTACTGAAGGTAAAAACAGTAGACTGTCGACTGAGATTTTTGGAGTCCAGATCTGTAGAAGTGTCAGAAGAGTTCAAGGTTGTCACCTCCTCAGCAATGCATGTAGATAGGGCTCATTTTAAGCATGTTTTTTATTCTGTACATTATAAGTACTGCTTATATTGTAATGTGAATTAGTAACTGTAATTTCATTTGTATATCCTGTACTTGACAAATTTATGTACTTAATTGGCAAATTATATAAGTTAATGAAATAAAAAAAAATTCTGATATATGAGTTGATTATGTAATCATAATGATTCTGAATGAGATTGGGTTTGAGAAATTTTGAGACTGAATCTGAGTTTGAGAAACTGTTGAGAATGCTTTGAGACAATCTAAGTTATGAATTTGAGTATATATCAAAATTATTTTTGGCAGGTTCAGAAGAACTGTTAGTCCAAATTACAGCCGGCACTCTGCCGGATTATTGTTAAAATTTTTAAAATTTCCAAATTAGTTAAATTTTGATAAAAGTAATAATAGCCTAAACCTCAGATAAAGTTTTTGGAACAAGTAAATCTAGAACTATAATGAAATCAGATAAGATTAGGTGCTCCGGCACTCCGTGTGAGACACCTTGCTCGGCTACACTGTAGATGGGTGAGGGGTGTTACAACAATGAACTAGTCAAGGTATGGTATGAAGATAGTGTTCATCAGATCCATAAAAGCAGCCGGAGCATTAGTTAAACCGAATGGCATGACCAAGAACTCATAATGGCTATAGCGAGTTCTAAAAGCAGTTTTAGGAATACTCTGCTCTTGTACTTTCTGCTGATAATAACCTGATCTAAGTTCAATCTTGGAGAACACAGTTGCACCCCTCAACTGATCAAACAAGTCATCAATGCGGGGAAATGGATTTCTGCTCTTTATTGTTTCCTTATTCAATTGCTAATAGTCAATACATAAACGAAGAGTGCCATCTTTCTTCTTAACAAACAACACTAGTGGTCCTAAGGTGGCACACTAGGGCAGATAAAGCCCTTGTCAAGCAGCTCTTGCAACTGTACTTTCAACTCTTTCAGTTCTGCTGGTGCCATTTTATATGGTGTTATGGAGATTGGGTCACCACCAGGCATAGCATCAATTTCAAACTGCACTTCTCTTTTCGGAGCTAATCCTGGCAACTCATCAGGGAACACATCCGGAAACTCACATACAGTAAGGATGTCCCTTAGTACTGGACTCCCCACTTAGGTGTCTGTCACATGTGCCAAGTATGCTTCACACCCCTTTCTGATCATCATTCTGGCTAGTGCAGCCGAAATGATGTTTGATGGCAATAACTTTCTCTCCCCATGTATTACTACATCACCGTACATACGGAGACTAAAAGTGACCGTCTTCAGTCTGCAGTCATTCATGGCGTGATGCCTGGCTAACCAATCCATGCCCAAGATGATATCATAATTTCTAAAGGGCATTTCAATTAAATCTGACAGAAAAGTGTGTCCTTGGATCACCAAAGGACAATCTCTATACATTCTATTGACCCGGACCTCTTATCCTAATGGACTTGTAACACCCCTCACCTGACTACAGTGTAGCCGAGCAAGGCGTGCTATAATCGGTGCCGGAGCACCCTAACTTATCTTACTTTATTTTTTTAATAATTTTGAATTCGTTTAATTTAATATCAATTATTTTTCGACGGAGAAACCAACGGAGTTTCCCTCACTTTATTATTATTTGGCGTATTTCAATATTCACCTGTTTGAAATTCAATAATATTTTCAAAATAAAATCTTATCCATGCTAATCATAATTATCTCATCAATCATTCTTATAATTTTCTCATATTTCAAATCTCATCCATACATTTTAATTTCATAATCATTTCCATACATTTCCATTCATACTCAATTCATAAGTAAACATTCTCAAATTACATAAGCAAAATTTTCAAACTTCCTTAATTTACATGATTTACAAAATAATTATAAAATTTTATAATTTACATGATAGATAAATTAATTACATATGAAAAAGCTAATTTATTAATTTACATCGCATTCCTATTAATTACCTGTTCATAATATACATTACAATATAATATCTAAGCATTTTATACAAAATATAAAATATGATCTATATGGGCCCTATCTACATGTATTGCTGAAGAGGTGACAACCTTGAATACTTCAGGCACTTCTGCAGATCAGAACTCCAAAATCTCTATTTAATATTTTTATTTGGGCTTTACTTCAGTACCTGCGCGAGAAAACAATTCCATCGTGCTAAGCATTGCTGCTTAGTGGTACAATAATATAACAAGGAAATAATATACAAATAAAGATAGAAATAAAACATAATTCAAATAATTAAGATTTATTTATACTTCACATGCGATTTCTAAAATTTAATATGTTTTATCCTAATTTAGTCTTCTTTGGAAGTGTTTATTTTGCCAATGTACAGTAATAATGTACATAGAAAAATGATCTAAAAATAATAAATTTATGCTTATATTATTATGTAAGTCACATTTGCAATATTTATGTATGTTATAATTTTCTTTGCTAATCTTTTAGCATTTTCTCAATACTTTATAGGTTATCTCAGTTTATTTCATAACAAGTAAAATTTAACATCGATCCAATTCATTTCAATTCTTTCTAATAAATAACTATTCTAATTTATTTTAGGCCATCTTACTCATTTATTTAATTTCTAATATTTTTAATTACTAATATTCTTAACTTATTTCAATAAATTTCACTACCCAAGTAACCTATGACAGGCTGACTAAACTGGATAACGGGTCGTTGGCACTGGACACCGCGATGCCTCAGGCCATCACACCATGGGACGCAAAACGTCAACCACATATGCAGTCAGTATGGCTAAAAAGCCATGATAACACAGAATCGGGCATAAAAGCCATGAATGTTGGCATAATTCCATGAATGCGGGCATAAAGCCATGAATATGGGCACAAAGCCATGAATACAAGCATAAAGCCTTTCGCAGTACTGCTAAAACAATACCCTATTGGCATGCCAAACTATCCAATCTGACACACATGTCTAGATAATACAAGGGCACATAATATCATTAAATATTAATATATTGTGTTTTATGACTTCATTATTTCATGACAAATTTCAATTATAATTTATACATTCATTTGATTATTTATATGATCACAATTCACATCAATTATCCTTTTATACCATTGTACTCAAAGTACTTTTCCTTTCTACAATAATGAGAATTGATGTCTCATTCATACATTAATATGGTTCATTTATTCATTCATTATGTTATTCATATTGATCACAATTATAAACAATGGTTCACATGTACCATTGTATTCAAAACATTTTTCCTTTCTCATTATACATTAAAAAATCTACTTATGTAATTACAAATTTTATATTTCAAGTTGAGTTACTAATATTTTATGAATTCTATTTGTGATGGGCATATAAGCCCTAACTATCTATTCACATCAATTAGGTGACTTATTTTTCATGTTTCAAGTAATCCATGAACATTTCATGGATTTCAAATTTATGGCTTTAATTTCCCTTTAACAATTTTGACTAGGATGCATAGCCCACATTTGTAATACAATTCTAAGCATTTAAGCTTAGAATTGGTTCTAGGTCTTCATCTTAGTTTGCTAATCATTTTGATGACTATTCACCTTACTAGTCAACCAAAATGTTGACTTTTTTATACGTAATGGATATGTTAATTCTAATTACACCAAGATCCCACGTTTTGAGTTTTACATTTGCTAGCATTAATTGCCAATTGCAATTTAAAGTTCCCTAGATGCATTTCTAAATTTTCAGTTTTGATTACCTAAGTTTACTGTTTCATTGGACAATTTTACAGTGGAAACTGGGCTAACTTTTCTTCATCAAAGTTGTTCCTTATTGTGTCTTCTTTAATTCCCTTTTTGAATCACTCCATTTGGAGTTTTGTAGCTCAAGTTATGGTCATTTTACCATAACTGGCCGGAGTGACCTGTACCCAGAATTTATGGGCAATTTGGTTCTACCAGATTTGGTGACTTAAGTTTGGTTGACAATTTGACTAAGTTATGGTCTGAATTTGGATTTGTGTTCTTCATGAAAGTTGTAGGACTATATCTCAGCTTTCTGCTAGTAAAATTTTAGGTCAATTAGACCTTTCTACACTGAGTTATGACTAAATTAATAAATACTATTCATTTGGTCATTTTGCCCAGCAGAATGCAAGTGACCCGGATTAGGGCAATTTTTAGGTCAACTTGGTTTGGTTTGGTTTTTTGTGCAAGGTTTCTTCATCAAAGTTGTGCCATTATGTGTCTAGTTTCATGTCCAATTGGCCTCGCACCAATTGAACCTATGAAACTCCATTTATGGCTGCCCAAACCTACTGGACTCACAACCAGTCCTGCAGGTCACCAAGGGCAGCATGCCTAAGCTCAACTCCAACATCCTTACTCACTTCAATTCCTCCTCACACACATTCAAATGGTCACTAATTGACCATTACAAGGTTAATATACCATTTCATGAGCAAGCCCTAATTTTTTTTTTTTTCACAAACCCTAATTTCCAAGTGTCCATTTCATGCTATCATGCCATCTAACACATCCAACACACATAATCCAACATCTAACTCAAGTTTTCTGTAACACCCTCCCTGTAGCAACTCCGAACATTCTATTGTTCCGGTGACCAGTGTCGGTCCGGACAGCTAGAACGTCCGAAAAAAAATATATATATAAACTAAAGTGAGGAACCATAATTAACTCAAATATTAATAAGAAAAATTTAGCAAAAATTTTAGAAATAAAATACAACCAAGTTAAATGAGCCGGTGCCCTAGCGATGGGTAACCTAGTGAGAAGTTGCGGTTCTCACAACTAGGAGCCCTAGACCCGAGGGAAAAATTATAAAATAATTATTGGGACTCCAGAGAAGGGTCATTGAGGTTCCTATGGCATTAGAATGCCAAGAAAATACTTAGAAAAAAATTTCAATCGGTACAGACAATTTTAGTCTGTTAAGCCAAACGGAGGGCATTTTGGTCATTTCGCCTTCAGAGGTGATTTTTGGCCGACTTGTCCAGTTAAGTAAATAATTATTATGATACAAAATATGAATAAATATTACTAAAAATTAAATTGAAATTGGGTAGAAAAGAAAAGAAAGAAAAATGAGTTAAATTGGGAATTATGATGTCATGCTTATGTAATTAGGAGTTTCCACCCAATCAGCACTTAACAAAATGACTAAAGAGATAAAAGAGACACAAAATAAGATAAAAAAAAGAAAAAAATTCTAGCAGCCATTTTCTTTCCAAAACCAACGGGGATATTAGAGAAAGAGAAAGAGAAAGAGAAGAGAAACTCCATAGAAGCTTAGGAAAGCTTGAGATAACCCATTAAACCTCCTTGAAACTCATCTTGGCTTTACAAAAAATTATTTCTACACTTTGGGCAAGCTAAATACAGCAAAAGGAAGAAGAAAGGAGGAGCTTTGATAAGTTTGAAATTCACTCCATTAGAGGTTAGTGACGTAAACCTTGAATTTCACTTAAATTTCATGTTTAAGAACTATAAATATGTGCAAATGACAAAGAAAATTGATGAAACACCATTGGTAGGCTAACCCTAAATTTTGGCAGCCATGGTTAGGGTAATATGGTGATGATTTTTGGTGAGCTAACATGCTAGTATGGCTGCCCTTAATGTGTATCTCATAAGTGAATTGATAAATGCAATGATAATGCATGGTTTTGAAATGTTGAGTTAGGGTTTGGGTTGAAGAATGAGACTTTGATCTTGTGATGATGGAAGTAGGTTTTAATGGTCAATTAGTGACCATTTGGTTTGGTTTGAATAAAAAATGAAGTGAATTGGGTTGTGGGATTTGAGGTTGGTGTGGCTGCCTTGTGTGACCTGCAGGTTTGGATGTGAGTCCAGCCTGTTTGGACAGCCATAACTTGAATTTTAGAGGTTCAATTGGTGTTTGGCCAATTGGACATGAAACTAGAAACAAAATGGCACAACTTTGGTGAAGAAACCATGCCCGTAAGACCAAACCAAGTGGACCAAAAGCTTGTCCCAATCCGGGTGACCTGCAGTCTGTTTCTGCAGAATGACCAAATGAACAGTGTTTGGTCATTTGGCCATAACTCAGTGTCGAATGGTCCAATTGACCTGAAATTTTACCAAAAATAAGCTGAGATATAGACCAACAACTTTAATGAAGAAACCTACCCCAAATTTTGACCAGAACCTATCCAACAATTGAGTTGCAATCACTGTTCACTGCACTGTGGATATGGTCAGCCCTGAAAAATTTTCAATCCGGCCAGTTGTTGTTTTTGGACCATAACTTGAGCTACAAAATTCAAAATGGAGTGATTCAAAAAAGGAAATTCAACAAGACAAAATAAGGAACAACTTTCATGTTGATCATTTTTCCAAATTCTCACAGAAATAGTAACTAATGGAACAGTAAATCCAAAGCTTGAAAACTGAAAATTCTGTCCAATTCACATTAAGCTTAGAGATGGTATTGGTAACCAATACCAACAAGTTTAAAATGCAAAATATGGTATGTTGATGATATTTAAACTAATTTACCTATTGCCAATGCAAAAGTCAACTTTTTTGTTGACCAATGAATGGAATAGTAACACAAAAACTTAAATTCCAAAAATTGTGAAACTTAAAAGTGTGAAATGCCCTAGTATGCCTAACAAGATTGGTTTGGATAGCTTGGCATGCCAATAGGGTTCTGTTAGCAGTACTGCATATGGCTTCATGCCATTCTGTATTTCATGGCTTCGCATGCCATTCTGTGACATAATAGCCTTTGGCTGTGATATTGAGTTGTTATACGCGGGTTTAATCCCCGATAATTATTACAGCTTATTAGTTGTTCTGTTGCACACCGGGAGACACAATGTGACCGATGGTGTGATGGTCCGAGGTACTTAGTACCCAGTATCAATTTACCCGTTTATCCAGTCCAATCAACTAGTATAGGTTACTCGGGCAGTATTAATAAATTTTACCAAACTTCAATTGAATAATATTGCAATAAATATTTGAGACATAGTTCACCCAAAAATGTAAACATACATTCTGTACACATGTTTTTATTTTATTTTATTTTATTTTATTTTTTATTGTCACCACTAAGCAGAATTGCTTAGCGCGTCGCTTTTGCCACGCGCAGGTACTTCATATCTGCAGTCAGAGTTCAGAGTCACCTCACATTGCAGTGCATTTGGTAGGACATTAGGCCATTTTGATATTTTGATATTTTAATATTTTGTATTTTGTAACCTTCTGTAATGTATATTATAAATTCATGTAATTATGCTTTTGATGTAAGTATCTATGGAATATGTTCAGTAATAAATTGAGCATTTTTCATTGAGTTGATTGTGTTTTGAATTGAATTGAACTTTTGAGATACTGAAGTGAATTGAGAAATTGTTGAGAATATATTGGAGGTTGATTGAGAATAATGTGATGATATTATTGGAAGTGTTTTTAATAGGTTCAGAAGAACTATTTTTCCAATTTATAGCCGGCACTCTGCCGGATTTTCTATAAAATTTATGGAAAAATTTAGATTTATCAAAAATTATAAATAAATGAATTAAAAAGGATTAATTGAAATTGAAACATGAATTGGTGTTCCGACACATTGAGTGGCATAACTTGCTCGGCTACACTGTAGACGGGTTAGGGGTGTCACATTTTCTCATCACAAACCACTTCTAAACAATTCAAGTCATACAAATCAACAAATCTCATCCTTCTCCCATGACTGAAAATTTTCATACACACTTCAATATAATTGTTTTGTTCAATTTTTCAACAAACTCTTATTTAATTAGTCTTCCTAACAAGGATTAAAAAGAGAGGGAAGTAAGTATAGGCACTAATCTTTTTGAGCTTCACTTAACCTTGATTAAACCTCCCTAATCTCTTCTTCTTTGGCTGCCAATAGCTTTTTCTAGGTGAAAGATCAAATTTTGTGAAGGGACTTGGCAATTTTGGTGAACAAATGGAGAGGAAATTCAAGCTTTTAAGCTTGAAAATGGTGGAACCTCTTCTCTCTCTCTCTCAACGTTTTTGGCTGTCCAAAGGTTGAAGATGCATATTGTTTGTCAATTTTTTGTCTCTTTTATCTCTTTTAATGAGTTTAACAAATTGTGATTGGTGAAGGAAATTTAAATGACATCATATGATGTCATAATTAGCATTTTCTTTCATTTTCTTTTCTTCTCTTCTCTACTCATTTCCAATTTAATTTTTAGCAATATTTATTTATATTTTAGATCATAATAATTATTTACTTAACTGGACAAGTCGGCCAAAAATCATCTCTGAAGACGAAATGACCAAAATGCCATCCGTTTGGCTTAACAGACTAAAATTGTCTGTACTGATTGAAAATTTTTTCTAAACCTTTTCTTGGCATTCGAATGTCATAGAAACCTCAATGACTCTTATCTGGAGTCCCAAAAATTATTTTATAAATTTTCCTCTAGGTTTAGGGCTCCTAGTTGCGAGAACCGCAACTTCCCATTGGGTTACCCATCGCTAGGGCCCCGGCTCATTTAACTTGGTTGTATTTTATTTCTAAAATTTTTTCTTAATTTTTTTTACACTTATTTGAGTTATTTATGACTCCTCACTCTAGTCTAAATATTTTTCTAAATGTTCTAGCTGTCTAGACCGACACCAGTCACCAAAACAATAGAATGTGCGGAATTGCTATAGTGAGGGTGTTACAGGACTAGTTATTAGTACTTCAAAATCCATTTTGGCACACGGAACCACAAGGGAACTAACTATGCTAGCACTAACATATGAGTGGGTTGAACCCGGATCAAACAGTACAAATACATCTTGATCAGAGATAGAGAATGTACTGGCTACAACATCGGAAGTTTCAGCCTCTTCCCGCTATCTCATTATGTAAACTCCAGCCGAAGCACTCCCTTGTGCTGATTGGCTAACAGTACCTTGAATGCCAGAAGCATTGCCTCTACCTCTGCCTCTACTCTAGTCTCTCTATCTACGACAACAATAACAGCCATCGCTGAGTACTATGACTTAGTGGTGCACAACATACTTAAATAACATTTTATGCATAATTCAAATCACATTTATTCAAATATGATACTGAACATGAAAAACAGATACAAAACATGATTTATAAATTTTTAGTCCAAACAATCTCATTTAGGAAGTCTCAAAATGAATTTCATAAAAACACGCAGTTATATTATGCCATTCAGAACAATATTCATCACAATAGCCAGAGGCTTATGAGAAATCACAACGCTAGCTAGCTCAAACTATGGGTACCCATTCAAATTTCTTCCTCTACTAGCACACACCTCAACACTTCAGCAAGAGAGGGAATCAAAATTCAAAACTATTTCCTCCCACTAGTCATGCTAGTGAGGTATTCAAATATATGGTTATGACACTATGGTTTCAAGACTATCTTAGCAATTTACTAAACATTTATTGCCATTTCAAACACATACAAGTAAACTTTCAACAATTTAAGTCAAAAGCATAATATACATTTCAATCATCATTTTGCAATATAAGAAAACCATAAATCATTTCATGTGCTTTGCAAAGAAATTTGAAAGAATGTTTATGTTGTACACAAACCTTATGCGAGTCATCTCTTAGCCTTGACTCGATGCCTCGGGTTCTTTCCCGGTATTTTTTTCAAGTAAAACACATAGTTTTATAGTGTTTCAGTATCATAATTTATCATAAGTCCAAAAATAAATTCAAATCTATTTATATCTAATTATAATATGCTTAACTTGATGTTCTTTAAAATTTGTTTTTCAGGGTTACTATTCATGACACTATTCAAGTCAATTTGTTGACTTTCTAATGCTTAATAGATACGGGAATTTCAATTTCACCCACATACCACATTTTAGTTACCTAATTTGTTGGTTTTGGTTATTTTCTCAAACTTTAAGTTTCTTAGGTGAAACTTCCAAATTTTCAAATTTGGTGCCCTGTTTTGCACTATTCCATTAGTCAAGTTACTGTGGTAATTTGGCTAAGTTTTCTTCATAGAAGTTGTTCCTTTGTAACACCCCTATTTGCATAGCCTAGTATATTTCACTATTCCGGTGACCGGTGTTGGTCCAGATAATTAAGGGAATTAGAACCATACTTAAGACAAGTAGATAAGCCCTAAACACAAATAATTAGTAATTGCCAATTAGTTAAGTATAAATAAGAAAAACAGAACATAAGAAGTTAAATGAGCCGAGAGTCACAATGATGGGTGACCTTTCTCAGGAAGGATTACGAAGTCGATTTAAACTCAAATTTCGAACTGTAAAATGTAACGCTGCGGTCCTTAGGACTATTGCAAACATAGTTGAAAAGAGAAAATCACGAAAAAGAATTGTTAAGCCAGTCAAATAATTAGGTCATGGAGCTAGAAGAAATATTAAATTATTTATAAATCGGGTCGAACCGGCGAGGGGCAATTTGGTCAATTGACCCCGAGAGCTGACTCCTGACCGAACTGTCAAATAAAATTAGAGAAAAGAGAATTTCAGAATCGGAAATTAAATTAAAGAACTAATGGAAAAAGAAATGGAAAAATAAAAGGAAAATGAAAAATGTGAAAAGAGATGACATCATGCATGACATCATGCATGATGCCATAAATATTATAATTAAAATTAAATTTATGGTAATTTATGGCCTTCCATAAGACTAAAACATATAAGAAAAGAAAAGAAAAAAAAAAGGAAAACACTTATCTTCTTCAAGGTTGCCGTCCCTCTTACTCTCACCCTCTCCCTCTCAAAACCTCCATTAGAGCTCTTTTGTGAGCTTGAAGAAACTAAATTTCAGCCATAGAAATTGCAAGTTCCATAATTAAAGTTTGTTTGGGCAACTAGAAAACAAGAGTTAAGGAGAAAGAAAGAAGAAAGGAAGGAGTTGAAGAGGAAGAAAATTCTGCAATTCAAGGTTAGTGAGTTCACTTTAAATTTTTAGTTTAATTAAAGTATTTATAGCATGAAGAACTTGGAAATATGCTTAAAATGAAATGAAAATAATTGTTGGAGGACTAGAAGTAAATTTGACCAGCTAGGGTTTGATGGGTTTATACATGTGTTTTGATTGAATTAAAAGTGTAGGTAAGTTTGTATGAATGTGGAAGTGATGTTGGTATGCTTAGAATTAATTAAGTATAACAAATTGGTGAATTAGGGTTTGGCACCTAGAGTTTGGAAGATAAAAATGTGAGAATGTGTTAAATGGTGTGTTGGACTTGGTTTGAGGTGAGAAATGGTCATTTGTGACCAATTGGAGAATGTTAGAAGTGTTGGAACCAAATGCAAATTTCGGATTGCTTAAGGTCATGCTGCAGGCAGTAGGACCAAGGTCCCTTTTAGGGACCAAAACTGAAAATTTACCAGTCCAATTGGTATGAGACCGATTGGGAATGAAAATAGACATAAAATGGAACAATTTTCATTTAGGAATCATGCCCAAAAAGTGACCAAAACCTAGTGAACAAATTGACCAAATCCGGACTTAGGCAATCTGACCTGTACAAAAATGACCATAACTTGGCCATAACTTGGGCTAGGCAGGTCTAAATGACCTGAAATTTTACCAGTGGATAGTTGAGATATAGACCTAAAACTTTCATGAAGAACACAAACCTAAATTATACCCTTAACCAAGTTATTTGGCCACTCAAAATTGGTGACCTAAAACTGCCAGAGCCAGTTTGGTGCCCAAAAATCTGGGTTAAGTCCAATCCGGCAGCCATAATTCAAATGGCTATAACTTGAGCTAAAAAAATTCAAATGGAGTGATTCAAAAATGAGAATAAAGTTAAGACATTAAGGGCCAATTTCTATGAAGAAAACTTAGCCCAATTCTAACAGCAAAATGACCAATAGAACAGTACAACATAAGACACCAAAACTGAAAATTTGCAATTTTGCCTAAAAGACCTAAGTTTTGAGAAAACAACTAAAACCAACAAAATTGGTGACCAAAATGTGGTATGTGAGTATATTTGGGGTTCCCATACCTTTTAAGTATAAGAAAGTCAATATTTTGACTTGAATAGTACCATAAATAGTAACTTCAACATGAAATTTGCAAGAATGTAAATTTAAACATATTGGAATTAGTTATTGGAATTGTTATGAAGTAAAGATACTGAGATACTATAAATTTTGTGTTTCAGCTGAAAAAGACTCAAAAGGTCTAAGAGACTGAGTCAAGGCCTAGAGGCGACTCACGTCAGGTTTGTGCATAATAAACCCTATTTTAGCATTTTATCCTTGAAAAATTGATTTAGTACGCATTATGAGTTTAAGAACTTTTGTGTTGCCACTTGTGATGAAATTGTAACTTTTGAAATTGATTTGATTTTTGTATATAATATTTGAATAAAATGTTTGAAATGGATTTCTGATTCACACTTAGCATGACAGTGCCTTATTATTCCTCCTCCATTTGTGGGGTTGAGATCGATTATTTTCCTCCCTCTCTGGTTTACCAGTTGAGGTTGTAGATCGGATGAGTACTCATTAGCTAGCTAGCCACCTCCCTCATTAATTTCGATTAGTGGGGTTGTAGATTGCTTTGTCGTGGTGTACAACATGGCATTGATCGAAAATTTTGTGTCATGGCTTAAGTTGTGTATGATTTGGCAACACTGTGTTTATTAAATTATTTGACCAAATTGTGCTATTATGAGTTTTGATAATTTGTGAAATGTGATTTTGAAATATTTAAATTGTGATTTATCAATAAATGTTTTATGTATTGCATTTCAAATTTTTATTGTGCACCACTAAGTATTTTTATACTCAGTAATAGCTTATTTTGCTGTCGCAGATAAGGGCAAGGAAAAAGCAGCAGGGTGAGCTGCTGAATTGACAAGGCCTTCGTTGATCTTTTGTACAAGTATTTGTTTATACCCTTATAGTTATTTGATGTAAATATTGTAATGTCTTATGTATCATTGTAAAGTTGAGCAGTTGTACAGTAACTTATAATAATGGTATTTTAGATTTTTTTTTTTTTGTAAATTAAGACTTGTATATGTAAATTAAATTTTAAATGCAATGTGAATGAAATGATGAAATATTTTGAGATGACAAACTTTGATTGAATTGTGGAATTGATTTGAGTTATGTTGAATTGAGATTATTTGGAGGTTGGGAATTGTGGAAAATTTTATTGAAAGTGTTTTTCTCAGGTATTTGAAGAACTGTTTTCTTAAGATACATATGGCACTCTGTCAAAATTTTTATAAAATTTACGAAAAAATTAAAATGGGCAAAATTTTTAACTAGTTTTGAAACTTCAATTAAATGATTTTAATTCCTACTCAAATGCTCACCACTTCCAAAATTTAAGAAAATAGTTTTAAAATCCCTTGTAGTCTACTTAATGAATTATCGATAGGTGAAGTTTGGTAGTTCATTAGGTATTCTACGGGATCATGTTATGCCTTACAGAGGGGTAAGGTGTGACATCCTTATTATCTTAACTTTATTTTCCTTTTTTAATCACTCCATTTGGAGTTTTGTTAGCCCTAGTTGTAACACCCCTAAGTTCGGTAGTGTGTTCTACTGTTTCGGTGACCAGTGTTGTCTGGACAGCTAGGATGCCTAGAACTACACTTCAATATGAGTGAGGAGACATAAAATAATGAAATACAAGAAAAGAAAATACAAGAAAAATAAAGGAAAAATAATAGCAAAGAAAGGTAACCAAGTTAAGCAAGCCGAGAACCCTAGCGATGGGGGACAGCACTGGGAAGTCACGGCGTGGACCGTTGACTAGCCCTGGACTGCGGGGAACCCTGGAAAATATTTTTAGGACTTAAAGAGACATCAATTGAAGTATAAATATCATTAGAAATATCAAAGAAAAATTAAATAATTAGTACAAAGAAAAGTGAGAAATCGAAAAACGGACAAAACCCGGTATTACCGAAAAATCGGGAATGCAACCCGAACAGGGGCATTATGGTCATTTGACATCCCGAATTGTCTTTTGACCTAAATTTCCATTAAAAATAAATGATATTACACTTAGAAAATAAAATGAAAAATTAATTTGGTGGTACCTAAAGTAAATAATAAGAATTAAGGGTTTAATGTGGAATAAGTGAGAATTAAGCTTATTATATGATTTAAATTTTGTGAGTGGACCACTAGGGATTTAATTAAACACTAAATGGCAGCTGTAATTCCATTATCCAAGCTGAATACCTCATCTTCTTCATTTCACTAAACCTAGCCGAATTGAAGAACCAAGAAAACCTCCATTTCCGTTTTCTTTAAGCTCTCCTAACCCATTCATTTCACTTCCAATCACCTAGATTTCTTCATTAAAGATTGTCTACACATCATAAGGAAGAGTTTGATACTAAAGTCAAGAAGTTTGGTGAAGGTTTAACAAGTCCTAAACATAGGTGAGTTTACATTTTTGAAGATTTCTTTATTAAACTTTGTGTACATGTTATGGGTGTTGGATTTGTGAAGAAAATTTTCAAATTTGAGAAGTTATTGATGTGTTCATTTTGGACAGCCATGGAGTTATGTATTTAATGAAATATTTGTACATATATTTGATGAGAAATGATGTTGATTAGGGGATTTAATATCCTAGTAAATTATTCCATATGTATATGGTGATTTTGCACTTGGAATGGAAATTGATGAATTGTAGGACACTTTGGTATTGAGGAACATTTTCGGCAGCCTTGGGACTCTTGGATAAATGTATGTCTTCATGAAGGTATTGGCAGAATATTGACATTAAGGATTGATGGATATGTATATAGATTGATTGTGTAAAGTGTGTGTAAGAATGAGTAATGTTTAGGTGTATATGTGATTGTACTTAGACTTTGTAAATTTGAGTTTATTTGGTGTATTGAGGATGTGTGTAATCTGCCCAAAGTGACTTTAAAGTGAAGTGGTATATGGTTTTGGTAATGTACCAAAACAGAATTGGTAAGGGAAGTGAACATATAGTAAGGTAAATGTGTCATTGATGTATGTTTAAGCAATGTGATTAAGGCAGTATGCATTTTAGCCTATAACTTTAAATGTGTAACCTCAATTGGTATGAGACCAATTGGAGGTGAAACTAGGCACAAAATGTGCCAACTTTCATTGAGAAAGCATACCAAAATTCTGCTTGCAAGGTGGCATGAAAAATGACCAATTCGGATTAAGTGCAATTGAAACCTAAAAACTGACCAATTGGGCAACAGTTAGTGTTTAGGCCATAACTCACTCAAAACAGGTCCAATTGACCTGAAATTTTAACCATGAATAATTAAGACCCATACCTACAAGTCTTATGAAGACACTAAAGCCCAGAAATGACCATAAGCAAGTCAAACAGCTTGCACAAGTTTGGGTCCAAAAACTGGCCGAACCAAAGTTGACCAAAATTGGCCTAAAATGACCAAATTTGATGCCATTTGACCAGCAATAGTAAAATGACCATAACTTGGTCTACATAACTCAGAATGACCTGAAATTTTGCCCCGCGTGCAATAAGACATAGATCTATAAGTTTGTAGTTTTTACCGAAACCCGAAAACCGAGGGAACTAGGTCGTCCGGCTAGGTCAAACTAGTATACCGGAATCCAGCAAGTTGCATTAAAATGCACTAAACAAGGAAATGAGTTTGGTAAAATGTACCAACCCTAAAACCCTATCGAATGTGACATATTAATGACACTAAAGCCTAATTTACCTAAAACGCATTGAGGGTCGGTATATTAGGTGATTGAGCAAATAATAGCCTTCAGTGAATTACTTATCGAACATTATCGTTAGAGACAATTTAATTTAGTACTGAAACACTTCAAATTGTGTTTCTCAGTTAGCAAAGACTCAGGAAAAGGGAAGGAAACACTGAGTCCAGACCAGGAGACAGTCATTAGAGGTTTGTGCATAACTAGTTTTCAACTGATTTTACTCTGAATAAGATTTCATATGATTAATTGTATGTTATTGATTTAAATTGTGTTTGTGCACAACAATATTTCTTTTGAATTTTTCAATTGAAATGAATTATGACTATTTGTACATTATTGTTTTAAATTGTGGAAATGTGTTTGAATGGATATTTATTGCTTGAAAAGCATTGTAAATGATTTGATGGATACTATTGATTGAAAAGCATCAGAAATGGTTTTGTGGAAATTAAAGATAATTATGAATTGTGTTGCCATTTTGTGAATGAAATTATAACTTTGGAAATTTATTGGATTCTCACGAATCATTTGAATAAAATGTCTGGAATTGATTTTGTGTTCACACTTAGCATGACAGTATCATATCATTCCTTCTCCATTTATGGGGTTGTGATCGTTTATTTTCCTTCTCCATTTATGGAGTCGTGATCGTTTATTTTTCTCCCTCTCTGGTTTACCAGTTGAGGTGATCGGATGAGTACTCATTATATAGCTAGCTCCCTTCCTCATTGATTTCGATTAGTGGGGTTGTGATTGCTTTGTCGTGGTGTACAATGCGGCATTGATCGGAAATTTGTGTCATGGCTTAAGTTGTGAATGAATTGGCAACACTGTATTCTTAACTTATTCGACTAAATTGTGTTGTTATGCGATTTGATAATTTGTGAAATGAAGTTTAAATTCTTACTGACATTTACTGTCTTTCGAATTTAACTATGTTTTGATTATTGAGATTTATTGTGATATTGTGTTAAATTCCTTATGACAGTATTGTCTTGAATTTAACTATGGTTTTTAAGTATCCACTATTTATTTGAATTATGAATTGTGATTTAAATTTGTATTTAGTTAATGTTGTGCACCACTGAGACATTGTCTCAGCGATAGCTTTTTATTGCTATCGCAGGTAGACAGACAGACAGTGCAGCAGACTAGGCTGCTAGTACCTCCAGTGAGAGACTACCGGGTATAATGAGTATACCAATATTTTGTATTTTGTAATGTAATGTATGTTCACTGTATGTACATATTGTTTTGGTTTTGAGCAGTTGTAAATTAAAATTGTACATTGACATTGTGAAGTAAATTATGAGTTATTTTGGCTTGTAAAAATTGTATTATATTTCTTTTATCTCAGTCTTTGAAAAATCATTGCAGATTTGAGTTGAGAAATATGTTGTGTTGAGAAAAATGATGGATTTGAGATTTGGAAAATATCGAAGTGCTTGTTACAGGTTTTCTGAAGAACTGTTTTATCCAAATTACAGATGGCACTCTGCCAAAATTTTTACAGAAATTCCAAATAAGTCAAATGTGTCAGTTCTATCACTTCAGTTAAAAAAAAAGTTTTTAACACCTGTAAATAGTGCTCACCACTATAAAAGAAGTAAGAAAAGTTTTTAAAATCCCTTGTAGTGTATTTAATGGGTTATCAGTAGACGGAGTTGGTAATTCATTAGGTATACTACGGGATCATGTTATGCCTTACAGAGGGGTAGGGTGTGACACTAGTTATGGCCATTTGAACATGGCTGGCCTGATTTGGTGTTACCTAGAATTATGGGCATTTCCTGGATTTTGATAATTTTTGTAGGTTGATTGCATTTGAGTTTTTGGATAGGTTATCGTCAAAATTTGGGTTTGTTTTCTTCATGAAAGTTGTAAGGCTATGTCTCAGCTTTCTATCGGTATAAAATTCAGGTCATTTGGACCTTTCTAGACCAAGTTATGGCCATTTACGTAACTATTGTTCATTTGGTTATTTTTGTATAGGTTAGTGTGTCCAATTCCGGATTTGGCCTATTTGTTCATTAAGTTATGGTCACTTTCTAGGCATGATTCCTAGATGAAAAATGTGCCATTTTATTTCTAGTTTCATTCCTAATTTGCCTCACACCAATTGAATTAGTAAATTTTTATTTTTGGTCCCTAAAAAGGACCTAGGTCAAGCTGCCTGCAGACTGACCCTAACCAATCCGAATTGAAACTTGCTTCCAATAATTCATACACACCACAAATGGTCACAACTGACCATTTCTCAACTCAAGTAAGGTCAACTACATCATTTGACCAATTCTCAACTTTTTCTCCAATTTCTTCAAAATGCTTAAACCCTAATTACCTAAATTTCAACTCTAATGCAATTTAAAGTGTATATTCATAATCTATATACCTAATTCACTTCAAATAACCATTCAAAACCATCAAATTCATTCATTTCAAACCCTAACCCTAGCTGGCAAAAATTTTTGTTTGGTCCTTTAACAATTGTTCTTGTTTGATTTTACACAATTTCTAAGTTAATTAAACTAGAACAAAAACATTTAACTACAATTTCCAAGTTTAGATTACTAACCTTGTTTAGACAAAATTTCCTCTTCTCAACTCTTTGATTCCCTTCTTCATTTTGCTCCTAAGTTGCTTAGCAAGGTCCAAAGACAAGATTTAATGGAGGAATTTACGGATTTAGTGATTGGGTTTAGGGTTTCTCAAGCTCAAAGTGGGGCTTCAATGGAGTTTGAGAGATAAAAGTGAGGGAGAGATAGGGCGGCTGGTTTAGTGAGGAAAAAGATGAAATTTTTCATTTGCTTTTTTTTTTAACTTTATTGAGACATAATTATCCCAAATTTCAATTTTTAAATATTAGATTTATTACATCATGCTTGTGCCATGCATGATGTAAATAAACCTTTTTCTTTTGTATTTATTTTTCCATTGGTTCTTTAATTTAATTCTTGATCTCGAAATTTTCTTTTCTCCGATTTTATTAGACAGTTAGGTCAGGAGTCAGCTCTAGGGGTGAATTGACCAAATTGCCTGCAACATCCTCATTTTCGTAGTCCGTACGTTCTACTGTTCCGACAGCTAATGTCTGCCTCGAAAATTCAGAATGTCTGGAACTACAGTGTAATGACAGTGAGGAAGTATAAAATAATGAAATATGTGATGAGAAAAATTTTAAAAAAAATAAAAGAGATAAAATGTGACTAAGTTTAACGAGCCGAACCCGTAGCGATGGGTGACTACACCGGGAAGTTACGGCGAGGATCGTTGACTAGCCCTAAACAGCGGGGAACTAGGGAAAATATTTTTGGGACCTAATTAAAGGTCTAATGAGGTGTAATTGACATTGGAAATGTCAAAGAAAAATTAATAAGTTAGTATAAACAAAAAACGAAAATTAAAGAAATCAGTGGTACAAGGAGTAAATCGGTAGCACCGAAAAAGTCCAAATTTGACCCGAAGAGGGGCATTTTGGTCAATTGACACTTAGAGTTAAATTTTGATCTAAATGTCCATGAAAAATAAATAGTATTAAAATTTTAAAATGCTACGAAAAATTATAAGTCATATATATAGAATAATTAAGGAAAATTAAAGGGGTGTAATTAGAATTAATTAAAGTTAATTATTATAATGTTTAAAGTTAATTAGTGGAGCACTAAGTAGGATTCAATGGGATATAAAAAGGGCCATAGTGGATAGATTTTTCCACTTAAAGTCATCTTTAACCTTCATTTCTTCTTCTTGCCGAATTGTTCCACTCCCATAAAACTCCATTGCCACACCTTGCATGGAGCTTCACTCTACCATGATCAAGCCCTAGTTCCTTCAAAAGTTCTTCATTAAACTTAGTCCACACCATGGGACAGCTTTAGGCAGCAAGAAAAAGAGAAAATTTCAAGGTTAGCAAGCTCCAAACAAAGGTTAGTTCTTAATCTTTCCATTTTCCTTCAATAATCTTTGTGTTGAGCTTTGGGTAAGTTGAATTGCTAAGAAAATTTGAGGAAATGATGAGTATTGGTGAATCCTAGTTTTGGAAGCCATGGAAATGCATGGTTAGTGACTTTTTCTTATATTTAATGGATGAGAATTAAGGTTGATTAACTCAAATGGAAGTTGTAATAGGTTAATGTTCAAGTATGTGCATGTTAGTGCTTAAATTAAGGATTAGAAATGAGACCTTAATGCTTTGGCAAACTGCCATGTTTGATAGCCTATAATATCATGAATTTGTGTGTTCACATATAAAGTTTATTAATGAAATATGATAGTGTTAAATTGTGGGCAACATGTGTAGTTGATATTAGGGTATGAGTATATGGAAGTGTATGTGTAATATTGATATTGAGGTATGTTGAATTTTGGTGGAAGTGAATGTTGAGCTTGAATGGTGTATTGTGTGCATTAAGCACTTAAGTGTTTTGCCCAAAATGCTTGCTAAAATTGTGTACAATATATATAGAAGTGCCATGATTAAATGTTGAAGCATTAGGAGGAGGAGGATTGTCAAAATTGGAAGAGTAATGTTCAAATGTAGGTTATGTATGTTGGCAGCACCTAAATTAGGTTATAAGTGCAAAACTGTGAACCCAATTGGTACGAGGCCAATGGGGGGTGAAACGAGACACCAAATGGGCCAACTTTCACGCAGAAATGTTGCCAAAATTCTGCCTAGAAACTGACCTTAAAAATGACCAAATCCGAAATGGCAACCTTGCAACTCAGATTTTTAACCATATGAATAGTAGTCATTAGGATGACCATAACTCACTCAAAATAGGTACAATTGACCTGAAATTTTTACCATGGATAGCTTAGACATAGAGCTACAATTCCTATGAAGACACCAAAGCCCAGAAATGGCCAGAACAAAGCCAAATAGCTTGCAAAAGTTCGGGTACCAAAACTGGCAAAACTAAAAGTGACCTAAAAATTGACCAAATTTTGCACTAAAGGTGCAATCTGTTCAGCTTTAGTAAATTGACCATATCTTGGTCTATACATCTCAGAATGACCTGAAATTTTGCCCAGAGTGCAATAAGACATAGAGCTATAATTCTAATGAAGTCATCAAAGCACAGAAATGGCTAGAACCAAGTCAAATAGGTTGCACAATTTTGGGTACCAAAACTGCCAGAACTAAAAGTGACCTAAAATTGACCAAATTTTGCACTAAAGGTGTAATTTGTCCAGCTTTAGTAAATTGACCATATCTTGGTATATACAACTCAGAATGATCTGAAATTTTGCCCAGAGTGCAAAAAGACATAGAGCTACAATTTGCTTCTTTGACCAGAAGCTAAAAGCTAAGAGAAATATGACTTTAAGCTATACCAATCTAGCACACAAAAATTAAGAATTTGACATTTACATACAATGATGCTTGAAGTAATTTGGCAATGAATGCCAACTTGTAAAAATGGTAAATTGCATTATATTGACAGCATATTGAATTGTAAATTGTGACATGTTGATACTAGAATCAACTTATGCATAATGTATGAAAAGGTCAACATTTCCATTGACCAGTGAATTGTATAATGACTAGTAAACCCTAAAAATAAATATTTAATCTTGTAATATGCCCTAGTTTGCCTAGTTGACTAGTTTGGATAGGTTGGCATGCCAATAGGATTCTGACAGCTGTTCTGTAAATGACTTTACGTCATATTGTTTTTTATGGCTTATTATGCCATAATATGATTTTAATAGCCTATGGCTATACAGATTGTGTTATTATACTCGGCTTAATGCCTGATTGATTATATGGCTTTTTAGCCACACTATTTGCACATTGGGAGGCACTTTGTGACCGATGGTGTGACGGCTTAAGGTACTAGGTACCCAGTGCTAGTATATCTGTTTATCCAGTCTGGTCATTGTATAGGCTACATGGGTAGTCAATTAAAACATTATTCAATTCAGGCAGCTAAATTAAGTTAAGTATAATAAAATTTCAGTACAATTAATTTAAGTATTGAATGAATGAGTAAATGAGATTAGCAAAAGAAACATAACAAAAATATAAATTGCAGAACCGTAGAGACTTGAAATACAATACAGTTAGAATAATTTGTATACTGAGTAGTATTACTAGAAAGTTATAAACTAAGCACTTTCAAAGAGGAACAAACTAGTATATAAGATCGTTGATACTAGAAATACCATACCAAATTAAATTGATTCATGAGTATCCAAATTATGATTTATTTCTTTCTTTATTTGTATATATTATTTCTTGTTATACTATTGCACCACTAAGCAGAAATGCTTAGCGCGATGGAATTGCTTCCTTGCACAGGTACTGAAGGTAAAACCAGTAAACTATCGACTGAGATTTTCGAAGTCCAGATCTGCAGAAGTGTCAGAAAAGTTCAAGATTGTCACCTCCTCAGCAATGCATGTAATACATTATAATTACTGCTTATGTTGTAATGTGAATTAGTAACTGTAATTTCATTTGTATATCATGTACTTCATAAATTTATGTACTTAATTGGCAAATTATATAAGTTAATGAAATATAGGAATTTTGATTTTTAAATTGATTATCTAATCATAATGATTCTGAATGAGATTGAATTTAAGAAATTTTGAGACTAAATCTGAGTTTGAGAAACTGATGAGAATGCTTTGAGATAATCTGAGTTATGAATTTGAGCATATATTGAAATTGTTTTTGGCAAGTTTAGAAGAACTGTTAGTCCAATTACTGCTGGCACTCTGCTAGATTGTCATTAAAACTTTTAAAATTTCCAAATTAGTTAGATTTTGATAAATAGTAAAAATAGCCTAAACCTCAGATAAAGTTTTTGAACAAGTAAATCTAAAACTATAATGAAATCAGATAAGATCTGATGCTACGGCACTCTGTGTGACACGCCTTGCTCGGTTACACTGTAGACGGGTGAAGAGTGTTATATGTAGTGGTATCAGAGCACGGTTTAGGCGTTCCTAGGCAAAGATAAGTAGAAAGATAGTGTGCATACATGCATTGCATTCATAAGAGTCGAGATGACACTAATGCAGATCTGTTTATTTTTTATTATTCAAAGTTAAGATATGGACTCAGAGTTGCAGAGGGCATTAGAAAAAGAAGTAAAAAAACCTAGTTCATGAGGTTATAACGTAGTGACTATGTAATGTTCTCGATGTTTGTATTGTAAGCTGCAGATTACAGTACCGACATGGGATTATTGTGTATAGCTACGTGCTTCCTCGTGGTACAATAAAAAAAGAATATTTGTAAGTAATCTATAATTTCATACAGTTACGCCCGAATAGAGTACTATTATGGGACATAGATGTGAAAATTCTAGTCATAAATTTAAAACTTCAGAACTAGCCTATCGAACGACTACATTGTAAGGTAGCTAGAGTCAGTGACTCAGTTACATTAATGTGAACTACCTGTACCGCAGTAATTGCTATAAGCTTAGAGATATCAGTACGACTTATTATCCTCAGACGGATGGATAGTCGAAACGAGTAATTCAGGTAAATTCTGAAACTCATTGAGTTCCTATAAACAATGAAATGAAATGATAATAGTAACCAGTAATATGTGATAAGCCCTCAAGAATATACAGAGAACTTGTGTCATTGAATCTGAGGGGAGATGGGATAGATACCTCCCACGAACAGAATTTGTATACAATAATAAGTGTCAAGCTAGCATACAAACGACACCCTATGAAACTATGAAACACTGTAAGGGGAAAAGTGCAGAACACCAGTACGTTGAACTGAGTTGGGTAAAGATATCTAGACATTGATATAGAGTCTTATAATTATTTTGATATTTTTGTCAGAAAAGAATGATTTAGGTATTTGAAAATATATTTAGAAGTTGTAGTGCTACTCTCTCTGGAAGCAAGAATAGACACCTTTCATTGATGGAGTTTTGTATGAGATAAATGCAGAATACCTAGACAAAGGGTAATTTAACAGAGTTGGAATTGGTAAAAGAGACTGAAGGACCAGTAAGGATTCCAGCATGCGAAATCAGAGAACTAATGAATAATACACTTTCATGAATAGAGATAATAAAGGCAAAAGAAAACAATGATGGGAAAATGAATAAAATTATAAGATAACGATAGTCATAGTTATTTGAATCCGATGAATTTCGAGGACAAAATTCCTTTTTAGAGGAGAATAGTTGTAACATCCTCATTTTCGTAGTTCGTACGTTCTATTATTCCGACAGCTAATGTCTGCCCCGGAAAGTCGGAATGTCTGGAACTACACTGTAATGACAGTGAGGAAGTATAAAATAATGAAATATGTGATGAGAAAAATTAAATAAAAAAATAGAAGAGATAAAATGTGACTAAGTTTAACGAGCCGAACCCGTAGCGATGGGTGACTGCACCGGGAAGTTACGGCGAGGACCGTTGACTAGCCCTGGACCGCGGGGAACTCGGGGAAATATTTTTGGGACCTAATTAAAGGTCTACTGAGGTGTAATTGACATTGGAAATTTCAAATAAAAATTAATAAGTTAGTATAAATGAAAAATGAAAATTAAAGAAATCGGCGGTACAAGGAGTAAATCGGTAGCACCGAAAAAGTCTGAATTTGACCCGAAGAGGGGCATTTTGGTCAATTGACACTTAGAGTTGAATTTTGACCTAAATGTCCATGAAAAATAAATAGTATTAAAATTTGAAAATGCCATAAAAAATTAGAAGTCATATATATAGAATAATTAAGGAAAATTAAAAGGGTGTAATTAGAATTAATTAAAGTTAATTATTATAATGTTTAAAGTTAATTAGTGGAGCACTAAGTAGGATTCAATTGTAACACCCTCCCTGTAGCAATTTCGTACATTCTACTGTTCCGGTGATCGGTGTCGATTTGGACAGCTAGAATGTCTGGAAAAATATTTAAACTAAAGTGAGGAACTATAATTAACTCAAATATTAATAAGAAAAATTTAGGAAAAATTTTAGAAATAAAATACAACCAAGTTAAATGAGCTGGTGCCCTAGCGATGGGTAACCTAGTGAGAAGTTGCGGTTCTCGCAACTAGGAGCCCTAGACCCGGGGGAAAAATTAGAAAATAATTATTGGGACTCCAGAGAAGGGTTATTGAGGTTCTTATGGCAATATAATGCCAAGGAAATGCTTAAAAATTTTTTTCAATCGGTACAGACAATTTTGGCCCGTTAAGCCAAACGGAGGGCATTTTGGTCATTGCGTCTTTAGAGATGATTTTTGGCCGACTTGTCTAGTTAAGTAAATAATTATTATGACATAAAATGTGAATAACTATTACTAAAAATTGAATTGAAAATGAGTAGAAAAGAAAAGGAAAAAACAAATTAAATGGGAATTTATGACATCACATGATGTCATTAGTGTGCCTTCACCCAATTACATGGTGACACATGGCATAAACTAACTTAAAAGAGGTCAAATGGGGTGGAAAATGAAGAAAATCAGACTTTTCTTTCTTTCTTCTTCTCTAACCATTCCACCATAACCACCATTAACAAACTTCTAAACCTCCATTTCCCTAGCTTTCTTCCACCAAAAGCCCTAGTTGTCTTCACAAAAAATTCAACCCACACCTTGCGGAAGCTTTGGGCAGCAAAATTTTGAAGAAAAATTAAAGTTTTGGTTGGCTTGGATTTGAGCTAAAAGAGGTTAGTGACCTAAACCTTGAATTTCACTTAAATTTCATGTTTAAGAACTATAAATGTGTGTAAATGAAAAAGAAATTTGATGAAACACCATTGGTATGCTAACCCTAGATTTTGGCAGCCATGGTTAGGGTAATATGATGATGATTTTTGGAGAGCTAACATGCTAGTATGGCTGCCCTTAATGTTTATCTTATAAGTGAATTGATAAATGCAATGATAATGCATGGTTTTGAAATGTTGAGTTAGGGTTTGGGTTGAAGAATGAGACTTTGATCTTGTGATGATGCTAGTAGGTTTTAATGGTCAATTAGTGACCATTTGGTTTGGTTTGAATAAAAAATGAAGTGAATTGGGTTGTGGGATTTGAGGTTGGAGTGGCTGCCTTATGTGACCTGCAGGTTTGGATGTGAGTCCAGCCTGTTTAGACTGCCATAACTTAAATTTTAGAGGTTCAATTGGTGTTTGGCCAATTGGACATGAAACTAGACACAAAATGGCACAACTTTGGTGAAGAAACCATGCCCATAAAACCAAACTAAGTGGACCAAAAACTTGCTCAAATCCGGGTGACTGCAGTTGTTTTCTGCAGAATGACCAAATGAACAGTGATTGTTCATTTGGCCATAACTCAATGTAGAAAGGTCCAATTGACCTGAAATTTTACCAGCAACAATCTGAGATATAGACCAACAACTTTCATGAAGAAACCTATCCCAAATTATGACCAGAACCTATCCAAAAATTGAGTTTCAGTCACTATTCACTGCACTGTAGATATGGTCAGCCCTGAAAATTTTTAATCCGGCCAGTTGTGGTTTTTGGACCATAACTTGAGGTACAAAACTTAAAATGTAGTGATTCAAAAAAGAAAATTCAACTAGACAAAATAAAGAACAACTTTTATGTTGATCATTTTTCCAAATTCCCACTACAACAGTAACTAATGGAACAGTAAAATCAAGGTATGAAAACTGAAATTTCTGCTCAATTAACTTTAAGCTTAGAGATGGTATTGGCAACCAATACCAACAAGTTTAAAATGCAAAATGTGGTATGTTGATGATATTTAAACTAATTTACCTATTGCCAATGCAAAAGTCAACATTTTGGTTGGCCAATGAAATGAATAGTAATCATAAAAAGTCAATTTCAAAGAATTACATAAATAAAAAGTGTTTAATGCCCTTGTAGGCCTAATGTGATTGGTTTGGATAGGTTGGCATGCCAATAGGGTTCTGTTAGCAGTACTGCATATGGCTTCATGCCATTCTGTTTTTCATGGCTTTCCATGCCATTCCGGGACATAATAGTCTTTGGCTATGATATTGAGTTGTTATACTCGGGTTTAATCCCCGATAATTATTACAGCTTATTAGCTATTCTGTTGCACACCGGGAGACACAATGTGACCGATGGTGTGATGGTCCGAGGTACTTAGTACCCAGTACCAGTATACCCGTTTATCCAGTCCAGTCAACTAGTATAGGTTACTCGGGCAGTGTTAATAAATCTTACCAAACTTCAATTGAATAATATTGCAATAAATATTTGAAATTTAGTCCACCCAAAAATGTAAATATACATTTTGCACACATGTTTTATTTTATTTTATTTTGTATTGTCACCACTAAGCAGAATTGCTTAGCACGTCGCTTTTGCCACGCGCATGTACTGGAGACATAGCTGGGGAGTCCAGCAGGCCTCATACAGGGTGAGCCTTCATATCTGCACTCAGAGTTCAGAGTTACCTCACATTGCAGTGCATTTGGTAGGACATTAGGCCACTTTTGATATTTTGATGTTTTGATATTTTGTATTTTGTAACCTTCTGTAATGTATATTATAAATTCATGTAATTATGCTTTTGATGTAAGTATCTATGGAATATGTTCAGTAATAAATTGAGCATTTTTCATTGAGTTGATTGTGTTTTGAATTGAATTGAATTTTTGAGATACTGAAGTGAATTGAGAAATTGTTGAGAATATATTGGAGGTTGATTGAGAATAATGTGATGATATTATTGGAAGTGTTTTTAACAGGTTCAGAAGAACTATTTTTCTAATTTATAGCCGGCACTCTGCCGGATTTTCTATAAAATTTGTGGAAAAATTTAGATTTATCAAAAATTATAAATAAATGAATTAAAAAGGATTAATTGAAATTGAAACATGAATTGGTGTTCCGACACACTCAGTGGCATAACTTGCTCGGTTACACTGCAGACGGGTAAGGGGTGTCACATTTAGTGGTATTAGAGCATCGGTTTAGGCATTTCTGGGTCTAGATAGAGTACATACCATTGCATTGCATTTGTAAGTGTTGAGGTGACACTGATGCAAATTTGTTTGTTTTCGTATTTTGAATAGGTTATGGATCCTGCTTCGCAAAGAGCAGTTGATGAAGAGGTGGAGAGTCATGCTCCACCAAGGGCTGAGTTTGGGGGCAGGGGAGAACCCACTCCACCAGCAACTGAGGCACCTGCTCAACCTCAGTTTGCTCTATTCCAGCAAATGACCGAGTTCTACCGGCAAATGATGGGGGCAATTCCACAACCACAACCTCCACCAGCACCACAGAAGTCCCATTTGGAGAAATTGCGAAAACATGGGGCTGTAAACTTCTTTGGGAAGAGGGAGGATGATCCCATGGCTTCAGAAAATTGGTTGGACAGAACCATCAGAGTACTAAAACAGCTAAACTGCACCCCCGAGCAGAACCTGGTGGGTGTTGTGTCCCTACTTCAGGATGACACATATCAGTGGTGGGACACAGTAACCAGTGAGGTGCAACCTGAACGGATCACATGGGAATTCTTCCTCACAGAGTTCAGGAAGAAATATATTAGTAAAGTGTATTTAGAAGAGCGAAAAAGGGAATTCATCAGTTTGAGACAGAGAAAGTTGTCAGTGGCTGAGTATGAGCGTGAGTTTGTTAGACTGAGCCGGTATGGGAGGGAGATAATCTCTACTGAGGCAGAGAGGTGCAGACGGTTTGAGCAAGGGCTCAATGACAACATCAAAGTCATGATCACAGCACTGGAGATCACGGATTTTTCTAAACTGGTGGATGCTGCATCAAAAGTGGAAAGGGTTAGAATCAATGAACAAAATAGAAGGGAAAGACAGCAGAAGAGGGGTCCGGGTCAGTCTAATGCATTTTCTACTCCCAGTAAGAAGAGTAAGGGTCCTCCTGCTCAGAGTTCAGGACCACCACAGGTCGTGGTCGGCCTCGGGGCCTGCACCACGCTTTACACCTAGGAGAGGCCAGTCCACACCATCAATGGGCAGCTCTCCAGGGACGGTATTTAGGGGACCAGCCCCTGCATCTTCTGCCTGTCAGTACTGTCAGAAGTGGCATAAAGGGGAGTGTTGACGAGTGACCGGTGCATGCTTACGGTGTGGATCGACAGAACACCACATCAAGAATTGTCCGAAAAGGACTACTACTGTTGCTCCAACACAAACTGACAGACCTACTCCTGCACCACAAAGAGGTAGGAAGCCTGGTAAACCTGAGGCAGCTGGTCCATCACTGAGGCCTACATCCAAGTCAACTAAGAGGCCAGACACTAGAACACCAGCCAGGGCTTATGCCATCAGAGCTCAAGAGGAGCAAGATGCCCCGGATGTCATCAGGGGTACGTTTTCCCTCTACAACACTTCTGTACATGCATTGGTGGATCCACGATCCACTCATTCCTACATTTGCATCAAACTACCCATAGAGAGGAGAGTTCCAGTAAAGGAGAGTGATCAAGACATTTTGGTCACAAATCCACTAGGCCACAGTGTGATAGTGAATAAGGTGTATAAAGGTTGCCCGTTGAGGATTCAGGGGTATGAATTCTCGGCAGACCTAATTGAATTGCCCTTCCACGAGTTTGACATGATTTTGGGAATGGACTGGTTGTCACGTCATCAGGCAATAGTTGATTATAAATTGAAGAGAATTTCTCTGAAAACTTCTGAGGGTAATGAGATCATTGTTGTGGGTGAAAGGACAGATTTCCTGTCCAATGTTATCTCAGCTACAGTTGCAAGAAGAATGATGAGAAAAGGCTGTGAAGCTTACCTAGCACACATGGTTGATACTAGGCAAGCTAAGCCAAACCTAAATGATATACCCACAGTAAGAGACTTCCCAGATGTATTTCCTGAAGAGTTGCCTGGTTTACCACCAGAAAGGGAAGTCGAGTTTGCTATTGAGGTAATGCTGGGTATAGCACCCATTTCCATTGCTCCTTATAGGATGGCACCCACTGAATTGAGGGAGTTGAAAACTCAGTTGTAAGAGTTGCTTGATAAGGGGTTCATATGCCCCAGTGTGTCACCATGGGGAGCTCCGGTGCTGTTTGTGAAGAAAAAGGATAGAACTTTGAGATTGTGTATTGATTACTGACAGTTGAATAAAGTAACTGTGAAGAATAAATATCCATTGCCCAAAATTGATGATCTGTTTAATCAGTTGAAGGGAGTCGGTGTATTTTCAAAAATTGACCTCAGATCAGGGTATCATCAGTTGAGGGTAAAGGATGCAGATATGTCAAAAACTGCATTCAGAACTCGGTATGGGCACTATGAATTTCTAGTGATGCCGTTTGGATTAACAAATGCACCAGCAGCATTTATGGACCTTATGAACTGTATCTTCCATCCATACTTAGATCTGTTCGTAGTGGTATTTATTGATGATATTCTGGTGTATTCCAAGACCAGGGAAGAACATGATGAACATTTGAGGATTGTTCTGCAAACCCTGCGAGAAAAGAAGCTGTATGCTAAGTTGTCCAAGTGTGACTTCTGGATGAGTGAAATCTCTTTCCTTGGACACATAGTATCAGCAGAGGGGATTAGAGTGGATCCCAAAAAGATAGAGGCAGTGATGGAATGGAAGCCTCCCAGAAATACAACTGAGGTCAGAAGTTTCTTGGGGCTAGCTGGGTATTACAGAAGATTTGTGAAGGGATTTTCCTTAATAGCTGCTCCAATGATCAAGTTGTTATACAAGAATGTCAGATTTAACTGGAATGACAAATGTCAGGCTAGTTTTGAGAGGTTAAAGGCTATGTTGACAGAGGCACCAGTGTTAACATAGCCAGTGTCGGGAAAGGACTTTGTGGTCTACAGTGATGCCTCACATAATGGGCTAGGGTGTGTATTGATGCAAGAGGGGAAAGTGGTCGCCTATGCTTCCAGGCAGTTAAGGCTACATGAACAGAACTACCCTGCTCATGACCTGGAGTTAGCAGCGATTATCTTCGCACTGAAGATATGGACGCATTATTTATATGGTGAAAAATGCTACATCTATACAGACCACAAGAGTCTAAAATATTTGCCAACCCAGAAGGAGCTCAATCTTAGACAGAGGCGATGGATTGAGTTCCTAAAGGACTATGATTGTGTGATAGATTATCATCCGGGGAAGGCAAATGTAGTTGCTGATGCTTTGAGCAGGAAGTCCATCACAGCTTTAAGATCACTCAATGCCTGTCTGTCCTTAGCTCAAGATGGAGCTATTTTGGCTGAGTTGCTAGTGAGGCCAACCCTACTACAGCAAATATAAGATGGGCAGAAGGTAGATGAAAAAGTAATGGCAATTATGGCTAAAATTCCTAAGGGGAAGGAAACTGAATATGAGGTGAAAGCAGATGGGTGTCTGTATTACAAAGGAAGAGTATGTGTATCAGATAATGGGGAATTGAAAGCCAGTATTCTAAAAGAGGCACATGCCAGTGTTTATGCTATGCACCCGGGGAGCACAAAAATGTATAATGATTTGAAGCCTCATTATTGGTGGCCTGGTATGAAGAGGGATATAGCTGACTATGTGACTAAATGCTTGACATGTCAGCAAGTTAAGGCAGAACATCAAGTTCCATCAGGTTTGTTACAGCCTATAAACATACCTGAATGGAAATAGGACCGGGTCACTATGGATTTTGTTAGTGGTCTACCCGTCACCCAAAGGAAGCATGATGCAGTATGGGTGATAGTGGATAGATTGACGAAGTCAGCACATTTTCTGCCAGTTAGGACTGACTACTCACTGGAGAAGTCGCGATTGTATATCAGTGAGATAGTTAGGCTGCATGGAATCCCACTTTCTATCATATCTGACCGAGACCCAAGGTTTACATCAAGATTCTGGAGGAAGTTGCATGAATCCTTGGGTACAAAACTCCACTTCAGCACAGCTTTTCATCCTCAGACGGATGGGCAATTAGAAAGAGTAACCCAAGTAAACAACTGAAACCAATTGAACTAATGCAAATATTGAACTGAAATGATAATAATAACATGAAATATATGTCTGGTCCTTGAGGATATGCTGAGGAGTTTTGTCATTGAGTTTGAGGGAAGTTGGGATAGATACCTCCTACTGGCAGAATTCGCATACAACAATAGCTACCAAGCTAGCATTCAAATGGCTCCGTATGAAGCACTGTATGGGAGGAAATGTAGAACCCTAGTGTGTTGGACTGAATTGGGCGAAGATAAGCTGGTAGGACCAGACCTAGTGAAACAGACTGAGGAAAAACTGAAAATAATCAAAGCTAACCTGAAGATTGCCTCTGATAGACAGAAGTCTTATGCCGACCTAAAGAGAAAAGAGATAGAGTATGCAGTTGGTGATAATGTGTTTCTCAAAGTCTCACCATGGAAGAAAATATTGAGGTTCGGAAGAAAAGGTAAGTTGAGCCCTAGGTTTATTGACCCATATGAAGTCATTGAACGTGTGGGTCCAGTGGCCTATAGGCTAGCTTTACCACCAGAGCTGGACAAGATCCACAATGTGTTCCATGTGTCTATGTTAAGAAGATACCGCTCAGATCCTTCACATGTCATCTCCATGGAAGAAATTGAAGTACAACCGAATTTGACATATGAAGAAGAACCCATACGGATCCTGGCTCGGGAAGTGAAAGAGTTGAGAAATAAGCAAATCCCACTGGTGAAAGTGCTTTGGAGGCACCACAACACCGAGGAGGCAACTTGGGAAAGTGAAGAGACGATGAGGCAATAATTCCCTCAACTGTTTTCATTAGGTAAATTTCGAGGGCAAAATTTAAATTAGAGGGGAAGAGTTGTAACACCCTCCCTATAGCAATTTCGTATATTTTACTGTTCCGGTGATCGGTGTTGGTCCGGACAGCTAGAATGTCTGGAAAAATATTTAAACTAAAGTGAGGAACTATAATTAACTCAAATATTAATAAGAAAAATTTAGGAAAAAATTTAGAAATAAAATACAACCAAGTTAAATGAGCCGGTGCCCTAGCGATGGGTAACCTAGTGAGAAGTTGCGGTTCTCGCAACTAAGAGCCCTACACCTGGGGGAAAAATTATAAAATAATTATTGGGACTCCAGAGAAGGCTTATTGAGGTTCTTATGGCATTATAATGCCAAGGAAATGCTTAAAAAAATTTTTCAATCAGTACAGACAATTTTGGCCCATAAAGCCAAACGGAGGGCATTTTGGTCATTTCGTCTTCAGAGATGATTTTTGGCCGACTTGTCTAGTTAAGTAAATAATTATTATGACATAAAATGTAAATAAATATTACTAAAAATTGAATTGAAAATGAGTAGAAAAGAAAAGAAAAAAAATGAATTAAATGAGAATTTATAACATCACATGATGTCATTAGTGTGCCTTCACCCAATTACATGGTGACACATGGCATAAACTAACTTAAAAGAGGTCAAATGGGCTGAAAAATGAAGAAAATCAGACTTTTCTTTCTTTCTTCTTCCTCTTGCTGCGAACCATTCCACCATAACCACCATTAACAAACTTCTAAACCTCCATTTCCCTAGCTTTCTTCCACCAAAAGCCCTAGTTGTCTTCATAAAAAATTCACCCCACACCTTAAGGAAGCTTTGGGCAACAAAATTTTGAAGAAAAATTAAAGTTTTGGTTGGCTTGGATTTGAGCTAAAAGAGGTTAGTGACCTAAACCTTGAATTTCACTTAAATTTCATGTTTAAGAACTATAAATGTGTGTAAATGATAAAGAAATTTGATGAAACACCATTGGTATGCTAACCCTAGATTTTGGCAGCCATGGTTAGGGTAATATAATGATGATTTTTGGAGAGCTAACATGCTAGTATTGCTGCCCTTAATGTGTATCTTATAAGTGAAATGATAAATGCAATGATAATGCATGGTTTTGAAATGTTGAGTTAGGGTTTGGGTTGAAGAATGAGACTTTGATCTTGTGATGATGGGAGTAGGTTTTAATGGTCAATTAGTGACCATTTGGTTTGGTTTGAATCAAAAATGAAGTGAATTGGGTTGTGGGATTTGAGGTTGGAGTGGCTGCTTTATGTGACCTGCAGGTTTGGATGTGAGTCCAGCCTATTTGGACTGCCATAACTGAAATTGTAGAGTTCAATTGGTGTTTGGCCAATTGGACATGAAACTAGACACAAAATAGCACAACTTTGGTGAAGAAACCATGCCCATAAAACCAAACCAAGTGGACCAAAAACTTGCTCAAATCTGGGTGACCTGCAGGCTGTTTCTGTAGAATGACCAAATGAATAGTGACTGTTCATTTGACCATAACTCAATGTAGAAAGGTCTAATTGACCTGAAATTTTACCAGCAACAAGCTGAGATATAGACCAACAACTTTCATGAAGAAACCTAGCCCAAATTATGACTAGAACCTATCCAACAATTGAGTTGCAGTCACTGTTCACTGCACTATAGATATGGTCGGCCCTGAAAATTTTCAATCCGTCCAGTTGTGGTTTTTGGACCATAACTTGAGGTACAAAACTTAAAATGGAGTGATTCAAAAAAGGAAATTCAACTAGACAAAATAAGGAACAACTTTCATGTTGATCATTTTTCCAAATTCCCACTGCAACAGTAACTAATGGAATAGTAAATCCAAGGTATAAAAACTGAAATTTCTGCTCAATTAACTTTAAGCTTAGAGATGGTATTGGCAACCAATACCAACAAGTTTATAATGCAAAATGTGGTATGTTGATGATATTTAAACTAATTTACCTATTGCCAATGCAAAAGTCAACATTTTGGTTGGCCAATGAAATGAATAGTAATCATAAAAAGTCAATTTCAAAGAATTACATAAATAAAAAGTGTTTAATGCCCTTGTAGGCCTAATGTGATTGGTTTGGATAGGTTGGCATGCCAATAGGGTTCTGTTAGCAGTACTGCATATGGCTTCATGCCATTCTGTTTTTCATGGCTTTCCATGCCATTCCGGGACATAATAGTCTTTGGCTATGATATTGAGTTGTTATACTCGGGTTTAATCCCCAATAATTATTACAGCTTATTAGCTGTTCTGTTGCACACCGGGAGGCACAATGTGACCGATGGTGTGATGGTCCGAGGTACTTAGTACCCAGCACCAGTATACCCGTTTATCCAGTCCAGTCAACTAGTATAGGTTACTCGGGCAGTGTTAATAAATCTTACCAAACTTCAATTGAATAATATTGCAATAAATATTTGAAATTTAGTCCACCCAAAAATGTAAATATACATTTTGCACACATGTTTTATTTTATTTTATTTTATATTGTCGCCACTAAGCAGAATTGCTTAGCGCGTCGCTTTTGCCACGCAAGTGTGCATCGAGACATAGCCGGGAGTCCAGCAGGCCTCATACAGGTGAGCCTTCATATCCGCACTCGAGTTCGTGAGTCACCTCACATTGCAGTGCATTTGGTAGGACATTAGGCCACTTTTGATATTTTGATGTTTTGATATTTTGTATTTTGTAACCTTCTGTAATGTATATTATAAATTCATGTAATTATGCTTTTGATGTAAGTATCTATGGAATATGTTCAGTAATAAATTGAGCATTTTTCATTGAGTTGATTGTGTTTTGAATTGAATTGAATTTTTGAGACACTGAAGTGAATTGAGAAATTATTGAGAATATATTGGAGGTTGATTGAGAATAATGTGATGATATTATTGGAAGTGTTTTTAACAGGTTTAGAAGAACTGTTTTTCCAATTTATAGCCGGCACTCTGCCGGATTTTCTATAAAATTTGTGAAAAAATTTAGATTTATCAAAAATTATAAATAAATGTATTAAAAAGGATTAATTGAAATTGAAACATGAGTTGGTGTTCCGACACACTGAGTGGCATAACTTGCTCGGCTACACTGCAGACGGGTAAGGGGTGTCACATCAATGGGATATAAAAAGGGCCATAGTGGACAGATTTCTCCACTTAAAGTCATTCATTTCTTTTTCTTGCCGAATTGTTCCACTCCCACAAAACTCCATTGCCACACCTTGCATGGAGCTTCACTCTACCATGATCAAGCCCTAGTTCCTTCAAAAGTTCTTCATTAAACTTAGTCTACACAACATGGGAAAGCTTTACGCAGCAAGAAAAAGAGAAAATTTCAAGGTTAGCAAGCTCCAAACAAAGGTTAGTGCTTAATCTTTTCATTTTCCTTCAATAATCCTTGTGTTGAGCTTTGGGTAAGTTGAATTGCTAAGAAAAATTGAGGAAATGATGAGTATTGGTGAACCTTAGTATTGGCAGCCATGGAAATGCATGGTTAGTGACTTATTCTTACACTTAATGGATGGGAATTAAGGTTGATTAACTCAAATGGAAGTTGTAGTAGGTTAATGTTCAAGTATGGGCATGTTAGTGCTTGAATTAAGGGTTAGAAATGGGACCTTGATGCTTTAGCAAACTGCCATGTTTGGCAGCCTATAATATCATGAATTTGTGTGTTCACATATGAAGTTTATTAATGAAATATGATAGTGTTAAATTATGGGCAGCATGTGTAGTTGATATTGAGGTATGAGTATATGGAAGTGTATGTATAATATTGATATTGAGGTATTTTGAATTTTGGTGGAAGTGAATGTTGAACTTGAATGGTGTATTGTGTGCATTGAGCACTTGAGTGTTCTACCCAAAATGCTTGTTGGAATTGTATACAATATATATAGAAGTGCCATGATTAAATGTTGAAGTATTAGGAGGAGGAGGATTGTCAAAATTGAGAGTGTAATGTTCAAATGCAGTTTGTGTATGTTGGCAGCACCTAAATTAGGTCATAAGTGCAAAACTGTGAACCCAATTGGTATGAGGCCAAAGGGGGGTGAAACTAGACACAAAATGGGCCAACTTTCATATAGAAATGTTGCCAAAATTATGCCTAGAAACTAACCTTAAGAATGACCATTCGGAATGGCAACCTTGCAACCCAGATTTTTTACCATATAAACAGTAGTCATTAGGATGACCATAACTCACACAAAACAGGTCCAATTGACCTGAAATTTTTACCATGGATAGCTTAGACATAGAGCTACAATTATTATGAAGACATCAAAGCCCAGAAATGGCCAGAACCAAGTCAAATAGCTTGCACAAGTTCGGGAACCAAAACTGCCAGAACTAAAAGTGACCTAAAAATTGACCAAATTTTGCACTAAAGGTGCAATCTGTCCAGCTTTAGTAAATTGACCATATCTTGGTCTATACAACTCAGAATAACCTGAAATTTTGCTCAGAGTGCAATAAGACATAGAGCTACAATTCTTATGAAGTCACCAAAGCCCAGAAATGGCTAGAACCAAGTCAAATAGCTTACACAAATTCGGGTACCAAAACTACCAGAACTAAAAGCGACCTAAAATTGATCAAATTTTGCACTAAAGGTGCAATCTGTCCAGTTTTAGTAAATTGACCATATCTTGGTCTATACAACTCAGAATGACCTGAAATTTTGCCCACAGTGCAATAAGACATAGAGCTACAATTTTGCTTCTTTGACCAGAAGCTAAAAGCCAAGAGAAATAGGTCTTTAAGCTAGACCAATTTAGCACACAAAAATTGAGAATTTGACATTTACAAAAAATGATGCTTGAAGTAATTTGGCAATGAATGCCAACTTGTAAAAATAGTAAATTGCATTATATTGACAGCATATTGAATTGTAAATTGTGACATGTTGATACTAGAATTAACTTATGCATGATGTATAAAAAGGTCAACATTTCCATTGACTAGTGAATTGTATAATGACCAGTAAACCCTAAAAATAAATATTTAATCTTGTATTATGCCCTAGTTTGCCTAGTTGACTAGTTTGGATAAGTTGGCATGCCAATAGGATTCTGACAGCTGTTTTGTAAATGACTTTATGTCATATTGTGTTTTATGGCTTATTATGCCATACTATGATTTTAATAGCCTATGACTATACAGATTGTGTTATTATACTCGGCTTAATGCCTTATTGATTATATGGCTTTTTAGCCACACTATTTGCACACCGGGAGGCACTTTGTGACCAATGGTGTGATGGCCCGAGGTACTAGATACCCAGTGCTAGTATATCCGTTTATCCAGTCTGGTCAGTGTATATGCTACATGGGCAGTCAATTAAAACATTATTCAATTCAAGTAGCTAAGTTAAGTATGATGAAATTTCAGTACAATTAATTTAAGTATTGAATGAATGAGTAAAAGAGATTAGCAAAAGAAACATAACAAAAATATAAATTGCAGAACCGTAGAGACTTGAAATACAATACAGTTAGAATAATTTGTATACTCAGTAGTATTACTGAAAAGTTATAAACTAAGCACTTCCAAAGAGGAACAAACTAGTATATAAGATCGTTGATACTAGAAATACTATACCAAATTAAATTGATTCATGAGTATCCGAATTATGATTTATTTCTTTCTTTATTTGTATATATTATTTCTTATTATACTATTGCACCACTAAGCAGAAATGCTTAGCGCGATGGAATTGTTTCCTCACGCAGGTACTGAAGGTAAAACCAGTAGACTGTCGACTGAGATTTTTGGAGTCCAGATCTGCAGAAGTGTCAGAAGAGTTCAAGATTATCACCTCCTTAGCAATGCATGTAGATAGGGCTCATTTTAAGCATGTTTTCTAATCTGTACATTATAATTACTACTTATATTGTAATGTGAATTAGTAACTGTAATTTCATTTATATATCCTATACTTGATAAATTTATGTACTTAATTATATAAGTTAATGAAGTATAAGAATTCTAATATTTAAATTGATTATCTAATCATAATGATTCTGAATGAGATTGAATTTGAGAAATTTTGAGACTGAATCTGAGTTTGAGAAACTGATGAGAACGCTTTGAGATAATCTGAGTTATAAATTTGAGCATTTATTGAAATTATTTTTGGCAGGTTCAGAAGAACTGTTAATCCAAATTAATGCTGGCACTCTACTGGATTGTCATTAAAACTTTTGAATTTTCTAAATTAGTCAGATTTTGATAAACAGTAAAAATAGCCTAAACCTCAGATAAAGTTTTTGTACAAGTAAATTTAGAACTATAATGAAATCAGAAAAGATCTGATGCTACGGCACTCTGTGTGACACGCCTTGCTTGATTACACTGTAGTCAGGTGAGGGGTGTTACATTGCCCATCGCTGGCTCAATCCAGTTTGTAAGTTATTCGATATTTCTTTCGGATTCTTGACCTAATTATTTAACCTGCTTAACAATTCTTTTCTATGATATTCTCTTTTCCACTGTGTTCGCAATGGTCCTAAGTATCCTCGAGTCACATTTTTCGATTCGAAATTTGAGTTTAGACTGACCTCACAGTCACTTTCTAGGAAGGTCACCCATCACTGTGACTCCCAGCTCATTTAACTTCTTGTGTTCTATTTTTTTTATTTATACTTAACTATTTGACAATTCATAACTATTTGTGTTTAGGGCTTATCTAGGTGTCTTAGATGTGGTTCTAATTCTCTTAATTGTCCAGATCGACACGGGTCACTGGAAGAGTAAAATGTACCAGGCTATGCCAATAGGGGTGTTACAATTCTCACCCCTCCCCCCCCCCCCCCCTTAAAATAAATTTCGTCTCAAAATTTTACCTGGTATCAGTCTCTGAACAGCTGTGGGTGCTATCTCCTCATGTCATCCTCTCGTTCCCAAGTAGCCTCCTGGCCTAAATGATGGTTCCACAGCACTTTCACTAACGATTTTTTCTTGTTCCGTAGCTGCTTCACCTCATAAGCCAGAATCTCTATGGGTTCTTCCTCATATGTGAGGTCTGGATTCACTTCAATTTCTTCCACTGGTAGTACATGAGATGGGTCAGATCTATACCTCCTCAACATTGATACATGGAAGACGTTATGTATCTTCTCCAACTCTGGAGGTAGTGCTAAATGGTATGCCAAAGGACCCACTCTCTCCAGAACCTCATATGGCCCGATGAAACGAGGACTCAGTTTCCCCTTTCTACCGAATCTCATAATTTTCTTCCAAGGGGAAACCTTGAGGAATACTTTCTCACCCACTATATATTTAATATCCCTTCTCTTCATATCAATATAGGACTTTTGACTATCTGATGTAGCTTTGAGTCGATCTCTAACCAATCTAATTTTCTCCTTAGTCTGCTGAATAATTTCAAGCCCAATCATCTTTCTTTCGCCTACCTCATCCCAACACAACGAGATTCTACATTTTCTGCCATACAAAGCTTCATATGGAGTCATCCCAATGCTTGATTGGTAGCTGTTGTTCTAAGCAAACTCAATCAAAGGCAAGTGTGTGTCCCAACTACCCTCAAACTCTATCACACAAGCCCATAGCATATCCTCCAAGATCTGAATTACTCTCTCAGACTGGCCATCTGTCTGTGGGTGGAATGTCGTACTGAAGTTCAATCTAGTTCCTAGGGCTCTCTGAAGACTACCCCAGAATCTAGAAGTAAACCTAGGATCTCCATCTGATACAATGGAATCTAGGAGTTCCTAGGGCTCTCTGAGTTCTATATGGTGTTATGGAGATTGGGTCCACACCAGGCATAACATTAATTTCAAATTGGACTTCTCTTTCCTGAGGCAATCCTGGCAACTTATCATGGAACACATCCGAAAAGTCACATACAGTACGGATGTCTCTCAGTACTGGACTCCCCACTTGGGTGTCTATCACATGTGCTAAGTATGAAGGAACGGAAGCGTGAAAAACACAAGTTTATACTATTGAATTCAAAAATTTTCACCTAGGGTCACATGCATCATGCAAGATTTATTTTTATCTATTTGATTTCAATGATAAAAAACATATTAAAACTCTTTTAATATGTTTTTGGATATGTATTTGCCATTTAAGATTTTAAAATTAATCAGATTAATTTTAGAACCCTAGATTAAATCAAGAACGATTACACTAACCTCTTGATGCACTGCAGCGTGTCTGCGCCTTTGAGATTCATCTTCAGGACACCAGATGTTGTCCCTCTAGCTTGTCCACACCAAGAACACCTATGGCAGCCCTTGAACAGCCTCTAAAGCTTTTTCTATTAATTAGAAATTCAAGTTCTGCCTTTTAAGAGATTAGAGATGTAAACAGGACACTAGAAACAATTTCTAGTGTTCTTAATTCAAGAGATTGATGGCTAATCTCTTTGAATTGATGAGAGATGAAGAGAAATAGCTGGAGAGGCTCAATGTGGCGTGACAAATGAGAGGAGAGGCTGCTGGTTGTGTTTTCTTTTCATAACCACACTTAAATAGCTAGGTTAACACATTAAACCCTTGCCACATGTCACCCTTTGATTAGCTCTAGGTTTAAGTGACCCAATCACATTGTGCCAAGTGTCAAACCTATATTTAATCTTGATTTTAATCATCTTACATGATTAAAAAACATTTGGCAAGCTTATGTGTTATGCCATGTGTCACCATCTCATGGTGCCACGTGTCACACTGCAAAATGACCAAAATGCCCCTGTGTCTTAATTTTGAGTTCTTAACCCAAAACAATTATTTTCTTCTTCTAATTAATTTATATCAAATATAAATTAATTAATTAATCTCTATTAATTAATTTCTCATCAATTAAATTCATATTTAAACACTTTAAATATAAATTTAATTTATACTACACATCCAAAAATCTAGATTTGGTTTCAAGTCATGCTAGGGACTTTGCAATTTAATTGCAAACCAAACCTATTTAATTAATCAATTAAACTCTTTAATTAATTAATTAAATCATATTTAAATAGGTGATAACTTGTGTATGTGTGTGACTTACTAGGCTCATCACTAATTGGCAATGAGACATGATATCAACTCTTAATATCATCAGAACTCTTTCTTACCATAAATGATTTCTCTAAATCATTTTATGAACCTCATAGACCATGGTTAACACCTAGCATAGCATGCCATGGCCACCCAATTAGTAATAAGGTTTACCTTAAATGAACCTATAATCATATGTTACCATGCACTAGAATCTCTCTGTTACAAAATCCCAACTCAAGCTAGAGTCATGGTTTATGTCAAACTCCATTTGCTATGAATATTATGTTATCTTTTAATTCCAGTTCTTGATTAAATAGATTTTCTCATCAGAAACTCTTTTATGAATAAATCTATATGTCCTGGCCAGGAACTTGAAACATCAAGAACAATTAAATGAACATAGGATTTTATCTCTATTTACTTAGAGGAACAGATTCCATCTTGATCAACACCTACCTCCATATATAACTAGTAGGAGCCAACACATGCCCATATACCCATACATAGTACAAGTATGAAAGCGAGATCAAACTCAAACTACCTATATACAAGATAACTGTGCTATCTCAGTCTAAAGATTATATGCACTTGATATGATTTATGACAAAACATTGACAAGAGTAAACTCCATGTGCTTGTCATAAGTGTCACTGTTCGACCTACTTATCATTTATAAGTGCCTATCATGTTTGTTATATGGCATGAGACTCACCATTCCATCTTATTTATATCTCATATAAATAACTTGGGAACAAACATGAATACAATCTTTATGGATAAGTCATGTCCTTATTATGAAGTATCCTCGATTGTGAACCTATTTATGATACTTTGTGCTAGAAATATTGTCACTCATATTCTTAACAACTTAAGAATAATATTTCTAACAAAATATCAATGGACCTTTTCTATTACACATAAATATATTATGTAAACGGAAAAGTGGAAATGCCTTTTATTAATAAAAATATATACAAGATACATACTAAATGATATGCTCTAGGGCATACTACTAACAATCTCCCACTAGCACTAGAGCCATTCATTACAATACCTTAGACCCATCTTCTCAAGATGTCGGTCTAGCGAGCTTGTGACAAAGGCTTAGTGCATGGATCGGTTGAATTTTTTCAGCTGATGTTATTTTTCTGCATGGTTATATCGCCTTTGCCCAACTATATGTCTGATAATGTGGTAGTGCCTTTCTATGTGTTTGGATTTTGGGTGAGACCTTAGTTCCTTAGCCTGTATGACTGCTCCATTATTGTCACATTAGCGGAGCTAGCGACTCAATGGAAGGAACTCTGTAAGTTCTGTCACAAACTTCTTTATCCAAACAACTTCCTTTGCGACATCGATGCGGCAATATACTCGGCTTACGTAGTGGAATCTGCAGTCGTGCTCTGTTTGGAACTCTTCCAACTGACTGCACCTCCATTACAAATGAACACATATCCAGAGGTAGACTTTCTATCATCGATATCTGATTGGAAATCAGAATCAGTATAACCATCCAATTGCAAGTCTCCACCTCCATAAATCAAGAATAAATCCTTAGTTCTTCTCAAGTACTTAAGAATATTCTTGACAGCTATCCAGTGTTCCAAAACTGGATTGGATTGATACCTGCTAGTCAAACTAACAGCATATGCGATATTCGGCCTAGTACACAACATTGCATACATTAAACTTCCAATAGCCGAAGCACATGGAATCCTGGCCATCTTATCTCTTTCTTCAGGTGTCTTTGGAGACATCTCTTTAGAAAGATGGATACCATGTCTCACTAGTAACAATCCTCTCTTGGAATCAAGCATGTTAAACCTCTTTAACACCCTTTCCAAGTATAGACTTTGGGATAAACCAATTATTCGTTTCGCTCTATCTCTATAGATGCGAATCCCAAGAATATAGGTTGCCTCCCCTAAGTCTTTCATGGAGAATGTATTTGACAACCATACCTTTATAGTCGTCAACATACCTGTGTCATTACCCATCAACAGTATGTCATCCACATATAAGACAAGGAAAGTGATAGCACTGTCACTAACCTTCTTATATACACATGGCTCATCCTCATTTTTGATAAAACCAAAGGATTTAATGGCTTCATCAAAACGGATGTTCCAACTCCTCGAAGCTTATTTCAACCCATAAATGGATCGCTTTAGCTTGCATACCTTGGAACCATCTTGGGATTCAAAACCCTTAGGTTGTTCCATGAAAATGTTTTCTTCAATGTATACATTGTGAAACGATGTTTTGACCTCCATCTGCCAAGTCTCAGAATCATAGTATCACATTGCTAATAAAATCCTAATTGATTTAAGCATGGCAACAGGCGAGAAAGTCTCCTCATAGTCTATTCCTTGCCTTTGGCGGAACCCTTTCGCTACTAGCCTTGCCTTATAGGTCTCTACCTTTCCATCAGAACCAATTTTCTTCTTGAAAACCCATTTGTTCCCTATAGGTACAATACCTTCAGGTGGGTTAACAAGATCCCAAACTTGATTCTTATACATGGAATCAATCTCGGATTTCATAGCATCAATCCATTTTGAAGAGTCTATATCTGATATAGCTTCTTCATAGGTAAGTGGATCATCTCCATGATCTACTTCTTCATGAGTAGACAACTCTTGTTCTTCTTCATAAAGAAAACCATATCTCACTGAAGGGTGAGATACCCTGGTTGTTCTACGAGGAACAGCTGTAGATGTTTCATTAATGGGTATTGGTTGACTAGATGGATCTATATCCATCTGATCTGTTGGTTGGTCAGAATTCTCCAATTCTAACTCTATTTGCCTTCCTTTGCTTCCTTCTTGAACAAACTGTTGTTCAAGAAATGTGGCATCTCTACTTATTACAACCTTTTGTGAAGTAGACAAATAAAAATAATATCCAAAACTATCTTTTGGATATCCAACAAATCGACCTTTTTCTGATCTGGTCTCCAATTTATCAGTGTTGACTTTTGATATAATTTGGACAACCCCAAATCTTAACATGCTTAAGACTTGGTTTTCTTCCATGCCATATCTCATAAGGTGTGGAAGAAAGCGATTTTGATGGAATCCTATTCGGAATATACAAAGTGATTCTAATGCAAATCCCCAAAGGAGATTGGCATATCGGTATAGCTCATCATACTACGTACCATATCCAATAGTACGATTTCTCCTCTCGGATACACCATTTAGCTATGGCGTTCTGGAGAGTCGGTGAAAACAATGCCATGCTCTCTCAAGTATTCATCAAATTCAGTACTCAAATATTCACCTCCACGATCTGATCGAAGAGCTTTAATACTCTTTCCTGTTTGATTTTCTACTTCAGATTTAAATTCTTTGAACTTTTCAAAGGATTCATGTTTGTATTTCATCAAATACAAATACCCAAACCTTGATTTATCATCGATAAAGGTAATAAAATAATGAAAACCCCTCTAGCCATTTCTTTAAAGCGGACCACATACATCACTATGTATTAGTTCCAAAATATTTTCACTCTTAGCCCTTGTCCAACAAAGGGTGATCTAGTCATTTTGCCTTGAAGGCAAGATTCACAAGTTGGAGTAGGCTCGAGCCCAATGAGGATAGAATCCCCATTTTCTCCAATTTTGCAATCCTATCTTCTGACATGACATAACCTTAAGTGCCAAATATATTTTGAACTTGAGTTGTTTTACACCATGGCATTGTATTCTTTTAGATCACTTGCATTCATTTTGTGTTTGTCATTATTATCCAAATAATAAAGACCATCATTCATATAACCGAACCAACATATTTATTTCCAAAATAAATATTGCAAACATCATCTGTGAACTGAAATTCATAGCCATTTCTAGTCAAACTAGATATAGAAATGATGTTCTTAAAAGCATCAGGTACATATAAAATATTATCCAAACACAAAACATGTCCAAACATGTAAAAAGATTTAGATCCTATGGCTAAAGCTTCAACATTGAGCCATTGCCAATCCGAACTCTAATATCTTGAGAACGCAAGTCGTTACTATTTGCTAGTTCTGCATATCATTAGAAATGTGAGCGGCACGATATCTAAAACCCAAGTGTAGATGAACTATAAGGATCATCAGAATCTAATTATCACGATATGGACATACCTTCCGAAGGTGTATCCTTCTTGTCCTTCGGAGAAGCAAGATACTCTGGGCAGTTCCTTTTCCAATGCCCATCCTTTTGGCAGTGGAAACACTTTCCTTTGCCTCCATCAACTTTAGTCTTCCTTTTCTGTTTAGCTATTTTCTTGGAAGGACCAGGAATCTGAGGTTTCTTTTTCTTATTGCCCTTCTTCTTGTTGGACTTTCCAGTAGAAGAAGATGCAACCAAAGCTACCTCTTTTCCTTTATTGCCTGGCATATTCTTTTAGGCAATAACCAGCATGTTGAGTAAACCAGCTAAGGTGCATTCCTGTTTAGTCATATGGAAATTTGTCACAAAATTCCCAAAAGACTCAGGAAGGGACTGAAGGATCAAATCCATTTGTAGTTGGAAATCCATGTTGAAGTCAAGATGTTCCAACTGCTCAATCAGTCGAATCATCTTGTGGACATGATCCCCAACATTCTGTCCCTCGGACATCCTCATATGGAATTCTTTGTCTAGATATCTCATACCTAGCATTCTGCTGTGCTCACTATACAACTCTTGTAGGTGAAGGAGGATCTCACTCGCACTCTGCATGTTCTCATGTTGCTTCTGTAACTCATTACTCATGGAAGCAAGCATATAACACTTAGCTCTCATATCATGCTCCTTCCACTTGTCCAAAGTTTCATGTTCCTCTTGTGTGGCCTCTGGAGGTAAGGGATCAGGAACATTTGAATCTAGAACATATCCTATATGTTTAAGGTTTAGGACAAGTTTCAAATTTCTTAGCCAATCAGACAGATTAGGTCCTGTCAACCTATTGTGATCAAGTATGCTTGCAAGGATATTGGATGGTGGTGGTTGTTTTGTGCTCATTTTTATCAGAAAATTAAGTGCAGAAAATAACCAGATTAATTAGTAAATGTATCATGTAATTAACCAAAATGATTATGGTCTTTTAATCAAATTGGTCCTCCCACTAACTTAGCGAATCCTACACTTCCAAAGTAGAAAACGGAAATCCTAGTTGGATGGATTTCTAGTGGGTGATTGAATTCTTATAATTCTATTGATCATCCTCAGGTACATCCATTATTGGAATTACAATAAACTATAAGTGAGCAACTCTTTACCCATCACATCTCATGTGAGGTTCAATCCTTTACCTAGCCCCTAATGCTCAAAATCTCAGGTACATCCATTATTGACTTATCTTGCATTAGTTAAGTTGATCCCATTGAGCCAGTAATTATGCAAATAATTTTAATGTCCTCAGGTACATCCAATATTGGCCACTAAACCATTTACATATTTACAACATCTCATGCTTAACAATTATTCTTAAGAAAATCTCTTAAATAAATTGCATCTTATGCAACTATTTAAAATTTCTTAAAATAATTGCCCCAATGGAGGGCCTATGTTATAATTACTTTAATTATAGCATTTCCAACTTAATCATTTGTTTGGAAGATTTTATGGTCATTCTATTTACTATTAAGGTCTCACTTTGCACATTATCCATTTAGCATGCATATATCATATAATTGCATACATTCCCATACATCTCATGCATTCATGGATAAGCGATAAATATGGTATGATCATGGACTTTCTAAGGGATTCAATTGAGCCACTAAGAATTGAATTGGGGCATTCATAGGTGCATTTCATTCATTCATTTTACAAGAGTTGCTGAAGGAGTACATAATCAACACTTGATCTTGAATTCCTCCCACTGGTCCCACCAATGCTCTTGACCTCCTTGAACTTCTTGCAATCCAATATTACATAGTAATCCTTGGCATACCAAGGCGAATTTACAAGAACTTAAATAAATGAAATTACAACCCAAAAATTATTACAAACTTAATAATACATGCCCAAAATAAATTAAAATAAATTAATTAATTTACAATCCCAAAGAAACATAAAAGAAATAAATCCAATCACATTGGTCTTTTATAGTCCATGATCATCCATCATGCATATCACTATTTAACAATTAAATAAAACATACATACTTAAATTAAATTGAATATCTCATATTCAACTTAAAAATCTAGATTTGAATATGATTCAAATAAATTTAAAATTTCAAATTTGAATCTCATTCAAACAAATTTAAAAATTCAGATTTGAATCACATTCAAACAACTTTAAAAATTCAGATTTGAATCACATTCAAACATTTTTTAAAAAATCAGATTTGAATCACATTCAAACCTTTTTTAAAAAATCAGATCTGAATTTTATTCAATCAATTTTAAAAAATCAGATTTAAATATGATTCAAACAACTTTAAAAATTCAGATTTGAATCACATTCAAACAACTTTTAAAATTCAGATTTGAATCACATTCAAACAATTTTTAAAAATCTGATTTGAATCATAATTTAATTGTGTGATTAAAATTCTAATTAAACAATTTAATTAGACATAAAATGGATCTTAGATAATACGACAATTGCACATTCACCATCCATTTACCTTTGCACACCATTGTGATGCATCAACCATGCGCACCATGGTGTTCATCATTTGTGCCGCCACCTTGACTTTGCAACCAGCAATAAACTTTTGATCTCATGATCAAACACACAATTAAATCATATAAACATCAATCTAAATGGCAAATATAGTGGCTCTGATACCAATTGAAGGAACGGAAGCGTGAAAAACACAAGTTTATACCATTGAATTCAAAAATTTTCACCTAGGGTCACATGCATCATGCAAGATTTATTTTTATCTATTTGATTTCAATGATAAAAAACATATTAAAACTCTTTTAATATGTTTTTGGATCTGTATTTGCCATTTAAGATTTTAAAATTAATCAGATTAATTTTAGAACCCTAGATTAAATCAAGAACGATTACACTAACATCTTGATGCAATCGCAAATGTCTGCGCTTTGAGATTCATCTTCGTGACACCGGATGTTGTCCCTCTAGCTTGTCCACACCAAGAACACCTATGGCAGCCCTTGAACAGCCTCTAAAGCTTTTTCTATTAATTAGAAATTCAAGTTCTGCCTTTTAAGAGATTAGAGATGTAAACAGGACACTAGAAACAATTTCTAGTGTTCTTAATTCAAGAGATTGATGGCTAATCTCTTTGAATTGATGAGAGATGAAGAGAAATAGCTGGAGAGGCTCAATGTGGCGTGAAAAATGAGAGGAGAGGCTGCTGGTTGTGTTTTCTTTTCATAACCACACTTAAATAGCTAGGTTAACACATTAAACCCTTGCCACATGTCACCCTTTGATTAGCTCTAGGTTTAAGTGACCCAATCACATTGTGCCAAGTGTCAAACCTATATTTAATCTTGATTTTAATCATCTTACATGATTAAAAACATTTGGCAAGCTTATGTGTTATGCCATGTGTCACCATCTCATGGTGCCACGTGTCACACTGCAAAATGACCAAAATGCCCCTGTGTCTTAATTTTGAGTTCTTAACCCAAAACAATTATTTTCTTCTTCTAATTAATTTATATCAAATATAAATTAATTAATTAATCTCTATTAATTAATTTCTCATCAATTAAATTCATATTTAAACACTTTAAATATAAATTTAATTTATACTACACATCCAAAAATCTAGATTTGGTTTCAAGTCATGCTAGGGACTTTGCAATTTAATTGCAAACCAAACCTATTTAATTAATCAATTAAACTCTTTAATTAATTAATTAAATCATATTTAAATAGGTGATAACTTGTGTATGTGTGTGACTTACTAGGCTCATCACTAATTGGCAATGAGACATGATATCAACTCTTAATATCATCAGAACTCTTTCTTACCATAAATGATTTCTCTAAATCATTTTATGAACCTCATAGACCATGGTTAACACATAGCATAGCATGCCATGGCCACCCAATTAGTAATAAGGTTTACCTTAAATGAACCTATAATCATATGTTACCATGCACTAGAATCTCTCTGTTACAAAATCCCAACTCAAGCTGGAGTCATGGTTTATGTCAAACTCCATTTGCTATGAATATTATGTTATCTTTTAATTCCAGTTCTTGATTAAAAAGATTTTCTCATAAGAAACTCTTTTCTGAATAAATCTATCTGTCCTGGCCAGGAACTTGAAACATCAAGAACAATTAAATGAACATAGGATTTTATCTCTATTTACTTAGAGGAACAGATTCCATCTTGATCAACACCTACCTCCATATATAACTAGTAGGAGCCAACACATGCCCATATACCCATACACAGTACAAGTATGAAAGCGAGATCAAACTCAAACTACCTATATACAAGATAATGTGCTATCTCAGTCTAAAGATTATATGCACTGATATGATTTATGACAAAACATTGACAAGAGTAAACTCCATGTGCTTGTCATAAGTGTCACTGGTTCGGCCTACTTATCATTTATAAGTGCCTATCATGTTTGTTATATGGCATAAGACTCACCATTCCATCTTATTTATATCTCATATAAATAACTTGGGAACAAACATGAATACAATCTTTCTGGATAAGTCATGTCCTTATTATGAAGTATCCTCGATTGTGAACCTATTTATGATACTTTGTGCTAGAAATATTGTCACTCATATTCTTAACAACTTAAGAATAATATTTCTAACAAAATATCAATGGACCTTTTCTATTACACATAAATATATTATGTAAACGGAAAAGTGGAAATGCCTTTTATTAATAAAAATATATACAAGATACATACTAAATGATATGCTCTAGGGCATACTACTAACAAAGTATGCTTCACACCCCTTTCTGATCATCCTTCTGGCCAATGCAGCTGAAATGATGTTTGGTGGCAGCAACTGCCTCTCCCCATGTATTACTACATCACCGTACATAGGGAGACCAAAAGTGACTGTCTTCAGTCTATAGTCAATCATGGCGTGATGCTTGGCTAACCAATCCATGCCCAAGATGATATCATAATCTCTAAAGGGCATTTCAATCAAATCTAACAGAAAAGTGTATCCTTGGATCACCAAAGGACAATCTCTATACATTCTATTGACCTGGACCTCTTGTCCTAACAGACTAGTTAGTAGCACTTCAAAATCCATTTTAGCTCACGGAACTGCAAGGGAACTAACTAAGCTAGCACTAACATATAAGTAGATTGAACTCGGATCAAACAGTACAAATACACCTTGATCAAAGACAGAGAATGTACCGGCTACAATATCAGAAGTCTCAGCCTCTTCCCGCTGTCTCATCGTGTAAACTCTGGCTGAAGCACTCCCTTGTGATGACTGGCTAATAGTAATTTGACTGCTAGAAGCAATGCCTCTACCTCTGCTAACAGGTTGTGAACCTCTGGTAGCATAACTCTGAATAGATCCCTCAGCAGTAGAAGGAGCTAGCCCAAATTTGCTGGCACTGGTGTAGTCCTTAGCGAGATGCCCCGTACCTCCATAATTAAAGCAAGCTCCTGTTGCCCAATAGCATTCTCCCCCACAAATCTTGCCACATGTCTCACAGGGGCGGGGAGGATATGAACCCTGTCGATCACGACTGATCTAGGGTCTCTGCTCGAGAATCGCCTTCCGAACCTTTCACCTCTACCTCTATTTGGTCCCCAAAATTTTTTCTTCTTTCCAGATGTACCACTGGGACTTTGCTCTACTGATTTTTCCCCTTTATCTTTCTCTAATTTCTTAGTCTTCTCTAATTTCTCTTTCACTGGTGTCGCTTCTAATTCAATCCTTTTAAATTCAAGTGCCTGAGAGATGAGCTCAAAGAAGTTACTATGTCTGAATCCCACTATTTGCATCCTCAGACTGGGCTTCAATCTGGTCTCAAATCTCTTGCGCCTTTCTTTGCTGGTTGATAGGAGACTCCCAACATAGTGGCTTAAATGGGAGAACTCCCTCTCATGCTCTACCACTAATCTGTTGCCTTGCTTCAGACATAAAAATTCTTGTAGTTTCTGATCCACATATGCATCTGGGACATATTTCTGCCTGAACTCTCTGATGAAGTCATCCCATGTCAATACTGGCAGTTCTGCCAAGCTGTGAGGGATGGTCTACCAGCAGTCATACGCATCTCCTTGTAGTAGCGATACCGAATACTCAAATTTCAGTTCATCTGGGCAGTGTAGCTTCATAAACACTCGATCCATTCTCTCTAGCCACTGCTCTGCCTCTAAAGGGTCTACTGTACCCTTGAATTCTATCACCCAATATTTCAACATCTTGTCATACTATCTGACTGGAGCCTGAGGTTGCACCACAGGAGTCTGGGGTGGAGCTTGAGTAGGCATATGCCCAGCCATCTGTTGAAACATTGCAGCCATCTGTTGGGCAAATTGTGTAGGAAACTACGGCATTTATAGGGCCAGTGCCACTGACCCACTGACATTTTAGAGAGCTGGGGCTTTCCCTTGGGCCTCAGCCTCTACCGACTGTTCAATAGAACGATCCCCTTCTTCCATTTCAGATTGGAGTTAGGATATCTCCTGAACAAATAACACAAGGAGATTTCCCTCTGTTAGTTCATATTTATGATGTAATGCACTGTATGTAACAAATAAGGACACTGAGCAGTTGTACTTATCAAAGAAAGACACAAATTTACAAGTCAAAACTTACTTCAAAAATTTCGCTCGGATACCACTAAAACATGTCACACCTTACCCCTCTGTAAGGCATAACATGATCCTGTAGAATACCTAATGAACTACCGAACTTCACCTACCAATAACTCATTAAGTACCCTACAAGGGATTTTAAAACCATTTTCTTACTTTTTAGAAGTGGTGAGCTTTTTCTTACATTTAATAGAAGTTTAAAAAGTAGTTCAAATTTTTGTCTATTTTATTTTTACACAAATTTTTGGAAAAATTTCGACAGAGCGCCATCTATATTTTAAGAAAACAATTATTCAAAAACCTGTAAAAACACTTCCAATATCTCATTTCATCAAATCAAATACTACCATAACACTAAATAACTTCATTCATTTTTTTCATTAAAGTAAAACCAAATTACATTCATCATCCAAAATATACATGAGAAAATCCAAATTAATTTTATTACAAACTCTATACAACTGCTCATGACTAGTTTATACATGTACATATAGTTACATACACAAATATAAACTTTACAATCGGGGTATAAAATTATACCTGATAAAACCTCAGGGATGTAGCTCCAAGATCCTCAGTAGCTCACTTTGCTGCTCCTTTAGTCTCTCTATCTAATACAGCAATAACAACCATCACTGAGTATTATGACTCAGTGGTGCACAACATACTGAAATAACATTTTATGCATAATTCAAATCACATTTATTCAAATATGATACTGAACAAGAATAACAGATACAAAACATGATTTATAAATTTTTAGTCCAAACAATCTCATTTAGGAAGTCTCAAAATGAATTTTATAAAAACACACAGTTATATCATGCCATTCAAAACAATATTCATCTCAATAGCCAGAGGCTTATGAGAAATCACAAGGCTAGCTAGCTCAAACTATGGGTACCCATTCAAATTTCTTCCTCTACTGGCACACACCTCAGCACTTTAGCCAGAGAGGGAATCAAAATTCAAAACTATTTCCTCCCACTAGTCATGCTAGTGAGGTATTCAAATATATGGTCATGAAACTATGATTTCAAAACTGTCTTAGCAATTTACTAAACATTTATTGCCATTTCAAACACATACAAGTAAACTTTCAACAATTTAAGTCAAAAGCATAATTTACATTTCAATCATCATTTTGCAATATAAGTAAACCACAAATCATTGCATGCACTTTGCAAAGAAATTTGAAATAATGCTTATGTTGTGCACAAACCTTATGCGAGTCGCCTCTTGGCCTTGAGTCGATACCTCGAGTCGATACCTCGAGTTATTTCCCAGTATTCTTTTCAACTGAAACACACAGTTTTACAGTGTTTCAGTATCATAATTTATCATAAGTCCAAAAATAAATTCAAATCCTTTTATATCTAACTATAATATGCTTAACTTGACGTTCTTTAAAATTTATATTTCGGGGTTACTATTCATGACACTATCCAAGTCAATTTGTTGACTTTTTAATGCTTAATAAGTAGGGGAATTTTAATTTGACCCACATACCACATTTTAGTTACCTAATTTGTTGGTTTTGTTTGTTTTCTCAAACTTCAAGTTTTTTAGGTGAAATTTTCAAAATTTCAGATTCGGTTCCCTGTTTTGCACTGTTCCACTGGTCAAGTTGCTGTGGTAATTTGGCTAAGTTTTCTTTATAGAAATTGTTCCTTATTGTCTTAACTTTATTTCCCCTTTTAAATCACTCCATTTGGAGTTTTTTAGCCCTAGTTACGACCATTTGAACGTAGCTGGCCAGATTTGGTGTTACCCAGAATTCTGGGCATTTCCTAGATTTTGGCAATTTTTGTGGGTTAATTGCAGTGTGAGTTTTTGGATAGGTTATGGTCAAAATTTGAGTTTGTTTACTATATGAAAGTTGTAGGGCTATGTCTCAGCTTTCTATCGGTATAAAATTCAAGTCATTTGGACCTTCCTAGACCAAGTGATGGTCATTTACGTAACTACTATTCATTTGGTCATTTTAGTATAGGTCAATGAGCCCAATTCCAGATTTGGCCTAATTGTTCACTAAGTTATGGCCACTTTCTGGGTATGATTCCTAAATGAAAAATGTGCCATTTTGTGTATAGTTTCATTTCCAATTAGCCTTAGACCAATTAGGTTGGTAAATTTTCAGTTTTAGTCCTTGAAAGAGACCTAGGTCAAGCTGCCTACAGACTGACCCTAACCAATCCGAATTGAAACTTATTTCCAACAATTCATACACACCAGAAATGGTCACAATTGACCATTTCTCAACTCAAGTAAGGTCAACTACATCATTTGACCAATTCTCAACTTTTTCTCTAATTTCTTCAAAATGCTCAAACCCTAATTACCTAAATTTCAACTCTAATGCAATTTAAAGTGTATATTCATGATCTATACACCTAATTCACTTCAAATAATCATTCAAAACCATCAAATTCATTCATTTCAAACCCTAACCCTAGCTAGCTGAAATTCTTGTTCGGTCCCTCAGCAATTGTTTTTGTTTGATTTTACACAATTTCTAAGTTAATTAAACTAGAACATAAACATTTAACTACAATTTCCAAGTTTAGATTACTAACCTTGTTTAGAAAAAATTTCCTCTTCTCAACTCTTTGATTCCCTTCTTCATTTTGCTCCTAAGTTACTTAGCAAGTTCCAAAGATAAGATTTAATGGAGGAATTTATGGATTTAGTGATTGGGTTTAGGGTTTCTCAAGCTCAAAGTGGGCTTCAATGGAGTTTGAGAGAGAGAAGTGAGGGAGAGATGGGGCGGCTGGTTTAGTGAGGCAGAAGATGAAATTTTTCTTTTCTTTTTTTTTTTTTTAACTTTATTAAGACATAATTATCCCAAATTTCAATTTTTAAATATTAGATTTATTACATCATGCTTATGTCATGCATGATGTAAATAAACCTTTTTCTTTTTCTTTTTCTTTTTTCTTTTGTATTTATTTTTTCATTAGTTCTTTAATTTAATTCTTGATCCCAAAATTTTCTTTTCTCTGATTTTATTAGACAGTTAGGTTAGGAGTCAGCTCTAGGGGCGAATTGACCAAATTGCCCTTGCTGGTTCAATCTGGTTTACAAGTTATACGATATTTCTTTCGGATCCCTGACCTAATTATTTGACCTGCTTAACAATTCTTTTCTGTGATTTTCTCTTTTCCATTGTGTTCGCAATGGTCCTAAGGACTGCGACATCACATTTTTCTGTTTGAAATTTAAGTTTAGACTGACCTCGCAGTCACTTTCTGGGAAGGTCACCCATCGCTGTGGCTCCCGGCTCATTTAACTTCTTGTGTTCTTTTTTTCTTATTTATGCTTAACTATTTGACAATTACTAATAATTTGCGTTTAGGGCTTATCTAGGTGTCTTAGATGTGGTTTTAATTCTCTTAATTGTCCGGACCGACACCGGTCACCAGAACAGTAAAATGTACCAGGATATGCAAATAGAGGCGTTACAATTCCCCCCCCCCCCCCTAAAAATAAATTTTGTCTTGAAATTTTACCTAGTATCAGTTTCTAAACAGTTGTGGGTACTGTCTCCTCATGTCCTCCTCTCGTTCCCAAGTAGCCTCCTAGCCTGAATGATGGTTCCATAACACTTTCACTAATGGTATTTGCTTGCTCCGTAGCTGCTTCACCTCATAAGCTAGAATCTCTATGGGTTTTTCCTCATATGTGAGGTCTGGATTCACTTCAATTTCTTCCACTAGTAGTACATGAGATGGGTCAAATCTATACCTCCTTAACATTGATACATGGAAGACGTTATGTATCTTCTCAAACTCTGGAAGTAGTGCCAAACGGTATGTCAAAGGACCCACTCTCTCCAGAACCTCATATGGCCCGATGAAACAAGGACTCAGTTTCCCCTTTCTGTCGAATCTCATGATTTTTTTCCAAGGGGAAACCTTGAGGAATACTTTCTCACCCACTGTATATTCAATATCCCTTCTCTTCAGATCAATATAGGACTTCTGACGGTCTGATGTAGCTTTGAATCGATCTCTAACCAATATGATTTTCTCTTTAGTCTATTGAACAATTTTAGGCCCAATCATCTTTTCTTCACCTACCTCATCCCAACACAATGGGATTCTACATATTCTGCCATACAAAGCTTCATATGGAGGCATCCCAATGCTTGATTGGTAGTTGTTGTTGTAAGCAAACTCAATCAAAGGCAAGTGTGTGTCCCAACTGCCCTCAAACTCAATCGCACAAGCCCATAGCATATCCTCCAAGATCTGAATTACTCTTTTAGACTGGCCATCTATCTATGGGTGGAATGCTGTACTGAAGTTTAATCTAGTTCCCAGGGCTATCTGAAGACTACCCCAGAATCTAGAAGTGAACCTAGGATCTCCGTCTGATACAATGGATACTGGCACTCCATGTAGGCTCACTATCTCATCAATGTACAACTTGGCCAATCTTTCTAAATTGTAGTCCATCTGGATAGGCAGAAAATGAGCAAACTTGGTCAGTCTGTCAACAATGACCCATACTGTATCATGGCTCTTCCGTGTCCTCGAAAGTCCTATCACAAAATCCATAGTTATTCTCTCCCATTTCCATTCCGGTACTGGTAGTGGATGTAACAAACCAGCTGGTACTTGATGTTTTGCCTTCACTTGCTGACAAGTTAGGCATTTGAAAACAAATTCTACTACATTTCTTTTCATACCCATCCACCAGTAGTGCTCTTTCAGCCCTCTATACATTTTTGTGCCACTAGGGTGCATAGTAAAAGGAGACTCATGTGCTTCCTTCAAAATGATTTGTTTCAAGTCAACATCATTAGGAACACACATTCTACCTTGGCGTAGCAGTAGACCGTCATCTCTTACTGAGAATTCTGGTTTCTTGCCCTGTCTGACTTTTTTTTAACAGCTTCTGATACTTCTGATCATTCTGAGCAGCCATTCTGATCTGATCAATCAACACTGGCTGTACATGCAATGCAACTGCTGTCTGCCCCTCATCATTAATCTCTAAGCTGGCATGCAATACTCTCAACTCATATACCATGGATAAGGAGTAACCCGTAGACTTGCCATAGTCTTACGACTTATGGCGTCAGCCACTATATTAGCTTTCTTTGGCTGATAGTCTATCAGACAATCATAGTCTATCAGACAATCATAGTCTTTCATCAACTCTAACTATCTCTTCTATCTCAAATTCAACTCTTTCTGAGTGCCCAGATACTTCAAACTCTTATGATCTGTGTAGATGTAACACTTCTCCCCATACAAATAGTGTCTCAAGATCTTAAGAGCGAACACAATAGCTGCTAGCTCCAAGTCATGTGTCGGATAATTCCTCTCATGCGATTTCAGCTGGCGTGATGCATAGGCAATGACATTCCACTCTTGCATTAGTAAACAGCCTAACCCATTGTGAGAAGCATCACTGTAAACTGTGTATTCTTTACCTGGAGTAGGTAAAGTAAGGACTAGAGCTTCGATCAAATATTTCTTTAACTCATCAAAACTCTGTTGACATTTATCCGTCCACTGAAATTTCACATTTTTTTGAAGTAGCTTAGTCAATGGATATGCCAACATGGATAACCCTTTTACAAATCGGCTGTAGTATCCAGCTAAACCTAAAAAACTGTGAATCGCTGTGATATTTCTGGGTGGTCTCTAATTAAGGACAGCTTCTATCTTACTTGGATCTACCTTGATGCCCTCTGCCATTACTATGTTCCCCAAGAAGGATATATCCTTCAGCCAAAATTCACACTTCGACAATTTGGCGTATAGCTGTTTCTCCCTCAAATTCTGCAGTACAATCCGCAGATGTCTATCATGCTCTTCTGCACTCCTCGAGTAGACCAATATATCATCTACGAATACCTCAACAAACTGGTCGAGGTATGGTCTGAAGATAGTGTTCATCAGATCCATATAAGCAGATGGAGCATTAGTTAACCCGAATGGCATGACCAAGAACTCATAATGGCCATAGTGGGTTCTAAAGGCAGTTTTAGGAATACTCTGCTCTTGTACTTTTAGTTGATAATAACCTGATCTCAGGTCAATCTTAGAGAACACAGTTGCACCCCTCAACTGATCAAACAAGTCATCAATGCGGGGCAATGGATATCTGTTCTTTATTGTCAACTTATTCAACTGCGAATATTTAATACATAAATGGAGAGCGCCATCTTTCTTCTTAACAAACAACACTGGCACTCCCCAAAGTGACACACTAGGGAGGATAAAGCCCTTGTCAAGCAGCTCTTGCAACTGTACTTTTAACTCTTTCAGTTCTGCTAGTGTCATTCTATATGGTGTTAGGGAGATTGGGTCTACACCAGGCATAACATTAATTTCAAATTGCACTTCTCTTTCCAGAGGTAATGCTAGCAACTCATCAGGGAACACATCCGAAAAGTCACATACAGTAGGGAAGTCCCTCAGTACTAGACTCCCCACTTGGGTATCTATCACATGTGCCAAGTATGCTTCACACCTCTTTCTGATCATCCTTCTGGCTAGTGCAGCCAAAATGATGTTTGATGGCAGTAATCGCCTCTCCCCATGTATTACTACATCACCATACATAGGGAGACCAAAAGTGACTGTCTTCAGTCTACAGTCAATCATGGTGTGATGCTTGGCTAACCAATCCATGCCCAAGATGATATCATAATCTCTAAAGGGCATTTCAATCAAATCTGACAGAAAAATGTGTCCTTGGATCACCAAAGGACAATCTCTATACATTCTATTGACCTGGACCTTTTGTCCTAACGGACTAGTTACTAGCACTTCAAAACCCATTTTGGCACACAGAATCGCAAGGGAACTAACTATGCTAGCACTAACATATGAGTGGGTTGAACTCGGATCAAACAGTATAAATACATCTTGATCAGAGATAGAGAATGTACCGGCTACAACATCGGAAGTCTCGGCCTCTTCCCGCTGTCTCATCGTGTAAACTCCAGCCGAAGCACTCCCTTGTGCTGACTGGCTAATAATACCCCGACTGCCAGAAGCATTACCTCTACCTCTACCTCTTCCTCTGCTAACCGGTTGTGAACCTCTGGTAGCAGAACTCTGAATAGATCCCTTAGCAGTAGTAGGAGCTGGCCCAAATCTACAGGCACTAGTGCAGTCCTTAGCAAGATGGCCCATACCTCCACAGTTAAAGCAAGCTCCCGTCGCCCAATAGCATTCTCCCCCATGAGTCTTGCTACATGTCTCACAGGGGCAGGGAGGATATGAACCCCTGGTCGACTGCTGACCAAATCTAGGGGGTCTCTATCCAGAGAATCTGCCCCTTTCGAACCTTCCACCTCTACCTCTACTTGGTCTCCTAAATTTTTTCTTCTTTCTAGATGTACCACTAGCACTTTGCTCTACTAATTTTTCCCCTTTATCTTTCTCTAATTTCTCAGTCTTCTCTAATTTCTCTTTCACTGGTGTCACTTCTAATTCAATCCTTTTAAATTCAGGTGCCTGAGAGATGAGCTCAGAGAAGTTACTGTGTCTGAATCCCACTACTTGCATCCTCAGATTGGGCTTCAAACCAGTCTCAAATCTCTTGCACCTTTCTTTGCTGGTAGACAGGAGACTCCCAGCATAGTGGCTTAAGCGGGAGAACTCCCTCTCATACTCTGCCACTGATCTGTTGCCTTGCTTCAGACTTAAAAATTCTTGTAGTTTCTGATCCACATACGCATCTGGGACGTATTTCTATCTGAACTCTCTGATGAAGTCATCCCAGGTCAATACTAGTAGTTCTGCCAAGCTGTGGGGGATGGTTTTCCACCAGTCATACGCATTCCCTTGCAGTAGCGATACCAAATACTCAAATTTTAGTTCATCTGGGCAGTGCAGCTTTTTAAACACTCGATCCATTCTCTCCAGCCACTGCTCTGCCTCTAAAGGGTCTACTATACACTTGAATTCTGTTGCCCCATATTTCAACAGCTTATCATACTGTCTGACTGGAGCCTGAGATTGCACCACAGGAGTCTGAGGTGGAGCTTGAGTAGGCATAACCCCAGCTATCTATTGAAACATTGCAGCCATCTGTTGGGTAAATTGTACAGGAAACTGCGGTATTTGTGAGGCCGGTGCCACTGACCCACTGACATTTTAGAGAGCTGGGGCTTCCCCTTGGGCCTCAGCCTCTACCGACTGCTCAACAGAGCGATCCCCTTCTTCCATTTTGAATTGGAGTTAGGATATCTCTTGAAAAAATAACATAAGGAGATTGTCCTCCGTTAGTTCATATTAATGGTCTGATGATAGTGTTCATCAGATCCATATAAGCAACTGGAGCATTAGTTAACCCGAATGGCATGACCAAGATCTCATAATGGCCATAGTGGGTTACAAAGGCAGTTTTAGGAATACTCTGCTCTTGTACTTTTAGTTGATAATAACCTGATCTCAGGTCAATCTTAGAGAACACAGTTGCACCCCTCAACTGATCAAACAAGTCATCAATGCGGGGCAATGGATATCTGTTCTTTATTGTCAACTTATTCAACTGCGAATAGTTAATACATAAATGGAGAGTGCCATCTTTCTTCTTAACAAACAACACTGGCACTCCCCAAAGTGACACACTAGGGAGGATAAAGCCCTTGTCAAGCAGCTCTTGCAACTGTACTTTCAACTCTTTCAGTTCTGCTAGTGTCATTCTATATGGTGTTAGGGAGATTGGGTCTACACCAGGCATAACATCAATTTCAAATTGCACTTCTCTTTCCAGAGGTAATGCTAGCAACTCATCAGGGAACACATCTGAAAAGTCACATACAGTAGGGATGTCCCTCAGTACTAGACTCCCCACTTGGGTGTCTATCACATGTGCCAAGTATGCTTCACACCCCTTTCTGATCATCCTTCTGGCTAGTGCAGCCGAAATGATGTTTGATGGCAGTAATCGCCTCTCCCCATATATTACTACATCACCATACATAGGGAGACCAAAAGTGATTGTCTTCAGTCTACAGTCAATCATGGTGTGATGCTTGGCTAACCAATCCATGCCCAAGATGATACCATAATCTCTAAAGGGCATTTCAATCAAATCTGACAGAAAAGTGTGTCCTTGGATCACCAAAGGACAATCTCTATAGATTCTATTGACCTGGACCTTTTGTCCTAACGGACTAGTTACTAGCACTTCGAAACCCATTTTGGCACACAGAATCGTGTTAGTAGTATGCCCTAGAGCATATCATTTAGTATGTATCTTGTACATATTTTTATTAATAAAAGGCATTTCCACTTTTCTGTTTACATAATATATTTATGTGTAATAGAAAAGGTCCCTTGATATTTTGTTAGAAATATTATTCTTAAGTTGTTAAGAATATGAGTGACAATATTTCTAGCACGAAGTATCATAAATAGGTTCACAATCGAGGATACTTCATAATAAGGACATGACTTATCCAGAAAGATTGTATTCATGTTTGTTCCCAAGTTATTTATATGAGATATAAATAAGATGGAATGGTGAGTCTCATGCCATATAACAAACATGATAGGCACTTATAAATGATAAGTAGGCCGAACCAGTGACACTTACGACAAGCACGTGGAGTTTACTCTTGTCAATGTTTTGTCATAAATCATATCAGTGCATATAATCTTTAGACCTGAGATAGCACAATTATCTTGTATATAGGTAGTTTGAGTTTGATACTGCTTTCATACTTGTACCGTATGGGTATATGGGCATGTGTTGGCTCCTACTAGTTATATATGGAGGTAGGTGTTGATCAAGATGGAATCTGTTCCTCTAAGTAAATAGAGATAAAATCCTATGTTCATTTAATTGTTCTTGATGTTTCAAGTTCCTGGCCAGGACAGATAGCTTTATTCAGAAAAGAGTTTCTGATGAGAAAATCTTTTTAATCAAGAACTGGAATTAAAAGAGAACATAATATTCATAGCAAATGGAGTTTGACATAAACCATGACTCCAGCTTGAGTTGGGATTTTGTAATAGAGAGATTCTAGTGCATGGTAACATATGATTATAGGTTCATTTAAGGTAAACCTTATTACTAATTGGGTGGCCATGGCATGCTATGCTATGTGTTAACCATGGTCTATGAGGTTCATAAAATGATTTAGAGAAATCATTTATGGTAAGAAAGAGTTCTGATGATATTAAGAGTTGATATCATGTCTCATTGCCAATTAGTGATGAGCCTAGTAAGTCACACACATACACAAGTTATCACCTAATTAAATATGGTTTAATTAATTAATTAATTATGATTTAATTAATTAATTAAAGAGTTTTATTGATTAATTAAATAGGTTTGGTTTGCAATTAGTTTGCAAAGTCCCTAGCATGACTTGAAACCAAATCTAGATTATTGGATGTATAATATAAGTTAAATTTATATTTAAAGTGTTTAAATATGAATTTAATTAATGAGAAATTAATTAATAGAGATTAATTAATTAATTTATATTTGATATAAATTAATTAGAAGAAGAAAAATAATTATTTTGGGTTGAGAACTCAAAATTAAGACACAAGGGCATTTTGGTCATTTTGCAGTGTGACACGTGGCACCATGAGATGGTGACACATGGCATAACACATAAGCTTGCCAAATGTTTTTTAATCATGTAAGATGATTAAAATCAAGATTACATATAGGTTTGACACTTGGCACAATGTGATTGGGTCACTTAAACCTAGAGCTAATCAAAGGGTGATATGTGGCAAGGGTTTAATGTGTTAACCTAGCTATTTAAGTGTTGTTATGAGAAAATAAAATACAACCAGCAGCCACACTCCTTGGTCATGCCATTTTGCAGCCCTCCCTCTATTCTTCTTCATCTCTCATCAATTCAAAGAGATTAGCCATCAATCTCTTGAATTAAGAACACTAGAAATTATTTCTAGTGTCCTGTTTACATCTCTAATCTCTTAAAAGGCAGAACTTGAATTTCTAATTAATAGAAAAGGCTTTAGAAGCTGTTCAAGGGCTGCCATAGGTGTTATTGGTGTGGACAAGCTAGAGGGACAACATCTGGTGTCCTGAAGACGAATCTCAAAGGCGCAGACACGCTGCAGTGCATCAAGAGGTTAGTGTAATCGTTCTTGATTTAACCTGGGGTTCTAAAATTAATCTGATTAATTTTAAAATCTTAAATGGCAAATACAGATCCAAAAACATATTAAAAGAGTTTTAATATGTTGTTTATCATTGAAATTAAATAGATAAAAATAAATTTTGCATGATGCATGTGACCCTAGGTGAAAATTTTTGAATTCAATGGTATAAACTTGTGTTTTTCACGCTTCCGTTCCTTCAATTAGTATCAGAGCCTCTATATTTTCCATTTAGATTGTTTATTATATGATTTAATCGTGTGATTTGATCATGAGATGATTGATCCATTGCTGGTTGGATCAAGAGGTGTGGCGGCATGCTTGATGAACTCCAATATGGTGCGCATGGTTGTTATTAAATTCTGCAATTGTTGCATGATGAAAGGTTCATCATATGACTAATTAAAATGTTTAATTAGGATTTTTAATCACACAATTAAATTATGATTCAAATAAAAAATTTTAAAAATTTTTTGAATGTGATTCAAATCTGAATTTTAAAAGTTGTTTGAATGTGATTCAAATCTGAATTTTTAAAGTTGTTTGAATCATATTTAAATCTGATTTTTTAAAATTAATTGAATAAAATTCAGATCTGATTGTTTAAAAAATGTTTGAATGTGATTCAAATCTGATTTTTTTAAAAAATGTTTGAATGTGATTCAAATCTGAATTTTCGAAGTTGTTTGAATGTGATTCAAATCTGAATTTTAAATTTGTTTGAATGAGATTCAAATCTGAATTTTTAAATTTATTTGAATCATATTCAAATCTGGATTTTTAAGTTGAATATGAGATATTCAATTTAATTTAAGTATGTATGTTTTATTTAATTGTTAAATAGTGATATGCATGATGGATGATCATGGACTATAAAAGACCAATGTGATTGGATTTATTTCTTTTATGTTTCTTTGGGATTGTAAATTAATTAATTTATTTTAATTTATTTTGGGCGTGTATTATTAAGTTTGTAATAATTTTTGGGTTGTAATTTCATTTATTTAAGTTCTTGTAAATTCACCTTGGTATGCCAAGGATTACTATGTAATATTGGATTGCAAGAAGTTCAAGGAGGTCAAGAGCATTGGTGGGACCAGTGGGAGGAATTCAAGATCAAGTGTTGATTATGTACTCCTTCAGTAACTCTTGTAAAATGAATGAATGAAATGCACCTAGGAATGCCCTGATTCAATTCTTGGTGGCTCAATTGAATCCCATAGAAAGTCCATGATCATACCATATTTACTGCTTATCCATGAATGCATGAGATGTATGGAAATGTATGCAATTATATGATATATGCATGCTAAATGGATAATGTGCAAAGTGAGACCTTAATAGTAATTAGAATGACCATAAAATCTTCCAAACAAATGATTAAGTTGGATATGCTATAATTAAAGTAATTATAACATAGGCCCTCCATTGGGGCAATTATTTTAAGAAATTTTAAATAGTTGCATGAGATGCAATTAATTTAAGAGATTTTCTTAAGAATAATTGTTAAGCATGAGATGTTGTAAATATGTAAATGGTTTGGTGGCCAATATTGGATGTACCTGAGGACATTAAAATTATTTACATAATTACTGGCTCAATGGGATCAACTTAACTAATGCAAGATAAGTCAATAATGGATGTACCTGAGATTTTGAGCATTAGGGGCTAGGTAAAGGATTGAACCTCACATGAGATGTGATGGGCAAGGAGTTGCTCACTTATAGTTTATTGTAATTCCAATAATGGATGTACCTGAGGATGATCAATAGAATTATAAGAATTCAATCACCCACTAGAAATCCATCCAACTAGGATTTCCGTTTCCTACTTTGGAAGTGTAGGATTCGCTAAGTTAGTGGGAGGACCATTTTGATTAAAAGACCATAATCATTTTGGTTAATTACATGATACATTTACTAATTAATCTGGTTATTTTTTGCAGTTAATTTTCTGATAAAAATGAGCACAAAACAACCACCACCATCCAATATCCTTGCAAGCATACTTGATCACAATAGGTTGACAGGACCAAATCTGTCTGATTGGCTAAGAAATTTGAAGCTTGTCCTGAACCTTGAACATATAGGATATGTTCTAGATTCAAATGTTCCTGGTCCCTTACCTCCAGAGGCCGCACAAGAGGAACATGATACTTTGGACAAGTGGAAGGAGCATGATATGATGGCTAAGTGTTACATGCTTGCTTCCATGAGTAATGAGTTACAGAAGCAACATGAGAACATGTAGAGTGCGAGTGAGATCCTCCTTCACCTACAAGAGTTGTATGGTGAGCACAGCAGGAATGCTAGGTATGAGATATCTAGATAGTTATTCCGTATGAGGATGTCTGAGGGACAGAATGTTGGGGATCATGTCCACAAGATGATTCGGCTGATTGAGCAGTTGGAACATTTTGACTTCAACATGGATTTCCAACTACAGACGGATTTGATCCTTCAGTCCCTTCCTGAGTCTTTTGGGAATTGTGTGACAAATTTCCATATGACTAAACAGGAATGCACCTTAGCTGGTTTACTCAACATGCTGGTTATTGCCCAAAAGAATATGCCAGGCAATAAAGGGAAAGAGGTAGCTTTGGTTGCATCTTCTTCACTGGAAAGTCCAACAAGAAGAAGGGCAATAAGAAAAGAAACCTCAGATTCCCGGTCCTTCCAAGAAAATAGCTAAACAGAAAGGCAAGACTAAAGCTGATGGAGGCAAAGGAAAGTGTTTCCACTGCCAGAAGGATGGGCACTGGAAAAGGAACTGCCCAAAGTATCTTGCTTCTTTGAAGGACAAAAAGGATACACCTTCGGAAGGTATGTCCATATCTTGTTATTTAGATTCTGATGATACTCATTGTTCATCTACAGCTTGGGTTTTAGATACTGGTGCCAGTTCTCACATTTCTAATGATATGTAGGAACTAGAAAACAGTAGCAGCTTGCGTTCTCAAGATATTAGAGTCCGGATTGGCAATGGCTCAACTGTTGAAGCTTTAGCCATAGGATCTAAATCTTTTTACATGTTTGGACATGTTTTGTGTTTGGATAATATTTTATATGTACCTGATGCTTTTAAGAACATCATTTCTATATCCAGTTTGACTAGAAATGGCTATGAATTTCATTCATCGATGATGTTTATAATATTTATTTTGGAAATAAATATGTTGGTTCAGGTTATATGAATGATGGTCTTTATTATTTGGATAATAATGACAAACACAAATTGAATGCAAGTGATCTAAAAGAATGCAATGCCATGGTGAAAACCAACTCAAGTTCAAAATATATTTGGCACTTAAGATTATGTCATATTGCAGAAGATAGGATTGCAAAATTGGAGAAAATGGGGATTCTATCCTCATTGGGCTCTGAGCCTACTCCAACTTGTGAATCTTGCCTTCAGGGTAAAATGACTAGATCACCCTTTGTTGGACAAGGGCTAAGAGCTGAAAATATTTTGGAGCTAATACATAGTGATGTATGTGGTCCATTTAAAGAAATGGCTAGAGGGGGTTTTCATTATTTTATTACCTTTACTGATGATAAATCAAGGTTTGGGTATTTGTATTTGATGAAATACAAACATGAATCTTTTGAAAAGTTCAAAGAATTTAAATCTGAAGTAGAAAATCAAACAGGAAAGAATATTAAAGCTCTTCGATCAGATCGTGGAGGTGAATATTTGAGTACTGAATTTGATGAATACTTGAGAGAGCATGGCATTGTTTCTCAGCTGACTCCTCCAGGAACGCCACAGCTGAATGGTGTATTTGAAAGGAAAAATCGTACCCTATTGGATATGGTACGTAGTATGATGAGCTATACTAATATGCCAATATTCTTTTAGGGATTTGCATTAGAATCAGCTTTGTATATTCTGAATAGGATTCCATCAAAATCACTTTCTTCCACACCTTATGAGATATGGCATGGAAGAAAACCAAGTCTTAAGCATGTTAAGATTTGGGGTTGTCCAGCTTATATCAAAAAGCTGAACACTGATAAATTGGAGACCAGATCAGAAAAATGTCGATTTGTTGGATATCCAAAAGATAGTTTTAGATATTATTTTTATTTGCCTACTTCACAAAAGGTTGTGATAAGTAGAGATGCCACATTTCTTGAACAACAGATTGTTCAAGAAGGAGGCAAAGGAAGGCAAATAGAGTTAGAATTGGAGAATTCTGACCAACCAACAGATCAGATGGATATAGATCCATCTAGTCAACCAATACCCATTGATGAAACATCTACAGCTGTTCCTTGTAGAACAACTAGGGTATCTCACCCACCAGTGAGATATGGTTTTCTTCATGAAGAAGAACAAGAGTTGTCTACTCATGAAGAAGTAGATCATGGAGATGATCCACTTACCTATGAAGAAGCTATATCAGTTATAGACTCTTCAAAATGGATTGATGCTATGAAATCCAAGATTGATTCCATGTATAAGAATCAAGTTTGGGATCTTGTTGACCCACCTGAAGGTATTATACCTATAGGGAACAAATGGGTTTTCAAGAAGAAAATTGGTTCTGATGGAAAGGTAGAGACCTATAAGGCAAGGCTAGTAGCGAAAGGGTTTCGCCAAAGGCAAGGAATCGACTATGAGGAGACTTTCTCACTTTGTTGCCATGCTTAAATTAATTAGGATTTTATTAGCAATAGTGCATACCCCGATTATGAGATTTGGCGGATGGATGTCAAAATGCCTTTTCTCAATGGATACATTGAAGAAAACATTTTCATGGAACAACCTAGGGGATTTGAATCCCAAGATTGTTCCAAGGTATGCAAGCTAAAGCGATCCATTTATGGGTTGAAACAAGCTTCGAGGAGTTGGAACATCCGTTTTGATGAAGCCATTAAATCCTTTGGTTTTATCAAAAATGAGGATGAGCCATGTGTATATAAGAAGGTTAGTGACAGTGCTATCACTTTCCTTGTCTTATATGTGGATGACATACTGTTGATGGGTAATGACACAGGTATGTTGACGACTATAAAGGTATGGTTGTCAAATACATTCTCCATTAAAGACTTAGGGGAGGCAACCTATATTCTTGGGATTCGCATCTATAGAGATAGAGTGAAAAGAATAATTGGTTTATCCCAAAGTCTATACTTGGAAAAGGTGTTAAAGAGGTTTAACATGCTTGATTCCAAGAGAGGATTGTTACCAGTAAGACATGGTATCCATTTTTCTAAAGAGATGTCTCCAAAGACACCTGAAGAAAGACATAAGATGGCTAGGATTCCATATGCTTCGGCTATTGGAAGTTTAATGTATGCAATGTTGTGTACTAGGCCGGATATTGCATATTTAAAGTGTTTAAATATGAATTTAATTAATGAGAAATTAATTAATAGAGATTAATTAATTAATTTATATTTAATATAAATTAATTAGAAGAAGAAAAATAATTATTTTGGGTTGAGAACTCAAAATTAAGACACAGGGGCATTTTGGTCATTTTGCAGTGTGACACGTGGCACCATGAGATGGTGACACATGGCATAACACATAAGCTTGCCAAATGTTTTTTAATCATGTAAGATGATTAAAATCAAGATTACATATAGGTTTGACACTTGGCACAATGTGATTGGGTCACTTAAACCTAGAGCTAATCAAAGGGTGATATGTGGCAAGGGTTTAATGTTTTAACCTAGCTATTTAAGTGTTGTTATGAGAAAATAAAATACAACCAGCAGCCACACTCCTTGGTCATGCCATTTTGCAGCCCTCCCTCTATTCTTCTTCATCTCTCATCAATTCAAAGAGATTAGCTATCAATCTCTTGAATTAAGAACACTAGAAATTATTTCTAGTGTCCTGTTTACATCTCTAATCTCTTAAAAGGCAGAACTTGAATTTCTAATTAATAGAAAAGGCTTTAGAAGTTGTTCAAGGGCTGCCATAGGTGTTCTTGGTGTGGACAAGCTAGAGGGACAACATCAGGTGTCCTGAAGACGAATCTCAAAGGCGCAGACACGTTGCAGTGCATCAAGAGGTTAGTGTAATCATTCTTGATTTAATCTAGGGTTCTAAAATTAATCTGATTAATTTTAAAATCTTAAATGGCAAATATAGATCCAAAAACATATTAAAAGAGTTTTAATATGTTGTTTATCATTGAAATCAAATAGATAAAAATAAATATTGCATGATGCATGTGACCCTAGGTGAAAATTTTTGAATTCAATGGTATAAACTTGTGTTTTTCACGCTTCCGTTCCTTCAAATCGTAAGGGAACTAACTATGCTAGCACTAACATATGAGTGGGTTAAACCAGGATCAAACAGTATAAATACATCTTGATTAGAGATAGAGAATGTACCGGCTACAACATCGGAAGTCTCGGCCTCTTCCCGCTGTCTCATCGTGTAAACTCCAGCCGAAGCACTCCCTTGTGCTGACTGGCTAACAATACCCTGACTGCCAGAAGCATTACCTATACCTCTACCTCTTCCTCTGCTAACCGGTTGTGAACCTCTGGTAGCAGAACTCTGAATAGATCCCTTAGCAGTAGTAGGAGCTGGCCCAAATCTGCGGGCACTAGTGCAGTCCTTAGTAAGATGGCCCATACCTTCACAGTTAAAGCAAGCTCCCGTTGCCCAATAGCATTCTCCCCCATGAGTCTTGCCACATGTCTCACAGGGGCAGGGAGGATATAAACCCCTGGTCGACTGCTGACCAGATCTAGGGGGTCTCTATCTAGAGAATCTACCCCTTTCGAACCTTCCACCTCTACCTCTACTTGGTCTCCTAAATTTTTTCTTCTTTCTAGATGTACCACTGGCACTTTTCTCTACTAATTTTTCCCCTTTATCTTTCTCTAATTTCTCAGTCTTCTTTGATTTCTCTTTCACTGGTGTCGCTTCTAATTCAATCCTTTTAAATTCAAGTGCCTAAGAGATGAGCTCAGAGAAGTTACTGTGTCTGAATCCCACTACTTGCATTCTCAGATTGGGCTTCAAACAAGTCTCAAATCTCTTGCACCTTTCTTTGCTGGCAGACAGGAGACTCCCAGCATAGTGGCTTAAGCGGGAGAACTCCCTCTCATACTCTGCCACTGATCTGTTGCCTTGCTTCAGACTTAAAAATTCTTGTAGTTTCTGATCCACATACGCATCTGGGACATATTTCTATCTGAACTCTCTGATGAAGTCATCCCAGGTCAATACTGGCAGTTCTGCCAAGCTGTGGGGGATGGTCTTCCACCAGTCATACGCATTCCCTTGCAGTAGCGATACCAAATACTCAAATTTTAGTTCATCTGGGCAGTGCAGCTTTTTAAACACTCGATCCATTCTCTCTAGCCACTGCTCTGCCTCTAAAGGGTCTACTATACCCTTGAATTCTGTTGCCCCATATTTCAACAGCTTGTCATACTGTCTGACTGGAGCCTGAGATTGCACCACAGGAGTCTGAGGTGGAGCTTGAGTAGGCATAACCCCAGCTATCTATTGAAACATTGCAGCCATCTATTGGGTAAATTGTGCAGGAAACTGCGGTATTTGTGAGGCCGGTGCCACTGACCCACTGACATTTTGGAGAGCTGGGGCTTGCCCTTGGGCCTTAGCCTCTACCGACTGCTCAACAGAGTGATCCCCTTCTTCCATTTTGAATTGGAGTTAGGATATCTCTTCAACAAATAACACAAGGAGATTTTCCTCTGTTAGTTCATATTTATGATGTAATGCACTGTATGCAACAAATAAAGACATTGAGCAGTTGTACTTATCAAAGAAAAGATACAAATTTACAAGTCAAAACTTACTTCAAAAATTTCGCTCGGATAGCACTAAAACATGTCACATCTTACCCCTCTATAAGGCATAACATGATCTCGTACAATATCTAATGAACTATCGAGCTTCACCTACCGATAACTCATTAAGTATCCTATAAGGGATTTTAAAACCATTTTCTTTTTTTTTTCAGAAGTGGTGAGCATTTTCTTACATTTAGTAGAAGTTTAAAAACTAGTCCAAATTTTTATCAATTTATTTTTACGCAAATTTTTAGAAAAATTTCGGCAGAGTGCTATCTATATTTTAAGAAAACAGTTCTTCAAAAACCTGTAAAAACACTTCCAATATCTCATTTCATGAAATCAAACACTACCACAACAAAATCAACATCAATTTTTCCCAATGCCAAAATTCAAAATAATTCTCATTTGAATTGTCTTCAAAATATAACACTAAATAACTTCATTCATTTTTTTCATTAAAGTAAAATCAAATTACATTCATCATCCAAAATATAAATGAGAAAATCCAAACTAATTTTATTACAAACGCTATACAACTGCTCATGACCAGTTTATGCATGTACATTCAGTTACAAACACAAATGTAAACATTATAATCGGGGTATAGACTTATACCCGACAAAACCTCAGGGATGTGGCTCCAAGATTCTCAGTAGCTCACTTTGCTGCTCCTCTAGTCTCTCTATCTGCCATAGCAATAATAGCCATTGCTGAGTACTATGACTCAGTGGTGCACAACATACTAAAATAACATTTTATGCATAATTCAAATCACATTTATTCAAATATTGTACTGAACATGAAAAACATATACAAAACATGATTTATAAATTTTTAGCCCAAACAATCTCATTTAGGAAGTCTCAAAATGAATTTCATAAAGACACACAGTTATATCATGCCATTCAGAATAATATTCATCTCAATAACCAGAGACTTATGAGAAATCACAAGGCTAGCTAGCTCAAACTATGGGTACCCATTCAAATTTCTTCCTCTACTGGCACACACCTCAACACTTCAGCCAGAGAGGGAATCAAAATTCAAAACTATTTCCTCCCACTAGTCATACTAGTGAGGTATTCAAATATATGGTCATGACACTGTGGTTTCAAAACTGTCTTAGCAATTTACTAAACATTTATTGCCATTTCAAACACATACAATTAAACTTTCAACAATTTAAGTCAAAAACATAATATACATTTCAATCATCATTTTGCAATATAAGTAAACCACAAATAATTACATGCACTTTCCAAAGAAATTTGAAAGAATGTTTATGTTGTGCACAAACCTTATGCGAGTCGCCTCTTGGCCTTGACTCGATGCCTTAGGTTCTTTCCCAGTATTCTTTTCAACTAAAACTCACAGTTTTACAGTGTTTCAGTATCATAATTTATCATAAGTCCAAAAATAAGTTCAAATCTGTTTATATCTAACTATAATATGCTTAACTTGACGTTCTTTAAAATTTGTATTTTGGGGTTACTATTCACGACACTAATCAAGTCAATTTGTTGACTTTCTAATGCTTAATAGGTATGGGAATTTCAATTTCACCCACATACCACATTTTAGTTGCCTAATTTGTTGGTTTTGGTTGTTTTCTCAAACTTTAAGTTTCTTAGGTGAAACTTCCAAAATTTCAGATTTGGTGCCCTATTTTGTACTGTTCTTTTGGTCAAGTTGCTGTGGCAATTTGGCTAAGTTTTCTTCATAGAAGTTGTTTCTTATTGTCTTAACTTTATTTCCCTTTTTGAATCACTCCATTTGGAGTTTTGCAACCCTAGTTATGGCCATTTGGACATGGCTGGCCGGATTTAGTGTTACCTAAAATTCTGGGCATTTCCTGGATTTTGGCAATTTTTGTGAGTTGATTGCAAGTGAGTTTTTAGACAAGTTATGGTCAAAATTTGGGTTTGTTTGCTCCATGAAAGTTGTAGGGCTATGTTGTTAGTAGTATGCCCTAGAGCATATCATTTAGTATGTATCTTGTACATATTTTTATCTGCTTTCTATCGGTATAAAATTCAGGTCATTTGGATCTTCCTAGACGAAGTTATGGTCATTTACGTAACTACTGTTTATTTGGTCATTTTTGTACAGGTCAGTGTGCCCAATTCTAGATTTGGCCTAATTGTTCACTAAGTTATGGTCACTTTCTGGGCATGATTCCTAAATAAAAAATGTGCCATTTTGTGTCTAGTTTCATTCCCAATTGGCCTCACACCAATTGGGTTAGTAAATTTTCAGTTTTAGTCCCTGAAAGGGACCTAGGTCAAGCTGCTTGTAGACTGACCCTAACCAATCCGAATTGACACTTGTTTCCAACAATTCATACACACCACAAATAGTCACAATTGACCATTTCTCAACTCAAGTAAGGTCAACTACATCATTTGACTAATGCTCAATGTTTTCTTTAATTTCTTCAAAATGCTCAGACCCTAATTACCTAAATTTGAACTCTAATGCAATTTAAAGTGTATATTCATAATCTATACATTTAATTCATTTCAAATAACCATTCAAAACTATCAAATTCATTCATTTCAAACCTAACCCTAGCTGGCCAAAATTCTTGTTTGGTCCCTCAATAATTGTTTTTGTTTGATTTTATACAATTTCTAAGTTAATTAAACTAGAATATAAACATTTAACTACAATTTCCAAGTTTATATTACTAACCTTGTTTAGACAAAATTTCCTCTTCTCAACTCTTTGATTCCATTCTTTATTTTGCTCCTAAGTTGCTTAGCAATTTCCAAAGATAAGATTTAATGGAGGAATTTATGGATTTAGTGATTGGGTTTAGGGTTTCTCAAGCTCAAAGTAGGGCTTCAAAGGAGTTTGAGAGAGAGAGAAGTGAGGGAGAGAAGGGGTGGCTGGTTTAGTGAGGAAGAAGACAAAATTTTTCTTTCCTTTTTTTTAACTTTATTAAGACATAATTATCCCAAATTTCAATTTTTAAATATTAGATTTATTACATCATGCTTAAGTCATGCATGATGTAAATAAACCTTTTTCTTTTTCCTTTTTCTTTTTTATTTATTTTTCCATTAGTTCTTTAATTTAATTCTTGATCCCAAAATTTTTTTTCTCTGATTTTATTGGACAGTTAAGTCAGGAGTCAGCTCTAAGGGTAAATTGACCAAATGGCCCCTCGCTGGTTTAATTCGGTTTGCAAGTTATTCGATATTTCTTTCGGATCTCTGACCTAATTATTTGACCTGTTTAATAATTCTTTTCTGTGATTTTCTCTTTTCTACTGTATTCACAATGGTCCTAAGGATCGCGACGTCACATTTTCCATTCAAAATTTGAGTTTAGACTGACCTCATAGTCACTTCTCGGGAAGGTCACCCATCGCTGTGACTCTCGGCTTATTTAACTTTTTGTGTTCTGTTTTTCTTATTTATACTTAACTATTTGACAATTACTAATTATTTGCGTTCAAGGCTTATCTAGGTGTCTTAGATATAGTTCTAATTCTCTTAATTATCTGGACTGACACCAGTCACCAGAACAGTAAAATGTACCAGGCTATGTAAATAGGAGTGTCACATACTAGATCTACTAGGGCATATTACAAAGCTCTTAATTCAATATTTGTGTTTAACATGTAAGGTCACTATTTATTTTACTATTCAAGTTAAAATATTGACTTTCTCATATATAATAGTTACATGAGTTCTAATCACATGAAATTAACACATTTTGGTTCGCAAAAGTGTTGCCCTTGATTGCCAATCAATACTTAAAACCAATATGTAATAAATCAAAATTTTCAATTTTGGGTGTTAGGGTTCATTATTCCATTAGGCAATTCTATAATGAAACTTTTGCCAAATGTTCTAAATCAAAGTTGTTACTTTATGTGTCTTCTTTGATTCCCTTTTTGAATCACTCCATTTAGAGTTTTGTAGCTCAAGTTATGGTCATTTTACCATAGCTGGCCAGATTACCTTTTACCCAAAATTTTTGGGCAGTCCTGGTTCTACCAGATTTGGTAGCTCAACTTTGGCTAGAAATTTCATTTGGTTAAGTCTAGAATTTGAGTTTGTGTTCTGCATGAAAGTTGTTTTAAATTGTCTAAGCTTTTCATTGTTATAAATTTCAGGTCAATTGGACCTCTCTACACTAAGTTATGACCAAATGAATGAACACTGTTCATTTGATCATTTTGCCCAGGTAGAATGTGTATTACCCGGATTTGGTCAATTTTTAGGTTAGTCTATTGTGGTTTTCTGGGCAGGCTTTCTTCATTAAAACTGTGCCATTATGTATGCAATTTCATGTCCAATTGGTTCTGCACCGATTGAACCTACACAACTCAAGTTACAGCTGTCCAAACCTACTAGACTCACATCCAGCCTTACAGGTCACCAAAGGCAGCATATCTAACCTCAATTCCAATGGCACAAATCACTTCAATTCCTCATCAAATATAGCCAAATGGTGACTAATTGACCATTACAACATAAATTTATGTTCAATTGCAACAACCCTTAAGCTTGAGTTTCAAAACCCTAACCCTAAATGTCCAAAGTGCTAATTCTTGGACTAAACTTATAATTTAATGGTTTAAGTGTTACATTCACATCAAGGGCAGATTATACACTCATTTGTATCAAGAAAATAATCACAACCGTAAGAGGACCATGGCTGCTAAAACTTAGGTGTAGCATATAAGGGTTTTCTTCACAAATTTCTTACAGTTATCAACACAATTCAACCCTATAACATGAATTAAAAGAAAAAAAAAAAGAAGTGGTTGGACTCTAACCTCTTTTAGCAGAATTTTTCCCAAGCTTAAACTTCCTTTTTTCTTCTTCTAATTGCTGCCTAAGTCTTGCTCTAGTGGTAAGGGTAATTTTTAGTGAAGGGAGAGTGAGATTTTATGGTGAATTCAAGTGGGAATTGAAGCTTAGGTAAGGCTTCAATGGTGGAAAGGGCAAAGGGAGAGAGAATCGGCTGGCTTAGGAGAAAGAAGGAGCAGTTTTTTTGTTTCCAATTTTCTGTCCATTTACTCTTTTAATTGAGTTTAGAGATAGGTGTCACTGTAACACCCCTATGTTCGGTAGTGCGTTCTACTGTTCCAGTGACCAGTGTTGTCCGGATAGCTAGGATGCCTAGAACTACACTTAGATATGGGTGAGGAGACATAAAATAATGAAATACAAGAAAAGAAAATATAAGAAAAACAAAGGAAAAATAATAGCAATGAAATGCAATCAAGTTAAACGAGCCGAGAACCATAGCGATGGGTGACCGCACCGGAAAGTTGCGGCATGGACCGTTGACTAGCCCTGGACCATGGGGAACCCTAGAAAATATTTTTAAGACTTAGATAAACGCCTATTGAAGTATAAATATCATTAGAAATATCAAAGAAAAATTAATTAATTAGTACAAAGAAAAACGAGAAATCGAGAAAACAACAAAACTCGGTGTTACCGAAAAATCGGGAATGTAATCCGAATAGAGGCATTATGGTCATTTGACATCCCGAGTTGCCTTATGACCTAAATGTCCATTAAAAATAAATGATATTACACTTTGAAAATGTCATGAAAAATTAAAATGGTGGTATATAATCTAAATAGTAAAAGAGAAGAGGTTATATGTGGGAAATTGGAAATTTTGGATTAAATAAATCATAAACTCACTTAGTGCTCCACTAACTTCAGCATTTGGACACCTAAAGGGACACTTAGGAGGTGTAGCACTCATCTTCAACCTTAGGAAGAGAACCAGCTGAACCAAACCTTAGGAGAAAACTCCATAGCCGTCCACATTCCAAGGTCAAGTTCACCATGTTCTAGCCACTTTTTCCACTAGGTTCCTTCATTAACTTTGGTCCTCACCTTGCAAGGAAGAGTTTGATAGCAATTTTAAGAAGTTTAGTGAGGTTTTGATCAAGCTTCAAAAGTGGTAAGTGAGTATTTTCAATTCTTGTTTCATTAAAAGTGCAACCAAGGTTGTGGGTAGTTGATTTATGGAAGAATTTTTTATGTTTGATGATTGAATGGTGATACACCATTTTGGCAGCCATGAGAACTCACCATGAACAGCTTTTCCTTGCATGTAAATGGTTGTTTGAATGTTTATTTAAATGTTTAATTGTATTGAAGTTGAATTCCATGTGTAAAGTTTGATTTGTAAGCTTGGAAAAGTGAAAATGGAAGTTGATGGGTATGTGTAAACTTGTGGCAGCCCCATGAAGAAGATTGAAGTGTTTAAGTTCATGAAATTGTTATTGAAATATGTTGTTATTGATGGCAGCATTTATATGTGTATAATGGTTTGGGATTGAGTATGTAAATGGGGTATGTTCATGTGGTTAAATGGTGTAAATGGACTTTGGAAAATTCTGTGTTATAGTGTGCATATTGAGAATAGTTACAAGCTATCCAAAATGACCAAAATGTGTTATTAAATGTGTTAATGGTAAGGTACAAACCAGAATTAGCATGAAGGAAGTAATTTGGTAAGTGTTGAATATGTAATTGGTAAGTGATGAGGAGTGTGTAGTAGGGCAGTGTATGTTTTGGCTTAGAACCTTAAGTGTGTGACTCCAATTGGTATGAGACCAATTGGAGGTGAAACTAGGCACAAAAATTTCCAACTTTCATTGAGGAAGCTTACCTAAATTCTACCTAGAAGGTGACTTGAAAAAAGACCAAATCCGGATTAGTGACTTGAAAGCCTGAAAATTGACCATTTGGGCAGTAGTTAGTGTTTTGACCATAAGTTACTCAAAATAGGTCCAAATGACCTGAAATTTTTTACCATGAATGACTTAGACATAGATCTACAATTCTTATGAAGACACCAAAGGTCAGAAATGGCCAGAACCAAGCCAAATAACTTGCACAAGTTCAGGTACCAAAACTGGCCGAACCAAAAGTGACCTAAAAATGACCTAAAGTTACCATTTTGGTGCATTCTGTCCAGTATTGGTAAATTGACCATAACTTGGTCTACACAATTCAGAATGACCTAAAATTTTGCCCCGCCTGCAATAAGACATAGACCTACAAGTTTATAGTTTGGACCGAAACCCAAACACCGAGGAAACTAGGTCATCCGGCTAGGTCAAAATAGTACACCGAAATCCGGTAAATTGCAATAAAAGGCAATACAGTTAGAAATAAAATTGGTAACATATACCAATACTAAAAGGCTATAAAATGTGACATATTGGTAACATTAAACCTAATTCACCTAGAGTGCATCGAGGGTTAACATTTTAGGTTGACTAAGGAAAAGAATAGAATTTAATAAATCAATTATTAAGCCTTATTGTTAGAGACAGTTTAAATGAGTACTGAAACACTTCAAATTGTGTGTTTCAGTTAGCAAAGACTCAGGGAAGGGGAAGGAAATACTGAGTCAGGGTCAAGAGACATTTATCAGAGGTTTGTGCACAACAGTTATTTCTTTTGAATTTTTCAATTGAAATAAATTATGACTATTTGTATGTTATTGTTTTAAATTGTGGAAAATTGTTTGAATGGATATTTGATGGATACTTATTGCTTGAAAAATATTGTAAATGGTTTGAAACCATAGCTATCATGTATATTGATTGAATTCCTGGCTAGCTTGTCTAGTGGGATAAATTGACTTTGAATTCCCTCTCTGGCTGAAGTGTTGAGGTGTGTGCCTGTTGAGGACGAATAGAATTCAGTACTCATATTATTGCTAGCTAGCTATGTTATTCCTCACTAGCCATCGGCTTTTGGGACGAATTGAACTTTGGAACATGATTAAGTTGTGTGTTTTATTTATTGATATTTATTGTGATATTGTGAAATAGAGTTTAAATTCTTTATGACATTCACTATCTTTGAATTTAACTATGGTTTTAAGTATCCATTATTTATATGACTTATGATTTATGATTTAAAGTTGCATTTTGTTAATGTTGTGCACCATTGAGACATTGGCTCAGCGATAGCTTTTCATTGCTGTCACAGGTAGATAGACTGACAGGGCAGCAGACTAGGCTGCTGGTGCTACATTGAGAGTTTATCGGGTATATTGAGTATACCATACTTGGTATTTTGTATTATAATGTATGTTCACTGTATGTATATATTGTTCTTGGTTTTGAGCAGTTGTAAATTAAAATTGTACATTAAAGTTGTGAACTAAATTTGTAAATTATTTTGGCTTGTAAATATTGTGATATATTTCTTTTATCTCAGCTTTTGAAAACAATAGAAAATTATTATGGATTTGAGTTGAAAAATGTTGAGAAACTTATTGTGTTGATTGGATATTGGAGTTTGGGGATTGAACAAAATATTGGAAGTGCTTTTTAAAGGTTTTTGAAGAACTGTTTTATTCAAAATACAGATGGTAGTCTGCCAAAATTTTTATAGAAATTATTAATACTTCAAATGTGCTATCTGGTTTCACTTCAGTTAAAAAAATTTTAACACCTGTAAATAGTGCTCACCACTGTAAAAAGAAGTAAGAAAAGGTTTAAAATCCCTTGTAGTGTATTTAATGGGTTATAAGTAGACGAAGTTGATAATTCATTAGGTATACTACGGGATCATGTTATGGCTTACGGAGGGGTAGGGTGTGACATGTTTTAATGGTATCAGAGCTAGTTTTTAAATTCTGTTTTCACCTGTAATTTGAATATTCTTTCTTTATAGTACAACTGCTCAATGTCATTATTTGATACATACAGTACATTACATTATAAATATGCAATGACAAGAGAAAATCTCCTTGTGTTATTGTTCAGTAGGTCTAAGATCCTCAAATTGACTATGGAAGAAGGGGATCGCTTAGTCGATCAATCTATAGAGGCTGAGGTACAAGGGGATGCCCCAGCCCTACACAATGTCAGTGAATCAGCCGCACCAGCTCCCTCAGTACCGCAGTTTCCTGCTCAGTTCGCTCAGCAGATGGCTGGAAATATGCCTACTCAAGTCCCACTATAGACACCAGTGGTACAATCACAGTCTTCTGCTAGGCAGTATGACAAATTGATGAAATATGGGGCTACTAAGTTTAAGGGGACAGTAGATCCTCTAGAGGTAGAATAGTGGTTAGAGAGAATGGATAGGGTATTTAAGAAGCTACATTGTATAGAGGAGCTCAAATTTGAATATTTAGTGTCTCTGCTACAGGGGGATGCATATGACTAGTGGAAAACCATTCCCCATAGTCTGGTAGAACCTTTAGTGCTGACATGGAATGATTTTCTATGGGAGTTTAGACAAAAATATATCCCTGATGCTTATGTGGACTAGAAGCTGCAAGAGTTCCTAAGTTTGAAACAGGGGAGTAGATCAGTGGCAGAATATGAAAGGGAATTTTCTCACCTGAGCCATTATGCAATAAGTCTACTTTCTACCAGTAGGGAGAGATGTAAGAGGTTTGAAACCGGCTTGAAGCCCAGTATCAGATTACAAGTGGTTGGATTCAAACATAACAACTTCTCTGAGCTTATTTCTCAAGCACTAGAATTAGAAAGAATTGAATCTGAAGCGGCCCCTAAGAAAAAGAAATCAGAGAAGATAGAAAAAGAGGGAAATTCAGCAGAATAGAGTTCCAGTGGTCCTACTGGAAAGAGGAAGAACCATGGGGGACATAGCAGGGGTGGTAAAAAGTCTGGTAGGGGAAGGTTTTCGGGACAGAAACCTCCTCTATCTGGTCAGCAGAGTACTAGAAGTTCCTATCCTCCCCACCAATGTGAAACTTGTGGAAGAAATCATGGTGTGGTGTGCTACAAGGCCATAGGAGCCTGTTATAACTGTGGAGGCACAGGGCACTTTGCCAAAGACTGCACCAGTACTCGTAGAGTTGGACCACCTCCTACTACTGCTGAAGGGTCAGTTCAGAATCCTGCCACCAAAGGTTCACAACCACCTAGCAGAGGTAGAGGCAGGGGTAGAGGTAGTCCAGCAGGCAGCCAAGGCACAGTGAATCAGTTAGGGCAAGGAAGTGCATCAGTCAGAGTCTGCGCAATGAGACAGAAAGAAAAGGCTGAGACATCTGATGTTGTGGCTGGTACCTTTTTAACTTTTAATCAAGATGTATTTGTGTTATTTGATCCGTGTTCTACCCATTCTTATGTGAGTGCTAGCATCATTGATTGCATTGTTGTTCCATGTACAAACAGGGACTTTGAGGTGCTAGTAACAAGTCCATTAGGACAAGAGGTTAGGGTTAATAGAATGTATAGGGATTGTCCTTTGGTGATCCAAGGACACAATTTTCTGTCCAATTTCATTGAAATGCCCTTCAGAGATTATGATATCATCTTGGGCATGGATTGGCTAGCCAGGCATCACGCCATGATTGACTGTAAACTGAAGACAGTCACTTTTTGTAACACCCTCCCGGTAACTACTCCGTACAGTCTACTGTTCCGGTGACCGGTGTCGGTCCGGACAGCTAGAACTTCCAGAAAAATATTTAAACTAAAGTCAGGAACCATAATTAACTCAAATATTAATAAGAAACACTTAGTAAAAATTTTAGAAATAAAATACAACCAAGCAAAATGAGCCGGTGCCCAAGCGATGGGTAATCGGAGGGAAGTTGCGGTTCTCGCAACGAGGAGCCCTAGACCCGGGGGAAAAATTATAAAATAATTTTTGGGACTCCAGAAAAGGGTTATTGAGGTTCCCACGGCATTAGAATGCCAAGAAAATACCTAGAAAAATTTTTCAATCGGTACAGCCAATTTTGACCCGTTAAGCCAAATGGAGGGCATTTTGGTCATTTCGCCTTCGGAGGTGATTTTTGACCGACTTGTCCAGTTAAGTAAATAATTATTATGAACTAAAATATGAATTAATATTGATGAAAAATGAATTGAAAGTTAGTAGTGATGAAAAGAAAAGAAAAATACAATATATGCAAATTATGACATCAATGTGATGTCATTTAAAATTGGCCACCAATTACATTTAAACTATCATTTATCTAACTAATAAAAGAGGTAAATAAAGACCAAGGAAGAGCAAAAAAAACGTGAGCAGCCTCTTCTTCCATAACAGCCACACCAAAAGAAAGAGAGAGAGAAAGAAAGAGAGACCTCCATTGATGTTCACTCCAAACCTTCAATTTCCTCTTCAATTCACCCTAAAACCCTAGAAACCCTTCACTAAAATTTACCCTAGCACCTTGCTAAAGCTTTTGGCAGCCAAGGAAAGGAAGAAAAGTGAGGTTTAGGGCTTTGGAAATTCTGCCCAAACAAGGTTAGTGCATATATGAAGTTAAAACTCATTAATTCCATGATTTATGCTTGTAATGAATTAGAAATTGTGAAATAATGAAACAAATTCATGTGTATCTCTACCAAAGAATTCGGCAGCCCTAATAGATGAATGGTTTTGAATGTTTTTAATGGACTTAGCATGAGTTGGAGATGGTGTTTAAGTTATATATCTACATAGATGTTGAACTAGGGTGCTAATTGAGGTTTATGAGTAAATTGATTTGGATATTAGGGTTTGGAAGGGTGAAAATGTGACTTGGTTTATTAAACTATTAAAGAACAATTTAATGGTCAATAAGTGACCATTTGAGGTATGTTGAACACAATTTGGACTGAAAAATGGTATGGCAAAGTCAAGGTATAAAGCGCCTATGACAAAGACATAGGGACTAAAAATTCAGTCCCTTTGCACTGCCATAACTTGGGCTGTGTTAGTCCAATTGGTGTTTGGCCAATTGGACATGAAACTAGTCTTATAATGACACATTGTTTCTGAAGAAACCATGCCCAAAAGACCAAAGCAAGAGGACCAAAACTTGGCCCCAATCCGGATCCCCTGCAACAGCACCTGCAGAAATGACCAAATGAACAATAACTGTTCATTTGGCCATAACTCACTGTAGATTTGGTCAATGGACCTGAAATTTTTACAGCAACAAGTTAGGACATAGACAAACAACTTTCATGAAGAAACCTACCCCAAATTATGACCAGAACCTAACCCAAATGGCAGTCACAGTTACTGTTCAAACCTGCAACTCTGCAGATTTTCATTTGAGCAGCAATGTTTGGAGGACTATAACTCTCTCTAGAAAACTCGGATTTAGGCGATTCTTGAACCGATGGAAACCTAAGGCATAGTAGAACATTTCATATGAAGAAAGTTAGACCAAATTATGAACTTAACTTGATCAAATTACTGACCAAAGTTCGACCAAAAATCTGCGGACTCCAAAATCTCGGCATGAGCGAAGGCGTGAACAGTAAACTTATTTTGGCCATAACTTGAGCTACAAAACTCCAAATGGAGTGATTCAAAAAAGAAAATTCAACTAGACAAAATAAGGAACAACTTTCATGTTTTCCATTTCCTCAAATTCCCACTGTAAAAATAACAAATGGAACAGTAAAGATGAAGCATGAAAACCGAAAATTTTGCTCAATTAGCATTAAGCTTAAAAATGGTATTGGCAACCAATACCAACAAGTTTGAAATACAAAATGTGGTATGTTTGAGGTGTTAAGACCAATACACCTATTTTCTATCCAAAAGTCAACATTTTTGTTGACCAATGAGGTAAATAGTGACACCAAAACCGAAAATTGGCAATTTTGCCAAAATGACCTAAGCTTTGAGAAAGTGACCAAAACCAACAAGTTTTAAATGCAAAATGTGGTATATTGGGAGTGTTAAAACCAATGCACCTATGATCTATGCAAAAGTCAACTTTTTGTTGACTATTGAAGTGAATAGTGACATAAAAACTTGAAATTCAAAAATTGAAGAATTCAAAAGTATCAAATGCCCTAGTAGGCCTAACGTGATTGGTTTGGATAGGTTAGCATGCCAATAGGGTTCTGACAGCAGTACTGCGTATGATGTATGGCTTCATTGCCATTCTGTGATGTGATAGCCTATGGCTATACTGATTATGATGTTTTACTTGGCTTTATGCCTTATTGCTTATATGGCTTATTAGCCATTTTGTTTGCACACCGGGAGACACATTGTGACCGATGGTGTGACGGCCCGAGGTACCTGGTACCCAGTGCTAGTTTACCCGTTTATCCAATCCGGTCAATTTGTATAGGTTACTTGGGCATGAAAAAGTATAACTGTAATTGAACTAATTGTTAAAGAAAATACGAAAATTAAATATCAGAAATGATTACGATAGAATACAAAGAAACTCAAGATCATGAAGAAAATAAATAAACAAAATGCATGAAGAAGTTAATAGCATAAAACGTAATTAGCCCTCGACTAAACATTAAGTTGGTAATTATTCAGTTTTTATGAACACAATGGCTAAGAAATTATGATTTTTAATTGCATATTATTTCTTTCTATTTTATTATTTGCACCACTAAGCTTTATGCTTAGCGCGTCGCTTTTGCAACGCGTAGGTACTGAAGATTGGACAGAGGGCCAGTAGACCACAGATTCGGTAAGGCAGTTCACAGTTCTGCATAGTGTCCGTGTCACCTCACTGTCTGCAGTGCATTGGTAGGACGCTAGATGTCATTTTGGTATTTTGTAATTGATTTTATTTTCTCATATGTATTTGAACTTATGTAATATATTTTGATATTCATGTAAATAATGAAAAGTGTGGTTGTAAATGGAAAAGTGAATGTTTATCTATCATATATGCATGGTATCATATGAGATGGATGAACGATTGAGAAATGAATGGTTGACAAATGTTAAGAACTGAAATTGAGAAATATTGATGAGATTTTGATATTGGAGTTTGAGATGATGGAATAAAAATATTGGAAGTGTTTTAACAGGTTCCGAAGAACTGTTTTCTCCATTTTTAGCCGGTACTCCGCCGGATTTTCTTTAAAATTTTCGGAACCTTAAATGAATAATACTTTTAATAAATGGCTTAAATAAATTGTATTTCATAAATTATATGCAAAAGCATGATATAAATTAATTGAGGAATATTAGAGTGTGCCGGTACACCGTGTGGCATAGCTTGCTCGACTACACTGTAGACTGGTAAGGGGTGTCACATTTAGTGGTATCAGAGCACGGTTTAGGCGTTTCTGGGCCTAGATTGAGTCCATACCATGCATTGCATTTGTAAGAGTCGAGGTGACACTAACGCAGATCTGTTTGTCTTTCTTATTTTGAATAGGATATGGACCCTTCATCTCAGAGAGCCGTTAAGGAGGAAGTGGAGAGTCATGCTCCACCTGCAGCAGCTGAGACTGGGGGCATGAGAGAATCTGCTCCGCCAGCTCAAGCAGAGCCTGCTCAGCCTCCACAGGCCATGTTTCAACAAATGGCCGACTTCTTTAGACAGATGGCCGGAGTAATGCCAGCACCACCACCACCACCAGCTCCACAGCAGAAATCACACCTGGAAAGGCTAAGAAAGTTTGGAGTCGTGGACTTCTATGGCAAGAGAGAAGATGACTCATTGCAGGTAGAGAATTGGTTGAACAGAACAGGCAGAGTCCTAAAACAACTCCACTGCACTCCAGAGCAAAACCTGGAAGCTGCCATATCTTTGTTGCAAGATGATGCTTACGAATGGTGGGACACTGTGTCCAGTGAAGTGCAGCCAGAAGCTGTAACCTGGGACTTCTTCCTCTCTGAATTCAAGAAGAAATATGTGGGTACTGTATACTTGGAAGAGAGAAGAAGAGAGTTTATTAACCTAAGGCAGAGACAGTTGTCAGTGGCCGAATATGAGAAGGAATTCGTAAGATTGAGCCGCTATGGAAGGGAGATAGTCCCTAATGAAGCTGAAAGATGTAAGAGATTTGAAGAGGGACTAAATGACAACATCAAGATCCAGCTCACTGCCTTGGGAATCACTGACTTCACTAAGTTAGTGGAAGCTGCATTAAAAGTGGAGAAAGTGAGAGTAAATGAACAAAATAGAAAAGATAGACAGCAGAAGAGGGGCCCAGGACAGTCAAGTATACCAACTGATAGTAAGAAGTTTAAGGGTTCTAGTTCACAAGATCAGACACAGGGCCACAGAGGCCAGATTGGAATATCTATAGCTAGTTCCCCGGGCACAATAACAAGGGGATCAACCCCAAAGCCTGAATGTATGCATTGTGGTAGAAGACACAGAGGGGAGTGTCGACTGTTAACTGGAGAGTGTTTCAAATGTGGGGCTACGGATCATTTCATAAGAGATTGCCCTCAGAGGAGTGGTTCAATAGCTCCGGTACAAGTTGATAGACCTTCCCCTATAGTTCAAAGGGGTAAAAGATCGGGTAGAGCAGAAACGGCTGACATTACACAGAAGATTGTTTCTGAGACAGTTGAAAAGCCCGAAGTCAGGGTGGCACCACAAGTATATGCTATGGAAGCTCAGGAAGAGCCAAACCCAGACACTGATGAGGCGATACAAGGAAGTGAAGAAACAAGGAGGTAGCAACTCCTCGATTACTTAAGTCAGGTAAATTTCGAGGACGAAATTTAAATTAGAGGGGAAGAGTTGTAACACCCTCCCGGTAACTACTCCGTCTGATACCATCGTCTCTGACCGGTGTCGGTCCGGACAGCTAGAACTTCCAGAAAAATATTTAAACTAAAGTCAGGAACCATAATTAACTCAAATATTAATAAGAAACACTTAGTAAAAATTTTAGAAATAAAATACAACCAAGCAAAACGAGCCGGTGCCCAAGCGATGGGTAATCGGAGGGAAGTTGCGGTTCTCGCAACGAGGAGCCCTAGACCCGGGGGAAAAATTATAAAATAATTTTTGGGACTCCAGAAAAGGGTTATTGAGGTTCCCACGGCATTAGAATGCCAAGAAAATACCTAGAAAAATTTTTCAATCGGTACAGCCAATTTTGACCCGTTAAGCCAAACGGAGGGCATTTTGGTCATTTCGCCTTCGGAGGTGATTTTTGACCGACTTGTCCAGTTAAGTAAATAATTATTATGAACTAAAATATGAATTAATATTGATGAAAAATGAATTGAAAGTTAGTAGTGATGAAAAGAAAAGAAAAATACAATATATGCAAATTATGACATCAATGTGATGTCATTTAAAATTGGCCACCAATTACATTTAAACTATCATTTATCTAACTAATAAAAGAGGTAAATAAAGACCAAGGAAGAGCAAAAAAAACGTGAGCAGCCTCTTCTTCCATAACAGCCACACCAAAAGAAAGAGAGAGAGAAAGAAAGAGAGACCTCCATTGATGTTCACTCTAAACCTTCAATTTCCTCTTCAATTCACCCTAAAACCCTAGAAACCCTTCACTAAAATTTACCCTAGCACCTTGCTAAAGCTTTTGGCAGCCAAGGAAAGGAAGAAAAGTGAGGTTTAGGGCTTTGGAAATTCTGCCCAAACAAGGTTAGTGCATATATGAAGTTAAAACTCATTAATTCCATGATTTATGCTTGTAATGAATTAGAAATTGTGAAATAATGAAACAAATTCATGTGTATCTCTACCAAAGAATTCGGCAGCCCTAATAGAGGAATGGTTTTGAATGTTTTTAATGGACTTAGCATGAGTTGGAGATGGTGTTTAAGGTATATATCTACATAGATGTTGAACTAGGGTGCTAATTGAGGTTTATGAGTAAATTGATTTGGATATTAGGGTTTGGAAGGGTGAAAATGTGACTTGGTTTATTAAACTATTAAAGAACAATTTAATGGTCAATAAGTGACCATTTGAGGTATGTTGAACACAATTTGGACTGAAAAATGGTATGGCAAAGTCAAGGTATAATCGCTCTATGATACAAAGATAGGATGAAAATTCAGTCCCTTTGCACTGCCATAACTTGGGCTGTGTTAGTCCAATTGGTGTTTGGCCAATTGGACATGAAACTAGGCTTATAATGACACATTTTTGCTGAAGAAACCATGCCCAAAAGACCAAAGCAAGAGAACCAAAACTTGGCCCCAATCCGGATCCCCTGCAACAGCACCTGCAGAAATGACCAAATGAACAGTAACTATTCATTTGGCCATAACTCACTGTAGATTTGGTCAATTGGTAAGAGGCGAAGCAAACCCGTGAGGTGATATGGGTTCGAATCCTAGCTCTGCAGGGCGAAGGGATTGAACTCCACCAAAGCGGACAGTATCGATTTGAGTCGCATCGCCGGCCTCTAGAGGGGTACGCCGGCAAGATGGCCACCCATAGAGGGGCTTGAGCTGGGGCCCACTAAGCCGGGGTGTGACACTTTTGGTCTCCCTCAGTACAGTGATGTGGTAATACATGGGGAGAGGCAGCTATTACCATCAAACATCATCTCAACTGCACTAGCCAGAAAAATGATCAGAAAGGGGTGTGAAGCATACTTGGCACATGTGGTAGACACCCAAGTGGGGAGTCCAGCATTGAGGGATATCCCTACAGTATATGGCTTTCCAGATGTGTTTCCTGATGAATTGCCAGGATTACCTCTAGAAAGAGAAGTGCAGTTTGAGATTAATGTTATGCCTGGTGTGGATCCAATCTCTATAACACCATACAAAATGGCACCAACAGAGTTGAAGGAGTTGAAGGTACAGTTGTAAGAACTACTTGAAAAGGGCTTCATCTGCCCTAGTGTGTCACCTTGGGGAGCGCCAGTATTGTTTGTTAAGAGGAAAGTTGACTACCGATAGTTGAATAAGGTGATAATAAAGAACAGATATCCATTGCCTCGCATTGATGATCTGTTTGATCAGTTGAAGGATGCAGCTGTGTTCTCCAAAATTGATTTGCGATCTGGTTATTATTAGTTGAAAGTGCAAGAGCAGAGTATTCCAAAGCCTGCTTTCAGAACTCGATATGGCCACTATGAGTTTTTGGTAATGCCATTCGGATTAACTAATGCTCCAGCTGCTTTTATGGATCTGATGAACACTATCTTCAGACCATATCTCGACCAGTTTGTGGTGGTGTTTATTGATGATATTTTGATATATTTGAGGAATGCAGAGGAGCATGACAGACATCTGCAGATTGTACTGCAAACTTTAAGAGAGAAACAGCTATACCCCAAATTGTCGAAATGTGAATTTTGGCTAAAAGAAATCTCTTTTTTAGGACATGTTGTATCAGCTGAAGGGATCAAGGTAGATTCTAGCAAGGTAGAAGCTATCCTTAATTGGAAGCCGCCCAGGAATATCACAAAAATTTGCAGTTTTCTAGGTTTAGCTGGATATTACTGCCGGTTTGTGAAAGGGTTTTCTATGTTAGCTTCTCCACTGACCAAGCTGCTTCGAAAAGATGTAAAATTTCAGTGGACAGATAAATGCTAGCAGAGTTTTGATGAGTTGAAGAGGTGTTTAACTGAAGCTCTAGTCCTTACTTTACCTACCCCGGGTAAAGAATATACAGTTTATAGTGATGCTTCTCACAATGGATTAGGCTGTGTACTGATGCAAGATCAGAATGTCATTGCTTATGCATCACGCCAGCTGAAACCGTATGAGAGGAATAACCCAACACATGATTTTGAGCTTGCAGCTATTATTTTTGCTCTGAAGATCTGGAGACACTATTTGTATGGGGAGAAATGCTACATTTAAACAGATCACAAGAGCTTGAAGTATTTGGGCACTCAGAAAGAATTAAATTTGAGGCAGAGGAGATGGTTAGAACTAATTAAAGACTATGATTGCTTAATAGACTATTAGCCAGGGAAAGCAAATGTGGTGGCTGACGCCTTAAGTCGCAAGATTATGGCAAGTCTCAGAGTTTCTCTTTTGTCCATGGTACATGAGTTGAACGCACAGCATGCTAGTTTAAAGATTGATGATGAGGGACAGATAGTAGTTACATGACATGTACAGCCAGTGTTGATTGATCAGATCAGAATGGTTGCTCAGAATGATAAAAAATATCAGAAGCTACTGAATGAAGTCTAGTAGGGCAAGAAACCTGAATTTTCTGTGAGAGATGATGGTTTACTACTACATCAGGGTAGAATGTGCGTTCCTAATGATGTGGAATTGAGACGGATCATTATGAAGGAAGCACATGAGTCTCCTTGTGCTATGCACCCTGGTGGAACTAAAATGTACAGAGGGTTGAAAGAGCATTACTGGTGGATGGGTATGAAGAGGGATATAGCTAAATTTGTTTCCAAATGCCTAACTTGTCGGCTAGTAAAGGTGGAACATCAAGTACCAGATGGTTTATTACATCCATTGCCAGTACCAGAGTAGAAATGGGAATGGATAACTATGGATTTTGTGATGGGACTTCCAAGGACACAGAATAGTCATGATGCAATATGGGTTATAGTTGACAGACTGACCAAGTCTGCTCACTTTTTGCCAGTCCGAATGGACTATAGTTTGGAGAGATTGGCCAGATTGTACATAAATGAGATTGTAAAACTGCATGGAGTGCTAGTATCAATTGTATCTAACAGAGATCCTAAGTTCACTTCTAGATTCTGGGGTTGTCTTCAGAGAGCCCTAGGAACTAGATTGAACTTCAGCATAGCATTCCACCCACAGACAGATGGCCAGTCTGAGAGGGTAATTTAGATATTAGAGGATATGCTACGGGCTTGTGTGATTGAGTTTGAAAGTAGTTGGGATATACACTTGCCTTTGATTGAGTTTGCTTATAACAACAGCTACCAATAAAGCATTTGGATGCCTCCATATGAAGCTTTGTATGGCAGAAAGTGCAGAACTCCCCTATATTGGGATGAAGTAGGTGAAAGGAAGATGATTGGGCCAGAAATTTTTCAGCAAACAGAGGAAAAAATCAGATTGATCAAAGATCGACTCAAGGCTGCATCAGACCGTCAGAAGTCCTATGTTGATCTGAAGAGAAGAGATATTGAATATGCAGTGGGTGATAAGGTATTCCTCAAAGTTTCTCCTTAGAAGAGGGTTATGAGATTTGGCAAAAAGGGGAAACTGAGTCCTCGTTTCATCGAACCATATGAGGTTCTGGAGAGAGTGGGTCCTTTGGCATATCGGTTAGCATTACCTCCAGAGCTAGAAAGGATACACAGTGTCTTCCATGTGTCCATGTTAAGGAGGTACAGATCTGACCCATCTCATGTACTATCAGTTGAAGAGATTAAGGTAAATCCAGACCTCTCATATGAGGAAGAACCCATAGAAATTTTGGCATATGAGGTGAAGTAACTGAGGAATAAACAGATACCCCTAGTTAAAGTGCCGTGGAACCATCATTCAGGCTAGGAAGCTACTTGGGAACATGAAGAGGACATGAGGACACAACACCCACAGCTATTCAGAGACTGATGCCAGGTAAAATTTTGAGATGAAATTTATTTTAAGGGGGGAGAATTGTAACACCCCTATGTTCAGTAGTGCGTTCTACTGTTTCAGTGACCAGTGTTGCCCGGATAGCTAGGATGCCTAGAACTACACTTAGATATGGGTGAAGAGACATAAAATAATAAAATACAAGAAAAACAAAGGAAAAATAATAGCAATGAAATATAACCAAGTTAAACGAGCCGAGAACCATAGCGATGGGTGACTGCACCAGGAAGTTGCAGCATGGACTGTTGACTAGCCCTGGACCGCAGGGAACCCTAGAACATATTTTTAGGACTTAAATAAACGTCTATTGAAGTATAAATATTATTAGAAATATCAAAGAAAAATTAATTAATTAGTACAAAGAAAAATGAGAAATCGAGAAAATGATAAAACTCGGTGTTACCGAAAAATCGGGAATACAACCCGAATAGGGGCATTATGGTCATTTGACATCCCGAGTTGCCTTATGACCTAAATTTCCATTAAAAATAAATGATATTACACTTTGAAAATATCATGAAAAATTAAAATGGTGGTACATAATCTAAATAGTAAAAGAAAAGAGGTTAAATGTGGGAAATTGGAAATTTTGGATTAAATAAATCATAAACTCACTTAGTGCTCCACTAACTTCAGCATTTGGACACCTAAAGGGACACTTGGGAGGTGCAGCACTCATCTTCAACCTTAGGAAGAGAACCAGCTGAACCAAACCTTGGGAGAAAATTCCATGGCCATCCACATTCCAAGCTCAAGTTCACCATGTTCTAGCCACTTTTTCCACTAGGTTCCCTCATTAACTTTGGTCCTCACCTTGCAAGGAAGAGTTTGATAGCAATTTTAAGAAGTTTAGTGAGATTTTGATCAAGCTTCAAAAGTGGTAAGTGAGGGTTTTCAATTCTTGTTTAATTAAAAGTGTAACCAATGTTGTGGGTAGTTGATTTATGGAAGAGTTTTTGATGTTTGATGATTGAATGGTGATACACCATTTTGGCAGCCATGAGAACTCACTATGAACAGCTTGTCCTTGCATGTAAATGGTTGTTTAAATGTTGATTTAAATGTTTAATTGTATTAAAGTTGAATTCCAGGTGAAAAGTTTGATTTGTAAGCTTGGAAAAGTGAAAATGGAAGTTGATGGGTATGTGTAAACTTGTGGCAGCCTCATGAAGAAGATTGAAGTGTTTAAGTTCATGAAATTATTATTGAATTATGTTTTTATTAATGGCAGCATGCATATGTGTATAATGGTTTGGGATTGAGTATGTAAATGGGGTATGATTATGTGGTTAAATGGTGTAAATGGACTTTGGAAAATTCTGTGCTATATTGTGCATATTGAGAATGGTTACAAGCTATCCAAAATGATCAAAATGTGTTAATGGTAAGGTACAAACCAGAATTGGCATGAAGGAAGTAATTTGGTAAGTGTTGAATATGTGATTGGTAAGTGATGAGGAGAGTGTAGTAGGGCAGTGTATGTTTTGGCTTAGAACCTTAAGTGTGTGACTCCAATTGGTATGAGACCAATTGGAGGTGAAACTAGGCACAAAAAGTGCCAACTTTTATTTAGGAAGCATACCTAAATTCTACCTAGAAGGTGACTTGAAAAATGACCAAATCCAGATTAGTGACTTGAAAGCCTGAAAATTGACCATTTGGGCAATAGTTAGTGTTTTGACCAAAACTTACTCAAAACAGGTCCAAATGACCTGAAAGTTTTACCATGAATAGTTTAGACATAGATCTACAATTCTTATGAAGACACCAAAGTCCAAAAATGGCCAAAACCAAGCCAAATAGCTTGCACAAGTTCAGGTACCAAACCTGGCCGAACCAAAAGTGACCTAAAAATGACCTAAAGTTACCATTTTGGTGCATTTTGTCCAGCATTGGTAAATTGACCATAACTTGGTCTAAACAACTCAGAATGACCTGAAATTTTTCCCCGCATGCAATAAGACATAGGCCTACAAGTTTGTAGTTTGGACCAAAACCCGAAAACTAAGGGAACTAGGTCGTCCGGCTAGGTCAAAATAGTACACCGAAATCCGGTAAATTGCAATAAAAGGCAATACACTTAGAAATGAAATTGGTAACATATACCAACACTAAAAGGCTATAAAATGTGACATATTGGTATCATTAAACCTAATTCACCTAGAGTGCATCGACGGTCAACATTTTAGGTTGACTAAGGAAAATAATAGAATTCAATAGATTAATTATCAAGCCTTATTGTTAGAGACAGTTTAAATGAGTACTGAAACACTTCAAATTGTGTGTTTCAGTTAGCAAAGACTCAGGGAAGGGGAAGGAAATACTGAGTCAGAGCCAAGAGACATTTATTAGAGGTTTGTGCACAACAATTATTTCTTTTGAATTTTTCAATTGAAATAAATTATGACTATTTGTATGTTATTGTTTTAAATTGTGGAAAATTGTTTGAATGGATATTTGATGGATACTTATTGCTTGAAAAACATTGTAAATGGTTTAAAACCACAGCTATCATGTATATTGATTGAATTACTTGCTAGCTTGTCTAGTGGGATGAATTGACTTTGAATTCCCTCTCTGGCTGAAGTGTTGAGGAGTGTGCTTATTGGGGACGAATAGAATGAGTACTCATATTATTGCTAGCTAGCTATGTTATTCCTCACTAGCCATCGGCTTTTGGGGCGAATTGAACTTTCAAACATGATTAAGCTGTGTATTTGATTTATTGATATTTATTGTGATATTGTGAAATAGAGTTTAAATTCTTTATGACATTCACTGTCTTTGAATTTAACTATGATTTTAAGTATCCATTATTTATATGACTGATGATTTATTATTTAAAGTTGCATTTTGTTAATGTTGTGCACCACTGAGACATTAGCTCAGCGATAGCTTTTCACTGATGTCGCAGGTAGACAGACTGACAGGGCAGCAGACTAGGCTGCTAGTGCTACATTGAGAGTTTATCGGGTATATTGAGTATACCATACTTTGTATTTTGTATTGTCATGTATGTTCACTGTATGTATATATTGTTCTTGGTTTTGAGTAGTTGTACATTAAAATTGTACATTAAAGTTATAAACTAAATTTGTAAATTATTTTGGCTTGTAAATATTGTGATATAGTTCTTTTATCTCAATTTTTGAAAACACTGGAAAATTATTATGGATTTGAGTTGGCAAATGTTGAGAAGCTTATTATGTTGATTGGATAATGGAGTTTGGGGATTGAACAAAATATTGGAAGTGCTTTTTATAGGTTTTTGAAGAACTGTTTTATTCAAAATACAGATGGCACTCTACCAAAATTTTTACAAAAATTATTAATACTTCAAATGTGTTATATGGTTTCACTTCAGTTAAAAAATTTTTAACACCTGTAAATAGTGCTCACCACTGTAAAAAGAAGTAAGAAAATGTTTAAAATCTCTTATAGTGTATTTAATGGGTTATCAGTAGACGAAGTTGGTAATTGATTAGATGTACTACGGGATCATGTTATACCTTACGGAGGAGTAGGGTGTGACATTCACAAGGTGATTGGGTGGAAGTGGTTTAATGACATCATAGTGATGTTAAAATTTAAATTTTCATTCATTTTCTTTTCTTTTCTACTTATTTTCAATTAAATTTTTAGCAATATTTATTCATATTTTATGTCATATAAATTATTTATTTAACTAGACAAGTTGGCCAAAAATCATCTTTGAAGACGAAATGACCAAAATACCCTTCGTTTTGCTTAACAGACTAAAATTGTTTGTACCAATCTAAAAAAATTTCTAAGTATTTTCTTGGCATTCTAATGCCATCGAAACCTCAATGACTCTTCTCTGGAATCTTAAAAATTATTTCATGAATTTTCTCCTGGGTTTAGGGCTTTTAGCTATGAAAACAGCAAGTTCCCATTACGTCACCCATCTTTAGGGCACTGGCTCATTTAACTTGGTTGTATTTTACTTCTAAAATTTTTTTTCCTTAATTTTTCTTACCATTATTTGAGTTATTCATAACTCCTCACTCTAGTCTAAATATAGTTCTAGACATTCTGGCTGTCCGAACTGGCACCTGTCACAAAAACAGTAGAATGTACGGAATGGCTACAATGAGGGTGTTACAACTCTTCCCCTTTAATTTAAATTTCATCCTCGAAATTTACCTGATACAAACAGTTGAGGGAACTGTTGCCTCATCGTCTCTTCGCTTTCCTAAGTTGCCTCCTCGGTGTTGTGGTGCCTCCAAAGCACTTTCACCAGTGGAATCTGTTTATTCCGCAGTTATTTCACTTCCTGAGCCAGGATCCATATGGGTTCTTCTTTATATGTCAAGTCAGATTGAATTTCAATCTCTTCCATGGAGATGAAATGTGAAGGATCTGCTCTATACCTTCTCAGCATAGATACGTGAAACACATTGTAGATCTTGTCCAGCTCTTGCGGTAAAGCTAGCCTGTAGGCCACTGGACCCGCACGCTCAACGACTTCATATGGGCCAATGAACCTAGGCCTTAACTTATCCTTTCTTTCAAACCTCAGTACCTTCTTCCACGGTGACACCTTGAGGAACACTTTGTCACCAATTGCATATTCTATCTCTTTTCTCTTCAAGTCGGCATAGGATTTTTGTCTGTCTGAGGCAATCTTCAAATTAGCTTTTATCAGTTTAACATTCTCCTTATTATGTTTCACCAAGTCTAGTCCTACTAGTTTATCTTCACCCAATTCAGTCCAACACACTGGGGTTCTGCACTTCCTCCCATACAGTGCTTCATACGGGGCCATTTGAATGCTAGCTTGATAGCTATTGTTGTATGCGAATTCTGCCAGTGGAAGGTATCTATCAACTTCCCTCAAACTTAATAAAACAACTCCTCAGCATATCCTCAAGGACCTACCATATATTTCACGTTATTATTATCATTTCAATTCAATATTTGTACTAATTCAATTGGTTTTAATGTTTACCTAGATTACTCTTTCTAATTGCCCATCCATCTAAGGATGAAATGCTATGTTAAAGTGGAGTTGTGCGCCCAAGGATTCTTGTAACTCCTTACAAAATTTTGATGTAAACATTGGGTCTCGATCAGATATGATGGAAAGTGGAATTCTATGCAGTCTAACTATCTCACTAATATACAATTCTGCTAGCTTCTCAGTAAGTAGTCAATCCTAACTGGTAGAAAGTGTGCTGAATTCGTCAATCTATCCACTATCACCCATACTGCATCATGCTTCTTTTAGGTGAGAGGTAAATCACTTATAAAATCCATAATGACCCGGTCCCATTTCGATTCAAGTATGCTTATAGGCTGTAGCAATCCTGATGGAACTTGATGTTCTGCTTTAACTTGCTGACATGTCAAGCACCTGGTGACATAGTCAGCTATATCCTTCTTCATACCAGGCCACCAATAGTGAGGCTTTAGATCATGATACATTTTTGTGCTTCTCGAGTGCATAGCATAAGTACTAGTGTGTTCCTCCTTTAGAATACTAATCTTCAATTCCCCATCATCTGGTACACACGCTCTTCCTTTGTAGTACAAACACCCATCTGCTTTCACCTTATAGTCAGTTTCCTTCCCTTCTGAGATTTTACCCATAATAGCCATTAGCTTTTGATCTGCCTTCTGCCCATCTTGTATTTGCTGTAGCAGGTTTGGCTTCACTTGTAACTCAGCCAAAATAGCTCCATCTCGAGCCAAGGACAAACGGGCATTCAATGATCTCAAAGCTGTGATGGACTTTCTGCTTAAGGCATCAGCAACTACATTCGCCTTCCCAGGATGGTAATCAGTCACACAGTCATGGGTAGGATAGTTCTGTTCATGTGGCCTTAGCTACCTGGAAGCATAGGCAACCACCTTCCCCTCTTGCATTAATACACACCCTAACCCATTATGCGAGCATCACTGTAGACCACAAAGTCTTTTTTTGACAGTGGTTGTGTTAACACTGGTGCCTCTGTCAACATAGCCTTCAGCCTCTCAAAACTAGCTTGACACTTGTCGTTCCAGTCAAATCTAACATTCTTGTGTAACAACTTAGTCATTGGAGCAGCTATCAAAGAAAATCCCTTCAGAAATCTTCTGTAGTAACCGGCTAGCCCCAAGAAGCTTCTGACCTCAGTTGTATTTCTAGGAGGCTTCCACTCCATCACTGCTTCTATCTTCTTGGGATCCACTCTAATCCCATTAGCTGATACTGTGTGTCCAAGGAATGTAATTTCACCCAAGTAAAAGTCACACTTGGACAGCTTAGCATATAGCTTCTTTTCTCTCAGGGTTTGCAGAATAATTCTCAAATGTTCATCATGTTCTTTCCTGATCTTGGAACACGCCAGAATGTCATCAATGAAGACCACTAAAAACCGATCTAAGTATGGATGAAAGATGCGGTTCATAAGGTCCATGAAAGCTGCTGGTGCATTTGTTAACCCAAACGGCATCACCAGGAACTCATAATGCCCATACCGGGTCCTGAATGTAGTCTTTAGCACATCTGCATCCTTTTCCCTTAGCTGATGATACCCTAATCTGAGATCAATTTTGGAAAATACTCCTGCTCCCTTCAACAGATCAAATAGATCATCAATTCTAGGCAACAGATACTTGTTCTTTACAGCCACATTATTTAACTGTCGATAATCAATACATAGCCTCAAATTCGCATCCTTCTTCTTCACAAACAGCACTGGAGCTCCCCATGGTGACACACTAGGGCGTATAAACCCCTTGTCCAGTAACTCCTGCAACTAGATTTTCAACTCCTTCAATTCTATAGCTGCCATCCTATACGGAGCAATGGAAATTGGTGTTGTACCCGGCAGTACCTCAATAGCAAATTCGACTTCCCTTTCTGGTGGTAACCCAGGCAATTCTTCAGGAAACACATCTAGGAAGTCTCTTACTATGGATATATCACACAAGTTTGGCTTAGCCTGCCTAGTATCAAACCACATGTGCTAGGTAGGCTTCACAGCCCTTTTTTATTAGTTTTCTTGCAGTAGTAGCTGAAATGACATTGGACAAGAAATCTGTCCTTTCCCCCACAACTATAATCTCATTTCCCTCAGGAGTTCTCAAAGAAATCCTCTTTAGTTTACAGTTGACCATTGCCTAATGACGTGACAACCAGTCCATTCCCAAAATCACGTCAAACTCGTGGAAAGGCAATTGAATCAGGTCTACTGAGAATTTATACTCCTAAATCCTTAACGAGCAACCTTTGTACACCTTATTCACCACCACACTGTGGCCTAATGGATTAGTGACTAGAATGTCTTGGTCACTCTCCTCTACTAGTATCCCCCTTTCTATAGGTAGCTTGATGCAGATATATGAATGGGTAGATCATGGATCCACCAATGCATGTACAGAGATATTGTAGAGGGAAAACATACCCCTAATGACATTTGGGGCATCTTGCTCCTCCTGAGCTCTCATGGCATAAGCCCTGGCAGGTACTCTGGCCTTTGGCCTCTCGACTGTCTTAGATGCAGGTCTCTGTGATGGACAAGCTGCCTCAAATTTACCGAGCCTTCTACCCCTTTGAGGTGCAAGGGCAAGCCGATCTGCTTGGGTTAGAGCATCTATAGTAGTTTTGCATGGACAGTTTCTTAGCTAATGCTATATAGACCCACACCTTAGGCAAGCACCCGTCACTCTCCAACACTTCCCCTTATGCCACTTCAGGCAGTGTGGACAGGCAGAAGATACTGTGGCTGGTCCCCTGAACACCGTCCATGGAGAGCTGCCTATTGATGGTGTGGACTAGCCTCTCCTAGGTGTGAACTGTGGTCTGGGCCCCTGGGACTGACCCTGACCTTGAGGCTGACCCGAACTCTGAGCAAGTGGACCTCTAAATTTCTTCCCAGGTGCATAGGATGAACTGGACTGACCTAGACCCCTCTTCTGCTGTCTCTCCCTTTTGTTCTGCTCATTTATTCTAACTTTCTCAACTTTTAATACAGCTTCAACTAATTTGGTGAAGTCCGTAATCCCAAGGCAGTGATCATTATCTTAAGGTTGTCATTGAGTCCTTCTTCAAACCTCTTACACCTCTCAGCTTCATTGGGGACTATTTCCCTTCCGTAGCGGCTTAGTCTGACAAACTCCCCCTCATACTCCGCTACTGATAGCTGCCTCTGCCTCTGAATAATAAACTCTTTTCTTCTTTCCTCTAAATACACACTGCCCACATATTTTTTTTTTGAACTCGGTGAGAAGAAGTCCTAGGTGATTTGCTCTGGCTGCACCTCACTAGACACTGTGTCCCACTATTGATAGGTGTCGTCTTATAGTAAGAACAAGCACCCTCCAGGTTCTGCTCTAGGGTGCAGTGGAGTTGCTTCAATACTCTTATACTTTAGTCTAACTAATTTTCAGCTGCCAATGGGTCATCTTCTTTCTTACCCAAGAAGTCCACAGCTCCAAATTTCCTCAATTTTTCTAGGTGAGATTTCTGCTATGGAGGTGGTGGCAGCGGCATAACCCTGGCCATCTATCTGAAAAAATCCGCCATTTGCTGAAACATAGCAGACGGAGGCTGTGCAGGCACTGCTGGTGCTGGTGGAGCAGGTTCTCCCCTGCCTCCAACTTCAACCACTGGTGGTGCATGACTCTCCACCTCCTCATCAATTGCTCTCTATGATGTGGGGTCCATATCCTAATCAAAATAAGAAAACAAACAAATCTCCATTAGTGTAACCTCGACTCTTACAAATGCAATGCATGGTATGGACTCTATCTAGACCCAAAAACGCACTAAATCGTGCTCTGATACCACTAAATGTGACACTCCTTACCCGTCTACAGTGTAGCCGAGCAAGATATGCTACACAGTGTGCCGAAACACCATATCTTATCTCATTGATATTTCTCATTTCTTAATTAACTTATTTATGGTCACTAAGTGAAATTTATGAAATTGGTATCATTTATATCATTTATTGAAATTTTAAATTAATTTGAGGTTTCAAAAAGTTTATAGAAATCCTGTAGAGTGCCGGCTAAAAATGGAGAAAACAGTTCTTCAAAACTTGTAGAAAACACTCCCAATAATTTTTCAAACCCACAACTCCAAATATATCATCAATTCCCAACACATTCTCATTAATTTCTCAACAATTTCTCAATTTTTCATTCATTCAATTCATATCATAATCATACTCAAATCATAAATAAATACTCAAATTTTATTTGTAAACACATTTATAGATAATTACATTAATACAAAACTACATTACAGAAGTTTCAAATATACATGATAAATAAAAGTTTAATTACAAAGTTTGTAAAAATTACAAAATACAAAATGTAACCTAGCGTCCTACCAAATGCACTGTAGCTAAGATGTAACACCCCTATGTTCGGTAATGCGTTCTACTGTTTCGGTGACCAGTGTTGTCCGGACAGCTTGGATGCCTAGAACTACACTTCGAAATGAGTGAGGAGACATTAAATAATGAAATACAAGAAAAGAAAATACAAGAAAAATAAAGGAAAAATAATAGTAAAGAAATGCAACCAAGTTAAGCGAGCCGGAAACCCTAGCGATGGGTAACCTCATTGGGAAGTCACGGCGTGGACCGTTGATTAACCCTAGACTGCGGAGAACCCTGAAAAATATTTTTAAGAATTAAATAGACCCCTATTGAAGTATAAATATCATTAGAAATATTAAATAAAAATTAAATAATTAGTACAAAGAAAAGTGGGAAATCGAAAAACGGACAAAACCCGGTATTACCAAAAAATCGGGAATGCAACCCGAACAGGGGCATTGTGGTCATTTGACATACCGAGTTGTCTTTTAACCTAAATGTCCATCAAAAATAAATAATATTACACTTGGAAAATATAATGAAAAATTAATTTAGGGGTACCTAATGTAAATAGCAAAAATGGGGAGTTAAATGTGGGAAATTGAAACTTTTGAATAAATTAACATTAAACTTGCAATAGTGCTCCACTAACTCATTAAAGTGAACCATTTAATCTTCATCTTGGACCAGCAGATTATCATCTTCCTCCTTTCTCAAAATTCAGCAAAAAATGGAGAAGGGAAGAACTCCATTGCCACATGGTTTTGGAGCTCCATGCAAGGGTGATCCAAGCTTCTTTCTCTCCACTTCCCTTCATTAAAGTTAATCCTCACACCATGGGCAGTAGATAGGCAGCAAGAAGATCACGTTTTGGTGAAGTTTTGAAGAGTTTCCAAAGTGGTAAGTATGTATGTAACACCCTCCCTGTAGCAACTCCGTACATTCTACTGTTCCGGTGACCAGTGTCGGTCCGGATAGCTAGAACGTTCGAAAAAATATTTAAACTAAAGTGAGAAACTATAATTAACTCAAATATTAATAAGAAAAATTTAGAAAAAATTTTAGAAATAAAATACAACCAAGTTAAATGAGCCGGTGCCCTAACGATGGGTAACCTAGTGAGAAGTTACGGTTCTCGCAACTAGGAGCCCTAGACCCGGGGAAAAATTCATAAAATAATTTTTGAAACTCCAGAGAAGAGTCATTGAGGTTTCTATGGCATTAGAATGCCAAGAAAATACTTAGGAAAAATTTTTTCAATCGGTACAGACAATTTTGACCCGTTAAGCCAAACGGAGGGCATTTTGGTCATTTCGCCTTCAGAGGTGATTTTTGGCCGACTTGTCCAGTTGAGTAAATAATTATTTTGACATAAAATATGAATTAATATTGATGAAAAATTAATTTAAAGTTAGTAGAAAAGAAAAGAAAAGAAAAGAAAAATACAATATATGCAATTTATGACATCATTGTGATGTCATTTAAAATTGTCCACCAATCACCATACAACCAATACACTTAAGACTAATAAAAGAGGCTGAAAATAGAAAAAAAAATTCATCTTCTTCCCTTGGACCAACCAGCCGAAACCCTTCTCCCCATTTCCCTCCATTGATTTCAACCAAAGCTTCATTTCTCTCATCTTTTCACCCTAAATCCTCCTACTCTTTTCACAAAAATTCATCCTTGCACCTTGCATAACCTTTTGGCAGCCAAGAAGAAGAAAGAAATTGAAGTTAAGCTTGGGAAAATTCTGCCCTACAAGAGGTTAGTGCATAATTATACCTAAATCCCTTTCATTCCATGTTAAGGACTTAAAGTGAACAAGAATTTGTAAATTAAATGAAAAGAATTCATGTGTATGTATACCATGAATTTCGGCAGCCCTAAGGAAGGAATGAATTTGATTGTTTTAATGGACTTAGAGTGAATTAGAGATTATGTTTAAAGTGTATATATATATATATATATATATATATATATATATATATATATATATATATATATATATATATATATATATATATAAGGAATGAAAGAGCTAACTAAGGAAATTTGTGAAAACCTTGACTTTGAGCTAGGGTTTGGGGGTGAAAATTTGACTTGGCTCATGAAATTGTTAAAGAACATTCTAATGGTCAATTAGTGACCATTTGAGGTTAGTTGACCATAATTTGGACTGAAATATAGCATGGAAAAGTGAATGAGTATGCTGCCTAGTGAGTGCAGCAGGATGGCTATGATTCCAGCCCACTTGGACTGCCATATCTTTGACTGTGTTGGTCCAATTGGTGTTTGGCGAATTGGACATGAAACTAGACTTATAATGGCATATTTTTTCTGAAGAAACCATGCCCAAAAGACCAAAGCAAGAGGACCAAAAGTTGGCCCCAATCCGGGTACCCTGCAAGCCAATTCTGCAGAATGACCAAATGAACAGTAACTGTTCATTTGGCCATAACTCACTGTAGAAATGGTCAATTGACCTGAAATTTTTACAGCAACAAGTTAAGACATAGACAAACAACTTTCATGAAGAAACCTACCCCAAATTATGACCAGAACCTAACCCAAATGGCAGTCACAGTCACTGTTCATGGTACTGTAGATTGATAATTCTGCAGTTTTTCCAATCCGGCTAGCTGTGGTTTTTGGACCATATCTGGAGCTACAAAACTCCAAATGGAGTGATTCAAAACAATAAATTCAACTAGACAAAATAGGGAACAACTTTCATGTTTACCATTTCCTCAAATTCCCACTGCAACAGTGCTTAATGGAACAGTAAAATTAGGCTTCAAAAACTAAAAATTCTGCCCTCTTGGTTTTAAGTTTAGAAATGGTATGGGTGCTCAATTCCAACAAGTTTTAAATGTAAAATGTGGTACATTGGGCGTGTTAAAACTAATGTACCTATTTTCTATCCAAAAGTCAACATTTTTGTTGACTAATGAGGTGAATAGTGACACCAAAACTTGAAATTCAAAAATTGAAGAATTCAAAAGTATCAAATACCCTAGTATACCTAACAAGATTGGTTTGGATAGTTTGGCATGCCAATAGGGTTCAGTTAGCAGTACTGCACATGGCAATATGCCATTCTGTGATTTTATGGCTTTTAGCCATTCTGACCTTGCATTGAGATTTGGCCTTGTGCCTAATATTATTTACAGCTTGTGAGCTGTTCTGTTGCACACCGGGAGATGCATATGTGACCGATGGTGTGACGGCCCGAGGTACTTGATACCCAGTGCCAGTTTACCCGTTTATCCAGTCCAGTCGTCTAGTGTAGGTTACTTGGGCAACCAAATGAATGAAAATGGACAAAGTTAAAAAAAATAAATGAATATAACAAATACAAAACAAATAAGACCTATACATTCTATACATATTTATTTTCTGCTATTTTCTTTTATTTTATTATTGCACCACTAAGCATTATTGCTTAGCGCGTTGCTTTTGCCACGCGTAGTTTTTGGAGATACAGATCGTGAGCCCAGTAGACCGCAGACTGGGTGAGTCCATCTTGCAGTTCTGCACAGTATCCGTGTCACCTCAACTTCTGCAGTGCATTGGTAGGACACTAGGTGCCATTTTGGTATTTTGTAACTAAATTTCTATTTTCTCATATGTAAATGAACTTATGTAATGTATTTTGAGGTTCGTGTAAATAATGAAGATTTATGGTTATGTATGGAAGTAATTTGAGTATTTATTTGTTGTTTATATATGAGTACCCTGAGAAATGATGATTGAGAACATGATGTTGAAAAATATTGAGTTTGTGATGACATTGGAGTTTGAGAAATGATTGAGTATGAATATTGGAAGTGTTTTTAACAGGTTCCGAAGAACTGTTTTCTCCATTTTTAGCCGGTACTCTGCCGAATTTTCTATAAAATTTTCGGAACCTCAAATAAATTATAATTTCGATAAATGGCTCAAATACATTATATTTCACAAGTTATATTCAAAAGCATGATAAAAATTAATTAAGGTATATTAGAGTGTGCCGGTACACCATGTGAAATTGCTTACTCGGATATACTGTACACGGATATAGGGTGTCACAATGTATTTTTTATTAGTGCTTCATTAAAGTTTGTGAGGAGGTTATGGGTGTTTGATTTATGGAGAAATTTTTGAGGTTTGATGTTGAATGGGAGTGTGTATTTTTGGCAGCCATGGAAACACCTTGAAGGCAGTTTATTTGTGCTTGTAAATGGTGAATTAAATGATTGATTAAATATATATTGTGTAGGAAATTGTTTGGGTGATGTATACTTAGTATATGTAAATGTAAAATGAGATTTAAAGCTTGGAAAGTAATGGGATGTAAGTGTACCATTGTGGCAGTTTTTTAGCTCTTGAAGAATGCTGGAATTCATGCTTGGTTTATGGAATAATGATGTTAAAATGTGTTGGTTGTTATGGCAGTTTGAGTGTGTGTAAGGTGGTGTGAAGTGGGACATGTAAATGAGCATAAAAAGGTGATTGTATTGTTGTAAATTGGATTGAAAAATTCTGCACTTGTTGGTGTATGTTCAATGTAATTGTAAGCTGCCAAAATGACCTATAATGTGTTGTGAATTATGTTTAGGTTGTGGTACAACCAGAATTGGTTTGAATGTTAAGTTTGGTGAGTGTTAAAAGTGATGCTTGACGTGTATGCAAGAAATGCAATAAGGCAGTTTGAGTTTTAGGCCTATAACTTTAAGTGTGTGGCTCCAATTGGTATGAGACCAATTGGAGGTGAAACTAGGCACAAAATGTGCCAACTTTCGTGAAGAAAGCTTACCAAAATTATGCTTGCAAGGTAGCTTGAAAAATTATCAAATCTGAATTAAGTGCAAATGAGGCCTGAAAATTTACCATTTGGGCAGCAGTTAGTTTTTAGGCCATAACTCACTCAAAACAGGTCCAATTGACCTGAAATTTAACCATGAATAGTTAAGACCCATACCTACAAGTCTTATGAGGACACCAAAGCCCAGAAATGGCCATAAGCAAGTCAAACAGCTTGCACAAGTTCGGGTCCAAAAACTGGCCGAACCTAAAATGACCTAAAGTGACCTAAAATGACCAATTTTGGTGCAATTTGACCAGCAATAGTAAAATGACCATAACTTGGTCTACATAACTCAGAATGACTTGAAATTTTGCCCCGCGTTCCATAAGACATAGATCTAAAAGTTTGTAGTTTTAATCGAAATTCGAAAACCGAGGGAACTAGATCGTCCGGCTAGGTCAAACTAGTATCCCGGAATCCAGCAAATTGCAAGAAAACGCAAAATACATAGAAATGAATTTGGTAACATCTAGCAACCCTAAAAGACTATCGAATGTGACATATTAGTAACGTTAAAACCTAATTTACCTAAAACGCATCGAGGGTCGATATATTAAGTTGATTAAGCAAAAAAATAGCATTCAGTGAATTATTTATCAAACATTATCGTTATAGACAGTTTAATTAAGTACTGAAACACTTCAAATTGTGTTTCTCAGTTAGCAAAGACTCAGGGAAAGGGAAGGAAACACTGAGTCAAGACCAAGAGACAGTTATCAGAGGTTTGTGCACAGCTAGTTTTTAACTGATTTTGTTTTGAATATTTCATATGATTAAATGACATATTTTTCTTATGTATTATGTTCAGCAAGCATTGGATTTAATTCAATGATTATTAAAAATTATTATAGTATGTATGAATTTAGCTTTGTGAAATGGTATTTCCACAAGTATTAAGCATTGTTATGGATTGAATAAATTATGTTTTGGAAAATTGGGATAGAACATGTTTTGAATTGTGATGGTAATTTTCATGGAAAAATGCAAATTTATGATTTGAATTATGATGAGCATAAAAATTATTGGATATTGGAATTGAATTTGAATCGAATTATATTGTGATTTATGCTCACTAAAAGGATTGTGATATTGTTTTATATCTCACTATAGATGCTTAACTAGGTTATTACCCGTCTCTCTCATTTGTTGAGAAGACAATGGAGTTAGTTGTGTTTTGATTACCATGGTACGTGCACAGGCTTAGATTTTCCTCTGATTTGAGGTTAGATCTAAGTTTATTTTATCATTATGGCCCTTGCGGAAGATTCATTATTGTGATGGTACTGTGCACGATGATTCGACCTCCCCGACCATAGGGAGTTAGAATCTGATTCCACCTCCCCGACCATAGGGAGTTAGAATCACATCGAATATGGCCCTTTCGGATTAGTCTTGCATAGTTAGTGAGATAAAGATTGATTTTTCAGATACAACATGGTTTTTAAGATACATAATGATTTTTGAGATACAGAATAGCTTTTGAATGGTAAAGAATTGTGATTTCAATTATGGTTTATGTATAATTGATTTTGTTGGAATTACTTAAATGGTTAGTCATGATTTGATAAATTGAATTTTGTGATCGAAGTCATTTATACAAATGATTTACATTATTGGCAATGAATATTTTGATTTTTGGAATTTAATGAGTATTCAGATTTCCAAATTATTTACTGTAAATTTTGTCAATGTATATTGTACTATGTTTTAAATTATAGTTGTGCACCACTGAGTTCACCACTCAGTGATAGCTTTGTATGTTGTCGCAAGTAAGAAGAGCATAGAGCAGTGAGTAAGTTTTTTAAAGACACTTTCAGATCAGCTTCAGGTATATCATAGGTATACCCATGTACATAGGTTTTGATGTATGCATGTAATAATATGTATGTAAATTATTTGAGCAGTTGTATAAAAACTCTTGTAAAACATTTTGGTATGTAATTAAATGTAAATTATTGTAAATATAAATTGAGATTTCATTTACTTGAATAGTTTTGTAATATAAATTTTGAGTCTTATAATCAATGAAATATTTCTTCATGATGAGATTGGTTTGAAAATGAATTGATTGTTTATTGAGAATTGAATTGTGAATTGAAATAAAGTTTATTGGAGTTGTATTTGAGAAAACATATTGGAAGCATTTTCTTTTGTAGGATTGAAGAACTGTTTTCTCAAAATACAGCCGGCACTTTGCCGAAATTTTAAAAAAAATTTTATAACACCAGATTTTAATCTATGACTTAAATTTCTCAAAAATTGTTTTAAAATCCCTTGTAGTATATTTAATGGATTATCAGTAGGCGAAGTACGGTAATTCATTAGGTGTACTACGGAATCATGTTACATCTTACAGGGGAGTAGGGTGTGACATAAGAGGTGACACAGGACACTAGCAGATTTGACTCTCACCCTAATTGGGGTCTACTGGGATTGCGCTCCGTATCTCTAGTACCTACGCGTGGCAAAAGCAGCGCGCTAAGCAATACTGCTTAGTGGTGCCAATAATAAAATATAAAGAGCTAAAATAAATTAAACATGCAGACCATATGCTGATTTTTCATACGGACAAGTTTCTGGTAATTATTTGTAGTATTATTAATTTGGTACTTTTTATATCAATTATTTGATTAAAATTTATCAATATTTATTTTGATTGCCCAAGCAACCTACACTAGATAACTGGACTAGATAAATGGGTAAACTAGCACTGAGTACCAAGTACCTCGGGCCGTCACACCATCGGTCACAGTGTGTCTTCCGATGTGCAACAGAAAAGCTAATAAGCTGTAAAAACTATTAGGCACAAGGACAAGTATCACAATAGTATCATAATGGCTAAAAGCCATAAAATCACAAAATGGCCATTTAAGCCATGAATCACAGAATGGTATGATGCCATGTGCAATACTGCTATAAGAACCTTATTGGCATGCCAACCTATCCAAACAAATCTTACTAGGTTTACTAGGGTATATTACAAAGCTCTTAATTGAATATTTGTGTTTAACATGTAAGGTTACTATTCATTTTACTATTCAAGTCAAAATATTTACTTTCTCATATATAATAGTTATATGAGTTCTAATCACATGAAATTACCATATTTTGGTTGACAAAAGTGTTGTCCTTGATATTAAGCATTGTTTTGATTACTATGGTACGTGCACAGGCTTAGATTTTCCTCTTATTTGAGGTTAGATCTAAGTTTTTTTTTATCCTTATGGCCCTTTCGGAAGTTTCATTATTGTGGTGTGTACTGTGCACAATGATTCGACCTCGTCGACCATAGGGAGTTAGAATCACTTCGAACATGGCCCTTTCGGATTAGTCTTCATAGTTAGTGAGATAAAGAATGATTTTTGAGATACAGCATGGTTTTTGAGATACAACATGATTTTTGAGATACATAATGGTTTTTGAGATACAGAATATTTTTGAATAGTAAAGAATTGTGATTTCAATTATGATTTATGTATAATTGATTTTGTTGGAATTACCTTAAATGGTTAGTTATGATTTGATAAATTGAATTTCGTGATCAAAGTCATTTTATACAAATGATTTACATTATTGGCAATGAATATTTTGAGTTTTGGAAATTGATGAGTATTCAGATTTCCAAATTATTTGTTGTAAATTTTGTCAAGGTATATTGTACTATGTTTTAAATTATAGTTGTGCACTACTGAGTTCACCACTCAGCGATAGCTTTGTATCTTTGTCATGAGTAAAAGAGCATAGAGCAGTGAGTAAGTTTCTTTGAAGACACATTCAGATCAGCTCCAGGTATATCATAGGTATACCCATGTACATAGGTTTTGATGTATGCATATAATAATATGTATGTAAATTATTTGAACAGTTGTATAAAAACTCTTGTAAAATATTTTGGTATGTAATTAAATGTAAATTATTGTAAATGTAAATTTGGAATTTTATTTATCTGAATAGTTTTGTAATATTAATTTTGAGTCTTCTAATCAATGAAATGTTTCTTTTATGAGGAGATTAATTTGATTATTGAGATTTGAATTATGGGTTCAAATGAAGTTATTGAAGTTGTATTTGAGAAAACATATTGGGAGTGTGTTCTTTGTAGGTTTTGAAGAATTATTTTCTCAAAATACAACCGGCACTTTGCCGAAATTTTGAATTTCATGAAAATTGTTTTAAAATCCCTTGTAGTAATTCATTAGGTGTATTAAGGGATCATGTTACATCTTACAGGGGAGTAGGGTGTGACACAACTCAATTTACAGCTGCCCAAACCTGCTAGACTCACATCCAGCTCTACAGGTCACCAAAGGCAGCATATCTAACCTCAATTCCAATGGCACAAATCACTTCAATTCCTCATCAAATATAGCCAAATGGTCACTAATTGACCATTAAAACATTAATTTATGTTCAATTGCAACAACCTTAAATTTGAGTTTCAAAACCCTAACCCTAAATGTCCAAAGTGCTAATTCTTGCACTAAACTTGTAATTTAATGGTTTAAGTGCTACATTCACATCAAGGGTAGCCTATACACTCATTTATATCAAGAAAATAATCACAACCCTAATAGGACCATGGCTGCTAAAATTTGGGTGTAGCATACAAGGGTTTTCTTTACAAATTTCTTACAATTATCAACACAATTCAACCCCATAACATGAATTAAAAGAAAAAAAAGAAGTGGTTGGACACTAACCTCTTTGAGTAGAATTTTTCGCAAGCTTAAACTTCACTTTTTCTTCTTCTAATTGTGTAACACCCCTCACCCGACTACAGTGTAGCCGAGCAAAGTGTGCTACATTCGGTGCCAGAGCACCCTATCTTATCTTACTTTATTCCTTTCATATTTTGATCTCGATATATTTTAATATTAATAAATTTTTCGACGGAAAAACCAGCGGAGTTTCCCCTATTTTATTACCAGTTGACGTATTTTACTATTTACCTGTTTGAAAGTTTCAATAATATTTTACAAATAAAATCTCATCAATTATTTTCATAACCATCTCATAATTCACATCTCATTCATATATCTCAATTTAATATTCATTTCCATGCATTATCTATATATTTCAAATCTGTCTTCGAATCCATGCAATCTCATTCATGCTCAAATCACATAAGTAAAATTTTCAAATTTCTTTAATTTACATAATTTCATAATTTACATGATATATAAATTAATTACATATGAAAAAGCTAATTTATTAAATTACATTACATTTCTATTAATTACCTGCTCATAATCTACATTATAATACAATATCTAGCATTTTATACTAAATACAAAATATGATCTATATAAGCCCTATCTACATGCATTCTTTGAGAGTGACAACCTTGAATACTTGAGCACTTCGTAGATCCGACTCCAAAAATCTTAGTCAAAGTACCTGCGCGAGGAAACAAATCTATCGCGCTAAGCATTACTGCTTAGTGGTGCAATAATAGAACAAGAAAATAAAATATACAAATAAAGAAAGAACGAAGCATAATTTGAATATTTAAGAATCAATTTAATTTAATACAATGTGTCTAATATTAATTATCTTTTGTTCTCATTTGTTTCGCTTTGTAAGCGTTTAATTCCGAAATTCACAGTAATAATGTACGATATACAGAATTAATAAAAAAACTCAATTTATATTCATATGGCAAGAGAAGGTACATTTAAAATATTTAGTTAAGTTATACCTATTTTTGCAACTCTTTTGTGATTTTACTTAACAATTTTTATGTGGTTTGGATCATTTCATAATTGTAACTAATTCTTTTGAAGTCTTATTAACTCATTTATTTGATTTCTAATATTTTTAATTTCTAATAGTCTTAATTTATTTTAATAAATTACACTGCCCAAGTAACCTACGACAGGCTGACTAAACTGGATAACGGGTCATTGGCTCTGGACACCGCGGTGCCTCGGGCCATCATTTTATGGGACGCAGAACGTCAACCACGTATGCAGTCATATGGCTAAAAGGCCATGATAACACATAATCGGGCATAAAAGCCATGAATGTTGGCATAAAGCCATGAATGCGGGCATAAAGCCATGAATACGGGCACAAAGCCATGAATACAGGCATAAAGCCTTTCGCAGTACTGCTAAAATAATACCCTATTGGCATGCCAAACTATCCAATCTGACACACATGTCTAGGCAATACAAGGGCACATAATATCATTAAATATTAATATATTGTGTTTTATGACTTCATTATTTCATGATAAATTTCAATTATAATTCATACATTCATTTGATCATTTATACTATTACAATTCACATCAATTATCCTTTTATACCATTGTACTCAAAATACTTCTCCTCTCTACAATAATGAGAACTAATGTCTCATTCATATATTAATATGGTTCATTTATTCATTCATTATGTTATTCATATTGATCACAATTCTAAACAATGTTTCACATTTACCATTGTATTCAAAACATTTTTCCTTTCTCATTTATACATTCAAGAATCTACTTATGTAATTACAAATTTTATATTTCAAGTTGAGTTACTAATATTTTATGAATTCCATTTGTGATGGGTATATAAGCCCTAACTATCTATTCACATCAATTAGGTGACTTATTTTTTCAATTAGGTGACTTATTTTTCATGTTTCAAGTAATCCATGAATATTTCATGGATTTCAAATTTATAGCCTTAATTTCTTTTTAACAATTTTGACTAGGATGCATAGTCCACATTTATCATACAATTATAAGCATTTAAGCTTAGAATTGGTTCTAGGTCTTCATCTTAATTTACTAATCATTTTGATTACTATTCACCTTACTAGTCAACCCAAAATGTTGACCTTTTTATACTTAATGGATATATTAATTCTAATTACACCAAGATCCCACATTTTTAGTTTTACATTTGCTAGTATTAATTGCCAATTGCAATTTAAAGTCCCCTAGATGCATTTCTAATTTCAAATTTTAAATTTTCAAGTTTTGGTGTCACTATTCACCTTATTGGTCAACAAAAATGTTGACTTTTGGATAGAAAATAGGTACATTGGTTTTAACACACCCAACATACCACATTTTGCATTGAAAACTTGTTGGCATTAAGCATTAATACCATTTCTAAACTTAAACAAAGGGAAGCAGAATTTTCAGTTTTTGAAGCTAAACTTTACTGTTCCATTAAGCACTGTTGCAGTGGGAATTTGAGGAAATGGTAAACATGAAAGTTGTTCCTTATTTTGTCTAGTTCAATTTATTTTTTTAAATCACTCCATTTGGAGTTTTGTAGCTCCAGTTATGGTCCAAAAACCACAGCTGGCCGAATTAGAAAAACTGCAGAATTACCAAATCTACAGTACCATGAACAGTGACTGTGACTGCCATTTTGGTTAGGTTCTGCTCATAATTTGGGGTAGGTTTCTTCATGAAAGTTGTTTCTCTATGTCTTAACTTGTTTTTGTAGAAATTTCAGGTCAATTGACCATATCTACAGTGAGTTTTGGTCATTTCTGCAGGTGCTGTTGCGGGGTATCCGGATTGGGGCCAACTTTTGGTCCACTTGCTTTGGTCTTTTGGGCATGGTTTCTTCAGAAAAATTGTGCCATTATAAGTCTAGTTTCATGTCCAATTGGCCAAACACAAATTGGACCTACACAGCCAAAGTTATGGCTATCTAAATGGGCTGGAATCACAGCCTCATTGCGGCTGTCTCTAGGCAGCCTTCCCATTTCAATTTGCCATACATTAGCTCACTTCAAATTATGATTAACTTGCCTCAAATGGTCACTAATTGACCATTAGAATGTGCATTAATCATTTCATAAGCCAAGTCCAATTTTTCACTCCCAAAACCCTAATTTTCCCTTTCAATTCACCCATACACCTAGTTAAGCACTTTCATTCATTCTATATGTGTATATACACCTTAAACATAATCTCTAATTCATTTTAAGTCCATTAAAACCATCAAAAACACTCCATCATTGTTCCTTCCTTAGGGCTGCCGAAATTCATGGTGGACATACACATATATTTGGTTCATTTAATTCACAAATTCTTACTCAATTCAAGTCACTAACATGTAAATAAAGAGCTTAAGGTGTATAAGTGCACTAACCTCTTGTAGGGCAGAATTTTCCAAGCTCAAACTTCACTTTCCTTCCTTTTCTAGGCTGCCAAACACTTCCCCAAGAGGTATGGACAAGTTTTAATGAAAGGTGTCTAGGGTTTTATAGTGGAAATTCATGGGAAAATGGAAGTGATGCAAGAAATTTTTATGGAGGGCTATGGAAGAGAGGTCACGTTTTGAGGAAGAAGAAGAAGAAGATGACCAGAATTTTTTGTCCATTTTGTATCTTTTAAATGTTTTAAGAATGCTTGTTAACTTGTGATTGGTTGGGAGTAAGATAATGACATCATGTGATGTCATTATCCCTAATTTTCTTTATTTTTCTTTTCTTTTCTTTTCTACTAACTTTAAATTAATTTTTCATCAACCTTAATTCATATTTTATATCATAATAATTATTTACTCAACTAGACAAGTCGGCCAAAAATCGTCTCTGAAGGCGAAATGACCAAAATGCCCTCCGTTTTGGCTTAACGGGTCAAAATTGTCTGTACCGATTGAAAAATTTTTCTAAATATTTTCTTGGCATTCTAATGCCATAGGAACCTCAATGACCCTTCTCTGGAGTCCCAAAAATTATTTTATGAATTTTTCCCCTGGTCTAGGGCTCCTCGTTGCGAGAACCGCAACTTCACTCTGGTTACCCATCGCTTGGGCACCGGCTCGTTTAACTTGGTTGTATTTTATTTCAAAAATTTTTCCTAAATTTTTCTTATTAATATTTGAGTTAATTATGGTTCCTGACTTTAGTTTAAATATTTTTCTGGACGTTCTAACTGTCCAGACCGATACCGGTCATCGGAACAGTAGAATGTACCAAATTGCTACAATGAGGGTGTTACAATTTTTCCCCTCTAATTTAAATTTCGTCCTCGAAATTTACTGGGTGTTTTAGGTTATGAGATAATTCTTTTACCTTTCTATTACTCCATCTGTCTACTTCTTTTGTATATATGGTACTATTTAATTTTTTCGAATCTATCATTATACACTTAGGCATATCATAATGGAAATACTTTACCTCAAATTCACATCTGGGGCTTCTTGTTCCTCTCCGACTTGGGTAACATTTGGAAGTGGTGTTACTGTTGTACTTGGTCCTTCCACGACCTCTGTCTGGGTCCGTGGTAAATTCCTCTTAGGACAATCTTTCAGACGATGGTCTATGGCCCCACATCTATAACAGGCTCCAGTCAATCCCCTACATTCACCTTTATGCCACTTGTTACAATGGCCACATTTTCTTGCTAATCCTGGCGCACTCACTACTAGTGTTTCTTGTTGATCTCTTCTGGGTATAGGCTTGGGTCTGGATCTCCTACTTTGATCAAATGGCTGACTTAACTGTTCTCTTGGCCTCTTATTACTAGATTGTCCAAATTTCTTCTTTTGCTGATCACCACTCCTCTTTTGTTCCTCTTCATGAACACAGCTAATATATTTCTTTCTGAACTCTATTAGAAAGAATTCCCAAGTTACATCGGCTGGTGGCACTACCTTGGTTACAACATCCCACCACCGATATGCAGCTTCTTGTAACAATGAAACTGCACACTCCAAACTCTGTTCTGGTGTGCAATGGAGCTACTGCAGGACTCTTTCAGTACTTTCTAACCAATACTCAGCCGCTGAAGAATCATCTTCCTTTCTACCATTGAAATCCACAGCTCCATACTTCCTAATTTTTCCTAGAGGTGATTTATGCTGAGACAGTGGTGGAATAACCCCAGTCATCTGTCGAAAGAATCCAGTCATCTGCTCAAACAAGGCCAGTTGGGGTTGTACAGGCACCTCTTGCACTAGTGGAGCAGGATCTCCCCAATTTCCAATATCACTCCCAGTCGGAATACGACTTACTACTTCTTCTTCTACTGCCCTCTGCGATTCTGATTCCATACCTTAACCTAAAATAACCAAGAAAATAGATCTGCATTAGTGTCACGTCAACTCATATGAATGCAATGCATATTATGCACACAATCTTATTCTATCTATCTATGCCTAGGAACGCCTAAACCGCGCTCTGATACCAATAAATGTAATACCCCTCACCCGACTACAGTGTAACTGAGCAAAGTGTGCTACATTCGGTGCCGGAGCACCCTATCTTATCTTACTTTATTCCTTTCATATTTTGATCTCGATATATTTTAATATTAATAAATTTTTCGACGGAGAAACCATTTATTACCAGTTGACGTATTTTATTATTTACCTGTTTAAAAGTTTCAATAATATTTTACAAATAAAATCTCATCAATTATTTTCATAACCATCTCATAATTCACATCTCATTCATATATCTCAATTTCATATTCATTTCCATGCATTATCTATATATTTCAAGTCTGTCTTCGAATCCATACAATCTCATTCATGCTCAAATCACATAAGTAAAATTTTCAAATTTCTTTAATTTACATAATTTCATAATTTACATAATATATAAATTAATTACATATGAAAAAGCTAATTTATTAAATTACATTACATTTCTATTAATTACCTGCTCATAATCTACATTATAATACAATATCTAGCATTTTATACTAAATACAAAATATGATCTATATGGGCCCTATCTACATGCATTGCTGAGGAGGTGACAACCTTGAATACTTCAGGCACTTCTGCAGATCTGGACTCCAAAAATCTTAGTCAAAGTACCTGCGCGAGGAAACAAATCCATCGCGCTAAGCATTGCTGCTTAGTGGTGCAATAATAGAACAAGAAAATAAAAAATACAAATAAAGAAAGAACGAAGCATAATTTGAATATTTAAGAATCAATTTATTTTAATACAATGTATCTAATATTAATTATCTTTTGTTCTCATTTGTTTCGCTTTGGAAGCATTTAATTCTGAAATTCACAGTAATAATGTACGATATACAGAATTAATAAAAATACTCAATTTATATTCATATGGCAAGAGAAGGTACATTTAAAATATTTAGTTAAGTTATACCTATTTTTGCAACTCTTTTGTCATTTTACTTAACAATTTTATGTGGTTTGGATCATTTCATAATTGTAACCAATTCTTTTGAAGTCTTATTAACTCATTTATTTGATTTCTAATATTTTTAATTTCTAATAGTCTTAATTTATTTTAATAAATTACACTGCCCAAGTAACCTACGACAGGCTGACTAAAGCGATAACGGTCGTTGGCTCTGGACCGCGGTGCACAGGCGTCATACCATGGGGCCTTGAGCGTCAACCACGTATGCAGTCAGTATGGCTAAAAGGCCATGATAACACATAATCGGGCATAAAAGCCATGAATGTTAGCATAAAGCCATGAATGCGGGCACAAAGCCATGAATACGGGCACAAAGCCATGAATACAGGCATAAAGCCTTTCGCAGTACTGCTAAAATAATACCCTATTGGCATGCCAAACTATCCAATCTGACACACATGTCTAGGCAATACAAGGGCACATAATATCATTAAATATTAATATATTGTGTTTTATGACTTCATTATTTCATGATAAATTTCAATTATAATTCATACATTCATTTGATCATTTATATTATTACAATTCACATCAATTATCCTTTTATACCATTGTACTCAAAATACTTCTCCTCTCTACAATAATGAGAACTATTGTCTCATTCATATATTAATATGGTTCATTTATTCATTCATTATGTTATTCATATTGATCACAATTCTAAACAATGTTTCACATTTACCATTGTATTCAAAACATTTTTCCTTTCTCATTTATACATTCAAGAATCTACTTATGTAATTACAAATTTTATATTTCAAGTTGAGTTACTAATATTTTATGAATTCCATTTGTGATGGGTATATAAGCCCTAACTATCTATTCACATCAATTAGGTGACTTATTTTTCATGTTTCAAGTAATCCATGAATATTTCATGGATTTCAAATTTATAGCCTTAATTTCTTTTTAACAATTTTGACTAGGATGCATAGTCCACATTTGTCATACAATTCTAAGCATTTAAGCTTAGAATTGGTTCTAGGTCTTCATCTTAATTTACTAATCATTTTGATTACTATTCACCTTACTAGTCAACCCAAAATGTTGACCTTTTATACTTAATGGATATATTAATTCTAATAACACTAAGATCCCACATTTTTAGTTTTACATTTGCTAGTATTAATTGCCAATTGCAATTTAAAGTCCCCTAGATGCATTTCTAATTTCAAATTTTGAATTTTCAAGTTTTGGTGTCACTATTCACCTTATTGGTCAACAAAAATGTTGACTTTTGGATAGAAAATAGGTACATTGGTTTTAACACACCCAACATACCACATTTTGCATTGAAAACTTGTTGGCATTAAGCATTAATACCATTTCTAAACTTAAACCAAGGGAAGCAGAATTTTCAGTTTTTGAAGCCTAATTTACTGTTCCATTAAGCACTGTTGTAGTGGGAATTTGAGGAAATGATAAACATGAAAGTTGTTCCTTATTTTGTCTAGTTCAATTTCTTTTTTTAAATCACTCCATTTGGAGTTTTGTAGCTCCAGTTATGGTCCAAAAACCACAGCTGGCCGGATTGGAAAAACTGCAGAATTACCAAATCTACAGTACCATGAACAGTGATTGTGACTGCCATTTTGGTTAGGTTCTGCTCATAATTTGGGGTAGGTTTCTTCATGAAAGTTGTTTTTCTATGTCTTAACTTATTGCTGTAAAAATTTCAGGTCAATTGACCATATCTACAGTGAGTTATGGCCAAATGAACAGTTATTGTTCATTTGGTCATTTCTGCAGGTGCTGTTGCAGGGTATCCGGATTGGGGCCAACTTTTGGTAGACTTGCTTTGGTCTTTTGGGCATGGTTTATTCAGCAAAATTGTGCCATTATAAGTCTAGTTTCATGTCCAATTAGCCAAACACAAATTGGACCTACACAGCCAAAGTTATGGCTGTCTAAATGGGCTGGAATCACAGCCTCATTGCTGCTGTCTCTAGGCAGCCTTCCCATTTCAATTTGCCATACATTAGCTCACTTCAAATTATGATTAACTTGCCTCAAATGGTCACTAATTGACCATTAGAATGTCGATTAATCATTTCATAAGCCAAGTCCAATTTTTCACTCCCAAAACCCTAATTTTCCCTTTCAATTCACCCATACACCTAGTTAAGCACTTTCATTCATTCTATATGTGTATATACACCTTAAACATAATCTCTAATTCATTTTAAGTCCATTAAAACCATCAAAAACACTCCATCATTGTTCCTTCCTTAGGGCTGCCGAAATTCATGGTGGACATACACATATATTTGGTTCATTTAATTCACAAATTCTTACTCAATTCAAGTCACTAACATGGAAATAAAGAGCTTAAGGTGTATAAGTGCACTAACCTCTTGTAGGGCAGAATTTTCCAAGCTCAAACTTCACTTTCCTTCCTTTTCTAGGCTGCCAAACACTTCCCCAAGAGGTATGGACAAGTTTTAATGAAAGGTGTCTAGGGTTTTATAGTGGAAATTCATGGGAAAATGGAAGTGATGCAAGAAATTTTTATGGAGGGCTATGGAAGAGAGGTCACGTTTTGAGGAAGAAGAAGAAGAAGGTGACCAGAATTTTTGGTCCATTTTGTATCTTTTAAATGTTTTAAGAATGCTTGTTAACTTGTGATTGATTGGGAGTAAGATAATGACATCATGTGATGTCATTATCCCTAATTTTCTTTATTTTTCTTTTCTTTTCTTTTCTACTAACTTTAATTTAATTTTTCATCCACCTTAATTCATATTTTATGTCATAATAATTATTTACTCAACTGGACAAGTCGGCCAAAAATCGTCTCTGAAGGCGAAATGACCAAAATGCCCTCCGTTTGGCTTAACGGGTCAAAATTGTCTGTACCGATTGAAAAATTTTTCTAAATATTTTCTTGGCATTCTAATGCCATAGGAACCTCAATGACCCTTCTCTGGAGTCCCAAAAATTATTTTATGAATTTTTCCCTGGGTTTAGGGTTCCTCGTTGCGAGAACCGTAACTTCACTCTGGTTACCCATCGCTTGGGCACTGGCTCGTTTAACTTGGTTGTATTTTATTTCAAAAATTTTTCCTAAATTTTTCTTATTAATATTTGAGTTAATTATGGTTCCTGACTTTAGTTTAAATATTTTTCCGGACGTTCTAACTGTCCAGATCGACACCTGTCATCGGAACAGTAGAATGTACGGAATTGCTACAATGAGGGTGTTACAAATTGCTACCTAAGTCTTGCTCTAGTGGTAAGGGTAATTTTTAGTGAAGGGAGAGTGAGATTTTATGGTGAAATCAAGTGGGAATTAAAGCTTAGGTGAGGCTTCAATGGTGGAAAGGACAAAGGGGGAGAGAATCGACTGGCTTAGGAGGAAGAAGGAGCAGTTTTTTTCTTTCCAATTTGCTGTCCATTTACTCTTTTAATTGGGTTTAGAGATAGGTGTCACAAGGTGATTGGGTGGAAGTGGTTTAATGACATCATAGTGATGTCAAAATTCAAATTTTCATTCATTTTCTTTTCTTTTCTTTTCTACTCATTTTCAATTAAATTTTTAGCAATATTTATTCATATTTTGTCATATAAATTATTTATTTAACTAGACAAGTTGGCCAAAAATTATCTCTGAAGACGAAATGACAAAAATGCCCTTCGTTTTGCTTAACAAACTAAAATTGTCTATACCAATCTAAAAAAATTTCTAAGCATTTTCTTGGCATTCTAATGTCATCGAAACCTCAATGACTCTTCTCTAGAATCCCAAAAATTATTTTACGAATTTTCCCCTGGGCTTAGGGCTTCTAGCTGTGAAAACAGCAAGTTCCCATTAGGTCACCCATCATTAGGGCACTAGCTAATTTAACTTGGTTGTATTTTACTTCTAAAATTTTTTTCCTTAATTTTTCTTACCATTATTTGAGTTATTCATGACTCCTCACTCTAGTCTAGATATAGTTCCAGACATTCTGACTGTCCTGACCGACACCGTTCACTGGAACAGTAAAATGTATGGAATGGCTACAGTGAGGGTGTTACAAAAGCTTAGGGAAAATTAAGCTTTGAAGAAAGAAAATGGAGGAACCTATGCTTCCATGGTGAATCGGCCAAGTAGAGGAATAAGGGAGAAGATGATAGATTTTCATGTCTTTTAATTTAGTTTGTCTTCTTTTTAACTCTTTCTTATCCCTTTTAAATTGGTTGTAAAATTTTCATTGGTTGAAAATTTTAAATGATGTCATTATGACATCATGCTTAGGTGATAAATATTACTTCCTTCTTTTCCTTTTCTTTTCCCTTTTTCCATTACTTAAATTCATGTTTTTAATTTGTTTTATGTGTTTTAATCTCTCTCATTTCACTTGGAATTTAGGTCAAAATTCATCACTGAGGGTGAAATGACCAAAATGCCCTTCATGGTGCTTATCGGGTTTTATTCGTCTGTACTGATTAACTAAATGTTCTTGAATTTTCTTTGACATTTTTAATATCATTTAATCCTCATAAAACCTTCAATTTAATCCAAAATATTTATTCTGTAGGGTTCCTCGCTGGTCTGGGGTTAGCAATTGTATTCATAGTCACTTCTTATTAAGGTCACCCATTGCCGTGACTCCGGCTCGTTTAACTTATTTACAATTTTCTTTTTCCTTAATTTTTCTTAGTCTTTATTCAATCAATTTATATCTCCTCACCGTTGTTTAAGTGTAGTTCCAGATATCCTAGCTGTCCGAACATACATTAGTCATCGGAACAGTCAAATGTACAAACTACCTAAAGTGAGGGCGTTATAATTCTCCCCCTCTAAATAAAATTTTGTCCTCGAAATTTACCTGGTGTAAGTAGTCAAGGAATTGCTATCTCCTCATCTCTCCACTTTTCCGTGTTATAATATTTCACTTTCTCCTTAGTCTATCTTACTTAATCTAGCTTTACATGCTCATCTTTAACCTTTTCCCTTTGCTTCCTCTGTCCTACGGTTTTTCTATAGTATTTTCAAACTCATTTCTAGTAATAGAGCTCTGTTCTGGCATAACTATACCAAAGTAGAGACCATATGCAAGTATCCTCATCTCGATCTACTATCGAAAATACATAGCTCTAGATAATAGTCCCACGTCGGTACTGTAATCTGTATCTTACAGCACAAACATCGAGATCATTGCGTAATTACTATGGTATATCCCAATATATTAGATTTTTCTTATACTTATCCTTTTTGAATTTATGGCTCTCTATGGACTGGGATCCATACCTTAACCTAAAATAACTAGAAAAAATAGATATGCATTAGTGTCACCTCAACTCCTAATTAAAGGCTCATGTATGTTATGCACACTATATCTTTCCATCTACCTATGCCTAGGAATGCCTAAACCTTTGCTCTGATACCACTAAATGTGACACCCCTTACCCGTCTACTGTGTAGTTGAGCAAGTTGTGCTACATTCGGTGCTTGTGCTACCCTATTTTGTCTTGTCATGTACATTATTAATTTAATGTCAATTTATTTATATTATCCCACGTGTAGAAAATTTTTTTTATCATAATTTATTTTTGTGGAGACCCAGACAGAGCCTTCTCTGTTTTATTAGCGTATGGCGGTTTCCATAATTTACCTGTTAAAAACTCATATCCATTTCACATTTTCATATGTCATATCATGTCATCATAATTCTTATCACATCATTGTTCATAATCATTTCAAGTAAATAAAATGCTTCATTTCATTCATATAAAATTTACATATAGTAATATACAAATTATATACAATCCAAAATTTTAATTACATATCTTAAAATGATTTACAACATTTACTTATGTACAATGATCAAAATGCAACATCTAATATATATATGAGCCCTACCAAAATAACTGATGAGGTGACAACCTACACTGTAGCAGATCTGATCAAAATCCTGTCTAGGCTCTATTGCTACTGCTACTGCTGCTGGTGCTGGTGCTGATCTCCCGTACCTACGCAAGGAAACAATCCATCGCGCTAAGCATTTCTGCTTAGTGGTGCAATAATTGAAATAAAAATAACTAATAATTGAAATAATTATTCTACATAAAATTTTCTAAATTTTTGAATTAATTACATATTTGCGAAACTTTGGGAGCAAATAATTTGTCGGGATCTTTTTATTCATATATTTCATATTCAGTCTTATTAAATCCATAATAGTGATCTCTTCATGTACTTATTTAAATTTAAAGTGTATTACTCATATCTGTGCCGAAGTAACCTATGACAGACTATAAAAAGACTGGAAACATGGGATTATACTAGTTAGACATCCGTATGTCTATCAAGTATACAATGGTCATGTCAAACACAAGGCCAGCGGGCAGGCATAAAGCCAGAAATGATAATAGGCACAATGGCCAACCAGTAGGCATAAAACCTGTAGAACAATCATATCAGATATATATTGTCTATCAATGATTATTCGTATGGGCAGTTCCACAATTTGTAGTCCCTAATTGGTATACCGATCCATCCATGCTATATAAATAAGTTTAGGTATACTTTGGGCAAAAATAATATTTTTAAGTATTTGTAGTTTCATTATTTCATATTATGTACTAATTATATTTCATAGCATTTTCATGTCACTTGTAATGGGAAACGTAAGTCCCACATGCATATTCATATTATTTTTATGTTTAACAAGTTATTTTAGCTCATTTCACATCGAATGCCAAGTTATTTTATAAATCTTTCTCAATGTCAAGATTTGGTATTTTTACTTCACCTAGCATATTGTTCAAGATGTAGTCACTGTTTGGCCATACTTCCTTAATGGAAGTTGTTCCTTTATGTCTTGCCTTTGTTTTCCTTTTTGAATCATGCCATTTGGAGTTTTAGAACTGAAGTTACGGTCAAATAGCCAAAACTGGTTCATTAACTCACTCTAGTTCCTGAACCAGGCAGATTCTAGGGTCAATCTTTCCCTAATTATTTGGACATGTTACAGCCACTTTTAGGCCTAATATTCTTCATAAAAGTTGTTACCCTATGTCTTAGGATCACTTATATTTAAGAATTAAATTTTTTTAGGTTTTTTAGAATTAAATATAGCAAATTAACTAGCCTAGACTCAGGTACCCTGTGTCTACAGGATTCCAAGTTCAGGTCAGTGGCTTTGACTCTCATTTTAGGGTTCTTACACTCAAAATTTGAGGCAAGTTTCTAAATAAAAGTTGGAGCTCTATCTCTTAGGTTTCCATAACAATTTGGCTCATCCCATTTGGGATTTTCTAGTGAAAGTTATGGTATAAAATCTGTTCTGGGGTCAGGTGGTGGTTGAGGCAAATTCTAGGATTTGGTGTACTAAATTATTCTAACAATTTGACTTAGTTTCCTTGGGTTCTGGGTTCTGGTCAAAACATCAATATTGTAGATATATGTCTTATAAAACTTTTAGCACTAGTTTCATTACATTTTCAATTTTTTAGACCAAGTTATGGCATTTTTACCAAAACTAGTCGGGTATACTTAAGTCCAAAATTTATGGCAGTTTGGTTCTGGACAGTTTTGTTGGCCTAAATTGTGCTAGCAAATTGGTTTGGTTAGAGGCAATTCTGGGCTCTGTGTTCCTTATGAAAGTTGTGCTCCTATGTCTAACCTTTCCAATGATATAAAAGTCAGTTCATTCTAACCTTTCTAGAGGGAGTTATGGCTACTGTTCATTTGGTCATTTTCCTAGGTTTAGGTTATGGTCATCCGAATTCAAGCAGTTTTTAGGTAAATTTGGGGACAGTTTTTGGGCATAGTTTCTTCATGAAAAATGAGACATTATAACCTTATTTTCATCTCCAACTGGCCTCATACCAATTGGAGTATTACAACTGTACTTATAGCTCAAATACTACACTAGACTCATAGGTCTGAATTTCTTCATAGAAATTTAACACTCCAAATTCAATTTCTCCAGCTCCCAAACTTCAATTGGCATTCATAGCACTTCTAGTAGGCAAAAAATCATCTCAACATTCTCAATTTCAAGACACAACATAAAAACCCCAATTTTTAGTCAAAACCCTAACTCAACATCACAACTTCATGCAACTTAATGAAATTCAATTTCTAATACATATAACTTCATCAATCAACATAACTAACCCAATTTATATCAATTAAAAACATCAAAGTCCCCTTCTCATTATGGCTGCCGAAATTCAATTCCTCATAAACCTATCAATTTCTTTTGATTTCATGCAATTTCTACTCATCTCAACATCAATTCAATGTTTAATGAAAGAAAAAAGAAGGATTAGGCACTAACCTTATGTTAGTCACTTCTTGACTTTGACAAAACTTCACTAATTCCAAATTTCTTGGCTGCCACAATCTTTCTTATGGTGTGGAAATAATTTTTAATGAAGGGAGGTATGGGTTTTGGGTTGGAAAGCTTAGGGAAAATCAAGCTTTGAAGAAAGAAAATGGAGGAACCTATGCTTCCATGGTGAATCGGCCAAGTAGCGGAATAAGGGAGAAGACGATAGATTTTTATGTCTTTTAATTTAGTTTGTCTTCTTTTTAACTCTTTCTTATCCCTTTTAAATTGGTTATTAAATTTTCATTGGTTAAAAATTTTAAATAATGTCATTATGACATCATGCTTAGGTAATAAATGTTATTTCCTTCTTTTCCCTTTTTCCATTACTTAAATTCATGTTTTTAATTTGTTTTTATGTGTTTTAATCTCTCTCATTTCACTTGGCATTTAGTTCAAAATTCATTACTGGGAGTGAAATGACCAAAATGCCCTTCATGGTGCTTATTGGGTTTTATTCGTCTGTACCGATTAACTAAATACTCTTGAATTTTCTTTGACATTTTTTATGTCATTTAATCCTCATAAAACCTTCAATTTAATCCAAAATATTTATTTTATAGGGTTTCTCGCGAGTCTGGGGTTGGAAACTGTATTCACAGTCACTTCCCGTTAAGGTCACTCATCGCCGTAACTCCGGCTCGTTTAACTCATTTACAATTCTTTTCTTTTATTTTTCCTTAATTTTTCTTGGTCTTTATTCAATCAATTTATATCTCTCACCCTAGTTTAAGTGTAGTTCCAGACATCCTAGTTATCCGAATAGACATTAGTCATCGGAATAGTAGAATGTATAGACCACCTAAAATGAGGGCGTTACATCATACATGTGTATTTTATTTCATTTTCCTACATTTTCTAACTCAAATTAAGTTCCTAACAAAGAATAAAGAAAGAATGGAATGAGAATTAGCACTAACCTCTCTTGCCATAATTGGGAATTTGCTTAAACTTCACCTTCTCTTCAATTCTTGCCAGCCAATCACTTCTCCAAGGTGTAAAAACAAGTTTTTATGAAGAAATCTAGGGATTTTATGGTGTTTCTACATGGAAGTTTTAGGTGAGAAGGAAGAGCAATGGAGGAGAGCTAGTGGGAATGGTGGTTCGGCTACTTTGGTGGTGAGGAAGATGACTTTTTCAATTTCGTTTCTTTTAATTTCCTTTTATATCTTTTAATTAGGTTTGTCAAAATTTGATTGGTTGAAAATTTTAATTACATCATCATTACCTAATGCTTATGTCATAATTAGATTTTAAATTTCATTTTGTTTCATTTTTCTTTTCTTCTTTCTTTTACTCATTTTAAATTAAATTTTTATCAATATTTATTCATATTTTATTATATAAATCTCAGTTACTTAAATGGACATGTTGGTCAAAAATTAACTCTAAGGGTGAAATGACCAAAATGCCCTTCGTTGTGTTCACCAAATTAAATTTGTTTGTATTGATTGATATAAATTTTCTTATATTTTTTTGGCATTCTATTGTCATCTAAACCTTAATAATCCTTCACTTACGTCCCAAATAATTATTTCACAGGGTTTCTCACGGATCTAGGGTTGCCAACTGTATTCACAGTCGCTTCCCGTTAGGGTTACCCTTCACCGGAGTTTCAGCTCATTTAACCTCTTTACATTTCATCACTTTAATTTTTCTTTAGTTTTTCTTAGTCATTATTTAGGTTATTTATGACTCCTCACTCTAGTTTAAATATAGTTCCAGACATTCTGACTGTCTGATCAGACATTTGTCACCGAAACATTAAAATGTACAGAACTACGTATAACGAGGATGTCACAATTCTTCCCCTTTAATTAAAATTTCGTCCTTGAAATTTACCTGATGTAAGTAATTGAGGAACTGCTACCTCTTCGCTTCTCCACGTTCCCGTGTTATCCCTTCAATATCTAGATCTGGCTCCTCCCGAGCCTCCATAGCATATACTCGTGGTGGTACCCTGGCTTCGGGCCTTTCGACTGTTTCAGAAACAACCTTCTATGAAGTATCAGTCGCCTATACTCTACCAGGTCTCCTACCCCTCTGAACTGTAGGGGCAGATCTATCAGCTTGTGTTGGAGCTGTTGAACCACTCCTTTGAGGGCAATCTCTTATGAAATGATCCATAGCCTCACACTTGAAACACCCTCCAGCCAACAGTCGATATTCCCCTCTGTACCTCCTACCACAGTGCATAGGTTCTAGCACTGAGGCTGATCCCCTTGTTACTATACCCAGGGAACTAGCTATAGATATCCCAGTTCGGCCTTTCTGGCCCTGTGTCTGATCCTATAATCCCTTGGACTTTATCCATCAGAAGTCTGCATGCTAGATTGCCCTAATCCAATTTCTCTCTTACGCTGCCTATCTCTCCAACTCTGCTCATTATTTCTATCCCTTTCCACATTTAATGCAGTTTCAACCAACTGTGCGAAGTCCGTAATCCTCAAAGTCATGATAAGCAACTTAATATTATCATTTAACCCCTCTTCAAATCTTCTGCATCTCTCAGCCTCAGTGAGGACAATTTCTCTTCCATATTTGCTCAATCTGACAAATTCTCGCTTATATTTTGCTACTGATAGTTGCCTCTGCCTCTGCCTCAAGCTAATGAATTCTCTTCTTCTTTCTTGTAGGTACGCATTACTAATGTATTTCTTTCTAAACTCCACAAGGAAGAAATCCCATATGACTTGGACTGCTTGCATCTCCCTGGATACTGTGTCCCACCATTGATAGGCATCCTCCTGAAGTAGGGACACAACACCCTCCAAATTCTGCTCTGGGGTACAGTGAGGTTGCCTAAGAACCCTTTCTGTTCTTTCTAGCTAATGATGCAACTGTTGCTGGGTCAACTGTTACTATAGCAACTTCGTACATTCTACTATTCCAGTGATTAGTGTCGGTCCGGACAGTTAGAACGTCTGAAAAAATATTTAAACTAAAGTGATGAACCATAATTAACTCAAATATTAACAAGAAAAATTTAGAAAAAATTTTAGAAATAAAATACAACCAAGTTAAATGAGCTGGTGCCCTAGCGATGGGTAACCCAGTGGGAAGTTGCGGTTCTCACAACTAGGAGCCCTAGACCTGGGAGAAAATTCATTAAATAATTTTTGAGACTCCAAAGAAGAGTCATTGAGGGTTCTATGGCATTAGAATGCCAAGAAAATGCTTAAAAAAATTGTTCAATCGGTATAGACAATTTTAGTCTGTTAAGCCAAACGGAGGGCATTTTGGTCATTTTACCTTCAGAGGTGATTTTTAGCCGACTTTTCCAGTTAAGTAAATAATTATCATGACACAAAATGTGAATAAATATTGCTAAAAATTAAATTGCAAATGAGTAGAAAAGAAAAGAAAGGAAATGAAAGTAAATAGAATTTATTGCATATGCATGATGCAATTAAGAAAGGCCCAACCAATCAAAATGCAACAAGCTTTATTAAATCAATTAAAAGAGAAAAAACTTAAGGAAAACAAATCAGATTTCTTCTCCTCCTTCAGCTGGCCGAACCACACTCTCACCTCCACCATTGTTGTCCCTTCAACCAAGCTTCCTTTCCCACCTTAAACCCCCTCAAAACCCTAACTTGCCTTCATTAAAAATTATCCCTACCACTAGAGCAAGCCTTGGGCTGTGACACCCCTTACCCGTCTACAGTATATCCGAGTAAGATATGTCACACGGTGTACCGGAACACTCTATTTCATCTCAATCATTTTTATTCTTCCTTAATTTATTTATATTATAGTTTTGAATATAACTTGTGAAATATAACTCATTTAAGTCATTTATTGAAATTATAATTTATTTGAGGTTCTGAAAATTTTATAGAAAATCCGGCAGAGTACCGGCTAAAAGTGGAGAAAATAGTTCTTCGGAACCTGTGAAAAACACTTCCAACAATCATTTTCAAACAATCCCAACTCCATTTCATCAACAAAATCTCAATATATTTTTCAACAACATTTCCATTTCTCAATCATTCATCTCATATGATAATCATGTAAAAGTCATAAATAAATATTCACTTTTTCATTCACAAACACAATATCTACTATTTAAATTAATACCAAAATACATTACATAAGTTTCAATGACATATGAGAAAATAAAAGTTAATTACAAAATATCAAAATAAAACCTAGTGTCCTACCAATGCACTGATGACGATGAGGTGACACGGACACTATGCAGAGCTGCAGGAGGTCTCACCCAGTCTGTGGTCTACTGGGCTCTCGGTCAGTATCTCCAGAACCTACGCGTGGCAAAAGCAATGCGCTAAGCAATAATGCTTAGTGGTGCCAATAATAAAATAAAAAGACATAACAGAAAATAAATATGCAGTGAATGTATCGATGTCTTATTGCAAATAAATTTTCAATGAGTATTTGTAGTCTTACTTATTTTGTACTTGTTATATTCATTATTTCGTTAAATTTATCCACTTTCATTTTTGGTTGCCCAAGTAACCTATACTGGACGACTGGGCTAGATAAATGGGTAAACTGGCACTGGGTATCAAGTACCTCGGGCCGTCACACCATCGGTCACATATGTATCTCCCGGTGTGCAACAAAACAGCTAATAAGCTGTAATAACATCAGGCACAAGGCCAAATCTCAACACAAGGTCAGAATGGGTAAAAGCCATGAAATCACAGAATGGCATAATGCCATGTGCAGTACTGCTAACTGAACCCTATTGGCATGCCAAGCTATCCAAACCAATCTTGTTAGGTATACTAGGGCATTTGACACTTTTGAGTTTTACAATTTTTGAATTTCAAGTTTTGGTGTTACTATTCCTTTCATTAGTTAACAAAAATGTTGACTTTTGCCTATACAATAGGTACATTGGCTTTAATACTCCCAACATACCACATTTTGTATTCAAAATTTGTTGGTATTGGTTACCAATGCCATTTCTAAGCTCAAAGTTAATGGAGCAGAATTTTCAATTTTCATACCCTATCTTTACTGTTCCATTAGTTACTGTTGCAGTGGGAATTTGGAAAAATGATAAACATGAAAGTTGTTCCTTATTTTGTCTATTTGAATTTCGTTTTTTGAATCACTCCATTTGGAGTTTTGTAGCTCAAGTTATGGTCCAAAAACCACAACTGGCCGGATTGGGATTTTTCTGGACTGACTATATCTATAGTGCAGTGAACAGTGACAGCAACTCCCTTGTTGGATAGGTTCTGGTCATAATTTGGGGCAAGTTTCTTCATGAAAGTTGTTGGTCTATATCTTAGCTTGTTTCTGGTAAATTTCAGGTCAATTAGGCCATTCTACACTGAGTTATGGCCAAATGAACAATCACTGTTCATTTGGTCATTCTGCAGAAACTGGTTGCAGGACACCCGGATTGGGGCAGGCTTTTGGTCCACTTGGTTTGGTCTTATGGGCATGGTTTCTTCACCAAAGTTGTGCCATTTTGTGTCTAGTTTCATGTCCAATTGGCCAAACACCAATTGAACCTCTACAATTCATGTTATGGCTGCCCAAACCTGCTGGACTCATGTCCAATTCTGCAGGTCACCTAGGGCAGCCACACTAAACCTAAATCCCATCACTAAACACACTTCATTTCTTGTTTACCAATAACCAAATGGTCAGTAATTGACCATTAAAACTTTAGTTTATGTCCATTTTCATCCACCACCAAAATTAAATTTCAAAACTCTAACCCTAATTGACCAAGCCTCCAATTCATGCATTTTACTCCTAATTTGCTATACTAATCATAAAATTTATAAGAGGGACAGCTAATATGTCATTTTAACTAAAGAATTCTCCTAACTCTAACGCATGTCAAGGCTGCCAAAATTTCATGGAATATAACCATGCTTCATTAATTCAATTTTCATCAAATTTTCAACTTAACTTAGCTCAAATTCATGATTAGAATGGTATAAAAGCAAAGTATATGGCACTAACCCTGTTGGAGCTAACTCCCAAGCTTGCAAAAACTTTCTTTTCCTTCTTCTTTTTGCTGGTTAGAGAGACTTTAAGGTGCAAGGAAGAGTTTTTGTGAAGTGATTAAGTGGGTTTATGGTGAAACTTAGTGGGGTGTGAAGCTTGATGAAGTTTTAATGGAGGTTTGGGTTAAGGGAAAGAATTCGGCTGGTTTGAGGGAGAAGAAGGCAGATGGTGCTTTGATTTTTTTTGGTCTCAATTGTCTCTTTTTATTAGTTAATTAAGTGGTTGTTTAAATGTAATTGGTGGGAATTTTTAAATGACATCATAATGATGTCATAATTTGCATTATATTTCATTTTCTTTTCTTTTCTTTTCTTTTCTACTAACTTCAAATTAATTTTTCATCCACATTAATTCATATTTTATGTCATATAATTTATGTACTTAATTGGACAAGTTGGTCAAAAATCACCTCTGAAGGCGAAATGACCAAAATGCCCTCCGTTTGGCTTAACGGGCCAAAATTGTCTGTACCGATTGAAAAAATTTTCTATGTATTTTCTTGGCATTCTAATGCCATAGGAACCTCAATGACCCTTCTCTGGAGTCCCAAAATTTATTTTATGATTTTTCCCCTGGGTCTAGGGCTCCTAGTTGCGAGAACCGCAACTTCTCACTAGGTTACCCATCCCTAGGGCACCGGCTCATTTAACTTGGTTGTATTTTATTTCTAAAATTTTTTCTAAATTTTTCTTATTAATATTTGAGCTAATTATGGTTCCTCACTTTAGTTTAAATATTTTTCCAGACGTTCTAAACGTCCGAACCGACACTGGTCACCGGAACAGTATAATGTACGGAGTTGCTACAGGGAGGGTGTTACAACTCTTCCCCTCTAATTTAAATTTCGTCCTCGAAATTTACCTGATGCAAACAGTTGAGGGAACTGTTGCCTCATCGTCTCTTCATTTTTCCATGTCGCCTCTTCGGTATTGTGGTGCCTCCAAAGTACTTTCACCAGTGGAATCTGCTTATTCCTTAACTCTTTCACTTCCCGAGCCAGGATCCTTATGGGTTCTTCTTCATATGTCAAATCCGGTTGTACCTCAGTTTCTTCCATGGAGATGACATGTGAAGGATCTGAGCGGTATCTTCTTAGCATAGACACGTGGAACACATTGTGGATCTTGTCCAGCTCTGGTGGTAAAGCTAGCCTATAGGCCATTGGACCCACACGTTCAATGGCTTCATATGGGCCAATGAACCTAGGGCTTAACTTACCTTTTCTTCCAAACCTCAATACCTTCTTCCACGGTGACACCTTGAGGAACACTTTGTCGCCAACCGTATATTCTATTTCTTTTCTCTTCAAGTCGGCATATGATTTCTGTCTGTCTGAGGCAACCTTCAGATTGGCTTTGATTAGTTTTACTTTCTCCTCAGTCTATTTTACAAAGTCTGGCCCTCCCAGTTTGTCTTCACCCAATTCAGTCCAGCACACTGGAGTTCTACATTTCCTCCCATATAGTGCTTCATACGGGGCCATTTGGATACTAGCTTGGTAGCTATTGTTGTATGCAAATTCTGCCAGTGGGAGGTATCTATCCCAACTTCCCTCAAACTCAATGACACAACTTCTCAGCATATCCTCAAGGACCTGACATATATTTCATGTTATTGTTATCATTTTAGTTCAATAGTTGTATTAATTCAATTGGTTCAATTGTTTACCTGGATTACTCTTTCTGATTACCCATCCGTTTGAGGATGGAAAGCTGTGCTGAAGTGGAGTTGTGTACCCAAGGACTCATGCAACTTCTTCCAAAATGTCGATGTAAACCTTGGGTCTCGATTAGATATGATGGAAAGTGGAATTCCATGCAGTCTAACTATCTCACTGATATACAATTCTGCTAACTTCTCCAGTGAGTAGTCAGTCCTAACTGACAGAAAGTGTGCTAACTTCGTCAATCTATCCACTATCACCCATACTGCATCATGTTTCTTCTGGGTGAGAGGTAGACCACTTACAAAATCCATGGTGACCCGATCCCATTTCCATTCAGGTATGCGTATAGGCTGTAGCAAACCTGATGGAACTTGATGTTTTGCCTTAACTTGTTGACATGTCAAGCACTTAGTCACATTGTCAGCTATGTCCTTCTTCATACCAGGCCACCAATACTGAAGTTTCAGATCATGATACATTTTTGTACTTCCTGGGTGCATAGCATACACACTGGCATGTGCCTCTTTCAGAATACTGGCTTTCAATTCCCCATTATTTGGTACACATACTCTTCCTTTGTAGTACAGACACCCATCTGCTTTCACCTCATAGTCAGTTGCTTTTCCCTCTGAGATTTGGCTCATAATAGCCATTAACTTTTCATCTGCCTTTTGCCCATCTAAAATCTGCTGTAGTAGGTTTGGCCTCACTTGCAACTCAGCTAAAATAGCTCCATCTCGAACCAAAGATAGACGAGCATTCAATGATCTCAAAGCTGTGATGGATTTTCTGCTCAAAGCATCAGCAACTACATTTGCCTTCCCAGGATGGTAGTCAATTACACAATCATAGTCCTTCAGGAACTCAATCCATCGCCTCTGTCTAAGGTTGAGCTCCTTTTGGGTTGGCAAGTATTTCAAGCTTTTGTGATCTTTGTAAATGTAGCACTTTTCACCATACAAGTAGTGCCTCCATATCTTCAGTGTGAAGATAATTGCTGCAAGCTCTAGATCATGGGTAGGGTAATTCTGTTCATGTGGCTTTAGCTGCCTGGATGCATAAGTGACCACCTTCCCCTCTTGCATCAATACACACCCTAACCCATTATGAGAGGCATCACTGTAGACCACAAAGTCCTTTCCCGACACTGGCTGTGTTAACACTGGTGCCTCTATCAACATAGCCTTTAACTTCTCAAAACTAGTCTGACACTTGTCATTTCAGTCAAATCTGACATTCTTATGTAACAACTTGGTCATTGGAGCAGCTATTAAGGAAAATCCCTTCACAAATCTCCTGTAATACCCAGCTAGCCCCAAGAAACTTCTGACCTCAGTTGTATTTCTGGGAGGCTTCCATTCCATCACTGCTTCTATTTTCTTGGGATCCACTCTAATCCCATCAGCTGACACTATGTGTCCAAGGAATGCAATCTCATTCAACCAGAAGTCACACTTGGACAACTTAGCATACAGCTTCTTTTCTATCAGGGTTTGCAGAATAATCCTCAAATGTTCATCATGTTCTTCCCTGGTCTTGGAATACACCAAAATATCATCAATAAAGACCACTACAAATCGATCTAGGTATGGATGGAAGATATGGTTCATAAGGTCTATGAATGCTGCTAGTGCATTTGTTAGGCCAAAGGGCATCACTAAGAACTCATAATGCCCATATCGGGTCCTAAATGCAGTCTTTGGCACATCTGCATCCTTCACCCTCAACTGATGATACCCTGATCTGAGATCAATCTTAGAAAACACTCCTGCTCCCTTCAGTTGATCAAACAGATCATCAATTCTAGGCAACGGATACTTATTCTTCACTGTCACTTTATTCAACTGCCGGTAATCAATGCATAACCTCAAAGTCCCATCCTTGTTTTTCACAAACAGCACTGGAGCTCCCCATGGTGACACACTGGGGCGTATGAACCCCTTATCCAGCAACTCTTGCAACTGAGTTTTCAACTCCCTCAATTCAGTGGGTGCCATCCTATAAGGAGCAATGGAAATGGGTGTTGTACCCGGCATTACCTCAATAGCAAACTCTACTTCCCTTTCTGGTGGTAAACTAGGCAACTCTTCAGGAAATACATCTGGGAAGTCTCTTACTGTAGGTATATCACTCAGGTGTGGCTTAACTTGCTTAGTATCAACCACGTGTGCTAGGTAAGCTTCACAGCCTTTTCTCATCATTCTTCTTGCAACTATGGCTGAGATAACATTGACAGAAATCATCCTTTCACCCTATGATGATATCATTACCCTCAGGAGTTTTCAGAGAAATTCTCTTCAATTTACAATCAACTATTGCCTGATGACTTGACAACCAGTCCATTCCCAAAATCATGTCAAACTCGTGGAAGGGCAACTCAATTAGATCTACCGAGAATTCATACCCCTGAATCCTTAACGGGCAACCCTTGTACACTTTGTTCACCACTACACTGTGGCCCAATGGATTAGTGACCAGAATGTCTTGGTCACTTTCCTCTACTAGTATCCCCTTTTCTACGGGTAGGTTGATGCAGATGTATGAATGAGTGGATCTTGGATCCACCAATGCATGCACAGATGTATTGCAGAGGGAGAACGTACCCCTGATGATGTCCGGGGCATCTTGCTCCTCCTGGGCTCTCATGGCATAGGCTTTGGCAGGTGGTCTGCTCTCAGGCCTCTCGGCTGACTCAGATGCAGGCCTCTGTGATGGTCCCACCACCTCAGATTTGCCAGATTTCCTACCCCTTTGTGGTGCAGGAGCAGGTCTGTCTGCTTGTGTTGGAGCAGCTGTAGTAGTTCTACGTGAACAGTTCCTCAACTGATGTTCTGTTGACCCACACCTTAAGCAGGCACCAGTCACTCTCCAACACTCCCCCTTATGCCATTTCAAACAATGTGGACATGCAGAAGATGCTGGGGCTGGTCCCCTAAACCCCATCCCTAGAGAGCTGCCCACTGATGGTGTGGACTGACCTCTCCTAGGGGTAAACTGTGGCCTGAGCCCCTGAGACTGACCTTGACCTTGTGATTGACCTGAACTCTGCGCAGGTGGACCCTTGAACTTCTTCCCAGATGCAGGAGATGAACTAAACTGACCTGGACCCCTCTTCTGCTGTCTCTCTCTTCTAGTCTGCTCACTTATTCTTACTTTTTTGACTTTTATTGCAGCTTCCACTAACTTGGTGAAGTCGGTGATTCCCAAGGCAGTGATCATGATCTTTATGTTATCATTTAATCCCTCTTCAAATCTTTTACACCTTTCAGCCTCATTAGGGACTATCTCCCTTCCGTAGCGGCTCAATCTGACGAATTCCTTTTCATACTCGGCCACTGACAGCTGTCTCTGCCTCAGATTAATGAACTCTCTTCTTCTCTCTTCCAGGTATACACTACCCATATATTTCTTCTTAAATTCGGAGAGGAAGAAGTCCCAAGTTATTACTTCTGGCTGTACTTCACTGGACACCGTATCCCACCATTCATATGCATCATCTTATAACAGAGATACAGCAGCTTCTAGATTTTGCTCTGGAGTGCAGTGGAGTTGTTTTAAAACTCTGCCTATTCTGTTCAACCAATTTTCGGCTGCAACAGAATCATCTTCTCTCTTACCAAAGAAGTCCACTGCTCCAAATTTTCTCAATTTTTCTAGATGTGATTTCAGTTGTGGAGGTGGTGGTGGTATTACCCCAGCCATTTGTTTGAAGAATTCGGCCATTTGCTTAAACATGGCCTGTGGAGGCTGAGCAGGCTCTGCTTGAGCTGGCGGAGTAGGTTCTCCCCTACCCCCAGTCTCAGCTACTGCAGGTGGAGCATGACTCTTCACTTCCTCCTCAACTGCCCTCTGAGATGTGGGGTCCATATCCTATTCAAAATAACAAGGACAAACAGATCTACATTAGTGTCACCTCTCTTACAAATGCAATGCATGGTATGGACTCAATCTAGGCCCAGAAACGCCTAAACCGTGCTCTGATACCACTAAATGTGACACCCCTTACCCGTCTACAGTATATCCGAGTAAGATATGTCACACGGTGTACCGGAACACTCTATTTCATCTCAATCATTTTTATTCTTCCTTAATTTATTTTTATTATAGTTTTGAATATAACTTGTGAAATATAACTCATTTAAGTCATTTATTGAAATTATAATTTATTTGAGGTTCTGAAAATTTTATAGAAAATCCGGCAGAGTACCGACTAAAAATGGAGAAAACAATTCTTCGGAACCTGTGAAAAACACTTCCAATAATCATTTCCAAACAATCCCAACTCCATTTCATCAACAAAATCTCAATATATTTTTCAACAACATTTCCATTTCTCAATCATTCATCTCATATGATAATCATGTAAAAGTCATAAATAAATATTCACTTTTTCATTCACAAACACAATATCTACTATTTACATTAATACCAAAATACATTACATAAGTTTCAATTACATATGAGAAAATAAAAGTTAATTACAAAATATCAAAATAAAACCTAGTGTCCTACCAATGCACTGATGACGGTGAGGTGACACGGACACTATGCAGAGCTGCAGGAGGTCTCACCCAGTCTGTGGTCTACTGGGCTCTCGGTCAGTATCTCAAGAACCTACGCGTGGCAAAAGCAACGCGCTAAGCAATAATGCTTAGTGGTGCTAATAATAAAATAAAAAGACATAACAGAAAATAAATATGCAGTGAATGTATCGATGTCTTATTGCAAATAAATTTTCAATGAGTATTTGTAGTCTTACTTATTTTGTACTTGTTATATTCATTATTTCGTTAAATTTATCCACTTTCATTTTTGGTTGCCCAAGTAACCTATACTGGATAATCGATCGATAAATCGCACCGGGTATCAAGTACTCGGCCACACCATCGGTCACATATGTATCTCCCGGCAAATGTAATGTACCGATAAGTCAGTAATAACATCAGGCACAAGGCCAAATCTCAACACAAGGTCAGAATGGCTAAAAGCCATGAAATCATAGAATGGCATAATGCCATGTGCAGTACTACTAACTGAACCCTATTGGCATGCCAAGCTATCCAAACCAATCTTGTTAGGTATACTAGGGCATTTTACACCTTTGAGTTTTACAATTTTTGAATTTCAAGTTTTGGTGTTACTATTCCTTTCATTAGTCAACAAAAATGTTGACTTTTGCCTCGACAATAGGTACATTGGCTTTAATACTCCCAACATACCACATTTTGCATTCAAAATTTGTTGGTATTGGTTACCAATACCATTTCTAAGCTCAAAGTTAATGGAGCAGAATTTTCAGTTTTCATACCCTATCTTTACTGTTCCATTAGTTACTGTTACAGTGGGAATTTGGAAAAATGATAAACATAAAAGTTGTTCCTTATTTTGTCTAGTTGAATTTCTTTTTTTGAATTACTCCATTTGGAGATTTGTAACTCAAGTTATGGTCCAAAAACCACAACTGGCCGGATTGGGATTTTTCTGGACTGACCATATCTACAAAGGCAGTGAACAAAGGATCGCAACTCCCTTGTTGGATAGGTTCTGGTCATAATTTGGGGTAGATTTCTTCATTAAAGTTGTTGGTCTATATCTTAGCTTGTTGCTGGTAAAATTTCAGGTCAATTGGGCCATTCTACACTGAGTTATGGCCAAATGAACAATCACTGTTCATTTGGTCATTCTGCAGAAACTGGTTGCAGGACACCCGGATCGGGGCAGGCTTTTGATCCACTTGCTTTGGTCTTATGGGCATGGTTTCTTCACCAAAGTTGTGCCATTTTGTGTCTAGTTTAATGTCCAATTGGCCAAACACCAATTAAACCTCTACAATTCAAGTTATGGCTGCCCAAACCTGCTGGACTCATGTCCAATTCTGCAGGTCACCTAGGGCAGCCACACTAAACCTAAATCCCATCACTAAACACACTTCATTTCTTGTTTACCAATAACCAAATGGTCAGTAATTGACCATTAAAACTTTAGTTTATGTCCATTTTCATCCAACACCAAAATTAAATTTCAAAACCCTAACCCTAATTGACCAAGCCTCCAATTCATGCATTTTACTCCTAATTTGCTATACTAATCATATAATTTATAAGAGGGGCAGCTAATATGTCATTTTAACTAAAGAATTCTCCTAACTCTAACTCATGTTAAGGATGCCAAAATTTCATGGAATATAACCATGCTTCATTAATTCAATTTTAATCAAATTTTCAATTTAACTTAGCTCAAATTCATGATTAGAAAGGTATAAAAGCAAAGTATATGGCACTAACCTTGCTGGAGATAACTCCCAAGCTTGCAAAAACTTTCTTTTCCTTCTTCTTTTTGCTGGTTAGAGAGACTTTAAGGTGCAAGGAAGAGTTTTTGTGAAGTGATTAAGTGGGTTTATGGTGAAACTTAGTGGGGTGTGAAGCTTGATGAAGTTTTAATGGAGGTTTGGGTTAAGGGAAAGAATTCGGCTGGTTTGAGGGAGAAGAAGGCAGATGGTGTTTTGATTTTTTTTTGGTCTCAATTGTCTCTTTTTATTAGTTAATTAAGTGGTTGTTTAAATGTAATTGGTGGGAATTTTTAAATGACATCATAATGATGTCATAATTTGCATTATATTTCATTTTCTTTTCTTTTCTTTTCTACTAACTTCAAATTAATTTTTCATCAAAATGAATTCATATTTTATGTCATATAATTTATGTACTTAATTGGACAAGTTGGTCAAAAATCACCTCTGAAGGCGAAATGACCAAAATGCCCTCTGTTTAGCTTAACGGGCCAAAATTGTCTGTACCGATTGAAAAATTTTTCTATGTATTTTTTTGGCATTCTAATGCCATAGGAACCTCAATGACCCTTCTCTGGAGTCCCAAAAATTATTTTATGATTTTTCCCCTGGGTCTAGGGCTCCTAGTTGCGAGAACCGCAACTTCTCACTAGGTTACCCATCGCTAGGGCATCGGCTCATTTAACTTGGTTGTATTTTATTTCTAAAATTTTTTCTAAATTTTTTTTATTAATATTTGAGCTAATTATGGTTCCTCACTTTAGTTTTAATATTTTTCCTGACGTTCTAACTGTCCGAACCGATACTGGTCACCGGAACAGTAGAATGTACGGAGTTGCTACAGGAAGGGTGTTACATGGGCAGTAATTTGAAAGGAAGAAAGTCAAGATTTTAAGTCTTGGAAAGTGACTAAGTGAAGGTTAGTGCAACTTTTGTTTAATTTTTCTCTTATATTCTTTGTTACAACATTAATCTAAACTAGAAAATATGAAAATGGAACAAATTGAAATTGTGGAGTTAGGGTTTGGGAGAAACCTAGGGTTTGCTCATGTGTTGGTGAATAAAAGTTTTAATGGTCAATTAGTGACCATTTGGCTATGTATGATGAAGAAATGAAGTGAGTTGTGGCTTGGTATTTGAATTTGGGTGAGCTGCCTTGGCTGCCCTGCAGGTCTGGATGTGAGTCTAGCAGGTTTGGGCAGCCATAAATGCAGTTGTAGAGATTCAATTAGTGCAAGGCCAATTGAACATGAAACTAGACACATAATGGCAGAACTTTGGTATAGAAACCCTGCCCAGAAAACCAAACCAAGTTGACCTAAAAATTGCCCTAATCTGGGTGACTTGCATTCTGCCTGGGCAAAATGACCAAATGAATAGTGTTTATTCATTTAGTCATAACCCAGTGTAGAAAGGTCCAATTGACCTGAAAGTTTACCAGCTAAAAGCTGAGATATAGGCCTACAACTTTCATGAAGAAATCTAGCCAAAATTTTGACCATAACATGTTAAAAAAGTGACCTACAATCACTATACAAAACACAGTAGATTTGGTCAATCCAGAATATCTGGAAAGTTTGCAATCCGGCCAATTATGGTATTTAGGCCATAACTTGAGCTACAAAACTCCAAATGGAGTGATTCAAAAAAATAAATGTAACTAGACACAATAAGAAACAACTTTCATGAAGACAACTTTGCCAAATTCCTCCTGTAAAAATGACCAATGGAACAGTAAACACAAGGCTTGAAATCTGAAAATTTTGAACAACTAACACTAAGCTTAGAAATGGTATTAGCAACCAATACCAACAACTTTAGAATGCAAAATGTGGTATGTTGGGAGTATTAGAACCAATGTACCTATTGTCTATGCAAAAGTCAACATTTTAGTTGATTAATGAAATGAATAGTAACACCTAAACTTAAATTTCAAGAATTGTAAAGTTTAAAAGTGTAACATGCTCTAGTACACCTAGCAAGATTGGTTTGGATAGGTTGGCATGCCAATAGGGTTCAATTAGCAGTACTGCACATGGCATTATGCCATTCTGTGATTTTATGGCTTTTAGCCATTCTGGCATTGTGTTGATACTTGGCCTTGTGCCTAATGTTATTACAACTTATTACCTGTTCTGTTGCACACCGGGAGATGCTATGTGACCGATGGTGTGACAGCCCGAGGTACTAGATACCCAGTGCTAGTTTACCTGTTTATTCAGTCCAGTCATCCGGTATAGGTTACTTGGGCAACCAAAAATGGAAGTGGATAAATTTAATGAAATTATGAATCTAACAAGTACAAAATAAATAAGATTACCAATAATGATTGAAAAATTATCTGCATAAGACATCAGGACATACACTGCATATTTATTTTATGTTATTTCTTTTTATTTTATTATTGGCACCACTAAGCATTATTGCTTAGCGCGTTACTTTTTACCACGCGTAGGTTCTGGAGAGATCGACCGAGAGCCCAGTAGGCCACAGACTGGGTGAGATCTTCTGCAGCTCTGCATAGTGTCTGTATCACCTCACGTTCATCAGTGCATTGGTAGGACACTAGGTTTTAATTTGGTATTTTGTAATTAACTTTTATTTTCTCATGTGTAATTAAGACTTATGTAATATATTTTAGTATTGATGTAAATTATGAAATTTGTGTTTATGAATGAACAAGTGAATATTTATTTATGACTTTTATATGAATTTCATATGAAATGAATGAATGAGAAATGGGAGTATATTTGAGAAATAGAGATTTTGTTGATGAAATGGAGTTTGGGATTAATTGAAAATTTTGGAAGTGTTTTTCACAGGTTTCGAAGAACTGTTTTATCCATTTTTAGCTGGCATTCTGCCAGATTTTCTATAAAATTTACGAAACCTCAAATAAATTATAATTTTAATAAATGACTTAAATGAATTATATTTCATAAATTGTACTTCATAACTATGATAAAAATAAATTAAGAAAGAATAAAAAGATTGAGATAAAATAGGGTGTTTCGATACACTGTGTGACATATCTTACTCGGTTATATTATAGATGGGTAAGGGGTGTCACATAGAAAATCCATAGCCCCATTGTTTCTGAGTTTCTCCAAATGGGACTTCTGTGGTAGCTACTAAGGTTGTGGAATAGCCCCAGTCATCTGCCTAAAGAACTCTGTGATTTGTTGGAATAGGGCCTGCTGAGGCTGTGCAGGTACCTCTTGCACTGGTAGAGCAGGTTCTCTCCTACTTCCAGCTTCAGCCATGGGTGGAGCATGACTCTCCACCTCTTCCTCTACTGCTCGCTGCAATGTCGGATCCATATCCTAACCAAATAAACCAAAGAAAAACATATCTGCATTAGTGTCACCTCAACTCTTACAATTGCAATGCATGGTATGCACTATTTCTAGGTCCAAAAATGCCTTAACCGTGCTCTGATACCACTAAATGTAACACCCCTCACCCGTCTATAGTGTAGCCAAGTAAGGCATGTTACACTCGGTGTGGAGCGCCTTAACTTATCTTATTTTATTCCATATAAATTTTATTGCCATTTTAATTAATTATTCAATTATTTTTCATGTGGAGAAACTGACGGAGTTTCTCCTGTTTATTTAACATTTGACATAATTCACTATTCACCTGTTTAAAAGTCTCATGTTAATTTTCATCATTTTATAGTATCAAATAATATCATCCATTCTCATCCATGTCCATTTCTATGAAAATTCCCATATTCATCCAAATCAAAATTTCAACTCATATAATACATGAAACTTACAAATTTATTTATTTACGTTATGTACAAATTAATTATACAAACTTACAATTCACATTACAACTCCAGAATTAATTACAATGAACAAAAATAAAATACACTAATATGATACATGCAGGCCCTATCAAAATGCACTGCAACGAGGAGGTGACACTGGACACTATCTGTGGATCTGTGCTCTCAAAATCCCAGTCTGAGGTCCACTGGGTTTTATCTTCAGTACCTACGCGTGGACAAAACCAACAGGCTAAGCATTTCTGCTCAGTGATGCAATAATACAATAGAAATACAATGTACAAATAAAAGTAATAATTTCCATGATTGTAGTGCTTATAAGGAAAATAAATAATTAATAAATTATGAATTAGTTGAAGGATAATTAAAATTTATGATATTGTCTCTTTCTAGCATCTTATTGATTGATCCTATAATGATCTTAAACATGATATACTCTTGTTGTCATTTTATTAATCTTTGGGTACATTTATTTTTTTGGAATCTTTCTTGTTCTTAATTTAATATTCAATTTCCTTACTTGATTTTTTACTTGTATTTAATCTCATTAATACTTTTCACTGCCCAAGTAACCTATAACAGACTGATTGGAGTGGATAAACGGGTAAACTAGCACTAGACACACTTGTGCCATAAGCCGTCACACTTGTGCCCTAAGCCGTCACACCATGGGATATATAATGTCAACCCGGTATGCAACAGAATGGCTAAAAAGCCATAATAGCAATCGGCCATAAAGCCATAAATATCATCGTGTATCAGAAAGGCTAGAAGCCATAATAATAGAATGGCACGAAAGCAATGATAACAGAATGGCGCAAGGCCATAAGTAGTACTACAAAACAGAACCCTATTAGCATGCCAATCTATCAAACCCATACATAAAGTTTAGGCATACATGGGCACATTAGTACCTTAAGCATTTGTTCTTTATTTTATGTTATTGCATTTACTATTCATAATACTATTCATGCTAAATTTTGATTATTCCATAAATAAAAGGTATACAAGTTCTAAATACATGATCATATCATATTTTGGATTATAAAGTTATTGGCATTAATTGCCAACCACAATTCAAATCTTCTTAGAAGTATTTTAAAATTTTCAGTTTTTGCAATGAAAGTTTCCTGTTCCATTGGACCAATCTACAATAGGATTTTGGCTAACCTTTCTTCATCAAAGTTGTTCCTTATTGTCTCTACTTTAATTCCCTTTTTGAATCACTCCATTTGAAGTTTTGTAGCTCAATTTATGGCATTTTTGCCATAAATGGTCGGATTGGTCAATGTCCAGTTTTGGTTCTGGCAGTTTTGATGAGTTAACTTTGGTTAGCAATTTGATTAGGTTATGGTCAGAATTTGGGTTTCTGTTCTTCATGAAAGATGTTCTACTATGTCTAAGACTTCCATGGGTTCAAGAATCAGGTCATTTTTGACCTCTCTACACAAAGTTATGCCCATTTGAACAATCACTGTTCATATGGTCATTTTTCCAGGGCCAGATTTTGGTTACCCCGATTTAAGCTAATTTTAGGTCACTTTGTGATGGTTTTCTAGGTAAGGTCTCTTCATGAAAAATGTGGCATTATGTCCTTAGTTTTACCTTCAATTGACCTTACATCAATTGAAGCTACATAATTCTACTTATGGCTACCCAAACCTACTGGACTCAAAGTCTAAAATTTCCTGCTCAAAGGCAACTCATTCAATTCACAATCAATTCCACAGCCAATTCCATTTTAAGGTAAAACCACATCAAATGGAAATTTATTGACCTTAATAACACTAATTCATCAACAATTTGGCAAACCCTAATTTTGGCTCAAAACCCTAATTCCCCATTTCTCAATTTCCTACCACATATGGAAATTGAAGTTCTATTCTATATATACTCATCAAGATCATCACTAAGCAACTTTAATTTAATTGAACATGATCATAACCTTACCCTACTCATGGCTGCCGAATTTCATGTGTGCTCATACATGTGTATTTTATTTCATTTTCCTACATTTTCAAACTCAAATTAAGTTCCTAACAAAGAATAAAGAAAGAATGGAGTGAGAATTAGCACTAACCTCTCTTACCACAATTGGGAGTTTGCCTAAACTTCACCTTCTCTTCAATTCTTGCCAGCTAATCACTTCTCCAAGGTCCAAAGATAAGTTTTTATGAAGAAATCTAGGGATTTTATGGTGTTTTTACATGGAAATTTTAGGTGAGAAGGAAGAGCAATGGAGGAGAGCTACTAGGAATGGTGGTTCGGCTACTTTGGTGGTGAGGAAGAATATGACTTTTTGAATTTTGTCTCTTTTAATTTCCTTTTATATCTTTTAATTAGGTTTGTCAAATTTTGGTTGGTTGAAAATTTTAATTACATCATCATTACCTAATGCTTATGTTATAATTAGATTTTAAATTTCATTTTGTTTTATTTTCCTTTTCTTCTTTCTTTTACTTATTTTTAATTAAATTTTTATTAATATTTATTCATATTTTATTACATAAATCTCACTTACTTAAATGGACGTGTTGGTCAAAAATCAACTCTGAGGGTGAAATGACCAAAATGCCCTTCGTTGTGTTCACTGACTTAAAATTGTCTGTATTGATTGACATACATTTTCTTATAAATTCTTGGCATTATATTGTCATCTGAACCTCAATAATCCTTCACTTATGTCCCAAATAATTATTTCACAGGCTTCTCCACGAGTCTAGGGTTGCCAACTATATTCATAGTCGCTTCCTGTTAGGGTTATCCAGAGCCGGAGTTTCGGCTCATTTAACCTCTTTGCATTTTATCTCTTTAATTTTTTTCTTAATTTTTCTTAGTCATTAGTTAGGTTATTTATGACTCTACACTCTAGTTTAAATATAGTTCCAGACATTTTGGCTGTCTGATTAGACATTAGTGAATGGAACAGTAGAATGTACAGAACTACCTAAAATGAGGATGTCACATTTCTCCCAATCTCCTTGCTTCCAATCTTCTATTCTAGGTCAAATTAGAGGTTTTCTATGGATTTTTGTATTGAAATTGTAACACTCCTAATTGCATAGCCTGGTAGATTTCACTGTTCCGGTGATCGGCGTCGGTCCGGACAATTAAGGGGATTAGAACCACACTCAAGACAACTAGAGAAGCTATAAACACAAATAATTAGTAATGTCCAATTAGTTAAGTATAAACAAGAAAAATAGAACATAAGAAGTTAAACGAGCCGAGAGTCACAGCGATGGGTGACCTTCTCGGGAAGGACTGCGAAGTCGTTTTAAACTCAAATTTTGAACCGTAAAATGTGACGCTGCAATCCTTAGGACCATTACGAACACAGTGGAAAAGAGAAAATCATGAAAAAGAATTGTTAAGCCAGTCAAATAATTAGGTCAGGGAGCCGGAAGAAATATTAAATTATTTGCAAACCGGGATGAACCGGCGAGGGGCAGTTTGGTCAATTGACCCCGAGAGCTGACTCCTGACCTAACTGTCAAATAAAATCGGAGAAAAGAAAATTTTGGAATCGAGAATTAAATTAAAGAACTAATAGAATAAAAAAAGAAAAAGAAAAGTTGAAAAGGTGATGACATCATCATGATGATGCAACTATGACTTCATAATTAATTTTAATTTAATTAACTAATTGACTAAGTCAAATTGAAGAATAAAAACAAAATTGAAAAGCCAAATTTTATCTTCTTCTTCTTCTTTTTTTTTTTCTCTCTTTCCCGTAGCTTCTCATCCCTCTCCCTTTTCTCACTAAATCCTCTATGGCTACTTAATTTCAAGCTTTTAAAGCTTGAATCAACCCCATAAATCCCATAATTTTCCTAAATAAAACTTATTCTTGGATCTTGGCAAGCCTATTGAGAAAGAAATTTAACAAGAAAGAAAGAAGAAAAGAGGAGGAAAATTGAAGAATTGGAGCTAGAAATTCTACTCACTTAAGGTTGGTACTCTTCCTTCATTCTCTCTTTGAATTTATGTTTAAGTAGCTAAGTTACATTTGTAAGCAACAAATAAGTGAATAAAATCAAGCATTGTGGACCAAATAAAAATGTGGGCAGCTAGGGTTTAGGTTTGAGGATGGATAATTTTGATACAAATTATGAATTAGTTAAGTGTGAATGAGTGTATAACTTCTAAGTATGCAATTAGAATTCAACAATTGAGTTAAACATGGAAGTTAGGGTTTGAGACCTAGGGTTTTGAGGCAAAAATTTGGAGAAATTTGTAAATGGTGTCTTTGACCCAATGTCAAGTGAAAAATGGTCATTTGTGACCAAATGAGGTGTGTTAGAAGTGTGGGAATTAAAAGCCAATTCGGATTGGATAAGGTCATGTGCTGGCAGCATGACCAAAATCTCCTTTGAGGGACCAAAAATGAAATTTTATAAGTCCAATCGATATGAGACAAATTGGGGATGAAAATAGGCACTAAATGACACAATTTTCATTTAGGAAGCATGCCCAAAAAGTGACTAAAACCTAGAGAACAAAGTGTTCGAAGTTGGAAAATCGCAGGCTGCCTCTGCACAAACTGACCAAATGAACAGTGTTTGTTCATTTGGTCATAACTCGAGCTATGCAGGTCAAAATGACCTGACATTTTACCAGTAATTAGATAAGATATAGATCTAAAACTTTTATGAAGAACACCAACCCAAATTATGCCATTCACCCAATCAAAATACTGAGCAAAGTTGGTGACCTGAATCTGCAGAACTGCAGATTGCCATATGAATAGTAAAGTTCCAATGGTTATAACTCTCTCTAGAAAACTCCAATTTAGGCGATTCTTGAACCAATGGAAACCTAAGACATAGTAGAACATTTCATATGAAGAAAATTAGACCAAATTATGGACCTAACTTGATCAAATTGCTAAACGAATTTGGAATCAATAATCTGCCAGAATAAAATTCTGCAGCATGAACAGTAAATATAATTTGCTTATAACTTGAGCTACAAAACTCCAATTGGGGTGATTCAAAAAGAAGAATAAACTTAAGACAATAAGGAACATTTTCTATGAAGAAAGTTTTATCAAATTCCAACAGTAAACTGACCAATGAAACAGTACAATTAGGGACACCAAAATTAAAAATTTGGCAATTTTGCCTAAAAGGCTTAAGTTTTGAGAAAATGACCAAAACCAACAAGTTTAGTGACCAAAATGTGGTATGTGGGTGAAGTTGGAATTCCCATACCTATTAAGCCTTAGAAAGTCAATAATTTGACTTGAATAGTGCAGTGAATAGTAACCCAAAACACAAAATTTCAAGAACGTCGAATTTAGCACGTTAGAGCTAGGTAAAAGTGAAGTTAAATTTATTTTTGGATTTACGCCAAGTTATGGTACTGAAACACTGTGAAATTGTGTGTTTCAGTAGAAAAGAATATCGGGACAGAACCCGAGGAGTCGAGTCAAGGCCAACAGGCGACTTGTTAGTTCAATCCACTGACCTCAACATAAACCATAAAAAACTTGTTAGTTCAACTTGAGGAAGCTTTAGAAGAAGGAAAGAAAGGGAATAAGGGAGTGAAATTGAAGAATTGAAATTCAAGTGGAGGTAAGCAATTTACTTTGAAAATTTTAGTTTCTTATTTATGTGTTTAGCTCAAGCAACTTAGATATTAACTTAAAATTAAAAGAAAAAGATTGTGAGGGACCAAACTGAAATTTTGACTTGTTGAAGGGAGTATGAATTGCATGAATTTAATGAGTTTGAATGAGTTTAAAAGCTTTGATTAGTTGAATGGTTAAGGTTAAGTGCACTAATTGTGATTAAATGCATGAGATGGATGAGTTAGGGTTTGAATGTTAGGGTTTGTGAACCAAAATTTGGAGAAATGCATAAATGATGACTTTGACCAATTGTGAACTGAAAAATGGTCAATAATGACCAAAGGAGATGTGTGGGAATTGTTAGAATGGAAGCTAAATTCGGAGGGTGAATGGTCATGCTGCTGGCAGCATGACCAAGCCAACTTTGAAGGACCAAAACGGAAATTTTACAAGTCCAATTGATATGCCATCAATTGGAGATGAAAATAGACATAAAATGCCACAATTTTCATTAAGGAACCATGGCCAAAAACTGACTAAAACTTAGTGAACCAATTGACCAAAGTGAAAAGAGAGCAGGCTGCCACTGTACAAACTGACCAAATGAACAGTATTTGTTCATTTGGTCATAACTCGAGCTAGGCAGATCAAATTGACCTGAAATTTTACCAGTAGTTAGATTACATATAGATCTAAAACTTTCATGAAGAACACTAACCCAAATTAGGCCATTAACCTAATCAAATTATTGGGCAAAGTTGAGCTACTAAACCTGCAAAACTGCACATTTCCATTTGAACAGTAAAGTTCCAATGGTTATAACTCTCTCTAGAAAACTCCGATTTAGGTGACTCTTGAACCGATGGAAACCTAAGACATAGTAGAACATTTCTTGTGAAGGAAATTAGACCAATTTATGGACTTAACTTGATCAAATTACTGAACGAAATTGGATCAAAAATCTGCCAGAACCAAAATAGTAGTATGAACAGTGCACGTGAACAGTAATTGTATTTTGGCTATAACTTGAGCTACAAAACTCCAATTGCGGTGATCCAAAAATGAGAATACACTTAAGACAATAAGGAACATTTTCTATGAAGGAAGGTTTGCCAAATTCTAACAGTAGATTGACCAATGGAATAGTGCAACTAAGAGCACCAAAACTAAAATTTGACAATTTTGCAAAAAGGACTTAAGCTTTGAGAAAATGACCAAAACCAACAAGTTTGGTGACCAAAATGTGGTATGTGGGTGAAGTTGGAGTTCCCATACCTATTAAGCCTTAAAAAGTCAACAATTTAACTTGAATAGTGTAATAAATAGCAACCCGAAACACAAAAACTTCGAGAACGTCGAAATTAGTACATTAAAGCTAGGTAAAAATGAAGTGAAATTTATTTTTGGATTTATGCCAAGTTATGGTCCTGAAACACTATGAAACTGTGTGTTTCAGCTGAAAAAGACTTGGAAACTCAAAGAGACTGAGTCAAGGCTTAAAGGCGACTCCAGTTAGGTTTGTGCACAATAATAATTGTTTAAATATTTTAAATCTCAAAAATTTGACTTCTTTGATTAATTATGTATTGTGTTGCCATTTTATAATCGTAAATGTGACTTTGGAAAGTGATCAGATTTCTCATAAATTTTTTGCATAAATTGTTTTGAATTAATTTTATGTTCACACTTAGCCTGACAGTATCACATTATTCCTCCTCCATTTATGGGGTTGAGATCATTTATTTTCCTCCCTCTCTGGCTTGCCAGTTGAGGTTGTAGATCGGATGAGTACTCATTAGCTAGCTAGCCACCTCCCTCATTGATTTCGATTAATGGGGTTGAGATTGCTTTGTCGTGGTGTACAACACGGCATTGATCGGAAATTTTGTGTCATGGCTTAAGTTGTGTATGACTTTGGCAACACTATGTTTATGAAATTGTTTGACTAAACTGTGTTTAATAGATTATTTGACCAAATGATGTTATTATAAACTTTAATATTTGTGAAATGTGATTGAGAAACATTTAAATTGTGTTTGGCAATGAATGATTTATTTATTGCATTTTAAATTTTTATTGTGCACTACAGAGCTTTTTTATACTCAGCGATAGCTTATTTTGCTGTCGCAGATAAGAGCAAGGAGAAAGCAGCAGAGTGAGCTGCTGTTTAATCGAGGACTACTCTGACCATTTTGTACGGATATTATTTTATACCCTTGTAGATAATTTTGATGTAAATATAGAAATGTTGTATGTATCAATATAAGTTGAGCAGTTGTAAATAAATTGCAATAATATTATTTTGGATTCTCTTCTATAAATTTAATATTTGTACATATGAATTTTCTGCTTTATGCTTTGTGAATGGAGATATTAAATATTTTGAGATGAGAAATCTTGATTTGTATTGTGAAATTATTTTGAAGTGCATTGAATTGGGATGATTGAGTTATTGAAGGTTGGGAGTTGTGAAATATTTTTGGAAGTGTTTTTTTTTAGGTATTTGAAGAACTGTTTTCTCCAGTTTCAAACGGAACTCTGTCAAAATTTTTATAAAATTTGTGGCAAAATTTAAATGGACAAAAATTTTTACTAGTCTTTAAGCTTTGAATAAATGGTTTTTAATTCTCACTAAAATGCTCACCACTTCCAAAATGTAAGAAAATCGTTTTAAAATCCCTTGTAGGGTACTTAATGAGTTATCGGTAGGTGAAGTTTGGTAGTTCATTAAGTATTCTATGGGATCATGTTATGCCTTACGGAGGGGTAAGGTGTGACATGTTTTAGTGGTATCAGAGCATGGTTTTTCAATAAATTTTGACTATTTGTATGAATATTTTATTGATAAGTACAACTGCTCAAGTGTCTTTAATTGATACTTATGACATATTTACATCATGAATATGCACTAACGGAGGTCAACCTCCTTGTGTTTGATCTCAGGAAGTAGAAAATTTGAGAAAACGGAATGGAAGGAGGAGATCATTCCGAAGAACAATCTGTTGAGGCTGTGGTTCAAGGAAGCTGAGACTCCATAACGTGAGTGGGTCGACCACTCCGACACGCTCGCACCGCAGTTCCCTGCTTAATTTGTACAAGAGATGGCTGCATTCTTCCAGCAAATGGTGGGAAATGTGCCACCCCAAGCTCAAATAGCAGTACCTGTAGCACAACCATAGCCCTCAGCTCGGCAATATGAAAAGTTGATGAAATTTGGGGCCACCGAGTTTAAAGGCACTGTGGATCCACTGGAGGCAGAACAGTGGTTGGAAAGAATGGAACGAGTTTACAGAAAACTGCAGTGTATGGAAGAGATGAAGTTTGAGTATTCAGTAACTCTTCTTCAAGGGGATTCATATGGATGGTGGAAGACCATCCCCCACAGCCTGGTCAAGCCACCTGTGCTGACATGGACAGACTTCCTGAGGGAATTCAGGCAGAAGTGGGTTCCTGATGCTTATGTAGATAAGAAATTACAAGAATTCCCGAGTTTGAAGCAAGGGGACCGAACCATAGCAGAGTATGAGAGAGACTTCTCAAGGCTAAGCCACTATGCTGGAAGCTTAGTCTCCATCCCCAGAGACAGATGCAAGAGGTTTGAGTCCGGGCTAAGGCCAAGTCTGAGGATGCAAGTTGTGGGTTTGGACATCGAATTTATTTGAATTGATCTCACAGGCCCTGGAACTGGAAAGGATAGAATCAGAAGGGGCAGTGAAGAAGGGTTCACAAGAGAAAGAGAAGGCTGAAAAGACTATTGGACAAGCATCTCAAAGTGGTTCTGGCAAGAGGAAACAGTTTGGGAGATCTAGCTCCCGTAAATGCAGCGAGGCGATTTTACGGCCAAAGACCACCCGATGCAGTGGTAGGCCAACAAGCTTCTCAAGGATCTCTATCGATGCAGCGATGTGAAACTTGTGGGAAAACTCATGGCGGGGTTTGTTTCAAAGCTCTGGCGCATGTTTTAAGCGTGGAGGAGCGGACATTTCGTGAAGGATTGCACTAGTCGCGCCCGGCTGGATCTTTTGCTACATCGGAAGGATCGGCCCAAGTCTCTCTGCACCTAGAGGGTCACCATCACCGCTAGAGGTAGAGGCAGGTAGGGGTCTGGTAGCACTCCTGGAAGTCGAGCACGTTAACCGGCCCGGTATCGATGGCGCACTAGTCGAGTGTATACTATGCGTCAGAGGGAGGAAGCCGAAACATCAGATGTAGTAGCTGGTATTTTCTCCATCCTTGACCAAGATGTGTATGTGTTATTTGATCCTGGCTCCACACATTCATATGTCAGTGCTAGTGTGATGTGTTCTCTCGCTATTCGGTGTGTACCAATGGACTATGATGTGCTAGTAACTAGTCCATTAGGCCGTGAGATCGTGGTAAAGAGGCTATATAGGGATTGTCCTTTGGTGATCCAAGGACACACTTTTTTATCTGATTTAATTGAAATGCCCTTCAGAGATTATAATATTATCTTGGGCATGGATTGGTTAGCCAGGCATCATGCGATGATTGGTATGGTAGAAGCAGTCACTTTTGGACTTCCTCGATGCAGCGATGTAGAAATACCTGAGGAGAGCCAGTTATTGCCTTCAAACAGCATTTCAGCTGCACTGGCTAGAAAAATGATTAGAAAAGGGTCTGACGCGAACTAGGCACATGTGATAGACACCCAAGTGGGGAGTCCAAAGATCGAGGACATTCCTACTAAATGTGACTTTCCGGATGTATTTCCTGAAGAATTGCCAGGATTACCTCCAGAAAGAGAAGTGCAGTTTGAAATTGATGTTATGCCTGGTGTGGACCCAATCTCCATAACACCATACAGAATGGCACCTGCAGAACTAAAAGAATTGAAAGTACAGTTGCAAGAGCTCCTTGATAAGGGCTTTATCCGCCCTAGTGTGTCACCTTGGGGAGCGCCAGTATTGTTTGTAAAGAAGAAAGATGGCACTCTCTGGTTATGCATTGACTATCAGCAGTTGAATAAGGTGACAATAAAGAACAAATACCCATTGCCCCTCATCGATGACTTATTTGATCAGTTAAGGGGTGCAGCTGTGTTCTCCAAAATTGACCTGAGGTCAGGCTATTATCAGCTGAAAGTACAAGAGTAGAGTATTTCTAAAACTGCCTTCAGAACCCGCTATGGCCATTATGAGTTCTTGGTCATGCCATTCGGGTTAACTAATGCTCTGGCTGCTTTTATGGATCTGATGAACACTATCTTCAGACCATACCTCAACCAATTTGTTGTGGTATTTATCGATGATATATTGGTCTATTCGAGGAATGCAGAAGAGCATGATAGACATCTGCGGATTGTACTACAAACTTTGAGGGAGAAACAGCTATATGCCAAATTATCGAAATGTGAATTTTGGCTGAAGGAGATATCCTTTTTGGGGCACATAGTATCAGCAGAGGGTATTAAGGTAGATCCTAGCAAGATTGAAGCTGTCCTTAATTGGAAGCCACCCAGAAATGTCACGTAGATTCAGTTAGGTTAGCTGGATACTACCGTCGATTTGTGAAGGGATTCTCCATGTTGGCATCTCCATTGACCAAGCTACTTAAAAAGGATGTGAAATTTCAGTGGACGGACAAATGCCAGCAAAGTTTTGATGAATTGAAAAGATGTTTGACAGAGGCTCCAGTCCTGACTTTACCCACACCGGGGTAAAGAATATACAGTTTACAGCGATGCTTCTCACAACGGGTTAGGTTGTGTGTTGATGCAAGAGCGAAATGTCATTGCCTATGCATCACGCCAGCTAAAACGGCATGAGAGGAATTATCCGACACATGATTTGGAGCTTGCAGCTATCGTGTCTGCTCTTAAGATCTGGAGACATTATTTGTATGGGGAGAAGTGCTACATCTACACAGATCATAAGAGTTTGAAGTATTTGGGCACCCAAAAAGAGTTGAATTTGAGACAGAGGAGATGGTTAGAGTTGATAAAAGACTATGATTGTCTGATAGACTATCAGCCAGGAAAAGCTAATGTTGTGGCTGACGCCCTAAGTCACAAGACTATGGCAAGTCTACAGGTTACTCTTTTGTCTTTAGTACTTGAGTTGAGATCATTACATGCCAGTCTAGAGATTAATGATGAGGGGCCGACAGCAGTTGCATGGCATGTACAGCCAGTGTTAATTGATCAGATCAGAATGGCTGCTCAGAATGATGAAAAGTATCAGAAGCTGTTGGAAGAAGTCAGACAGGGTAAGAAACCCGAGTTCTCAATCAGAGATGATAGTCTATTGCTACACCAGGGTAGAATATGTGTTCCTAATGATGTTGATTTGAGGTAGATCATTTTAAAGGAAGCACATGAGTCTCCTTTTGCCATGCACCCTAGTGGTACAAAAATGTATAGAGGGCTAAAGGAGCATTACTGGTGGATGGGTATGAAGAGAGATGTGGCAGAGTTTGTATCCAAATGCCTGATTTGTCAGCAAGTAAAGGCAGAGCATCAAGTACCAACTGGGTTGTTACATCCACTACCAGTGCCAGAATGGAAATGGGAAAGAATAAAGATGGATTTTGTAATGGGACTTCCGCGGACACAGAAGAGTCATGATGCAGTATGGGTCATTGTCGACAGACTGACTAAGTCTGCTCATTTTCTGCCAGTCCGAATGGACTATAGTTTGGACAGAATGGCCAGGTTGTACATTGATGAGATTGTGAGACTGCATGGAGTGCCAGTATCCATTGTATCAGACAGAGATCCTAGGTTCACTTCTAGATTCTGGGGTAGTCTTCAGAGAGCCCTAGGAACTAGATTAAACTTCAGTACTGCATTCCACCCCGTTGTGTTGGGATGACGTGGGTGAAAGAAAAATGATTGGACCCGAAATTGTTCAACAGACTAAAGAGAAAATCAGGGTGATCAGAGATCGACTTAAAGCTGCATCAGACCATCAGAAGTCCTATATTGATTTGAAAAGAAGGGATATTGAGTATGCAGTGGGTGAGAAAGTTTTCCTCAAGGTTTCTCCTTGGAAGAGGATTATGAGATTCGGCAGAAAGGGGAAACTAAGTCCTCATTTTATCGGGCCATATGAGGTATTGGAAAGAGTGGGTCCATTGGCTTATCGTTTGGCACTACCTCCAGAGTTGGAGAAGATACATAACATCTTCCATGTGTCTATGTTGAGGAGGTATCGATCAGACCCATCTCATGTATTACCAGTAGAAGAAATTGAAGTGAATCCAGACCTCACATATGAAGAAGAACCCATAAAGATTCTGGCTTATGAGGTGAAGCAGCTACGAAACAAACAGATACCATTAGTAAAAGTGCTGTGGAACCATCATTCGGGCCAAGAAGCTACTTGGGAACGAGAGGACCACATGAGGAGACAACACCCACAGCTGTTCTGAGAATGATACCAGGTAAAATTTCGAGACGAAATTTATTTTAAGGGGGGGAGAATTGTAACACCCCCGTTTGCATAGCCTGGTAGATTTCACTGTTCCGGTGGCCGGTGTCGGTCCGGACAATTAAGGGGATTAGAACCATACTTAAGACAACTAGAGAAGCCATAAACACAAATAATTAATAATGTTCAATTAGTTAAGTATAAATAAGAAAAACAGAACATAAGAAGTTAAACGAGCCGAGAGCCACAACGATGGGTGACCTCCTCGGGAACAACTGCGAAGTCGTTTTAAACTCAAATTTCGAACCGTAAAATGTTACGCTGTGGTCCTTAGGACCATTATAAACATAGTGGAAAAGAGAAAATCATGAAAAAGAACTGTTAAGCCAGTCAAATTATTAGGTCAAGGAGCCGGAAGAAATATGGAATTATTTGTAAACCGGGAAGAACCAGCGAGGGGCAATTTGGTCAATTGACCCCGAGAGCTGACTCCTGACCTAACTGTTAAATAAAATCAGAGAAAAGAAAATTTCGGAATCGAGAATTAAATTAAAGAACTAATAGAAAAAAAAAAGAGGAAAATGAAAAAGTAAAAAGGGTGATGATATCATGCATGACCTCATGCATGATGTCACAAAAGAATTAATTAAATTATTTATTAAATGGGATTTTGTGGTCTTCCATCAACTAAAATAAATAAAGAAAAGAAATGAAAAAAATCAATTTTGGTCTTCTTTTTCCTATTGTGCCGCCCACCTTTCTCTCACCTCTCCATTGAAGAACTCCATTAAAGCTTGAGTTAAGCTTTCTTCCAACTACTTCAATCCACTTTGACCTCAAAATAAACCATAAACAACTTGTTAGTTCAACTTGAGGAAGCTTTAGAAGAAGGAAAGAAAGGGAATAAGGGAGTGAAATTGAAGAATTGAAATTCAAGTGGAGGTAAGCAATTTACTTTGAAAATTTTAGTTTCTTATTTATGTGTTTAGCTCAAGTAACTTAGATATTAACTTAAAATTAAAAGAAAAAGATTGTGAGGGACCAAACTGAAATTTTGACCTGTTGAAGGGAGTATGAATTGCATGAATTTAATGAGTTTGAATGAGTTTAAAAGCTTTGATTAGTTGAATGGTTAAGGTTAAGTGCACTAATTGTGATTAAATGCATGAGATGGATGAGTTAAGGTTTGAATGATAGGGTTTGTGAACCAAAATTTGGAGAAATGCATAAATGATGACTTTGACCAATTGTGAACTGAAAAATGGTCAATAATGACCAAAGGAGATGTGTGGGAATTGTTAGAATGGAAGCCAAATTCGGAGGGTGAATGCAGAATGACTAAGCCAACTTTGAAGGACCAAAACAGAAATTTTACAAGTCCAATTGATATGCCATCAATTGGAGATGAAAATAGACATAAAATGCCACAATTTTCATTGAGGAACTATGGCCAAAAACTGACTAAAACTTAGTGAACCAATTGACCAAAGTGGAATGAGAGCAGGCTGCCACTGTACAAACTAACCAAATGAACAGTATATATTCATTTGGTCATAACTCGAGCTAGGCAGGTCAAATTGACCTGAAATTTTACCAGTAGTTAGATCACATATATATCTAAAACTTTTATGGAGAACACCAACCCAAATTAGGCCATTAACCTAATCAAATTATTGGGCAAAGTTGAGCTACTGAACCTGCAAAACTACAGATTTCTATTTGAACAGTAAAGTTCCAATGGTTATAACTCTCTTTAGAAAACTCCGATTTAGGTGATTCTTGAACCGATGGAAACCTAAGACATAGTAGAACATTTCGTATGAAGGAAATTAGACCAAATTATGGACTTAACTTGATCAAATTACTAAACGAAGTTGGATCAAAAATCAGCCAGAACCAAAATAGCAGTATGAACAGTGCACGTAAACAGTAATTGTATTTTAGCTATAACTTGAGCTACAAAACTCCAATTGGGGTGATCCAAAAATGAGAATACACTTAAGACAATAAGGAACATTTTCTATGAAGGAAGGTTTGCCAAATTCTAACAGTAGATTGACCAATGGAATAGTGTAACTAAGAGCACCAAAACTAAAATTTGACAATTTTGCAAAAAGGACTTAAGCTTTGAGAAAATGACCAAAACCAACAAGTTTGGTGACCAAAATGTGGTATGTGGGTGAAGTTGGAGTTCTCATACCTATTAAGCCTTAAAAAGTCAACAATTTGACTTGAATAGTGTAATGAATAGTAACCCGAAACACAAAAACTTCGAGAACGTCGAAATTAGTACATTAAAGCTAGGTAAAAATAAAGTGAAATTTATTTTTGGATTTATGCTAAGTTATGGTACTGAAGCACTGTGAAATTGTGTGTTTCAGCTGAAAAAGACTTGGAAACTCAAAGAGACTGAGTCAAGGCTTAAAGGCGACTCCAGTCAGGTTTGTGCACAATAATAATTATTTAAATATTTTAAATCTCAAAAATTTGACTTCTTTGATTAATTATGTATTGTGTTGCCATTTTATAATCGTAAATGTGACTTTGAAAAGTGATCAGATTTCTCATAAATTGTTTGCATAAATTGTTTTGAATTAATTTTATGTTCACACTTAGCCTGACAGTATCACATTATTCCTTCTCCATTTATGGGGTTGAGATCGTTTATTTTCCTCCCTCTCTGGTTTGCCAGTGAGGTTGTAGATCGGATGAGTACTCATTAGCTAGCTAGCCACCTCCCTCATTGATTTCGATTAATGGGGTTGAGATTGCTTTGTCGTGGTGTACAACACGGCATTGATCGGAAATTGTGTCATGGCTTAAGTTGTGTATGACTTTGGCAACACTGTGTTTATGAAATTATTTGACCAAACTATGTTTAATAGATTATTTGACCAAATGATGTTATTATGAACTTTAATATTTGTGAAATGTGATTGAGAACATTTAAATTGTGTTTGGCAATGAATGATTTATTTATTGCATTTTAAATTTTTATTGTGCACCACTGAGTATTTTTATACTCGGCGATAGCTTATTTTGCTGTCGCAGATAAGAGCAAGGAGAAAGCAGCAGAGTGAGCTACTGTTTAATCGAGGACTACTCTGACCATTTTGTACGGGTATTATTTTATACCCTTGTAGATAATTTTGATGTAAATATAGAAATATTGTATGTATCAATATAAGTTGAGCAGTTGTAAATAAATTGTAATAATATTATTTTGGATTCTCTTCTGTAAATTTAATATTTGTACATATGAATTTTCTGCTTTATGCTTTGTGAATGGAGATATTAAATATTTTGAGATGAGAAATCTTGATTTGTATTGTGAAATTATTTTGAAGTGCATTGAATTGGGATGATTGAGTTATTGAAGGTTGGGAGTTGTGAAATATTTTTGGAAGTGTTTTTTTTTAGGTATTTGAAGAACTGTTTTCTCCAATTTCAAACGGAACAAAATTTTTATAAAATTCGTGGCAAAATTTAAATGGACAAAAATTTTTACTAGTCTTTAAGCTTTGAATAAATGGTTTTTAATTCTCACTAAAATGCTCACCACTTCCAAAATGTAAGAAAATCGTTTTAAAATCCCTTGTAGGGTACTTAATGAGTTATCGGTAGGTGAAGTTCGGTAGTTCATTAAGTATTCTACGATATCATGTTATGCCTTACGGAGGGGTAAGGTGTGACATGTTTTAGTGGTATCAGAGTATGGTTTTTCAATAAATTTTGACTATGTGTATGAATATTTTATTGATAAGTACAACTGCTCAAGTGTCTTTAATTGATACATATGACATATTTACATCATGAATATGCACTAACGGAGGTCAACCTCCTTGTGTTTGATCTCAGGAAGTAGAAAATTTGAGAAAACGGAATGGAAGGAGGAGATCATTCCGAAGAACAATCTGTTGAGGCTGTGGTTCAAGGGGAAGCCCGACACTCGAGCGTGAGTGGGTCACCACTCCGGCTTACGCTCGGCACCATGATTCCACCTTAATTTGTACAGCAGATGGCTGCGTTCTTCCAGCAAATGGCGGGAAATGTGCCACCCCAAGCTCAAATACCGGTACCTGTAGCACAACCATAGGCCTCAGCTCGGCAATATGAAAAGTTGATGAAATTTGGGGCCACCGAGTTTAAAGGCACTGTGGATCCACTGGAGGCAGAATAGTGGTTGGAAAGAATGGAATGAGTTTACAGAAAACTGCAGTGTACGGAAGTGTGACACCCCTCACCCGACTACAGTGTATCCGAGCGAAGTGTGTCACACTCGGTGCCGGAGCACCGATTTTATCTTATTTCATTTATTTCTTAGTTTTGAAAATAACTTGTGAAATATAATTCATTTATTGAAATTGTAATTTATTTGAGGTTCCGAAAATTTTATAGAAAATCCGGCAAGGAACCGGCTAAAAATGGAGAAAACCGTTCTTCGGAACCTGTGAAAAACACTTCCTATATTCTTATTCATTCATCTCAACTCCATTTATCAAAATCTCAATATTTTTCAGTTCACATTCATTTCTCAATCATTCATCTCATTTGTTAATCATGTACAAGTCATAAATAGACATTCACTCTTCCATTCACAAATACAATTTTCATTAATTACATGAACATCAAAATATGTTACATAGATCCAAATACATATGAGAAGATAAAAATTTAGTTACAACATATCAAAATGATACCTAGTGTCCTACCAATGCACTGCAGGTGACGAGGTGACACGAACACTATGCAGAACTGTGAACTGCCTTACCGAATCTGTGGTCTATGGGGCCCTCTGTCCAAATCTTCAGTACCTACGCGTTGCAAAAGCGATGCGCTAAGCATAAAGCTTAGTGGTGCCAATAATACAAGAAAATATAATATGCAAATAAAGATAATAATTTCCTTGCTATTGTGTTCATAATAAATGAATAATTACTAACTTATTGTTTAGTTGAGGGCTATTCATGCTTTATGATATTAACTTCTTCATGCATTTCGTTAATTATTTTCTTCATGATCTTGAGCTTCTTTGTATTTTTGGTAATCATTCCTGATACTTAATTTTCGTATTTTCTTTAATGATCAGTTCAATCACAGTTATACTTTTCCATGCCCAAGTAACCTATCTTTGGACGATCGGATCGATAACGGGTCGTTGGCACTGGACACCGCGGTGCCTCGGGCCGTCATACCATGGGACACAGAACGTCTACCACGTATGCAGTCAATATGGCTAAAAAGCCATGATATCACATAATCGGGCATAAAAGCCATGAATACGGGCATAAAAGCCATGAATACGGGCATAAAGCCTTTCGCAGTACTGCTAAAACAATACCCTATTGGCATGCCAAACTATCCAAACCAATCTTGTTAGGTATACTAGGGCATTTGATACTTTAAAATTCTTCAATCTTTGAATTTCAACTTTTGGTGTCACTATTCATTTCATTGGTCAACAAGAAAGTTGACTTTTGCATAGAAAGTAGGTACATTGACTTTGGCACTTCAAACATACCACATTTTTCATTTAAAACTTGTTGGAAGTGATTACCATTACCATTTCTAGGCTTAAACCAAGGGAAACAAAATTTTCAGTTTTTGAAGCTTAACTTTACTATTCCATTAAGCATCACATAGTGGGAATTTGAGGAAATGGTAAACATGAAAGTTGTTCCTTATTTTGTCTAGTTGAATTTCTTTTTTTGAATCCCTCCATTTGGAGTTTTGTAGCTCAAGTTATGGCCAAAATAATTTTACTGTTCACGTGCACTGTTCATGCTGAGATTTTGGGTCTGGCAGATTTTTGGTCCAATTTTGGTCAGTAATTTGATCAAGTTAAGTTCATAATTTGATCTAACTTTCTTCTTATGAAATGTTCTACCATACCTTAGGTTTTCATCGGTTCAAGAATCGCCTAAATCCGAGTTTTCTAGAGAGAGTTATAGCCATCCAAACATTACTGCTCAAGTGAAAATCTGCAAAGTTGCAGGTTTGATAACTTAACTTTGCCCAATAATTGGAATGGATTAATGGCATAATTTGGGGTAACATTCTTCACAAAAGTTGTTTGCCTATATCATATCTTGTTTCTGTAAAACTTTTAGGTCAATTGACCATATCAACAGTGAGTTATGGCCAAATGAAACTGTTCATTTGGTCATTTCTGCAGGTGCTGTTGCAGGGTATCCGGATTGGGGCCAATTTTTGGTCCTCTTGCTTTGGTCTTTTGGGCATGGTTTCTTCAGCAAAAATGTGCCATTATAAGCCTAGTTTCATGTCCAATTGGCCAAACACCAATTGGACAAACACAGCCCAAGATATGGCAGTCCAAGTGGAATAAAATTTCAGTCACTGCTGCACTTACAAGGCAGCCTACTCATTCCCTTTGCCATGCTACATTTCAGTCCAAATTATGGTCAACTTACCTAAAATGGTCACTAATTGACCCTTATAATGTTCTTTCACAATTTCATAAGCTAAATCCAAGTTTCACACCTCAAAACCCTAATTTCCATTATAAATTTTCACAACTATCTTAATTAATCACTTTCATTCCTTACATATATATATATATATATATATATATATATATATATATATATATATATATATATATATATATATATTTTAAACATACTCTCTAGTTCACTCTAAGTCCATCAAGACACTCAATCATGTTCCTTCTTTAGGGCTGCCAAAAATCATGGTGGAGATACACATAACTTTTATTCATTTAAGTTACAAATTCATACTTGTTTCAAGTCTCTAGCATGGGATTAAAGAGTTTTAAGTATATATGTGCACTAACCTCTTGTAGGGCAGAATTTTCCAAGCTAAAACTTCACTTTCCTTCACTTTCTAGGCTGCCAAACACTTCCCAAGAGGTAGAGACAAGCTTTTAGTGAAGGGACTTAGGGTTTTATAGTGCAAATTCATGGGAAAATGGAAGTAATTAAAGAAAACTTCCATGGAGGGTTATGGAGGAGAGGATCACGTTTTGAAGAAGAAGATGGCTGCTTGTTTTTGGTCTTCCTTGGTCTTTATTTATCTCTTTTATTAATTAGTCAAATGGTTAATTGTGATTGGTTATGGCTTTTAAATGACATCATCAAGATGTCATAAATTGCTTTTTATTTCATTTTCCTTTTCTTTTATCCACTACTCATTTCCAATTTCATTTTTAGTAATGTTTATTCATATTTTATATCATATCAATTATTTACTTAACTGGACAAGTCGGCCAAAAATCACCTCTGAAGGCGAAATGACCAAAATGCCCTCCGTTTGGCTTAACGGGTCAAAATTGTCTGTACCGATTGAAAAATTTTTCTAAATATTTTCTTGGCATTCTAATGCCATAGGAACCTCAATGACCCTTCTCTAAAGTCCCAAAAATTATTTTATGAATTTTTTCCCGGGTCTAGGGCTCCTCGTTGCGAGAACCGCAACTTCCCTCTGGTTACCCATCGCTTGGGCACCAGCTCGTTTGACTTAGTTGCATTTTATTTCTAAAATTTTTACTAAATTTTTCTTGTCAATATTTGAGTTATTTATGGTTTCTCGCTTTAGTTTAAATATTTTTCCGGACGTTCTAGCTGTCCGGACCGACACCGGTCACCGGAATAGTAGACTGTACGGAGTTGCTACGGGGAGGGTGTTACAACTCTTACCCTCTAATTTAAATTTCGTCCTCAAAATTTACCTAACTTAAGTAATCGGGGAGTTGCTACCTTCTTGTTTCTTCACTTCCTTGTATCGCCTCATCAGTTTCTGGGTTTGGCTCTTCCTGAGCTTCCATAGCATATACTTGTGGTGCCACCCTGACTTCGGGCTTTTTAATTGTCTCAGAAACAATCTTCTGTGAAATGTCAGCCATTTCTGCTCTACCCGATCTTTTACCCCTTTGAACTATAGGGAAAGGTCTATCAACTTGTACCGGAGCTATTGAACCACTCCTCTGAGGGCAATCTCTTATGAAATGATCCGTAGCCCCACACTTGAAACATTCTCCAGTTAACAATCGACACTCCCCTCTGTGTCTTCTACCACAATGCATACATTCAGGCACTGGGGTTGATCCCCTTGTTATTGTGCCCGGGGAACTAGCTATAGATATTCCCATCTGGCCTCTGTGGCCCTGTGTCTGATCTTGTGAACTAGGACCCTTAAACTTCTTACTATCAGTTGGTATATTGACTGTCCTGGTCCAAATTCCCTCTTACGCTGCCTATCTTTCCTATTTTGTTCATTTATTCTCACTTTCTCCACTTTTAATACAGCTTCCACTAACTTGGTGAAGTCTGTGATCCCCAAGGCAGTGATCATGATCTTTATGTTGTCATTTAGTCCCTCTTCAAATCTCTTACACCTTTCAGTTTCATTAGGGACTATCTCCCTTCCATAGCGGCTCAATCTTACGAATTCCTTCTCATATTCGGCCACTGACAGCTGTCTCTGCCTTAGGTTAATAAATTCCCTTCTTCTCTCTTCTAGGTATACAGTACCCACATATTTCTTCTTGAATTCAGAGAGGAAGAAATCCCAAGTTATAACTTATGGCTGCACCTCACTGGATACCGTGTCCCACCACTCATAGGCATCATCTTGCAACAGAGATATGGCAGCCTCTAAATTTTGCTCTGGGGTGCAGTGGAGTTGTTTTAGAACTCTGCCTGTTCTGTTCAACCAATTCTCGGCTGTAACAGAATCATCTTCTCTCTTACCATAGAAGTCCACTGCTCCAAACTTCCTCAGTTTTTCCAGATGTGATTTCTGCTGTGGAGCTGGTGGTGGTGGTGGTGCTGGCATTACCCCTGCCATTTGTCTGAAGAAATCGGCCATTTGCTGGAACATGGCCTGTGGAGGTCGAGGTGCTCGCTTGAGCGGAGTAGGTTCTCCCCTACCCCCAGTCTCAGCTGCTGCAGGTGAAGCATGACTCTCCACATCCTCCTCGACTGCTCTCTGAGGTGAAGGGTCCATATCCTATTCAAAATAAGAAAGATAAACAGATTTGCATTAGTGTCACCTCGACTCTTATAAATGCAATGCATGATATGCAATCTATCTAGGTCCAGAAACGCCTAAACCGCGCTCTGATACCACTAAATGTGACACCCCTCACTCAACTACAGTGTAGCCGAGCGAAGTGTGTCACACTCGGTGCCAGAGCACCGATTTTATCTTATTTCATTTATTTCTTAGTTTTGAAAATAACTTGTGAAATATAATTCATTTATTGAAATTGTAATTTATTTGAGGTTCCGAAAATTTTATAGAAAATCCGGCAAGGTACTGGCTAAAAATGGAGAAAATCGTTCTTCGGAACCTGTGAAAAACACTTCCTATATTCTTATTCATTCATCTCAACTCCATTTATCAAAATCTCAATATTTTTCAATTCATATTCATTTCTCAATCATTCATCTCATTTGTTAATCATGTACAAGTCATAAATAGACATTCACTCTTCCATTCACAAATACAATTTTCATTATTTACATGAACATCAAAATATGTTACATAGATCCAAATACATATGAGAAGATAAAAATTTAGTTACAACATATCAAAATGACACCTAGTGTCCTACCAATGCACTGCAGGTGACGAGGTGACACGGACACTATGCAGAACTGTGAACTGCCTTACCGAATCTGTGGTCTACTGGGCCCTCTGTCCAAATCTTCAGTACCTACGCGTTGCAAAAGCGACGCGCTAAGCATAAAGCTTAGTGGTGCAAATAATACAAGAAAATATAATATGCAAATAAAGATAATAATTTCCTTGCTATTGTGTTCATAATAAATGAATAATTACTAACTTATTGTTTAGTCCAGGGCTATTCATGTTTTATGATATTAACTTCTTCATGCATTTCGTTAATTATTTTCTTCATGATCTTGAGCTTCTTTGTATTTTTGGTAATCATTCCTGATACTTAATTTTCGTATTTTCTTTAATGATCAGTTCAATCACAGTTATACTTTTCCATGCCCAAGTAACCTATACTGGACGACTAGACTGGATAACAGGTCATTGGCACTGGACACCGCGGTGCCTCGGGCCGTCATACCATGGGACGCAGAACGTCTACCACGTATGCAGTCAGTATGGCTAAAAAGCCATGATATCACATAATCGGGCATAAAAGCCATGAATACGGGCATAAAAGCCATGAATACGGGCATAAAGCCTTTCGCGGTACTGCTAAAACAATACCCTATTGGCATGCCAAACTATCCAAACCAATCTTGTTAGGTATACTAGGGCATTTGATACTTTAAAATTCTTCAATCTTTGAATTTCAACTTTTGGTGTCACTATTCATTTCATTGGTCAACAAGAAAGTTGACTTTTGCATAGAAAGTAGGTACATTGACTTTGGCACTTCAAACATACCACATTTTTCATTTAAAACTTGTTGGAAGTGATTACCATTACCATTTCTAGGCTTAAACCAAGGGAAACAAAATTTTCAGTTTTTGAAGCTTAACTTTACTATTCCATTAAGCACTGTTACAGTGGGAATTTGAGGAAATGGTAAACATGAAAGTTGTTCCTTATTTTGTCTAGTTGAATTTCTTTTTTTGAATCCCTCCATTTGGAGTTTTGTAGCTCAAGTTATGGCCAAAATAATTTTACTGTTCACGTGCACTGTTCATGCTGAGATTTTGGGTCTGGCAGATTTTTGGTCCAATTTTGGTCAGTAATTTGATCAAGTTAAGTTCATAATTTGATCTAACTTTCTTCTTATGAAATGTTCTACCATACCTTAGGTTTTCATCGGTTCAAGAATCGCCTAAATCCGAGTTTTCTAGAGAGAGTTATAGCCATCCAAACATTACTGCTCAAGTGAAAATCTGCAAAGTTGCAGGTTTGATAACTTAACTTTGCCCAATAATTGGAATGGATTAATGGCATAATTTGGGGTAACATTCTTCACAAAAGTTGTTTGCCTATATCATATCTTGTTTCTGTAAAAATTTTAGGTCAATTGACCATATCTACAGTGAGTTATGGCCAAATGAACAGTTACTGTTCATTTGGTCATTTCTGCAGTCTTTATTGCGGTATCCGGATTGGGGCCAATTTTTGATCCTCTTGCTTTGGTCTTTTGGGCATGGTTTCTTCAGAAAAAATGTGCCATTATAAGCCTAGTTTCATGTCCAATTGGCCAAACACCAATTGGACCAACACAGCCCAAGATATGGCAGTCCAAGTGGACTGAAATTTCAGTCACCCTGCTGCACTTACAAGGCAGCCTACTCATTCCCTTTTCCATGCTACATTTCAGTCCAAATTATGGTCAACTTACCTAAAATGGTCACTAATTGACCCTTATAATGTTCTTTCACAATTTCATAAGCTAAATCCAAGTTTCACACCTCAAAACCCTAATTTCCATTATAAATTTTCACAACTACCTTAATTAATCACTTTCATTCCTTACATATATATATATATATATATATATATATATATATATATATTTTAAACATACTCTCTAGTTCACTCTAAGTCCATCAAGACACTCAATCATGTTCCTTATTTAGGGCTGCCAAAAATCATGGTGGACATACACATAACTTTTATTCATTTAAGTTACAAATTCATACTTGTTTCAAGTCTCTAGCATGGGATTAAAGAGTTTTAAGTATATATGTGCACTAACCTCTTGTAGGGCAGAATTTTCCAAGCTAAAACTTCACTTTCCTTCACTTTCTAGGTTGCCAAACACTTCCCAAGAGGTAGAGACAAGCTTTTAGTGAAGGGACTTAGGGTTTTATAGTGCAAATTCATGGGAAAATGGAAGTAATTAAAGAAAACTTCCATGGAGGGTTATGGAGGAGAGGATCACGTTTTGAAGAAGAAGATGGCTGCTTGTTTTTGGTCTTCCTTGGTCTTTATTTATCTCTTTTATTAATTAGTCAAATGGTTACTTAATTGTGATTGGTTATGGCTTTTAAATGACATCATCAAGATGTCATAAATTGCTTTTTATTTCATTTTCCTTTTCTTTTATCCACTACTCATTTCCAATTTCATTTTTAGTAATGTTTATTCATATTTTATATCATATTAATTATTTACTTAACTGGACAAGTCGGCCAAAAATCACCTCTGAAGGCGAAATGACCAAAATGCCCTCCGTTTGGCTTAACGGGTAAAAATTATCTGTACCGATTGAAAAAATTTTCTAAATATTTTCTTGGCATTCTAATGCCATAGGAACCTCAATGACCCTTCTCTGGAGTCTCAAAAATTATTTTATGAATTTTTTCCCGGGTATAGGGCTCCTCGTTGCGAGAACCGCAACTTCCCTCTGGTTACCCATCGCTTGGGCACCTGCTCGTTTGACTTAGTTGCATTTTATTTCTAAAATTTTTACTAAATTTTTCTTGTCAATATTTGAGTTATTTATGGTTTCTCGCTTTAGTTTAAATATTTTTCCGGACGTTTTAGCAGTCCGGACCGACACCGGTCACCGGAACAGTAGACTGTACGGAGTTGCTACGGGGAGGGTGTTACAGGAAGAGATGAAGTTTGAGTATTCAGTATCTCTTCTTCAAGGGGATGCATATGGATGGTGGAAGACCATCCCCCACAGCCTGATCGAGCCACCTGTGCTGACATGGACAGACTTCCTGAGGGAATTCAGGCAGAAGTGGGTTCCTGATGCTTATGTAGATAAGAAATTACAAGAATTCCTGAGTTTGAAGCAAGGGGACCAAACCATAGCAGAGTATGAGAGAGACTTCTCAAGGCTAAGCCATTATGTTGGAAGGTTAGTCTCCATCCCCAGAGACAGATGCAAGAGGTTTGAGTCCGGGCTAAGGCCAAGTCTGAGGATGCAAGTTGTGGGTTTCAGACATCAGAATTTCGCTGAATTGATCTCACAGGCCCTGGAACTGGAAAGGATAGAATCAGAAGGGGCAGTGAAGAAGGGTTCACAAGAGAAAGAGAAGGCTGAAAAGACTACTGGAGAAGCATCTCAAAGTGGTTCTGGCAAGAGGAAACAGTTTGGGAGATCTAGCTCTCGTAAATCTGGCAGAGGCAGATTTTCTGGCCAAAGACCACCCCAGTCTGGTTAGCCGACCCAACAAGCTTCTCAAGGATCTCTATCAGTACGACAGTGTGAAACTTGTGGGAAAACTCATGGCGGGGTTTTTTTTCAAAGCTACTGGTGCATGTTTTAACTGTGGAGGGAGCGGACATTTCGCGAAGGATTGCACTAGTCCCCGCCGGCCTGGATCTTTTGCTACATCGGAAGGATCAGCCCAAGTCTCTGCACCTAGAGGGTCACCATCAGCTGCTAGAGGTAGAGGCAGAGGTAGGGGTCCTGGTAGCACTCCTGGAAGTCAGAGCACTGTTAACCAGCCAGTATCCAGTGGTGCACCAGTCAGAGTGTATACTATGCGTCAGAGGGAGGAAGCTGAAACATTAGATGTAGTAGCTGGTATTTTCTCCATCCTTTACCAAGATGTGTATGTTTTATTTGATCCTGGCTCCACACATTCATATGTCAGTGCTAGTGTGATGTGTTCTACTGCTATTCAGTGTGTACCAATGGACTATGATGTGCTAGTAACTAGTCCATTAGGCCAGGAGGTCAGGGTAAATAGGCTATATAGGGATTGTCCTTTGGTGATCCAAGGACACACTTTTTTGTCTGATTTAATTGAAATGCCCTTCAGAGATTATGATATTATCTTGGGCATGGATTGGTTAGCCAGGCATCATGCGATGATTGACTGTAGACTGAAGACAGTCACTTTTGGACTTCCTCAGTATGGCGATGTAGTAATACATGAGGAGAGGCAGTTATTGCCTTCAAACATCATTTCAGCTGCACTGGCTAGAAAAATGATTAGAAAAGGGTGTGAGGCGTACTTGGCACATGTGATAGACACCCAAGTGGGGAGTCCAGCACTGAGGGACATTCCTACTGTATGTGACTTTCCGGATGTATTTCCTGAAGAATTGCCAGGATTACCTCCAGAAAGAGAAGTGCAGTTTGAAATTGATGTTATGCCTGGTGTGGACCCAATCTCCATAACACCATACAGAATGGCACCTGCAGAACTAAAAGAATTGAAAGTACAGTTGCAAGAGCTCCTTGATAAGGGCTTTATCCGCCCTAGTGTGTCACCTTGGGGAGCGCCAGTATTGTTTGTAAAGAAGAAAGATGGCACTCTCCGGTTATGCATTGACTATCAGCAGTTGAATAAGGTGACAATAAAGAACAAATACCCATTGCCCCGCATCGATGACTTATTTGATCAGTTAAGGGGTGCAGCTGTGTTCTCCAAAATTGACCTGAGGTCAGGCTATTATCAGCTGAAAGTACAAGAGCAGAGTATTTCTAAAACTGCCTTCAGAACCCGCTATGGCCATTATGAGTTCTTGGTCATGCCATTCGGGTTAACTAATGCTCTGGCTGCTTTTATGGATCTGATGAACACTATCTTCAGACCATACCTCGACCAATTTGTTGTGGTATTTATCGATGATATATTGGTCTATCCGAGGAATGCAGAAGAGCATGATAGACATCTGCGGATTATACTACAGACTTTGAGGGAGAAACAGCTATACGCCAAATTATCGAAATGTGAATTTTGGCTGAAGGAGATATCCTTTTTGGGGCACATAGTATCAGCAGAGGGTATTAAGGTAGATCCTAGCAAGATTGAAGCTGTCCTTAATTGGAAGCCACCCAGAAATGTCACAGAGATTCGCAGTTTTCTGGGTTAGCTGGATACTACCGTCGATTTGTGAAGGGATTCTCCATGTTGGCATCTCCATTGACCAAGCTACTTAAAAAGGATGTGAAATTTCAGTGGACGGACAAATGCCAGCAAAGTTTTGATGAATTGAAAAGATGTTTGACAGAGGCTCCAGTCCTGACTTTACCCACACCGGGGTAAAGAATATACAGTTTACAGCGATGCTTCTCACAACGGGTTAGGTTGTGTGTTGATGCAAGAGCGAAATGTCATTGCCTATGCATCACGCCAGCTAAAACCGCATGAGAGGAATTATCCGACACATGATTTGGAGCTTGCAGCTATCGTGTTTGCTCTTAAGATCTGGAGACATTATTTGTATGGGGAGAAGTGCTACATCTACACAGATCATAAGAGTTTGAATTATTTGGGCACCCAAAAAGAGTTGAATTTGAGACAGAGGAGATGGTTAGAGTTGATAAAAGACTATGATTGTCTGATAGACTATCAGCCAGGAAAAGCTAATGTTGTGGCTGACGCCCTAAGTCACAAGACTATGGCAAGTCTACAGGTTACTCTTTTGTCTTTAGTACATGAGTTGAGATCATTACATGCCAGTCTAGAGATTAATGATGAGGGGCCGACAGCAGTTGCATGGCATGTACAGCCAGTGTTAATTGATCAGATCAGAATGGCTACTCAGAATGATGAAAAGTATCAGAAGCTGTTGGAAGAAGTCAGACAGGGCAAGAAACCAGAGTTCTCAATCATAGATGATAGTCTATTGCTACACCAGGGTAGAATATGTGTTCCTAATGATGTTGATTTGAGGCAGATCATTTTAAAGGAAGCACATGAGTCTCCTTTTGCCATGCACCCTAGTGGTACAAAAATGTATAGAGGGCTAAAGGAGCATTACTGGTGGATGGGTATGAAGAGAGATGTGGCAGAGTTTGTATCCAAATGCCTGACTTGTCAGCAAGTAAAGGCAGAGCATCAAGTACCAACTGGGTTGTTACATCCACTACCAGTGCCAGAATGGAAATGGGAAAGAATAAAGATGGATTTTGTAATGGGACTTCGCGACACGTAAGAGTCATGATGCAAGATGGGTCATTGTCGACAGATCGACTAAGTCGCTCATTTTCTCGCCAAATCAATGGACTACGCTTGGACAGATTGGCCAGGTTGTACATTGATGAGATTGTGAGACTGCATGGAGTGCCAGTATCCATTGTATCAGACAGAGATCCTAGGTTCACTTCTAGATTCTGGGGTAGTCTTCAGAGAGCCCTAGGAACTAGATTAAACTTCAGTACTGCATTCCACCCCGTTGTGTTGGGATGACGTGGGTGAAAGAAAAATGATTGGACCCGAAATTGTTCAACAGACTAAAGAGAAAATCAGGGTGATCAGAGATTGACTTAAAGCTGCATCAGACCGTCAGAAGTCCTATATTGATTTGAAAAGAAGGGATATTGAGTATGCAGTAGGTGAGAAAGTTTTCCTCAAGGTTTCTCCTTAGAAGAGGATTATGAGATTCGGCAGAAAGGGGAAACTAAGTCCTCGTTTTATCAGGCCATATGAGGTATTGGAAAGAGTGGGTCCATTGGCTTATCGTTTGGCACTACCTCCAGAGTTGGAGAAGATACATAACATCTTCCATGTGTCTATGTTGAGGAGGTATCGATCAGACCCATCTCATGTATTACCAGTAGAAGAAATTGAAGTGAATCCAGACCTCACATATGAAGAAGAACCCATAAAGATTCTGGCTTATGAGGTGAAGCAGCTACGAAACAAACAGATACCATTAGTAAAAGTGCTGTGGAACCATCATTCGGGCCAAGAAGCTACTTGGGAACGAGAGGACCACATGAGGAGACAACACCCACAGCTGTTCTGAGATTGATACCAGGTAAAATTTCGAGACGAAATTTATTTTAAGGGGGGGAGAATTGTAACACCCCCGTTTGCATAGCCTGGTAGATTTCACTGTTCCGGTGACCGGTGTCGGTCCGGACAATTAAGGGGATTAGAACCATACTTAAGACAACTAGAGAAGCCATAAACACAAATAATTAATAATGTTCAATTAGTTAAGTATAAATAAGAAAAACAGAACATAAAAAGTTAAACAAGCCGAGAGTCACAGCGATGGGTGACCTCCTCGGGAACGACTGCGAAGTCGTTTTAAACTCAAATTTCGAACCGTAAAATGTTACGCTGTGGTCCTTAGGACCATTATAAACATAGTGGAAAAGAGAAAATCATGAAAAAGAACTATTAAGCCAGTCAAATAATTAGGTCAAGGAGCCGGAAGAAATATGGAATTATTTGTAAACCGGGATGAACCAGCGAGGGGCAATTTGGTCAATTGACCCTGAGAGCTGACTCCTGACCTAACTGTCAAATAAAATTAGAGAAAAGAAAATTTCAAAATCGAGAATTAAATTAAAGAACTAATAGAAAAAAAAAAGAGGAAAATAAAAAAGTAAAAAGGGTGATGATATCATGCATGACCTCATGCATGATGTCACAAAAGAATTAATTAAATTATTTATTAAATGGGATTTTGTGGTCTTCCATCAACTAAAATAAATAAAGAAAAGAAATGAAAAAAATCAATTTTGGTCTTCTTTTTCCTATTGTGCTGCCCACCTTTCTCTCACCTCTCCATTGAAGAACTCCATTAAAGCTTGAGTTAAGCTTTCTTCCAACTACTTCAATCCACTTTGACCTCAAAATAAACCATAAAAAACTTGTTAGTTCAACTTGAGGAAGCTTTAGAAGAAGGAAAGAAAGGGAATAAGGGAGTGAAATTGAAGAATTGAAATTCAAGTGGAGGTAAGCAATTTACTTTGAAAATTTTAGTTTCTTATTTATGTGTTTAGCTCAAGTAACTTAGATATTAACTTAAAATTAAAAGAAAAAGATTGTGAGGGACCAAACTGAAATTTTGACCTGTTGAAGGGAGTATGAATTGCATGAATTTAATGAGTTTGAATGAGTTTAAAAGCTTTGATTAGTTGAATGGTTAAGGTTAAGTGCACTAATTGTGATTAAATGCATGAGATGGATGAGTTAAGGTTTGAATGTTAGGGTTTGTGAACCAAAATTTGGAGAAATGCATAAATGATGACTTTGACCAATTGTGAACTGAAAAATGGTCAATAATGACCAAAGGAGATGTGTGGGAATTGTTAGAATGGAAGCCAAATTCGGAGGGTGAATGCAGCATGACCAAGCCAACTTTGAAGGACCAAAACAGAAATTTTACAAGTCCAATTGATATGCCATCAATTGGAGATGAAAATAGACATAAAATTCCACAATTTTCATTGAGGAACTATGGCCAAAAACTGACTAAAACTTAGTGAACCAATTGACCAAAGTGGAATGAGAGCAGGCTGCCACTGTACAAACTGACCAAATGAACAGTATTTATTCATTTGGTCATAACTCGAGCTAGGCAGGTCAAATTGACCTGAAATTTTACCAGTAGTTAGATCACATATATATCTAAAACTTTTATGAAGAATACCAACCCAAATTATGCCATTAACCTAATCAAATTATTGGGCAAAGTTGAGCTACTGAACCTGCAAAACTGCAGATTTCTATTTGAACAGTAAAGTTCCAATGGTTTTAACTCTCTCTAGAAAACTCCAATTTAGGCGATTCTTGAACCGATGGAGACCTAAGACATAGTAGAACATTTCGTATGAAGGAAATTAGACCAAATTATGGACTTAAATTGATCAAATTACTAAACGAAGTTGGATCAAAAATCAGCGTAACCAAAATAGCAAGATGAATGAGCACGTAAACAGTAATTGTATTTTAGCTATAACTTGAGCTACAAAACTCCAATTGGGGTGATCCAAAAATGAGAATACACTTAAGACAATAAGGAACATTTTCTATGAAGGAAGGTTTGCCAAATTCTAATAGTAGATTGACCAATGGAATAGTGTAACTAAGAGCACCAAAACTAAAATTTGACAATTTTGCAAAAAGGACTTAAGCTTTGAGAAAATGACCAAAACCAACAAGTTTGGTGACCAAAATGTGGTATGTGGGTGAAGTTGGAGTTCCCATACCTATTAAGCCTTAAAAAGTCAACAATTTGACTTGAATAGTGTAATGAATAGTAACCCGAAACACAAAAACTCCGAGAACGTCGAAATTAGTACATTAAAGCTAGGTAAAAATGAAGTGAAATTTATCTTTGGATTTATGCTAAGTTATGGTACTGAAGCACTGTGAAATTGTGTGTTTCAGCTGAAAAAGACTTGGAAACTCAAAGAGACTGAGTTAAGGCTTAAAGGCGACTTCAGTCAGGTTTGTGCACAATAATAATTGTTTAAATATTTTAAATCTCAAAAATTTGACTTCTTTGATTAATTATGTATTGTGTTGCCATTTTATAATCGTAAATGTGACTTTGAAAAGTGATCAGATTTCTCATAAATTGTTTGCATAAATTGTTTTGAATTAATTTTATGTTCACACTTAGCCTGACAATATCACATTATTCCTCCTCCATTTATGGGGTTGAGATCGTTTATTTTCCTCCCTCTCTGGCTTGCCAGTGAGGTTGTAGATCGGATGAGTACTCATTAGCTAGCTAGCCACCTCCCTCATTAATTTCGATTAATGGGGTTGAGATTGCTTTGTCGTGGTGTACAACACGGCATTGATCGGAAATTTTGTGTCATGGCTTAAGTTGTGTATGACTTTGGCAACACTGTGTTTATGAAATTATTTGACTAAACTGTGTTTAATAGATTATTTGACCAAATGATGTTATTATGAACTTTAATATTTGTGAAATATGATTGAGAACATTTAAATTGTGTTTGGCAATGAATGATTTATTTATTGCATTTTAAATTTTTATTGTGCACCACTGAGCATTTTTATGCTCGACGATAGCTTATTTTGCTGTCGCAGATAAGAGCAAGGAGAAAGCAGCAGAGTGAGCTACTGTTTAATCGAGGACTACTCTGACCATTTTGTACGGTTATTATTTTATACCCTTGTAGATAATTTTGATGTAAATATAGAAATGTTGTGTGTATCAATATAAGTTGAGCAGTTGTAAATAAATTGTAATAATATTATTTTGGATTCTCTTCTGTAAATTTAATATTTGTACATATGAATTTTCTGCTTTATGCTTTGTGAATGGAGATATTAAATATTTTGAGATGAGAAATCTTGATTTGTATTGTGAAATTATTTTGAAGTGCATTGAATTGGGATGATTGAGTTATTGAAGGTTGGGAGTTGTGAAATATTTTTGGAAGTGTTTTTTTTAGGTATTTGAAGAACTGTTTTCTCCAGTTTCAAACGGAACTCTGTCAAAATTTTTATAAAATTTCCGGCAAAATTTAAATGGACAAAAATTTTTACTAGTCTTTAAGTTTTGAATAAATGGTTTTTAATTCTCACTAAAATGCTCACCACTTCCAAAATGTAAGAAAATCGTTTTAAAATCCCTTATAGGGTACTTAATGAGTTATCGGTAGGTGAAGTTCGGTAGTTCATTAAGTATTCTACGGGATCATGTTATGCCTTACGGAGGGGTAAGGTGTGATAAAATTATGGACCTAACTTGATCAAATTGCTGAACGAAGTTGGAATCAATAATCTGCCAGAATAAAATTCTGCAGCATGAACAGTTAACATAATTTGCTTATAACTTGAGCTACAAAACTCCAATTGGGGTGATTAAAAAAGGAGAATAAACTTAAGGCAATAAGGAACATTTTCTATGAAGAAAGTTTTGTCAAATTCCAACAATGACGACCAATGAAAAACAAAAATTATTAGGGGGACACTGAAATTTGAATTTTTTTTTTAAAAGCCTAAAGTTTTGAAAAAAAAAAAAAACCAAAACAAACAAGTTTAAAAATGTGGTATGTGGTGTGAAGTTGGAATTGGAATTTATTATATTAAGCCTTAGAAATAATAATAATTGAATATGAATAGAAATAATACAAAAACAAAAAAAAAAAAAAAAATTTTTTTAATTTTAGAGAGCTTAGAGCTAGTGAAAAGTTTTTTTTTTTTTATATTTTTTTTTTTATGAAAATGAAACTTTGTGTGTGTGTGTGTTGTGTGTGAAAAAAAAAGAAAAAAAAAAAGGACCAGAGAGGAGTCAAGGAGTGGCCACAAGCAACTTTTGCTTTGTTTTTCACATCATTCAAAATCATTTAAAAAAAATTCATTAATATTTTTTTTTTTTTTTTTTTTTTTTTTTTTTTTTTTTTGTTGATATTATATATTGTTTTATTTATGATTGATTTAAAAATTTTAAATTGTTAAATTGTTTATTATATTTGAAAATGTGATAAGTTTTGAAACCACAGTGTCATGACCATATATTTGAACACCTCACTAGCACGACTAGTGGGGTAATTGCTTCAATTTTGATTCCTTCTCTGGAGAAGTGTTGAGGTGTGCCAGTAGAAGAGGATGTGAATGGATATCCATATATTTGAGCTAGCTAGCCCTGTGATGTGATTTCTCTTTAGCCTCTGGCTATTGAGATTTTATTTGTTTCGAATGGCATGATTTAACTGTGGGTTTTATGAAATGTGTTTTGATACTTTGACATGAACTTGGTTTGCATTTAAAATCTCATAATGCATGATTTGTACTTAATTCTCATGTTCAGCCAAATTTTTTAATAAATGTGATTTAAGTTTTGCATAAAGATTATTTTAGTATGTTGTGCACCACTGAGTCCTAGTACTCAGCGATAGCTTCTATTGCCGCAGATCTGAGACTGAAGAGCAGATCGAAATGCTAAGGATTGAGGATCTTCCTGTTTTGAAGCTATCGGGTATAATTTATACCCTAATTGTAAATATTTCTTTTGATGTATGTATTGCATATAAATGTATGAACATGTAAATGGGTCTTGAGCAGCTTGTACAAAAATTTGTATGAAGTTCTTAATAAAGTTTAGTTTGTGTTTCTTTTGATATAAATTTGTAAAGATGTGTATATAAATTGTTTTGTTTCTAATGAAATATGAATGGAACTATTTTATTTAATTTGAATGAAATGGATTGCTAGTATTTTGATGATCATTGGATAGTGGATTTGAAATTTGAAAGTTGATAAATGTGTTAAGAAATTGATTGAGATCGAGTATGAAATTGAAGCAGTTGTTGAGAAAAATTTTTAGAAGTACTTTTTACAGGTATTTGAAGAACTGGTTTCTCAAAATACAGACAGAACTCTGTCAAAATTTTTATAAAATTTGCGGAAAAATAAAATAGGCCAAAATTTCCAACTTGCTTTCCACTTAATTACATGCTTTAAATACTTATTAGAAATGCTCACCACTTATCAAAAATAAGAAAATTATTTTAAAATCCCTTGTAGGGTACTTAATGAGTTATCGGTAGGTGAAGTTCGGTAGTTCATTAGGTATTCTACGGGATCATGTTATGCCTTACAGAGGGGTAAGGTGTGACAGAAATTAAAGAGGAAAATGGAGGTATCAAAGCTTGAAATTAAGAAAAATGGAGGTGTAGAGAGAGGGAGAGGGAGCCGGCCATTTGGGGAAAAAGATGATTGATTTTTGTTTTTTTTTAATACAATTTGTCACTTATATAACGGATAATTATCCCAATTAAAATTTAATTAATAATTATTAATTTTAATACAATTTCCTTAATTCCCTTCATGTCCCCATTAATTTTCCATATACTAGTCATTTAATTAATTTCTATGTCAATATTTTAATCTCTCTTATTTTAATGGATATTTAGATCAAAAGTCAACTCTTGAAGTGAATTGACCAAAATGCCCCTCGTCTGGTTACAGTCCATCTTTTTCCATAATACCCGATGAGTCCTTAGTTTCTGATTCACTTATTTACACTTATTTCCTTTTTGTTTCTTTGATTTTCAAATTCCCAATAATTTCTAAATTAATTCTTGATTAAGGATTCTATAGGTTCCCACACGAATTTAGGATAGCAATTGAACTTACAGTCTGTAACACCCTCACTTTAGCTAGTCCGTACATTCTATTGTTTCGATGACTAGTATCGGTTCGGACAGCCAGAATGTCTAGAACTATATTTAGACTAGAGTGAGGAGTCATAAATAGCTCAAATAATGTCAAGAAAAATTAAGAAAAAATTTTAAAAATAAAATATATTAAGGTTAAATGAGCCGTAGCTCTAGCGATGGGTGACCTAACGGGAAGTTGCTGTGAAAACAGCTAGCAGCCCTAAACCCGAGGGAAATTCTATAAAATAATTATTGGGATTCCAGAGAAGAGTCATTGAGGTTTCAATGGCATTAGAATGCCAAGAAAATACTTATAAAATTTTATCAATCGATACAGACAATTTTAGCTCATTAAGCTAAACGAAGGGCATTTTGATCATTTCGCTTTTAGAAACGATTTTTGACCGACTTATCCATTTAAGTAGGTGAATTATATGACATAAAATATGAATTAATATTGGAGAGAAAATAATTAAAAATGAGTGAAAGAAATGAGAAAAGAAAATAAAATTTAAAATGAATTATTACATAAGCCATGATGTCATAAAGCATAAAAATTTAAAATTTTCCAACAAATAAATTTTAACCAATGGGAAATTTCCAAGCCTTTTAAAAGGATAAAAACTAAATAAAATGAGATAAAAATGAAAAAAATTCTGCCCATCTTCCTCCCTTGTTCGGCAGCCACTCTCTTTCTCTCTACCTCCATTAAAGCTCTCTCATTTCTCTCTCTTCCAAACCATGATTTCTCACAATAAAACCCTAAGTCCCCTTTAATAAAACTTGTCTACACCACTTGCTAAAGTGTTTGGCTACCAAGAATTGAAGAGAAAGTGAAGTTTGAAGCTTGGAAAAAATTCTGCTCACAAGGTTAGTGTCCAATCTCTCATTTCTCTCTCTAAATTCATGCTTAGGGACTTAATTTAAGTTAGAAATTTAGAGAAATTTGAATGAAATTTGTGTGTATGAAAACCCCCAAATTTCGACAGCCTTGTTTAGGTTAGGGTTTTGATGGTTTTCTTTGAATTAAATTGGTATACTAGCTACCCTTGACATGAATTTCATGATTAGAACATGAATTATAGGTGTAATGCAAGAATTGAAATTTGAGAATTTGGGGTTTTGAGCAAAATTATGGTTTTGCTCATGTGATGGTTGATGAATATTTTAAAGGTCAATTAGTGACCATTTGGTAAGGTTTGCCCATAAAATGAAGCAATTTGTGGCATTGGATTGTGAGTTGGGTAGGCTGCCCTTTGTGATCAATTCTGGACCACAGAAGTCCAGTGTGTTTGGAGAGCCTTAACTGAACTTGTGTAGCATTTCTAGACATGAAACTAACTTGTGTGCATTTGGGTGCAAGGCTAATTGGACGTGAAACTAGACACATAATGCAACATTTTTTGTGAAGAAACCCTACCCAGAAAACTATCTTAGGTTGACCTAAAAATTAACCTAATCCGGGTAACACACATACTACCCTAGAAAAATGACCAAATGAATAGTGTTTGTTCAATTGGTTATAACTCAGTGTAGAAATGTCCAATCAACCTGAATTTTATATCAATGGAAAGCTTAGACAATTTAGAATAACTTTCATGAAGAAAACAAACTCAAATTTTGATCATAACCCATCTGAAATGTTATCCAAAATCAAGACATCAAAACTGTCCCAACCATTTCTGCCCAGAAATTCTGGGTAGAAGTCAATCCGGCCAGCCTTAAATAAATTAGCATAACTTCAGCTACAAAACTCTAAATGGAGTGATTCAAAAAGGGAATTAAAGAAGACACAATAAGGAACAACTTTGATGAAGAGAATTTTGCCAAATTTTTACTGTAGAAATGACCAATAGAACAATAAACATAAGGTATGAAATCTGAAAATTTGAAATAACATTAAATGAGTTTTGAAATTGAATTTGCAACAAATACCAACATGTGTAGAATGAAAAATGTGGCATGTTGGTGTTATTAGAACCAACTTACCTATTGTGTAAGAAAAAGTCAACATTTTGGTTGACTAGTAAAACAAATAGTAACTAATGAATATTAAATACAAAGAATTATACATTAAATTTTGTATTATGCCATAGTATGCCTAGTACGATTCGTTTGGATAGGTTGGCATGCCAATAGGGTTCCGATAGCAGTACTGCATATGGCATTATGCCATTGTGTGATTTATGGCTTCTATGGTCATTTTTTGATATTATGGCTTTTGGTCATTTTGATACACATGATATACTCGGCCTTGTGCTCGATGATTACTACAACTTATTAGCTGTTTTGTTGCACACCGGGAGACATTTTGTGACTGATGGTGTGATAGCCCGAGGTACTTGGTACCTAGTGCCAGTTTACCCGTTTATCGAGTCCGGTCAGTTGCATAGGTTACTTGGGCAACTAAATTAAAGTCTTAATAAATTATTACCAAATAAGGACATAAAAAGTGTTAAATTAATAATCTTATTAAAATTTACTGAAACATTAATCTGCAAAGTTATTAACATCAAAATTTCATAAACATTTATTTTATTTTATTTTATTTTATTTTATGTTTATTTTATATTGGCACCACTAAGCAATATTGCTTAGCGTGTCTCTTTTGCCATGCATAAGTACTGGAGACACAGCTAGGGAGCCCAGCAGACCTTAGACTGGGTGATTAGTCAGATCTGCACAGAGTTCAAAGTCACCTCTCATCTGCAGTGCATCATTGGTAGGACCCTTAGGTTCCTTTTGGATTTTGTATTTGCATTTTGTTCTAGATATTAATTTTGATTTGTAAGTTATGAATTCATGTTCATTGTAAACTTATGTAATTATATGTTGATCTAAATATTTTGTAAATTTTTGTTAATTAATAAAATTTGAGTATTTCTTATTAAATTTGAGCCTGAATGTGACATGAACTGAATAAAAAAGAAATTGTGGAATTGTGTTGAAAAATTGAGACGATTGAGAATTTGTTGATGATTATTTGGAGTTGCGGACTTGAAAAATATATTGGGAGTGTTCTTTTTCAGGTTCAGAGGAACTGTTCTTTCAAATTATTGCCGGCACTCTGCCGGATTTTCTATAAAATTTACTAAAACTCTAAATTAAATAAATTTTGAATAAATGACATAAATGGCAAAAATTTCACTTAGTGACTTTTAATAAATATATTAGGAAATAATAAATGATTTGGAATATGGAATAAGACAAGATAAGGTGCTTTGACACTCTGTGTGACATGCCTTACTCGGCTACACCGTAGATGGATGAGGAGTGTCACATTTAGTGGTATCAGAGCCACTTGCGTGTCCTCTTAGGAGATGGTGGGGCAAACCTTAGCGAGGACGCTGAGTCCCGAAACGGGGGCGGGGGGGAGAAAGATCCCTTAAGTAAATCCCACATCGGCAAAGCACAGAGATGGTCTTGGTTTCAAAAAGTAATAATGTATAAAATGAGGGAACTAATCACTAGAGGCACCTTTTGCTGGAATGGCCTGGAGAGTTAGAAGAACTCTAGGGTTAAGCGTGCTCGGTTGAGAAATCCTAGGATGGGTGACCTCTTAGGAAGTTCTCCATTCCACCTATGGGACAAAACCATGAGGCTTGTGGCCAAAACGGACAATTCCTCTAGTGGTTGGAGCCCGACCGTTATAGCCTGTGTCCCTCGTGCGCCTTAGCCTGTGTTGAAGATAGCGTTTACATGGGCTACGCCGTGTTCTGGCGTGCCTCAAGCCGTGTAAAGGTTACACAGGCCGTGTTTTCTCCTTAGGGGCATGTTAGGCTTGGTTTTTGGGCCTTTTATGCAATTGTTGTATAATTTAAAGCCCATAATTAAGCCCAAACCTAATTAAATGGTTTAATTAGGAATTCCAATCGCACAAATAATTTATGAAAATTGTTTTTCATAGAATTAAATTTAGAAAAATTTTCTGAATTTAAAATTATTTGAATGAGATTCAAATTTAATTTTTAGTTGAATATTTAATATTCAATTTAATTTTTTAAACATGTATATTTTATTTAATTATTAAATTTTAATATGCATGATGGATGATCATGAACAATAAAAGACCAATGCGATTGGATTTATTTATTTTATTTTTCTTTCGAATGTAAAATAATTAATTTTATTTTAGACGCATATATTACAAATGATGTGATAACTTAGGATGTATTTTTATTTATTTAAAAACTTTAAAAGTCCATATTCTTGTATATTCACCTTGGTATGCCAAGGGTTACAATGTAATTGGATTGCGAGAAGAACAAGGAGGTCAAGAGCATTGGTGGGACCAGTGGGAGGAGATCAAGATCAAAGGTTGATTATGTACTCATTCACCAATTCTTGTAAAATGAATGAATGAAATACACCTAGAAATGCCCTAATTCAATTCTTGGTGGCTCAGAATTGAGTCCCTTAGAAAATCCATAATCATACCATATTATTTGTTTATCCATGTATATATGAGATGTGTATGAATGTATGCAAGTATGTGATATATGCATGCCAGCTGGATAATGTGCAAAGTGAGACCATAATAGTAGTGAGGCCGACCACAATATCTTTCAAACAAATGATTAAGTTGGTAATGGTATAATTATGCTAATTATATCATGGCCCTCCATTGAGGCAATTATTTTAAGAAATTTTAAACAATTGCATTATTAGCTATATGAGCTTGGGAATGATGCATTTGTTTAAGAGATTTTCTTAAGAATAATTGTTAAGCATAAAATGTAGTAAATATGTAAATGGTTGGTGGACTATAATGGATGTGCCTAAGGTCATTAAAATTATTTGCATGCTTACTACCTCAATGGGATCAACTTAACTAATGTAAGATAAATCGATAATGAATGTGCCTGAGATTTTGAGCATTAGGGGCCAAATAAATGATTGAATCTCACATGAGATGTGATGGGCAAGGAGTTGCTCACTTATAGTTTATTGTGATTCTAATAATGGATGTGCCTGAGGATGATCAATAAGACTATAAGAATTCAATCACCCACTAGAAATCCATCCAACTAGGATTTTCGTTTCCTACTTTAAAAGTGTAGGATTCGCCAAGTTAGTGGGAGGACCAATTTGATTAAAAGACCATAATCATTTTGGTTAATTACTTGATACATTTACTAATTAATTTTGTTATTTTTTGTAGTTTATTTTCTGATAATAATGAGCACACAACAACCACCACCATCCAATATCCTTGCGAGCATACTTGATCATAATAGGTTGAGAGAACCTAATCTTTCTGATTGGCTTAGAAATTTAAAACTTATCCTGAACCTAGAACGTATTGGATATGTTCTAGATTCAAAGATTCCTAGTTCCTTACCTCTAGGGGCCATTCTAGAGGAATCAGAGACTTTGGACAAGTGGAAGGAGCATGATATGAGAGCCAGATGTTACATGCTTGCTTCTATAACTAATGAGTTACAGAAACAACATGAAAACATGCAAAGTGCAAATGTCACATCCTACCCCTCTGTAAGGCATAACATGATCCCGTAGTATACCTAATGAATTACCAACTCCGTCTACTGATAACCCATTAAATACACTACAAGGGATTTTAAACACTTTTCTTACCTCTTTTATAGTGGTGAGCACTATTTATAGGTATTAAAAACCTTTTTGAACTGAAGTGATAGAACTAACATATTTGAATTATTTGGAATTTCTGTAAAAATTTTGGCAGAGTGCCATCTGTATTTTGGATAAAATAGTTCTTCAGAAAACCTGTAAAAAGCACTTCAATATTTTTCCAAATCTCAACTTCAACATATTTCTCAACACAACATATTTATCAACTCAAATCCACAGTGATTTTTCAAAGACTGAGATAAAAGAAATATAATACAATTTTTACAAGTCAAAATAACTCATAATTATTTTACAACTTCAATGTACAATTTTAATTTACAACTGCTCAAAACCAAAAATAATATGTACATACAGTGGTCATACATTATAGTATAAAATGTAAAATGTTGGTATACTCATTATACCCGGTAATATCTCGCTGGAGGTACTAGCAGCCTAGTCTGCTGCCTTGTCTGTCTGTCTACCTACGACAGCAATAAAAAGCTATCACTGAGACAATGTCTCAGTGGTGCACAACATTAACCAAATACAATTTAAATCACAATTCATAAATCATATAAATAGTGGATACTTAAAACCATAGTTAATTTCAAGACAGTAATTATCAACAAGAATTTAAACTCCATTTCTCAATATCACAATAATTTCAATAAGTCAGATCATGGTTGAATTCAAAAGACAGTATATGTCAATAAGAGTTTAAATTCATTTCACAATCTCATAATACATATCAATAAATCACACACAGCTTAATCATGTTCCAAAGTTCAATTCGTCCCAAAAGCCGATGGCTAATGAGGTATTCAATTCGTCCCAAAAGTCGATGACTAATGAGGAATAACATAGCTAGCTAGCAAAAATATGAGTACTCATCCAATTCGTCCTCAACAGGCACACACCTCAACACTTCAGCCAGAGAGGGAATTCAATTCGTCCCACTAGACAAGCTAGCGAGGAATACAATCAATATACATAATAGCTGTGGTTTCAAACCATTTCCAATACTTTTCAATCAATAAGTATCCGTCAATATCATTCAAATAATTTCTCACAGTTTTCAAATCATTTACAATGCTTTTTAAGCAATAAATATCCATTCAAACACATTTCCACAATTTAAAACAATAATGTACAAATAGTCATAATTCATTTCAATTGAAAAATTCAAAAGAAATAGTTGTTTTGCACAAACCTCTAATAATTGTCTCCTGGTCTGGACTCAGTGTTTCCTTCCCTTTTCCTGAGTCTTTGGTAACTGAGAAACACAATTTGAAGTGTTTCAGTACTAAATTAAACTGTCTCTATCGATAATGTTTGACAAATAATTCACTGAAAGTTATTATTTGCTTAATCGCCTAATATACCGACCCTCGATGTGTTCTAGGTAATTTAGGTTTTAGTGTCACTAATGTGTCACATTCGATAGTGTTTTAGGGTTGGTAGTCGTTACTAATTTCATTTCCTTGTTTAGTGCATTTTATTGCAAATTGCTGGATTCCGGGATACTAGTTTGACCTAGCCAGACGACCTAGTTCCCTTAGTTTTTGGGTTTCGGTCAAAACTACAAACTTGTAGATCTATGTCTTACGGAATGCGGGGCAAAATTTTAGGTCATTCTGAGTTATGTAGCCCAAGTTATGGTCATTTTACTATTACTGGTCAAATGGCATCAAATTAGGTCATTTTAGGTCAAATTTGGTCAACTTTGGTTCGGCCAGTTTTTGGACCCGAACTTGTGCAAGCTGTTTGACTTGCTTATAGTCATTTCTGGGCTTTGGTGTCTTCATAAGACTTGTAGGTATGGGTCTTAACTATTCATGGTTAAAATTTCAGGTCAATTGGACCTGTTTTGAGTGAGTTATGGCCTAAAAACTAACTGCTGCCCAATTAGTCAATTTTCAGGTCTCAATTGTACTTAATCCGAATTGGTCATTTTTCATGCTATCTTGCAAGCAGAATTTTGGTATACTTTCTAAATGAAAGTTGGCACATTTTGTGCCTAGTTTCATCTCCAATTGGTCTCATACCAATTGGAGTTACACATTTAAAGTTATGGGCTAAAATGTAGTCTGTCCTTAATTACATTGCACATACATGTATCAATTATACATTTACCTTACTCTAAGTCCACTTCCCTTACCAATTCTGATTCGGTACATTACCAAAACCATATACCACTTCACTTTAAAGTCACTTTGGGCAGAATACAAATATCCTCAATACACCAAATAAAACTCTAATTTACGAAGTCCAAATACAACCACAAATACACATAAACACTACTCATTATTTCATACAATTTCCATAACTAATTTATATACATATCCATCAATCCTCAATGTCATAATTCTGCCAATATCTTCATGAATTCATAAATTCATCATGGAGTCCCAAGGTTGCCGAATTGTTCCACAATGCCAAAGTTTCACATACTTTCTTCAACTTCAATTTCAAATGCATAATCACCATTACATATGGAAATAACTTACTAGGACATCAATTCACCCTATTCAACATGAATTCTCATCAAACATATGTAAGAATATTTCATTAAACATACAACTCTATGGCTGTCCAAAAATGGATATATCAAGAACTCCTCAAACTTGAAAATTTTCTTCACAAAGCACACACCCATAACATGTATATAAAGTTTAACAAAGCAATGTTCAAAAATACAAACTTACCTATGGTTGGGACTTGCTAAACCTTCACTAAACCTCTTGATATTGGTATCTACTTCTTCCTTGTGATGTGGAGGTGATCTTTAATGAAGAAACCTAGATGATTGGAGGTGAAATAAAGGAGTTAATGGAGCTTCATGCAAACGGCAATGGAGGATTCTCTTTTCTTCATTTCGGCAAGGTTGAGGGGATTTGGAGAAGATGAAGTGCAGATGGTGAAATGGACTTACACCTGCCCCATTAGTGTTTAATTAAATCCCTAGTGGTCCACTCACCAAATTTAAATCATATAATACGTTAAATGTGTTATTTACACAATTTTCACTCCACTTTTGGCTATTTACATTAGGTACCACCAAATTAATTTTTCATTTTATTTTCTAAGTGTAATATTATTTATTTTTAATGAAAATTTAGGTCAAAAGACAATTCGGGATGTCAAATGACCATAATGCCCCTATTCGGGTTGCATTCCCGATTTTTCGGTAACACCGGGTTTTGTCCGTTTTTCGATTTCTCACTTTTCTTTGTACTAATTATTTAATTTTTCTTTGATATTTCTAATGATATTTATACTTCAATTGATGTCTCTTTAAGTCCTATAAATATTTTCGGGGTTCCCCATGATCCGAGGGCGATCAACGATCCACGCCGTGACTTCCCGGTGCGATCACCCATCGCTAGGGTTCTCGGCTCGCTTAACTTGGTTACATTTCTTTGCTATTATTTTTCCTTTGTTTTTCTTGTATTTTCTTTTCTTGTATTTCACTATTTTATGTCTCCTCACTCATAACAAAGTGTAGTTCTAGGCATCCTAGCTGTCCGGACAACACTGGTCACCAGAACAGTAGAACGCACTACCGAACTTAGGGGTGTTACAGCAAATGAGATCCGTCTTCACCTGCAAGAGTTGTATGGTGAGCACAGCAGGAATGTTAGATATGAGATATCTAGATAGCTATTCTGAATGAGGATGTTAGAGGGACAAAATGTAGGAGATCATGTCCAAAAGATGATTCGGCTTATTGAGCAGCTCGAACATCTTGATTTTAACATGGATTTCCAACTACAGACGGATTTGATCCTTCAGTCCCTACCAAAGTCATTTGGGAATTTTATGACAAATTTCTATATGACTAAGCAAGAATGCACTCTGGCTAGCTTGCTTAACATGCTGGTTATTGCCCAAAAGAATATGCTGGGCAATAAAGGAAAAGAGGTGGCTTTGGTTGCATCTTCTTCTTCTGCTAGAAAGTCCAAAAAGAAGAAGGGCAATAAGAAAAAGAAACCTCAAGTTCCTGGACATTCTAAGAAGATAGCCAAACAGAAGGGCAAGACCGAAGCTGACAAAGGCAAAGGAAAGTGTTTCCACTGCCAGAAGGATGGGCACTGGAAGAGGAACTGTCCAGAGTATCTTACTTCTCTGAAGGACAAAAAAGATAAACCTTCAGAAGGTATGTATATATCTTGTTATTTAGATTCTGATGATGCTCATAGTTCATCTATAGCTTGGGTTTTAGATACTGGTACTAGTTCTCACATTACTTTTGATATCCAGGAACTAGCAAGTAGTAGCAGCTTGCAGTCACGAGATGTTAGACTCAGGATTGGTAATGGCTCAATTGTTGAAGCTTTAGCCATAGGATCTGTCATACCCTACCCCTCAGTAAGAGGTAACATGATCCCGTAGTACATCTAATGAATTACCATACTTCGCCTACCGGTAACCCATTAAATATACTACAAGAGATTTTAAAACAATTTTCTTACTTTTCGAAGGTGGCGAGCACTTTTTGTAGGAATTAAAAACTTATACTTGAAGTTTAAAGACTAGTTAAAATTTTTATACATTTTTATTTTTATGCAAATTTTAGAAAATTTTTTACAGAGTGCAGTCTATATTTGGGAAAAATAGTTTTTCAAACACTTGTAAAAACACTTCCAATATTTCATTTCATCAAAATCAACCACTTCCACAACACAAATCAACATCATTTCTCCCAACTCCATAATTCAAAACAATTCTCAATTTAATTGTCTTCAAAAATAATATTAAATGACTTCATTCATATTTCACTAAAGAAAAATTAATTTATATTCATTACAAAACTCAAAAATAAGTTTGAACATTACAATAATTTGCATTTCATTGCATACCAAAATAATGTTACAAGAGTTTTTGTACAACTGCTCAAATAATTTACACACATATATTTACATGCATAATCAAAATCTAATATACAAGGGTATACCTATAATATACCCGAGGCTAGTCACAAGCAGTCTTTAAGGTGCAGCTGCAGGAATCTCACTCAACTGCTCTATCTCTACTCTCACCTGCGACAGCATACAAAGCTATCGCTGAGTGGTGAACTCAGTGGTGCACAACTATAATTTAAATATAATACAATATACATTGACAATAATTATACCAAAAATTTTGGAATCTCTAAACTTAACCAATTTTCAAATGTCAAAATTTTCATTGCCAATAATAATAGTCACTTGTTAAAATAAACTTGATCAAAATTTCAATTTGTCAAATCACAACTGAACAATAAAAATAATTCCTGCAATTATGGAAATAAACAATTATTTTAACAAAATCATTTGCAATTTCATTTAAAATCACAATTTTTTATTAATCAAAACTCATTCTTTATCTCACTAACTATGCAAGACTAATCCAAAAGGGATGGGGTGATTCTAACTCCCTATGGTCGGGGAGGTCGAATCATCATGCATAGTACACAATACAATAATGAAACTTCCGACGGGACAATAATAATTACTTAGATCTAACCTCTAATAAGAGAAGAATCTAAGCCTTTGCACATACCATGGTATTCAAAACAAAACAAAGCTAACTCCATTGTCTCCTCAACAAAAGATATAGAGACGGATAATAACCTAGTCAAGCATCTATAGTGAGATATAAAACTATATCATGCTTTTCTTTATCCTTTTTGTGAGCATAAATCACAACACAATATTAATTTAAGATCAATTCCAATATTCCAAAATTTTTTTTTATGCTCATCACAATCCAAAATAAAATTTTGTATTTTATTCATGCAAATTGCCTGTCACAATTCAAAATATAATTTATCCAGTCCAAAACAATATTCAATAATTATTGAAATAATATTTCACAAAACTAAACTCATGATTGCTATACCAATTTAAATAATCATTGAAATAAATTCCATAATTGATAAACATAGTGCATAAGAAAAAATAAAATCATTTAATTATGTAAAATATTCAAAACAATCTCAATTAAAAACTAGTTGTGTACAAATCTCTTTTGTCGACTCAATTTACTCAAACTTTTATTTCTCCTTCGAAGATCCCTTTCTAACTGAAACATATAAATTTAAAGTGCTTCAGTATATATTTCTAATACTTAAATTCCAACAATTTCTTTGCAGACTTATCCTGCCTATTACAATTTATAAATTTTGGGTCTTTCACATTTTTGTGTATGGTGGCACTATTCATGGCACTATTTAAGTCAAAATGTTGACTTTTCTATACTTAATAGGTTTATTAGTTCTAATTGTACCCATATACCACATTTTGGTTACCTAATTTTTTGGTTTTGGTTGTTTCCTCAAACTTTAAGTTTCTTAGGTGAAATTTCCAAAATTTCAGATTTGGAATCCTGTTTTGCACTGTTCCATTGGTTAAGTTGCTGCAGTAATTTGGCTAAGTTTTCTTCATAGAAGTTGTTTCTTATTGTCTTAATTATTTTCCTTTTTGAATCACTCCATTTTGAGTTTTTTTGCCCAAGTTATGCTTATTTGAATAAGGCTAGCCAGATTTGGTGTTACCCAGAATTCTGGGCATTTTCTGGGTAACGGCAGTTTTTGGTGTGTTGATTGTAGGTGGTTTTTAGATAGGTTATGGTCAAAATTTGGGTTTGTTTTCTTCATAAAAGTTGTAGGGCTATGTCTCAGCTTTCCATCTATATAAAATTCAGGTCATTTGGACCTTTTTAGACCAAGTTATAGTCATTTAAGTAATTACTGTTCATTTGGTCACTTTTGTACAGGGCAGTATGCCCAATTCCGGATTTAGCCTAATTGTTCACTAAGTTATGGTCATTTTATTGGCATGATTCCTAAATGAAAAGTGGTCCATTTTGTGTCTAGTTTCATTCTCAATTGACCTCACACCAATTGGGTTAGTAAATTTTCAAATTTGGTCCCTGAAAGGGACCTAGGTCAAGCTGTCAGCATACTGACCCTAACCAATTCGAATTGTAACTCGGTTCTAGCAATTCACACACACCACAAATGGTCACAATTGCCCATTTCTCATCTCAAGTAAGGTCATTTGCATCAATTGAACATTTTCTACAATTTTCCTCCTAAATCCTAAGTGCCAAGAACCCTAATTAACTAATTATTACATCTCACTAAATCAAAGCATATAAACATGATCAAACAACTCATTCAAGCTCATGTTCACCTTTAATTCAATCAAACTCAATCAATTCCTACCACATCTCAAGTTGACTGAAATTCCATGGAATTCTATAAATGTTATTTTTGTTTCATTTTTAGCAATTTCTAACTTAATTCTTATGCTTAAACATGAATATAAAGAGAAATTTGGAAATAACTTCACTAACCTTATATGAGGCTTTCCTAATTTCTTGTTTCTTCAATTTTCTTCAAATTTTCTCTTTCAAATCTTTTTCTTGAAGTTCAATTTGAGGATTTCTACAAGTTTTCTAAGGGATTTATTTGGTAATTTACAAAAGCTCAAAGTGAGCTTTAATGGAGGGAAGGAAAAGAAAAAAAATGAGAGAGAAGGGAGAGAATTGGTTCACGGCAAGAAGAAGAAAAAAGGGAAAATTGGGTTCTGAACCTACTCCAACTTGTCAATCCTCCCTTCAAGACAAAATGACTAGATCACCTTTTATTAGACAAGGGTTAAGAGCTGAAAATATTTTAGAACTAATACATTGTGATGTATGTGTCCATTTAAGGAAATGGCTAGAGGCAGTTTTCATTACTTTATTACCTTTACTGATGATAAATCAAGGTCTGGGTATTTGTATTTGATGAAATACAAACATGTATCCTTTGAAAACTTCAAAGAATTTAAATCTGAAGTAGAAAATTAAATAAGAAAAAGTATTAAAACTCTTCGATCAAATCGTGGAGGTGAATACTTAAGTACTAAATTTGATGAATACTTGAAAGAGCATGGTATTATCTCCCAGTTGACTCCTCCAGGAATGCCACAATTAAATGGTGTATCTGAAAGGAGAAATTGTACCCTATTAGATATAGTATGTAGTAAGATGAGCTATACTGACATGCCAATCTCTTTATGGGGATTTGTATTAGAATCAGCTTTGCATATTCTGAATAGGATTTTATCAAATTCGGTCTCTTCCACACCTTATGAGATATGGCGTGGAAGAAACTAAGTCTTAAACATGTTAAGAATTGGGGTTGTCCAGCTTACATTAAAAAGCTGAAGACTGATAAATTGGAAACCAAATCAGAAAGGGGTCAACTTGTTAGATATCCAAAAGAAAATTTTAGATATTATTTTTATTTGCTTACATCACAAAAGTTTGTAGTAAGTAGAGATCCCATATTTCTTGAATAATAGTTTATTCAAGAAGGTGGAAAAGGAAGGCAAATAGAGTTAGAATTAGAGAATTTTGACTAACTAACAAATCAGATGGATATAGATCCATCTAATCAACCTATACCTATTAATGAAACATCTATAATAATTTCTCGCAGATCAACCAGGATATCTCATCCACTAGAGAGATATGGATTTGTTCATATAGAAGAACAAGAGTTGTTTGCTCATGAAGAAATAGATCATAGAGATGATCCTTTTACCTATGAAGAAGCTATATCAGATATAGACTCTTCTAAATGGATTGAAGCTATGAAATCCGAAATCGATTCCATGTATAAGAACTAAGTTTGGGATTTTGTTGACCTACCTGAAGGTATTGTACCTATAGGAAATAAATGGGTTTTCAAGAAGAAAATTGGTTCTGATGGAAAGGTAGAGACCTATAAGGCAAGGCTAGTTGCGAAAGGATTTCTCCAAAGGCAAGGAATCGACTATGAGGAGACTTTCACGCCTGTTGCCATGCTTAAATCAATTAGGATTTTATTAGCAATAGCTGCATACTATGATTATGAAATTTGGTAGATGGATGTCAAAACAGCTTTTCTCAATGGAAACATTGATGAAAACATTTTCATGGAACAACTTAGGGGTTTTGAATCCCAAGATAGTTCTAAGGTGTGCAAGCTAAAATGATCCATTTATGGGTTGAAACAAGCTTTGAGGAATTGGATAATCTATTTTGATGAAGCCATTAAATCATTTGGTTTTATCAAAAAAGTGGATGAGCCATATGTATATAAGAAGGTTAGTGAGAGTGTTGTAACTTTCCTTATCTTATATGTAGATGACATTTTGTTGATAGGCAATGACATAGGTATGTTGACAACTGTTAAGGTATGGTTGTCAAATACATTCTCCATGAAAGACTTAGGGGAAGCAACCTATATTCTTGGAATTCGCATCTATAGAGATAGAGAGAAAAGAATAATTGGTTTATTCCAAAGTCTATACTTGGAAAAGGTGTTTAAAAGGTTTAATATGCTTGATTCCAAGAGAGGATTGTTACTAGTAAGACATGGTATCCATCTTTCTAAAGAGATGTCTCTAAAGACACCTGAAGAAAGAGACAAAATGGCCAGGATTCCATATGCCTCAGGTATTGGAAGTTTGATGTATGCAATGTTGTGTACTAGGTCGGATATCGTGTATGCTGTTAGTTTGACTAGCAGGTTTCAATCCAATCCAGTTTTAGAACACTAAATAGCTGTCAAGAATATCCTTAAGTACTTGAGAAGAACTAAGGATTTATTCTTAATTTATAGAGGTGGCGACATACAATTGGATGGTTATACTGATTCTAATTTTCAATAAGATATCGATGAAAGAAAGTCTACCTCTAGTTTTGTGTTCATTTGTAATGGAGGTGCAGTTAGTTAGAAGAGTTCTAAATAGAGTACGATTGCTGATTCCACTATAGAGGCCGAGTACATTGCTGCATCATATGCTGCAAAAGAGGCTGTTTGGATAAAGAAGTTCGTGATAGAACTTACAGTAGTTCCTTCTATTGAGCCAGCGGTTCCTCTCTACTGTAACAATAATGGAGCAGTCATACAAGCTAAGTAACCCCGGTCTCACTAGAAATCCAAACACATAGAAAGGCGTTATCATATTATGAGAGAGATAGTTGGGTAAAGCGATGTAGCCATGCAGAAAATAGCAACAGCCAAAAATCTAGCTGATCCATTCACAAAGCCTGTGTCACAAGCTCAGTTAAACCGACATCTTGAGAAGATGGCTCTAAGATATTGTAATGAATGGCTCTAGTGCTAGTGGGAGATTGGTAGTAGTATGCCCTAGAGCATATTATTATGTATGTATCTTGTACATATTTTTATTAATAAAAGGTAATTTCACTTTTCTGTTTACATAATCCATTTATGTGTAATTGAAAAGGTCCATTGATATTTTGTTGGAAATTCTATTCTTAAGTTGTTAAGAATATGAGTGACAGTATTTCTAGCACAAAGTATCATAAATTGGTTCATAATCAAGGATACTTCACAAAGGACATGACTTATTCAAAAAGATTGTAATCATGTTTGTTCCCAAAGTATTAATATGAGAAATAAACAAGTTGGAGTGGTGAGTCTCATGCCACATAACAAACATGTTAGGCACTTATACACGATAAGTAGGCCGAACCAGTGACGTTTATGACAAGCACATGGAGTTTACTCTTGTCAATGCATTGTCATATGTCATATCATTGCATATAATCTTTAGACCTGAGATAACACAATTATCTTATATATAGGAGGTTTGAGTTTGATACTGCTTTCATACTCGTACTGTGTATGGGTATATGGACATGTGTTGACTCCTACTAGTTATATATGGAGATAGGTGTTGATCAAAATTGTCACACCCTACTCCCCTGTAAGATGCAACATCATCCCGTAGTACACCTAATGAATTACCGTACTTCGGCTACCGATAACTCATTAGATATACTACAAGGGATTTTAAAACAATTTTCGTGAAATTTAAATCATCGATTAAAATCTGGTGTTATAAATTTTTTTTTTCTTTCAGAATTTCGGCAAAGTGCCGGCTGTATTTTGAGAAAACAGTTCTTCAATCCTGCAAAAGAAAATGCTCCCAATATGTTTTCTCAAATACAACTTCAATAACTTTATTTCAATTCACAATTCAATTCTCAATAAACAATCAATTCATTTTCAAACTACTCTCATCATAAAGAAATATTTCATTGATTATAAGACTCAAAATTTATAATACAAAACTATTCAAGTAAATGAAATCTCAACTTTATATTTACAATAATTTACATTTAATTACATACCAAAATATTTTACAAGAGTTTTTATACAACTGCTTAAATAATTTACATACATATTATTACATGCATACATCAAAACCTATGTACATGGGTATACCTATGATATACCTGGAGCTGATCTGAATATGTCTTCAAAGAAACTTATTCACTGCTCTATGCTCTTTTTACTTGCGACAGCATACAAAGCTATCGCTGAGTGGTGAACTTAGTAGTGCACAACTATAATTTAAAACATAATACAATATACATTGACAAAATTTACAGTAAATAATTTGGAAATCTGAATACTCATCAAATTCCAAAACTCAAAATATTCATTGCCATTAATGTAAATCATTTGTATAAAATGACTTTGATCACGAAATTCAATTTATCAAGTCATGACAAACCATTTAAGGTAGTTCCAACAAAATCAATTATACATAAATCATAACTGAAATCATAATTCTTTACTGTTCAAAAACACTCTGTGTCTCAAAAACCATGCTGTATCTCAAAAACCATGTTGTATCTCAAAAATCATTCTTTATCTCAAAAGCCATTCTTTATCTCACTAACTATGCAAGACTAATCCGAAAGGGCCATCTTCAAGGTGATTCTAACTCCCTATGGTCGGGGAGGTCGAATCGGATTCTAACTCCCTATGGTCGGGGAGGTCGAATCATCGTGCACAGTACCATCACAATAATGAATCTTCCGCAAGGGCCATAACGATAAAAAACTTAGATCTAACCTCAAATCAGAGGAAAATCTAAGCCTGTGCACGTACCATGGTAATCAAAACACAACTAACTCCATTGTCTTCTCAACAAATGAGAGAGACGGGTAATAACCTAGTCAAGCATCTATAGTGAGATACAAAACAATATCACAATCCTTTTAGTGAGCATAAATCAAAATATAATTCGATTCAAATTTAATTCCAATATCCAATAATTTTTATGCTCATCACAATTCAAATTATAAATTTGCATTTTTCCATGAAAATTACCATCACAATTCAAAACATGTTCTATCACAATTTTCCAAAACATAATTTATTCAATCCATAACAATGCTTAATACTTGTGGAAATACCATTTCACAAAGCTAAATTCATACATACAATAACAATTTCAATAATCATTGAATTAAATCCAATGCTTGTTAAACATCATACATAAGAAAAATATGTCATTTAATCATATGAAATATTCAAAACAAAGTCAGTTAGATACTAGTTGTGCACAAACCTCTGATAACTGTCTCTTGGCTCTGACTCAATGTTTCCTTCCCCTTCCCTGAGTCTTTGCTAACTGAGAAACACAATTTGAAGTGTTTCAGCACTCATTTAAACTGTCTTTAAGAATAGGGTTCAATAATTAATTTATCGAATTCTATTATTTCCTTAGTCAACCTAATATGTTGACCCTTGATGCGTTCTAGGTAAATTAGGTTTTAATGTTACTAACATGTCACATTCAATAGTCTTTTAGGGTTGGTACATGTTACCAAGTTCATTTCTGTGTATACTGCATTTTTTTGCAGTTTGCTGTATTCCGAGATACTAGTTTGACCTAGCCGGACTATCTAGTTTCCTAGATTTTCGGGTCTCGGTCAAAACTACAAACTTGTAGATCTATGTCTTATGGAACGCGGGGCAAAATTTCAGGTCATTCTGAGTTATGTAGACCAAGTTATGGTCATTTTACTATTTCTGGTCAAAATGCATCAAAATTGGTCACTTTAGGTCATTTTAGGTCAATTTTGGTTCGGCCAGTTTTTGGACCCGACCTTGTGCAAGCTGTTTGACTTTCTTATGGTCATTTCTGGGCTTTTGTGTCTTCATAAGACTTGTAGATATGGGTCTTAACTATTCATGGTTAAAATTTCAGGTCAATTGGACCTGTTTTGAGTGAGTTATGGCCTAAACACTAACTGCTGCCCAAATTGTCAATTTTTAGGCCTTACTTGCACTTAATCTGGATTTGGTCATTTTTCAAGCTACCTTGCAAGCAGAATTTTGGCAAGCTTCCTTCATGAATGTTGGCACATTTTGTGCCTAGTTTCACCTCCAATTGGTCTCATACCAATTGGAGCCCCACAATTAAAGTTATAGGCCTAAAACTCAAACTGCCTTATTGCAATTCTTGCATACACATCAAGCATCACTTTTAACACTCACCAAACTTAACATTTAAACCAATTCTGGTTGTACCACAACCTAAACATAATTTACAACATTTTATAGGTCATTTTGGCAGCTTACAATTACATTCAATGTGCACCAACAAGTGCAAAATTTGTCCAACTCAATTTACAACAATTCAATCACCAATTCATGCTCATTTACATGTCAAACTTCACACCATCATTCATGCACTCAAACTGCCATAACAACCAACACATTTTAACATCATTATTCCATAAACCAAGCATGAATTCCAACATTCTTCAAGAGCTAACAAACTGCCACAATGGTACATTTACATTCCATTAATTTCCAAGCTTTAAATTTCATTTCACATTTACATATTCTAAATATACATCACCCAAATGATTACCCATACACATAAATAATTAATCATCCTTCTAATCCACCATTTACAAGCAAGAGTAAACTATCTTCAAGGTGTTTCCATGGCTGTCAAAAGTACACATTCCCATTCAACATCAAACCTCAAAATTTTCTTCATAAATCAAACACCCATAACACCCTTACAAACTTTAACAAAGCAACAATCAAAAACTCAAACTTACCTATGGATGAGACTTCTCAAATCTTCACCAAAACTTCTTGAAATTGCTATCAAACTCTTCCTTGTGATGTGGGGATAAACTTTAATGAAGCAACCTAGGTGTTTGGAGGTGAAATGAAGGAGAGGATGAAGCTTGAATTACATGCGGCAATGGAGGCTTTGGGAGCTTTTCATCTACGGCAATGGTGATCTTCAAATGTTGAAGATGAAGTTTTAGTGGAGCAATCTGCCCACTTAATGCATTTTATAGTCCTTAGTTGTCCACTCACATAAAATCAATTATATTATATGTTTAAATGTCATAATTAGTCAATTTGCCCTCCATTTTTACTATTTACATTAGGTACCCCTAAATTAATTTTTCATTATATTTTCCAAGTGTAATATTATTTATTTTTAATGGACATTTAGGTCAAAAGACAACTCGGAGTGTCAAATGACCACAAATGCCCCTGTTCGGGTTGCATTCTCATTTTTTCGGTAACACCGGGTTTTGTCCATTTTTCAATTTCTCACTTTTCTTTGTACTAATTATTTAATTTTTCTTTGATATTTCTAATGATATTTATACTTCAATAAATATTTATTTGAGTCCTAAAAATATTTTCCAGGGTTCCTCGCAGTCCAGGGCTAGTCAACGGTCCACGCCGTGACTTCCCAGTGCGGTCACCCATCGCTAGGGTTCTCGGCTCGCTTAACTTGGTTGCATTTCTTTACTATTATTTCTCCTTTATTTTTCTTGTATTTCATTATTTTATGTCTCCTAACTCATATCGAAGTGTAGTTCTAGGCATCCTAGCTGTTCGGACAACTCTGATCACTGGAACAGTAGAACGCACTACCGAACATAGGGGTGTGACAATTCTCCCCCCTTTAAAATAAGTTTCGTCCACGAAATTTTACCCAATAGCCATCTTACAATAGTCATACATTTATTTTTTTCCTTTTTATACGATCGTATAATCTTCTTTTCCTCAAATTTGTATAAGACTTTTAACAATCTAATTCAACGTTTAATTTTTTTGTATATCACCAATCTTCTCTTACCATTTTCTTGTCTAATATTTCGATTCATGTTCCTTCTTGAATGACCCTTGAGATCATGTTAGAATCATTTATCTAGTCATTGGTCCTCTGACCATTCTAGTCCATAGTCTTCCTCACATTCATAACATTTCCTTGTTATATTTGAACCAATTGTTCGAAATATATTTTTTTTTTCATAACTCTGTTTATCTGTCAATATTCTATAACTTACTTCCTTTTGTACTGAACTATAACCTTTCGATACTCTAACCTTTGAGTTTTAGATCCCTAAGTAGGATTTTCAAACTTATTTCTAACAATTAAATTCATTCCCGCATAACTATACCAAAACAGATGCCGTTGGTAACTATTCTTATCTAGGTATACTATCGGGTAGTACGTAGCTCTACACAATAATCTCAAGTCAGTACTGTAATCTGCAGCTTACAGTATAAACATCAAGAACATTGCATAGTTACTACGATACATCCCAATAGATCAAACTTTCCTATCTTTTATTCTTTTCGAATTCACCGATACCTGAAACTTATTCTGATTACAATATCCATTAACAATTAACAACTGTAATATCTCTGCCTTCATCTAGAACAATTCTATTACCGCATCTTACTTTTACGTCCTCTTGCCTTACATTAAGTAGGCTTGCCATTTAGCTTTATAATTTATAGTGTGTTAGAAAATAATTTTCGCCGATAAACTCTTCCAAAACTAATTTCACTTATTATCACAATCCTTATACATTTTATTAACCCTGACCTCCTATCCTAGCGGACTTGTTACTAGCACCTCAAAGTCCATTTTTGTACATAGAACAACAATACAATCAATGATGCTAGCACTCATATAAGAATGGGTAGAACCCGGATCAAATAACACAAACACATCTTAATTAAAAGTTGAGAAGGTACCAGCCACAACATCAAATGTCTCGGCCTCTTCCCTCTGTCTTATTGCATAGATTCTGGCTGGAGCACTATCTTGCTCTGAATGTTTCACTGTGCCTTGGCTGCCTGCTAGGCTACCTCTACCCCTGCCTCTACCTCTGCTAGATGGTTGTGAACTTCTAGTGACAGGGCTCTGAACTGATCCTTTTGCAGTAGTAAGAGGTGGTCCAACTCTGCGACTACTGGTGCAGTCCTTGGCAAAGTGTCCTGTGCCTCCACAGTTATAACAGGCTCCAATAGCCTTATAGCATATCCCACCATGATATCTTCCACAAGCTTCACATTGACGAGAAGGGTAGGAACTTCTAGTTGCTCGACGACTGGACCTTGGTGGTCTCTGCCTTGATTATCCACCTCTGTTATATCCCTGAGCTCGGGGCCCCTCAATTTCTTTTCTCTTTCTCAAATTACTGCTTGAGCTCTGACCCATAGGTTTCTCCCTCTTCTCTATTTCATGTTGCCCTTGTGGGGGTTGGGTCTGTACTTGGGCTTGGGCTGACAGATTATCAGCCATTTGTTGAAAGAAAGTGGCCATTTGCTGGGCCATTTGTGCAATAATTTGTACCGGTAAAACTGGTACAGTCAGGCCTTCGACATTTTGTGGAGCTGGGGCCTCAACTTGTTCTTCTACCATCACAGACTGTTCTATTGTCTCATTCTTCTCTTCAATATCTTTTCACAAGATTTTCTATTCCTGTACAACCAACATAAGGAGATTCCTCTCCATTAGTTCATATTTATGATGTAAATGTACTATATGTATCAAACATTTGAGCAGTTGTAGTTACCGAAAAAAAGATTTCAAATTCACAGTTCAAAATTCACTTTAAAACCATTGCTCTGATACCACAAAACATGTCACACCCTACTCCCCTGTAAGATGCAACATGATTCCGTAGTACACCTAATGAATTACCGTACTTCGCCTACCGATAACTCATTAGATATACTACAAGGGATTTTAAAAAAATTTTCGTGAAATTTAAATCATCGGTTAAAATCTGGTGTTATAATTTTTTTTTTTTCAGAATTTCGGCAAAGTGCCGGCTGTATTTTGAGAAAACAGTTCTTCAATCCTGCAAAAGAAAATGCTCCCAATATGTTTTCTCAAATACAACTTCAATAACTTCATTTCAATTCACAATTCAATTCTCAATAAACAATCAATTCATTTTCAAACTACTCTCATCATAAAAAAACATTTCATTGATTACAAGACTCAAAATTTATAATACAAAACTATTCAAGTAAATGAAATCTCAACTTTATATTTACAATAATTTACATTTAATTACATACCAAAATATTTTACAAGAGTTTTTATACAACTGCTTAAATAATTTACATACATATTATTACATGCATACATCAAAACCTATGTACATGGGTATACCTATGATATACCTGGAGCTAATCTGAATATGTCTTCAAAGAAACTTATTCACTGCTCTATGCTCTTTTTACTTGCGACAGCATACAAAGCTATCGCTGAGTGGTGAACTCAGTGGTGCACAACTATAATTTAAAACATAATACAATATACATTGACAAAATTTACAGTAAATAATTTGGAAATCTGAATACTCATCAAATTCCAAAACTCAAAATATTCATTGCCATTAATGTAAATCATTTGTATAAAATGACTTTGATCACGAAATTCAATTTATCAAATCATGACAAACCATTTAAGGTAGTTCCAACAAAATCAATTATACATAAATCATAACTGAAATCATAATTCTTTACTGTTCAAAAGCATTCTGTGTCTCAAAAACCATGCTGTATCTCAAAAACCATGCTGTATCTCAAAAATCATTCTTTATCTCAAAAGCCATTCTTTATCTCACTAACTATGCAAGACTAATCCGAAAGGGCCATCTTCGGGGTGATTCTAACTCCCTATGGTCGGGGAGGTCGAATCATCGTGCACAGTACCATCACAATAATGAATCTTCCGCAAGGGCCATAACGATAAAAAACTTAGATCTAACCTCAAATCAGAGGAAAATCTAAGCATGTGCACGTACCATGGTAATCAAAACACAACTAACTCCATTGTCTTCTCAACAAATGAGAGAGACGGGTAATAACCTAGTCAAGCATCTATAGTGAGATACAAAACAATATCACAATCCTTTTAGTGAGCATAAATCACAATATAATTCGATTCAAATTCAATTCCAATATCCAATAATTTTTATGCTCATCACAATTCAAATTATAAATTTGCATTTTTCCATGAAAATTACCATCACAATTCAAAACATGTTCTATCACAATTTTCCAAAATATAATTTATTCAATCCATAACAATGCTTAATACTTGTGGAAATACCATTTCACAAAGCTAAATTCATACATATAATAACAATTTCAATAATCATTGAATTAAATCCAATGCTTGTTAAACATCATACATAAGAAAAATATGTCATTTAATCATATGAAATATTCAAAACAAAGTCAGTTAAAAACTAGTTGTGCACAAACCTCTGATAACTGTCTCTTGGCTCTGACTCAGTGTTTCCTTTCCCTTCCCTGAGTCTTTGCTAACTGAGAAACACAATTTGAAGTGTTTCAGTACTCATTTAAATTGTCTCTAAGAATAGGGTTCAATAATTAATTTATCGAATTCTATTATTTCCTTAGTCAACCTAATATGTTGACCCTCGATGCGTTCTAGGTAAATTAGGTTTTAATGTTACTAACATGTCACATTCAATAGTCTTTTAGGGTTGGTACATGTTACCAAGTTCATTTCTGTGTATACTGCATTTTTTTGCAATTTGCTGGATTCCGGGATACTAGTTTGACCTAGCCGGACTACCTAGTTTCCTCGGTTTTCGGGTCTCGGTCAAAACTACAAACTTGTAGATCTATGTCTTATGGAACGCGGGGCAAAATTTCAGGTCATTCTGAGTTATGTAGACCAAGTTATGGTCATTTTACTATTTCTGGTCAAAATGCATCAAAATTGGTCACTTTAGGTCATTTTAGGTCAATTTTGGTTCGGCCAGTTTTTGGACCCGAACATGTGCAAGCTGTTTGACTTTCTTATGGTCATTTCTGGGCTTTTGTGTCTTCATAAGACTTGTAGATATGGGTCTTAACTATTCATGGTTAAAATTTCAGGTCAATTGGAGTTGTTTTGAGTGAGTTATGGCCTAAACACTAACTGCTGCCCAAATGGTCAATTTTCAGGCCTTACTTGCACTTAATCCGTAATTGGTCATTTTCAAGCTACCTTGCAAGCAGAATTTTGGCAAGCTTCCTTCATAAAAGTTGGCACATTTTGTGCCTAGTTTCACCTCCAATTGGTCTCATACCAATTAGAGCCACACGATTAAAGTTATAGGCCTAAAACTCAAACTGCCTTATTGCAATTCTTGCATACACATCAAGCATCACTTTTAACACTCACCAAACTTAATATTTAAACCAATTCTGGTTGTACCACAACCTAAACATAATTTACAACATTTTATAGGTCATTTTGGCAGCTTACAATTACATTCAATGTGCACCAACAAGTGCAGAATTTGTCTGACTCAATTTACAACAATTCAATCACCAATTCATGCTCATTTACATGTCAAACTTCACACCATCATTCATGCACTCAAACTGCCATAACAACCAACACATTTTAACATCATTATTCCATAAACCAAGCATGAATTCCAGCATTCTTCAAGAGCTAACAAACTGCCACAATGGTACATTTACATTCCATTAATTTCCAAGCTTTAAATTTCATTTCACATTTACATATTCTAAATATACATCACCCAAATGATTACCCATACACATAAATAGTTAATCAACCTTCTAGTCCACCATTTACAAGCAAGAGTAAACTATCTTCAAGGTGTTTCCATGGCTGCCAAAAGTACACATTCCCATTCAACATCAAACCTCAAAATTTTCTTCATAAATCAAACACCCATAACACCCTTACAAACTTTAACAAAGCAACAATCAAAAACTCAAACTTACCTATGGATGAGACTTCTCAAATCTTCACCAAAACTTCTTGAAATTGCTATCAAACTCTTCCTTGTGATGTGGGGATAAACTTTAATGAAGCAACCTAGGTGTTTGGAGGTGAAATGAAGGAGAGGATGAAGCTTGAATTACATGCGGCAATGGAGGTTTTGGGAGCTTTTCATCTACGGTAATGGTGATCTTCAAATGTTGAAGATGAAGTTTTAGTGGAGCAATCTACCCACTTAATGCATTTTATAGTCCTTTGTGGTCCACTCACATAAAATCAATTATATTATTTATTTAAATGTCATAATTAGTCAATTTGCCCTCCATTTTTACTATTTACATTAGGTACCCATAAATTAATTTTTCATTATATTTTCCAAGTGTAATATTATTTATTTTTAATGGACATTTAGGTCAAAAGACAACTCGAGGTGTCAAATGACCACAATGCCCCTATTCAGGTTGCATTCTCGATTTTTCGGTAACACCGGGTTTTGTCCATTTTTCAATTTCTCACTTTTCTTTGTACTAATTATTTAATTTTTCTTTGATATTTCTAATGATATTTATACTTCAATAAATATTTATTTGAGTCCTAAAAATATTTTCCAGGGTTCCCCGCAGTCCAGGGAGTCAACGGTCCACGCCGTGACTTCCCAGTGCGGTCACCCATCGCTAGGGTTCTCGGCTCGCTTAACTTGGTTGCATTTCTTTACTATTATTTTTCCTTTGTTTTTCTTGTATTTTCTTTTCTTGTATTTCATTATTTTATGTCTCCTCACTCATATTAAAGTGTAGTTCTAGGCATCCTAGCTATCCGGACAACTCTGATTACCGGAACAGTAGAACGTACTACCGAACATAGGGGTGTTACAAAAATGGAATCCATTACCCTAAGTAAATAGGGATAAAATCCTATGTTTATTTAATTATTCTTGATGATGAACCAAATATATCATTCCTATATAACCATAGCCAACAATGTAAGAATTTAAAACTTCTTAAATAATTGCCTTAGTAAAGGGCCATGATGCAATTTCCAAAATTACACCATTACCAACTTAATCATTTTGTTGGAAGTTTCCTTGGCCAACCTAATTACTATTCGGTCTCACTTTGCACATTAACCATTTTCATGCATATCTTATACACATCATGAATATACATATCGTATACATACATACATACAGTGGTAATGTAAAAGACATGATCATGGACTATTCTATGGGAATTCAACCCAAGCCACAAGGATTAAATTCAAGGGCATCCTAAGTTATCATTCATCTATTTGTTGCTTCCTTTAACAATCTTTAACTCTTGAAGCTTGTACTCCCACTGATCTCCATCAATGTGTTGGACTCCATTTCTTCTTGTAATTCCACCAAGCCAATTACTGATGGCATTGGGAAGCATGGTTAGGGCCTTAGAGGATGGATTTCAAAATTTTATCTAGGGTTTCATGCATACATACAAGTGTATTATGATCCTAGCCTTTCTCTAATGCCCTAAAGTATGTCAAAACACTCTTTTAACATGCATTTGTGATTCATTTGCCATTAAAGATTGAGGTTTAACAACTAAACCTAGCAAACCCTTACTAAAAGAGGGTTTAAAGACAACTAACCTGAAGGGGTGCAAAATCAAACATCTTGCTCCCTTTGGTAGTCTCTTAGAGCACCACTTGTTGCTCCTCTAGCTTGTCCACCACAAGCTTCCACTAAAATCACCTTAGGCAGCCCAAGTCCTCTCTTTGAAGCCTGCCAAACACTAACTTTTAGGGTATTTGCTTTAGGTGATATTCTAATAGATGTTTTAGGCTAGAAACTCTTTCTAGTGATTTTAATTCAAAAGGAAAACAAGCTTTTCCTTGTGAATCCATGGAAGAAAAACAAAAGGAGAGAGAAGCCCTCTTATTGCCATCCAAGATAGAAGAAGAAGAAGGTTCAACTAACTTGGTCCTCTTCTTATCTTGTATTTATATACAAGAGAGAAAAACCATTAAATGGTTGCCACATGTCACTTTAAGATTGAATCTTGCTTTTTCTTGTTTTAATCACATTGTGACAAGTGTAAAGCCAAGATTAAATCATCAAAAAGTTATCTTCCATCATATGAAAGACAAGTGGCACATTTCTATAGGTGCCACGTGTCACCATCTCATGGTGCCACGTGGCAACATGTGAAATTACCATTTTGCCCTTGTATTGAATTTTGAGTTCTCAACCCAAAATTGTAATTTCTCCTTCAAATTAATTTATATCACAAATAAATAAATAAATAAATTAATCTTACAATTGAATTCATATTTAAACTCTTTAAATATAAATTCAACTTTCATCATACATCCAATATTCAAGATTTAGTTTTAAGTCATGCTAGGGACTTTGCAATCTTATTGCAAATCGAATCTATTTAACTAATTAATTAAACTCTTTAATTAATTAAATAAATCATAATTAACTTAGTGGTTAATTTGTGTAGGTGTGTGATGTCACACCTTACCCCTCTGTAAGGCATAACATGATCTCGTAGAATACCTAATAAACTACCAAACTTCACCTATCGATAACTCATTAAGTACCCTACAAGGGATTTTAAAAACCATTTTTCTACTTTTTGGAAGCGGTGAGCATTTTCTTACATTTAATAGAAGTTTAAAAACTAGTTCAAATTTTTATCCATTTTATTTTTACGTAAATTTTTTTAGAAAAATTTTGGCAGAGTGCCGTCTGTATTTTAAGAAAACAGTTCTTCAAAAACCTGTAAAAGCACTTCCTATAATTCTTTCTATCAAAATCCATCACTACTACAACACAATTAACATAATTTTTTTCCCAACCTCCAAAATTCAAATCAATATTTCAATTCAATTGTAATCTAAAATAATACTCAATAATTCCATTCATTTTTCATTAAAGTAAAATCAAATTACATTCCTCATTCAAAATATACATGAGAAAATCCAAACTAATATTATTACAAACTCAATACAACTACTCAAGACCAGTTTATAAATGTACATACATTTACATACACCAAAATATATATTACAATCAGGGTGTAAAATATACCTGATAAACATCAGGGATGCGGCTCTAAGATCCTCAGTAACTCACTTTACTGCTCCTTTAGTCTCTATATTTGCGATAGCAATAACAGCCATCGCTGAGTACTATGACTTAGTGGTGCACAACATACTAAAATAACATTTATGCATAATTCCAAATCACATTTATTTAAATATAGTACTGAACATGAAAAGCAGATACAAAACATGATTTATAAATTTTAAGTCCAAACAATCTCATTTAGGAAAGTCTCAAAATGAATTTCATAAAAATACACAGTTATATCATGCCATTCGAAATAATATTCATCTCAATAGCCAGAGGCTTATGAGAAATCACAAGGCTAGCTAGCTCAAATATATGGGTACCCATTCAAATTTCTTCTTTTACTGGCACACACCTCAACACTTCAGCCAGAGAAGGAATCAAAATTCGAAACTAATTCCCCGCACTAGTCATGCTAGTGAGGTATTCAAATATATAGTCATGACACTGTGGTTTCAAAACTATCTTAGCAATTTACTAAACATTAATTGCCATTTCAAACACATACAAGTAAACTTTCAACAATTTAAGTCAAAAGCATAATAAACATTTCAATACAATTAAGTCACAATTTAATATCATAATTAATTCAAAACAATTTACAGAAGAAAATTTGCAGAAATTTATATGTTATGCACAAACCTTATACGAGTCGCCTCTTGGCCTTGACTCGATGCCTCGGGTTCTTTCCCGATATTCTTTTCGACTGAAACACACAATTTCACAATGTTTTAGTATCATAATTTATCATAAATCCAAAAATAATTTCAAATCTATTTATAATACTATTCAAGTCAATTTATTGACTTCTAATGCTTAACAGGTATGAAAATTCCAACTTCACCCGCATACCACATTTTGGTTACCTAATTTGTTGGTTTTGGTTGGTTCCTTAAATTTTAAGTCTCTTAGGTAAAATTTTCAAAATTTCAGATTTGGTGTCTTGTTTTGGACTATTCCATTGGTCAAGTTGCTGTGGTAATTTGGCTAAGTTTTCTTCATAGAAGTTGTTTCTTATTGTCTTAACTTTATTTCCCTTTTTGAATCACTCCATTTGGAGTTTTGTAGCCCTAGTTATGGCCATTTGAACATGGCTGGCCGGATTTGGTGTTACCCAGAATTCTGGGCAAATTCCTGGTTATTGGCAGTTTTTGTAGGTTGACTGTAGGTGGTTTTTCAAACAGGTTATGATCAAAATTTGGGTTTGTTTTCTTCATGAAAGTTGTAGGGCTATATCTCAGCTTTCTATCGGTATAAAATTCAGGTCATTTGGACCTTCCTAGGCCAAGTTATGATCATTTATGTAACTACTGTTCATTTGGTCATTTTTATATAGGTCAGTTTGCCCAATTCCAAATTTGGCCTAGTTGTTCACTAAGTTATGGTCACTTTCTGAGCATGATTCCTAAATGAAAAATGTGCCATTTTATGTCTATTTTCATTCCCAATTGGCCTTATACCAATTGGGTTGGTAACTTTTTAGTTTTGGTCCCTGAAAAGGACCTAGGTCAAGCTGCCTGCAGATTACCTTCACCAATCTGAATTGGAACTTGGTTCCAACAATTTATACACACCACAAATGGTCACAGTTGACCATTACTCAACTCAAATAAGGTTAACTACATCATTTAGCCAATTCTCAAATTTTTCTCCAATTTCTTCAAAATGCTCAAACCCTAACTACACATAAAGTTCAATTTAATGCATTCAAAGTGCACATTCATGATCTCTACATCTAATGCACCTCAAATAACCATTCAAACACTTCAAACTCATTCATTTCAAACTCTAACCCTATGTAACACCCCTATGTTCGGTAGTGCGTTCTACTGTTCCAGTGACCAGTGTGGTCCAGAGAGCTAGGATGCCTAGAACTACACTTCGATATGAGTGAGGAGACATAAAATAATGAAATACAAGAAAAGAAAACACAAGAAAAACAAAGGAAAAATAATAGTAAAGAAATGCAACCAAGTTAAGTGAGCCGAAAACCCTAGCGATGGGTGACCGCACCGGAAAGTCACGGCGTGGACCGTTGACTAGCCCTGGACCGCGAGGAATCCTAGAAAATATTTGTAGGACTTAAAGAGACATCAATTGAAGTATAAATATCATTAGAAATATCAAAGAAAAATTAATTAATTAGTATAAAGAAAAGTGAGAAATCAAAAAACGGACAAAACCCGGTGTTACCGAAAAATCGGGAATGCAACCTGAACAAGGGCATTGTGGTCATTCGGCACCCCGAGTTGTCTTTTGACCTAAATGTCCATTGAAAATACATGATATTACACTTGGAAAATATAATGAAAAATTAAATTAGGGGTACTTAGTATAAATAGCAAAAATGGGGTTCAAATTGGGTAATTAACACTTTTAACTTATTAAATCATTAAATATTGATGAGTGGAGCACTTTGGGGATTAAATTAACCTTATGTGGGCAGGTGTAAACCCACTAACACCTTCATCTTCTTCATTCAATAAGACATAGATCTACAAGTTTATAGTTTTGACCCCACATGCAATAAGACATAGATCTACAAGTTTGTAGTTTTGACCAAAACCCGAAAAGCGAGGGAACTAGGTCGTCTGGCTAGGTCAAACTAGTATCTCAGAATCCAGCAAATTGCAAGAAAATACAGTATACACGGAAATAAATTTGGTAACATGTACCAACCCTAAAAGACTATCGAATGTGACAGATAAGTAACATTAAAACCTAATTTACCTAGAACGCATCGAGGGTCGACATATTAGGTTGACTAAGCATATAATAGAATTCAGTGAATTAATTATCAAGCATTATCGTTAGAGACAGTTTAAATAAGCACTGAAACACTTCAAATTGTGTTTCTCAGTTAGCAACGACTCAGGGAAAGGGAAGGAAACACTGAGTCAAGGCCAGGAGACAGTTATCAGAGGTTTGTGCACAACAGCTATTTCTTTTGAATTTTTCAATTGAAATAAATTATGACTATTTGTATATTATTATTTTCAATTATGGAAATGTGTTTGAATGGATACTTATTGTTTGAAAAGCATATGATTTTGTGAAAATTGAAGTTAATTATGAATTGTGCTGCCATTTTGTGAATGAAATTATGAATTTGGAAATTTATTGGATTCTCACGAATCATTTGAATGAAATGTTTGGAATTGATTTTGTGTTCACACTTAGCATGACAGTATCACATCATTCCTTCTCCATTTATGGGGTTGTGATCGTTTATTTTTCTCCCTCTCTGGTTTACCAGTTGAGGTTGTAGATCAGATGAGTGCTCATTATATAGCTAGCTCCCTTCCTCATTGATTTCGATTAGTGGGGTTGTGATTGCTTTGTCGTGGTGTACAACGCGGCATTGATTGGAAAATTGTGTCATGGCTTAAGTTGTGTATGAATTGGCAACACTGTATTCTTAAATTATTTGACTAAATTGTGTTATTATGAGTTTTGATAATTTGTAAAATGGAGTTTAAATTCTTATTGACATTCATTATTTTGAATTCAACTATGGTTTTATGTATCCATCATTTATATGATTTATAAATTGTGATTTAAAGTTGTATTTGGTTAATGTTGTGCACCACTGAGACATTGTCTCAGCCATTGCTGTCGCAGGTAGACAGACGGACAGGGCAGCAGACTACGCTGCTAGTACATTCAGCGAGATCATCGGGTATATTGAGTATACTACATTTTGCATTTTGTACTGTAATGTATGTTCACTGTATGTATATATTGTTCTTGGTTTTGAGCAGTTGTAAATTAAAATCGTACATTGAAGTTGTAAAGTAAATTATGAGATATTTTGGCTTGTAAAATTTGTACTGTATTTCTTTATCTCGATCTTTGAAAAATTACTGTGGATTTGAGTTGAGAAATATGTTGTGTTCAGTTATGTTGGAGTTGAGATTTGGAAATATATTGAAGTGCTTTTTACAGGTTTTCTGAAGAACTGTTTTATCCAAAATACAGATGGCACTCTGTCAAAATTTTTACAGAAATTACTAATAGTCCAAATGAGTTAGCTGTTTCACTTTACTTCAAAAAGTTTTTTTTTTTTAACACCTGTAAATTGTTCTCACCACTGTAAAAAGAAGTAAGAAAAGTTTTAAAATCCCTTGTAGTGTATTTAATGGGTTATTAGTAGACGAAGTTGGTAATTCATTAGGTATACTACGGGATCATGTTAGCCTTACAGAGGGGTAGGGTGTGACATGTTTTAGTGGTATCAGAGCAAAGTTTTTAAATTCTATTTTCACATGTTACTTGAATATTCTTTCTTCACAGTACAATTGCTCAATATCATTGTTTGATACATACAGTACATTACACTATAAATATGCACTAACGAGAGGAAATCTCCTTATGTTATTTGTTTAGGAGATCTAAGAGAGGGTGATCGTTCAGTCGATCAATCTATAGAGGCTGAGGTGCAAGGGGATGCCCCTGCCCTACATAATGTCAGTGGTTCAGCAGCACCAGCCCCTGCAGTACCGCAGTTTCCTGCTCAGTTCTCTCAGCAGATGGCTGCAATGTTCTAACAAATGGCTGGTAATGTGCCTACTCAAGCCCCAATACAGACACCAGTGGTACAACCACAGTCTTCTACTAGACAATATGACAAATTGATGAAATATGAGGCTACAGAGTTCAAGGGGACAGTAGATCCTCTAGAGGCTGAACAGTGGTTAGAGAGGATGGATAGGGTGTTCAAGAAGCTACATTGTATAGAGGAGTTGAGATTTGAATACTCAGTATCTTTGCTACAAGGGGATGCTTATGACTAGTGGAAAACCATTCCCCACAGTCTGGTAGAACCTGCAGTGCTAACATGGAGTGACTTTCTCAGGGAATTCAGATAAAAATATGTCCCTGATGCTTATGTAGACCAAAAGCTGCAAGAGTTCCTAAGTCTGAAACAGGGGAGTAGATCAGTGGCTGAGTATGAAAGAGAATTTTCCCACCTAAGCCATTATGCAGTAAGTCTACTTGCTACCAGCAGGGAGAGATGTAAGAGATTTGAAACCGGCTTGAAGCCCAGTATTAGATTACAAGTGATCGGATTCAAACATACTAACTTCTCTGAACTTATTTCTCAAGCACTAGAGTTAGAAAGAATTGAATCTGAAACGGCCCCTGAGAAAAAGAAATCAGAGAAGACAGAAAAAGAGGGAAAGTCAGTAGAACAGAGTTCCAGTGGTCCTACTAGAAGGAGGAAAAACTTAGGGGGACACAACAGAGGTGGTAAGAAGTCCGGTAGAGATAGATTTTCTGGATAGAAACCACCCTGAATTGATCAGCAAACTCAGCAGAAACCCAGAAATGCGTTGTCAAATCGACTTTGTGAAACTTGTGGTAAACCACATAGTGGGGTATGTTATAGAGCCGTACGAGCATGTTTTAATTGTGGAGACACTAGTCATTTTGCTAGGGATTGTGTAAATCCATGTCGTTCTGGATCATTTACTACACCAAAGGGATCAACCCAAGTTTCTACCCCAAAGAGTTCACCATCAGTTAGTAGAGGCAGAGGTTGAGGTAGGGGTAGTACACCTAGAAGTCAGAGTACTGTGAATCAGCCAGAACAGGGTGATGCTCCAGCTGGAGTATACGCTATACGACAGAGAGAAGAGGCTGAGACTTTTGACATTGTTGCTGGTACTTTCTCAATTAGTAACTAAGATATATATATATGTATTGTTTGACCTGGAGTTTGCATACTTTTATGTTAGTGTTAGAACTATATGCTCTGTTGTTATTCCTTTACAGGGGAATAATTTTGATGCATTAGTGATTAGTCCTTTAAGATAAGGATTGTGATAATAAGTGAAATTAGTTTTGAAAGAGTTTATCGGCGAAAAGTATTTTCTAACACACCATAAATTATAAAGCTAATTGGCGAGCCTACTTAATGTAAGGCAAGAGAACGTAAAAGTAAGATGCAGTAATGGAATTGCTCTAGATGAGGGCAAGGATGTTACTGTTAGTAATTACTAATGGATGTTGTAATCAAAATAAGATTAGAATATCAGTAAATTCGAAAAGGATAAAATATCAGAAAATTTGATCTATTAGGATGTATCATAGTAACTATGCAATGTTCTTGATGTTTATACTGTAAGCTGTAGATTACAGTACTGACTTGAGATTATTGTATAGAGCTACGTACTACTCGATAATACACCAAGATGAGAATAGTTGCCAACGGCATCTGTTTTGGTATAGTTATGCGTGACGTAATTTTATTGTTGGAAATAAGTTTGAAAATCCTACTTAGGGATTTAAAACTCAAAAGTTAGAATATCGAAAGGTTATAGTTTAGTACAAAAGGGAAGTAAGTTATAGAATATTGACAGATAAAAAGAGTTATGGAAGTAAAAATTCGAATAGTTGTTTCAGATATAACAAAAAAATGTTACGAATGTGAGGAAGACTATTGACTAAAATGGTCAGAAGACCAATGACTAGATAAATCATTCTAACATGACCTCAAGGGTCATTCAAGAAGGAACATGAACTGAAATATTAGACAGCACAATAGTAAGAGAAGATTGGTGTTATACAAACAAATTAAATATTGTATTAGATTGTTAAAAGTCTTATACAAATTCGAGAGAAAGAAGATTATACGATCACGTAGAAAGGAGAAAATAAACGTATGACTATTGTAAGATGGCTATTGGGTAAAATTTCGCAGAGTAAGGGGGGGACAATTGTAACACCCCTATGTTCGGTAGTGCGTTCTACTGTCCCAATGACCAGTGTGGTCCGGACAGCTAGGATGCCTAGAACTACACTTCGATATGAGTGAGGAGACATAAAATAATGAAATACAAGAAAAGAAAACACAAGAAAAACAAAGGAAAAATAATAGTAAAGAAATGCAACCAAGTTAAGCGAGCCGAGAACCCTAGCGATGGGTGACCACACCGGGAAGTCACGGCGTGGACCGTTGACTAGCCCTGGACCGTGGGGAACCCTGAAAAATATTTGTAAGACTTAAAGAGACATCAATTGAAGTATAAATATCATTAGAAATATCAAAGAAAAATTAATTAATTAGTACAAAGAAAAGTGAGAAATTGAAAAACGGACAAAATCCGGTATTACCGAAAAATCGGGAATGCAACCCGAACAGGGGCATTGTGGTCATTCGACACCCCGAGTTGTCTTTTGACCTAAATTTCCATTGAAAATACATGATATTAAACTTGGAAAATATAATGAAAAATTAAATTAGGGGTACCTAGTGTAAATAGCAAAAATGGGGTTCAAATTGGGTAATTAACACTTTTAACTTATTAAATCATTAAATATTGATGAGTGGAGCACTTTGGGGATTAAATTAACCTTATGTGGGCAGGTGTAAACCCACTAACACCTTCATCTTCTTCATTCAAACACCATGGCCGAAATGAAAAGCTTGAGAATCTTCCAATGCCGAAATTGATGAAGCTTCCAAATCTCCTCCATTTTCACCTCCAAACACCAAAGTTTCTTCACTAATCTTAATCCCCACCTCACAAGGAAGAAGTAGATACTAAATTTAAGGGAGTTTGGTGAAGATTTAACAAGCCTCATCAATAGGTAAGTTTGTGTTTTTTTATTATTGTTTTGTTAAAGTTTGTAAGGATGTTATGGGTGTTTGATTTGTGGAGAGATTTTTGAGGTTTGATGTTGAATGGGGAATGTGTACTTTTGGCAGCCATGGAAACTCTTTGAAGACAGTTTATTTTTGCTTGTAAATGGTGGATTAAAGGATTGATTAAATATTTATGTGTGTAGGAAATTATTTGGGTGATGTATACTTAGTATATGTGAATGTGTATTGAAATTTGAATGCTTGGAAATTAAGGGAATGTAATGCATGAATCGGCAGCCTGGTTTGGTGAACCATAAGGATGTTATTTCATGTTTGGATTATGGAATATCAATGTTGAATTGTGTTAGTTGTTATGGCAGTTTGGGTATATGTGTGATGGTGTGAAGTTGGACATGTAAATGAGCATGAATAGGTACTAAATTATTGTAATTGATTTTGACAAATTCTGCACTTAATGGTGTATGTTGAATGTGATTGTAAGCTTCCAAAATGATCAATAAAATGTTGTGAAATATGTTTAGGTTAGGGTACAAACCAGAATTGGCATGAAGGTGAAGTTTGGTAAGGGTTAAAGGTGATCTTTGATGAGTATGAATAAAATGCAATAGGGCAGTTTGTGTTTTAGGCCTAGAACCTTAAGTGTGTAGCTCCAATTGGTATGAGACCACTTGGAGGTGAAACTAGGCACAAAATGTGCCAACTTTCATGAAGGAATCTTGCCAAAATTCTGCTTGTAAGGTAGCTTGAAAAATGACAAAATCCGGATTAAGTGCAAATAAGGCCTGAAAATTTACCATTTGCCCAGCAGTTAGTTTTTAGGCCATAACTCACTCAAAACAGGTCCAATTGACCTGAAATTTTGACCATGAATAGTTAAGACCTATATCTACAAGTCTTATGAAGACACCAAAGCCCAGAAATGACCATAAGCAAGTCAAACAGCTTGCATAAGTTCGGGTCCAAAAACTGGCCGAACCAAAATTGACCTAAAATGACCTAAAGTGACCAATTTTGATGCAATTTGACCAGTAATAGTAAAATGACCATAACTTCGTCTACATAACTCAGAATAACCTGAAATTTCGTCCCGCGTGCAATAAGACATAGATCTACAAGTTTGTAGTTTTGACCAAAACCCGAAAACTGAGGGAACTAGGTCGTCCGGCTAGGTTAAACTAGTATCCCGGAATTCAGCAAATTGCAAGAAAATGCAGTCTACACGGAAATGAATTTGGTAACATGTACCAACCCTAAAAGACTATTGAATGTGACATATTAGTAACATTAAAACCTAATTTACCTAGAATGCATCGAGGGTCAACATATTAGGTTGACTAAGCAAATGATAGAATTTAATGAATTAATTATCAAGCATTATCGTTAGAGACAGTTTAAATGAGCACTGAAACACTTCAAATTGTGTTTCTCAGTTAGCAACGACTCAGGGAAAGGGAAGGAAACACTGAGTCAAGGCCAGGAGACAGTTATCAGAGGCTTGTGCACAACAACTATTTCTTTTGAATTTTTCAATTGAAATAAATTATGACTATTTTTATATTATTGTTTTCAATTATGGAAATGTGTTTGAATGGATACTTATTGCTTAAAAAGCATATGATTTTATAAAAATTGAAGTTAATTATGAATTGTGTTGCCATTTTGTGAATGAAATTATGAATTTGGAAATTTATTGGATTCTCACGAATCATTTGAATAAAATGTTTGGAATTGATTTTGTGTTCACACTTAGTATTACAGTATCACATCATTCCTTCTCCATTTATGGGGTTGTGATTGTTTATTTTTCTCCCTTTCTGGTTTACCAATTGAGATTGTAGATTGGATGAGTACTCATTATATAGCTCCCTCCCTTGCTCATTGATTTCGATTAGTGGGGTTGTGATTGCTTTGTCGTGGTATACAACGCGGCATTGATCGGAAAATTGTGTCATGGCTTAAGTTGTGTATGAATTGGCAACACTGTATTCTTAAATTATTTGACTAAATTATGTTATTATGAGTTTTGATAATTTGTGAAATGGAGTTTAAATTCTTATTGACATTCATTATCTTGAATTCAACTATGGTTTTACGTATCCATCATTTATATGATTTATGAATTGTGATTTAAAGTTGTATTTGGTTAATGTTGTGCACCACTGAGACATTGTCTCAGGATAGCTTTCCATTGCTATCGCAGGTAGACAGACAGACAAGACAGCAGACTAGGCTGCTAGTACATTCAGCGAGTGATCATCGGGTATATTGAGTATACCACATTTTGCATTTTGTACTGTAATGTATGTTCACTGTATGTATATATTGTTCTTGGTTTTGAGCAGTTGTAAATTAAAATCATACATTGAAGTTGTAAAGTAAATTATGAGATATTTTGGCTTGTAAAATTTGTATCGTATTTCTTTATCTCGATCTTTAAAAAATTACTGTGGATTTGAGTTGAGAAATATGTTGTGTTGAGTTATGTTGGAGTTGAGATTTGGAAATATATTGAAGTGCTTTTTACAGGTTTTCTGAAGAACTGTTTTATCCAAAATACAGATGACACTCTGCCAAAATTTTTACAGAAATTACTAATAGTCCAAATGAGTTAGCTGTTTCACTTCAGTTCAAAAAGTTTTTTTTTTTTTTAACACCTGTAAATTGTGCTCACCACTGTAAAAAGAAGTAAGAAAAGTTTTAAAATCCCTTATAGTGTATTTAATGGGTTATCAGTAGACAAAGTTGGTAATTCATTAGGTATACTACGGGATCATGTTACGCCTTACAGAGGGGTAGGGTGTGACACCCTAGCTGGATGAATTTCATGTTTGGTCCCTCAACAATTGTTTTTGTTTGATTTTAAGTTGATTTCTAGTTTAATTAAGATACAAACACAACAAATAAACTAAGATTTTCAAATTCAATTACTTACCTCAATTACAGCTTTTCCCTCTTCCCAAATTCCACTACGTTCCTCTTCTTTTTGTTCCTAAGTTTCTTAGCAAGGTCCAAAGACAAGATTTAATTAAGAAACCTACAAGTTTTATGGTTAATTTTTGGGTTCATAAGAGCTTGGAGTTGTGTTTCCATGGAGTTTTGAGAGAGAAAGCAAAGGGAAGAGAGAAATGGGGCTGCTAAAAATGAAGAAAAAGAATGAAATTTTTTCTTTTTTTTTTGTCTTTTAATTATTAGGATTTATCCCAAATTTCAATTTTTAAATATTAGATTTATTGCATCATGCTTATGTCATGCATGATGCAAATAAACTTTTTCTTTTCTTTCTTTTTCTTTTTTATTTATTTTTCCATTAGTTCTTTAATTTAATTCTTGATCTCGAATTTTCTTTTCGCCAATTTTATTAGACAGTTAGGTCAGGTGTCAGCTCTAGAGGTGAATTGACCAAATTGCCCCTCGCTTGTTCAATCTGATTTGCAAGTTATTCGATATTTCTTCTAGATCCTTGACCTAATTATTTGACCTACTTAACAATTCTTTTCTGTGATTTTCTCTTTTCCACTATGTTTGCAATAGTCCTAAGGACCGCAGAGTCACATTTTACAGTTCAAAATTTGAGTTTAGACTAACCTCGCTGTCATTCCCGAGAAGGTCACCTATTTCTGTGACTCCCGGCTCATTTAACTTCTTGTGTTCTGTTTTTCTTCTTTATACTTAATTATTTGGAAATTACTAATTATTTATGTTCAGGGCTTAACTAGATGTCTTAGATGTGGTTCTAATTCTCTTAATTATCAGGACCGACACCGGTCACCGAAACAGTGAAATATACCAGGCTATACGAAAAAGGGTGTTACAATTCTCTCCCCCTTAAAATAAATTTCCTCTCAAAATTTTACCTAGTATCAGTTTCTGAATAGCTGTGGGTGCAGTCTCCTCATGCCCTACTCTCGTTCCCAAGTAGCCTCCTGGCCCGAATGATGTTTCCACAGCACTTTCACTAACGGTATCTGCTTATTCCGTAGCTACTTCACCTCATAAGCCAGAATCTCTATGAGTTCTTCCTCATATGTGAGGTCTGGATTCACCTCAACCTCTTCTACTGGTAGTACATGAGATGGGTCTGATCGATACCTCCTTAACATTGACACATGGAAGACGTTATGTTTCTTCTCCAACTCTAGAGGTAGTGCCAAACGATGTGCCAAAGGACCCACTCTTTCCAAAACCTCATATGGCCCGATGAAACGAGGACTCAGTTTCCCCTTTCTATCGAATCTCATAATTCTCTTCCAAGGGAAAACCTTAAGAAATACTTTGTCACCGTCTGCATACTCAATATCCCTTCTCTTCAGATCAATATAGGACTTCTGACGGTCTGATGCAGTCTTAAGCTGATCTCTGATCAATCTGACTTTCTCTTCAGTTTGCTGAACAATTCTGGCCCAATCATCTTTCTTTCACCCACGTCATCCCAACACAACGGGGTTCTATATTTTCTACCATGCAAAGCTTCATATGGAGGCATCCCAATGCTTGATTGGTAGCTGTTATTATAAGTAAACTCAATCAAAGGCAATTGTATGTCCTAACTGCCCTCAAACTCAATCACACAAGCCCGTAGCATGTCCTCCAAGATCTGAATTACTCTCTCAGACTGGCCATTTGCCTGTGGGTGGAATGCCGTACTGAACTTCAATCTAGTTCCTAGGGCTCTCTGAAGACTACCCTAGAATCTAGAAGTGAACCTAGGATCTTTGTCTGATACAATTGATACTAGCACTCCAGCAGAATCACAATCTCATCTATGTACAACTTAGCCAATCTTTCTAGGCTATAGTCCATCTGAACAGGCAGAAAGTGAGCAGACTTAGTTAGTCTATCCACTATAACCCATACTGCATCATGACTCTTCTGTGTCCTCGGAAGTCCCATCATAAAATCCATAGTTATTCTCTCCTATTTCCATTTCGGTACTTGTAGTGGATGTAACTAACTAGCTGATACTTGATGCTCTGCCTTCACTTGCTGACAAGTTAGGCATTTGGAAACAAATTCTGCTACATCTCTTTTCATACCCATCCACCAGTAGTGTTCTTTCAGCCCTCTATACATTTTTGTGCCACCGGGGTGCATAGCAAAAGGAGACTCATGTGCTTCCTTTAAAATGATTTGTCTCAATTCAACGTCATTAGGAACACACATTCTGCCCTGGTGAAGCAATAGACCATCATCTCTTACTAAGAATTCTAGTTTCTTGCCCTGTCTGACTTCTTTTAACAGTTTCTGATACTTCTGATCATTCTGAGCAGCCATTCTAATCTGATCAATCAACACTGGCTGTACATGCCATGCAACTGCTGTCTGCCCCTTATTATTAATCTCTAAGCTGGCATGCAATACTTTCAACTCATATACCATAGACAAATGAGTAACCCATAAACTTGCCATAGTCTTGCAACTTAAGGCGTCAGCCACCATATTCACTTTTCCTGGCTGATAGTCTATCAGACAATCATAGTCTTTTATCAACTCTAACCATCTCCTCTGTCTCAAATTCAACTCCTTTTGAGTGCCCAGATACTTCAAACTCTTATTATCTATGTAGATGTAGCACTTCTCCTCATACAAATAGTGTCTCCAGATCTTAAGAGCAAACACAATAGCTGTTAGCTCCAAGTCATGTGTCGGATAATTCCTCTCATGCAGTTTCAGCTGGCGTGATGCATAAGTAATGACATTCATCTCTTGCATCAGTACACAACCTAACCCATTGTGAGAAGCGTCACTGTAAACAATATACTCTTTACGCAGAGTAAGTAAAGTAAGGACTGGAGCCTCAGTTAAACATCTCTTCAACTCATCAAAACTCTGTTGGCATTTATCCGTCCACTGAAATTTCACATCCTTTCGAAGTAGCTTAGTCAATGGAGTTGCCAACATAGAGAATCCTTTTACAAAACGGTGGTAATATCCAGCTAAACCCAAAAAACTATGAATCTCCGTGATATTTCTGGGTGGTCTCCAACTAATGACAGCTTCTATCTTACTTGGACCTACCTTGATTCCCTCTGTCGATACTATGTTCCCCAAGAAGGATATTTCCTTCAGCCAAAATTCACACTTCGATAATTTGGCGTATATTGTTTCTCCCTCAAAGTCTGCAGTATAATCTGTAAATGTCTATCATGCTCTTCTGCACTTTTCGAATAGACCAATATATCATCTATGAATACCACAACAAACTGGTCGAGGTATGGTCTGAAGATAGTGTTCATCAGATCCATAAAAGCAGCCAGAGCATTAGTTAACTCGAATGGCATGACTAAGAACTCATAATCGCCATAGCGGGTTCTAAAGGCAGTTTTAGGAATACTCTACTCTTGTACTTTCAATTGATAATAACCCGATCTCAGATCAATTTTGGAGAACACAGCTGCACCCCTCAACTGATCAAACAAGTCATCAATGTGGGGCAATGGGTATCTATTTTTTATTGTCACACCTTATTCAACTGCCAATAGTCAACGCATAACCGGAAAGTGCCATCTTTCTTCTTAACAAACAATACTGGCGCTCCCCAAGGTTACACACTAGGGCGGATAAAGCCCTTGTCAAGTAGCTCTTGCAACTGTACCTTCAACTCTTTCAAATCTACTGGTGCCATTCTATATGGTGTTATAGAGATTGGGTCCACACCAGGCATAACATCAATTTCAAACTGCACTTCTCTTTCTGGAGGTAATCCTGGCAATTCATCAGGAAGCATATCCGGAAAGTCACATACTGTAGGGATGTCCCTCAGTGCTGGACTCCCCACTTGGGTGTCTATCACATGTGCCCAGTATGCTTCACACCCCTTTCTGATCATCCTTCTGGCTAGTGCAGCCGAAATGATGTTTGATGGCAGTAACATCCTCTCCCCATGTATTACCACATCATCATACAGAAGGAGACTAAAAGTGACTGCCTTTAGTCTACAGTCAATCATGGCATGATGCTTGGCTAACCAATCCATGCCCAAGATGATAGCATACTCTCGAAAGGGCATTTCAATCAAATCTGACAGAAAAGTGTGTCCTTGGATCACCAAAGGACAATCTCTATAGATTATATTGACCCCCTTGTCCTAATGGACTAGTTACTAGCACTTCAAAATCCATTATGGCACATGGAACCGCAAGAGAACTAACTATGCTAGCACTAACATACAAATGGGTTGAACCTAGATCAAACAACATAAATACATCTTGATCAGAGATAGAGAATGTACCGGCTACAACATCGGAAGTCTCAGCCTCTTTCCGTTGTCTCATTGTGTAAACTCTGGCTGGAGCACTCCCTTGTGCTGAGTGGCTAACAGTACCCTGACTGCCAAAAGCATTGCCTCTACCTCTGCCTCTTCCTCTGCTAATGGTTTGTGAACCTCTAGTAGCAGGAGTCTGAATGGATCCTTCTTCAGTAGTAGGAGCTGGACCAAATCTAGGGGCACTGGTGCAGTCCTTAGCAAGATGGCCCTTGCCTCCACAGTTAAAGCAAGCTCCTATTGCCCAATAACATTCTCCCCCATGAGTCTTGCCACAGGTCTCATAGGAGCGGGGAGGATATGAATCCCTGGTCAACTGCTGACCAGATCTAGGGGTTCTCTGTCCAGAGAATCTGCCCCTTCCAAACCTTCCACCTCTACCTCTACTTGGTCCACCAAATTTTTTCTTCTTTCCAGATGTACCACTGGGACTTTGCTATACTGATTTTTCCCCTTTATCTTTCTCTGCTTTCTCAGTTTTCTCTGATTTCTCTTTCACTGGTGTCGCTTCTAATTCAATCCTTTCTAACTTAAGTGCCTGAGAGATGAGCTTAGAGAAGTTACTATGTCTGAATCCCACTACTTGCATCCTCAAACTAGGCTTCAAACCGGTCTCAAATCTCTTACACCTTTCTTTGCTGGTAGACATGAGACTCCCAGCATAGTGGCTTAAGTGGGAGAACTCCCTCTCATACTCTGCCACTGATCTGTTGCCTTGCTTCAGACTCAAAAATTCTTGTAGTTTCTGATCCACATATGCATCTGGGACATATTTCTGTCTAAACTCTCTGATGAAGTCGTCCCAGGTCAATATTGGTAGTTCAGCCAAGCTATGGGGGATGGTCTTCCACCAGTCATACGCATCCCCTTGCAATAAGGACACTGAGTATTCAAATTTTAGTTCATCTGGGCAGTGCAGCTTCTTAAACACTCTATCCATTCTCTCCAACCACTGCTCTGCCTCTAAAGGGTCCACTGTACCTTTAAACTCTGTAGGCCCATACTTAAGTAGCTTGTCATACTACCTGGATGGAGGCTGTGGTTGCACCACAGGTGTCAGAAGTGGAGCTTGAATAGGCATGCTTCCAGCCATTTGTTGGAACATCGCAGCCATCTGCTGGGCAAATTGTGCAGGAAACTGCGGCATTTGTGGGGCTAGTGCCACCGACCCACTAACATTTTGGAGAGCTAGGGCTTCCCCTTGGGCCTCAGCGTCTACCGACTGCTCAACTGAGCAATCCCCTTCTTCCATTTCAAATTGGAGTTAAGATATCTCCTGAATAAATAACACAAGGAGGTTCCCTCCGTTAGTTCATATTTATGATGTAATGCACTATATGTAACAAATAAGAACATTGAGCAGTCGTACTTATGAATGAAAAGACACAAATTCACAAGTTAAAACATACTTTAAAAATTCTCTCTGATGCCACTAAAACATGTCACACCTTACCCCTCTGTAAAGCATAACATGATCCCGTAGAAGACCTAATGAACTACCAAACTTCACCTACCGATAACTCATTAAGTACCCTACAAGGGATTTTAAAAATCATTTTCTTACTTTTTGGAAGTGGTGAGCATTTTCTTACATTTAATAGAAGTTTAAAAACTAGTTCAAATTTTTATCCATTTTATTTTTACGCAAATTTTTAGAAAAATTTCGGTAGAATGCCATCTGTATTTTTAGAAAACAGTTCTTCAAAAACCTGTAAAAACATTTCCTATAATTCTTTCCATCAAAATCCATCACTACTACAACATAATTAACACAATTTTTTTTTCCAACCACCAAAATTAAAATCAATACTTTAATTCAATTGTCATTTAAAATAATACTCAATAATTCCATTCATTTTTCATTAAAGTAAAATCAAATTACATTCATCATTCAAAATATACGTGAGAAAATCCAAACTAATATTATTACAAACTCTATACAACTGCTCAAGACCAGTTTATACATGTACATACATTTACATACACCAAAATATATATTACAATCAGGGTATAAAATATACCCGACAAAACTTTAGGGATGTGGCTCCAAGATCCTCAGCAGCTCACTTTGCTACTCCTCTAGTCTCTATTTCTGCGACAGCAATAACAGCCATCGCTGAGTACTATGACTCAGTGGTACACAACATACTAAAATAACATTTATGCATAATTCCAAATCACATTTATTCAAATATGGTACTGAACATGAAAAGCAGATACAAAACATGATTTATAAATTTTTAGTCCAAACAATCTCATTTAGGAAAGTCTCAAAACTAATTTCATAAAAATACACAGTTATATCATGCCATTCGAAATAATATTCATCTCAATAGCCAGAGGCTTATGAGAAATCACAAGGCTAGCTAGCTCAAATATATGAGTACCCATTCAAATTTCTTCTTCTACTGGCATACACCTTAACACTTCAGCTAGAGAAGGAATCAAAATTTGAAACTAATTCCCCCCACTAGTCATGCTAGTGAGGCATTCAAATATATGGTCATGACACTGTGGTTTCAAAACTGTCTTAGCAATTTATTAAACATTTATTGCCATTTCAAACACATACAAGTAAACTTTCAACAATTTAAGTCAAAAGCATAATAAACATTTCAATACAATTAAATCACAATTTAATATCACAATTCATTCAAAACAATTTGCAGAAGAAAATTTGCAGAAATTTCTATGTTGTGCACAAACGTTATACGAGTCGCCTCTTGGCCTTGACTTGATGCCTCGGGTTCTTTCCCGGTATTCTTTTCAACTGAAACACATAATTTCACAATGTTTCAGTATCATAATTTATCATAAATCTAAAAATAATTTCAAATTTGTTTATGATAGTATTCAAGTCAATTTGTTGACTTTCTAATGCTTAATAGGTATGGAAATTCTAACTTCACCCACATACTACATTTTGGTTACCTAATTTGTTGGTTTTGGTTGGTTCCTCAAATTTTAAGTCTCTTAGGTGAAATTTTCAAATTTTAAAAATTAGTGTCTTGTTTTGGACTATTCCATTGGTCAAGTTGCTGTGGTAATTTGGCTAGGTTTTCTTCATAAAAGTTGTTCCTTATTGTCTTAACTTTATTTTCCTTTTTGAATCACTCTATTTGGAGTTTTGTAGCCTTAGTTATGGCCATTTGAACATGGCTTGCCGGATTTGGTGTTACCTAGAATTCTGGGCAAATTCCTGGTTATTGGCAGTTTTTGTGGGTTGACTGTAGGTAGTTTTTCAAACAGGTTATGGTCAAAATTTGGGTTTGTTTTCTTCATGAAAGTTGTAGGGCTATGTCTCAGCTTTCTATCGGTATAAAATTCAGGTCATTTGGACCTTCCTAGACTAAGTTATGGTCATTTACGTAACTACTATTCATTTAGTCATTTTTATACAGGTCAGTTTGCCCAATTCTAGATTTAGCCTAATTATTCACTAAGTTATGGTCATTTTCTAGGCATGATTCCTGAATGAAAAATGTGTCATTTTGTATCTATTTTCATTCCCAATTTGCCTCGCAGCAATTGGGTTGGTAAATTTTAAGTTTTGATCCTTGAAAGGGACCTAGGTCAAACTGCCTGCAGATTGACCTTCACCAATCCAAATTGGAACTTGGTTCCAACAATTCATACACACCACAAATGGTTACAATTGACCATTACTCAACTTAAATAAGGTTAACTACATCATTTAGTTAATTCTCAAATTTTTCTCCAATTTCTTGAAAATGCTCAAACCCTAACTACACATAAAGTTCAATTTAATGCATTTAAAGTCCACATTCATGATCTCTACACCTAATGCACCTCAAATAACCATTCAAACACTTCAAACTCATTCATTTCAAACCCTAACCCTAGCTGGATGAATTTTATGTTTGGTCCCTAAACAATTATTTTTGTTTGATTTTAAGTTTATTTCTAGTTTAATTAAGATACAAACACATCAAATAAACTAAGATTTCCAAATTCAATTACTTACCTCAATTAAAGCTTTTCCCTCTTCCCAAATTCCACTTCTTTCCTCTTCTTTTTGTTCCTAAGTTTCTTAGCAAGGTTAAAAGACAAGTTTTAATTAAGAAACCTACAAGTTATATGGCTGATTTTTGAGTTCACAAGAGCTTGGAGTTGTGTTTCCATGGAGTTTTGAGAGAGAAAGCAAAGGGAAGAGAGAGATGGGGCTAATGAAAATGAAGAAGAAGAATGAAATTTTTTTCTCTTTTTTTTTTGTCTTTTAATTATTAGGATTTATTGTCACACCTTACCCCTCTGTAAGGCATAACATGATCCCGTAGTATACCTAATGAATTACCAACTCCGTCTACTGATAACCCATTAAATACACTACAAGGGATTTTAAAAACTTTTCTTACTTCTTTTACAGTGGTGAGCACTATTTACAGGTGTTAAAAACTTTGGTGAACTGAGGTGAAACAACTAACTCATTTGATTTATTTGGAATTTCTGTAAAAATTTTGGCAAGGTGCCATCTGTATTTTGGATAAAACAGTTCTTCAGAAAACCTGTAAAAAAAAAGCACTTCAATAATTTTCCAAATCTCAACTCCAATACATTTCTCAACACAACAATTTATCAACACAATTCCATAGGAATTTTTCAAAGTCCGAGATAAGGAAATATAATACAACTTTTACAATCCAAAACACTCATAATTAATTTACAACTTCAAGGTACAATTTAATTTACAACTGCTCAAAACCAAAAAGAAAATATACATACAGTGTCATACATTACAGTACAAAATGCAAAAAGCGGTATACTCGTTATACCCGAAAAATCTCTCGCTGGAGGTATGTGCAGCCTAGTCTGCTGCCCTGTCTGTCTCTCTACCTGCGACAGCAATAAAAAGCTATCGCTGAGACAATGTCTCAGTGGTGCACAACATTAACCAAATACAATTTAAATCACAATTCATAAATCATGTAAATAGTGGATACTTAAAACCATAGTCAAATTTAAGACAATAAAGGTCAATAAGAATTTAAACTCCATTTCTCAATATCACAATAATTTTCCATAAGTCAGATCAGGTTTGAATTCAAAAGACAGTATATGTCAATGAGAGTTTAAAATCCATTTCACAATCTCACAATACACATCAGTAAATCACACACAGCTTAATCATGATCCATAATTCAATTCATCCCAAAAGCCGATGGCTAATGAGGTATTCAATTCATCCCAAAAGTCGATGACTAATGAGGAATAACATGGCTAGCTAGCAAAAATATGAGTACTCATTCTATTCGTCCTCAACAGGCACACACCTCAACACTTCAGCCAGAGAGGGAATTCAATTCATCCCACTAGACAAGCTAGAGAGGAATACAATCAATATACATGATAGCTGTGGTTTCAAACCATTTCTAATGATTTTTAATAAATAAGTATACATCAATTTCATTCAAACCATTTTTCACAGTTTCAAACTATTCACAATATTTTTCAATCGATAAATATTCCTCAAACACATTTCCACAATTTAAAATAATGATATACAAATAATCAATATTTATTTCCATTGAAAATAATTCAAAAGAAACAGTTGTTGTGCACAAACCTCTAATATTTGTCTCCTGGTCTTGACTCAGTATTTCTTTCCCTTTTGCTGAGTCCTTGTTAACTGAGAAACACAATTTGAAGTGTTTCAGTACCAAATTAAACTGTCTCTATCGATGGGGTTTGGTAAATAATGCTTGAACTCAATTATTCGCTTAATCACCTAATATACCGACCCTCGATGCGTTTTAGGTAAATTAGGTTTTAGTGTCGTTAATATGTCACACTCGATAGGGTTTTAGGTTTGGTATGTTTTACCAAAGTCATTTCCTCGCTTAGTGCATTTTAATGCAAATTGCTGGATTCCGGAACACTGGTTTGACCTAACCGGACGATCTAGTTCCCTCGGTTTTCGGGTCTCAGTCGAAACTACAAACTTGTAGATCTAGGTCTTATTGCACGCGGTGCAAAATTTCAGGTCAATCCGAGTTAAGTAGACCAAGTTATGGTCATTACACTATTGCTGGTCAAGTGGTACCATTTTAGGTCAATTTTAGGTCAAATTGGTCAATTCTGGTTCGGCCAGTTTTTGGACCCGAACTTGTGCAAGTTGTTTGACTTACTTATGGTCATTTCTGGGTTTTGGTGTCTTCATAAGACTTGTAGGTATGGGTCTTAACTATTCATGGTTAAAATTTCAGGTCAATTGGACCTGGTTTGAGTGAGTTATGGCCTAAATACTCACTGCTGCCCAATTGGTCATTTTTCAGGTCCTAATTGCACCTAATCCGAATTGGTCAAATTTTTAGGTCACCTTGCAAGCAGAATTTTGGCATGGTTTCTCAATGAAAGTTGGCACATTTTGTGCCTAGTTTCACCCCAAATTGGTCTCATACCAATTGAGGTTACACATTCAAGGTTATAGGCTAAAATATACACTGCCCTCAATATGCATTTCACACCCCAACTTCAAACACATACTCACCTTGCAAGGTTTACTTCCATACCCTACCAAACTGTTTTGGCACATTACCAAAAACATTTTCTACATTACATTAGCATTATTTTGGGCAGATTCCAATCACCCTCAACACACCAAATATCATTCACAATTACAATTTCTAAATACCATTACAACCACACCTAAACATTACAAACTTTACATACACTTTACAACATTCATTCACATACATATCATCAATCCTTCTAGGTCAATATTCTGCCCACTCTTCCTTCAATATACACCATTTCTCAAGTGTCCACAAGCTGCCACAAATCATTCATCAACATCACATTGCCGTACCATATGCCAATTCCCATCAAAGTGCATAATTCACCATATAAACATGCAATAACTCACTAAGTTACTAAATCACCATTATTAACATTCTTTCCCATCAATTATATGCACAAATACCTCATCATAAACGTGACCCATGGCTGTCCAAAATGAAAATAACAATAACCTTTCAAACTCAAAATTTTCCTTCACCAAACTAATACCCATAACATGCACAAAAACTTTAACAAAGGATTTCTCAAAAATGCAAACTTACCTTTATTTGTAACTTGCTAAACCTTCACCAAACTTCCCAAAATTGGTATTAATATCTTCCTTGTGGTGTGTAGACCATTTTTCATGAAAGAACCTAAGTGAATGGAGTTGAAATGGAGAGAGGAAATCAAGCTCAAAGAAAACGTCAATGGAGGTTTTCAAGGGTTCTTCAATTCGCCATTTGAGAGGATTTGAGGAAGATGGGATTTCAGATGGTTAGTAGACCACTTCAGCCATATTTCATGTTTAATTAATCCTATAGTGGTCCACTAACTAAAATTAAAACATATTATAAGTTAACTTTCAACTAATCCACATTTAACCCATTATTTCCACTATTTATTTTAGGTACCACCAAATTAATTTTTCATTTCATTTTCTAAGTGTAATACTATTTATTTTTAATGGAAATTTAGGTCAAAAGACAATTCGGGATGTCAAATGACCATCATGCCCCCTGTTCGGGTGGCTTTCCGATTTTTCGGTAATCGTATTTTGTCTGTTTTTTGATTTCTCACTTTTTTTTGTACTATTTTTTTTATTTTTTTTTAATATTTTTAATGAGATTTATACTTCAATAAGGGTCTATTTATGTCCAAAAATGTTTTCCGTGGTTCCCCGCATCCGTGGTTAGTCAACGGTCCACGCCGTGACTTCCTCTGATCATCACCATCGCTAGGTTTCCAGCTCACTTACTCGGTTACATTTTTTTACTGATTTTTTTTTTGTTTTCTTTTCTTGTATTTCATTATTTTATGTCTCCTCACTCATATTGAGTCACCGGAGCGCAGAGCACCACTGAACTTTGGGGTGTTACATTTATCCCAAATTTTAATTTTTACTATGATTTTTCCTTTGTTTTTCTTTTCTTGTATTTCATTATTTTATGTCTCCTCACTCATATTGAGGTACGGTTCTAGGCATCCTAGCTGTCCGGACAACACTGGTCACCGGAGCAGCAGAACGCACTACCGAACTTTGGGGTGTTACATTTATCCCAAATTTCAATTTTTAAATATTAGATTTATTGCATCATGCTTATGTCATGCATGATGCAAATAAACTTTTTTTTCTTTCTTTTTTTTCATTATTTTTTCATTAGTTCTTTAATTTAATTCTTGATCTCGAAATTTTTTTTTTCTCCAATTTTATTGGACAGTTAGGTTAGGTGTCGGCTCTAGAGGTGAATTGACCAAATTGCTCATCGCTGGTTCAATCCGGTTTGTAAGTTATTTGATATTTCTTCTAAATTATTTGACCTGCTTAATAATTCTTTTCTATGATTTTCTCTTTTTCACTGTGTTCGCAATAGTCCCAAGGACCGCAGCGTCACATTTTACGGTTCAAAATTTGAGTTTAGACTGACCTCGCAGTCTTTCCCGATAAGGTCACCCATCGCTGTGACTCCCAGCTCATTTAACTTCCTGTGTTCTGTTTTTCTTCTTTATACTTAACTATTTGGCAATTACTAATTATTTATGTTCAGGGCTTAACTAGATATCTTAGATGTGGTTATAATTCTCTTAATTATTCGGACTGACACCGATCACCAGAACAGTGAATTATACCAGGCTATGCAAATAGGGGTGTTACATGTGACTTACTAGGCTCATTACTAATTGGTAATGAGAAATGATATTAACTCTTAATATCATTAGAACTCTTCCAACCCACAAATGATTTCCCTAAATCATTTTAGGCATCTCATAGACCATGGTTGACACCTAGCATAGCATGCCATGGCCACCCAATCAACAATAAGAAATATCTTAAAATGAACCTTTAATCATACATCACCATGCACTAAAACCCTTCCGTATTATATCCCAATCCCATTAAGGGTCATGGTTGAGTCAAACCCCTTATTGTGGAATCTTATGCACTCATTTGAAATCTGATTCTTGACATATAGGACTTTACCATCAGAAAACACCTTTCCTGATAAAGTCATCCGTCCTGGCCAGGAACTTAATCTTGTCAAGAACAGCTCAAATCTGCATAGGACTTTTAATCCTGTTTACTCAAGGCTACAGATCCCCTCTTGAATGAACACCTGTCCCAACATATGACTAATTTGATCCAACACACACTGAAGTATCCATACACAGTACAGATATGTAAGTGGTATCAAACTCAAACCACCCATATAAGAGACAACTGTGTGATCTCAGGTCTAAGAATTATATGCACTAGTATGACACAGATAATATTTTATTGACTCAAGTAAATGCCATGTTCATGTTCTCTGAACGTCACAAGTTCGACCTACTTATCTCATAAGTGTCCACTGTATTTATCCCGATATCTCATATCAGATGGCATGAGACTCACCATTCCATATTCAATAGTATCTCATACTGATCAATGGAGATAAAAAGAGGTGACAGCTCTTTGGATATAATGTGCCCACCAAAATATCCTTTAGCTGCGAACTCTGATTTATAACAAATGTCCCAAGTATTCTGCCACTCATATTCTTATCTCATAAGAATAGAACACATAACATATTACTGATGGACAACTTCAAATAAATATGGTATTAAACACACATAACATTTAAATGAAATGTTCATTGCCATTATAATATTTACAATGTTATTTACAAGTTACAAGATTAGTGCATGCTCTAGGGCACACATAACTAACAATTACAACATTTATTCTTGGCATACCAATGTGAAAATTACAATAGAATGAGCATACAAGCTCAAATGAATAAATTACAATCTAAGGCTATCACAATAACTTTATGATACAATCCTTGAAAAAATTAAAATTAATTATTATTGTCCCATAGAAATGAATAAAAACACAATCACATTGGTCTCCTAAAGTTCATGAGCATCATTCATGCCAATATCCACATTCAACACTTGAACATGCATTTTAATTTCAAATATCTCATATTCAAAATTAAATCTACCAACTATGAATCACATTCACAATCATGTCATATTTATATTGGGACTTTGAATAAACATTTTAATTACCAAGAAAAGCCATAAAAGTTGATCAAGCACTATGATCACATCATAAGTCGAATTGTCCCACTATTTTGGCCATAATGGTACTTTACTCAAAATCATGATTTTTCTTAGATTTCCATGGTTCTAACCAGCATCTCATGCATGTCAAACGCCATAAAACAAGTAAACTTAACAAGACAAAATTGTTTGGCTAAATCTAAATTTTGGCTGAACAGGATTTCTCCATGGTCTCACCATGGTCGAATGCTTCTCAAGCAATTTCCTTTGCATTTTGCTTGTTTTCACTTACATCTCATGCAACATAAAAGTGTCCCAAACATCATACAACATGATTAAATGTTGCTAATAGCAAATTAGCGTTGCTCTGATACCAATTGAAAGATAAATGCACCTAAATAAGTTTTAAGGTACAAAGTTAGCAATTTTTAAATTTACAACCCTAGGTTTCCTGCAACATGCATAAACACTTTATACTATTGCAAAACACATAGTTTTGATCATAATCAATTGCTAACAAGCCTAATTAGCCATTAGGAAACAAAAACCCCAAATTCTACAAGTTAGAGTTTTGGAGAATTTCTTACCCTAATGGGCATACAATCAAATTCTAACCACCTAATTCAGGTAGTGAAGCCACTAAATGTTAGCTCTCTAGCTTGTCCACACAAGCCCTTTGATCAAAGCACCTTTATCTAAGCAAAACCTCTTGATCTCTCTTCTCTATGGTTCAGCCAAATTGGAAAGGAAGGAGAAGAAGAGTTTTCTTGGTTCTAAGTGATAGGAAGTAGTGAGAAACACTTTTTCTAGGATTAATTTAAGATCAACATCACTTATTTCTCTTGAAATTCAAGCTAGGAAGATGAAGAATATTCTTTCTATGGTGGGAGAAATGGACAGCACAAAGGAGGAAGATGATAAAAATCTTCTCTTTTCTTCTTTCATAATTATGTTAATTTTCTTTTAATTAAAATTGAAATGACAAGTGTCCAACTCTCATTCAACTCTTGAATGAGTTTTAAATTCTATTGGATCATTTGTCAATCCTCTAATTTTAATTAAACTTGATTAATAAGTATTCTAAAAACTAATTAAACTAATTAATTAACTATTAATTATTTACAATTTTTCTCCCATTTTTGACCAAGTCTAATAGCCAAAATTATCAAATTTTGATAAGTCAAACTTGTATAAATTTTGACCAATTCCATTTCTTCCACAAGCTTGATTTTTTAAGTTTATATTTAAACACTTTAAATATTAACTTGAGCACTTCCATTAGCAAATTTAGTTTCAAGTCATACTAAGAACTTTGTAATCTAATTACAAACTAAATTTATTAATTTAATTAATTAATTAAACCATTTAATTAATTAATCAAATTAATCTTGCTTTGATCAAGTTGCTCTTATGTGTGTGACTTACCAAGTTCATTACTAATTGGCAATGAGAATAATATTAACTTCTTAATATTATTGGAACCATTCCAAACTTAAAATGAAATTCCCTTTTCATTTAAGTTCTCATAAATCATGGTTGAAATCTAACATAATATACCATGACTACCCAATTAGTTCTGAATTAATTCTCTAATTCATGTGTAACACCCCTCGCCCGTCTACAGTATAGTCGAGCAAGGCATGCTACACGGCGTGCCGGAGCACCTAGTTTGTAATCAACTCATTTCCTAAACTCAATTTGATTTTAAGAAGTCTTTTATGTAATATTCATATTATGTTGATACTATTTTCATACTTTTAATAAAATCAGTATTTCAAAAATGGTAATAAAAATTTGGCAAGGTGTCGTCTATATTTCAAACAAATTGTCCTTCCAAACCTGTTAAAAACAGTTCAATATGATAACATCAAAATCTCAACTATTTCACGGTCTCAATTTCTCAGTAAAGTCAATAAACTTTTACAGTCATTAAACAGTACCATAATACAGTCCATAATAATTTAAATATATCCAGAAAATCTCCATGTTATTTACTATGTACAAAATATTACAAACTTTAGAGCTTTCATAATATTACAAAATACAGGGTCGAATTTCAAAAATACAACAAAAGTACAAAATACAAGATATCCTAAGTCCTACTATGTATGCAATGCAGTGCAGATGACTCTGGACTCCTGTGCAGATCTGATGTCTCAGCCGGTCATAGGTCTGCTGGGCTCCCCAGCTGTGTCTCCAATACCTATGCGTTACAAAAGCAACGCGCTAAGCAATTTTTCTTAGTGGTGCCAAATATAAAGAAATATACACTAAAATAAAGTAAATGAATTGTTTATGAATTTATGACATCGATATTCTTTACAGTTGTTGATTCTACTTTTATTTGCTAACATTTCAATATTTGCTAATTTTGATAGTGTTGTATGTCAGAAGACTAGATTTAGCTATTTGAATTTAATAGTGCTTAAATTAACTGCCCGTGTAGCCTATATACTGACCAGACTGGATAAACGTATATACTAGCACTGGGTACCTAGTACCTCGGGCCATCACACCATCGTTCACAAAGTGTCTCCCAGTGTGCAAATAGTGTGGCTAAAAAGCCATATAGTCAATCTGATGATAAGCCAAGTATAATAACACAATACGTATAGCTATAGGCTATTAAAGTCACAGTGCAGCATAATAAGCCGTAAAAACACAGTATTACAGAACAGCTATCAGAATTCTATTGGCATGCCAACCTATCCAAACTAGTCAACTAAGCAAACTAGGGCACATTATAAATTAATTATTTAATTCTTCAATTTCTAGAGTTTACAAGCTATTATGAAATTTCATAAGTCAATGCATATATTGACCTTTTTAAGTAATATGGATAAGTTGATTCTAGCATCAATATGTCACAATTTACAATTCAATATGCTGTCAATATAATGCAATTTACCCTTTTTACAAGTTGGCATTCATTGCCAAATTACCTCAAGCATCATTGTATGTAAATGTCAAATTCTTAATTTTTGTGTGCTAGATTGTTCTAGCTTAAATTCCTATTTCTCTTGGTTTTTAGCTTCTGGTCAAAGAAGAAAAATTGTAGCTCTATGTCTTATTGCACTCTGGACAAAATTTCATGTAATTCTGAGTTGTATAGACCAAGATATGGTCAATTTACTAAAGCTGAACAGATTGCACCTTTAGTGCAAAATTTGGTCAATTTTAGGTCACTTTTAGTTCTGGCAGTTTTGGCACCCGAACTTGTGCAAGCTATTTGACTTGGTTCTGGCCATTTCTGGGCTTTGGTGTCTTCATAAGAATTGTAGCTCTATGTCTAAGCTATCCATGAAAAAAATTTCAGGTCAATTGAACCTATTTTGAGTGAGTTATGGTCATCCTAATGACTACTATTCATATGGTCAAAAATATGGGTTTCCAAGGTTGCCATTCCGGATTTGGTCATTTTTAAGGTCAGTTTCTAGATAGAATTTTAGCAATATTTCTACATGAAACTTGGCCTATTTGGTGTCTAGTTTCACCCCCCATTGGCCTCATACCAATTAGGTTCACAGTTTTGCACTTTTGACCTAATTTATGTGCTGCCAACATACATAATCCGCATTTGAATATTACACTTCCAATTTTGACAATCCTCCTCCTCCCAATACTTCAACATTTAATCATGGCACTTCTATATATATTGTACACAATTCTAGCAAGCATTTTGGGCAGAACACTCAAGTGCTCAAAGCACACAATACATCATTCAAGTTCAACATTCACTTCCACAAAAATTCAATATACCTCAATATCAATATTACACATACACTTCCATATACTCATACCTCAATATCAACTACACATGCTGCTCACAATTTAACATTATCATATTTTATTAATAAACTTCATATTTACACACATAAATTCATGATATTATAGGCTGCCAAACATGGGAGTTTTCTAAAGCATCAAGGTCCCATTTCAAACCCTTAATTCAAGCACTAATATGCACATACTTGGACATTAACCTACTACAACTTCTATTTGAGTTAATCAACCTTAATTCCCATCCATTAGAGAGAAGAAAAACTCAAACACCACAAACCTTCATGGCTGCCGAAAATGGATAAGTTCATATCTCACTATTTTTTTTTTTTTTCATTTTTCTTCACCAAACTACTCATCTCAACCTAAACACAAGGTTTACTAAAGCTAGGGAGAAGATTTGGACACTTACCACTTGAGAGCTTCCTTAAAACTACACCAAAACTCTTCTTTCTTGTTCCCAATATCTTCCCCAAGGTGAGTAGGCAAGCTTTAATGAAGGATCCAAGTGGAAATGATGGTTAAATCAATGGTGCATGGTGATGGAGGGAGTTCGGCCATGGTGGACTTCCATGGAGGTTCAATTCGGCCAAAGCTTTAAAGGTTGAAGATGACCTTTTTTATGTTCACTAAAACCATATTTATGTCTCTTATGATGTAGTTAGTGGAGCACTAAGATTAGTTTTATTGTTTATTTATTCAAAGTTTCATTATTTGCACATTTATCTCAATTCTTTCACTATTTACATAATGTATCTCATTTTAATTTTTCATGACATTTCAAAAGTGTAATATCATTTATTTTTAATGGACATTGAGGTCAAAAGGCAACTCTAGGTGTCAGATGACCAAAATGGCCCACTTCAGGTTATATTCCCAATTTTTCGATAATACTAATTTTTGTCTGTTTCTCGATTTTTCATTTTTCTTTGCACTAATTTATTAATTTTTCTTTGATAATTCTAGTGTCAATTACTTTTCAATAAACCTTTACTTATGTCCCAAAATTTAATTCCAAGGGTTCCCGTGGTCCCGGGGTTGGCAACGGCTTTCCCAGTGCAGTCACCCATCACTGCGATGCCGGCTCGTTTAATTTAGTTTCATTTCCTCTCTTTTATTTTTCTTTAATTTTTCTTGTATTTTCTTTCTATTTATTTCATCATTATATGTCTGTTCACTATCACCGAAGTGTAGTTCCAGACATCCTGACTTGCTCGGACTGACATTACGTCACCGGAGCAACAGAACGTATAGAACATGTACAGTGGAGATGTTACAACTCTTCCCCTCTAAATAAAAATTTTATCCTCGAAATTTACCTAATGTGAAGAGCTGAGGGAATTGTTGCCTCATTGTCTCCTCGCTCTCTCATGTTGCGTCTTCCGTGTTGTGGTGCCTCCATAGGATTTTCACTAGTGGAATTGTTTTGATTCTGAGATCTTTTACCACTCGTGCTAAGATTTTAATTGGTTCTTCTTCATATGTCAGGTCAGGTTGTGCAACAACTTCTTCTGTTGAGATGACATGTGAAGGATCTAATCTATATTTTCTGAGCATCGAGACATAGAACACATTATGTATCTTTTCCTGCTAAGGTGGTAAGGCTAATCTGTAGGCTACTGGTCTCATACGTTCAATAATTTCATATGGGCCAATGAACCTAGGGCTTAGTTTTTCCTTTTTCCCAAATCTCAATACTTTCTTCTACGGTGATACTTTCTTCTACGATGATACTTTAGGAAATACCTTCTGGCCAACTTCATACTCAATGTCCTTTCTTTTCAAGTCAGCATAAGATTTATGTCACTCTGAGACAACTTTCAAATTGGCCTTTATCAGTTTCACCTTTTCCTCTGTTTATTTTACTAGGTTTGATCCCACTAGCTTATCTTTACCCAATTCAGTCCAACATACAGGTGTTCTGCATTTTCTCCCATGTAGTGCTTCATAGGGTGCCATTTGTATGCTAGCTTGATAGTTATTATTGTATGCAAATTCTGCCAGTGGAAGGTATCTGTCCCAACTTCCCTCAAACTCAATAACATAACTCCTCAGCATATCCTTGAGGACCTGGATTATTCTTTCTGACTGTCCATCCGTCTAAGGATGAAAAGCTATACTAAAATGGAGTTATGTGCCCAAGGATTCTTGTAATTTCTTCCAAAATCTAGATGTAAACCTCAGGTCTCTATCAGATATAATGGAAAGAGGAATTCCATATAGTCTAACTATCTCACTGATGTACAATTCTGCTAGCTTTTCTAGTGAGTAGTCAGTTCTGACTGGTATAAAATGTGTTGATTTGGTCAACCTATCCACAATCACCCATACTGCATCATGCTTCTTCTGAGTGAGAGGTAAACCACTGACAAGGTCCATAGTGACTCAGTCCCATTTCCATTAAGGTATGTTTATGGGCTGTAACAAATCTGATGGAACTTGATGTTCTACTTTGACTTGCTGACATGTCAAGCATCTAGTAACATAGTCAGCTATGTCCTTCTTCATACCTGGCCACCAGTATCGAAGTTTCAAGTCATGGTACATTTTTGTGCTTCCTGGGTGCATAGTATACACACTGTTATGTGTTTCTTTCAGAATACTGGTTTTCAACTCTTTATCATCTGGTACACATACTCTTTCTTTATAATACAGGCACCCATTTTCTTTCACTTCATATTCAGTTTCCTTCCCCTCAGTGATTTTGCCCATAACAGCCATTAATTTCTCATCTGTCTTCTGCCCATCCTATATTTGTTGTAACAGATTCGGCTTCACTTGCAACTCAGCCAAAATAATGTCGTCATGAGTTAAGGACAATTAGGCATTCAGAGATCTTAATGCTACAATAGATTTTCTGCTTAAAGCATCAGTGACTACATTTGCCTTCCCAGGGTGGTAGTCAATCACACAATCATAATCTTTCAGGAATTCAATCCATCGCCACTGTCTCAAACTAAGTTCCTTCTGGGTTGGCAGATACTTCAAACTCTTATGGTCTGTGTATATGTAGTATTTTCTCCATACAAGTAATGCCTCCATATCTTCAATGCAAAGATAATTGCTGCTAACTCCAAATCATGAGTAGGGTAATTCTTTTCATGTGGCCTTAATTGCCTGGAAGCATATACGACCACTTTCCCTTCTTGCATGAGTACACACCCTAACCCATATGTGAGGCATCACTGTAGACTACAAGGTCTTTTCCCGACACTGGCTGTGTTAACACTAGTGTCTCTGTCAACATAGCCCTCAGCCTCTCAAAACTGGCTTGACACTTGTCATTCCAGTCAAATTTCATATTCTTGTGTAGTAATTTGGTCATTGGAGCAGCTATCAGGGAAAATCCCTTTACAAATCTTCTATAATATCTAGCTAACCCTAAGAAACTTCTGATCTCAATTGTATTTCTGGGAGGCTTCCATTCCATCACTGCTTCAATCTTCTTGGGATCCACTCTAATCCCTTCAGCTGATACTACATGTCTAAGGAATGCAATCTCATTCAACCAGAACTAACACTTAGACAATTTAACATACAGTTTCTTCTCTTTTAGAGTCTGCAGAACAATTCTCAAATGCTCATCATGTTCTGCTTTATCCTTGGAATACACCAGGATGTCATCAATGAAGACCACTACGAACCGATCTAAGTATGGATGAAAGATACGGTTCATAAGGTCCATGAATGCTGCTCGAGCATTTATTAACCCAAATGGCATCACTAGGAATTCATAATGCCCATACTGGGTTCTAAATGCTGTCTTAGGCACATCTGCATCCTTAACCCTTAGCTGATGATACCCTGATCTGAGATCAATCTTAGAAAACACACCGGCTCCCTTCAACTGATCAAACAGATCGTCAATTCTAGGCAACGGACACTTGTTCTTCACTATTACTCTATTTAACTGTCGGTAGTCAACACATAACCTCAGTGTCTCATCTTTCTTCTTTATAAATAGTACCGGAGCTCCACATGGTGACACACTGGGGCGTATGAACCCCTTGTCTAGTAATTTTTGCAGCTGGATTTTTAACTCTTTCAATTTAGTAGGTGCCATTCTATACGAAGCAATTGAAATCGGAGTTGTACTCGGCATAATCTCAATAGCAAACTCAACTTCCCTTTCTGGTGGCAAACTAGGCAATTCCTCAGGAAATACCTCAGAGAAATCTCTTACTGTGGGTATGTTAGACAAGTTAAGTTTACCCTGCCTAGTGTCAACCATGTGTGCCAGATAGGCTTCACACCCTTTTCTCAACCATCTCCTTGCAACTATAGCTGAGATGACATTGGACAAGAAATCTGTCCTTTCACCCACAACTGTTATTTCTTTGTTCTCAGCAGTTTTCAAAGAGATTCTCTTCAATTTACAATCTACTATTACCTGATGATGGGATAACCAGTCCATTCCCAAAATCACATCAAACTCATGAAAAGGAAATTCGATTAAGTCTGCTGAGAACTCTTTCCCTTGAATCTTCAATGGACAGCCCTTATACACCTTGTTTACTACCACACTATGGCCTAGCGGATTTGTGACTAGGATGTCTTGGTCACTTTCCTCTACTGGTATTCCCCTTTCTACAGGCAGCTTGATACAAATATATAAATGAGTAGATCCAAGATCCACTAATGCATGCACATAAGTATTATAGAAGAGGAACGTACCCTTGATGACATCTGGAGCATCCTGTTCCTCTTGTGCCCTTATAGCATAGGCTCTGGCTGGTTTTCTACCTTCTGCTCTCTCCACGCACTGACATGTGTTCGTGAAGTACCATTTCACTCAGCCTTACTCGGCTTTCTACCCCTTGGAGGTGGAGGGGCAGGCCTATCAGTTGATACCGAAGTAGATGTATCAGTTCTACGAGGATAATCTCGGATTAGATGGTCTATAGACCCACACCATAAACAAGCACATATCATCCTCCAACATTCACCCTTATGCCATTTTTGGCAATGTGGGCAAGCAACAGATACCGTTGGGGCTGTTCCCCTGAATCCTGTCCTTGGAGAGCTAGCCATTGAAGGTGTGGACTGGCCTCTCCTTGGTGCAAACTGAGATTTGGGCCTCTGTGACTGACCCTGACTTGGTGCTCAACTAAAACTCTGAGTAGGCGAACCTCTGAACTTCTTACTAGGGGCAAAAGATGTATTGGTCTGACCCTGACCTCTTTTCTACTGTCTGTCCCTTCTGTTCTGCTTATACATTCTAACTTTTTCAACCTTCAATGCAGCTCTCACTAACTTGGCAAACTCTGTAATCCCCAAGGTTGTAATCATTACTTTATTGTTATCATTGCGTCCTTCCTCAAATCTCTTGCATCTCTCGGCCTCATTAGGGACTATTTCCTACCCATAGTGGCTCAGTCTGACAAATTCTCTTTCATATTCAGCCACTGTCAGTTGTCTCTAGCGTAGAATAATAAATTCCCTTTTTTTCTCTTCCAGGTATACACTGCCCACATACTTCTTTCTAAACTCATTGAGAAAGAAATCCCAAGTTATTTGTTCTGGTGGCACCTCACTAGTTACTGTATCCCACCATTGGTATGCATCATCTTACAGTAGTGATACAGTAGCTTCCAAATTCTGCCCTGAAGTACAGTGAAGTTGTTTTAAGACCCTTCCAGCTGGCCCAACCGCCACCGTGATGTGAATCATCTTCCCTTTTGCCCAGAAAATCCACAGCTCCGAACTTTCTGAGTCGCTCCATATGAGATTTTTGATGTGGAGGCGGTGGTGGTGGCATAACTCCTGCCATCTGTCTAAAGAACTCAGCTATTTGCTAAAATGTGGCTGGTGCATCTGGTACTGGTGGAGCAGGTTCCCTCCTGTCTCTTGGTTCAATCATAGATGGAGCATGACTCTCTACCTCCTCATCGACTGCTCTCTACGATGTGGAGTCCATATTCTGATCAAAATAACAAATCAAAATATCTGCATTAGAGTCATCTTAACACTTACAACGCAATGCATGATATGCAAACTATCTAGGTCCAGAAACGCCTAAATCGTGCTCTGATACCACTAAATGTAACACCTCTCGCCCGTCTACAGTATAGTAGAGCAAGGCGTGCTACACGTCCTGCCAGAGTACATAGTCTGTAATCAACTCATTTCCTGAACTCAATTTGATTTTAAGAAGTCTTTTATGTAATATTCATATCATGCTGATACTATTTTTATACTTTAATAAAATCAATATTTCAAAAATGGTAATAAAAATTTGGCAAGGTACCGTCTGTATTTCGGACAAACTGTCCTTCCAAACCTGTTAAAAATAGTTTAATATGATAATATCAAAATCTCAACTATTTCACAGTCTCGATTTCTCAGTAAAGTTAATAGACTTTCATAGTCATTAAACAGTTCCATAATACAGTCCATAATAATTTAAATATATCCAGAAAATCTCCATGTTATTTAGTATGCACAAAATATTACAAACTTTAGAGCTTTTATAATATTACAAAATACAAGGCCGAATTTCAAAAATACAACAGAAGTGCAAAATACAAGATATCCCAAGCCCTACCAAGTATCCAATGCAGTGCAAATAATTCTGGACTCCTGTGCAAATCTGATGTCTCACCCGGTCGTAGGTCTGCTGGGCTCCCCAGTTGTGTCTCTAATACCTACATGTTACAAAAGCAATGCGCTAAGCAATTTTGCTTAGTGGTGCCAAATATAAAGAAATATACACTAAAATAAAGTAAATGAATTGTTTATGAATTTATGACATCGATATTCTTTACAGTTGTTGATTCTACTTTTATTTGCTAACATTTCAATATTTGCTAATTTTGGTAGTGCTATATATCAGAAGACTGGATTTAGCTATTTGAATTTAATAATGCTTAAATTAACTGCCCATGTAGCCTATATACTGACTAGACTAGATAAACGGATATATTGGCATTGGGTACCTAGTATCTCGGGCCGTCACACCATCGATCACAAAGTGTCTCTCGGTGTGTAAATAGTGCAGCTAAAAAGCCATATAGTCAATCTGGCGATAAGCCAAGTATAATGACACAATATGTATAGCAGTAGGCTATTAAAGTCACAGTGCGGCATAATAAGCCGTAAAAACACAGTATCACATGAAGCCATTTACAGAACAGCTATCAGAATCCTATTGGCATGCCAACCTATCCAAACTAGTCAACTAGGCAAACTAGGGCATATTATAAATTAATTGTTTAATTCTTCAATTTCTAGAGTTTACTAGCTATTATGAAATTTCATAAGTCAATGCATATGTTGACCTTTTTAGGCAATATGGATAAGTTGATTCTAGCATCAACATGTCACAATTTACAATTCAATATGCTATCAATATAATGCAATTTACCCTTTTTACAAGTTGGCATTCATTGCCAAATTACCTCAAGCATCATTGTATGTAAATGTCAAATTCTCAATTTTTGTGTGCTAGATTGCTTTAGCTTAAAGTTCTATTTCTCTTGGTTTTTAGCTTTTGGTCAAAGAAGCAAAATTGTAGCTCTATGTCTTATTACACTCTGAAAAAAATTTCAGGTCATTCTGAGTTTTATAGACCAAGATATGGTCAATTTACTGAAGCTAGACAGATTACACCTTTAGTGCAAAATTTGGTCAATTTTAGGTCACTTTTAGTTCTGGCAGTTTTGGTACCCGAACTTGTGCAAGCTATTTGACTTGGATCTGGCCATTTATGGGCTTTGGTGTCTTCATAAGAATTGTAACTCTAACTCTAAGCTATCCATGGTAAAAATTTCAGATCAATTGGACCTGTTTTGAGTGAGTTATGGTCATCCTAATGACGACTAATCATATGGTCAAAAATCTGGGTTTGCAAGGTTGCCATTCTGGATTTGGTCATTTTTTATGGTCAGTTTCTAGGCATAATTTTGGCAACATTTCTCCATGAAAGTTGGCCTATTTGGTGTCTAGTTTTACCCCCCATTGGCCTCATACCAATTGGGTTCATAGTTTTGCACTTTTGACCTAATTTAGGTGCTGTCAACATACACAACCTGCATTTAAACATTACACTTCCAATTTTGACAATCCTCCTCCTCCCAATACTTCAACATTTAATCATGGCACTTCTATATATATTGTACACAATTCAAACAAGCATTTTGGGCAGAACACTCAAGTACTCAATGTACATGATACATTATTCAAGTTCAACATTCACTTCCACCAAAATTCAACATACCTCAATATCAATATTACACATACACTTCCATATACTCATACCTCAATATCAACTACACATGCTGTCCACAATTTAACATTATCATATTTCATTAATAAACTTCATATTCACACACATAAATTCATGATATTATAGGCTGCCAAACATGGCAGTTTGCCAAAGCATCAAGGTCCCATTTCAAACCCTTAATTCAAGCACTAACATGCACATACTTGGACATTAACCTACTACAACTTCTATTTGAGTTAATCAACCTTAATTACCATCCATTAGAGGTAAGAAAAACTCAAAAACCACAAACCTTCATGGCTGCCGAAAATGGATAAGTTCATATCTCACTATTTTTTTCATTTCTCTTCACCAAGCTACTCATCTCAACCTAAACACAAGGTTTACTAAAGCTAGGGAGAAGATTTGGACACTTACCACTTGAGAGCTTCCTTAAAACTCCACCAAAACTCTTCTTTCTTGTTCCCAATATCTTCCCAAGGTGAATAGGCAAGCTTTAATGAAGGATCCAAGTGGAAATGATGGTTAAATCAATGGTGCATGGTGATGGAGGGAGTTCGGCCATGGTGGACTTTCATGGAGGTTCAATTCGGCCAAAGCTTTAAAGGTTGAAAATGACTTTTTTTCTATCCACTAAAACCATATTTATGTCTCTTATGATGTAGTTAGTGGAGCACTAGGATTAGCTTTATTGTTTATTTATTCAAAGTTTCGTTATTTGCACATTTATCTCAATTCTTTCACTATTTACATAATGTATCTCATTTTAATTTTTCATGACATTTTCAAAGTGTAATATCATTTATTTTTAATGGACATTGAGGTCAAAAGGCAACTCTAGGTGTCAAATGACCAAAATGCCCCACTTCGGGTTATATTCCCGATTTTTCGGTAATACCAATTTTTGTCTGTTTCTCCATTTTTCGTTTTTCTTTGTATTAATTTATTAATTTTTCTTTGATAATTCTAGTGTCAATTACATTTCAATAAACCTTTACTTATGTCCTGAAATTTAATTCCGAGGGTTCCCCATGGTCCCGAGGTTGGCAACGACCTTCCCGATGCGGTCACCCATCGCTGCGGTGCCGGCTCGTTTAACTTAGTTTCATTTCCTCTCTTTTATTTTTCTTCAATTTTTCTTGTATTTTCTTTTTATTTATTTCATCATTATATTTCTGTTCACTATCACCGAAGTATAGTTCCAGACATCCTAACTTGCCCGGACTGACATTAGGTCATCGGAGCAATAAAACGTATAGAACACGTACAGTGGGGATGTTACATCATGAACCTTGATCATACGTACCATGCACTAGAATCTCTCCATTCCAAAATCCTAATTCCAGCTAGAGTCATGGTTTCATGTCAAACTTTTTTGTTTGGAATCATATGTCCTCTTTTAATTCTAATTCTTAATTAATAAGACTTACCTATCAGAAACTCTTTTTCGACTAATTCTATCTGTCCTGGTCAGGAACTTGAATTCATCAAGAATAATCAAATGGACATAGGATTTTTATCTCTATTTACTTAGGGTAACGGATCCCATCTTGACTAACACCGATCTCCATATATAACTAGTTGGAGCCAACACATGCCTATATACCCACACATAGTACAAGTATGAAAGCAATATCAAACTCAGATCACCTAAATACAAGATAACTGTGTTATCTCAGATCAAGGGATCATATGCACTATTATGATCTAGATGACTTTGTATTAATAAGAGTAAACTCCATGTACAAGTCATTTTGTATCACTGGTTCAGCTTACTTATCTTATAAGTGCCCACCATGTTGGTCTTATGATATGAGACTCACCATTCCATCCCATTAGTATCTCATACTAATCCATGGACACAAACAATATAACACCCTCATATTAGGTAGTTCCATACATTCTACTATTCTGATAACTAATGTCTATTCGGACAGTTAGGATATCTGGAACCATACTTAAATCAAATGAGGTTGGATGAAAATAAGAGAAATGAAGTATATATAGGTTAAATGAGTATACGTTCCGGCGATGGGTGACCAGTCCGGGAAGCGACTGTGAGTTCAGTTGCTACCCTAAATTCATGTGGAACCTTATAGAATCCTTAATGAAGGATTAAATTGGAAATTATGAAATCAAAGAAGTAAAAAGGGAATAAGCACAAATAAGTAAATCAAAACCTAAGGATTCATCGGGTATTATTGAAAAAGATGGACTATAACCCAATGAGGAGCATTTTGGTTAATTCACTTTAAGAGTTGACTTTTAATCTAAATGTCCATTAAAATGAGAGAGATTAAAATGTTGGAAAAGAATTAAAATTATGGAAGTGTGTAGGAAAAATTAAAAAGGACATGAATAGAATTAATTAAATTGTTATATTTATAATAATTAAAATTAAAAGTAAATAAATTATATATATGTAGAAAATTTGGGAAAGAAGACAAAATTCATTAAATTGTGACTTATCTTCTTTTTATTCATCTCTCCTTTGCCGTCCCACCTAGCCCTCTCTCTTCCTCCATTTTCATCCATCTGAAGCTCTAAATTCCTTGAATTTCTCCCATAAATCCCATAGCTCATCAAGAGAAATTATGAAATTGGGTCTTGATTAGAAGATTGGAAGTAAAAGAACTCAAGAAAATTAAAGAAATTGGAAGATTGGGAAAATCACCATTAGAGGTAAGTTGTCTTACAAGCTTAAATTATTATGTATTCATTGAATTAGGTTTGATTATGGAGAACTTACATTAAAAAACATTGAAAATCATGCATGGAATGAGAAATGATATTGATTTGGTGAGGGAATTAATGCATTGGATAGGGTACATTAGGCCTTGAATCTAGATAACTTGAGTCTAGTGTGTTTAGAGGCTCATAAGTTGAGCTACTCATCTCCAATTAGTGTGAAACAACTGGAAATGAAACTTAAGACATAATGCTCAAACTTTCATGTTGAACACTTGCTCAGAAAATGACCATAGGATACCTCAATTAGGGCTTGAATATGGAATTACAATTCTAGACCTAGAAAAAAATGACCAAATGAACAGTACCTAATTAATTAAGCATAACTCACTCTAGAAAACTCAAAATTGGATAATTCTTGAACTTGTGCAATCTTGATACACAGGGGAACAATTTATATGGAGATTATGAAGCCAAATTGTCACACCCTACTCTTCTGTAAGGCATAACATGATCCTATAGTATACTTAATGAATTACCGTACTTCACCTACCGATAACCCATTAAATATACTACAAGGGATTTTGAAACGATTGTTGTTCATTCTTTTTTTTTCTGGTGGTAAATTTTCACAAATAATAAAAACCTTTAATTGGCACTAAATCACAAATCACATTTTTCAGTAATTAAAATTTTCACAATTTTTACAAAAATTCCGGTAGAGTGCCGGCAGTATTTTGAGAAAATAGTACTTCAAAACCTGCAAAGAAACACACTTCCAATATTTTTGCTCAACCATAACTCCATTTCAAATCATTTCTCAACACAATTCAATCTCAAAAATGTATAAATCATTTGCATTAACTATCTCAATTCATTTTCAACCTAAACTCATCATAAATGAAACCATACATAAATTCAAACTCAAGAAGAAATTAAATAGTACATTCATTAAAGTACTAAAATTAATATTACAAATAATTTTTATTTCAATTACACACTAAAATAACATTACAAAAGTTCTTATATAACTGCTCAAATAATTTACATACATATAATTACATGCATACATCAAAATTTATGTACAAGGGTATACCTATGATATACCCGGAGCTAGATCCAATGTGTCTTCAAGGAAGCTTACTCAACTGCTTTTTGCTCTTTTCACCTGCAACAGCATACAAAGTTATCACTGAGTGGTGAACTCAGTGGTGCACAACTATAATTTAAAATGTAATACAATATACATTGATAAAATTATAACAATTAATTTGGAAGTCTCGCAATTCAACAAAATTCCAACAGTCAAAATCTTCATTTCCAATACTATAAATCATTTGTTAAAGTGACCTTGATTAAGAAATTCAATTTATCAATCACTACTGAACATTTAAAGTAATTCTAGCAATTTATGGAAATAAATATTAATTTCAATAAAATCAAATATACATAAATCCTAATTGAAATCACAATTCTTTATTATTCGAAAACCATTCTTTATCTCACTAATTATGCAAGACAAATCCGTAAGGGCCATCTTTGGGGCGATTCTAACTCCCTATGGTCGGGGAGGTCGATTCGGGATTCTAACTCCCTATGGTCGGGGAGGTCGAATCATCGTGCACAGTACACAACACGATAATGAAACTTCCGAAAGGGCCAATGAAAAACTTAGATCTAACCTCTAATAAGAGGAAAATCTAAGCCTGTGCACATACCATGGTATTCAAAACAAAACAAAGCTAACTCCATTGTCTCCTCAACAAATGAGAGAGACGGGTAATAACCTAGTCAAGCATTTATAGTGAGATATAAAACAATATCATAAATCTCTTTGTCCTTTTTGTGAACATAAAACATAACACAATTCAATTCAATGTCAATTTTAATATCCCATAATTTTATGCTCATTACAATTCAAAACAAATTTTATCCATTTCCCATGTCAAGTATATTTCAATCAAAATTTTTCTAAAGCTAACTTTATTCAATTCATGACAAAATGAAATCACAACTAATTTCATTTTCCAAAACTAAACTCATTCATACCATAACACATTTCAATAATTGATGAGATAAATTCAATATTTGATAAACATAATACAATAAGAAATAAAATCATTTAGTCAAAAGACATATGAAGAAATATAATTAATAAAAATACTAGTTGTGCACAAACCTCTTTATTGACTAATTTACTCCACCTTTTGGTTTTTCCTTGAAGATCCCTTTCCAATCTCTTTTTCAACTGAAACACACAGTTTACAGTGTTTCGGTACCATATCTCATAGTAAATCCATTAATTTATTTCATGCCCACTTAGTTGTAGCCTTAATTTTGCTTAAATTGGTATCCTTTGAATTTTGTATTTTGGGGTTACTATTCATTATACTATTCAAGTCAAAATGTTGACTTTTTCCTACTAAATAGGTTTATTAATTCTAATTGCACTCACATACCACATTTTGAGTCATGTTTTTGTTGGCATTGATTGCCAAATTCAATTCAAAGTCTATTAGGGTTAAATCTCAAAATTTCAGTTTTGGATTACTTGTTGTACTGTCCCATTGGTTTGCCTACAGTGGAAATGTCTTATCTTTAATTCCCTTTTTGAATCACTCTATTTGGAGTTTTTTTAGCTCAAGTTATGGCCATTTTCCTAAGGCTGGCCGAATTTGTATCTACCCAGAATTATGGGCAGGTTTTTGGCTCTGGCAGTTTTGGGCAACCAAATTTGGGTGGCAATTTCATTTGGTTATGGGCAGAATTTGGATTGGTATTCTTCATGAAAGTTGTAGTGTTATATCATACCTTTCCAATGCCACAAAAATCAGGTCATTTGGACCTGCCTAGACCAAGTTATGGCCAAATGAACAAATACTGTTCATTTAGTCATTTTTGTACAGTGGCAGTGCACATTACCCAGATTTGACCTAATTGTTCACTATCTAAATGTCATTTTCTAGGCATGGTTTCTAAATGAAAATTGTGTCTTTATGTGTCTAATTTCATTTCCAATTGGCCTCACACTAATTGGGTTAGTAAAATTTTAGTTTTGAAAGGGACCAAGGTCAGGCTGTCCAATAGTGACCCCTCACCAATCCGAATTTGACTTAATTTCTTACCATTCAACACATTCTAAATTACACCATTTAACCATTTTAAACCTCACATAGGTCAAAGTAAATCAATTTACCAAATTCTCAATTTTTCCCCCCAAACCCTAAGGGTCAAGAACCCTAATTTTTCTACTTGATTAAATTCTTGCAATTAAAGTGTATAAACACTATCTAAACACTAAATTATGCTTAATTACACTTTTAATTCCCTCAAAATCCATCAAACCCTACCCCTTCTAATGTTGGCAAAAATTCCATTAGTCCCTTAATCCAATATTTTTGTTTGATTTTTACACAATTCCTAAGTTAATTCAATTATATGTATATAAATTTAAAGAGAGAGATTAAAATTCACGGCTAACCTCTTTCTTCAATTTCTCAAGCTCTAATTTCTTCAATATCTTCTTCCTTTACCTTATTCAATCTTCTTTTCAAGTTGCAAGGGCAAGGTTTAATTAAGTGAGTTGGGAAATTAGGGCTAAGTTTGATGTTTAATCAAGCTCCAAATGAGCTTTAATGGTGGTTTGTGAGAGAAATATGGGAGAGAAGAGAGAGGTGTGGGAGACGGCACTAGGAAGAAGAAATGGAGATGTAAATTTTTTTTCTTTTCTTGTCATTTTATGTCATTATCCCATAATTTTCATAATTAGAAAATATAAAATTATTAAGTCATGCTTAGGTCACACTAATGATGTCATAATTCTTATTTTAATTTCCTTTTCTTTTCCTTTGTTTTCTTCATACTTTTTCAATTTAAATCTATACTTCAAAATTTTCATTTCTCATATTTTATTAGATAGTTAGGTCAAGAGTCACCTCTAGGGGTGAGTTGACCAATTTGCCCCTCGCCAGTTTGATCAGGTTTACAAATAATTCGACGTTTCTTCCGGAGCCCTGACCTAATTATTTGACCTACTTATCAGGTCTTTTCTGTGATTTTTCTCTTTTCCAATAGGTTCGTAATAGTCCTTAGGACCGCAATGTCATAATTTTCCATTCAAAATTGGAGTTGGGACTGACCTCGTAGTCACTTCCCGGTAAGGTCACCCATAGCTGTGACCATCGGCTCATTTAACTTTTTATGCATTATTTTTCTTATTTATACTTAGCCTTCTAGTCAGCACTATTTATTTTCATTCAGGGCTTTTCTAGGTGTCTTAACATGGTTCTAATCCTCTTAATTGTTCAGACCAACATCAGTCACCGGGACAGTGAAATATACCAGGCTATGCATATGGGGTTGTTACACAAATTATGACCCTAACTTGATCAAATTGCTTGAACAAAGTAAGTCCAAGAATCTGCTCTGATTCTGGACTGAACTTGGAAAATGTGAGTAAATGGTCATCCGACCAGTTTTGGCAAAATGGCCATAACTGGAGCTATATAGATGCAAATTAAGTGATTCTAGAGCCAAAATACTCACAAGATATAGAGCTACAAATCTCATGTTTGGACCTAAGCCCAGTTCTTAGAGCAAAGTAAGGGAAATATTAGAGTAAGTTAAAAACCTCAAATTTGGAAATCCTGCACTTCAACAAAATTGCCCTTTGACCTCTGAATAGTAATTAAGGCATAACTTCCTCTACAAAACTCCAATTTATGTGATTTAAAATGATTTGAAAATCTAAGACAAAGACCTAAAACATTGTTTTAGGGATCTGGTCCAAATTCTGAGCATAGGGTGTTCAAATGTGAAATGCAAATTTAAGGTAAAAATCTGGAAAACCTGGAATTTTAGGATATAACACTTGGAACAGTGTTTAGTATTTTTACCATAACTAGAGATCCAAAGCTCCAAATTAAGTGATTCAAAAAGATAATTAAAACTAAGACATAGAGGAACAACTTTCATGAGTATTGCATTATCAAATTATGATTGGAACTAGGTTGAATTTGGGTTCTAAAGTCAGATGCAGGTGCTTGCATATGAGCGTTAGGTGGCACATTTCCTGCCATTTGTTGGAAAAACACAACCATCTGCTGTGCAAACTGAGCAGGAAACTGCGGTGCTAGAGTAGGAGCTGGAATGGCTGACCCACTCACATTCTGGAGTGCTAGGGCTTCCCCTTGGACCTCAGCCTCGACAGATTGCCCCATGGAATGATCTCCCCTTTTCATTCCGTTTCCCAAAAATTTCTACTTCCTAAGATCAAATACAAGGAGGTTGACCTCCATTAGTGCATATTCATGATGTAAATATGTCATATGTATCAACTAAAGACACTTGAGCAGTTGCACTTATCAAAGATATATTCACATACATAGTCAAAATTCATTGCAAAACCATGCTCTGATACCACTAAAACATGTCACACCTTATCTCTCTGTAAGGCATAACATGATCTCATAGAATAACTAATGAACTACCAAACTTCACCCACCGATAACTCATTAAGTACTCTACAAGGGATTTTAAAACAATTTTCTTACTTTTTGGAAGTAGTGAGCATTTTAGTAGGAATTAAGAACATTTAATTGAAGTTTCAAAACTAGTAAAAATTTTTATCGATTTTTATTTGTCCATAAATTTTGGAAAAATTTCGGCAGAGTGCCGTTTGTATTTTGAGAAAATAGTTCTTCAAAAACCTGTAAAAATACTTCCAATAATTGTTTCCACAACTTCCAACCACCAAAATGACTCAAGTCAACACAATTCAATTTAAGTCCACAATTCAACCAAAGTTTGTCATCTCACAATACTTCATAAATTCATTCACATTGCATATAGTACTTAATTTACAAATACAGATCTTAATTTACAAAAAGAAAATCCAAACTAACATTATTACAATTTACTGTACAACTGCTCAACTTTATATTAATACATATGACATTACAATATTTACATCAAATAACTACAAGGGTATAAACAAATACCCGTACAAAAAGATCAGTGAAGTCCTTATCAATTCAGCAGCTCACCCTGCTGCTTTTTCCTTGCTCTTATCTGCGACAGCAAAATAAGCTATCGCTGAGTATAAAAATACTCAGTGGTGCATAATAAAAAAAATTCAAAATGCAGTACTTAAAACATTCATTGATAAATTACAATCACATTTCACAATTTATCAAAACTCATTATAGCACAATTTTAGACAAATAATTTAATAAACACAGTGTTGCCAATTCATACATAACTTAAGCCATGACACAAAATTTCCGATCAATGCCGCATTGTACACCACGACAAAGCAATCTACAATCCCACTAATCAAAATCAATAAGGGAGGTGGCTAGCTAACTAATGAGTACTCATCCGATCTACAACCTCAATTGGTAAACCAGAGAGGGAGGAAAAATAATCGATCTCAACCCCATAAATGAAGGAGGAATAATAAGGCACTGTCATGCTAAGTGTGAATTCGAAATCAATTTAAAGCAATTTGTTCAAATATTTCATGCAAATCACACTAAATTTCCAAAGTCACATTTTCATTCACAAAGTGACAACACAAAAATTCTTAAACTCATAATTAACACAGAAATTTCATAATGCGTACTAAATCAATTTTTCAATGATAAAATGCTTAAATAAGGTTTATTGTGCACAAACCTGACGTGAGTCGCCTCTAGGCCTTGACTCAGTCTCTTAGACATTTCGGGTCTTTTTTAGCTGAAACACGAAATTTATAGTGTCTCAGTATCTTTGCTTCATAATATTTCCAATAATTAATCCCAATATGCTTAAACTTACATTCTTGAAATTTTTCATGTTGAGGTTACTATTCATGATACTATTCAAGTCAAACTATTGACTTTCTTATGCTTAAAAGGTATGGGAAATCCAATTATACCCACATACCGCATTTTGTTTACCTAACTTATTGGTTTTGGTCATTTTCTCCAATCTTGAGTCTTTTAGGCAAAATTACAAAATTTTAATTTTGGTGTCCTATTTTACTATTTCTTTGGTCATGTTGTTGTTAGAATTTAGCTAAGTTTTCTTCATAGAAATTGTTCCTTATTGTCTTAAATTTATTTTCCTTTTTGAATCACTCCATTTGGAGTTTTTTTAGCTCAAGTTATAGCCATTTGAACATGGCTGGCCGGATTGGTCTAACCCAAATTTTCTGGGCACCAAACCTGGTTCTGGCAGTTTTAGTTCACTAATTATTGGGTAGCTAAATGACTTGGTTAAGGGCATAATTTGGGTTTATGTTCTTCATGAAAATTGTAGGGCTATGTCTCAGATTTGTACTAGTAAAATTTCATGTCATTTGGACCTGCCTAGCCCAAGATATGGCCAAATGAACAAACACTATTCATTTGGTCATTTTTGTACAGGGCAGAACACCCATTTCCTGATTTGGTCAATTTGTTCACTATCCTATGGTCACTTTCTGAGAATGATTCCTAAATGAAAAATGTGTCATTTTGTGTTTAGTTTCATTCCCAATTGGCTTGACACCAATTGGGTTAGTAAATTTTCATTTTTGGTCCCTGTAAGAGACCTTGGTCATGCTGCCTGCAGAATGACCATATCCAATCCGAATTTCAATTTGGTTCTAACACTTCCAACACACCACAATTGGTCATACATGACCATTTTTCAGCTCAAACAAGGTCAAATACACCATTTGACCAATTCTTAAAATTTTGTCTCCCAAACCCTAGATCCAAAACCCTAACTCACTAATTTTGTTACATTTTACTAATTCAAAGCATATAAACATAATTTCTCAACTCATTCAAGCTTAACTACTTCATAATTTGCATCAAAAGCATTCATTCTCAACTTAAACCCTAGCTGGCCGAATTCACATATAGTCCTCCAACAATTTTTTTCTTTTCCATTTCTTATAATTTCTAAGTTTATTCAACTATAAACACAATAATTAAACTAGAAATTCAAAGTTTAGCTTGCTAACCTTTCTCTTTGAAATTCAACCACCCAAATCCTTCACTTTTCTTCTAAAATTTCTTGATCAATCTTCTTTTCTAAGCTCAAACACAAGGTTTTATAAAGTGGTTATAGGAGAAATTAAGGTTTAGTAAAGGTTTTAAAGCTTGAAACAAGCTTTAATGGAGAAGAGGTGAGGGAACTTAGAGAGAGAGTGTCACGGCATGGAGAAGAAGAAGAGTGAAAATGTATTTTTCAATTTTTTTGATTTTATCTTTTTTCTTTGACTTTGTCAAATTTTAATTAAATATAATTTATTTATGATGTCATAGCTTATGTCATTTTGATGATGTCACTAATGTAATTTCTTTTCCTTTTTCTTTCCTTTTTTTTCATTAGTTCTTTAATTTAATTCTTGATCCCAAAAATTTTTTTTCTCTGATTTTATTTGACAGTTAGGTCAGGAGTCAGCTCTAGGGGTCAATTGACCAAATTGCCCCTCACCGGTTCGATCCAGTTTGCAAATAATTCAATATTTCTTCCGGATCTCTGACCTAATTATTTGACCTGATTAACAATTCTTTTTTGTGATTTTCTCTTTTCCACTATGTTCACAATAGTCCTAAGGACCGTGGCGTCATATTTTACGGTTCGAAATTTGAGTTTAAATTGACCTCGTAGTCGTTCCCAAGAAAGTCACCCATCATTGTGACTCTCGGCTCATTTAACTTCTTATGCTATGTTTTTCTTATTTATACTTAACTATTTGACAGTTACTAATTATTTGTGTTCAGGGCTCCTCTAGCTTCTCTAGTTGTCTTAGACGTGGTTCTACTTCTCTTAATTGTCCATACCGACACCGATCACTGGAACAATGAAATATACCAGGCTATGCAAATAGGGGTGTTACAATTCTCCCCCCCTTAAAATAAATTTCATCTCTAAATTTTACCTAATATCAATTTCTGAACAATTGTAGGTGTTGTCTCCTCATATCCTCCTCTCGTTCTTAAGTAGCCTCCTGGCCTGAATGATGGTTCCACAGCACTTTCACTAACGGTATCTGCTTATTCCATTGCTGCTTCACCTCATAAGCCAAAATCTCTATGGGTTATTCCTCATATGTGAGGTCTGGATTCACTTCAATTTCTTCTACTGGTAGTACATGAGATGGGTCTGATCGATACCTCCTCAATATAGACACATGGAAGATATTATGTATCTTTGCTAACTCTGGATGTAGTGCCAAACGATATGCCAAATGACCCACTCTTTCCAGAACCTCATATGGCCCAATGAAATGAGGACTCAGTTTCCCCTTTGTGCCGAATCTCATAATTTTCTTCCAAGGGGAAACCTTGAGGAATACTTTGTCACCCACTGCATACTCAATATCCCTTATCTTCAGATTAATATAGGACTTCTGACAGTCTGATGCAGTTTTAAGTCGATCTCTTATCAACCTGATCTTCTCTTCGCTCTGCTGAACAATTTCGGGCCCAATCATTTTCCTTTCACTACCTCATCCCAGCACAGGGGAGTTCTGCATTTTCTGCCATACAAAGCTTCATATGGAGGCATCCCAATGCTTGATTGATAGGTCTTATTGTAAGCAAACTCAATCAAAGGCAAGTGCATGTCCCAACTGCTCTCAAACTCAATCACACAAGCCCGTAGCATGTCCGCCAAGATCTGAATTACCCTCTCAGACTGGCCATCTGTCTGTGGGTGAAATGTCAAGCTGAAGTTCAATCTAGTTCCTAGGGCTCTCTCAAGACTACCCCAGAATCAAGAAGTGAACCTAGTATCTCTATCAGATACGATGGATACTGGCACTCCATGCAGTCTTACTATCTCATCAATGTACAACTTAGCCAATCTTTCTAAACTGTAGTCCATCCGAACTGGCAGAAAATGAGCAGAATTGGTCAGTCTATCAATAATGACCTATACTATATCATGACTCTTCTGTGTCCTCGAAAGTCCCGTCACAAAATCCGTTGTTATTCGTTCCCATTTCCATTCCGGTACTGGTAGTGAATGTAACAACCCAGCGGGTACTTGATGCTCTGCCTTCACTTGTTGACAAGATAGGCATTTGGAAACAAACTCTGCCACATCTCTTTTCATACCCATCCACCAGTAATGCTCCTTTAGCCCTCTATACATTTTTGTGCCACCAGGGTGCATAGCAAAAGAAGACTCATGTGCTTATTTCAAAATGATCTGTCTCAAGTCAACATTATTAGGAACACACATTCTACCCTGGTGTAGCAATAGACCATCATCTCTTATTGAGAATTCTGGTTTCTTGCCCATTTTGACTTCTTCTAATAGCTTTTGATACTTCTGATCATTTTGAGCAGCCATTCTGATCTGATCAATCAACACTGGCTGTACATGCCATGCAACTGCTATTTGCCCCTCATCATTAATCTCTAAGCTGGTGTGTAATGATCTCAACTCATGTACCATAAACAAAGGAGTAACCCGTAGACTTGCCATAGTCTTGCAACTTAAGGCGTCAGCCACAATATTAGCTTTTCTTGGCTGATAGTCTATCAGACAATCATAGTCTTTTATCAACTCTAACCATCTCCTCTGTCTCAAATTCAACTCTTTCTGGGTGCCCAAATACTTCAAACTCTTATGATCTATGTAGATGTAGCACTTCTCCCCATATAAATAGTGTCTCTAGATCTTAAGAGCAAACACTATAGCTGCAAGCTCCAAATCATGTGTCGGATAGTTTCTCTCATGCGATTTTAGCTGGCATGTGCATAAGTAATAACATTCCGATCTTGCATCAGTACACAGCCTAACCCATTATGAGAAGCATCACTATAAACTGATATTCTTTACCCTGTGTAGGTAAAGTCAGGACTGGAGCCTCAGTCAAACACCTCTTCAATTCATCAAAACTTTGCTGGCATTTATCCGTCCACTGAAATTTCACATCTTTCTTAAGCAGCTTGGTCAATGGAAATGCCAACATGGAAAATCCTTTCACAAATCGGTAGTAGTATCCAGCTAACCCCAGAAAATTGTGAATTTCTGTGATATTTCTGGGTGGCTTCCAATTAAGGACAGCTTCTATCTTGCTAGGATCTACCTTAATACCTTCAGCTGATACTATCTGCCCCAAAAAGGATATCTCCTTCAGCCAAAATTCACACTTTGATAATTTGGCATATAGCTATTTCTCCCTCAAAGTCTGCAGTACAATCTGCAGATGTCTATCCTACTCTTCTACACTCCTCGAATAAACCAATATATCATATATGAATACAACTACAAACTGATCGAGGTATGGTCTGGAGATAGTGTTCATCAGATCCATAAAAGCAGCCGGAGTATTAGTTAACCCAAATGGCATGACCAAGAACTCATAATGGCCATAGCGGGTTCTGAAGGCAGTTTTAGAAATACTCCACTCTTGTACTTTCAACTAATAATAACCTGATCTTAGGTTAATTTTGGAGAACACAGCTGCCCCCTCAACTGATCAAACAAGTCATTAATGTCGGGCAATGGGTATCTGTTTTTTATTGTCACCTTATTCAACTGCCGATAGTCTATGCATAACCGGAGAGTGCCATACTTTTTCTTTACAAACAACACTGGCGCTCCCTAAGGTGACACACTAGGGCGGATGAAACCCTTATCAAGTAGCTCTTGCAACTGCACTTTCAATTCTTTTAGTTCTGCTAGTGCCATTCTATATGGTGTTATGGAGATTGGGTCCACACCAGGCATAACCTCAATTTCAAACTGCACTTCTCTTTCTGGAGGTAATCCTGGCAATTCATCAGGAAACACATCCAGAAAGTCACATACTATGGGGATGTCCCTCAATACTGGGCTACCCACTTGGGTGTCTATCACATGTGCCAAGTACGCCTCACACCCTTTCCTAATCATTTTTACGGCGGTCTGTGAAATGATGTTTGGACAATAATCGCCTCTCCCCATGTATTACTATATCACCATCTTGAGGAGACCAAAAGTGATCGTCTTGATCTCTGATCAATCATTGCATGATGCCTGGCTAACCAATCTATGCCCAAGATAATATCATAATCTTTGAAAGGCATTTCAATCAAATCTGATAGAAAAACATGTCCTTGGATCATCAAAGGACAGTCTCTATAGATTCTGTTGACCCTAACCTCCTGACCTAATGGACTAGTTACTAGCACATCATAGTCCATTTGTACACACTAGATAGCAGTAGAACACATCACACTAGCACTGACATACGAATGTGTGGAGCCAGGATCAAACAACACATATGCATCTTGGTCATGGATAGAGAAAATACCAGCTACTATGTCTGATGTTTCAGCCTCCTCTCTCTGTTTCATGGTATAGACTCTAGCTGGTGCACCACTTGGTTCTGGCTGGTTAATAGTACTCTGACTTCCATGAGTGCTACCAGGACCCCTACCTCTGCCTCTACCTTTACCAGCTGGCTGTGACCCTCTAGGTGTAGAGACTTGGGCTGATCCCTCAGATGTAGCAAAAGGTTTACATCGGTGTGGACTAGTACAATCCTTAGTGAAATGTTTGCTCCCTCCACAGTTAAAACATGCACCAGTGGCCTTGAAACACACCCCACCATGTGTTCTACCATAAGTCTCACACTACCGGACTGATAAAGCCCCTCGAGGTGTTTGCTGAGTCTGTTGACCAAACCGGGGTGGTCTTTGGCCAGAGAATCTGCCTCTGCCAGATCTGTGAGAACTAGATCCTCCAAACTGTTTCCTTTTCCCTGAACCACTTTCAAGTGCTTGACTAGTAACCTTTTCAGTCTTCTCTTTCTCTTGCGTACCCTTCTTTACCGCCCCTTCTGATTCTATCCTTTCCAGTTCCAGGGCTTGTGAAATCAGCTCAGAAAAATTTTGGTGTCTGAATCCCACAACTTGCATTCTTAAGCTAGGCCTCAACCCAGCCTCAAACCTCTTACATCTGTCTCTGGGGGTGGAGACTAAGCTTCCAACATAGTGACTTAGCCTTGAAAAGTCCCGCTCATACTCTACTATTATTCTGTCCCCTTGCTTCAAGCTCAAGAATTCTTGTAATTTCATATCTACATAAACATCAGGAACCCATTTCTGCCTGAATTCCCTCAGGAAGTCTGTCCATGTCAGCACAGGTGGCTCAACTAGGCTGTGGGGGATGGTCTTCCACCATTCATATCCATCCCTTTGCAATAGAGAAACAGAGTACTCGAACTTCAGCTCTTCTACACACTGTAGCTTTCTAAAAACCCGTTCCATTCTCTCTAATCACTGTTCTGCCTCCAGTGGATCCATAGTGCCCTTAAACTTAGTGGCCCAAAATTTCATTAATTTTTCATATTAGCGAGTAGAAATTTGTGGTTGTCTTTGCAGTGCTTGCATCTGAGCTTTAGGTGGCACATTTCCTGCCATTTATTGGAAAAACACAGCCATCTGCTGTGTAAACTAAATAGGAAATTGCAGTGCTGGAGAAGGAGCTAGAATGGCTGACCCACTCACATTTTGGAGTGCTGGGGCTTCCCCTTGAATCTCAGCCTCGACAGATTGCTCCACAGAATGATCTCCCCATTCCATTCTGTTTCCCAATCTACTTCCTAAGATCAAACGCAAGGAGGTTAACCTCCGTTAGTGCATATTCATGATATAAATATGTCATATGTATCAATTAAAGACACTTGAGCAGTTGCACTTATCAAAGAAATATTCACATACATAATCAAAATTCATTGCAAAACCATGCTCTGATACCACTAAAACATGTCACACCTTATCCCTCTGTAAGGCATAACATGATCCCATAGAATACCTAATGAACTACCGAACTTCACCTACCGATAACTCATTAAGTACCATACAAGGGATTTGGAAGTGGTGAGCATTTTAGTAGGAATTAAAAACATTTAATTACAAGTTGAGGCCCCAGCCCCACAAAGTGTCGAAGTCCCAACTGTACCAGTTTTACCGGTACAAATTACTACACAAATGGCCCAGCAAATGGCCACTTTCTTTCAACAAATGGCTGATACTCTATCAGCTTAAGCTCAGGCACAAACCCAACCCCCATAAGGGCAGTGTGAAATAGAGAAGAGGGAGAAACCTATGGGTCAGAGCTCGAACAGTAATTTGGGGAAGAGAAAAGAATTTGAGGAACCCCGAGCTCAGGGATATGACAGAGGTGGATCATCAGGGCAGAGAACACCAAGATCTAGTCGTCGAACAACCAGAAGTTCCTATTCTGCCCGTTTCTGCCATGTTTGTGGTAAGCTACATGGAGGTATTTGTCGTAAGGCCTCTGGAGCCTGCTACAATTATGGAAAGCTTGGACATTTTGTTAGAGATTGTACTAGAGCACCTCGATCTGCTCTCCGGAGTTCACAGACAGTCAGTAAGAGTTGAGATAGAAATAGAGTTGGTACTCCTCACCACCATAACACAGTGAATCAACCCGAATATAGTAGTGCACCAGTCAGAGCATCCACTATGCGCCAAGGAGAAAGAATAAAAACTTCAGATGTAATTATTGGTAAGTTCTTAATTTTTAAAAGAAATAATTAGTTATTATTTGATCCTAGTACTACATAGTTATGTGTTAGTGTTAGAACTATATGTTCAGTTGCTATTCCTTTCCATGGGAATGAATTTTGATATATTAGTGACTAGTCCTTTAGGATAAAAACTATAATGACAAGTATGATTGACATTAATTTTAGAAGAATTGTTAGCTAAAAGTATTTTCTAACACACCATCAATTATAAAGTTAATTGGCGAGCCTACTTAATATAAGGCAAGAGGACCTAAAAGTAAGTTACAGTAATAGAATTAATCTAGATAAGGGCAAAGATGTTACTGTTAGTAATTGTCAAGGGATATTGTAATCAGAATCGGTTTAGGATATTAGTGGATTCGAGAAAGATAAGATGTTAGAAAACCTAGTCCATGAGATTAGAACGTAGTGACTATGTAATGTTCTCAATGTTTGTATTGTAAGCTGCAGATTACAGTACTGACACGGGATTATTGTGTAAAGCTACGTGCTTCCTCGTGGTATAATTAAATAAGAATATTTGTAAGTAATCTATAAATTGATACAATTACGCCCGAATAGAGTGCTATTATGGGAAATAAATGTGAAAACTTTAGTCAGAAATTTAAAACTTCAGAACTAGCTTATCGAAAGACTACACTTGTAAGGTAGCTGGAGTTAGTAACTCGGTTACAATAATGTGAACCACCTGTACCACAGTAATTACTATAAGTTTAGAGATATCAGTACGACTTATCATCCTCAGACGGATGGACAGTCAAAACAAGTAATTCAGGCAAATTCTGAAACTCATTGAGTTTGTGTAAATAATGAAATGAAATGATAATAATAACCTGTAAAATGTAATAAGCCCTCCAAAATATACTGAGAACTAGTGTCCTTAAATCCGAGGGGAGATGGGACAGATACCTCCCACTAACAGAATTTGTATACAATAATAAGTGTCAAGCTAGCATACAAATGGTACCCTATGAAACATTGTAAAGGAACAGATAACTATGGATTTTGTGATGAGACTTCCGAGGACACAGAATAATCATGATGTAGTATGGGTTATAGTTGATAGACTAACCAAGTTTGCTCACTTTTTGCCAGTCCGGATGGACTATAGTAGGAGAGATTAGCCAGATTGTACATAAATGAGATTGTAAAACTACATGGAGTGCTAGTATCAATTGTATCAGACAGAGATCCTAGGTTCACTTCTAGATTCGAGGGTAGTCTTCAAAGAGCCCCTAGGAACTAAATTGAACTTTAGCACGACATTCCACCCACAGACAGATGGACAGTCTAAGAGGGAAATTCAGATATTGGAGGATATGCTACGGGCTTGTGCGATTGAGTTTGAAGGTAGTTGGGATATACACTTGCCTTTGATTGAGTTTGCTTATAACAACAGCTACCAATCAAGCATTGGGATGCCTCCATATGAAGCTTTATATGGTAGAAAGTGCAGAATTCCCCTATGCTAGGATGAAGTAGGTGAAAGGAAGATGATTAGGCTAGAAATTATTCAGCAGACATAGAAAAAGATCAAATTGATCAGAGATTGACTCAAGGCTGCATCAGACCGTCAAAAGTCCTATGTTGATCTGAAGAGAAGAGATATTGAATATGCAGTGGGTGATAAGGTATTCCTCAAAGTTTCTCCTTGGAAGAGGATTATGAGATTTGGCAGAAAGGGGAAACTGAGTCCTCGTTCCATCGGAGCATTTGAGGTTCTGGAGAGAGTGGATCCTTTGGCATATCGGTTGGCATTACCTCCAGAGCTAGAAAGGATACATAGTGTCTTCCATGTGTCCATGTTAAGGAGGTATAGATCTGACCTATCTCATGTACTATCAGTTGAAGAGATTGAGGTAAATCCAGACCTCTCATATGAGGAAGAACCCATAGAAATTCTGGCATATGAGGTGAAGCAGCTAAGGAATAAACAGATACACCTGGTTAACATGTTGTGGAACCATCATTCAGGCCAGGAAGCTACTTGGGAACGTGAAAATGATATGAGGAGACAGCACCCACAGCTGTTTAGAGACTAATGCCAGGTAAAATTTCGAGATGAAATTTATTTTAAGGGGGACAGAATTGTAACACCCCTATGTTCGGTAGTGCATTCTACTGTTCTTGTGACCAGTGTTGTCCGGACAGCTAGGATGCCTCAAACTACACTTAAATATTAGTTAGGAGACATAAAATAATAAAATACAAGAAAAGAAAATACAAAAAAAATAAAGGAAAAATAATAGCAATGAAATGTAATCAAGTTAAACGAGCCGAGAACTATAGCGATGGGTGACTGCATCGGGAAGTTGCGGTGTGGACCGTTGACTATCCCTGGACCGCGGGGAACCCTGAAAAATATTTTTAAGACTTAAATGAATATCTATTGAAGTATAAAGGTCATTAGAAATATCAAAGAAAAATTAAATAATTAGTACGAAGAAAAACGAAAAATCGATAAATCGACAAAAATCGGTATTACCGAAAAATTGGGAATACAACCCAAAAAGGGGCATTTTGGTCATTTGACACCTAGAGTTGGCTTTTGACCTAAATGTTCATTAAAAATAAGTAGTGTTGAATTTTGAAAATTCCATGAAAAATTGAAATTGGAATGAAGTGGAATTAGAGAGAAATTAAAGGGTGGACTTATAATTAATCAAAGTTAATTATTTAAATAATTAAATTCACATAAGTAGAGCACTATGGGATATTGAAATACTCAAATGGCCATGTGTATTAACCATTCAGCATTTTCTTCTTCATTTCCATAACATTACCGAACCCATTTCTTCTCCAAAATTCACCATAGATGGCCATTCATGCAAAGCTCCCTTCCTAGTGATCAAGCTATGGTTTCGCCCATCTTCCTTCACTAAAGTCAAACTACACTCCTTGGGCAGCATATTGGGAGTAAAAAGGAAAGGATTTGAAGAAGTTTTAACAAGCTCCAATAAGAGATAAGTGTGTATTTTCTTCCCTTGCTTAACTAAAGTTTGTGTTGAGGTTATGGGGAGTATTTTGGTTGAAAAATTTGAAAGAAATTGTTGAGTTTGCAATCTGCCCATTTTAGGCAGCCATGGGAGGTGAGCTTGCTTGAGTTTTTCATACATTAAATTGATAGGAATTAATGGGAATTAGTGTTGGTTGAGTCAATTTGAAGTGCTAGCAATTTAATCCTCTTGTATGTGTGATTGAATAATTGAATTTAGAGTTTTGGAAGTAATTATGAAAGCCTTGGAAAACTGCCACAGTTGGCAGCTTGTAAACCCTTGAATTTGCATGTGAATTGATGAAAATTATTCATGAAATATGATAGAGTTGAATTGAGGGTAGTATGTGTGTATTCTTTATGGGAGTGTATGTGACAATTTGGTGAGTATGTATATTGAATTTGGGTTGGCTTACATGTTGAATATTAATGGTGTATTGTGTGCATTGAACACTTTAGTGTTCTGCCCAAAATGCTTGCTGGAATTGTGTTTAGTATTTGTAGAAGTGCTATGAATGAATAATGTAGTCATGAGGAGGAGAAGGAATGTCAAATTGGAAGTGTAATTGTCTTGTGCAGGTTGTGTGTTGTTGGCAGTACATAAATTAGGTTATAAGTGCAAAATTGTGAACCCAATTGATATGAGGCCAATGGGAGGTGAAACTATACACTAAATAGGCCAACTTTCATGTAGAAATGTTGCCAAAATTCAGCCTAGAAACTGACCTTAAAAATGACCAAATCCGGATTAGTGACTTGAAAGCCTGAAAATTGACCATTTGGGCAGCAGTTAGTGTTTTAGCCATAACTCACTCAAAACAGGTCCAATTGGCCTTAAATTTTTACCATGAATAGTTTATACATATATCTACAATTCTTATCAAGACACCAACACCCAAAAATGACCATAAGCAAGTCAAATATCTTGCACAAGTTCGGGTACCAAAACTGGGCTAACCAAAAGTGACCTAAAAATGACCTAAGCTTACCATTTTAGTGTATTCTATCCAGCATTGGTAAATTGACCATATCTTGGTTTACACAACTCATAATGATCTAAAATTTTTCCCCGCATGCAATAAGACATAGACCTACAAGTTTGTAGTTTGGACCAAAACCTAAAAACCAAGGGAACTAGGTCGTCCGATTAGGTCAAAATAGTACACCGAAATCCGACAAATTGCAATAAAATGCAATATACTTGAAAGTGAATTTGGTAATATGTACCAATACTAAAAGGCTATAAAATGTGACATATTGGTAACATTAAACCTAATTCATCTATAGTGCATCAAGGGTCAACATTTTTGGTTGACTAAGAAAAATAATAGAATTCAATAAATTAATTATTAAGCCTTATTCTTAGAGACAGTTTAAATGAGTACTGAAACACTTCGAATTATGTATTTCAGGTAGCAAAGACTCAGGGAAGGGGAAGGAAGCACTGAGTCAAGGCCAAGAGACATTTATCAGAGGTTTGTGCACAACTAGTTTTTAACTGATTTTGTTAAGAATATTTCATATGATTAAATGACATATTTTTCTTATGTATTATGTTTAACAAGCATTGGATTTAATTCAATGATTATTGAAATTGTTATAGTATGTATGAATTTAGCTTTGTGAAATGGTATTTCCATAAGTATTAAGCATTGTTGTGAATTGAATAAATTATGTTTTGAAAAATTGTGATAGAACATGTTTTGAATTGTGATGGGCAATTTGCATGGAAAAATGCAAATTTATTATTTGAATTGTGATGAGCATAAAAATTATTAGATATTGGGATTGACTTTAAATCGAATTGTACTGTGATTTATGCTCACAAAAAGGATTGTGATATTGTTTTATATCTCACTATAGATGCTTGACTAGGTTATTACGCGTCTCTCTTATTTGTTGAGAAGATAATGGAGTTAGTTGTGTTTTGATTACCATGGTATGTGCACAGGCTTAGATTCTCCTCTTATTAGAGGTTAGATCTAAGTTTTTATGTTATGGTCCTTTCGAAAGATTCATTATTGTGATGTGTACTGTGCACGATGATTCGACCTCCCCGACCATAAGGAGTTAGAATCCAATTCGACCTCCCCGACCATAGGGAGTTAGAATCACCCCGAAGATGGCCTTTTCGGATTAGTCTTGCACAATTAGTGAGATAAAGAATGGTTTTTGAGATAAAAAAATGGCTTTTGAGATAAAGAATGGCTTTTGACATAAAGAATGGTTTTTGAATAGTAAAGAATTGTGATTTCAATTATGATTTATGTATAATTGATTTTATTGAAATTACCTTAAATGGTTAGTTATGATTTGATAAATTGAATTTCATGATCAAAGTCATTTTATACAAATGATTTATATTATTGGCCATGAATATTTTGAGTTTTGAAATTTGATGAGTATCCAGATTTCTAAATTAATTGCCGTAATTTTTATTAAGGTATATTATACTATATTTTAAATTATAGTTGTGCACCACTGAGTTCACCACTCAGCGATAGCTTTGTATGCTGTCGCATGTGAAAAGAGCATAGAGCAATTGAGTAAACTTCTTTGAAGAGACATTCAGATCAGCTCCAGGTATATCATATGTATACCCATGTACATAGGTTTTGATGTATGCATGTAATAATATGTATGTAAATTATTTGAGCAGTTGCATAAAAACTCTTGTAAAATATTTTGGTATGTAATTAAATGTAAATTATTGTAAATGTAAATTTGAGATTTCATTTACTTAAATAGTTTTTTAATATAAATTTTGAGTCTTGTAATCCATGAAATGTTTCTTTATGATGAGATTAGTTTGAAAATGAATTGATTATTTATTGAGATTTGAATTGTGAATTGAAATGAAGTTATTGGAGTTGTATTTGAGAAAACATATTGGGAGCATTTTCTTTTGTAGGATTGAAGAACTGTTTTCTCAAAATACAGCCAGCACTTTGTCAAAATTTTGAAAAAAATTTTATAACATCAGATTTTAATCAATGATTTAAATTTCACAAAAATTGTTTTAAAATCTCTTGTAGTATGTCGAATGGGTTATCGGTAGGCGAAGTACGGTAATTCATTAGGTGTACTACGGGATCATGTTACATCTTACGGGAGAGTAGGGTGTGACATGTTTTCTGGTATCAGAGCAATGGTTTTAAAGTAAATCTTAAACTGTGAATTTGAAATCTTTTTGTCGATAACTACAACTGCTCAAATGTTTGATACATATAGTACATTTACATCATAAATATGAACTAATGGAGGGGAATCTCCTTGTGTTGGTTGTACAGGAATAGAAAATCTTGTGAAAAGATATGGAAGACAAGAATGAGACAATAGAACAGTCCGTGATGGCAGAAGTACAAGTTGAGGCCCCAGCCCCACAAAGTGTCGAAGGCCCGACTGTACCAGTTTTACCGGAATAAATTACTGCACAAATGGCCCAGCAAATGGCCACTTTCTTTCAACAAATGGATGATACTCTGTCAGCTCAAACTCAAGCACAAACCCAACCCCCACAAGGGCAATGTGAAATAGAGAAGAGGGAGAAACCTATGGGTCAGAGCTCGAACAGTAATTTGGGGATGAGAAAAGAATTTGAGGAACCCCGAGCTCAGGGATATGACAGAGGCGGATCATCAAGCCAGAGAACTCCAAGATTTAGTCGTTGAACAACCAGAAGTTCCTATTTTGCCTGTTTCTGCCATGCTACATAGAGGTATTTGTCATAAGGCCTCTAAAGCCTGCTACAATTATGGAAAGCTTGGACACTTTGTTAGAGATTGTACTAGAGCACCTCGATCTGCTCTCCGGAGTTCACAGACAGTCAGTCAGAGTCAAGAAAGAAATAGAGTTGATACTCCTCACCATTATAACACAGTGAATCAACCCGAATATAGTAGCGCACCAGTCAGAGCGTCCACTATGCGCCAAGGAGAAAGAATAGAAACTTCGGATGTAGCTTCTGGTAAGTTTTTAATTTTTGAAAGAAACAATTAGTTATTATTTGATCCCAGCACTACTTAGTTGTGCTAGTGTTAGAACTATATGTTCTGTTGCTATTCCTTTCCATGGGAATGAATTTTGATTTATTAGTGACTAGTCCTTTAGGATAAAAACTATAATGACAAGTATGATTGACATTAATTTTAGAAGAATTGTTAGCTAAAAGTATTTTCTAACACACCATCAATTATAAAGTTAATTGGCGAGCCTACTTAATATAAGGCAAGAGGACCTAAAAGTAAGTTACAGTAATAGAATTAATCTAGATAAGGGCAAAGATGTTACTGTTAGTAATTTTCAAGGGATATTGTAATCAGAATCAGTTTAGGATATTAGTGGATTCGAGAAAGATAAGATGTTAGAAAACCTAGTCTATGAGGTTATAACGTAGTGACTATGTAATGTTCTCGATGTTTGTATTGTAAGCTGCATATTATAGTACCGACACGGGATTATTGTGTAGAGCTATGTGCTTCCTCGTGGTATAACAAAATAAGAATATTTGTAAGTAATCTATAAATTGATACAGTTACGCCCAAATAGAGTGCTATTATGGGAAATAAATGTGAAAATTTTAGTCAGAAATTTAAAACTTCAGAACTAGCCTGTCGAAAGACTACACTTGTAAGGTAGCTGGAGTCAGTAACTCGGTTACAATAACGAGAACTACCTGTACCACAGTAATTACTATAAGTTTAGAGATATCAGTACAGCTTATCATCCTTAGACGGATAGACAGTCGAAATAAGTAATTCAGGTAAATTCTGAAACTCATTGAGTTTGTGTAAATAATGAAATGAAATGATAATAATAACCTGTAAAATGTAATAAGCCCTCGAGAATATACTGAGAACTTGTGTCCTTGAATCTGAGGGGAGATGGGACAGATACCTCCCACTAATAGAATTTGTATACAATAATAAGTGTCAAGCTAGCATACAAACGACACCCTATGAAACATTGTAAAGGAACGGATAACTATGGATTTTGTGATGAGACTTCCGAGGACACAGAATAGTTATGATGCAGTATGGGTCATAGTTGATAGACTAACCAAGTCTGCTCACTTTTTGCCGGTCCGAATGGACTATAGTTGGAGAGATTGGCCAGATTGTACATAAATGAGATTGTAAAACTGCATGGAGTGCCAGTATCGATTGTGTCAGACAGAGATCCTAGGTTCAGTTCTAGATTTTGGAGTAGTCTTCAGAGAGCCCTAGGAACTAGATTAAACTTTAGCACGGCATTCCACTCGCAGACAGATGGCCAGTCTGAGAGGGTAATTCAGATATTGGAGGATATGCTATGGGCTTGTGCGATTGAGTTTGAAGGTAGTTGGGATATACACTTGCCTTTGATTGAGTTTGCTTATAACAACAGCTACCAATCAAGCATTGGGATGCCTCTATTTGAAGCTTTATATGGCAGAAAGTGCAGAATTCCCCTATGTTGGGATGAAGCAGGTGAAAGGAAGATGATTGGGCCAGAAATTGTTCAGCAGACATAGGAAAAGATCAGATTGATCAGAGATCGACTCAAGGCTGCATCAGACCGTCAGAAGTCCTATGTTGATCTGAAGAGAAGAGATATTAAATATGCAGTGGGTGATAAGGTATTCCTCAAAGTTTCTCCTTAGAAGAGGATTCTGAGATTTGGCAGAAAGGGGAAACTGAGTCCTCATTCCATCGGACCATTTGAGGTTCTGGAGAGAGTGGGTCCTTTGGCATATCGGTTGGCATTACCTCCAGAGCTAGAAAGGATACACAGTGTCTTCCATGTGTCCATGTTAAGGAGGTATAGATCTGACCCATCTCATGTACTATCAGTTGAAGAGATTGAGGTAAATCCAGACCTCTCATATGAGGAAGAACCCAAAGAAATTCTGGCATATGAGGTGAAGCGGTGAGAATAAACAAATACACGAGTTAAAGTGTTGTGGAACCATTATTCAGTGGAAGCTACTTGGAAACTTGAAGAGTATATGAGTAGATATCACCCACAGCTGTTAAGAGACTGATGCCAGGTGAAATTTCGAGACAATTTAAGGGGGGGGAGAATTGTAACACCCCTATGTTCGGTAGTGCGTTCTACTATTCCTGTAACCAGTGTTGTCCGGATAGCTAGGATGCCTCGAACTACACTTAAATATTGGTGAGGAGACATAAAATAATGAAATACAATAAAAAAAATACAAGAAAACAAAGGAAAAATAATAGCAATGAAATGTAATCAAGTTAAACGAGCCGAGAACTATAGCGATTAGTGACCGCACCGGGAAGTTGCGGCGTGGACCGTTGACTATCCCTGGACTGCGGGGAACCCTGGAAAATATTTTTAAGACTTAAATGAACATCTATTAAAGTATAAAGGTCATTAGAAATATCAAAGAAAAATTAAATATTTAGTACAAAGAAAAACGAAAAATCGATAAAAATTGGTGTTACCAAAAAATTGAGAATACAACCCGAAAAGGGGCATTTTGGTCATTTGACACCCAGAATTGGCTTTTCACCTAAATGCCCATTAAAAATAAGTAGTGTTGAATTTTGAAAATTCCATGAAAAATTGATATTGGAATGAAGTGGAATTAGAGAGAAATTAAAGTGTGGACTTATAATTAATCAAAGTCAATTATTTAAATAATTAAATTCACATAAGTAGAGCACTATGGGATATTTAAATACTCAAATGACCATGTGTATTAACCATTTAACATCTTCTTCTTCATTTCCATAACATTGTCGAACCCATTTCTTCTCCCAAATTCACCATAGATGGTCATTCATACAAAGCTCCCTTCCTAGTGATCAAGCCATGGTTTCACCCATCTTCCTTCACTAAAGTTAAACTACACTTCTTGGGTAGCATATTGGGAGTAAAAAGGAAAGGATTTGAAGAAGTTTTAGCATGCTCCAATAAGAGGTAAGTGCTTATTTTCTTCCCTTGCTTAACTAAAGTTTGTGTTGAGGTTATGGGGAGTATTTTGGTTGAAAAATTTGAAAGAAATTGTTGAGTTTGCAATCTGCCCATTTTAGGCAGCCATGGAAGGTGAGCTTGCTTGAGTTTTTCTTACATTAAATTGGTAGGAATTGATAAGAATTAGTGTTGGTTGAGTCAATTTGAAATGCTAGCAATTTAATCCTCTTGTATGTGTGATTGAATAATTGAATTTAGAGTTTTGGAAGTAATTATGAATGCCTTGGCAAACTGCCATGGTTGGCAGCTTGTAAACCCTTGAATTTGCATGTGAATTGATGAAAATTATTCATGAAATATGATAGAGTTGAATTGAGGGCAATATGTGTGTATTTGTTATGGGAGTGTGTGTGACAATTTGGTGAGTATATATATTGAATTTGGGTTAGCTTACATGTTGAATATTAATGGTGTATTGTGTGCATTGAACACTTGAGTGTTTTGCCCAAAATGCTTGCTAAAATTGTGTTTAACATTTGTAGAAGTGCTATGAATGAATAATGAAGTCATAAGGAGGAGAAGGAATGTCAAATTGGAAGTTTGATTGTCTTGTGTAGGTTGTGTGTTGTTGGCAGTACCTAAATTAGGTTATAAGTGCAAAATTGTGAACCCAATGTAACACCCCTATTTACATAGCCTGGTATATTTCACTATTTCGGTGACCGGTATCGGTTTGGATAATTAAGGGGATTAGAACCATACTTAAGACAACTAGATAAGCCTCGAACACAAATAATTAGTAATTGCTAATTAGTTAAGTATAAATAAGAAAAACAGAACATAAGAAGTTAAGCAGTAGAGAGTCACAATGGTGACCTTCTCGGGAAGAATTTGCGAAGCAACTTAAACTCAAATTTCGAACCGTAAAATGTGACGCTGCGGTCCTTAGGACTATTACGAACACAGTGGAAAAGAGAAAACAACGAAAAAGAAATGTTAAGCCAGTCAAATAATAAGGTTAGGGAGCCGGAAGAAATATTAAATTATTTACAAACCGAGTCAAACCGGCGAGGGGCAATTTGGTCAATTGACCCCGAGAGCTGACTCCTGACCTAACTGTCAAATAAAATTAAAGAAAAGAAAATTTTGAAATCAGAAATTAAATTAAAGAACTAATGAAAAAATAAATAGAAAAAAAAAAGAAAATTAAAAAAAGTGAAAAGAGATGACATCATGCATGACATCATGCATGATGCCATAAATATTATAATTAAAAATTTATTTAATTTGATTTTTTGGTCTTCCATAAGACTAAAAACAAAAAGGAAAAGAAAAAGAAAGAAAAAAAAAACAAAAAAGCCTGCTTCCCTAAACCGTGCCGCCTCACTCTCCCTCTCAACTCTCCCTCACCAAATCATCATTAAAGCTCATTTTAAGCTTGAAGAAATCAAACCTTAGCCATAAAAATTGCTAACCCCTTAATTAAACTTGGTCTTTTAGTTTTGAAAAGAAGTTTGAGCAAGAAAGAAAGAAGAAAGGAAGGAGTTGAAAAGGAAAAAAAATTCTGCAATTCAAGGTTAGTGAGTTCACTTTAAGTTTTTAGTTTAATTTAAGTATTTATAGCATGAAGAACCTAGAAATATGCTTAAAAAGAAATGAAAACATCTTTGGAGGACTAGATGGAAATTATAGCAGCTAGGGTTTGTGATGGAAATGCATGTGTTTTGATAAAATTAAATATGTTAGGAAGCTTAATTGAGTTGATGTTGGTATGCTTTGAATTAAGTAAATGTAACAAAAATGTGAATTAGGGTTTGGACCTAGGGTTCTTGTAACACCCTCCCGGTAGCAACTCTGTACATTCTACTGTTCCGGTGACCGGTGTCGGTCATTTTGGTCATTTCGCCTTCAGAGGTGATTTTTGGCCAACTTGTCCAGTTGAGTAAATAATTATTATGACATAAAATATGAATTAATGTTGATGAAAAACTAATTTAAAGTTAGTAGAAAAGAAAAGAAAAGAAAAATCAATATAATGCAAATAATGACATCATTATGAGGTCATTTAAAAGTTCCCACCAATCACAATTAAACAACCATTTAATTAACTAATAAAAGAGACAAAAAAAGACCAAAGAAATTAAAAAGCAAACAGCCATCTTCTTCCCCAAATTCCAGCCGCACCATAGCCAAGGAAATCCTCCATTTTTCTTCTTCATTCAAGCTTGAAAATCTCTCAAACCTCACCCCAAAGCCCTAAGTCACCTTCACTAAAACTTATCCACACACTCTAAGGAAGCTCTAGGCAGCCTAGAAAAGGAAAGAAAGTGAAGTCAAGCTTAGGAAAATTCTGCCCTATAAGAGGTTAGTGCCTATTATGCATACATCTCTCTTTTTCCATGTTAGAAACCTAAAATAAGTAAGAATTTGTAAATTAAGTGGATAAAATCTATGTATATGTATATCTTAGAATTCAGTAGCCCTAAGGAAGGAACAAGATTGAGTGTTTTTGATGGACTTGGAGTGAACTAGAGATCATGTTTAAAGTATATAAATATAAGGATAATGAATTAGTTAGTTAACTAAGGTAACTTGTGTGAACCTTGAATTTGAACTAGGGTTTGGGAGTGAAATTTGGACTTGGCTTATGAAATGATGAGTGAACATTCTAATGGTCAATTAGTGACCATTTGAGGTAAGTTGACCATAATTTGAAGTGAACTAGAGTGTTACAAACTGAAATGGTATGTTGCCTAGTGAGGGCGTGGTGAGGCTGTGATTCCAGCCCACTTGGACAGCCATAACTTTGGCTGTGTAGGTTCAATTGGTGTTTCGCCAATTGGACATGAAACTAGACATAAAATGGCACAATTTTTCTGAAGAAACCATGCCCAAAAGACTAAAACAAGTGGACCAAAAATTGGCCCCAATCCGGATACCACAAATCAGTTCGAGAATGACCAAATGAAACTGTTCATTTGGCCATAACTCACTGTAGAATGGCCCAATTGACCTGAAATTTTTACAGCAACAAGATAAGATATAGAAAAACAACTTTCATGAAGAACCCTACCCCAAATTATGACCAGAACCTATCCAACAAGGCAGTGGCGATCCATTCCTTTGCCCGTAGATATAGTCAATTCTGGATTTGTAATCCGGCCAGCTGTGGTTTTTGGACCATAACTGGAGCTACAAAATCCAAATGGAGTGATTCAAAAAAGGAAATTCAACTAGACAAAATAAGGAACAACTTTCATGTGTACCATTTCCTCAAATTCCCACTGTAATAGTCACTAATGGAACAGTAAAGTTAGGGTACAAAAACTGAAAATTATGCTCCCTTAGTTCTAAGCTTAAAAATGGTATTGGCGATTAATTCCAACAAGTTTTGAATGCAAAATGTGGTACATTAGGGGTGTTAAAACCAATGTACCTATTTTCTACCCAAAAGTCAACATTTTTGTTGACCAATGAGGTGAATAGTGATACCAAAACTTGAAATTCAAATATTGATGAATTCAAAAGTATCAAATGCCCTAGTATACCTAACAAGATTGGTTTGGATAGTTTGGCATGCCAATAGGGTTCGATTAGCGATCTGCACATGGCATTATGCCATTCTGATTTTATGGCTTTTAGCCATTTTGACATTAATGTTGAGACTTGGCCTCGTGCCTCATATTATTCTGACATTGTTAGTACATTGCCTGCACACCGAGATACATATGTGACCGATGGTGTGACGGCGAGTACTTGATACGGTGCGGTTACCCATTTATCCAGTCATTCAGTATAGGTTACTTGGGCAACCAAAAGAATGAAAGTGGATAAAGTTAACGAAATAAATGATTATAATGAGTACAAAACAAGTAAAACATCGATACATTCAATGCATATTTATTACTGTTATTGCTTTTTATTTTATTATTGGCACCACTAAGCATATTTGCTTAGCGCGTTGCTTTTGCCACGCGTAGGTTAGAATCTTGATCAAGAGCCCGATGAGCCGCCGCATGACGGGTGAGACCATCCTGCAGCTCTGCTTAGTGTCCGTGTCACCTCACCATCTTCAGTGCATTGGTAGGACACTAGGTTTCATTTTGGTATTTTGTAACTATTTTTTTTTTCTCATATGTAATTGAACTTATGTAATGTATTTTGATGTCCATGTAAAAAAAATGAAAATTGTGGTTATGAATGTAAAATTTGAGTATTTATTTATTGCTTGTATATGAGTATCATGAGAAATGAATGTTTGAGTAATGGAAAGGTTGTTGAAAATCATATTAAGACTTTGTTGATAAAATGGAGTTGGGATTGTTTGGAAATGATTTTGGAAGTGTTTTTCACAGGTTCCGAAGAACTGTTTTCTCCATTTTTAGCCGGTACTCTGCCGGATTTTCTGTAAAATTTTCGGAACCTCAAATAAATTATAATGTCAATAAATGACTTAAATGAATTATATTTCACAAGTTATATTCAAAACTATGATCAAAATTAATTAAGATAAAATAGAGTGTTCCGGTACACCGTGTGACATATCTTACTCGGATATACTGTAGACGGGTAAGGGGTGTCACAGTTTTGAAAGCCAAAAATTGGAAAAATGGTCAAATGGTGTGTTTGACCTTGTTTGAGGTGAGAAATGGTCATTTGTGACCAATTGAGATGTGTTGGAAGTGTTGGAAGTGAGAGTGAATTTGGATTGAAAATGGCCATGCTACAGGCAGCAGGACCAAGGTCCCTTTGAGGGACCAAAACTGAAAATTTACAAGTCCAATTGGTATGGGACCAATTGGGAATAAAAATAGACACAAAATGACACAATTTTCATTTGGGAATCATGCCCAAAAAGTGACCATAGCCTAGTGAACAAATTGACCAAATTCGGATTTTTACAGTCCGACCTGTACAAAAATGACCAAATGAACAATATTTTGTTCATTTGGCCATAACATGGGCTAGTCAGGTCTGAATGACCTGAAATTCTACCAGTGGACAGTTGAGATATAGACTAACAACTTTCATGAAGAACACCAATCCAAATTATGCCCTTAACCAAGTCATTTTGCCACCCAAATTTGGTGACCTAAAACTGCCAGAACTAGAATTTGCCCAGAAATCTGGGTTAAGTCCAATCCGGCAGCCATGATTCAATTGGTTATAACTTGAGCTACAAAACTCCAATTGGAGTGATTCAAAAAGGAGAATAAAGTTAAGACAATAGGGAACATTTTCTATGAAGAAAATTTTGCCAAATTCTAACAGCAAAATGACCAATGGAATAGTGCAACCTAAGACACCAAAACTAAAAATTTGCAATTTTGCCTAAAAGACCTAAGTTTTGAGAAAATGACCAAAACCAACAAGTTTGATAACCAAAATGTGGTATGTGGGTGAAATTGGAGTTCCCATACCTATTAAGCCTTAGAAAGCCAATAAATTGACTTGAATAATACCATGAATAGTAACTTCAACATGAAATTTGCAAGAACGTAAGTTTAAACATATTGGAATTAATTATTAGAATTGTTATGAAGTAAAGAATCTTTGAGACACTATAAATTTTGTGTTTCAAATTTGAAAAAAGACTTGGAAGGTCTGAGAGACTGAGTCAAGGCCTAGAGGCGACTCAGGTCAGGTTTGTGCACAACAAACCCTATTTAAGCATTTTATCATTGAAAAATGAATTTAGTATGCATTATGAGTTTAAGAACTTTTGTATTGCCACTTTGTGAATGAAAATGTAACTTTGGAAATTGATTTGATTTTTGTATGCAATATTTAAATAAATTGTTTTAAATTGATTTCGGATTCACACTTAGCATGTGATACCATATTATTCCCCGATTTATGAGGTTGAGATCGATTATTTTCCTCCCTCTCTGGTTTACCAGTTGAGGTTGTAGATCGGATGAGTACTCATTAGCTAGCTAGCCACCTCCCTCATTGATTTCAATTAGTGGGGTTGTAGATTGCTTTGTCATGGTGTATAACGCGGCATTGATTGGAAATTTTGTGTCATGGTTTAAGTTGTGTATGATTTGGCAACACTGTGTTTATTAAATTATTTGACCAAATTGTGCTATTATGAGTTTTGGTAATTTGTGAAATGTGATTGAGAAATATTTAATTTGTGATTTGTCAATGAATGCTTTATGTACTGCATTTCAAATTTTTATTGTGCACCACTAAGTATTTTTATACTCAATGATAGCTTATTTTGTTGTCGCAGATAAGGGCAAGGAGAAAACAACAGAGTGAGCTGCTACTGATAGTGGACTTCACACTGATCACTTTTGTACGGGTATTTATTTATACCCTTGTAGTTAATTGATGTAAATATTGTAATGTTTTATGTATCAATGTAAAGTTTAGCAGTTGTATAATAAATTGTAATAATATTATTTCTGTATTTTATATCTATAAATTAAACTTGTGAATGTAAATTAACTTTGTTGAATGAAATGATGAAATATTTTGAGATGACAAACTTGGATTAAATTGTGGAATTATTTTGAAGTGGTTTGATTTGAGAATTTATATTAATTGGAGGTTGGGAGTTGTGAAAAAATTTATTGGAAGTATTTTTCTCAGGTATTTGAAGAACTGTTTTCTCAAAATACAGACGGCACTCTGCCGAAATTTTTATAAAATTTGCGGAAAAATAAGAATGGACAAAAATTTTTACTAGTTTTTAAGCTTTGAATAAATGATTTTAATTCCTACCAAAATACTCACCACTTCCAAAATGTAAGAAAATGGTTTTAAAATCCCGTGTAGTGTACTTAATAAATTTTCGGTAGGTGAAGTTCGGTAGTTCATTAAGTATTCTACGAGAACATGTTATGCCTTACAGAGGGGCAAGGTATGACATGTTTTAGTGGTATCAGAGCATGGTTTTCCATTAAATTTTGACTATGTGTATGAATATTTCTATGATATGTACAATTGCTCAAGTGTCTTTAATGATACATATGACATATTTACATCATGAATATGCACTAACGAAGGTCAACCTCCTTATGTTTGATCTCAGGAAGTAGAAATTTTGGGAAATCAGAATGGAAGAAGGAGATCATTCCGTGGAACAATCTGTTGAGGCTGAGGTTCAAGGGGAAGCCCCAGCACTCTAGAACGTGAGTGGGTCAGCCACTCTAGCTCCTACTCCGACCGCGATTTCACCTTTCGGTTGCACAGCAAATGGCTGCATTTTTCTAACAAATGGTGAGAAATGTGCCACCCCAAGCTCAGGTGCAAGCACCTACAGCACAACCATAGCCCTCGACTCGGCAATATGAAAAATTGATGAAATTTAGGGCCACCAAGTTTAAGGGCACTGTGGATCCATTGGAGGCAGAACAGTGGTTGGAAAGAATGGAATGGGTTTTTAGAAAGCTGTAGTGTACTGAAGAATTAAAATTTGAATATTCAGTATCTCTTCTCCAAGGGATGCATATGAATGGTGGAAGACCATCCCCCACAGCCTGGTTGAGCCACCTGTGTTGACCTAGTTAGACTTTTTGAGGGAGTTTCGACAGAAGTGGGTTCCCGATGCTTATGTGGATATGAAGTTACAAGAATTCTTGAGTCTGAAGCAAGGGGACGAACAATAGCAGTATGAGCAGGACTTTTCAAGGCTAAGCCACTATCTTTGGAAGCTTAGTCTCCACCCCCGAGACGGATGTAAGAGGTTTGAGTTTGGGTTAAGGCCAAATCGAGGATGCAAGTTGTGGGATTCGGACACCAAAATTTTTACGGTGATTTCACGTGCCCACAGGCTGGAAAAGATAGAATCAGAAGGGGCAGTGAAGAAGGGCACACAAGAGAAAGAGAAGACTAAAAAGATTACTGGTCAAGCACCTGAAAGTGGTTCAGGGAAGAGGAAATAGTTTAGAGGATCTAGCTCTCGTAGATCTGGCAGAGGCAGATTCTCTGGCCAAAGACCACCCCGGTCTAGTCAGCAAACCCAATAAGCTTCTCGAGGATCTTTATCAATCTGGCAGTGTGAGACTTGTGGTAGAACACATGGTGGGGTTTGTTTCAAGGCCATAGGTGCATGTTTTAACTGTGAAGGAAGCGGACATTTTGCTAAGGATTATACTAGTCCGCGCCGATCTAGACCTTCTGCTACATCTGAAGGATCAACCCAAGTCTCGGCACCTAGAGGGTCACAGTCAGCTGCTAGAGGTAGAGGCAGAGGTAGGGGTCCTAGTAACACTCCTGGAAGTCAAAGCACACTGTTAACCAGCCAATACCTAGTGGCGCACCAGTCAGAGTGTATACTATACGTCAAAGGGAGGAGGCTGAAACATCAGACGTAGTAGCTGGTATTTTCTCCATCCTTGACTAAGATGCATATGTGTTATTTGATCTTGGCTCCACACATTCATATGCTAGTGCTAGTGTGATGTGTTCTACTACTATTCAGTGTGTACCAATGGACTATGATGTGCTAGTAACTAGTCTATTAGGCCAGGAGGTTAGGGTAAATAAATTATATAGGGATTGTCCTTTGGTGATCCAAGGACGCACTTTTCTGTCTAATTTGATTGAAATGCCCTTCAGAGATTATGATATTATCTTGGGCATGGATTGGTTAGCCGAGCATCATGCGATGATTGGTATGGCAGAAAGCAGTCACTTTTGGTCTCCTCGGTATGGTGATGTGGTAATACATGGGGAGAGGCAGTTATTGCCTTCAAACATCATTTCAGCTGCACTGGCCAGAAAAATGATTAGGAAAGGGTGTGAGGCGTACTTGGCACATGTGATAGACACCCAAGTGGGTAGTCCAGCATTGAGGGACATCCCCACAGTATGTGACTTTCCGGATGTGTTTCCTGATGAATTGCCAGGATTACCTCCAGAAAGAGAAGTGCAGTTTGAGATTGATGTTATGCCTGGTGTGGACCCAATCTCCATAATGCCATACAGAATGGCACTAGCAGAACTAAAAGAATTGAAAGTACAGTTGCAAGAGCTGCTTGACAAGGGCTTTATCCGCCCTAGTGTGTCACTTTGAGGAGCGCCAGTGTTGTTTATAAAGAAGAAAGATGGCACTCTCCGATTATGCATTGACTATCGGCAGTTGAATAAGGTGACAATAAAGAACAGATACCCATTGCCCCACATTGATGACTTGTTTGATCAGTTGAGGGGCGCAGCTGTGTTCTCCAAAATTGACCTCAGATCAGGTTATTATCAGTTAAAAGTACAAAAGCATAGTATTTCTAAAACTGCCTTTAGAACCCGTTACGGCCATTATGAGTTTTTGGTTATGCCATTTGGGTTAACTAATGCTCCGGCTGCTTTTATGGATCTGATGAACACTATCTTCAGACCATACCTCAACCAGTTTACTGTGGTATTCATAGATGATATATTGGTCTATTTGAGGAATGCATAAGAGCACGATAGACATCTGCGCATTGTACTACAAACTTTGAGGGAGAAACAGCTATACGCCAAATTGTCGAAGTGTGAATTTTGGCTGAAAGAAATATCTTTCTTGGGGCATGTAGTATCTGAAGAGGGTATTAAGGTAGATCCTAGCAAGATAAAAGCTATCCTTAATTGGAAGCCACCCAGAAATATCACAGAGATTCGCAGTTTTCTGGGTTTAGCTGGATACTACCGTCGTTTTGTGAAAGGATTCTCCATGTTGGCATCTCCATTGACCAAGCTGCTTAGGAAAGATGTGAAATTTCAGTGGACGGATAAATGCCAGCAGAGTTTTGATGAATTGAAGAGGTGTTTAACTGAGGCTCCAGTCCTGACTTTACCTACACCGGGTAAAGAATATATAGTTTACAGCGATGCTTCTCACAATGGGTTAGGCTGTGTATTGATGCAAGATCGAAATGTCATTGCCTATGCATCACGCCAGCTAAAACTGCATGAGAGGAATTATCCGACACGTGATTTGGAGCTTGCAGCTATTGTATTTGCTCTTAAGATCTGGAGACATTATTTGTATGGGGAGAAGTGCTACATCTACACAGATCATAAGAGTTTGAAGTATTTGGGCACCCAGAAAGAGATGAATTTGAGACAAAGGAGATTGTTAGAGTTGATAAAAGACTATGATTGTCTGATAGACTATCAGCCAAGGAAAGCTAATGTTGTGGCTGATGCCTTAAGTCGCAAGACTATGGCAAATCTACGGGTTACTCCTTTGTCTATGGTATATGAGATGAGATCATTACATGCCATCTTAGAGATTAATGATGAGGGGTAGACAACAGTTGCATGGCATGTACAGCCAGTATTGAGTGATCAGATCAGAATGGCTGCTCAGAATGATGAAAGGTATCAGAAGTTATTAGAAGAAGTTCGGCAGGGCAAGAAACCAGAATTCTCAATTAGAGATGACGGTCTATTACTACACCAGGGTAGAATGTGTGTTCCTAATGATGTTGATTTGAGGCAGATCATTTTGAAGGAAGCACATGAGTCTCCTTTTGCCATGCACCCTGGTGTAACAAAAATGTATAGAGGGCTAAAGGAGCATTACTGGTGGATAGGTATGAAAAGAGATGTGGCAGAATTTGTTTCCAAATGCCTAACTTGTCAGCAAGTGAAGGCAGAGCATCAAGTACCAACTGGGTTATTACATCCACTACCAGTGCCAGAATGGAAATAGGAGAGAATAACTATAGATTTTGTGATGGGACTTCCGAGGACACAGAAGAGTCATGATGCAGTATGGGTCATTATTGACAGACTGACCAAGTCTGCTCATTTTCTGCCAATTCGGATGGACTACAGTTTAGAAAGATTAGCCAAGTTGTACATTGATGAGATTGTGAGACTGCATGGAGTGCCAGTATCCATCGTATCAGACAAAGATCCTAGGTTCACTTCTAGATTCTGGGGTAGTCTTCAGAGAGCCCTAGGAACTAGATGGAACTTCAGTACGGCATTCCACCCACAGACATATGGCCAATCTAAGAGGGTGATTCAGATATTGGAGGACATGCTACGGACTTGTGTGATTGAGTTTGAGGGCAGTTTGGACACACACTTGCCTTTGATTGAGTTTGCTTACAACAATAGCTACCAATCAAGCATTGGGATGCCTCCATATGAAGCTTTGTATGGCAGAAAATGTAGAACCCCATTGTGTTGGGATGATGTGGGTGAAAGAAAGATGATTGGACCCGAAATTGTTCAGCAGACTGAGGAGAAAATTAGGGTAATCAGAGATCGACTTTAGACTGCATTAAACCGTCAGAAGTCCTATATTGATCTGAAGAGAAGGGATATTGAATATGCAGTGGGTGACAAAGTATTCCTCAAGGTTTCCCCATGGAAGAGGATTATGAGATTCAGCAGAAAGGGGAAACTGAGTCCTCGCTTCATTAGGCCATATGAGGTTTTGAAAAGAGTGGGTCCTTTGGCATATCGGTTGGCACTACCTCCAGAGTTAGAGAAGATACATAATGTCTTCCAAGTGTCTATGTTGAGGAGGTATCAATCAGACCCATCTCATGTACTACCAGTGGAAGAAATTGAAGTGAATCCAGACCTCACATATGAGGAAGAACCCATTGAGATTCTGGCTTATGAGGTGAAGCAGCTATGAAATAAGCAAATCCCGTTAGTGAAAGTGTTGTGGAACAATCATTCGGGCCAGGAGGCTACTTCAAAACGAGAGGAGGACATGAGGAGACAGCACCCATAGTTGTTCAGAGATTGATACCAGGCAAAATTTCGAGATGAAATTTATTTTAAGGGGGGGAGAATTGTAACACCCCTATTTGCATAGCTTGGTATATTTCACTATTCTGGTGACCGGTGTTGGTTTGGATAATTAAGGGGATTAGAAGCATACTTAAGACAACTAGATAAGCCCTAATCACAAA